>NW_026843706.1:6991447-8210010 GCF_030254825.1 Meriones unguiculatus
GCTCATCCCGATATTTAATGAATCACCAGGGATCGGTATTTGCTCTAGTCTGGGTAGGTAGCTTGCACCAGAGATTTTGTCTCTTCCTTTCATATTCAGGAGTACACAGGCAACCTGTCAAGCCCACACACCTTTTAAAGAAGTTCTAGGTGTTTTAAATAGGTCCTAGGTTTGCGGTGCCAGGGCTTTACCCACTGAGCCATCTCTGCAGACCCGTGTGCCTCATTTTAAACCACAGTGCAACATTCAGACTCACTGGTTTCTGCAGGCAAAGTTTCTTTGGGATCTGTGCTGACCCTTTCTTGAAAACCAACATGTAGGGGCTTCCAGGTTCCCAGGACACTTATTAACTCTGAATCTCAATGAACAGTGAACTTCTGGTCAAGATAACTACTGTTCCAAAGTCTACCTTGTGAACGTGTTTTTGCATGTTCCCATATGAGGAGACATAATACCAATTTCAGGAAGTTATTATTGAAGGATAGACACTGCCAAGATATTCAATGACATCCTCCATTTGAATACTAGTCTGGAAAGAAGAATGAGTTATAACTTCATTGGAGTTTAGGAGAAGTTGATTTTCTTCATTTCCTTACCCCAATAACATATACAAAATGAAAAAAAAAAAAAAAAAGAAAGTATTAACTAGAATTTGTTAAACCACTACCCCACTCTTACATTAATTAAGACTGAAAATAAAGCAATTTAAACTCTTTTCAACTACATTGCAGTTTTAAACACTGCAATGTTTTCATTTCTTTTAAATCTATTTATTTTTATTTGGGCCTGCATGTGTGTCTGTGTACTAACTAAGAGCATGCCTAATGCCCTTGGAGGCTACAATAGGGTGTTAGATACTTTGGAAGTGGAGTTACAGCTAGTTGTGAACCACCACTTGGGTGCTAGGGCTCCAACCTGAGTTCTTTGAAAGAGCAACCACTCTAACCACAGACCCTTATCTCTAGCCATTGAAAGCATTTTTCTAATAGTTTGAATCAAGTGTTGTGATAAAAATTAAAATTGTCTGTTATAGCACTTGTTATAATTTCAGCATAAAGGGAATTATTAAAATTTGGTGAGAAACTTATAGAAAAAGAATAATCCAAGAGAGTTTTGAAAGGAAATTCTATGGTCTTTTTAAACCATGACATTTCAAAAACCCTGAAATGGCACATTAAACAATATGGTGATTAAATATATTTTATTCTCAGCAATTTGTGCTTAAATAAATCCTTATTATTAATGTGGGTTCAGAAATTGTGAGTAACCAAAGGAATTATACAATTCCTTATCTGATTAGGAACAAAACTACTTCATCCTCTTTTTCCTTTACTGTGGAAGAAAGCCAAAGGGGAAAATGTGTGGTGTGTGCATAACCAAGGGTCCGCACTGAAAGAACAAAACAATGCTTTGTTTTATATTACTTTACTTTAGAACACAATCATTTCTTAAAAAATCCATTAAAAAAACCCTAAATATTAGAATTAAATTGCTGAGTATTCTTTAGTCCAACAATTTTGGGAGGAACACAAATATTACAAGACTGCTAATTTTTCACTCAGTTCAGGCAATTCCTTAGGTTAACTGTAACAGCACGAAGGAAACCTATGATCTTGTAGTATAAAGGGTAATGAGGAGTAATAAAACAAAATTGTAAAAGGGGAGGGTGAAGGTGGAGAGGAAATAGAAATATTTTCATTATAAATCATTGCAAACAGAAGGCCAGCAAAAACCTACTACTCACGCTGGTTTTGAAAGTCCCACATACTGAAGTGGTATGTGCTTAAGGTGGTGTCTTAGGACATCCCTTTGGATGTCTGGCACTGTGAGACGTCTCAGCTTTCTTCCTCATTGGAGCTGCTGGAAGAGTCACTGAATTCTCCTCCTCCGACTTCAATTCTAATACCTCTCCAGTTTCGTTGGTAATTTGCCTGTGTCAGACGACTCATGAGGAACCAAAGCATGTGGTTGTCAAACAGGGAAGTGCGCACCAAGCTAAAATCATCTCGTTTCATCTTGTTAATTTTAATCACTGTTTTTAACTCAGTAAACTTTGTGGAAGGTTCAGCTATGGGTGCCCAGATCTTGACCTCGTGGCCTGGGCCACAGGATGCCAGCACAGGTAGGTAAGGATGGGCATCAATACAGTTTATTGTTCCTCCTTCATCTGCCTCCAAGAACTGAACAATCTGGCAGCATGATTTTTCCCAGATGAAGATGTGGCCACAATCACTACCACTCATCACAAATTCACTTCTGGGGCCATAGAAATTTACACCTTTCACTGCGGCGTTATTCCTGTGTCCTTTGTATCTCTTAGCATATTGGGCTCCATCGCTTTCAGAAGAGTTGAAGATATAAATATCTTCATCACTGTAGCTAGCCAGGAGCTCTGTGCCATCATAACTGTACATCAGAGACGTGATGTATGCTGGGAAATCACAGCTAAGAAGGTGATGAGGACAGAACTTTTTGAGAACTCCATTGTTGACATTCGGATCAATTTTCCTTTGGTCATAAATCCTCACAAACTGATCTTTCCCACCTACAGCAAACTGGTAGACATTGGCAGGATTCACAAAGACTGTATACAGTCCCACTTTCTTATTATCATCTCTGGTCACCACCACCTTTGAAGCTGGACTTGCTTGTCTGAGGTCAATACTGAAAACAGCTGCATCTTCACCTGAAGTTAAGAACCTAAAAGGGGAGTCTGGCTCCAAAGCCAAACTATGAGATGGCCCCCCATGCTTCACCAAACGTTTGGTCATAACGGGTTCCTGGCATAGCAGACAGCTGTGCCACCCGTACCTGCCCATCACGGCCACATATAGCCAAGAGGGCATCACCACAATTAGGAAGAAATTTAGCCGATAAGACATTATTTTTGTTGCCACTGTTAAAGGTCAATACTGGTCGCTGACGAAGCCAGTCCCACAGGATCACTTTTAGATCGTCACTGCCACTAGCCAGCAGGGTACCACGCTGATTAAAATGCACAGTGTTCACACTTCCGGCATGGCCTTCAAAAATATACTGTAGGGATAAACGCTGCACAAATACTCTTGCCCCACAGGCCTCATACACAAAGCGAGCACTTGAACCCAGCTGCCTATCCCGAAGGGCATTAAGGACATTCCATCGAGGTCTCGGGAGAGGGGATGTCTCTAAAGCCATCCATTCATCTAGGGAACTATGTTCTTCAATATCACATTGTTCACTGCTGTCCTCACTTGGCTGTTCATGTATGTCAGACTCTTCTTCTTGCTCATCCACAGTGTCACCTTCCTCCAACACTTGGTGGTGGAACGGGTTTTCCAATCCCTGCTCTTCCACAGTCCCATGTAATCCCAATACGTGGTGGTGGCGAGGGAGAAGGCTTTGAACTGGCTGGTCCACAATCTCACCTTCCTCCAACTCATGGTGGTGGAACAGGCTTTGCATTCCCTCTGCTTCCACAACCTCACCGTCTTCCAACCCACTGTAGTAGAACAAGCTTGGAACTCCTTGCTCTTCCACAACCTCACCTTCTTCCAGTTCATGGTGGTGGAACAGGCTTCGCACACTCTGCACCACCACAACCTCACCTTCCTCCAACTCATAATGGCGGAACATGCTTTGAGCTCCCTGTGCTTCTACAACATCACCTGCCTCCAGTTCACAGAGGTGGAATAGGCTTTGCAAACTCTGTGCTTCCACAACCTCACCGGCCTCCAACTCATAGTGGCGGAACAGCCTTCCCATACCCTGCTCTTCCACAAGCTCACCTTCCTCAAATTCTTGGTGGCTGGAAGAGCTTTCCACACCACTGATAAAATTGTCCGAGTCCTCCATGTCAGGAAAGTTGGAGCCATCATCATCATCATCGTCTTGGTCGTAACCCTGGTCACCATTGCCAGCGTTTTCGCCAGTACCCTGAGGGCTGGAAACACTGCTGTCCCGTGTGCCAGCATTCTCACTGCTTGGTGTCGGAGATATTTCTGGACCCGTGGTTTTGATATCAGAAATTGTCTCTGTGTTCACCAGGGCACCAGAAGCCTCACTCACGCAGCTTTCGATCTCAGACTTCTCGGCAGCGTTTGTCTTCTGCTCTTGGGACGACATTTTGAAGGCTATTTGCTCTCCTGGATGTGAACTGTGGAAATCACTAACCACTAGGTCTTCAGGAAAGCCTGCAGCAGGCTCACCATCAAAAGAAGAGGTGACAAAATGTAAGAAAACAGACCATACAAGCGAAGAGCTGCAAGCGCACCGCAGCTTCTAAGGTAAAATGGAAGACAAGCAAAATGGGGGGACTAGAAACTGCTTGCTGACGTGATATAACTTACGGTAGCTGATGAGGTTCAGAAAGCTTCCTGTCTCACCTATCCGGATTGCCCAAGGCAGCTTACTGGGTTTTTGTTGTTGTTGTTGTTTGTTTGTTTGTTTTGTTTTGTTTTTATTTTCTTCACATATGTCTTCTGTTTTCTTTTCTATTCTTTCCTTTCTTTTTCTTTCCTCCAGTTTCTCAAGGTAGCTTAGTATACTGTGTTTCTCTTTCCTTTTTTTCTTTCTTTCTTTTTTCTTTTCTTTTCTTTCTTCTCTCTCTCTCTCTCTCTCTCTCTCTCTCTCTCTCTCTCTCTCTCTCTCTCTCTCTCTCTCTCTGCAGTTTAAGAACTTTGCTTCCACAGAGATGAACTGCTACACACACTCTTCTCTCTCTCTCTCTCTCTCTCTCTCTCTCTCTCTCTTCCTTTTTCTTTTTAGAATTTATTTGTAGAGAGTGGACTGGGAGTGTATGCCATACGAGGACAACCTGAGGAGGTGAGTTTTGTGGATTCATCTCATGTCAGGACTGGATACAGGAGCCTTTACCGGCTGTACCATCTTTTAGCCCACACAGATTTTTTTGGATATTGCAACTTGGTGCACTTTTGGAAATAGACTTAATAGAGAGCTATCAGCAGAAGGTAATCTTCTTTATGTAAAATGGCTTCAAAAACCTCTCAGTGCTTTAAAAGTCTGCAAGGAAAAGAAAAGCAATTAAAGTTCCCTAAAAGTACATGCGAATAGCGCCCATGTCACATTCCTTACTTAGGCAAGACTGAAACCACAAGGCACACTCCAAAAGCACTGAGAGGTTTTTGAAGCCATTTTACATAAAGAAGATTACCTTCTGCTGATAGCTCTCTATTAAGTCTATTTCCAAAAGTGCACCAAGTTGCAATATCCAAAAAAATCTGTGTGGGCTAAAAGATGGTACAGCCGGTAAAGGCTCCTGTATCCAGTCCTGACATGAGATGAATCCACAAAACTCACCTCCTCAGGTTGTCCTCGTATGGCATACACTCCCAGTCCACTCTCTACAAATAAATTCTAAAAAGAAAAAGGAAGAGAGAGAGAGAGAGAGAGAGAGAGAGAGAGAGAGAAGAGTGTGTGTAGCAGTTCATCTCTGTGGAAGCAAAGTTCTTAAACTGCAGAGAGAGAGAGAGAGAGAGAGAGAGAGAGAGAGAGAGAGAGAGAGAGAGAGAGAGAGAGAGAGAAGAAAAGAAAAGAAAAGAAAAAAGAAAGAAAGAAAAAAAGGAAAGAGAAACACAGTATACTAAGCTACCTTGAGAAACTGGAGGAAAGAAAAAGAAAGGAAAGAATAGAAAAGAAAACAGAAGACATATGTGAAGAAAATAAAAACAAAACAAAACAAACAAACAAACAACAACAACAACAAAAACCCAGTAAGCTGCCTTGGGCAATCCGGATAGGTGAGACAGGAAGCTTTCTGAACCTCATCAGCTACCGTAAGTTATATCACGTCAGCAAGCAGTTTCTAGTCCCCCCATTTTGCTTGTCTTCCATTTTACCTTAGAAGCTGCGGTGCGCTTGCAGCTCTTCGCTTGTATGGTCTGTTTTCTTACATTTTGTCACCTCTTCTTTTGATGGTGAGCCTGCTGCAGGCTTTCCTGAAGACCTAGTGGTTAGTGATTTCCACAGTTCACATCCAGGAGAGCAAATAGCCTTCAAAATGTCGTCCCAAGAGCAGAAGACAAACGCTGCCGAGAAGTCTGAGATCGAAAGCTGCGTGAGTGAGGCTTCTGGTGCCCTGGTGAACACAGAGACAATTTCTGATATCAAAACCACGGGTCCAGAAATATCTCCGACACCAAGCAGTGAGAATGCTGGCACACGGGACAGCAGTGTTTCCAGCCCTCAGGGTACTGGCGAAAACGCTGGCAATGGTGACCAGGGTTACGACCAAGACGATGATGATGATGATGGCTCCAACTTTCCTGACATGGAGGACTCGGACAATTTTATCAGTGGTGTGGAAAGCTCTTCCAGCCACCAAGAATTTGAGGAAGGTGAGCTTGTGGAAGAGCAGGGTATGGGAAGGCTGTTCCGCCACTATGAGTTGGAGGCCGGTGAGGTTGTGGAAGCACAGAGTTTGCAAAGCCTATTCCACCTCTGTGAACTGGAGGCAGGTGATGTTGTAGAAGCACAGGGAGCTCAAAGCATGTTCCGCCATTATGAGTTGGAGGAAGGTGAGGTTGTGGTGGTGCAGAGTGTGCGAAGCCTGTTCCACCACCATGAACTGGAAGAAGGTGAGGTTGTGGAAGAGCAAGGAGTTCCAAGCTTGTTCTACTACAGTGGGTTGGAAGACGGTGAGGTTGTGGAAGCAGAGGGAATGCAAAGCCTGTTCCACCACCATGAGTTGGAGGAAGGTGAGATTGTGGACCAGCCAGTTCAAAGCCTTCTCCCTCGCCACCACCACGTATTGGGATTACATGGGACTGTGGAAGAGCAGGGATTGGAAAACCCGTTCCACCACCAAGTGTTGGAGGAAGGTGACACTGTGGATGAGCAAGAAGAAGAGTCTGACATACATGAACAGCCAAGTGAGGACAGCAGTGAACAATGTGATATTGAAGAACATAGTTCCCTAGATGAATGGATGGCTTTAGAGACATCCCCTCTCCCGAGACCTCGATGGAATGTCCTTAATGCCCTTCGGGATAGGCAGCTGGGTTCAAGTGCTCGCTTTGTGTATGAGGCCTGTGGGGCAAGAGTATTTGTGCAGCGTTTATCCCTACAGTATATTTTTGAAGGCCATGCCGGAAGTGTGAACACTGTGCATTTTAATCAGCGTGGTACCCTGCTGGCTAGTGGCAGTGACGATCTAAAAGTGATCCTGTGGGACTGGCTTCGTCAGCGACCAGTATTGACCTTTAACAGTGGCAACAAAAATAATGTCTTATCGGCTAAATTTCTTCCTAATTGTGGTGATGCCCTCTTGGCTATATGTGGCCGTGATGGGCAGGTACGGGTGGCACAGCTGTCTGCTATGCCAGGAACCCGTATGACCAAACGTTTGGTGAAGCATGGGGGGCCATCTCATAGTTTGGCTTTGGAGCCAGACTCCCCTTTTAGGTTCTTAACTTCAGGTGAAGATGCAGCTGTTTTCAGTATTGACCTCAGACAAGCAAGTCCAGCTTCAAAGGTGGTGGTGACCAGAGATGATAATAAGAAAGTGGGACTGTATACAGTCTTTGTGAATCCTGCCAATGTCTACCAGTTTGCTGTAGGTGGGAAAGATCAGTTTGTGAGGATTTATGACCAAAGGAAAATTGATCCGAATGTCAACAATGGAGTTCTCAAAAAGTTCTGTCCTCATCACCTTCTTAGCTGTGATTTCCCAGCATACATCACGTCTCTGATGTACAGTTATGATGGCACAGAGCTCCTGGCTAGCTACAGTGATGAAGATATTTATATCTTCAACTCTTCTGAAAGCGATGGAGCCCAATATGCTAAGAGATACAAAGGACACAGGAATAACGCCGCAGTGAAAGGTGTAAATTTCTATGGCCCCAGAAGTGAATTTGTGATGAGTGGTAGTGATTGTGGCCACATCTTCATCTGGGAAAAATCATGCTGCCAGATTGTTCAGTTCTTGGAGGCAGATGAAGGAGGAACAATAAACTGTATTGATGCCCATCCTTACCTACCTGTGCTGGCATCCTGTGGCCCAGGCCACGAGGTCAAGATCTGGGCACCCATAGCTGAACCTTCCACAAAGTTTACTGAGTTAAAAACAGTGATTAAAATTAACAAGATGAAACGAGATGATTTTAGCTTGGTGCGCACTTCCCTGTTTGACAACCACATGCTTTGGTTCCTCATGAGTCGTCTGACACAGGCAAATTACCAACGAAACTGGAGAGGTATTAGAATTGAAGTCGGAGGAGGAGAATTCAGTGACTCTTCCAGCAGCTCCAATGAGGAAGAAAGCTGAGACGTCTCACAGTGCCAGACATCCAAAGGGATGTCCTAAGACACCACCTTAAGCACATACCACTTCAGTATGTGGGACTTTCAAAACCAGCGTGAGTAGTAGGTTTTTGCTGGCCTTCTGTTTGCAATGATTTATAATGAAAATATTTCTATTTCCTCTCCACCTTCACCCTCCCCTTTTACAATTTTGTTTTATTACTCCTCATTACCCTTTATACTACAAGATCATAGGTTTCCTTCGTGCTGTTACAGTTAACCTAAGGAATTGCCTGAACTGAGTGAAAAATTAGCAGTCTTGTAATATTTGTGTTCCTCCCAAAATTGTTGGACTAAAGAATACTCAGCAATTTAATTCTAATATTTAGGGTTTTTTTAATGGATTTTTTAAGAAATGATTGTGTTCTAAAGTAAAGTAATATAAAACAAAGCATTGTTTTGTTCTTTCAGTGCGGACCCTTGGTTATGCACACACCACACATTTTCCCCTTTGGCTTTCTTCCACAGTAAAGGAAAAGAGGATGAAGTAGTTTTGTTCCTAATCAGATAAGGAATTGTATAATTCCTTTGGTTACTCACAATTTCTGAACCCACATTAATAATAAGGATTTATTTAAGCACAAATTGCTGAGAATAAAATATATTTAATCACCATGTTGTTTAATGTGCCATTTCAGGGTTTTTGAAATGTCATGGTTTAAAAAGACCATAGAATTTCCTTTCAAAACTCTCTTGGATTATTCTTTTTCTATAAGTTTCTCACCAAATTTTAATAATTCCTTTATGCTGAAATTATAACAAGTGCTATAACAGACAATTTTAATTTTTATCACAACACTTGATTCAAACTATTAGAAAAATGCTTTCAATGGCTAGAGATAAGGGTCTGTGGTTAGAGTGGTTGCTCTTTCAAAGAACTCAGGTTGGAGCCCTAGCACCCAAGTGGTGGTTCACAACTAGCTGTAACTCCACTTCCAAAGTATCTAACACCCTATTGTAGCCTCCAAGGGCATTAGGCATGCTCTTAGTTAGTACACAGACACACATGCAGGCCCAAATAAAAATAAATAGATTTAAAAGAAATGAAAACATTGCAGTGTTTAAAACTGCAATGTAGTTGAAAAGAGTTTAAATTGCTTTATTTTCAGTCTTAATTAATGTAAGAGTGGGGTAGTGGTTTAACAAATTCTAGTTAATACTTTCTTTTTTTTTTTTTTTTCATTTTGTATATGTTATTGGGGTAAGGAAATGAAGAAAATCAACTTCTCCTAAACTCCAATGAAGTATAACTCATTCTTCTTTCCAGACTAGTATTCAAATGGAGGATGTCATTGAATATCTTGGCAGTGTCTATCCTTCAATAATAACTTCCTGAAATTGGTATTATGTCTCCTCATATGGGAACATGCAAAAACACGTTCACAAGGTAGACTTTGGAACAGTAGTTATCTTGACCAGAAGTTCACTGTTCATTGAGATTCAGAGTTAATAAGTGTCTGGGAACCTGGAAGCCCCTACATGTTGGTTTTCAAGAAAGGGTCAGCACAGATCCCAAAGAAACTTTGCCTGCAGAAACCAGTGAGTCTGAATGTTGCACTGTGGTTTAAAATGAGGCACACGGGTCTGCAGAGATGGCTCAGTGGGTAAAGCCCTGGCACCGCAAACCTAGGACCTATTTAAAACACCTAGAACTTCTTTAAAAGGTGTGTGGGCTTGACAGGTTGCCTGTGTACTCCTGAATATGAAAGGAAGAGACAAAATCTCTGGTGCAAGCTACCTACCCAGACTAGAGCAAATACCGATCCCTGGTGATTCATTAAATATCGGGATGAGCTAGTGGGGAGATGAAGCTATATTATATAAATGAAGACTTGTTGGGAGCAGCACGGGAGGGGAGGTGGAGAGAGAGGGGAGAAGCACCTGAAGAGAAAGGGGAGAAAAAGAGAGGCACAAAAAGAGACAGCAGTCAGAGGGGGGGGGATGGGGAGAGGAAGGCAGGGCGAAAGGGATGGGAAAGAGAGGAAACAGAAAAAGGGAAACAGGGCAGGAGGAACCAACATGTCTGGATTTTATAGTGAAGGGCCTCTGTGAGAGGGAACACTGCCCTGAGACACAGCACAGGGTATGACAGCCATGCCCTGCAGCAGTTAGGTGAGTAACACCCTCGCCTTTTGTTTATAATAAATTGATAAGGGACAAAGACATCTTTCATCTTTGACTACTTTTGGGTGACATTGTGGGTGCTGATTTTGGGAGGGGGAGGAGCAAACAACTGAACAACATGCTGTAACATACATACATATTAAGGGAAGAATAGGCATTAGAGACTTTTACGCCCATGGTTTTGATAGTTGGAGATGGGTGGGTGCCAGGACCAGGGAGAGGGGAACAGATACCGTACTCAGCCAAACAGGCTGTTAAATTTGTGTGGAGTCCATTTGTCCTGTGAGAAGTGTATTCCCTAAAGCTTACAAGAATCTTTTTGAGTTTACAAAAAGGAGACAAATTTTAGATATGTTAGCATCACCCCCAGACTTTATAATTTGTGCTTACCAACCTTAAAGCACATTCTCAGACCCTCAAACATTTTCTTAAATCTTGAGACCTTATGCAAACTTTACACTTTTCTGAGAAGGCAGCTGAAGCCTTGGTTAAACTGATCTTCAAACCCATCAGATACCTGACAAAAATTAAGTACCACAGAAAGCATAATCCAAGCAGGCTATGAGTCATTAATATGAGAGAGGTTTATTCATTATCCAGACAGCCTTTCCACTAGGCTGCCTTAGTGTCAATGTCTTCGGGGGGCACAAGTCTTAGAGTAGAATCTGAGAATTATTATCATTATTATTATTATTATTATTATTATTATTGTGGAGGAGGAATTTGGAAAAATGACTGACCTCATTTTGGCTTGACCAGTAGCACAATCATAGTGGAGTTATGTGTTTAAAAGTATCATCAGTGGTGGTACTTAGATAGAGCCACCAAAAGTATACATGGATGGGAGGAAGGTGGGATAGAGCAGGGAGGGGTTAGCTGTGACTTGGAGCCTCATGTAAAGAAAGTAGCTTCAGGAAGTGGAGGCGAGTGAGGGGAGGGGGTATGATCATCACAAAATACTAGGCAAATGCAGTTTGGAAAAAATTATTCCTGCAGACACCCAGTGGGAACCCCTTCCAGCCTTTATCAGAATTCTGAGATTATGGAAGTGGCATCCCAATTCAATAATCTGGGACCAGGCCATTTTGTGGGGAAGGCGGGGGAGGGATAGCCTATGCTCAGACATCTTTGAGCTGTAGGGGCAAAAAGCCTGGTGTTTGTTCCAGATGGACTCCCTCTTGTGTGAACATGGCTTTAGAGAGTGAGTCCTGGACACCCCAGAGGAGTCACCTGGTGTGCCTTTTGACATCAGCTGGCAGACAGGTCACACTCACTATGTACAATGTTGCATCAGGCAAAGAGGGAGCTGGCAGGAGGAAAGCTGTCCCCATGTGGCTCCCAGTCACCAGGTGGATACTGGACTTCTCAGGGCATTAAAAATGATCTCTTTGGAGCAGGCAGAGAATAATGAGGTATAAGGAGTGGCCCCTTCTCCAGATTCAAGGACACCAGGTGAAAGAGCAGGGCTTTAAGGGAGGGGCTAGCACACTCAGAGAAAGGGGGAGATGAGGAGGAGACATACACACACACACACACACACACACACACACACACACGGGGGGGAGAGAGAGAGAGAGAAGCGCGCACAGGACAGAGAGAGGGAGGTAGAGGGAGAGGAAGTCAGGGGGAAAGGGAAGAAAGAACAAAAAAAGGGAAAGGGCCAAAGAGCAGGAGGAGCCAAGTTGTCTGGATTATATAGTGTGGGAGAGAGAATCCCTGCCCCTAGGTAGAGGGCAGGGGTTGTCAGCTATGTCCTGCAGCAGGTAGGGATCTAATATCTGGGTTCTGCAGGAAACCCTGTGTCTCCATAGAAACTGGAGAGTTGCTGAAGTTGCCAGATACAAATTTTGGCTCTTCACATGCAAGTGCCTACAAGTGTATTCACACACATATACACACATATATGTAAAAATACATGAGAGGACACAAACAGAAGAGAGTTACTAACTAAGATCCTGAGTTTGGAGCATCCTTTAAAAATGGCTAGTATGCATGCAAGCAATATTAACAAAACTGGTGACTTGTAGTGACTGTCAAAATGATTAAAACAGACTATTTTGATAGCTCCTACTTGCTGTTTGTAAAAAGGTCTCTCTATAGACATTTTTACTCTATTAACATAGTTAACCTAAAATATTTCCCTGAGTTGATCTTAGATGGTTTTGTCGTGATAGTCATGTGGCAAAATCAATCGAAAGATAAAGTAGTGGCTCGAATTTTCTTTTTTTCAGAAAGTAAGGACAGATATGTCAGACAGTGTAACACATGGTTCATGCACATTGTTTCTCATATGTGGACTCACCCTTGTTTGTGTTGGGTATTACCTCAGACAACAAGTACTCCACATTTTCTTTTGTATTCCCTGGCTTTATGAAAAGAAGTGCCTTCTTCTGCATAGCACTCAGACAATACCGTATTGATCTGGGTTTGTGGCAGCAATGAGACATCAGCACCTGTTCCAGTCTTTCCAGATAATCTTCATGGATCCCTGTCTACATTTGCTCCCAAAATCACACCCATTGCTTCTTACATGTTTTCTTGACTTCAGTTTCTAATATCTGAAGTAAACAGAACAAACAAACAAACAAAGGAGTGAATGAGAGCATCTTAGCCAGGGCTTGGAGAGATGGCTCAGAGCTTACAAATGATCTGGTTTCAATTCCCAGCACCCACATGGTGGCTCACACCCATCCATACCTTCAGTTCCAGAGAATCTGATGCTTTATTTTAACCTCTGTGTACCCCTGGCACACACGTGGTGCACATATACCACATACATGCATGCAGGTAAAATATTGATACCTGTAAAATAAAATAAACTTATTAAAACACATTTTAAGTGCAGAGACAGCTCCCAAGGTTACGTTTAAACACAATTTTAAATACCTGGTTAAACATGTCTCACCCACAATGTTTCTGTTATTCCGATTGCACCTGATCTGTGCAACCTCCTCTCCCCTACAAGCTTGCAGGATACATTTATAAATTAGTGGGATTTGCATACTTACCATTTTGGCGAATTAATTGGTTATAAAAGAAGACATTTACATAAATATGTGAATACAAACATACGCATAATATGTTAGATAGATAGGTAGGGATATAATATGTTATCTATTCACATATATTTCTCATCTGTAGAAGGAAAATACATGGCACAAACCTGTTACCTCACCCCTTCGCAGGCAGCAGCAGGAAAATCCTGACTCCAGTGCTGTCTAGTGTGGATTACATACTGAGGTCAAGGAAAGGCTGGGCATGTAGCAAGCCCCTGTCACTAAACAGAACGAAAGTATAGTTAGAATTGTATAGGTAAAAAGGGAGCTAGGGAGATTGGCTAAGTTGGTGAGAGCACTTGGCTTACTAAGATTTAATACAAGAATTCAAATCTCCAGCACCCAGCTGGGTAAGGGTGCACATGACTGCAAGCATAGCATTAGGAGGTGGACGGAGAATTAGGAAGCATGTTCCCTGGAGCTTGTTAGCAGCTGCAGCAAGCTTCACGTTCCGTGAGAGAAACTATCACGGAGGGAGAGCAGTAGAAGACATCTGGAGTCCTCTGGCCTTCACATGTGCCTGTGTGCATACACCATACACAACTTAAATAATAAATCATTTCACAAGTTTTAGCGGCAATTTAGTAGTTCTTAGAAAACTTACATGATTTTTATTTTTGCACACTTTGGTTCTGTTTATATAGAGAGAAAAGATGTACAGACTAGAGATATATCTTTTGAGACAGTGGGGAAAACTACTTCAATTTAATAGTTTAGAGTACTTTATTTTAATTCCCGTTTGAAACATCTACAGGACAGTTCCTTGGAAAGTCTCATAGTCTTCATGCAATAGTATAATGGTCTCCAAATTATGTACAGAATTTAGTTGCATAAAGTTGTAACAAATTCCAAACTGTACTTAAAAAAAAAAAAATGAAGGACAACTGCAGGCCACATCTCCTTAAACGGACAGGTGTGTGAATGACTAGAGATTAAAAAAACAAAACAAAACAAAACAAACAAAACTTTACATTAAGTATAATTGCTAAGGAGGAGGCCAAAAATTTTGCAGAGTTCTGCTAGTCCATAGTGACAACAATGTTTATGTTGCCACACTATGAACTTAAACCAAAACACAGACCAATCACAGTCCTGTGTTTACTTCCTCGTATATCTGCTACCTTAATTTGTCTAAAGTGCAGTTTCAAAAGTAAATGAGAGTAAATCCACACTTAGTTTTTATATCCTGATAGAGAACTCAGTAAATAGGGATATATATTTGCTAGGTCATGAAAATTTAGAGATGGACAGGCCAAGGTCACAAGAAGACCAGCCTACCATTCTTATGTTTTCTAAGTAGTTTAATGTATGTTAACAGCAACCTTATAAGAACAGCACAGATGACAGACAACATTAAAAACATACTTGCATGAAGGACAAGTAGGTTGGAAGAGTATAGTGAATGGATGGAATCTACTGTATGATAAAAACAAAAAAGATGCCACAAACACCATTTAGTCGTCATCAATACCAAACTTACTGTTTAAAGAAATCTAAATGCTGGAAATGTCCAGAAAATTTTAATAGGTTTCTTATTATTGGTAAGGTCAAATTATTGAAATGTGCTCACTGAAACATATTGCTTACATTAATGCTTTTACCTTGAATTGATATTAAAAATTCACACACAAATAAAAATGGAAAAATTGCAAATACCTGCCGTGTATCCCCTGTTTTTCCACTCACAATCATATACTTAGTTACCTTTGGCCCCATGGAAAACTATCTAACATTCAGAACTACTCACAAAGAAGAGGGAAAACATTTTGAGAATGAAATGTTTCCCCTTATAGTATAGTCGTAGGCTATGTTAGGTGGGCATATTTTAGCATGATTTTTACATGTTCAGCATGGATATCACACAGGTTTGTACCTTCAAAAAGGCCAACCAGGTAGGACCCACTTCTCTGCTACAAAGCATCATTGTTGCATTCTGGCAGCATAGATCTCTTTCGAAGTCCTAAGCAAGTTTTCAAACCAGAGGCTGTGAGGAGAGCTTGTGAATCAGAAGTTTGTTGGTCTGTTGCTGTCCTTGTACAAACTTTGTACGTCAGGACGGACTCAAACTCACATAGATGCACTAGCCTCTCCTTCACAGACTGCTGAGCCTACAGGCAATAACCACCTCTCCTGGGCTTGTTTAGTGGGTAGTGGATGTCATATATTGTCTGATATCATAGAGCACCACCAAAACATGCATGCTTGTAAGGATTAGGGCACACACTCTTACAAGAAGCTTTTCTATTTTTTATTTCCTTTTCCTTTTTTGAGACAGGGTTTCTCTATATTACAAGTTCTGTTTATCCTGGACTTGAGTTTTCATTTTAAATTCATATTTTTATATTAATTATAGTTTATTCGTTTTGTATTCCATATGTATCCCCCTCTTTCACTCCCTCCTAATCCTACTATCCCTCATCTCTTCACATGCCCTTTTTTAAGTCCAGTGATAAGGAATGTCCTCCTCCCCTTCCATCTGATGTTAGATTATCAGTTCTCTTCAGGACTAGCTGCATTGTCGCCCTCTGTGCCCTGGCAAGGCTTCTCCCCACTCAGGGGGAGGTGATCAAAGTGCCTGTCACTGAGTTCATATCAGAGACAATCCCTGTTGCCCTTACTAGGGAACTCACTTGGATACTGATCTGCCATGGGCTACATCTGAGCAGGAGTAACATGGATATAACCTAGACAACCAGACTTGATTTTAAGATGTGGCTGGCCTGGAAATCACAGACATCTGTCTGCCTATGACTTCCAGAAATCACAGAAATCACAGCCTCTACTTCCCACAATGCTGATATTATAGCCAAGGACGACCCTTCTTTTCTTTCTGTTATTTTTGTTGCTTTGTATTTTGAGACACAGCTTCACTGCACCACATGTTCTAAGTCTCCTGGATTGGATGTGTAGACAAGGCTAACCTCCAACTCGGAGAGATCAGCTTTCCTGTGCCTCTCAGATTGCTGAGGTTACAGGACACCGCCAGGGTTCCCTGCTTGCATAGTGTACAGTGGACTTGTCATAGCCTCTGATTTCATGGAGTTCCACCATTCCAGGCCTGCAATGACATGGTGTACATTCTTGCAAGCAGTTTTTTAATGTCATTCTTTCTGTGTTTGTTTCTTTCTGACTGTCTTTATGATTGTCTGTATGTCTTCCTTCCTTCCCTCCCTCCCTCCCTTCCTCTCTCCCTCCCTCCCTCCCTCCCTCCCTCCCTCCCTCCCTCCCTCCCTCCCTCCCTCCCTCCTTCCCTCCTTTCCTTCCTGCCTTCCTTCTTTCCTTTCTCCCTCTCTTTCTTTCTAGAGACAATATTTCTCTGCATGAATAATTCTGGCTGTTTTGCACCCTCCTTCCTGCCTTCCTTCTTTCCTTTCTCCCTCTCTTTCTTTCTAGAGACAATATTTCTCTGCATGAATAATTCTAGCTGTTCTGCACTCTTTTTGTATACCATGTTGCACTCAAAGTCACAGAAATCCACGAATGCAACAGTGGTTACTGACATTATAGTTGAGAACAATTCTGTTACATTTTCTCTGGACAGTGGACTTCATATTATGTCTGATTTCATGGAGTGTCAACATACCAGGTTTGTTAGGATTAAAGTGCACACCATGGAAAGCAACATGCATCTTCTTCCAGTTTTTTTTTTCCCTTCTATCCTTAATAAACCCCAGTGGTCCTGGATTTTCTTTGTAGAATGGCTGGCCTTGAAATCACAGATATCTGCTTGCTTCTGCCTCCCTGAATTTTGAGAACACAGGGAGCATCACTGCACTTTTGATAGCTTACACAGAGTTTCTGAATAAGTTGAGAGGGGACCAATTTGTGCAGGTTATTTGCTGTTGTTTGGTTGGTTTTTTGAGTGTGTATGTGTGTTTGCAGACATGGTTTCCTTGAATAACAAGTTCTGGCTGTCCAAGCCTCACTGTAGACCAGGCTGGCCTGGAACGCACAGTGATTACCCTGCCTCTGTCGGCCAGATGATGAGAGTACAGGAAATCATGACAGCTTGTGTTTGTAGAGTGGACTGTTGAGTTCTGATAGCTTCTGATTTCGTGGAATGCCTCAAAAACAGGCCTGTAAGGATTTGGGCAAACATTCTAGGAAGAATTTGTTTTGTTTTGATTTTTATACTTTGTTTTGTTTTGTTTGTGTGTGTGTTTCTGTGTGTGTGTGTGTGTGTATGTTTGTAATTTCAATGCTGCAGAAACCCTGGCATTGCCTGAAACACATTGCAGACAAGACTGACAGGGAAATCAGAGATATCTGTTTTCCCTTGCCTCCTAGAGTGCTGAAATTAAAGCCAAGGATTACTCTGTGCCCAGCTTGTTTGGTGGTCCCTTTGTAGCTTCTGAATTTACAGAGCACCACAGGAGGAAGAGGGGGCACTCTTGGAAGCACTGTTTCTTTTCTTTCTGTTCTTTTTTTTTTTTTTTTTTGTTTGCTCTTTGAGACAGAGTTTCTCTGCATTACATGTTCTGGGTGTCCTTGATTTGATGTGTATACCAGGATGACGTCCAACTCAGAGAGATCAGCCTGCCTATGCTTCTGTGAAAGCTGAGATTACAGAACACAACCAGGGTTGCCTGTTTGCCCAGGGGACAGTGGACTTGTCATAGCCTCTGATTTCAAGGAGAGCCACCATCCCAAGTCTGTAATGCTTACTCTTGCAATCAGCTTTTTTACTATCATTCTTCCTATGTTTCTTTCTGTCTCTTTTGTTTGTCAATATGTCTGTCTTTTCTTTCCTTCTTTCCCTCTCTTTCTTTCTTTCTTTCTTTCTTTTTCTTTCTCTCTCTTTCTTTTTCTCTTTCTTTGTTTCTTCTTTCTTTCCTTCCTTTTTTCTTCCTTCCTTCCTTCCTTTCTTTCTTTTTCTTCCTTCCTTCCTTTATTTCTTTTTCTTTCTATCATTTTTCTTTCCTTCTTTCTTTCTCTCTCCCTTCCTTCCTTCCTTCCTTCCTTCCTTCCTTCCTTCCTTCCTTCCTTTCTTTCTTTCTTTCTTTCTTTCTTTCTTTCTTTCTTTCTTTCTTTCTTTCTTTCTTTTTCTACAAGGTTTCTCTGCCTAAAAAGTTCTGGATGTTCTGGATTCTCTTTGTAGACCCAGCTGGACTCTAAATCATAGAGATCCACAACTGCATCAGCGAATGCTGACATTACAGGTGAATACCAATATGGCAGTTTTTCTGCAGACAGTGTCATATCATGTCTGATTTCATGGAGTGTCAACTTACCAGGCTTGTAAGGGTGCACACTCTTGAAAGGATCTTTCTTCTTCTCTGTTTCTTTTTTCTTCTTCTTCTTTTTTTCTGTTTAACAAACCCTCTCAGTCCTGAACTTACTTGTTTATTAGAATGGCTGGCATTGAACTCAGGGAGATCTGCCTGTCTTTGCCCCCCCTGAATGCTGAGATTACAGGGAACATCACTGAGCTCGTTGCACTTATGACAACTTCTGATTTCACAGAGTCCCATAGTAAGTTGAGGGTGCAAAGTCTTGAGCAGTTTTTTGTTTTGTTTTTCTGTATGTGTGTTTTTTGAGACAATGCTTCTCTGAATAACACATTCTGACTCTCCTAGACTCACTTTGTGGACCAGCCTAGCAGGGAAATAACTAAAATCACTGTGTCTGTGCTTCCCTGATTGATAAGATTACAGGTAAGCACCACAGCCTGGGGATTTTCAGTGGACAGTTGACTTCCAATTGCCTCTGATTTCATGGAGTGCCTCCGTACCAGGACTGTAAGGATTAGGTCAAAAGTGGGAAGCAAACATTTTTTTCTCTAGCTGTGTTTAGCTAATCCCTGGCAAGCTTGTTTTGTTATAGAATGTTTAGTAAAAAATACTCTGTAGTTTTTACTTTGTGACAGAAATAAACAGGAGGTTTTGCAAAGTTTCTTTAACTTGTCGGTGATACCTTGGACTAAGTCTGCCATGCAGGAATGTCATCTTTGAAAACATGCTTAATTGTTTCAAGAACCCTGTCCTTGAACCAATGTGAACTGTGTTTGCTTGTCTTTAAAAAGGAATTGGAAAATGAACTTAGTGTTTTCAGCTCTGACTGATAGTCCTCTCGAAACTATTCTAAGTTTTCTGTCTCTTTCTTTTAACCTGTAATTTCTCAATCCTCACTCTCTTGGTAGTGTCCTGAATTACTTATGGTTGGTCTATCAGGTGGGGCCTAATGTTGATGCATGACTATGAGGGATCAAAGTGAGGGTCACAGCTGAAGAGAGAGTGCTCGGTACAAGACAAAAAAAAGATAGATTGGTGAATAATCTTTGGGAGACATTGGTCAAGGCAATGGTCACAGGCTTTTTGTACATATGCTTAAGAATATGCTTCGTGTTAGAGGAGTTAAAGTAAGCCAGCAACAGTTGTTTAAATTTTTAAAATTTATCAAAAGTGTTTGTCCCTTGTTTCCTGAAATAGAAACAGTGAATCTAGAAACTTGGGAAAAGATCATTATGAAGCTTTTGGACCTAAAAAGTTTCCTGTAAATCCGTTCGGTTTATGGGACTTAGAGATTGTCTAGACCCTCAACATGAAAGAGAGAATGCTCAAAATCAAAGAAGCTGCAGCCACTTTGAAGAATGATTTAGGAGAAAGTAAAACCAAAGTGTCTGTGCCCAGAGGATCTTCATACAGAGCCAACAGATAAATTATTATTGAAGAAAGAAATGGATGATCCTCTTGACCCAGAAGATGAAGAGGAGTTGGAGGAAGAGGAGACTAAATATCACAATAAGGATGATTTTTCCCTGCTTTTACTTACTGATGTGGCCAGGTGTGTGGAAAAGAGAAATACCAAAAGAATATAAGAAAGTTGACTAGTGTGGTAGAATCTCTTTAAGTACAATTGTGGAAGTTACAAAGGGATGCAAGAGGACTCTCTGAGCTCACAGGGAGAAGAGTCCTTGGGCTTTCAATAGCAAAGTTTCTTTAACTTGTCGGTGATACCTTGGACTAAGTCTGCCATGCAGGAATGTCATCTTTGAAAACATGCTTAATTGTTTCAAGAACCCTGTAAGAACCATTCCTGGGGGGATGGAATTCAGATGTTCTGGACTCGCAGCAAGAGTCAGATAACTCTCATTTAGTTTTTGAACTGGCATTGAGTTTCTTTGACTCTGGTGCATGGAGAGCAAAAAGATGCCAGTTTAATATTTTGTTTTATTCTCTCTCCCTGAGTGTCTTCTTGTATATGTTGTTTGTGTTACATTTGTCATTGTCTTATTGTGAATTCTGCTATATTAATTGTTAGTAACCATGAACCAATCTTCATATGCTGGCCTTCTGTTTACCCCATAACTTAGTTTAGGTTACTTTACAATTTTTCAGAGAAAAGCAGCTTCTATGGTCAAAGAAAAGCATCTCATTTGGTACAGCAAAAAAACTGGTAAGCTGGCTCTGTCCTTGAAGGCCTGAACTTTTGCAGGTGAGAGTTTCCTGCCTGGTTTGGGCTGGCAGGTGGCCAGCAGTGTTCTGTGCAGCCTGCTTTTAAAGGGGCACCAACAGCTTCTATGTTTCTTCAGTAAGCACACTAATGGTTGATTCTGCTACAAAACCTCTATGATTATGAAAATTGGATTCAAGAGATAGCAAGATGCTCCTCCCTTGAAATTACAGCTAAAGAAGTACAAAATGTTTTCTCTTTATATGTTTGCGATATTGTATATGTTTGGCTATAGATTATTGGTTATTGGGTATGTTTAAAATCTGTAACATAAAGTTACACAAAATTAAAGTCCAAGATCTCAACATAAAACCAGATACACTAAATCGGTAAGAAGAAAAAATGGGGAGGAGCCTAGAACTCATTGGCGCAGGAGACAACTTCCTGAAGAGAATACCAACAGCACAGGCTCTAAGAGCAACAATCAATAAATGGGACCTCATGAAACTGAAAAGCTTCTTTAAAGCAAAAGTTATAGCCATCAGAACAAAACGACAGCCTACAGACTGGGAAAGGATCTTCAATAACTCTATATCTGACAGAGGGCTGATATCCAGAATATATAAAGAACTAAAGAAATTAAAAAGCAATAAATCAAGCAATCCAATTAAAAATGGGGTACAGAGCTAAACAGAGAATTCTCTGTAGAGGATATAGAATGGCAGAGAAACACTTAAAGAGATGTTCAATGTCCTTAGCCATCAGAAAGATGCAAATCAAAACAACCCTGAGATTTCACCTTACACCTATCAGAATGTCAAAAGTTAAAAACTCAAGTGACAACACATGCTGGAGACGTTTTGGAGAATTAGGAACCCTCCTCCATTGCTGGTGGGAATGTAAACATGTACAACCACTTTGGAAATCAATCTGGTGCTTTCTCACACAATTAGGAATAGTGCTTCCTCGAGATCCAGCTATACCACTCCTATGCTTATATCCAAAAGAAGCTCAAGTACACAACAAGGACATTTGCTCAACCGTGTTTGTAGCAGCTTTATTCCAGAATCTGGAAACAACCCAGCTGTCCATCAGTGGAGGAATGGATACAGAAACTGTGCTACATTTACACAATGGAATACTACTGAGCAATTAAGAACAAGGAAATCATGAAATTTGCACTCAAATAGTGGGATCTAGAAAAGATCATCCTGAGTGAGGTATCCCAGGAGCAGAAAGACACACATGGTATATACTCACTTATATAGACCTATAATATAGGATAAACATACTAAAATATTTGCACCTAAAGAAGATAAGAAAGACAACCCAGAGTAAGATGATCAGTCCTCACTTAGAAAGACAAATGGAATGGACAGGGGAAGTATGAGAAAACAAGTAACAGGACAGACGCTTACAGCAGAGGGCCTCTGAAAGACTGTATATAGCAGTGTATCAAAGCAGATGTGGAGACTCATAACCAAACCTTAGGCAGAGTGCAGAGAATCGTATGAAAGAAGGGGGACTTGTTATGACCTAGATAGGACAGGAACTCCACAAGTACAAAATATATCAGGGCACGGCATGCGACTGTTTCTCCAACCAAAGACCATGTATGGATATAACCTAGAACCCCTGCTCAGATGTAGTGCATGGTAGCTCTGGAACCAAGTGGATTACCCTAGTAAGGGGAACAGGGACCATTTCTGACATGAACTATGAACTCAACGACTGGCTCCTTTAACCCCCTCCCCCCCGTCCCCGAGGGAGGAACAGTCTTCCTAGGCCACAGAGGAGGACATGGCAGCCTGTTCTGGATATACCTAATAAGGTAGGGTCAGATGGAAGGGGAGGAGGACCTCTTCTAACAGTGGACTTGGAAAGAGGCAGGAAGGAGGTGAAGGCGGGACAGTGGGATTGGGAGGGAAGGAAGGAGGGGACTACTGCAGGGATACAAATTAAATAACCTGTGATTAATATAAAAACATAAAAATTAAAAAAAATTAACTTAATATTAAAAAAATATTGTTGGAGCCATTCTAAACAACAAATGGCATGAGCCAACTAAAGAAACAAGTATCCAAAGGTAATATAAAATTTGTTTTTGTCTTCTAAAAACATATATATATATATGTTTATAAAGAATATATATATATGTATATAGTGTATAGACATACTTTTGTTTTGCAAACATTACCAGCCTCAGCTCAAGTTGTAGAATTACAAGCTGTAGCTGCAGTCTTCAAGAATTGGTCTCCTAGTAATGGGAACAGGTACTTTCTCTGACATCAACTCAGTGTCTGGCTCTTTGATCACTTCACCCTGAATGAAGAGCAGCCTTACCAGCATCCAGAATCTGGAAACAACCTAGATGCCCCTCAGTGGAGGAACGGATTCAGAAAATGTGGTATATCTACACAATGGAATACTACTCGGCTATTAAAAACATGAAAATCATGAAATTTGCAGGCAAATGAATGGAACTAGAGTGAGGTACCCCAGAAACAGAAAGACAGACATGGTATACACTAATAAGCGGGTATTAACCATGTAATATAGGTCAGCCATCTACAGACCTAAAGAAGCTAAAAACTAAGAAAGATCCTAGGGAGGATGCTTAAATTTCCTTCAGAATGGCAAACAGGATGGGCACCAGAAGTGGTTGAAGATAGGAAATAGGATGGGAGTCTTTATAGAGGGTTCTCTGAAAGAATTCACCCAACAGGTGATCAAAACAGATGCTGAGAGTCAAGGTCAATTTTGGGGCAGACTGCGGGGTGTCTTATGGAGGAAGAAAGGGGTGGAATTAGAGGGACAAGAAGGGGACAGGTGCCCCACAAGGAGACCAACAAAACTAAAAGTTCTGAGGTCAGGGTGTCCTGCAGAGACAGATGCACCAATGGAGGACTAGGCCTGGAGAGGACGAAGACACACTCCTCAGAAGTGTCCAATTGGCAGCTGAGTCTCCATGTGGATCTCTGAGGGAAGAGATCAGGGGCTGCCTCTATCACATTGACTGCTCTCTGATCACTAGCCCCCTAGTGATGTGGCCTTGCCAGGCCAGGAGTAAGAGGATCCAAGCAATCTTGATGAGAGTTAATAAGCTACGGGTAGATGCCAATAGTGTAGAACTCCCCCTTTCAGTAGATAAGGGAAGAGGATGAGGGGAAGAGGGAGAGGGTGGGACTGGTGGAGTTAAGGAGTAGGCTTCAACTGGGATATATAGTTAATAAACTATGAAAATCATAAAAATCAAAAAAGTCGTATTCATGCAATAAGCTAAACCTTTGAATTTTGATATTACTAAATGAAATTCTGGAACAATTTGATTCTGTATTTCCAACTTGGCATCCTTTTATTTATATTATAGGAGGAGTGTTTTGCTTTATACTTTTACTCATGATGTTGCTTTTCCCCTGTGCTTTGAAGTTTTTCATATACAGCCTTTGGTCTATTAAGGGAGAAGTCCATACGTTACTGCTTCAACACACTCTTCATTCCCCTTTAAGCAGGATTGGATAGCTAAAGACAGGCAAGACGTCTCTGAGAAATATTCAGCCTAAGGCAAGGTATGAATGATGGAATTCATGTACCAATGATGAGTAAAAATATATCTTTCAAGAGACAACCTAAGACAGGAAATCTGCTCCATAGCTATTAAAATATGATCTTTTTTTAAAAAAAAAAAAAAAAAAAAATATATATATATATATATATATATATATATATATATATATATATATATATATATATAAAAGAAAGGGTGAAATGTGGGAAGCAAAACTTCCTTTTCAAGTTGGGGATAGCTGCTTGCCTGGCAAGCTTGCTTTATTACAGATTATTCAGTGAAAAATATATACTTTAGCCTTTACCTTGAGACAGAAAGAAATATCAGGTTTTACCAAGTTTCTTTAACTTCCATGTGATAACTTGGACCAGGTCTGCCATACAGGAATGTCATCTTTGAAAACAAACTTAACTGTTTCATGAACACTGTCCTTGGACCAATGTGAACTGTGTTTGCAGTTGTCTTTAAAAAGGAATTGGAAAATAAACTTGGTGCTTTCAGCACTAACTGATAGCACTCTCGAAACTATCCCACTTTCTATCTCTTTCTTTTAACCTGTAATTTCTCAATCCTTACTCTCTCCATCATGTCCCAAATTATCCATTCCTGGTTCCATCATTGGAAGAGGCTTTGTTTTGTTGTCATTGTTGTTATTGTTTGTTTGTTTTCTTTTTGGTGTGTCTGTATCTCTGTGTGTGTGTGTTGTTTTGTCTTGTTATTTTGATGCTTAAGAAGCCCTGGCTAGAATCTCCATGATGACATTTCTTTAAGTGTTTCTTTGCCATTCTGTATTCCTCTACAGAAAATTCTCTGTTTAGCTCTGTACATCATTTTTAATTGGATTACTTGATTTGTTGCTTTTTAACTTCTTGAGTTCTTTATCTATTCTGGATATTAGACCTCGGTCAGATATAGGGTTGGTGTAGATCCTTTCCCAGTCTGTAGGCTGTCATTTTGTCTGACAACAGTATTCTTTGCTTTACAGAAGCTTTTCAGTTTCATGAGATCCCATTTATTGATTGTTGCTCTTAGAGCCTGTGCTATTGGTGTTCTCTTCAGGAAGTTGTCTCCTGTGCCAATGAGTTCTAGGCTCTTCCCCACTTTCTCTTCTAACAGGTTTAGTGTGTCTGGATTTTATGTTAATGTCTTTGATCTACTTGGACTTTAGTTTTGTACAGGATGATAAATATGGATTTATTTGCATTATTCTACATGTAGACATCCAGTTAGAGCAGCAGCATTTGTTGAACATTCTATTTTAATTGTATGGTTTTGGCTTCTTTGTAAAAAATCAGGAATCCCTAGTTGTGTGATTTCTGGATCTTCTATTCAATTCCATTGATCCGTTATTCTGTTTCTGTGCCAGTGCCATGCAGTTTTTATTACTATTGCTCAATAGTATAGCTTGAAATCAGGGATGGAGATACCTCCAGAATATCCTTTATTGTAGAGGATTGTTTTAGCCATTCTGGGTTTTTGTTTTTGCATATGAAATTGAGAATTGTTCTTCCAAGGTCTGTAAAAAATTTTGTTGGTATTTTGATGGGAATTGCACTGAACCTATAGATTGCTTTCGCCAGGATGGCCATTTTCATTATGTTAATCCTACTGATCCATGAACATGAGAGATCTTTCTGTCTTCTGTTATCTTCTTCAATTTCTTTCTTCAAAGAATTTAAGTTTTTTTTTGTTGTTGTTGTTTTGTTTTTTTTTTTTTTTCAAGCAGGTCTTTCACTTTCTTGGTCAGAGTCACACCAATGTAGTTTATGTTATTGGTGTCTATTGTCAGAGTGTTGTTTCCCTAAATTCTTTCTCAGCCCTTTTGTATTTTGTATACAGGTGGGCTACTGACTTTTTGGAGTTAATTTTGTATCCAGCCACTTTGCTGAAGGTGTTTATAATCTGAAGGAGTTCTCTGGTTGAATTTTTATGTATACTATCATATCATCTGAAAATAGTGCTACTTTGACTTCTTTCTTTCTGATTTATATCAAGACCTCAACATAAAACCAGATACAGTAAATTGGTTAGAAGAAAAAGTGGGGAAGAGCCTAGAATTCACTGGCACAGGAGACAACTTCCTGAACAGAACACCAACATCACAGGCACTAAGATCACCAATCAATAAATGGGACCTCATGGAACTGAAAAACTTCTGTAAAGCAAAAGACACTGTCCTCTGAACAGAATGACAGCCTACAGATTGGGAAAAGTTATTCACCAACCCTTTATCTGAAAGACAGCTAAAATCCAGAATATATAAAGAACTCAAGAAGTTAAAATCCACCAAACCAAGTAATCCAATTAAGAAATAAGATACAGAGCTAAACAGAAAATCTTCAATAGACGAATATGGAATGGTCAAGAAACACTTAAATATATGTTCAACATCCTTAGTCTCTAGGGAAATACAAATCAAAAGGAACATGAAATTTCACCTTTGATACAAAGTGCTAGATAGAGTCTTTCAGAGGTCCTCTGTGGTAGGCTCCTGTCCTGTTACTTGTTTTCTCCTACATCCAATGTCCATTTCTTTTATCTAAGTGAGGGTTGTTCATCTTACCCTGGGTCCTCTTTCATGTTTATCTTCTTTAGGTATATACATTTCAGTATGTATATACTATCTTATAGGCTTATATTAATGAGTATATACCATGCATGTCTTTCTCCTTTTGGGAAACCTCACTCAGGATGATCATTTCTAGCAGTGTATCAAAGCAGATATTAAGACTCATAACCAAACCTTCTGCAGAGTGCAGGGAATCATAAGAAAGAAGGGAGAGTTAACATGACCTGGAGAGGACAAGAGCTCCACAAGGACCAAATATATCTGGGCACAAGGGTCTTTTTTGAGGCTGTTTCTCCAACCAAGGACCATGTATGGATATAACCTAGAACTCCTGCTGAGATGTAGCCCATGGTAGCTCAGTATCAATGTGGGTACCCTTATAAGGGGAGCAGGAGCTGTTTCTGACATGAACTCAATGGCGGGCTCTTTGACCTTCCCCACACCTGAGGGAGAAGCAACCCTGCTAGGCCACAAAGGAGTACTTTGCAGCCAGTCCTGAAGATACATGATAGACCAGGGTCAGATGAAAAGGGAGGAGGTCTTCCCCAAGCAGTGAACTTGGAAAGGAGCAGGGAGGAGATGAGGGAGGGAGGATTGGGATGGAATGCGGGAGGGGGTACTTATTATTTTTATTAAAGACTTTAACAATCTACTAATAATAAATTTCTTTATAAAATTAGTTGTGCTGTTTTAGGAGTCACAGAGAAAGATCAAAGAATTCATTATTCCAGCCCCAGAGCCACAACTTAAGAAGCATAGAAATCTCAGAACACGTCTCTTTTCTAAGCGGGATGAGTTTGCCAGGGACCTTCCAGGGGGTGTATTTCCGGAAAAAGCATATCCCCTGCCCTGTAGCTTATGCTACTATGGTGACACTGGCATAGGTGTAGCAGAAATTAATCTGGTGCTTTCTCAGAAAATTAAGGATAGTGCTACCTCAAGATCAATGTATACCACTCCTAGGCATATATACAAAATATGTTCAGGTATACGAGGACATTTGCTCAATCATGTTCATAGCAATTTTATTTGTAAGAGGCAGAATCTGAAAAGAAACCAGCTGTTCCTCAACTCAGGAATGGATGCAGAAAGTGTGTTCATTTTCACAATGGATTATGACTCAGCAATTAAAAACAAGGAAGTCATAGAATTCTCAAGCAAATGGTGGGGGCTTGAAAAGATCATCCTGAATGAGGTATCCCATAAGCAGAAAGACACATGTGGTATATACTCACTTATAAATGGATATTAGACATATAATGTAGGATATTCATACTGAAATCTGTACAGGTAAAGAAGCTAAGCATGAAGGAGGCCCTTAGTAAGATGATCAATCTTTGTTCAGAAAGGTAAATGGGACAGACATCAGAAGAGGGAGAAAACAAGGAACAGGACAGGAGCTTACCACAGAGGGCCTCTGAAAGACTACCCAGCAAGGTATCAAAGCAGATGCTGAGACTTGTAGCCAAACTTTAGGCAGAGTGCAGGGAAACTTATGAAAGAAGGTGGAGATAAAAAAAAAAAAAAACTAGAGGGGACAGGAGCACTAGAAGGAGAGCAACAGAATCAAAAAATCTGGTCACAGGGGACATTTCTGAGACTGATACTCCAACCAAGGACCATTCTGGAAGATAACCTGGAACCCCTGCAAAGAGGTAGCACAAAGCAGTTCAGTCTCCTAGTGGTTCCCATAGTAACTGGAACAGGTACTGTCTCTGACATGAACTCTGTGGCTGGCTCTTTGATCATCTCTCCTTTTGTGGTAGCAGCCTTACCAGGTCACAGAGGAAGACAATGCAGCCAGTCCTGATGAGACCTGATAGGCTAGGTTCAGATGGAAGTGGAGGAGGTCTTCCCCTACCCTTGGCCTTGGAGAGGGACATGGGAGGGAATGAGAGAAGGAGGTTGGGATTAGGAGGGGATGAGGGAGGGGGCTACATCTGGGATAAAAATTGAATAAACTGTAATTTATTAAAAATAATTTAAAAGGAAGCCCTGGTTTTTCTTGAAACACACTATGTAACAGGATGGCAGGGAAATCATACATATCTGCTTGCCTCTACTTACCAGAGTGCTGACATTATATCCAAGGACCACCCTATGTCCAGCTTGTTCAGTGGCTTTCTTGTAACTTCAGAATTTAGAGAGCTACTGTAGGAGTGGCAGTCTTGGGAGAAACCGTTCTTTTCTTTCTGTTCTTTTGTTGTTTTGTTTTTTGAGACCAAATTTCTCTGTATTACATGTTCTGGTGTCCTTGATTTGATGAGTAAAACAGGATGACCTCCAACTCAGAGACATCAGCCTGCCTATGCATCCCAGAATGCTGAGATTAAAAGACATCACCAGGGTACCCTGCTTGCTCAGTGTACACTGGACCTCTTATGGTCTCTGCATCCATTTCAGGACTGTAAGAAGTTGGCTGCACATCCCTGTAAAGAACTTTCTAACTTTATTTCTGTCTTTCTTTTTGTCTTTGTTTCTTTCTTTTTGAGAAAATGTTTATATGCATAAAAAGTACTGGCCGTTCTGGATTAGGTAACATACTCCTGCATGTGGCTTTTATTTTGTTTATGTTTGTCATTGTTTAGTTTTAATTTTTCTGTGCTTCAGAGCCCTGGGTTTTCTAGAATCCTTTTTAGATCATTCTGGTCTTGATCTCACAATGAACTGCCTTCCTCTGTTTTCCAGAGGTCTATGATTAGAGGAGAGCACAACTCTGCTAGGCTTTTTCATTGGACACTTGACTTCTGATAGTTTTTTTAATTTCATTGAGTGCGACCATACCATTCTTGTAAGAATTAGAGTGCAATGTTTTGCAGTTTTTTTGTTTTTTTTTACTTTGTGTATCAAGCCCTGGCTGTCCTGGACTTGCTTTGTCATCAAGGCTGGCCTGGAATTTAAAAATATCCAGCTAATTATGATCCACAGATTGCTGTGATTAAAGGCATTTTCCAAGAGAGAGGCTTCTGTAGTCAGTTGTTTTCTGGGTGCTTTTCCACCAGTGGATTTGTTGGGAAGAGGCTTTGTATGAGCCTTGATATTGTCACTTCCTTCCTTACTTTTTTTTTCCTGCTGGAGCTCAGAGAGTGAGACTATGTGCTGCTTTTAGAAAGAGGTGTTGGTACAGCAGAGCCTGTTTTGTAGTTGCAGGCTGGTGCTGGTATCTGCTACTGTGAGCACCTTTTTTAATAATAATAAAAAAAGGTGCAATTTTTATTTTTTCTTTTATTAAAAATAAATCTTTAATTTTTTTCACAATTTATTTCTTTTTTTCTCTTTATGACTTTAGTTTTTAATATATCCTATGACAATCTCCATAGGATGTCTGTTTTTTTATTTTTAATTATACTTTATTTACTTTGTATCCCTACTCTAGTTCCCTCCCTCCTCCTCTCCCAATTCCTCCCTTCCTTCCCCTTCTCCACACATTCCCCTCCCCAAGTTCACTGGTAGAGGAGGGTTTCTTTTTCTTCCTTCTGATCCTAGTCTGTTAGGTCTCATTAGGAGTGGCTGCATTGTCTTCCTCTGTGGCCTGGTAAGGCTGCTCCCCCCTCAGGGGGAGGTGATCAAAGAGGAGGCTAATCAGTTCATGTCAGAAGAAGTCCCTGTTCCCATTACTATGGAACCCACTTGGACACTGAACTGCTATGGGCTACATCTGTGCAGGGGTTCTAGGTTTTCTCCATGCATGGTACTTGGTTGGAGTATGGGTCTCAGGAAAAGACCCCTGTGCTCAAATTTTTGGTTCTGTTGCTCTCCGTATGGACCTCCTGTCCTCTCCACCTATTATTTCCCACTTCTTTCATAAGATTCCCTGCATTCTGCCCAAAGTTTGGACATAAGTCTCAACGTCTGCTTTGAGAGTCTGCAGGGCAGAGCCTTTCAGAGGCCTTCTGTGGGAGGCTCCTAACAAGTTTCCTGTTTTCTTCTTCTTCTGGTGTCCATTCCCTTTGCCTTTCAGAATGGGGATTGAGCATTTTAGCCAGAGTCCTCCCTCTTGATTAGTTTCTTTAGGTATACAGATTTAATAGGTTTATCCTATATTCCATCCCTGATCTCAAGATTTACTATAGAACAACAGTAATAAAAACTGCATGGTACTAGTATATAAACAGACTGGTGGATCAATGGAACCGAATAGATGATCCAGATATAAACCCACACAATTATGGACACCTAATCTTTGACAAAGAAGCCAAAACCATACAATGGAAAAAAGATAGCATCTTCAACAAATGGTGCTGGTCGAACTGGATGTCTACATGTACCAAAATGCAAATAGATCCATACTTATCACCCTACCCAAAACTAAAGTCCAAGTGGATCAAAGACCTCAACATAAAACCAGACACATTAAGTGGGTTAGAAGAAAAAGTGGTGAAGACCCTAGAACTCATTGGCATAGGAGACAACTTCCTGAATAGAACACCAACAGCACAGGCTCTAAGAGCAACAATCAATAAATGGGACCTCATAAAACTAAAATACTTCTGTAAAGCAAAGGACACCGTCCTCAAAACAAAATGACTGCTTAAAGATTGGGAAAGGATATTCACCAACTCTCTATCTGACAAAAGGCTAATATCTATTACATATAAAGAACTAAAGGAGTTGAAAAGCAACAACTCAAGTAATCCAATTAAAAAATGGGGCTAAACAGAGAATTCTCGATAGAGGAATATCAAATGGCAGAAAAACACTTAAAGAAATGCTCAACGTCATTAACCCATCAAGGAAATGCAAATCAAAACAACCTTGAGATTTCACCTTACACCCATCAGAATGGTCAAGATCAAAACTTCAAATGACAACACATGCTTGAGAGGTTGTGGAGAAAGGGGAATCCTCCTCCACTGCTGGTGGGAATGTAAACTGGTATAATGACTCTGCAAATCAATCTGGCTCTTTCTCAGAGAACAAGGAATTGTGCTTCCTCAAAATCCAGCTACATCACTCCTAGGCATATATCCAAAAGAGGCTCAAGTACACAATAAGGACATTTGCTCAACCATGTTTGTAGCAGCTTTATTTGTAATAGCCAGAACCTGGAAACAACCCAGACGCCCCTCAACTGAAGAATGGATACAGAAATTGTGGTACATCTACACAATGGAATATTACTCAGCAAAGAAAAAGAAGGAAATCATGAAATTTGCAGGTAAATGGTGGGATCTGGAAAGGATCATCCTGAGTGAGCTATCCCAGAAGCAGAAAGACACACACGGTATATACTCACTCATATAGACCTATAATATAGGATAAACCCAAAATTTATTTCTTATATATCCCAAATGAAACTTCCTCCCTCAATTCCTCTTAGTCCCACCCTCCCTCCCTCTTCCACCTTATCTCCTTCCTCTAGTCCACTATAAGGGGGTGTTCTCCTCCTTTGCCATCTGCCCATAGCTTGTCAAGTCTCATTAAGTCTGCCTGGATCCTCTTCCTCTATGGTATGGTAAGGCTGCATCACCAGGGCAAGTGATTAAAGACCTGAAATCAGAGTTCATGAGAGAGGCATTCCCTGCCAGCCTTACTTGTGGATCCACATGGAGGCAGAGCTAACAATTGGCTACATATGAGGAGGGGATCTGGGCTATACACCTAAAGAAGCTATACATTAAGGAGGACCCTGGAGAGGATGTTCAAATATCATTCTGAATGGCAAACAGGATAGACACCAGAGGTGGTGGAAGAGAAGAAACAGGATGTGAGCCTATTATAGAGGGTCCTCTGAAAGGCTCAACCCAACAGGGGATCAAAGCTGATGCTGAGACTCAGGGCCAGACTTTGGGCAGAACGAAGGGGGTCTTATGGACAAATATGGAGGGGACAAGAGCTCCACAAGGTGACCAACAAGGCTAAAAAATCTGAATCCAGATGGTACTGCAGAGATTTAAGAACCAACCAAGGACCATGCATGGAGATTACCTGTAATTTGCATTTGTTTGTTTGCTAAGTGTGGGCATGTTGGGGTGCAGAGAGCACAGTAGCACTGCAGTATAGAACTCAAATATCAATTTACAAGAGTTTTTTTTTTTTTTTTAATGTGGTTCCCAAGCATGAGAAACAAGTTATTAGGTTTGGTGACAAGCACTCATAATACCATTTTTACTAATTTGTATTTTATTCTTATTTTATGTGTGTGGGTGTTTGGTCTGCATATATGTATGGGCATCATTTGTGTGAATGGTGACCTTGGAGGCCAGAAGAGGGCATTAGATCATTTGACACTGGAGTAACTGATGGTTATGCACTGCTATGCAGGTGCTGGGAATCAAACCCAGGTCCTCTGGAAGAGTAGCAAGTAGTGTTTCCTCTGACAGATCGCTCCAGCTCCCAATATACTATTAAGCTGTGTTTTAGGAAAATTTAGAAAAATTAAAGGTTCTTTGGTGGTTCATTGGAAATTGGTTTAGAAGAGCAACACATGCTGTTTGATTTAAAATGCAATTAGAATTGCAGTTTTACAATTCGTTTTCTATTATTTATCTTGCTCTTTATCAGTCTGTTCATCTCTAGCACCATTCTCTGAACATTCATTTTTAGAAATATTAGAAATATGTTATCCTACATATTAGCAAACATAATTTCTCACTTGTTCTTCACAGAAAACTTTAAAAGGAGGGAAACTCAAGTTCTCATAATTTAAACAGACTCTAATTTTTTTTTTAACTAAGAAGGGGTGCAAAGAGCATTTACTACTAAATTAAAATCTAACTCTAAATCTTTAAAATTATTTTTAAATGTGCTGGGCCAGTGTCTCAGCAGTTAATAACACTGGTTTCTCTTCCAGGGAACCTGGATTCCATTCCCACCACCCACATGACAGCTCACAATAACTCCAGACTCAGGAAATCTAATGCCTTGGTCCCTGAGCATACTGTACAAATGTGCTACGCAAAGATATATGCAGATATAACATTCACACACAAAAATAATATTTTAGAAAATAAAATTATTTTCAAGTAACAAAAAGCCATTAATTGCTCAAGAAGTTAATGAAAAATATTTCACTCTTTTAGCAATAATAATTCTGATAATTTACCATACCAATATATATCACAATGTTGTGAGAACATAAGCCTAGCCAGGGTAGAGGAGGCAGATCTATTGATAAAGTGCTTACCTTGAAGGCATGACAACAGAACCCACAAAAACAAAACAAACAAACAACAAAAACAACAAAATAAAACAGATGTTGTGGCATGTGCCAGTAATCCCAGTGCTTGGGAGGCAGTCAAAGGAGAATTTCTGTCCACTCAGACTAGCCTAATTTGTCATCCCCAAATACAAGTGAAAGACCCTTTTGTAATAAGGGTCTAAATTTCATCTATAGCCTTCAGGAACTCATGCAAATGCATGTGTGCATACAAAACACACACCTGCTAAAACTTGTCTAAATAGTACCCTCAGGTGTCTATAAATATGTTTCCAGGAAGAAAGTGAAATAGCATCATTATTAAAAGTCAGAATTAAAGAATTTAATGGGGATCAATCTGTATAAATTACATTTTAAAAATTATACCTATGTAGATATTTTAATTTTACATTCCATCATTAAAAAAAACAAGAGGATTCAGACATGGTGCCATTCCAGAAATTTTTCTCATGTGCCTTTCCACTCATCATAGTACCCATTACTGGGAAAATTATTACTTTTTAACATCTAGGATTATTTATAGATTAGGTTTGCTTTTATATGAATGTCATATGCATGGAACCTTTTAGTGTGTCTTATGTTTTGCTTAAAGTATGCTACTTGGTGTAACAGCCAACTTTTGGTAAATTCAGAATGAAGTTTTTTATCTTTTCCAGTTGAACTTTATGTGATTGCTAGAGTTAATGCCACATCATGGCGTTTTTTCCCTCACTAGGAAATATGCAGAAGAATGTATTTTGTTTCAATTACTAATATATTTCAAATTAATATATGAAATCAAATTAATTATGGCAGGGATAATAGGTAGCATGGCAATCCCAACATTTGTAAAGTAGAGTTTTGTAAAGGAGTTTAAGGCTAGACTTGTCTAATCTGGTGTTTTAAAGCAAAAATTTCTCCAGAGGCTCAAGCATTTGAGCACTTGGTCCTCAGAAGGTGGTGTTGTTTGGAGAGCTTTAGAAGGTGCAGCCTTGATGGTGGATATGCATCATTTCCAGTTGCTCTCCTTGTTTGTACTTTTTGTTAGAGATCTAATCCCTCAGATTGCTGCTCTGCTACCTGTTACAGTGACTTCCTGCCATTTATGAACAGTTTCTCTGGAAGTGTATCCCAAATAACCTCTCCCTTTTTTAAGCTGCCTTTTGTCATGTTTTATCACAGCAATAGAAAAGTAATTCATATAGCTATACAATGAATATGAGACCAGCCTCGCCTACAAGAAACAATGTCTGAAGAATAAAAAATGTATAGCAATAGTGGCCAGTATATAAAAGCTATTGCTTATTGTGCTTACCTAGGCTTAGTCACAAAAACTAATATAAAGATGGAAGGACTCCACAAAGTTGCTTTCTGACCTGTACGCATGTACTGTGGCACATACACGACTCTAACACGTGCATCATACACACAAATTCACAATAATAATTAGAAATTCTAAAAGTAAAGTAATAGAATGTTCTTAACATAACATGAAATACATATATGTGCTATGCATTATACATAGCGTTATATTGTTACCTGTAGTAAATAGCATAATGCTTACATCTGGTTAATTTATTTGTCTTTTCACAGACTGACCATATTTTGTGATGAAAATATTTACGTAAGTTAAAAACAGTATACAGAAGCTGTTAGATGAATTTCTATAACTATCTAGTAGGTTAGTTTGGTATAGGTGTAATGAACCTTTTTTGTTGCTTTGTAAATTTTTTTATCATGGCTCAAGATTACAGCATCCATACACAAGTAATACTAGCTGGATTAGAAGTTTAACAAACAGGGGTAATGTATCTTCTTCTTGCATTACAGGTGTTCCAGATTCTCTGTCCACAGGAAAGTTGGATGAGAAAATCTGTTAAGATATGCCTAATATTAGGCATTACAATCTCCATACAAGTTTCAGGATGTAGTCTTCTGCTTATTGTTTTGGGATCAATAAGCATACCATAGTGTTTATCTGTCACTTTGTGGTCCAATATAATGATATTACTAAAGAGGGGCATATCCTTGTCCACCAGAGCTGATACTAAGCTCTGTTATACCAGAGCTTCATTGCCACAGGGAACTTCAAAAATCTTTAAGATACACAAATGCTTATGATTTATTTCAGTGACATAGGCCCAAACCCCTCCCATTCCCTTCCACTAGAAAATAGATTTCTGCATAGTGTGAGAACAACTGTAAATTCTCTTTTGTGTATGTTGCAGAAATTAGATCTTTGAGAAGTCAAGTCCTAATCTGAGTGTTGTAAGACTCAAATTTATTTGGCTAGGAGGTCCAGAGAGAATGGACCCCAATCCACAGTTTCTTACAACATTTATATTCTGCTGAGCATGCATGCATACACACACACACATATGGTTAATTGTGAGTTATAATTTTAGCTTATATAACTGAGGACCACGATTGAGAGTTCTTCTGTAGGCAGTCTGTTTACAGAATTGTAACTTATAATGTTAGAGCAGCACTTTGCAAGTGTCTGTTTCTCCAGAAAAGAGGAGTCTTGGCTAATTTAATAGATAAGTAGAATTACAGAAGCAGAACATAGCACATATTGTTTTAGCTACAAGAACAGTAAAAATATTAACTCATATTTTATCCTCATCATAGGTACAATTCTAACAACAGCTATGATTCCAAGTGTTTGGACACCAAGTCTGAAGTTCAACCATATGAAACCTGGTTCTCATAGAAATCCAACCAATATGGACTTTGGAGTAGTTCAGGTGTACCTCAGGCTCACTCCAAGTGGCTGAAACACATATCTGTCTCACAAGCACACAGGTATCAGGCTCGGGCTTTAGTAAGCCTGACCTAGTACAGTTCTAGTACTGAACTAATACAGTTCTTGTTTCCAGATCATGGTATTGGTTTCAGAGTAAGCATCATGTCACTTTGCCCAGCATTAAGGTTCCCTATGACAAGTCTGAAATGTGTTGAAAGTCTCAGGTTTGGTCTGCATTTCTCCCCGAATTCCTCAGGGATTCTCTCTCAAAACTGGGAGAGGGTACTTAGGAAACTCTTTCCTTCTTGACTTCAACTATACTTTTATTTTTGTTGTACTAAAATAAGCCACTATAGTTTCTTATCTCATTTCATTAGCTCTTATGAAGTTATTTTAGTGTACCAATAGGTGTTCTACCTGCTCTATGGTGGGGAATGATTTATAGAGGACCTTAGCTACTACATGTTACATACCCTCTTCTTAATGGAAGTGCTGCTAATCTGTAACTATTGAAGTGGGAGGAATTCTTTTCATTCTTTTTATACAATTTTGCCTTATCTACCAAAATAGGTGCATGTACAAGTGCATGTTTGTGTGCCTCTGTGTGTGTGTGTGTGTGTGTGTGTGTGTGTGTGTACTCACCTGTGTGTATGATTTATTTTTTCAGAGCATCAGACATTCATTTTATTACTCAAGATTATTGGATTATTTGTTTTCAGTGGGTTTCTTTACCTTCTTTTTAGTTTCTATACACACTATAATTAATTTACAGGTTATTTTAATAGTCTTTTTGAGTTTTTTTAAATGTATTTATTTTTTTTATTTTATGTACATTGCTGTTTTGCCTGTGTGTATGTCTGTGTAAGAGTGTCAGATCCCCTGGAACTGGAGTTACAGAGAGTTGTGAGTAGCCATGTGTTGCTGAGAATTGAACTTGAAACCTTGGAAAAGCAGCCAGTCTTCTTACCAAGCTCTCCAGCCCAAGGTGTTATTTGTTTGTTTGTTTTCTTGCTTGTTTTGTTTTAAATTTTCTTAAAGTAAAATTTCATTATTTATATTTTCCTTACCAAATTGATTCATTTGTACACTGTAATGTGTTCATATATTTGACCTCAGAAAGTGTTGTTTTCTTTGCTTTTTTTGTTTGTTTGTTTCTTTATTTTTTTGATACAGAGACTATCAATGAAGTTCTGGAGTTCTGCCTGTCCTGGAACTTGCTATGTAGACCAGATTTCCAGGAACTCACAGAGATAGCCTGTTGCTCTATCTCACATGCTAAGACACCACTGTACCTGCTTTCATTCTTTTATAAACAGTATATCATATCATTCATAATTTCTCACTAAAATTAAAGTGACTTGAACTACTTATTAGAATGATTAAAACAGTCCATATTCATGATAAAATATCGACACTGGCAGCTTCTAGAATTACTCATGTTCCTGTTGTCAGACTTTACTTATTAGTTATTACTTAAAAACCAAAGTTCCCTTTCAAGTTGCTCACTCCATGGTGCAGTTTACAATATAGTAACTGAATTCCCCCAAAGCAAAAAAAAAAAAAAAAAAAAAAAAAAGAATAAATAGCAAAATAATAATAATAATAATAATAATAATAATAATAATAATAATAGGGGAGGGGCAAGATGGCGGCGCCGGGAGGACTCTCATTCTGAGCAGCAGCACAGCAGGATCAGCACAGTGAACAGCAATCAGAACTCTCGGCCATAAAACACAGTCATTGTGTTTCCCAGGTGAGAGGATACCCCACGGTGGGGGATTCAATCAGCTTTTAACTCACCCGGCTAAACCACGGAAGAGATCCCGGTTCCACCAGACGCTTGGCTGCTGGCCGCCAGCCCCAGCCCCAGCCCAGAGCCACAAGCCAGTGTCTCTGGTCACGGTCCCAGACTGAACCTTGGGCACCACACTATCAGAGACTGGAATTTTCAGTCGAGAGATAACCCCAGGGTACAGGAAACGATTGGGACCGGCCTTAGGTCACCCAGACATCCCCTGGAAAAGACTCGGGCGGGTTCCACGGGCACCCCAGGAGCCAGCCCGGAGCCAAAGCCAGGGACCCAGGTTCCTGCACAGAGCCCTGCCTGCCTGCGCGCCTGATTCGCTGCCAAAGATAGAAACGGCGGGTCTGATCTCAGAGCACTCAGCTCACCCCCAACATGAAAAGGTCCCCAGAAAATTACCCAGCTTAGGGAGCCACTAGGGCTCCCAAAAGCCGCAAAGGCAGACACAGGCAGTTTCTGCGCACCAGACAGCTGGCAGAGACTGAGCCGCCATCACACAGCCGTGCTCCAGACACAGGCAAATTTCTGTGGCCAGCAAGCTGGCGGACACTGAGCAGTGTGCAACAGGGCAAAAAAAGACACTAGGAGTCCGTGTCTCCAGAGAATCCACGGAGAAGGAAGGAAACTGTACTGATCAAAATCACCCAATCCTTCCCTAGAAAAAGTCTAGCAGTCTAGTGGGGCCGAGGCGCCAGCACTCAGCTGTGCTCCAGACACAAGCACAAACAGTTGAGGCGCGCCTGATGTCCAACTGGGTCACAGCAGCTGATCATTAAATTTGCAACAAGAAACCCAGAAACTGGGCAGCTGCCCTCAGGACTTCCCTGGGTGAGAGGAGAACCCTCTCGACTAACAAAGACCACAGTTACCACTCAGGTCCATATCCCTGAGGTGAGCAACTCCTGAAAAAACACCAGCCATCCAGGGACTATACCCAAAAAGCTGAGAAGGCATCCTTCAGGAAAAACCAGCTTTCTGCAAAGGGGATTCTCTCCACCACAGGATCCCCAGGAACCACCAGAAAATAACCCCAAACACCTAAGATAACACAATGGGTAGAGGCCAGCTTAAAAGCTCAAGCAACAAAAGACAGAGCAATATGGCATCTCCAGAACCCAGTTACCCAGGGGCAAGTAGCCCTGGACACCCCACCATAACTGAAATCCAAGAAGATGACTTAACAAGTATGCTCATGAAGATGATAACAGAGGAAACAAATAAGATTCGTAAAGACATAGAGGAAGATAAACTCAAACAGAATATTGCCATCCGTAAAGAAATAGAGGAAGCTGCAGCCAAACAGTTTATGGCCTTTAGAAAGGAAATGCTTAAAACACTGAATGAAATGATAGAAACAGAGTTGAAGGAACTAAAAGAAAAACAGGAAAGTACAATCAGACAGGTGAAGGAAGTAAACAAAACAACTCAAGACCTGAAGATAGAATTGGAAAAATTAAAGAAAACACAAATGGAAGAAATAATGGAAAGGAAGAATCTAGGGAAGAAAATAGGAACTACAGAGGTAAGCATAACCAACAGACTAAAAGAGATGGAAGAAAGAATCTCAGGTGTAGAAGATACAATGGAAGAAATCGATGTATCTGAAAAAGAAAATGTTAAATCTGAAAAATTCCTGACACAGACCGTCCAAGAAATGCAAGACAATATGAAAAGACAAAACCTAAGAATAATAGGTATAGAGGAAAAAGAAGACTCCCTTCTCCAAGGCCCAGAAAATATTTTCAACAAAATCATTGAAGAAAATTTCCCCAAGCTAAAGGAAAGGCCAATTAGAATACATGAGGCCTACAGAACACCCAACAAATTTGACCAGAAAAGAAAATCCTCCCGCCACATAATAATCAAAACAGTAAGTATACAGAACAAAGAAAAAATACTAAAAGCTGCAAGGGAAAAAGGCCAAGTAACATATAATGGCAAACCCATTAGAATCACACCTGACTTTTCAACAGAGACTATGAAAGCCAGAGGGCCTGGACGGATATCATGCAGACCCTAAGAGAACACAGATGTCAGCCCAGGCTACTATAACCAGCAAAACTCTCAGTCCTCATAGATGGAGAAAACAAGATATTCAATGACAAAAACAAATTTCAACAATACCTACAAACAAATCCAGCATTACAGAAGACACTGGAAGGGAAAATACAACCCAAGAAAGCTAGCTACATTCAAGAAAACACAGGAAATAAATAACCTCACTTCAGTAAAACCAAAAGCAACCAAGCACACAACCTGATGACCACAGCCAACATCAAAATCAAGAGATCTAACAGCCACTGGTCATTAATCTCTCTCAACATCAATGGACTCAACTCTCCAATAAAAAGACACAGATTAACAGAATGGATACGTAAACAAAACCCAGCAATCTGTTGCATACAAGAAACACACCTAAGACACAAAGATAGACATTACCTGAGGGTAAAGGGTTGGAATACGACTTTCCAAGCAAACGGACCCAAGAAGCAAGCAGGAGTAGCCATTCTAATTTCTGATAAAATAGACTTTCAACCAAAATTAATCAAAAGAGATGGGGAAGGACACTTCATACTCATCAAGGGAAAATTCCACCAGGAAGACATCACAATCCTGAACATCTATGCCCCAAATACAAGGGCACCCACATCTGTGAAAGAAACATTGATAAAATTTAAAGCACATATAGATCCACACACATTAATAGTGGGAGACTTCAACACCCCACTCTCAACAAAGGACAGGTCAACCAAACAGAAATTAAACAAAGAAACAATGTCTCTGACAGAGGTCATGAATCAAATGGACCTAACAGACATTTACAGAACTTTACACCCAAACACAAAAGAATTTACCTTCTTCTCAGCACCTCATGGAACCTTCTCCAAAATAGACCGCATAGTGGGTCAAAAAGTGAGCCTCAACAGATACAAGGTGATTGAAATAATCCCATGTATCTTGTCTGATCACCATGGAATAAAGCTGGACCTCAACAATAACAGAAATAACAAAAAGCCTACACACACATGGAAACTGAACAACTTGTTACTAAATGACAGCTGGGTCAGGGAAGAAATAAAGAAAGAAATTAAAGTCTTTCTAGAAATCAATGAAAATGAAGACACAACATACCCGAACTTGTGGGACACAATGAAAGCAGTGCTAAGAGGAAAGTTCATAGCACTAAGTGCCTTCAAGAAGAAATTCGAGACAGTTCATTCAAGTACCCTAATGGCTCACTTAAAAACCCGAGAAAAAGAAGAAGCAGACACACCAAGAAGGAGTAGACGGCTGGAAATAATCAAACTCAGGGCTGAAATCAATCAATTGGACACAAATAAAACAATTCAAAGAATCAATGAAACCAAGAGCTGGTTCTTTGAGAAAATCAACAAGATCGACAAACCCTTAGCCAGGCTAACTAAAAGGCAGAGAGACACCACCCAAATCAACAAAATCAGAAATGAAAAGGGGGATATAACTACAGACACTGAGGAAATCCAAACAATCATCAGGACTTACTTCAAAAGTCTATATGCCACAAAATTTGAAAATCTAAATGAAATGGACAATTTTCTTGATCGATTTGACTTACCAAAGCTGAACCAGGACCAGGTAAATCAACTAAATAAACCTATATCCCCCAAAGAAATAGAAGCGGTCATCAAAAGTCTCCCATCCAAAAAAAGCCCAGGACCAGATGGCTTCAGCGCAGAATTCTACCAGACCTTCAAAGAAGAGCTAACACCAATTCTCTTCAAACTATTCCACCAAATAGAAACAGAAGGAATATTACCAAATTCATTCTATGAAGCCACAGTCACCTTGGTACCTAAACCTCACAAAGACTCAACAAAGAAAGAGAATTTCCGGCCAATCTCCCCTATGAACATTGATGCAAAAATACTTAATAAAATACTTGCAAACCGAATCCAAGAACACATCAAAGATATTATCCACTATGACCAAGTAGGCTTCATCCGAGGTATGCAGGGGTGGTTCAATATACGGAAATCCATCAATGTGATCCACCATATTAACAAACTGAAAGAAAAAAACCACATGATAATCTCCCTAGATGCTGAAAAAGCCTTTGACAAAATCCAACATCCATTCATGTTCAAAGTATTGGAGAGATCAGGGATACAAGGCACATATCTAAACATAGTAAAGGCGATATACAGCAAGCCTATAGCCAACATCAAACTGAATGGAGAGAAACTTAAAGCAATCCCACTGAAATCAGGGACAAGACAAGGCTGCTCACTCTCTCCATATCTATTCAACATAGTGTTGGAAGTCCTTGCTAGAGCAATAAGACAGTTGAAGGAGATCAAGGGGATACAAATTGGAAAGGAAGAAGTCAAATTATCACTATTTGCAGATGATATGATAGTATACGTGAGTGACCCCAAAAACTCTACCAGGGAACTCCTACAGCTGATAAACACCTTCAGCAAAGTGGCAGGATAAAAAATTAACTCAAAAAAATCAGTAGCCCTCCTGTATACAAAAGACAAAAGGGCTGAGAAAGAAATTAAGGAAACAACGCCCTTCACAATAGCCCCAAATGACATAAGGTACCTCGGAGTAACCCTAACCAAGGAAGTCAAAGACTTGTATGAAAAAAATTTCAAATCTCTGAAGAAAGAATTAGAAGAAGATATGAGAAGATGGAAAGATCTCCCATGCTCATGGCTTGGTAGGATTAACATAGTAAAAATGGCCATCTTACCAAAAGCAATCTACAGATTCAATGCAATGCCCATCAAATTACCAACACAATTTTTACAGACCTGGAAAGAAACATTCTCAACTTCATATGGAATAACAAGAAACCCAGAATTGCTAAAACAATCCTCTACAATAAAAGATCTTCTGGAGGTATCTCCATCCCTGATCTGAAGTTGTACTATAGAGCAACAGTTTTAAAAACTGCATGGTACTGGCATAGAAACAGAATGGTGGATCAATGGAACCGAACAGAGGACCCAGAAATAAACCCACACACTTATGGACACCTGATCTTTGACAAAGACGCCAAAACCATACAATGGAAAAAAGATAGCATCTTCAACAAATGGTGCTGGTCTAACTGGATGTCTACATGTAGAAAAATGAAAATAGATCCATACTTGTCACCCTGCACAAAACTGAAGTCTAAGTGGATCAAAGACCTCAACATAAAACCAGACACATTAAATCGGCTTGAAAAAAAAGTGGGAAATACCCTAAAACTCATTGGTACAGGGGGAAACTTCCTGAAGAGAACACCAACAGCACAGGCTCTAAGAGCAACAATCAATAAATGGGACCTCATGAAACTGAAAAGCTTCTGTAAAGCAAAGGACACCGTCATCAAAACAAAGCGACCACCTACAGATTGGGAAAGAATCTTTACCAACCCTTTATCTGACAGAGGACTCATATCCAGTATATAAAAAGAACTAAAGAAGCTGAAAAGCAGCAAACCAAGTAATCCACTTAAAAAATGGGGAACAGAACTAAACAGAGAATTCTCTGTAGAGGATATACCGAATGGCAGAGAAGCACTTAAAGAAATGCTCAACCTCACTAGCCATTAGGGAAATGCAAATCAAAACAACCCTGAGATTTCACCTTACACCCATCAGAATGGCCAAGATAAAAAACTCAAGTGACAACACATGCTGGAGAGGTTGTGGAGAAAGGGGAACCCTTCTCCACTGCTGGTGGGAATGTAAACTTATACAACCACTCTGGAAATCAATCTGGCGCTTTCTCAGACAACTAGGAATAGCGCTTCCTCAAGATCCAGCCATACCACTACTGGGCATATATCCAAAAGAGGCTCAAGTACACAAAAAGGACATTTGCTCAACCATGTTTGTAGCAGCTTTATTTGTAATAGCCAGAAGCTGGAAACAACCCAGATGCCCCTCAACTGAAGAATGGATGCAGAAATTGTGGTACATCTACACAATGGAATATTACTCAGCATTGAAAAATAAGGAAATCATGAAATTTGCAGGTAAATGGTGGGATCTGGAAAGGATCATCCTGAGTGAGTTGTCCCAGAAGCAAAAAGACACACATGGTATATACTCACTCATATAGACATACAACATAGGACAAACCACTAAAACCTGTGCATCTAAAGAAACTAAGCAAGAGAGAGGACCCTAACTAAAACATCCAATCCCCATGCAGAAAGGCAAAGAGGATGGACATCAGAAGAAGAAGAAAACAGGAAACAACCTAGGAACCTACCACAGAGGGCCTCTGAAAGCCTCTGCCCTACAGACTATCAAAGCAGATGCTGAGCCGGATGGGCAACTGTTGGGCAGGAGAACGGAATTTTAGGTAAGAACTGGGAAATAGTAAGAGCTGGAGAGGACAGGGTCTCCACAAGGAGAGCAACAGAACAAGAAAATTTGAACATAGGGAACTTCCCAGAGACTCATACTCCAACCAACGACTATTCATGGAGATAACCTAGAACCCCTGCACAGATGTAGCCCAGGGCAGTTCAGAGTCCAATTGGGTTACATAGTAATGTGAAGAGGGACTGCCTCTGACATAATCTGATTGGCCTGCTCTTTGATCACCTCCCTCTGGGAGGGGGCAGCCTTACCAGGCCACAGTAGAGGACAATACAGCCACTTTTTATGTGAACTGACAGACTAAGATCAGAAAGGAGAGGAGAACCTCCCCTATTAGTGGACTTGGGGAGTGGCATGCAAGCAGAGGGAGGATGGAGGGTGGGATTGGGAGGAGAGGAGGGAGGGGCTTATGGGGGGATGCAGAATGAATAAAGTGTAATTGATGAAAAATTTAAGAAAAAAGGGAAAAAATAAAAAAAAATAAATGACACAATTTTGTTCATAAAAAAAGATTCTTTAAATCACTTGAGGTATTAAAAAATACATTCATTATTCAAAAAAAATAATAATAATAATGGAAGCTAAATCTTTTGTCACCTTGCCTCTTATGCTATCTGCATTTTCTCTGTACCAAAAATAAGTCAGTATACCTAACATAGTTTCAAAGACACAAATGTCAAAATAAGTGCCTCATTTAGATCTGTGCTAGAGACTGTTCACTGTAGGATAATAGCATGTTTTTATACACCCCAGAAATATTTTGTAATGCCAGTGAGATGGCTGTGGGTACAAGGGCCTGATACTAATTTTGACTTTCCTCAGTTCTACTCTTAAAACCCTTGTGGTAGATGGGGAGAGCTCTACTTGCATAAGATGTTCTTTGACCTTCACACATGCACGAAAAAATGTGTATGCTAGACCTCTGAGGCAACATAAAGAGATGGAAGGCACAAAGTCTGACCTTCAACACATGGGACTATGTTTATTAAGAAGGGGCAGTATCTCCTGTTTATGACATCAGGTCCCTGCATTAAGAACAAGCACCTGCTTCTTTCCTAAGATTTCCTGCACTCTGCCCAAAGGTTGCCCATAAGTCTCAGGATCTGCATTGATAGTCTGCAGGGCAGAGCCTTTGAGAGGTCCTCAGTGTCAGGCTCCTGACTTGTTCCATCTTTTCTCCTTCTTCTGATGTCCATCTTCTTTGCCTTTCTGGATAGGAATTGAGCATTTTAGCAAGAGTCCTCCTTCTTGATTAATTTCTTTAGGTATACAGATTTTAGTAGGCTTATCAAATATGTCTATATGAATGAGTATATACTGTGTGCATCTTTCTGCTTCTGGGATAACTCACTCAGGATGATCTTTTTCAGATCCCGCCATTTACCTGCAAATTTCATGATTTCCTTGTTTTTTTGTTTGTTTGTTTGTTTTGTTTTTGTTTTTGTTTTGTATTGGGAAACAGTAAGATCTGGAGAGGACAGAAACTCCACAAAGAGAGCAACAGAACCAAAAGAATCTGAGCACAGGCATCTTTCCTGAGACTGATACTCCAACCAAGGACTATGCATGGAGATAACCTAAGACCCCTGCACAAATGTAGCCCATGACAGTTCAGTATCCAAGTGGGTTCCATTGTAATATGAACAGGGACTGTCTCTGACATGACCTGATTGGCCTGCTCTTTAATTACCTCCCCCTGAGTGGGGAGCAGCATTACTAGGCCACAGAAGAAGACAATGCAGACACTCCTGATGAGACCTGATTGACTAGGATCAGAAGGAAGGAAAAGAAGACCTCTCCTATCAGTGGACTTGGGGAGGGGCATGCATGCAGAGGGTGGAGGGAGGGATTGGGATGGGAGGAGGGAGGGAACCCCAGGGGGAATACAAAGTGAATAAAATGTAATTAATAAAGAATGAAAAAAGAACAAGCACCTGGGAGTTTTGTTGTAAATTCAACACCCAGTTTATAATTTAAAAGAGAAATACTATCTTGTTGAGACATTTCTTATAGGATTGTCTAGAAGAGTTTCCAAAGGCACTGCTTAGATATTCTGAATAATTTCCACAAATTGTTAGTTTTATGACAGAGTATCATCTAGCAGCCTCCTTCAATCTGGGAACATTGATAGTTAAGGTATGGACTGTGGAATGAGCTTTGTTTAGAGGAAAAATTGAAAGCCATGGGAAAAGGGTATGATGGCCAGTTGAACTGGCAGGTATGTCCCATGCCAGTTGAGTGATAGGCTTAGGTACCAGGTTCCTCTGTTCACAGCATCTTCATATGTAAGTTTGGGATAAATTGAAGGCAGAATAAGTACTCTGTTGTTTTAGACAATTAAGATATGTGTGCAGACTCCATGGTTCAGAAATGGGAAAGAGAATTCTTCCTCCTATCATGAGAAACATAAGGAGTAATTCATCTTTTCTATACATAAGGAGGAGGATTTTCAGGATTGGCCTACACAGATAGAGCTGATCAGAACTATATACATCTGGAGACAGAATCAGAAGACTTCTGGCAGATCTTATTTCCCTATGCATCCTTATGGTGTATATATCTTATATCCATCATCTGTAATGATGGAGGCAATGTCCTCTGACAGGAAAGGTACTAACTTAACTCTGGGGACATCTTGCCCTACAAACACAATTTAACCCATTTTATTCAAGCATTCAATGTTTTATAAGCTCTTTTTAAAAAGTATGAATTATTTTACATTACATTAAAGAAAGTTTAATTTAAACATATTTTGAGTTACTTGCTTTAGACCTAACTTTGACAACATACACAGAAGACCATATAATGGGAAATATACGTTGGTCTCGTCCTCCGAATCCTTCTCTGTGAAAGAATGTTACATATGTACTGAGCATGTCTACAAATGTAATTCTGAGCATATTAAAGAATTTGATCACCTATAAGGTGACTAACCATTAATTTTTGTCTTAATCATTACAGTTATTTTTAATAGAACAGTAACTTTCATAAAGTTAGTGTTTTATAATTTTATTCCTGATAAGTTTGAGCCTTAAAAAATATAATGATTGGAGTATCCATTAGTATCAAAATAAACTTTAAGCCATAGATACAGTCCATGAAGAGACTGGGAACCTCATTTTCCTGATACTTTTATAGTGTACTTTTATTTCACAGTTTCTTCAAATATCTACAGACCAGAAAGTTAGCAAAGACATAAGTGATTAGACACACATCTTTAAGTTAGTTTTTGTTAGCATGAATAGACATTATAACTACGAATTTATAAATTGCATTGATTAAACATCTGTTATTTATAGTATAAGCCCCTGTAACCTTTTTTTTACCAAAACAATAACCTTATGCTTTATGTCCATTTAAAAATTTTCTCAAACTGTTTCTCATACTGTTTCTTTTTAATTTCCCAAATAAGAGTTGAATTCAAATCATATACATGGCACATTGTAGCAAATTATGATTATATGTACATAGACATTTAACTATTAACCCCTTTTTCTTACAAATCTTAAGCTAACCTTTTCTTTGCATGGAACTGAACAACTTTTAAAACCATGCTTCTAATAAATAGTCTTACAGAACCTGAGATAAAGAAGTTTATATTTCAGCAAGAGCTTGAAAGACATCCATGACTTTGAATGGGGGAATATTGTTTTTCGAACAGGAATCAAGAAATGTATTATGGGGGAGTATTCAGAAAGTTTGACATCTGTAATAACATTTAGTCATTTCAATTATATTTATATATGTATATATTTACTTTGATTAAAAATGTAAATACCATAAGGTAAACAAAAATACCATTTACTGGAAATAGTTTATCTCTCAAACACTTTTTGCTTTGATATTTTGATTTTCTTCTTCTTCTCTCTGTCATAGAGTCTTTGGAGGAAACTTGCAGAGAAACATGGTTTTGTTTGAAGTGGGCAAGCCAAATCTCATCTACATAGCCAGTTTTGCAGTGAAATAAAATAATATGTGACAATCTTCCAATATCATCCATGATCCAAAGACATTTGACTGAACCAAGTTACCTACAAATGCTTAACCAGGGACAGATAATGTGAAAAGCATAACAGGTATTTTTCCCTCTTATAAGAGCACCAAGTTACCAATAATATAAATGTCTGTAACTTTAAAGACCATTAAAACAGAAAACTGTAAAAGTACAAGCAAGAATATCCAGACTTGGTTGGGTAGAAACAAAGGTAACCCATAAGCATAAGGCAAAAGAGTCCCAAGTAGAGAAGGTTTTCTATTTCAGTTAGAGGAAACAGGCTTGGAAACCTAATAGAAATGGCAGACATTCTGGCTTTGGAGTGGTTAAAAGTGGGAGCTGAGTGGCAGGAATGAGAAGGATTAAGGTGAGCTGAGCATTATATAGAGGAGGGGCTTTGGGATCATTCTCCATTACATTTTATAAAGTTACCCAAATCAATGTAAATATTAAAATTGAAATTTTAAATTCAGGGCAGCAGTGGTCATTGTTAAATGTATATTGGGGCCAAATTTGGACTAAGAGAGGAATAAATGTGACCAACTCTGAGGTCTCCCAAAGAAGAGTTCTTACTAGATTATTCTACAGAAAGGCTAAGGCTGTATAATTTGGAACCGAAGACAAGTTCTGGACAGAATCAAAGTAAACAAACAAACAAAAATCCCAGCCATCCACATGTATCCATCAGGTTTTGGACTGACCAAACATACCTGAGTGTATGAGGGATTTCTCCAAACTTAGTACCCTCCAGGACTCAAGAGACTACAAAGGCAGTGGAAAGGTCCTGAAACTTGTACTCCAGTGAGTCTCACCCTGACCACAGGAGAGTTCTGAAATTCTTAACTGAGCAAGGCTGAGGGGATGTGGAAAGCTCCCAGAACCTTTGACTTAGCACTCTCAAGAATAGGTAGAAGGAGCTTCTGTGATACCCCGAGACCTAACTGGGGCAACTTTGAGCTAGGTCCCACCAGTTACCTTGTCCTGAAATATTGGTTGTGTTAGATGTATAGTCTGGTCAGATGGAGAATTGACCTCTTATCTGGTAGTCAGTCTGTCAGAACAAAACAGAGGGGAGTAAGAGAAGAGAAATGTGCAGATGGAGAACCTGAGAGATACAGGTGGCCCTGCCAGACCCACCCGAACCAGGGCTGTTTAGGGGATGAAAACATGGGAAGTTCATGTGGAAGGCTTGGGCTTCTAGGGGACGTTGGATCATTTCCTTCCAAAGATTTAACACCAAATGTGTAAAGACGAAGATGGCAGAAAGAAACAGGAGTCTCAACAGATAAGACAGTTTATTAGTGTACACAGCCTCTCTCTCCTTCTCTGGAAATTGAGGGGTCTGCCAAGGAAAAACTGGCTGTGACACTTTATAGGACAGGGTAGCAGGCTTGAGAATAAGGAAATTATGGCAGCTTTAGCCTACATTTCCTCACTTCCTGATATTGTTTGCCCAAGGCATTTTTTTTTCTATCCTGACTGATACGGCTGAGAAAATCATTTGTGATTTTACAGGAATCATGTTTTATCATCAGAGTACTCTATGTGTTCACTTGAACAAAAATAACAAAGAAATAAACAAACAAAAAAGAAACAAATAATGAAAGTATCCTAGGGCTGAGAATGTATTCAGTTTTTAGTATTTAATGTGCATGCTCAAAGCCCTTCTTATTAGTCATAGCAGTGCATAAAACAGGCATGGGTACATGCATGAAATCCCATTACTTGGGAGATGGAGGCCATGTCATCAGATGGCCAAGATTATCCTCAGCTACACAGTGAGCTTAGGGCCAGCCTCAGATACATAAGACACTTTTTCAAAAATGTGTTGAATTTTGTTTTATCTTATTTAATGTATTTCAGTATCTGATGGAATGGTGGCATCTAGGCAGTAAATAAGTAAGCAAATAAATATGCAGCAAGTAAATGAGTAAGAATGAAGCCTATAGCTGTTGAGATGCCTCATTGGCTAAATACCTTCCTGCCAAGCCTTAGTTGGATCCCTGAAATCCACATGGGGGAAGGAAAAACCTTCCTTAAACATGCCCTGCACTCTTCCCAAGATATGAAAATAAAATACTTCAATGGAATAAATACCTTTAGCTATGCTTATTAGCACATTATAAAAGAAGATGATTGTTGGTGTACTAACTTGTCTCCCAGTACTCAATTAAGTAGTAGCCAAATATAATGTAACCAAGAGCTGCAAAGTACAATGGCGGCGACTTCCACCCATAGACACATATGAGTTCAACTGAGTATTAATTCATCATCATTATCATTATTTATTTATATTATTCTTTTAGATTTGTTTAATTTCATATTAGGTATCTGAGGTTTTGCTTGCATGTGTATGGAACATGTTCATTTTAGAACTGAAGCTATGGATGTCTGTGAGCTACCATGTGGGACCCGAGAATTGAACTCAAATTAGCTATTTCCCCAGCCTCTCAGAAGTAAAGAATAAAGAAAGGAATGTCAGCTGCTTACAAAAAGAAAATACCCCTTATTTCTGTACCTAAAGCTAAACATAATTTCACAGGCTTCCTTTCAGTTATGTGTGATCAAGTAACAACAGAGACTAGGCCAAATAATATATTCTACTTTCAGACTTAGCCTGTAGAAATGTTCCAGATGCACTTTTCCATGTTCTTTTTCAGTTCTTATTAACGACCAGATGGAGGTGACCAGGGTTTATAAGCAGAACAGATGATTCTTCATCAGGACTCCTGACATTCTTAATTTCAGTAAATGTATGATGATTGCTGACTTATTTTCTCTGTCAAAATTACCTATTGAATAAATTCTTGGAACATCTAATTGTAACTTCATACTTGTCTTATTTTTTTCTACAATTCTTTCTAACATGGTTACTTCAGGATAATTTATTTTCTTTCTTTTTTTCCAAAAAAAAGTAGAGTGGTTTAATACCTTTTAGACCAGTGGTTCTCAAGCTTCCTAATGCTGCGATGCTTTAGTACATTTCCTCATGTTGGGGTAACCCCTACAAATTTATTATTGTTGCTACTTCATAACTAAGATTTTGATACTGTTAGGAATAACTATCTGATATTCAGGATATCTAATATGTGACCACTGTGAAAAGATTGTTCAGCTCCCAAAGGATCACATCCCACAGGGTGATAACCTCTGTTTCAGATTTTAGAATCCACTGGGGGAAAAAAAGTCAAGTTTTTACAGCATAGAAAAATCATGTGTTTAGAGATCATTTAGCTTTGAAATGCACAAGGAAAACCCTAAATTTAATGCCTTTGAGATAATTAAATCAGGACCTTTATTCACTGATGTTTTATCAGTTTCTAGTATTAATTTCTCAATTGATTACAATATCATTTTCAATATTTGGGCCTAAAATATGAGAAAAGTAACTAGCTATTAAATCTGAAAAATAAAGCATAAGATTCAGAAAATATTAACTAAAGAAAAACTTGTATCTCCTAGTGGTTTAACCAATTTTTATGATAAATAAAACAATTACACATATCAATCACCCCAGCTACACAAAAATCTAAAGCAGAGAATTGAAAATTCACAGTTATATTAAACCCAGATTGGACAGTTTAGAGCATGACTCAGCATAAAAACAGCTGAAAAGGGATATTTGAATACAACTCAGTGGTAAAGCACTTGCTTAGAATATATAAGGCTATAGGTTAGAGCTCCAATACTGAAAGAGAGGAGAAGGAGGAGATGAATGAGGAAGAGGAGTAGGAAAAAAGTAACTCAAATTTTATTATAATCGTCTCTGTGACCTAATTATAGAAAGCAGGCCTTTTATATAATTAATGAAAATGGGATTTAATATTGTTAACTTTTATGTTTTGAACATTTTCCTATGAAAATATCCATGGCTAGTCATTCCAGTAATGACCATATAACATGCAGGAATTTGTCCCCATACTTAATTACTAAAGTAGGATATACAGAAACCAATCTGCGCTAGATACAAACAAAAATACAAGATCTCTCTAGGAATTTTCATACAACATGAAAACAGGCCATCAAAACTTAACTATAGCAGCCAGAGCATCAGTTAGGATGTATGAAAAATGACTGTTCTCATGTTCATTCACTGACTGTGTATAGAGCATTAGATAAACAATGAAGCAGATCATGACATTAATACCACATTACAGTCTAGAAAATTATTATTCTTTAAAAAGCAGTGCTCAGCAAAATGAAAGACAAAAGATTCAGATTTTTGTGAGGCCTATACATGCATTTCAGCTTTAACATTGGTAAATAAATTGAGACACTAAATTTAACTAGTCCCCACATTTTAACTATTGTTCAAACATGAAAATTAAGTGTTCAGACCTTCCTAGCAATATAAAATTAGTCTCTCTTCTTTTGCATCTGCCTGAAATTTTTATGACAGGCAAATGCCAGCAGGAAACAAAGAGCATGAGCAGCAAATAGGGAGGGACTACATCATCTCAAAGCCGGTTCCCAGTGATATACTTGAACCAGTAAAGCCATGCCTCCTAGATATCCCCAAACAGTCCACTAATTGGGAACCAAGTCTTCAAGTACGCATAGGCAGGGGTCATTTTTTTTCATTCAGACAACCACACAGGTTATCTCCTAAATATTTCACACAGGCTGCTTAAAAACAGTAGACATGCCTGGTGATTCAAGACCAGAACAGTGCTATATGTTTTGAATACTATCCTACTTTACTATTATTCCTCACTACCAAACTTGGAAGAAAATGGAGCTACCTTCTTTTTTTTTAAATAAAATAATGTTAACTTTCCTCCTAAAGTTTTGCTTCTATTCTGCCATATGCAAGATATTCTGTTGATGATTTTATACATCTAAATGCAGAATGGAATTTCTTATTTGTACTCTGAAGAAATAAAATAAGGCATTTAAAGGAGGTAGCCAGTAGGGGGAATCTATTAAGGACAGTGAGAGCAAATTGATAAGGATAATTAGAAAAAAATGAAATAACCTATCCATAGGTTTTTATGGCATATAGTTATCAATTACAAAAAGGTGTAACTGATTTATTCACAGATTTTTATGAAAGAATTAGGTTAAATATGTGATTTTTTTACAATTCTCTTTTTGATCTCTTCCATTAATTTGAGTAATAAATTGCTGACTTTTTTTAAGTTCCAACTAAAGCCAACTATTATTGGACTTCACAACAGAGACTATAAAGATTATAATGTAGAATTTTACCCACCCTCTTCAGGCATTGTAGCACTCCTTTTAGATTATATGTGTGTGTGTTTTATAAGTATATAACTATAATAAGTAATATGTAAATGTGTATTTTTATGTTAATTGTCAAACTACTACTTGACAAATAACGCTTTACTGAACATAATGTAGTAGAAGGTAAAACCTCTGTTCAAATAAAGCTAGATTTTAATGGAGAGGATTATAATACAAAATTATATGTAGAAATTTATAATAAGAATATGTGAACACTACAAAAAAAAGTAAAGCAGGTGAAGCTTTACAAATGATGACATTCCTCAGCAAAGGCATTCATCGAGATTTCTAAAAAAATAGTCATTTGAATACAGGAAGTTTTCTTACAGAGGTATTACAATGGAAGTTGCAGTACCAGAGAGGTAGCACAGGCAGAGTGGCAGAAAGTATCCTTGCAGGGGAAGGCTACAGCCAGACTGTGTAGCTTTATAAAGTGATACACTCCTAGTTAAGAGCTTTGTGTTACTAGTGAGAGTTGAGTACTTGTGATACTTCTGTTTCTTTTGTTGTTTAGTGTTGTATCTTTATTAATGTATTTATTTTTCATTTATTACAATTAATTCACTTTATACCTCAGCTATAAACCCTTCCCTTGTCCCCTCCTAAACCTACCCTCTCTCCTTCTTCTCCTACCATGCCTCTCCCCCAGTACACTGTTAGAGGAGATCTTCCTTTCCTTCCTTTTGATCTTAGTCTATTATGTCTCATCAGGAGTGGCTGCATTGTCTTCTTTTGTGGCCTGGTAAGGCTGCTCCCCCCTCAGGGGTAGGTGATCAAAGAGCCAGCCACTGAGTTCATGTCAGAGACAGCCCCTGTACCCCTTACTAGGAAACCAACTTGGAGACTGGGCTGCCATGGGCTACATCTGAGCAAGGGTTCTAGGTGATGTAAAATTGTACAACCACGTTGGAAATCAATCTGGCACTTTCTCAGAAAATTAGGAATAGTGCTACCTCAACATCCAGCTATACAATTCTTAGGCATATATCCAAAAGATGTTAAAGTATACAACAAGGACATATGCTCTATCATGTTTGTAACAGCTTTATTCATAATAGCCAGGATCTGGGAAAAATCCAGATGTTCCTCAACTGGGGAATGGAAACAGAAATTGTGCGAGATTCCCCAATGGAATACTACTCAGCAATTAAAAACAAGGAAATCATGGATATTTTAGGCAAATGTGGCTAGAAAAGATCATGCTGAGTGACGTATCCCAGAAACAGAAAGACACACATGGTATATATTCATTATAAGTGGATATTAGACATATAGGATAAACATCCTAAAATCTGTACACCTAAGGAGAGAGTTCAAGAGGGAGGACTCTGAGTAAGATGCTTAATCCTCATTCATACAGACAAATGGGATTGATATCAGAAGAGGGAGAAAACAAGGAACAGGACAGTAGCCTACCACAGAGGACTTCTGAAATACTCTACCCAGCAGGGTATCAAAGCAAATGCTGAGTCTCATAACGAAATTTTGAGCAGAATGCAGGGAATCATATGAAATAAGAAGGAGATGAAAGTCCAGGAGGGGACAGGAGCTCCACAAGTAGAGCAACGGAACAAGGTTCTTTTCTGAGACTGATACTCCAACCAAGGACCATGAATGCAGCTCTGTATCGTTTAATCTGTTTCATGTGTTTTTTGTTTGTTTGTTTGTTTGTTTTGCTCCCATAAACAGTGATAGAGTCGCTTCTTTTAGGAATGGCAGCTTAATTTCAAGGCATATGTACTTCAGTAATAGCCAGCCAAATTTGCACTCTAAATTTCAGAAAAGTAGAATGAAATGAATAAAGTGTGTGAACACATTCATTAAATGAGAAGTTTGTAGCACATAGATTTAGATTGTGTGCTGTGTTCAGTATCGAACAGGTAGACAATTTCTCTTGTCTTTATCACACTGTCTGACAAGTAAGTCGTATATTACAGAAATACAATAAAGACCCCTTAGTAAAACAAACTGTGTTTTAAAAGTTTTTGGATCAGTGACATCAGAGTTGGCTTTCTACAAAAATATATGCAATTATCATTCAGTTGGAAACTACGATCTCAAGTACATAAGGAATTACAAATTAAATCTTTAATGGGATTGATGTTGTGGGTATTAATATTTATTATTGATTTATCTTTTAGTTAAACAGTGCTCATTCCTAAACTAGTTGTATACCCAAATAACCACACAGAGACTAGGATTTATTTAATTAACCTAGAGCACAATGCTGGGCAATAGTTACTTCATCCTAAATCATAAAGCCTGAATAGTTTCCTAACATTTAGATTTTACACATTATACTTGCTTTTAGTCTTATCTTACGTCCAGTTCATCTCTCCATATGGTTTGAAGTCCTGTCCTGGCTTTCTTGGCTCTCCTCCACCTCTCCCTCACTTCCTTTTCCTCCCCTCCAGACCAGGATGTCCCACCCTATTTTCTCCTTTGCTCACCATTGTGGCTGGTTGTTTTATTGACAATACAGACAACAAATTGTTGCATGTTTACACAAACTTGAGACAGGTGATGCTTAAAATAAGCATCACAATGCAATGTGTGGATTGAAACCAGATAATGGGTTAGAGAAATCAGCATCTGAATGAACAAAGGTAAATTGTCCACATTACAAAATAACATTATGGCAACAGATTGATAAGCAAAATATCAGGTAATATTTTATATGATTATAGTGTGTCCAAAAATTGCCAACCATATTATTATTATTGATTGATCACTAGAAATTACTGTTATTTCACCTCTAAGTAATGTTAGAGTAAACAATTTGGATCATAAAAAAATAATGAGAGATATTTTAAAAGTTTGCTCTTTAAATAAGAGATAGACATAATCATAAATGCTGCAAAATACATTATACCACAGTTTTTGTTCCATGAGATAGTATCATGATACGGATAGTCAATGATTTTCGAATTTTATGTGTCTCACTAAATAATAGGAGAGTAAAATCTTTTTGTATGCTTTTTTCCCATTCAAGTACTAAAAACTGTTACCATCAATTCTTCTAGAAGTCCTTCTCTTCATTTCAAAAGTGTAACCATTCTTTTTGTTGTCATTTATACTTTTGACAAGGGATATATTTATTTACTTGGGTTTGCGGAATAGTTCTTCGAATATTTTTCCTATGTATATGTATTTCCTTACTGAAAATCAAGAAGAATATCAGCAACGAACCTAAGATTTTAGCCCGTGTCTATCTGACTTTCCAAACCAGAGATTGAAACCACTGCCGTACTATGCCATTTAATATGGATTTGTTTTTCAGCAGATATTAAGAAGGTGGAAAGGGGGTATTTACAAAAGAAGTGCAGAATGTTTTATCCCATTCTCTCTCTCTCTCTCTCTCTCTCTCTCTCTCTCTCTCTCTCTCTCTCTCTCTTCACACACACATACATTAACACTGAGCACATTATAAAAAGTGGTGTTTTATCAAACATACACTTCAGCCCAGAATAGCATAATTTTTCAGTCATAAATACAAGTTATATAAAGAACATTTTCACAGGTTTGGAAATGGCATGGCTCAGCTGATATAGTGCATGTTTTGCAAGCATGAGGACCTACATTTGATACTCAGAATCCACATAAAAATGTGGCATTCTTGATTTAGTGAGCTTAATCTGTGGCTGTGTCAGGAGACATTATATCTGTTTTCTAAAAGGAGGTACTTTTGAGTGTACTGTATATTGGTTAGCACTGTACATAGACAGAGCACTGAAGTATAGTTTCAGGATTGTGGAATGATCCAAATTACCTCATCCATTTGTAGGTTTTGGACATAGTCTTTTGGCAACCAAAGGTGTAGGCATCAAAACCAGTGCATATGCTGTCCCTGGCCGTAATTCCCGAAGGATGGCCTATCTGTTTATGTTCATTGGATAAGACAGATATAGTTGCCATGTTTCTCACTGTGATCATGTAATGCTATTGTTCACTCTGGTATATGCAGTCAATCACAATTTGTCTTTTGGTCTAACTGGATGTCTATATGTAGAAAAATGCAAATAGATCTATACTTATCACCATGCACAAAACTAAAGTCCAAGTGAATCAAAGACTGCAATATTAAACCAGATATACTAAACCTGTTAGAAGAGAAAGAGGCGAGGTACCTTGAACTCATCAGCACAGAAGACAACTTCCTGAACAGAACACCAACAGTACAGGCTCTAAGATCAACAAACAGTAAATGGGAACTTACGAAGCTGAAAAGCTTCTGTAAGTAAAGAACACAGTAGTCAAAACAAAACGACCTCCTACAGATTGGGAAAACATCTTAACCAACCCTATTTCTGACAGAAGGCTAATATTTAAAATATATAAGGAATTCAAGAAGTTAAATAGCAACAAATCAAGTAATACAATTTAAAAAAATGGGGTACAGAGCTAAACAGAGATTTCTCAAGAGAGGAACATTAAATGGCTGACAAACGCTTAAAGAAATGCTCAACATCCATAGTCATGAGGGAAATGTAAATCAAAAAGACCCTGATATTTCACCTTACACCTATCAGAATGGCTAAGATAAAAAATTCAAGTGATGACACATGCTGGAGAGGATATGGAGAAAAGGAACCTTCCTCCACTGCTGGTGGGAATGTAAACTTGTACAACCACTCTGGAAATCAATCTGGTGCTTTCTCAGACTATTAGGAATAATGCTACCTAAAGATCCAGTTATATCACTCTTAGGCATATATCCAAAGAGGCTCAAGTATACAAGGTCATTTGCTCATCCATGTTCTGAGCATCTTTATTTATAATATCCAGAAGTTGGAAACAACCCAGATGACCCTCAGTTGAGGAATGGATACAGAAATTGTGGTACTTTGAAACAATGGGATACTACTCAGCAAATAAAAACAAGGAAATCATGAAATTTGTAGGCAAATGGTCGGACCTAGAAAAGATCATCATAAGTGAGGTATCCCAGAAGCAAAAAAAACACACATTGTATATACTCACTTATAAGTGGATATTAAACATATAAGATGATCATATTTGAACCTGTATGCCCAAAGAGTCTGGTCAAGTGAGAGGGCCCTGGATAGGATGCTCAATATTCATTCATAAGAGCAAACAGGATTGACATTGAGGATGGAAAGGGCAGGGAAAGGAACAGGAGTCTACCACAGAGGGCTTCTGAAAGACTTTACCCAGCAGGGTATCAAAACATATGCTGAGATTAATGGCCAAACTTTGGGCAGAGTGCCGGAATTCTAACAAAAGAAGGGGGAGATGAAAAGAACTGGAGGGGACAGGAGCTCCACAGCAAAATTATAGAACCAAAGAAACCTGGCTCAGGGTTCTTTTGTGAGACTAATATTCCAAACAAGGACCATGCATGGCGATTACCTAGTACCCCTGCACAGTTGTAGCCCATGGCAGCTCAACAGGGACTGTCTCTTACATGAACTCATGGTCTAGGTTTCGATCACCTCCAAATGAGGGTGGAACAGCCTTGAGAGTCCACAGAGGAAGACAGTGAAGCCAGTCTTTTATTTTTAATTTTTTATTTAAATTTTATTAATTACACTTTATTCATTTTGTATCCCCCATAAGCCCCTCCCTCCTCCCCTCCCAATCCCACCCTCCCTCCTCTTTCTGCATGCATCCCGTCCACAAGTCCACTGATAGGGGAGGGCCTCCTCTCCTTCTTTCTGAACTTACTCTATCAGTTCTAATCAGAAGTGGCTGCATTGTCATTTTCTGTGGCGTGGTAAGGCCTCTCCTCCCTCAGGGGGAAGTGATCAAAGAGCAGGCCAAATAGATTATGTCAGAGGCAGTCCCTCTTCTTATTACTATGGAACTCACTTGGACCCTGAACTGCCATGGGCTACATCTGTGCAGGGGTTCTAGGTTATCTCCATGAATAGTCCTTGGTTGGTGTATGAGTCTCTGGGAAGTTCCCTATGTTCAAATTTTCTTCTTCTGTTGCTCTTCTTGTGGAGTTCCTGTCCTCTCCAACTCTTACTATTTTCCAGTTCTTACCTAAAATTCCACTCACTCTGCCCGACAGTTGACCATCAGGCTCAGCATCTGCTTTGATAGTCTGCAGGGCAGAGGCTTTCAGAGGCCCTCTGTGGCAGGTTCCTAGGTTGTTTCCTGTTTTCTTCTTCTGGCTTTCAGAGGCCTTCTGTAGCAGTTTCCTAGTTTGTTTCCTGATTTCTTCTTCTTTTGATGTTCATTGTCTTTGCCTTTCAGGATGGGGATTGACCGTTATAGGTAGGGTCCTCTGTCTTGCTTAGTTTCTTTAGATGTACAGATTTTAGTGGGTTTATCCTATGTTGCATGTCTGTATGAGTGAGTATATACCATGTGTGTCTTTTTGCTTCTGGGACAATTCACTCAGGATGATCCTTTCCAGGTCCCACCATTTACCTGCAAATTTCATGATTTCCTTCTTTTTCATTGCTGAGTAATACTCCATTGTATAGATGTACCACAATTTCTGCATCCATTCTTCAGTTGAGGGACATCTGAGCTGTTTCCAGCTTCTGGCTATTACAAATAAAGCTGCTACAAACATGGTTGAGCAAATGTCCTTTTTGTGTACTTGAGCCTCTTCTGGATGTATGCCTGGGAGTGGTATAGCTGGATCTTGAGGAAGCGCTATTCCTAGTTGTCTGAGAAAGCACCAGATTGATTTCCAGAGTGGTTATACAAGGGTACATTCCCACCAGCAGTGGAGAAGGGTTCCCCTTTCTCCACAACCTCTCCAGCATGTGTTGTCACTTGAGTTTTTGATCTTGGCCATTCTAATGGGTGTAAGGTGAAATCTCAGGGTTGTTTTGACTTGCATTTCCCTAATGGCTAATGAGGGTAAGCATTTCTTTAAGTGCTTCTCTGACATTTGATATTCCTCTACAAAGAGTTCTCTGTTTAGCACTGTTCCCCATTTCTAAAGTGGAATACTTGGTTTGCTGCTTTTCAGCTTCATTAGTTCTTTATATATACTGGATATGAGACCTCTGTTAGATAAAGGGTTGGTGAAGATTCTTTCCCAATCTGTAGGCAGTCGCTTTGTTTTGATGATGGTGTCCTTTGCTTTAAAGAAGCTTTTCAGTTTCATGAGGTCACATTTATTGCTTGTTGCTCTTAGAGCCTGTGCTGTTGGTGTTCTGTTCAGGAAGTTTTCTCCTCTACCAGTGAGTTCTAGGTTATTCCCCACTTTTTATTCTAGCTGATTTAATGTGTCTGGTTTTATGTTGAGTTCTTTGATCCACTTGGACTTCAGTTTTCTGTAGGTTTATAAGTATGGATCTATTTTCATTTTTCTAAAAGTACACATCCAGTTGGACCAGCACTATTCATTGATGATGCTATCTTTTTTCTATTGTACGATTTTGGCATCTTTGTCAAAGATCAGGTGTCCATAAGTGTGTGGGTTTATTTCTGGGTCCTCTGTTTGGTTCCATTGATCCACCATTCTGTTTCTATGCCAGCACCATGCAGTTTTTGAAACTGTTGCTCTATAGTACAACTTAAGATCAGGGATGGAGATACCTCCAGAAGATCTTTTATTACAGAGGATTGTTTTAGCAATTCTGGGTTTCTTGTTATTCCATATGAAGTTGAGAATTTTTCTTTCCAGGTCTGTAAAGAATTGTGTTGGTAATTTGATGGGCATTGCATTGAATCTGTAAATTGCTTTTGGTAAGATGGCCATTTTTACTATGTTAATCCTGCCAAGCCATGAGCATGGGAGATCTATCCATCTTCTCATATCTTCTTCTAATTCTTTCTTCAGAGACTTGGAATTTTTTTCATACAAGTCTTTGACTTCCTTGGTTAGGGTTACTCTGAGGTACCTTATGACATTTGTGGCTATTGTGAAGGGTGTTGTTTCCCTAATTTCTTTCTCAGCCCTTTTTTTCTTTTGTATACAGGAGGGCTACTGATTTTTTGAGTTAATTTTGTATCCATCCACTTTGCTGAAGGTGTTTATCAGCTGTAGGAGTTCCCTTGTAGAGTTTTTGGGGTCACTCACATATAGTATTATATCATCTGCAAATAGTGATAATTTGACTTATCCTTTCCAAATTTATCGCCTTGATCTCCTTCAACTGTCTTATTGCTCTAGCAAGGACTTCAAGAACTATGTTGAAGAGATATGGAGAGAGTGTGCAGCCTTGTCTTGTCCCTGATTTCAGTGGGATTGCTGTAACTTTCAGTTCAGTTTGATGTTGGCTATAGGGTTGCTGTATATCGCCTTTACTATGTTTAGATATGTGCCTTGTATCCCTGATCTCTCCAGTACTTTATTTTTTTTTCTTTTTTTTTTTTTTTCAATGCAGTTTATTCAGGAACATTGAACAATCCTCGGACCCCGGGGAAAGCCAGCCCACAGCTTAAATAGCCTCTGGGTAGCCAACCCAGGCGTGCCATGGGGGCAATGCAGATAGGTCGACATACATGGAAGCAAGCCAGATCCTCGGCCTTAGCCAAATGTGGAGTTGTTCGTGACAGAGAGCACTCACCATCGGGAAGGTGGAAGGCGGAAACCAGCTCCATCTTTAAGGCATAGCATTCCGCAGCTCTCTACAGTTCCCCCTTTTTGTTTTAGACGCATCAGGCAAGAGTAGAGGTCTGATCTCTGATATTAGAAATAAATTGGGACTTTGTACAGATGTTCATTTAGGTGTCATCCACCCAAAGAGCATCAGACCGTCCGATACCTTTTTCTCAGAGGCGGGACCTGGGGCATCAACCCGCATGCAATCAGACATGCTCTTCTCTGGGTCCAAAGCGGCTGACCCTGAGTGCAGTGCTTAGCCTCGCATCCTGAGCGTATCATTTTAGCTTTTTATGGTATCCAACCATGCTTGGGGAGAATGTCCTGCTTCAATGGCTGTAAAGGCCTGAATGATCATGGCTGCATCACACTGTTGTGAGACTCTAATCTTGCATATATGCCACAGGCAAACCAAGGAGACCAACACCAGAAGGCCTGCTAACACTCCCATGCCCGCCCATTCCTTCAGATGATTCATGGCTGCAGTAATCCATGTTGATAATCCTGTGGCGAGTCCTGCGTCCACTCCGGTAGAATTTACTGTGACAATGGCCACTCTCAGCTGCTCCATCGTAGTATCGAATTCTCCAGTCCAATTACCTAAAATATAGCTCGACAATTGTTTAGACAGATTTGCAGCGCAGGAAAAATTCTCATGTTGTATGCTAGTGACACAAAGTCCAGCATACTTTCATTGACAGCCAGGTTGAGCGATTTGCCATAGGGTATCGATTTGCTCCTGCAAGAGGTCAATCCTCTGATTGAACACCATCAAGCTTCCTTTTAGTTGAGCATTAATTCCTTTATGTACAACTAAGGCATGAGATACATTGGCTAAATGATTATTCAGGGTCTGAGCAGTCTGCCCAGTATGACTCATGGCTAATGCCCTGGTGGTAGCTCCAACAGCCGTCAATGAGATGGTAGTAACAATGGTGGCTGTAGTTCCAAGATCCCTTTTCTGTCTGAAGAGAGTCATAGCGTGAGGGGCATCAATGGGCATAGGCATCCAGTGAGGCATGCGAGTAACCAGGGCATACCTAACTTTACTAGCATTCCAGCATTGGGCAAAAAAGCAAGTATCATTACCACAATTACTTGGCTCTATCTGGCTAATAATGAATAAAAATGGGGGATATAGACAAACAGGTGTGGGCTTATAGGAAATATTATGAGAAGCCTTAACCCCTCGTTGGAACATCCTGCGTCAGTTCTAGAACTAGCAGTGGTGGTGTCCGAGGTCTGAGTAGGTTCAGGAGACCATTGCCCCCAGGGGCGAGACGTGCTCCATGCCAATTGACTAACTCCATGTTTTCCTCCAATTTTGAAAGTCATTTAAGGTTCTTAAATTACTTTTTTCCCTTTTTTCTTAAATTTTTCATCAATTACACTTTATTCATTCTGCATCCCCCCATAAGCCCCTCCCTCCTCCCATCCCAATCCCACCCTCCCTCCTCCCTCTGCTTGCATGCCACTCCCCAAGTCCACTAATACGGGAGGTTCTCCTCTCCTTTCTGATCTTAGTCTGTCAGTTCAGATCAAAAGTGGCTGTATTGTCCTCTACTGTGGCCTGGTAAGGCTGCTCCCCCCTCCCCCCCAGAGGGAGGTGATCAAAGAGCAGGCCAATCAGATTATGTCAGAGTCAGTCCCTCTTCACATTACTATGTAACCCAATTGGACTCTGAACTACCCTGGGCTACATCTGTGCAGGGGTTCTAGGTTATCTCCATGAATAGTCCTTAGTTGCAGTATGAGTCTCTGGGAAGTTCCCTATGTTCAAATTTTCTTGTTCTTTTGCTCTCCTTGTGGAGACCCTGTCCTCTCCAGCTCTTACTATTTCCCAGTTCTTACCTAAAATTCCGTTCACTCTGCCCAACAGTTGCCCATCAGGCTCAGCATCTGCTTTGATAGTCTGAAGGGCAGAGGCTTTCAGAGGCCCTCTGTGGTAGGTTCCTAGGTTGTTTCCTGTTTTCTTCTTCTTCTGATGTCCATCCTCTTTGCCTTTCTGGATGGGGTTTGGACGTTTTAGTTAGGGTCCTCTCTCTTGCTTAGTTTCTTTAGATGCACAGGTTTTAGTGGGTTTGTCCTATGTTGTATGTCTATATGAGTGAGTATATACCATGTGTGTCTTTTTGCTTCTGAGACAACTCACTCAGGATGATCCTTTCCAGATCCCACCATTTACCTGCAAATTTCATGATTTCCTTATTTTTCATTGCTGAGTAATATTCCATTGTGTAGATGTACCACAATTTCTGCATCCATTCTTCAGTTGAGGGGCATCTGGGTTGTTTCCAGCTTCTGGCTATTACAAATAAAGCTGCTACAAACATGGTTGAGCAAATGTCCTTTTTGTGTACTTGAGCCTCTTTTGGATATATGCCCAGTAGTGGTATGGCTGGATCTTGAGGAAGCGCTATTCCTAGTTGTCTGAGAAAGCGCCAGATTGATTTCCAGAGTGGTTGTACAAGTTTACATTCCCACCAGCAGTGGAGAAGGGTTCCCCTTTCTCCACAACCTCTCCAGCATGTGTTGTCACTTGAGTTTTTCATCTTGGCCATTCTCATGGGTGTAAGGTGAAATATCAGGGTTGTTTTGATTTGCATTTCCCTAATGGCTAATGAGGTTGAGCATTTCTTTAAGTGCTTCTCTGCCATTCGGTATTCCTCTACAGAGAATTCTCTGTTTAGCTCTGTTCCCCATTTTTTAAGTGGATTACTTGGTTTGCTGCTTTTCAGCTTCTTTAGTTCTTCATATATACTGGATATGAGTCCTCTGTCAGATAAAGGGTTGGTGAAGATTCTTTCCCAATCTGTAGGTGGTCGCTTTGTTTTGATGACGGTGTCCTTTGCTTTACAGAAGCTTTTCAGTTTCATGAGGTCCCATTTATTGGTTGTTGCTCTTAGAGCCTGTGCTGTTGGTGTTCTGTTCAGGAAGTTTCCCCCTGTACCAATGAGTTCTAGGGTATTTCCCACTTTTTTTTCAAGCCGATTTAATGTGTCTGGTTTTATGTTGAGGTCTTTGATCCACTTGGACTTCAGTTTTGTGCAGGGTGACAAGTATGGATCTATTTTCATTTTTCTACATGTAGACATCCAGTTAGACCAGCACCATTTGTTGAAGATGCTATCTTTTTTCCATTGTATGGTTTTGGCGTCTTTGTCAAAGATCAGGTGTCCATAAGTGTGTGGGTTTATTTCTGGGTCCTCTGTTCGGTTCCATTGATCCACCATTCTGTTTCTATGCCAGTACCATGCAGTTTTTAAAACTGTTGCTCTATAGTACAACTTAAGATCAGGGATGGAGATACCTCCAGAAGATCTTTTATTGTAGAGGATTGTTTTAGCAATTCTGGGTTTCTTGTTATTCCATATGAAGTTGAGAATTTTCCTTTCCAGGTCTGTAAAGAATTGTGTTGGTAATTTGATGGGCATTGCATTGAATCTGTAAATTGCTTTTGGTAAGATGGCCATTTTTACTATGTTAATCCTACCAAGCCATGAACATGGGAGATCTTTCCATCTTCTCATATCTTCTTCTAATTCTTTCTTCAGAGATTTGAAATTTTTTTCATACAAGTCTTTGACTTCCTTGGTTAGGGTTACTCCGAGGTACCGTATGTCATTTGTGGCTATTGAGAAGGGTGTTGTTTCCTTAATTTCTTTCTCAGCCCTTTTGTCTTTTGTATACAGGAGGGCTACTGATTTTTTTGAGTTAATTTTGTATCCTGCCACTTTGCTGAAGGTGTTTATCAGTTGTAGGAGTTCCCTGGTAGAGTTTTTGGGGTCACTCACGTATACTATCATATCATCTGCAAATAGTGATAATTTGACTTCTTCCATTCCAATTTGTATCCCCTTGATCTCCTTCAACTGTCTTATTGCTCTAGCAAGGACTTCCAACACTATGTTGAAGAGATATGGAGAGAGTGGGCAGCCTTGTCTTGTCCCTGATTTCAGTGGGATTGCTTTAATTTTCTCTCCATTCAGTTTGATGTTGGCTATAGGGTTGCTGTATATCGCCTTTACTATGTTTAGATATGTGCCTTGTATCCCTGATCTCTCCAATACTTTGAACATGAATGGATGTTGGATTTTGTCAAAGGCTTTTTCAGCATCTAGGGAGATTATCATGTGGTTTTTTTCTTTCAGTTTGTTAATATGGTGGATCACATTGATGGATTTCCGTATATTGAACCACCCCTGCATACCTGGGATGAAGCCTACTTGGTCATAGTGGATAATATCTTTGATGTGTTCTTGGATTCGGTTTGCAAGTATTTTATTAAGTATTTTTGCATCAATGTTCATAGGGGAGATTGGCCGGAAATTCTCTTTCTTTGTTGAGTCTTTGTGAGGTTTAGGTACCAAGGTGACTGTGGCTTCATAGAATGAATTTGGTAATATTCCTTCTGTTTCTATTTGGTGGAATAGTTTGAAGAGAATTGGTGTTAGCTCTTCTTTGAAGGTCTGGTAGAATTCTGCGCTGAAGCCATCTGGTCCTGGGCTTTTTTTGGATGGGAGACTTTTGATGACCGCTTCTATTTCTTTGGGGGATATAGGTCTATTTAGTTGATTTACCTGGTCCTGGTTCAGCTTTGGTAAGTCAAATCGATCAAGAAAATTGTCCATTTCATTTAGATTTTCAAATTTTGTGGCATATAGACTTTTGAAGTAAGTCCTAATGATTGTTTGGATTTCCTCAGTGTCTGTAGTTATATCCCCCTTTTCATTTCTGATTTTGTTGATTTGCGTGGTGTCTCTCTGCCTTTTAGTTAGCCTGGCTAAGGGTTTTTCGATCTTGTTGATTTTCTCAAAGAACCAGCTCTTGGTTTCATTGATTCTTTGAATTGTTTTATTTGTTTCCAATTGATTGATTTCAGCCCTGAGTTTGATTATTTCCAGCCGTCTACTCCTTCTTGGTGTGTCTGCTTCTTCTTTTTCTAGGGTTTTTAAGTGAGCCATTAGGGTGCTTGAATGAGCTGTCTCGAATTTCTTCTTGAAGGCACTTAGTGCTATGAACTTTCCTCTTAGCACTGCTTTCATTGTGTCCCACAAGTTCGGGTATGTTGTGTCTTCATTTTCATTGATTTCTAGAAAGACTTTAATTTCTTTCTTTATTTCTTCCTTGACCCAGCTGTCATTTAGTAACAAGTTGTTCAGTTTCCATGTGTGTGTAGGCTTTTTGTTATTTCTGTTATTGTTGAGGTCCAGCTTTATTCCATGGTGATCAGACAAGATACATGGGATTATTTCAATCTTCTTGTATCTGTTGAGGCTCGCTTTGTGACCCACTATGTGGTCTATTTTGGAGAAGGTTCCATGAGGTGCTGAGAAGAAGGTAAATTCTTTTGTGTTTGGGTGTAAAGTTCTGTAAATGTCTGTTAGGTCCATTTGATTCATGACCTCTGTCAGAGACATTGTTTCTTTGTTTAATTTCTGTTTGGTTGACCTGTCCTTTGTTGAGAGTGGGGTGTTGAAGTCTCCCACTATTAATGTGTGTGGATCTATATGTGCTTTAAATTTTATCAATGTTTCTTTCACAAATGTGGGTGCCCTTGTATTTGGGGCATAGATGTTCAGGATTGTGATGTCTTCCTGGTGGAATTTTCCCTTGATGAGTATGAAGTGTCCTTCCCCATCTCTTTTGATTAATTTTGGTTGAAAGTCTATTTTATCAGATATTAGAATGGCTACTCCTGCTTGCTTCTTGGGTCCGTTTGCTTGGAAACTCGTCTTCCAACCCTTTACCCTCAGGTAATGTCTATCTTTGTGTTTTAGGTGTGTTTCTTGTATGCAACAGATTGCTGGGTTTTGTTTACGTATCCATTCTGTTAATCTGTGTCTTTTTATTGGAGAGTTGAGTCCATTGATGTTGAGAGAGATTAATGACCAGTGGTTGTTAGATCTCTTGATTTTGATGTTGGCTGTGGTCATCAGGTTGTGTGCTTGGTTGCTTTTTGTTTTACTGAAGTGAGGTTATTTATTTCCTGTGTTTTCTTGAATGTAGCTAGCTTTCTTGGGTTGTATTTTCCCTTCCAGTGTCTTCTGTAATGCTGGATTTGTTTGTAGGTATTGTTGAAATTTGTTTTTGTCATTGAATATCTTGTTTTCTACATCTATGAGGACTGAGAGTTTTGCTGGGTATAGTAGCCTGGGCTGACATCTGTGTTCTCTTAGGGTCTGCATGATATCTGTCCAGGCCCTTCTGGCTTTCATAGTCTCTGTTGAAAAGTCAGGTGTGATTCTAATGGGTTTGCCATTATATGTTACTTGGCCTTTTTCCCTTGCAGCTTTTAGTATTTTTTCTTTGTTCTGTATACTTACTGTTTTGATTATTATGTGGCGGGAGGATTTTCTTTTCTGGTCAAATTTGCTGGGTGTTCTGTAGGCCTCATGTATTCTAATTGGCCTCTCCTTTAGCTTGGGGAAATTTTCTTCAATGATTTTGTTGAAAATATTTTCTGGGCCTTGGAGAAGGGAGTCTTCTTTTTCCTCTATACCTATTATTCTTAGGTTTTGTCTTTTCATATTGTCTTGCATTTCTTGGACGGTCTGTGTCAGGAATTTTTCAGATTTAACATTTTCTTTGACAGATACATCGATTTCTTCCATTGTATCTTCTACACCTGAGATTCTTTCTTCTATCTCTTGCAGTCTGTTGGTTATGCTTACCTCTGTAGTTCCTGTTTTCTTCCCTAGATTCTTCCTTTCCAGTATTTCTTCCATTTGTGTTTTCTTTAATTTTTCCAATTCTATCTTCAGGTCTTGAGTTGTTTTGTTTACTTCCTTCACCTGTCTGATTGTACTTTCCTGTTTTTCTTTTAGTTCCTTCAACTCTGTTTCTTTCATTTCATTCAGTGTTTTAAGCATTTCCTTTCTAAAGGCCATAAACTGTTTGGCTGCAGCTTCCTCTATTTCTTTACGGATGGCAATATTCTGTTTGAGTTTATCTTCCTCTATGTCTTTACGAATCTTATTTGTTTCCTCTGTTATCATCTTCATGAGCATACTTGTTAGGTCATCTTCTTGGATTTCAGTTATGGTGGGGTGTCCAGGGCTACTTGCCCCTGGGTAACTGGGTTCTGGAGATGCCATATTGCTCTGTCTTTTGTTGCTTGAGCTTTTACGCTGGCCTCTACCCATTGTGTTATCTTAGGAGTTTGGGGTTATTTTCTGGTGGTTCCTGGGGATCCTGGGAAACACAATGACTGTGTTTTATGGCCGAGAGTTCTGATTGCTGTTCACTGTGCTGATCCTGCTGTGCTGCTGCTCAGAATGAGAGTCCTCCCGGCGCCGCCATCTTGCCCCTCCTCCTCTCCAGTACTTTAAACATGAATGGATGTTGGATTTTGTCAAATGCTTTTTCAGCATCTAGGGAGATTATCATGTGTTTTTTTTTTTCTTTCAGTTTGTTAATATGGTGGATCTCATTGATGGATTACCATATATTGAACCACCCCTGCATACCTGGTATGAAGCCTACTTGGTCATAGTGGATGATATCCTTGATGTGTTCTTGTATTCAGTTTGCAAGTATTTTCTTGACTGTTTTTGCATCAGTGTTCATAAAGGAGATTGGCCTAAAATTTTCTTTCTTTGTTGGGTCTTTGTGAGGTTTAGGAACCAAGGTGACTGTGGCTTCATAGAATGCTTTTGGTAAAATGTTCCTTCTGTTTGTCTTTTGTGGAATAGTTTGAAGAGAACTTGAGTTAGCTCTTCTTTGAAGGTCTGGTAGAATTCTGCACTGAAACCATCTGGTCCTGGGCTTCCTTTGGATGGGAGACTTTCGATGATTGCTTCTATTTCCTTGGGGGATATAGGATTATTTAATTGATTTACCTGGTTCTGATTCAGCTTTGGTAGGTGAAATCGATCAAGAAAATTGTCCATTTCATTTAAATTTTCAAATTTTGTTGTGTATAGACTTTTGAAGTAAGTCCTAATGATTGTTAGGATTTCCTTAGTGTCTGTAGTTTTGTCCCATTTTCATTTCTGATTTTGTTGATATGGATGGTGTCTTTCTGCCTTTTAGTTAGCTTGGTTAAGGATTTCTCTATCTTGTTGATCTTCTCAAAGAACCAGCTCTTGGTTTCATTGGTTCTTTGAATTGTTTTATTTGTTTCTAATTGATTGATTTGAGCCCTGAGCTTGATTATTTCTAGCTGTCTACTCCTTTTTGGTGTGTCTGCTTCTTCTTTTTCTAGGGTTTTTAAGTGAGCGATTAAGTTGCTTGAATGAGCTGTCTTGTATTTCTTCTTGAAGGCACTTAGTGCTATGAACTTTCCTCTTAGAACTGCTTTCATTGTTTCTCACAGGTTTAGATATGTTGTAGATAGGTTTTCATTGAGTTCTAGGAAGACTAATTTCTTTCTTTATTTCTTCCCTGACCCAGCTGTCATTTAGTAGCAAATTGTTCAGTTTCCATGTGTGTGTAGGCTTTTTGTTATTTCCGTTGTTATTGAGGTCCAGCTTTATTCCATGGTGATCAGACAGTATACAAGTGATTATTTCAATCTTCTTGTATCTGTAGAGGATCACTTTGTGACCAACTATATGGTTTGTTTTGGAAAAGGTTCCATGAGGTGCTGAGAAGAAGGTAAATTCTTTTGTGTTTGGGTTTAAGGTTCTGTAAATGTCTGTTAGGTCCATTTGATTCATGACCTCTGTTAGAGATATTGTTTCTTTGTTTAATTTCTGTTTAGTTGACCTGTCCTTTGTTGAGATTGGGGTGTTGAAGTCTCCCACTATTAATGTGTGGGGATCTATGTGTGGTTTAGGTTTTTTTTTTTTCCACAATTTTATTTTTCTCATTAGTTACATTTTGTTCATTCTGTATCCCAGTTGTATCCCTCATTCCCTCCCCAGTCCCACCCTCCCTCCCTCATCTCCTCCCTGCCCCTTTACAAGTCCACTAATAGGGGAGGACCTCCTCCCCTTTCATATGACTCCCTTTTGTCAGGTATTTTCAGGACTGGCTGCAAAGCCCTCCACTGTTGCCTAACAGTACTGCTCCTCCCTTGGGAGGTGGGGAGGTCAAAGAGCCAGTCACTGAGTTCCTGTTAGAAATAGTCCTTGTTCCCCTTACTATGGGAAACCAATTGATTACTGAGCTATCTCGGGTCACAGCTGAGCAGAGGTTCTATGTTTTATCCTCTCATGGTCTTTGGTTGAGTGTCCATCTCAGAAAAGACCCTGTGCCCAGATACATTTGGTCCTTGTGGAGCTCCTATCCTTTCCACATCAAACTCCCCTTCTTTCATATGATTCCCTGCACTCTGCCAAAGGTTTGGTTGTGAGTCTTAGTATCTATTTTGGAGCACTGCTAGGTAGAGTCTTTCAGATGCTTTCTGCGGTATACTCCTGTCATACGTTCAATGCATAGCCCATTTTTCTTTCTAAATGAGGATAGATCATCATATCCCGTGTCTGCTGTCTTGATTATCTTCTTTAGGTGTATAGATTTCATTATGTTTATCCTATCTTTTAGGTCTATATAAGCGAGTATATTCCATGTTTGTCTTTCTCCTTCTGGGATACTTCACTCAGAATGATCTTTTCTAGATCCCACCATTGGCCTGCAAATTTCATGATTTCTTCCTTTTTGATTGCTGAGTAGTATTCCATTGTGTAAAAATGCCACAATTTCTGTATCCATTCCTCCGTTGATGGACATCTGGGTTGTTTCCAGGTTCTGGCTATTACAAATAAAGCTGCTACAAACATGGTTGAGCAAATGTCCGTATTGTGTACTTGAGCAAATTTTGGGTATATGCCTAGCAGTGGTATAGCTGGTTCTTGAGGGAGCGCTATTCCTAATTGTCTGAGAAAGCGCCAGATTGACTTCCATTGTGGTTGTACCAGTTTACATTCCCACCAGCAATGGACGAGGGTTCCCCTTTCTCCACAAACTCTCCAACATGTGTTGTCATTTGTGTTTTTCATCTTGGCCATTCTGATGGGTGTAAGGTGAAATCTTAGGGTCGTTTTGATTTGCATTTCCCTAATGGCTAGTGAGGTTGAGCATTTCTTTAAGTGTTTCTCTGCCATTCTATATTCCTCTACAGAGAATTCTCTGTTTAGCTCTTTTCCCCATTTTTTAATTGGATTACTTGTTTTGCTGCTTTTCAGCTTCTTTAGTTCTTTATATATACTGGATATTAGCCCTCTGTCAGATAGAGGGTTGGTGAAGATTCTTTCCCAATCTGCAGGCAGTCGTTTTGTTTTGATGATGGTGTCCTTTGCTTTACAGAAGCTTTTCAGTTTCATGAGGTCCCATTTATTGATTGTTGCTCTTAAAGCCTGTGCTGTTGGATTTCTGTTCAGGAAGTTGTCTCCTGTGCCAATGAGTTCTAGGCTGTTCCCTACTTTTTCTTCTAATAGATTTAGCGTATCTGGTTTTATGTTGAGGTCTTTGATCCACTTGGACTTTAGTTTTGTGCAGGGTGATAAATGTGGATCTATTTTCATTTTTCTACATGTAGACATCCAGTTAGACCAGCACCATTTGTTGAAGATGCTATCTTTTTTCCATTGAATGGTTTTGGCTGCTTTGTCAAAAATTGAGTATTCATAGGTACATGGGTTTATTTCTGGGTCTTCAATTCGGTTCCATTGATCCTCCTTTCTGTTTCTATGCCAATACCATGCAGTTTTTATTACTATTGCTCTGTAGTACAGCTTGAGATTTGGAATGGAGATACCTCCAGATGATCTGTTGTATAGGGTTGTTTTGGAGATTCTAGGTTTTTTGTTTCTCCATATGAAGCTGTGAATCTTTTTTTCAAGGTCTCAAAATAATTGAGTTGGTATTTTAATGGGAATTGCATTGAATCTGTAGATTGCTTTTGGCAGGATGGCCATTTTCACAATGTTAATCCTACCAATCCATGAGCACGGGAGATCTTTCCATCTTCTGAGATCTTCTTCAATTTCCTTCTTCGGAGACTTGAACTTTTTCTCAAACAGGTCTTTCACTTGCTTGGTTAGTGTCACCCCAAGGTACTTTATGTTATTAGTGGCTATTGTGAAGGGTGTTGTTTCCCTAATTTCTTTCTCGGCCCTTTTGTCTTTGGTGTACAGGAGGGCTTCTGATTTTTTTGAGTTGATTTTGTATCCAGCCACTTTGCTGAAGGTGTTTATCAGCTGAAAGAGTTCTCTGGTTGAATTTTTGGGGTCATTCATGTATACTATCATATCATCTGCAAATAGTGACACTTTGACCTCTTTCTTTCCAATTTGTATCCCCTTGATCTCCTTCAACTGTCTTATTGCTCTGGCTAAGACTTCAAGTACTATGTTGAAGAGATATGGGGAGAGTGGGCAGCCTTGTCTTGTCCCTGATTTCAGTGGGATTGATTTAAGTTTCTCCCCATTGAGTTTGATGTTGGGTGTAGGCTTGCTGTATATTGCCTTTACTATGTTTAAGTATGTGCCTTGTATCCCTGATCTCTCCAATAGTTTAAACATGAATGGGTGTTGGACTTTGTCAAATGCTTTTTCAGCATCTAAGGAGATGATCATGTGGTTTTTCTCCTTCAGTTTGTTTATGTGGTTGATTACATTGATGAATTTCCTTATGTTGAACCACCCTTGCATGCCTGGGATGAAGCCTACTTGGTTATGGTGGATGATATTTTTGATGTGTTCTTGGATTTGGTTTGCAAGTATTTTATTGAGTATTTTTGCATCAATATTCATAAGAGAGATAGGTCTGAAGTTCTCTTTTTTTCTTGGGTCTTTGTGTGGTTTGGGTATCAAGGTAACTGTTGCTTCATAGAATGAATTTGGTAATATTCCTTCTGTTTCTATTTTGTGGAATAGTTTGAAGAGAATTGGTGTTAGCTCTTCTTTGAAGGTCTGGTAGAATTCTGCGCTGAAACCATCTGGCCCAGGGCTTTTTTTGGAGGGGAGGTTTTTAATGACTGCTTCAATTTCCTTGGGGGATATAGGGCTATTCAGTCTTTCTATCTGATCTTGACTTAATGTTGGTAGATGGAATCTATCAAGAAAATTGTCCATTTCGTTTAAATTTTCAAATTTTGTGGCATATAGGCTTTTGTAGTATGACCTAATGATTGTTTGGATTTCTTCAGTGTCTGTAGTTATGTCCCCCTTTTCATTTCTGATTTTGTTGATTTGGATAGATTCTCTCTGCTTTTTAGTTAGCTTGGGTTTGTCTATCTTGTTGATTTTCTCAAAGAACTAGCTTTTTGTTTCATTGATTCTTTGAATAGTTTTATTTGTTTCTAATTGATTGATTTCAGCCCTGAGTTTGATTATTTCCAGCCTTCTGCTTCTCTTGGGTGTATCTGCTTCTTTTTTTTTCTAGGGTTTTCAGTTGGGCCATTAAGTTACTTGTATGTGATGTTATAAATTTCTTCTTGAAGGCACTTAGTCCTATAAATTTTCCTCTGAGCACCGCTTTCAATGTGTCCCATAAATTTGGGTATGTTGTGCCTTCATTTTCATTGAGTTCTAAGAAGTCTTTAATTTTTTTCTTTATGTCTTCCTTAACCCAGTAGTAAGTTGTTCAGTTTCCATGTGTGTGTCGGCTTTTTGTTGTTTCCATTGTTGTTGATGTCCAGCTTTAGTCCATGGTGGTCCCAACAGAATACAAGGGATTATCTCAATCTTTTTATATCTGTTAAGGCTTGCTTTGTGACCAACTATATGGTCTATTTTGGAGAAGGTTCCATGAGGTGCTGAAAAGAAGGTATGTTCTTTTGAGTTTGGGTGGAAAGATCTGTAGACGTCTATTAGGTCCATTTGATTTAGGGACTCTGTAAATGCTTTTATTTCCCTATTTGGTTTCTGTCTAGTTGATCTGTCCCTTGGTGAGAGTGGGGTGTTGAAGTCACCCACTATTAGGGTATTGCCATCAATGTGTGGTTTAAGCTTTAATAATGTTTCTTCTATGAATGTGGGTGCTCTTGTATTTGGGGCATAGATGTTTAGAATTGTGATGTGTTCTTGGTGAAGTTTTCCTTTAATGAAAATGTAGTGCTGCTCTATGTCTTTTTTGATTAGTTTTGGTTGAAAATCTATTTTATTAGATATTAGGATAGCCACTCCTGCTTGTTTTTTGGGTCCATTTGCTTGAAAAACTGTTTTCCAGCCTTTTACTCTGAGGTAATGTTTATCTTTGTTGCTTAGGTGTGTTTCTTGGATGCAGCAGAATGTTGGTTCCTGTTTCCGCACCCATTCTGTTAGTCTGTGTCTTTTTATTGGAGAGTTGAGTCCATTGATGTTGATAGATATTAATGACCATTGAACATTATTTCCTATTATTGTGGAGTTGGCGATGTTACTGTGAATCATTGCTTGTTTGCTTTTGGCTTTTGTTGGAAATTATCTTTACCCTATGTTTTCATGGGTGTATTTGTTTTCATTGGATTGGAATTTTCCTTCTAGTTTCTTCTGTAGGGCTGGGTTGTTGTTCAAATATTGCTTAAATTGAGTTTTGTCGTGGAATATTTTATTTTCTCCATCTATGTTGATTGAAAGCTTTGCTGGGTAAAGTAGTCTAGGTTGGCACCTGTGGTCCCTTATGGCCCGCATGATCTCTCCCCAGGCTCTTCTGGCTTTCATAGTTTCTGATGAGAAGTCCGGTGTGATTCTGATAGGTTTGCCTTTATATGTTACTTGGCCTTTTTCCCTTGCTGCTTTTAGTATCTTTTCTTTGTTCTGTAGATTAAGTGTTTTGACTATGATGTGGCGTGAGGAGTTTCTTCTCTTTTCTAGTCTATTTGGTGTTCTGTAGGCCTCTTGTATGTTTGTGGACATCTCTTTCTTTAGGTTGGGAAAATTTTCTTCTATGATTTTCTTGAAAATATTTTCTAGACCTTGTAACCTGGACTCCTCTTCTTCAATTCCTATTATTCTTATATTTTGCCTTTTCATGGCATCCTTGATTTCTTGGATGGTTTGTATTTGGGATTTTTCTGATTTTATTTTTGCTTTGAGAGAAGTATCGATTTCTGTGAGTGTATCTTCAGCACCCGAGATTCTCTCTTCCATCTCTTGAATTCTATTAGTGATGCTTACCTTTGAGATTCCTTCTCTTTTCTCTAAGTTCTTCAGTTCCAGGGTTTTCTCAGTTTGTGTTTTCTTTATTGATTCTAATTCCGTTTTCATGTCTTGCAACATTTCCTTCATCTGTTTGAGTGTGGATTCCTGTGTCTCCAAGATGGACTGTATTTTTTTGTTTATTTCCTCTCTTAGTGCCTCTGCTTCTGCCTCCAATTGTTTGGCCATATTTGCATGTGTTTCTTTAAGAGCTTCTTCGTTCACCTCGTTTGTCTTTATTTCTATTTGGGAGGCCAGATCGTTAAGGGATTTTTTTTGTATCCTCTTTAACTGTTTGAATCTCTATGACTATTTCTCTGAGAGAATTTTTGGTTTCCTCTTTATGTGCCTCAAATAATTGGATAATCATAGCTTTAAAATCATTTTCTTTTTCTGTTTCTGCTGAGTTGGAGTGTCCAATAATTTTGGAAGTTGCCGGTGAAGCCATGATATCTTGATTTGCGTTGGTTGTGTTCTTTCGCCGACCTCTGGCTATTTGGTTATCTGTCGTGTTCACTGTCTGTTCCTGGATTCTGCAGGTCAGACTGGTTTTTCTCTGGTATCTGGAGAATTCTTCAGGAAAATGAAGGTCTAGTGAGGTCTAGTGGTTTCAGTGTGTGTGATGGTTATTCAGCTATACCTGTAGAAGGAAAGTTCACAGGCGTAGAAGGGCAAATGCGGGGTAGCGTGTGTTTGAGCGTGTGCTTGTGGGTGTGTCCTAAGGGACAGGGAGTTGGTGAATGAAGAGGCCTTCAGTGTGTGAGAGGGGTGCTTTGCAGGCATTGAAATTGTTGCAGGCGCTAAGGGATCGCAAGCGCTGTTGAAGAATGCGTGCGCTTATTGATTTTACAGGTCTGCTGGTCTTTGGTGTCTATTCAGCTGGTTTTCTGCCAGTGAGGGGTTGGATGGCCCCTACAGTCACTGGCTGGGCAGCCCTGTGTAGTCCGTGCTGCCACTTGCAGGCTTGGGATCTGGGACGGGTTGTACTGTGGGTCTGAGTCTCTGTGGCTAGCACTGTATTGGGCGTGCGCTCTGGCGGGGTGGACTTAAGGTGGTGCGTGCACTCCTGCAAACCCGAGTGGTGGTGGTGGTGGGGAGTGTGTTCCACGGGTCAAGAGCTCGGCGAGAGGGCTCTAGGTCGGGTGTGTTCTCCTCTGAGTGGTTGCGGTCAGCACTCAGTACTGCTCTCCGCTGCGGCTGCGGGGTCTGGAGCCCTGCCTCCCTGCCTCCACTGGTCTTGGGTCCCAGGCACTGAGCTTTGCGGCTTTGGTATCCAGGAAGAATTGTATTGTGGATCTGAGTCTCTGTGGTTAGTGCTCAGTGGTTGGAGCTCTGTGATTGGGCCTGTGCTCCTCCTGTGTGGAGGTTTCTGGGGTTATTGTGCTCTGGCCACTTGGGGCGTGAGCTCCGCTGCACTTCCTGCTGCGGTCTAAGCCGCGGGATCGTGTCAGCAGGATGGGGGAGGGGACGATCCTCGGGACCTGAGGGCCCCGAGTGGGATGTGTCCCAGGAGTGGGCGGGTGTTCAACGCGTGGTTACAGCAGACCGCTGCTGTAAGGGGCCCGGAGCACTGTCTCTGCTGCCTTGATCTCCTGGATGTGAGTTTTGTGCTCAGCTGCCTGGTGCTGTGTGCGGGTTTCCCCGCGGGAGGCCTGGACCAGGGAAGCACCCTATTTCCTTCCTGGAGAAGTCCATGCCCGATCTAAATCTACTAGCATTCCACACTTCTGTGGTGGCCTCTCTCCTTTAGAAAGCCCCACAGTCCAAATTCTAGCTTTGATTGACTCTCCACTCACCAATTACGGAGATTCATGTCTTCTGGCTCTCCAAAATGGTGTGCTCTGCTCGCCGCCATCTTGGAGTCTCCCTGTGGTTTAGGTTTTATCTATGTTTCTTTCACAAATGAGGGTGCCCTTGTATTAGGGGCATAGATGTTCAGGATTGTGATGTCTTCTTGGTGGAATTTTCCCTTTATGAGCATGAAGTGTCCTTCCCCATCTCTTTTGATTAATTTTGGTTAAAAATCTATTTTATCAGATATTAGAATGGCTACTCCTTCTTGCTTCTTGCATCCATTTGCTTGGAAAGCCGTCTACCATCCCTTTACCCTCAGGTAATGTCTATCTTTGTGACTTAGGTGTGTTTCTTGTATGCAACAGATTGCTGGGTTTTGTTTACGCATCCATTTTGTTAGTCTGTTTTTTTTGTTGTTGTTGTTGTTTTGTTTTGTTTTTTATTGGAGAATTAAGTCCATTGGTGTTGAGAGAGACCAGTGGCTATTAGATCCTTTGAATTTGATGTTGGCTTTGGTCATACAGTTGTGCCCTTGGTTGTTTTTTGTTTTACTATACTGAGGTTATTTATTTCCTGTGTTTTCTTGAATGTAGTTAGTTTTCTTGGCTTGTATTTTCCCTTCCAGTGTCTTCTGTAATGCTGGATTTGTTTGTAGGTATTGTTGAAATTTGTTTTTGTCATTGAATATCTTGTTTTCTCCGTCTATGAGGACTGAGAGTTTTGCAGGGTATAGTAGCCTGGGCTGACATCTGTGTTCTCTTAGGGTCTGCATGATATCCGTCCATGCCCTTCTGGCTTTCATAGTCTCTGTTGGAAAGTCAGGTGTGATTCTAATGGGTTTGCCATTATATGTTACTTGGCCTTTTTCTCTTGCAGCTTTTAGTATTTTTTCTTTGTTCTGTATACTTACAGTTTTGATTATTATGTGGCAGGAGGATTTTCTTTTTTGGTCTAATTTATTGGATGTTCTGTCGGCCTCTTGTATTCTTATTGGCCTCTCCTTTAATTTGGGGAAATTTTCTTCAATGATTTTGTTGAAAATATTTTCTAGGCCTTGGTGCAAGGAATCTTCATTTTCCTCTATTCCTATTACTCTTAGGTTTTTTCTTTTTATGTTGTCTTGAATTTCTTGGATGGTCTGTGTAAGGAATTTTTTAGATTTAACATTTTCTTTGACAGATACATCTATTTCTTATATTGTATCTTCCACACCTGAGATTCTTTCTTTCATTTTTTGTAGCCTCTTGGTTATGCTAACCTCTGAGTTCCTGCTTTCTTCCCTAAGTACTTTCTCTCCACAATTTCTTACATTTGTATTTTTTTTTTAATTTTTCCAATTTTATCTTCAGGTTTTGAGCTATTTTGTTGATTTCCTTCATCTGTCTGGCTGTATTTTCCTGTTTTTCCATCAATTCCTTCATCTGTTTGTTTGAACAATCCTCTGTTTCTTTTATTTTATTCAGTGATTTAAGCATTTCCTCTCTAAAGGCCACAGACTGTTTGGCTGCAGCTTCCTCTATTTCTTTTCATATTTTATTTGTTTCCTCTGTTATCTTCTTCATGAGCATATATGTTAGGTCATCTTCTTGAATTTCAATTATGCTGGTGTTTCTAGGGCTATTTGCCCCTGGATAACTGGTTTCTGGAGATGCCACAGTGCTCTGGCTTTTGTTGGCTGAACTTTTACGCTGTCCTCTACCCACTGGGCTATCTTTGGTGTTTGAAGTTAGTTTCTGGTGGTTCCTGGAATCCTGTGTTGGAGAGAAATTCTTTGGCAGGAAGATGGTTTTTCCTTAAGGAAGCCTTTTCAGCTTTTTGGGTATAGTCACTGGATGGCCGGTGTTTTTCAGGAGTTGCTACAGCTCACCTCAGGCATAGAGACCTGGGCGCTAACTGTGGTCCTTATTATTGGACAGGGTTCTCCTTTCACGGGGAGAAGTCTTGGAGACAGCTGCCCTGCTTCTGGGTTTCTTGCTCTAAATTTAGTGATCAGCTGCTGTAACCTGTGTGTCCCATGGTTTGGTCGGTTTTGTTAGGGATAACTGGTTGTCCCTTGGAGCAGTATCTAGGGGTTGATCTCGGGGTTCCCCGTCTTTTGTAAGTCTGAGTTTGGGGCTCTGTGCTCCAGAACCCAAGGGCTAATCTGTGGCGGGTGAGTACTGCTCTCCTGGTAACAGCAGGCTATCTGGGCCACAGCAGGTCCCTGGGTTGGGCCAGTGTGTGGGACCTTTTCCGGGGATATACTGGGTTGCCTAAGTCTGTCCCCTTTGCTTCGTTCCTTGTTCCTTGTGAGGGTTTCTCCAGACAGTGACTCCAAGTCTCTGGTGTCCTGGGGCACACAGTTCTGTCTGTAAGGAGTAGTTGGTACAAAGCAGGTCTCTGGGTTGGTGGTGCGCGTGCCCGCCTGCTAGTCTGAGGGAGCTGGGTTCCCAATAACTCTATGCTACTTGCTTGGGCCTGGATCCGTGATGGCTAGGCGTACTCACTGGTCTGTGGTCTGCGGTCTGCGAGACTTTCCCCAGGCAAAATCTAGGTGACCCAAGCAGCACGGTTTCCTTGCTTCCCTGTGGGGCCCTCTGCGGACAGGGATTCCCAGTCTTTGTTGCACTGGGGCACGCAGCTCCTCTGTACTAGAGAGCTGGGCGTGCAGCCACTCTGTGCTAGAGGTGGGAGCTCAGTTGTGATGATGACGGGTACCCTTGGTATGCGAGACTCCTTCCAGGGAAAGACTGGGTGACCCGTGTTCAGTCTTACAACTTTCCTTCCCTGTGGGGTTTTCTTGAGCATGGGACTCCCAGTCTCTGGCATCCTTGTGCCCACTGATCAGCCTTGGAAAGTGATTGTGACAAGCAGGCATGTGGAAGCCAGTCTTGATGAGACCTGATAGACTAGGGTAGAATGGTCCGCCCCCATCATTCGACTGGGGTAGGAGCATGGGGATGAGGGGGGAGGGAGGGTAGGATTGGGAGGTGATGGGGAAGGGGCTGCTGCTGGGACTCAAGGTGAATGAGCTCTAATTAATAGAAATAAAATAAAAATTAAAAAATATTACATTAGTTTTTTGAGATTATAATTACATCTTTCCCCTCTTTTCTTTCAACTCTACTAATCTAGCCATGTGTTCCCCATTGCTCTCTTTCAAATCCATGACCTCTTATAAAAATTGTGTTACATACATATAATACATGAATATATGTATGCATAAATATAGATATACAAACTGTTTTGTCTGTATTAATTCATTTGTATGTTTTGTTTGTGTGTTTGCTTTAGGCCCTTTACACTGTCTTTACAGTATAGAGTCAGAGAACCTTTTCTAGCCCAACAAGAATGTAGCAACCATAACCAAGTTCTAAAACAAGAGCAGCAAAATCTTGTTTGGGACTACTACTGAATCTTAAGCCCTTTATGGTTCCTTGTCCTTAGTGAGACCCTATTTCCACCCTTTCTAAGCCTTAGCCTACATTTTGTACCCTTAGCACTGTCAGAGACTCACTCCCATTTACCCTCTATCATAGATGGGAAGGTTATCTTCCTAAGAACTAACCTATGGCTCTCTCATGTCCACAGAAAGTCCAATGGCATTACATAACACTGAACACTAGTTTACATTGCAAGCCCTCAGGACATCTTTTAATTCTACCAGAGCTAGGCAAATGTTAGTCATCACCACCTTATAGAGGTGGCAGATCGAAATCCCTGAGGTCTCTTGCTCAGGGTAAGTCTCTACCTAAGTTTCATCAGATCCCTAATGTGGGGTGGGTTGCTCCACCTCATGGAGTTCTATATACTGATAGGCTGTTATGATTGTCAGTCTCAGGCCTTTTAAAGACGCAGCCATCCTCACTACTACAGTGTTAGTACCTAGTAGTGTCTACAACCACTTTTGCTGTCTTCCACTACTGTAATCACCATCATCCCAACTGCTCCCCTGTGTATTGCCCTTGCTCAAGCATCTGAAACTGCTTCCCAGCAGCTCAGTTTTGAAAAGAATAAACATAATTTCTCAAATACTTCATTTTGTTATTTAATTTTAAATTATGTCAGATATGCCACTGGCTTTATAGATCAATTGTGTGTCATACCTGTTGCTGGAAATATTATTTTACTTCTACAGACCAATTTAAAATTCATCTGCTTCTCACTATATTTACATTGAGGGAAATTATTGTTTGTTCCTGAAATCATTGTTATATTAAACAATCAATAAAATTATAGCTTAATGGTAATTTATAATTTTACATGTTACAGAAATGAAACATTTTCTTTATGATTTGGATGTTATTGGTGGCAAAAATTGTATTTGTGAACAACAAATAAATAATTATATTTTTCTTTTCACTGAAAGTAACAGTAACTTGAAAATTTAAAACAGTATTAATTATACTTATATAGTTAAATTTGCCTATATAAGTATCAAAAGCTTTGGAAGTTACACTGTGAGAGGTAAAATTGGTTGGCTAAGGATTGCAATATTTAGTAGCTATCTTCTATAAGAAGTGCTCTAAGCATTAAGAGGAATGAAGCAAGTTATCATTATTACTTGACTTCTTTTCCTTGCTTTATCCTACACATCACAGAGGAAAGTACAAGAAAAGCTTTGTGAAATCTGAATTCTGTCAATATCTATAAGATAAACTTGTTCCTGTTGAGCTTACTAAGATAGTTTAACTACAGAGGAGTCAAACAGATTATAAAAATTTTCTATGTAATGAAAAATTGGGTTTTGAAACAAGTGGTTAAATGACAAACATCTTCTATAACTAGCACCACCATTTATACCAGCTTTCTTTACTTCAAATATTGGCTCTTCCAATAATTTGCAGTTTGACCTCTCTCTGTCTATTTATCATCTGTAAAATGGGAATGATAAAATCCCTTTGTAGTTTTCAGTATGAAATAAGTTACTAAAGGGTATGAAGCACTGAGAACTGTATCTGGCAATTATAAAATGTTCTTTAAATATCTTTTAGGATTATTATGTTATCTTAATTTGTTAACTGTTCATATCACTCTACTTCCAAGAGAATTACTCAGGGATTGTTATATGTACACAAAAATTACATAATCAAGACAGATAAAAAGGAAATAAAACAAGATAAATATCCTTAATAAGGCTTTTAGAAGTTTTTCCAGTGTTTACTGAATATTCTCCCCATATAACTTCAAACATATCTAGGTAAATGGCGGCATTTTATTACATTTCGTTCTAAAAGCTAAGTTTTGTTTTTGTGAATCTAATAAAAATACAGAAAATATATTTCGCAAAATTTAATGGGCCATTCTTAAATGCTCATATGTATCTGTTTCTATACACAAACAATGTAATATGTCATAATACTTTATACAATAATCATGAATTATCTCCAATCTTCTTACCTATTCTAACTTCAAGGTATTAGAAGCTAATAAAGGCTTAACTAATACAAGCAATTGATAGTAGCTTTATTCATAATAGCCAAAATCTGGAAACAACCTAGATGTCCCTCAACGGAGGAATGTATACAGAAAGTATGGTACATTTACACAATGGAATACTATTCAGCAATTAAAACAAGGAAATCATGAAATTTGCAGGAAAATGGTGGGATCTAGAAAAGATCATCTTGAGTGAGGTAACCCAGAAGAAGAAAGACACACGTAAGATATAGTCACTCATAAACAGATATTAGCTATATAATATAGGATGAACATATTAAAATCTATAGTCCTAAAGAAGCTAAACAAAAAGGAAGACGCTAGGGAAGATGTTTAATCCTCATTTACAAGGCAAACAGGATAGGCATCAGAAGCAGGAGAAGACAGGGAACAGGACAGGAGACTTCCACAGAGGTCCTCTGAAAGACTCTACCCAGAAGGGTATTGAAACAGATGCTGAGTCTTATACCCAAGCTTTGGGCAGAGTGCAGGGAATCTTACGGAAGAACGAAGAGATCAAAAGACCTGGAGGGGACAGGAGCTCCACAAGGAGTCCAACAGAGCAAAAATTTCTGGGCCCAGGGTGTCCAACCAAGGACTATGGATGGAGAGGTTGTAGACCCTGTGATCAGATGTACCCCAGATTTCTATTTCTAACATTTTTCAGGACCAGATGTGTAAAATAATTTATTTTGTCTAACAAAATGTCAAATGAATGTAGATGATTCACATAATGAACTTAATACAAAAATGCGCTTTTGCTAAAGAATTATTTTCATCTTCTATGATAGAAGGAAACATGATCATATCAAGTGCTTTCTAAACTCCAGATTATTACAAAATGGTCATTTTGGAGATGTTTTTGAGTGCATTTCTAGGAAGGTCATTCGATATTTGTTGAATGTACCTTTTCAGAAAGTTTGTGCTTATGAATACCCCTACAAGAAGCAAAATGTGTACATCAACAAAACTGTGATTATAACTTTAATATTTGCTAATGTGATTATCCTAAATGCTACTAAATGACTATTGCTTTTACTGTTGAAGACAAGGTCTTGCTCTGTAGCACAAAGTAGTCTGAAACTCCTTCTTTCTCAGCCTTCCTATTGCCTGTTTTTTAGAAATGAATCATTAAGCATTTACTTAAAAAATACATGGGTGAGCTTTACTAAGACTGAATTTTTTCTGATAGTTATTGTTCATGTGGGAAATTAATATATAAATAATCTAACTCCCATGAAATAATTGCTCATAAGCTATTTTAATAAAGTAAAATAAATTGCAATATATAACATAAAAAATTTGGCATTGAGGTAAACCTATAATATAACATTATTTTGTGTTGCTTTATAAGTATTCCTAAAGACTTAAAACTCTTCGGTAGTTTTGACACAAATATATCTTATATATGCTTGCTCTCTATTTTAAAATTTGTTAAGCTTTATAAATTAAAAAAAAAAATTACCTGGGAAATAGTAAGACCTGGAAAGGACAGGAACTCCACAAGGAGGGCAACAGAAACAAAAAATATGGACACAGGGGTCTTTTCTGAGAATGATACTCCAAACAAGGACCATGCATGGAGATAACCTAGAACCCCTGTAGAGATGTAGCCCACCACAGTTCAGTGTCCAAGTGGGCTCCATAGTAATGGGAACAGGGACTGTCTCTGACATGGACTGATTGGCCTGTTCTTTTATCACCTCTCCTTGAGCGGAGAGAAGCCTTACCAGGCCACAGAGGAAGACAATGCAGCCACTCCTGATGAGACATAATAGCCTAGGATCTAATAGAAGGAAGGAAAGGAAGACCTCCCCTATCAGTGGACGTGGGGAGGGGCATGCATGGAGAAGGGGGAGAAAGGAAGGAAATTGGGAGAGGAGAAGGGAGGGAGTTACAGGGGGGGATACAAAGTGAATAAAGTGCAATAAATAAAATTTTTAAAAAACAACAAAAAAAGAAAAAGAAAAAAAATTACCATTCTGTGATGCAACATTATGTATGTCCATAGGAAATATGCATTTCTCAATTACACCTCAAGAAAGCTGGAGAAAACAAAGGAATAAGTGAAGATGTAAGTCATAATTTGATAGTAATTACTGAGACTAAAAGCTTTAAAAAATATCTCTGTCATTATCATTATGTTTTTAATGTTTACTAATGTTTATGTTTATTGTACAAGGCAAAATATATTATGTAAAAAGCAAAGTGTTTTCACATACAAAGAATACTTAGGTATGGGTTATCAAAATGATTCTATTTATCAGAGTTTACATTTTCTGACAAGGTTTAATTATTATTATTTCCCTTCTTTGCAGGTACTTTTAGATTTCATATGAAGTATTATATTTTTTGCTTTAGACCACAGAAGTTCATTTGTTCAAGTCAAATTATTATCACATGCTTTCATTTGAAATGATTTTGATATATTATTAGTAAGTTCAACTGTTATTAAATTGTGCTATATTATTATTATATAATTATATTAGTATATAATATATAACATATATTGAAATAACATGGCATAGAAGAAGCTGCAATAAAAGAATAAAACGGTCTTCTTTTCTCCATTAAGCACACACAAAGAATTTAAACTCATCTGTTATTACTATTTTTGAGTTTATTTTTTCATGGTAATTATATGTTTATCAATAGTTTACTTCATAATACAATATGCATAGTCTCTATGTTCTCCTCTCTAAGAAGGGTTCGGAATGGATTGCATTTACATTATATTCCTACTACTTTCACCTTTATCTTAGGATATCTGGTGGTTTATTTAAAAATTTTAAAGATATGTTGAACTTAAAATAATTAAATCTCACATCTAGAAAGTAGCTCCCTGCTAATAAAAGAGGAAATGCAGAATAACATGATTCATCCTTTGCTTCCTTTTTTCACTGAATTTCTAAGCTTCCGTTCATGCTCATTATTTGACATCTGTAACGATCTGACCTCTTGTTTATAACTTTTAAATTTTTATATGCTCAAATGCTTTTGAAATTTCTCAGTTTTATCTATGTTGATATTTATTTTACCTCCTTTTTTTGATATGAAGAGATACCATGACCAAGATACCGTAACTGATAATAAAAAGTATATAATTGAGAATTTGTTTATAGTTTCAGAGGTCATGTCAGTTATCATCATAGCAGGAAACATGGCAGTAGGCAGGAAGTCATGGAGCTGGAGCAGTAACTTATATATTGAAACAACTACTATGAGGTAGAGAAAAAGAGAAAGCTAATGGGAAATGGCATGGGCCTTTGAAATGTCAGAGTCCACACAAGGTCATACCTTCTATTGTTTCTTGGGCAGTCCCATCACCAGGGGCTACACATTCAAATATGTGAACCCTGAGCAGTAATTTGCATTCAAACTACCAAAATACTGAACAACAAAAAACCCAAAACAACATTTTCTATAGAAATATCCACATAATATTTTTTATGAAATTGAGTAGTACAATTAACAAGGCTCTTTATATGGTGTTCTGCAGCAAAGCAGAAAAAAAATAAAAATTCTGAGTTTTGTTTTTTATTTTTTAATACCTATAATTGCCATAATAAATGCCATTTTTGTTTTCTTTTTATATTAATTTTTAATTTTTTAATATTAATCACAGGTTATTTAATTTGTATTCCCGCTGTAGACTGCTCCCTCATTCCCTCCCAATCCCACTCTCCCTCCCTCATCTCCTCCCTGCCCCTTTCCAAGTCCACTGCTAGGGGAGGCCGTCCTCCCCTTCCATCTGACTCTAGATTATCAGGTATCTTCAGGAATGGCTGCAAGGTCCTCCTCTGTGAACTAACAAGGCTGTTTCTCCCTTGGGGGACAGGGGGAGGTAAAGGAGCCAGTCATTGAGTTCATGTCAGAAACAGTTCCTGTTCCACTTACTAGGGAATAAGGGGAACTCATTTGGTTACTGAGCTAACATGGGTTACATCTGAGCAGTGGATAGAACCTAGAGGTTATATCCATATATGGTCATTGGTTGGAGAAACAATCTCATAGAGGTCTCCCCTGCCCTGATATATTTTGTCCTTGTGGAGCTCCTGTTCTCTCCTAGTCATATTAACTCCCCCTTTTATCATGTGATTCCCTGAACTCTACCAAAGTTTTGGTGTTGAGTCTCAGCATCTGCTTTGATATGCTGGTAGGTAAACTCTTGCAGAGGCCCTTTGCTGTAGACTCTTGTCCTGTACCTTGCTTCCTCCTACTTCCCATGTCCATCCCATTTGTCTTTCTAAGCGAAGACTGATTTTCTGTTACTCTGTGTCTTTTTATTAGAGAATTGAGTTCATTGATGTTAAGGGAAATTAATGACCAGTGGCTGTTAGATGCTTTGATTTTGCTGTTTGCTCTGGTAGGTTATTTGTTTCCTGTGTTTTCCTGAATGTAGCTAGTTTTCTTGGGTTGTATTTTCCCTTCTAGTGTCTTCTGTAAAGCTGGATTTGTGTGTAGGCATTGTTTGCATTTGTTTTTGTCATTGAATATCTTGTTTTCTCCGTCTACAATGACTGAGAGTTTACTGGATATAATAGCCTCGGCTGACATCTGTGTTCTCTTGGGGTCTGCATTATGTCTGTCCAAACCCTTCTTGCTTTCATAATCTCTGTTGAAAAGTTAGGTGTGAGTCTGATGGGTTTGCCATTATATGTTACTTGGCCTTTTTCCCTTGAAGCTTTTAGTATTTTTTTCTTTGTTCTGCATACTTACTCTTTTGATTATTATATGGAGGGAGGATTTTCTTTTCTGGTTTAATTTATTAGGTGTTCTGTAGGCCTCTTGATATTTTTTCTTTTTTTAATTATTTGTTAATTACACTTTATTCACTTTGTATCCCTCCTGTGGTTCCCTCCCTCCTCCCATCCAAATCCCTCCGTTCCTCCACCCTCTGCATGCATGCCCCTCCCCAAGTCCACTGATAGGGGAGGTCTTCTTTTCTTTCCTTCTGATCCTAGCCAATTAGGTCTCATCAGGAGTGGCTGCATTGTCTTCTTCTGTGGCCTGGTAATGCTGCTTCCCCCTCAGGGGGAGGTAATTAAAGAGCAGGCCAATCAGTTAATGTCAGATACAGTCCCTGTTCCTATTACAGTGGAACCCTCTTGATTACTGAACTGCCATGGGCTAAGTTTGTGCAGGAGTCTTAGGTTATCTCCATGCATGGTCCTTGGTTGGAGTATCAGTGTCAGGAAAGACCCCTGTGTTCAGATTTTTTGGTTCTGTTGCTCTCCTTGTGGAGTTCCTGTCCTCTCCAGATCTTAATATTTCCCACTGCTTTCATAAGGTTCCCTGCACTCTGCCTAAATTATGCCCATAAGTTTCAGCATCTGCATTGATAGTCTGCAGGGCAGAGCCTTTCAGAAGCCCTCTGTGTCAGGCTCCTGACTTGTTCCCTCTTTTCTCCTTCTTCTGATGTCCATCCTCTTTGCCTTTCTGGATAGGGATTGAGCATTTTAGCAAGAGTCCTCCCTCTTGATTAGTTTCTTTAGGTGTACAGATTTTAGTAGGTTTATCCTATATTCTTATAGACCTCTCCTTTAAGTTGGGGAAATTTTCTTCTATGATTTTGTTGAAGATATTTTCTGGGCTTTGGAGGAGGGAATCTTCTTTTTCCTCCATTCCTATTATTCTTAGGTTTTGTCTTTTTATATTGCCTTGGATTTCTTGGATGGTCTGTGTGAAGAATTTTTTGGATTTAATATTTTCTTTGACGGATACATCAATTTCTTCCATTGTATCTTCTACACCTGAGATTCTTTTTTCCATCTTTTGTAGTCTGTTGTTTATGCTTACCTCTCTAGTTACTGTTTTCTTCCCTAAATTCTTCCTCTCCATGATTTCCTCTGTTTGTGTTTTCTTTAATTTATCCAATTCTATCTTCAGATCTTGAGTTGTTTTATTCATTTCCTTCACCTGTCTGATTGTATTTTCCTATTTTTCTTTTAGTTTCTTCAACTGTTTGTTTGAACATTCCTCTGTTTCTTTTATTTCTTTCAGTGATTTAACTATTTCCTCTCTGAAGGCCAAAAAACTATTTAGCTGCATCTTTCCATAATTCTTCACGGATGGTCATAATCTGTTTGTCTTTATCTTCCTCTATTTCTTTAGTGATGGCCATAATCTGTTTGATTTTTTCTTTTTCTAATTCTTTAAGTATTTTATTTGTTTCCTTTATTATCCTCTTGATCAGCATAGATGTAAGGTCATCTTCTTGAATTTCAATTATGATGGGGTGTCTAGGGCTGCTCGCCCCTGGATGACTGGTTTCTGGATGCAATATTGCTGTCTTTTGTTGTTTGAGCTTTTACGCTGACCTCTACCCATTGAGCTATTTTAGGTGTTGGCTGTTAGTTTCTAGTGCTTCCTGGAATGCTGGGGTAGGGAGAATCCCCTTGGCAGAAAGATATTTCCTGAAGGAGGCTTCCTCTGTTTTTTGGCTATGGTCACTGAATGGCCAATGTTTTTCAGGAATTGCCACAGCTCACCTCAGGCGTATAGACTTGAGTTGTAGCTGTGGTCTTTGTTAGTCAGGGGGGCTCTCCTCTCACCTGTAGAAGTCCTGGAGACAACAGCCCTGCTGCTGGGTTTCTTGACCTGAATTTGGTGAGCTGCTGCTGTTGTTACACTGTTTTCTGGGCACAGTCCTCTTGAAGAACCCACTGATTCCTTAGCTGTGGGGCTTTCTCCCTACAGAGAAACTCAGTCTCTGGTGCCCTGGAGCCCAATGTTCTGTCTGGAAAGGTGAGTAGAGAGCACAGCAAGTCTCTGGGCCAGAGGCTGAGTGATCTGCTCTGGGCCTGCAGCTGAAGGACCAGCTCTGGGCTGGCGACTGTGCGCCCCTATCTCTGATGACAGCTAGAGAAGTCACTCTGGTCCGGGGGCTGTGAGCCCAAATCTGGGCTGGTAGTTGTGAGCTGTGCTCTGGGCAGGCAGCTGTGTGTCCCCTTCTAGGCTGGAGGCTGTGCACTCTTCTCTTGGCTGGCAAGTAAGGGCTCTGCTCTGGGTCTGAAGCTGGGTGACTCACTCTGGGTAGGAGTCTGTGTGCCCAAGTCTGGGATGGTGGCTGCGGTTGCCGTTCTGGGCCTGAAGATGTGTACCCTGATCTGGGCCTGTAACTGAGTGCTCTGCTCTGGTCCCAAGGCTGGGTGCCTCACTCTGGGCTGCAGGCTGTGTGTCCCAGTCTGGGATGGTAGCTGGGGGCGCCGATCTGAGCTAGAGGTTGTGTGCTCCAATCTGGGCCAGTGGCTGTGCACCCTCTGGTCCCCAGAACCATTTCCAGGGATTGACTGGGTGATCTGAGGTCTGACCCAGTTGATTTCCACACCTTAGGATTTTCTCTCAACTCGCAATCACAAACGCTGGTGTTTTAGGTCCCAGAGTTCAGTCTCCTAGTCACTGTGCGGTCACTGCTGTCCTGTTCCTCAGACACAATGTCCTCCCGGTGCTGCCATCTTGGAGAGATGGCTCAGAATTTTTTTTCAATGAACTATACCTCTAGATACAGAAGGAATATTGAAAAATTAAAATCAGTTAAATATTAGGATATCAAAGGCTGAAAAATACTCAACCATAAAGCCTATGAAGTCGGTAAGAACTATTCTTCATTTCCTGTTTTATTACAAGTGAAACAAACATCTGCTGTTAAAATTTCCAGCTCATTGTTTCTGAAGGATTCTATTCACCAAACTTTTAACATATGGTTTCTATGTGCAAGACATAGCAATAGATATGGCAAAGGATGCAAATGTTAATAATGTACTTTTATTTTTACATTCTATCAGTGTAAGTGGTTACATTGATTTTTTTGTCACATGAAGTACCTTGTCTAGTTAGTTTTATTTTCCAAAATCAGAAGTGGATTACCTTTGACATATTCAGACTTTCAGAACCTTTAGTTAGAAATGAGAACCACATCTTGAAGAACATTCATATTGTTCATTTAATGCATTATTTAAACTTTAGCTTTAATTTGCAAAAGAACATTCTGTATGTGGATATTATATAAAATATTTTGTCATTTTCAAATTTTTAATTCTTTTTTAGAATTTTATTTATTTATTACAATTGATTCACTTTGTATGCCTGCTGTGACCTTCTCCCTCGTTTCCTCCCAATCTCACCCTCCTTCCCTCTTCTCCCCCTATTCCATGCCCTAAGTCCACTGAGAGGGGAGGTCCTCCTGCCCTTCTATCTGACCCCACTCTATCAGGTCTCATAAGGACTGGCTGTATCATCTTTCTCTGTGGCCTGGCAAGACTGCACTCCCCAGGGAGAGGTGATCAAAGAGCCTGCCGCTGAAATTATGCCACAGACAACCCCTACTCAGCTTACTAGGTCACCCACTTGGAGACTGAGTCTATGGGCTACATCTGAGCAGGGGCTGTAGGTCCTCTCCATGTGTGGTCCTTGGCTGATTCATCAGTCTCTGCAGGGACCCCAGGACCCAGTTGGGTTTTCTTTCTCTCTCTCTTTTGCTATCCTTTTGGAGCTCCTGTCTCCACCAGTTCTTTCTCCCCCTTCTTTCACAAAATTTCACTAAATCTGTCAAAGTTTGGCTGACAGTTTCAGTCTCTGCTTCCTTACTTCTATCAGTAGAGTCTTTCAGAAGCCCTCTATGGTAGGATCCTGTCCTGTTCCTTGTCTTCTCCTCCTTCTGATATCTATCCTGTTTGCCCTTTTGAATGAAGACTGAGCATCTGCCCTAGGGTCTTCCTTGTTGTTTAGCTTGTTAGGACTAGAGATTTTAGCATGTTTATCCTATATTGTATGGCTAATATCCACTTATAAGTGAGTATATATATATATATATATACATATATATATATATCATGTGTGTCTTTCTGCTTTTGGGTAATCTCACTCAGGATGATCTTTTCTTGTTTCTACCATTTGCCTGCAAATTTCATGATTTCCTTGTTTTTATTTGCTGAGTAGTATTCTATTGTGTAAATATACCACAATTTTTGTATTCGTTCGTTCCTCAGTTGAGGAACATCCGGGTTGTTTCCTGATTCTGGCTATTACTAATAAAGCTGCTATAAACATGATTGATCAAATGTCCTTATTGTATAGTTGAACTTCTTTAGGATATATGCTTAGGAGTAGTACAGCTGAATCTTGAGGTAGCACTATTCTTAATATAGTCTGAGAAAATGCCAGATTGATTTCCAAAGGGTTTATACATGGTTACATTCCCGCCACCAATGGGGAGGGTTCCTCTTTTCCTGAAAACTTTTCTGCATGCATCATCCCTTGAGTTTATTTTATTTTATTTTATTTTATTTTATTTTATTTTTATCTTAGCCATTCTCATGGGTGTAAGGTGAAATCTCAGGGTTGTTTTTATGTGTATTTCACTGATGACTCAGGACATTGAACATTTTCTTTAAGTGTTTCTCTGCCTTTTTATATTCCTCTGTTGAGAATTCTCTGTTTAGTTCTGTACCCCATTTTTAATTGGGTTATTTGGTGTTTTTTTGTGTTTGACTTCTCTAGTTCTTTATATATTCTTATCAGCCCTTTGTCAGATGTAGGATTGATGAAGATCCTTTCTGAATATGTAGCCTGTCCTTTTGTCCTGATGACAGTGTGCTTTGCTTTACAGAAGCTTTTCAGTTTCATGAGGTTCCCTTTATTGATTGTTGATCTTATAGCCTGTGCTCTTGGTGTTGTGTTCAGAAGTTTTCTCCTGTGCTAATGAGTACAAGGCTCTTCCCCAGTTTTTCTTCTTACAGATTTAGTGTGTCTGATTTTATATTGAGGTTTTTGGTCCACTTGGACTTTTGTGCGGGCTCTAGATAGAAGAACAGTAATAAAAAAAGCATGGTACTGGCATAGAAAGATACTGGTGGATCAACTGAATCGAATCAAAGTCCCAGAAATAAACCCACACACTTATGGAAACAATTTTTGAGAAAGAAGCCAAAACAATACAATTGAAAAAAATATAGCATCTTCAACAAATGGTTCTGGTCTAACTAGATGCCTACATACAGAAAACTGCAAATTTTTAATTTTTATTCAGAAAGTTGCTAACTTGTTTCCAAACTAAAAGCTGTTCAAGAAATATAAGTACTTATAGGATAAAAGGACAGATTAACTATTAATGTAATGTGCTCAGAGTAGTTGACAGCCTACTTAGCATGACCATTATGTACTACAGCATACAAAATTATTCTTCATGCACCCACAGTAGAGCTAGTGCACCATATGGGCATGCTTGTTTTTCAGCAAATAATTTTTACATAAACAGCTGGTGAACTGTTTTTATTTTAACAGTGCACATATTTTTGAGATATTTGGGAAGGATTCACGTAACTCTAGTCAGTTACTGACTCTTTTTATGTCAATTTTTATGAGAAATTTGAATTCATAATTTTTTAAATGTAAAAGCTTTTATTCATGGTAAGTTCATAAGATATTTATTATTTAGTGAAATACATAGTGTCATCTTCAGACATTGGTAACAAGATTTGAAATTAATCATAAATAATCTTCAAGTTACCTTTGCAAATTCAGTGTACTTATTTTTATATTCTCATGAATTTTTAGAGGCAGAGCAGAAATGTTTGGGACTATTTTGAAGGCAGTTTTAACATTACTATATTTGGTTTGGAAACATAGCTTCAACACATTATGATAAGTGATACCATAACCGGAAAAATTTTAGCAGTTTGGTATTAATCTCTGGTTTGAGCTTATTTGAAAATTATTTGCTCTAAAAGTACTTTTATGTTCCTTAACAAGAAATATCATCTGTTCAAATCATTATTGGGTTCAAAAGTACTAGTAAAGACCTTTTGTTATTTTTTTTAATGCTAAAGTAATTATGAGCACTGTTCATATCTCTGGTAAAGATATTATTAGTGCTTAGAATGCTAAATTGTAAACCTCTAAAACTGTAAGTCTAATTTTATATTTATTATTTTAACAATCTTCTTAACTAGAAGACTGCTTTTCTAGGACACTAAATAGGATTTATACTTTACTATATTTCATTGATTTATTATTTGAAACTGAATCGTTTCATTACAGAAGTGCTTAATGTTTGTATAAGAATTCTGACAATGTTACTGCCATCTCATTGGCGGCTGTTGGAGCTACCACCGCGGCATTAGCCATGAGTCATACTATGCTGACTGCTCAGGCCCTAAATAATCTTTTAGCCAATGTAGCTCATGCGTTTGATGTACAAAAAGGAATTAATGCTCAACTAAAAGGAGACTTGATGGTGTTCAATCAGAGGATTGACCTCGTGCAGGAGCAAATCGATACCGTATGGCAAATTGCTCAACTTGGCTGTCAATGGAAGTATGCTGGACTTTGTGTCACTAGCATACAATATGAGAATTTTTCCCGGGCTGCAAATCTATCTAAACAATTGTCTAGCTATATTTTAGGTAATTGGACTGAAGAATTCAATACTATTATGGAGCAGCTGAGAGTGGCCATTGTTATGGCAAATTCTACCAGAGTGGACGCAGGACTAGCCTGTGGATTATCATCATGGATTGCTGCAGCCATGAATCATCTGAAGGAATGGGCGGGCATGGGAGCGTTAGCAGGCCTTCTGGTGTTGGTCTCCTTGGTTTGCCTGTGGTATATATGCAAGATTAGAGTCTCACAACAGCGTAATGCAGCAATGATCATTCAGGCCTTTACAGCCATTGAAGTAGGACTGTCTCCCCAGGCATGGTTAGCTACCATAAAAAGCTAAAATGTTACGCTCAGGATGGGAGGCTAAGCACTGCACTCAGGGTCAGCCGCTTTGGACCCAGAGAAGAGCATGTCTGATTGCATGCGGGTTGATGCCCCAGGTCCCACCTCTGAGAAAAAGGTATCGGACGGGTCTGATGCTCTTTGGGTGGATGACACCTAAATGAACATTGGTACAAAGTCCCAATTTATTTCTAATATCAGAGATCAGACCTCTACTCTTGCCTGATGCGTCTAAAACAAAAAGGGGGAACTGTAGAGAGCTGTGTAATGCCGCGCCTTAAAGATGGAACTGGTTTCTGCCTTCCACCTTCCCGATGGTGAGTGCTCTCTGTCACAAACAACTCTGTATTTGGCTAAGGCTAAGGATCTGGCTTGCTTCCGTGTATGTGGACCTATCTGCATTGCCCATGAGGCACGCTGGGGTTGGCTACCCAGAGGCTATTTTAAGCTTTGGGCTGGCTTTCCCCAGGGTCAGAAGATTGTTCAAGGTTCTTGAATATACTGCATTGAGAAGAACAAAAAAAAAAAAAAAAAAAAAAAGATCAGAAAGAAGGAGAGGAGGACCTACCCTATCATTGGACTTGGGGAGAGACATGCATGCAGAAAGGGGGAAGGGTGGGACCGGGAGGGGTGGAGGAGGGGCTTATAGTGGGATACAAAATGAATAAAGTGTAATTAATAAAAGTTAAATAAAAAAATTTAAAAAAAGAATTCTGACAATGAAAAGCTTATTGCTTTTTAGAATTATTATGAATCTGTTTTAAACAAATTTAAACAAAATGAAATTGAGAATGAAGAATATCTACTTGTCATAAACTATTCATGTACATAATATGTAGAAGGAAGACTTTCCCAAATTTTAGCACTTTCTTTATACACATCGATATGCCATTTACATGTTTGACTGATTCCCTTTAGAATATACTTTTTGAAAATATTTTGCCTTTATGTACAATGGTAAAAAATGAAATTGTATTTTTGTCCTACTTTTATTTCTATTGATATTATAAAACACCCTGACCAAAAGCAACTTAAGGAGAAAAAAAAAGAAGCACATTTCTGTCTATAGTTCATTGGACAACATGAAGGCAAATCAAGACAGGAACCTGATGGCAGGTAGAAAGCAGAGACCATGAAGGATTGGTGCTTACTGGCTTGTTCCCCATGGCTTGTTCATCCTGACTTCTTATAGAACCCAGAACAACTTTCCTAGCAGTGACACCACACACAGTGAGCTAGACTCTCCCACATCAATTATTAATTTAAAAAAATGCCAATAAGACTTGTCTCTGGTTCTTCCACTGTTTTTATGTCCTGTTCCACAATAATCTGTGAGCCTTGATATGTTTTTTAATAAGATTTGCTCTTCTCACATATACTTAGGATATGTCAATTTAAAAAAAAATCTATTAATACAACTAACCAGTATAATTTTATTCTGTCCATATCTTTCTATTTTAAGAAATATATTAGTTACTTCAGAAATTTCTTACAATATATGTTTATCATATTCTCCCTCTTCCTCAGATTCTTTCAAGTCTCATTGAGTTCCTTATCCTCTGAACTTTGTATCATCTTTTTTTAATTAAAATTCCCTCAAGATGAATTTATGCTTCCCAGATATCTTAAATATATGTAGTTTTACTGAAATATATTTTTCTTAACCATGTGCTATATTCTTTAAGAAGTTGACTCTACACCTCACCAACAGCTAACAATTGCTAATGACACCAGAGCTAGGAGTAGCAGAGCTTCTCTCTTTTCATGCTGGTATTTGATGTGGCTTGACTGTGCATGCTGTCACAACCATCAAGAACTCATATATGCAGCTGCCCTGTTATGACCAGAAGACAGATTCCTTGTAACCATCCACCATCTCAGGCTCATACACTGTTTCTGTGCTCTGTCATAAGTGATCTGTAAGTCTTGAAATGGAATATGTGATATATAACACTCCATTTAGAGCTACCATTCTGTAGTTTTTTACTTGTGGTGGGTTGGCCAACTGTGGCTCTCTGTTAATCACTGTCCACTGCATATTGAAACTTTTTAGATGAAAGTTGAGAGCTACACTAATCTATGGGTATAGGCACTAGGACTTATTTTAATACCATGCCCATTTAAAGTAATGGTTGTAGGTTCTCCCTTATGGGCTGTCGAGACATAGGTTCTTGGTTGATAATGGTACCAGGTATGAGTTTCATCTTGTAGAGCTGGACTTTAAAAATGACCAGAGAAAAATGACTACTCTCATCATGTTTGTGTCAATATTGCACCAGTGGACTTGTCTTGTCAGGCTAGTTGCTATTGTAGCCTTCAGGATTCAAAGTTTTGTAAGACTGATGAAGAAACTCATTTGTCATAGGTTTCACAGTTAGTGAATGTATTTTTATCCATAACTCATGACATGAACATGCAACACTTAAAACCAATCTGCTCCTGCAGATTTGAATTGATTGCCTATTTATTTTATTCTACATATGTTGCTTAACTTAGTTATATTTTTATTTTTTATACTTTTTTATTTTTTATTAATTACAGTTTATTCACTTTGTATCCCTCCATAAACCCCTCCCTCCTCCCCTCCCAGTTCCACCCTTCCTCCTCCTTCTTCTCTCATGCCCCTCCCAAGTCCACTGATAGGGGAGGTCCTCCTTTCCTTCTTTCTGATCTTAGTCTATCAGATCCCATCAGGAATGGCTGCATTGTCATCTTCTGTGGCCTGGTAGGGCTGCTCTCCCCTCAGGGGGAGGTGATCAAAGAACAGGGCTATCAGATTATGTCAGAGGCAGTCCCTCTTCCCATTACTATGTAACCCACTTGGACACTGAACTGCCATGGGCTACATCTGTGCAGGGGTTCTAGGTTATCTCCATGAATGTTCCTTGGTTGGAATATGAGTCCCTGGGGAGACCCCTGTGTTCAAATTTTCTGGTTCTGTTGCTCTCCTTGTGGGGTTCCTGTCCTCTCCAGATCTTACTATTTCCCACTTCTTACTTAAGATTCCATGCACTTTGCCCATCAGTTGGCCTTAAGTCTCAGTGTCTGCTTTGATAGTCTGTAGGGCAGAGCCTTTCAGAGGCCCTCTGTGGCAGGCTCCTTGGTTGTTTCCTGTTATCTTCTTCTGATGTCTATCCTCTTTCCCTTTTGGGATGGGGATTGAGCGTTTTAGTCAGGGTCTGCTCTGTTGATTAGTTTCTTTAGATATTCAGGGTTTTAGTAGGTTTATCCTATATTATATGTCTATATGAGTGAGTATATACTGTATGTGTCTTACTTATTAAGAGTTTGATGATTAAGACTGTATTCTATAAAGATGTTGTTTCCAATTAAATCAATTCACTGCCAAAGATTTTAAATTTAACTAGGAGAAAATCAACTACACAAATGAATTCAACTAAAATATAGTATGTACCTGGTATTAAACAACAGTCCATGAGCAGCTTGTTTTGTATACCTTGCAAGTAAGATATCATTTATTATTATTGTTTTGCCCAGATGATCTTATTAAGGAACCTTGTTTGAAAAACCTAAGGAGAGAAAAAGGCTGTCTCCAGAGTATCAAGTAGGCATGCTTATTCTCCAGTATTCACAAAACAAACTTCCTAAGTTTAAACTGCCTAGCCTATCATCATGCAAACCTCTGTGAACAGAGACTTGGCAAATTGTAAGAAAATGCTAGCACACTTGCTATTATTACTACTATGAACAATGCATTTATTTGTGTCTTATTCATGAGTGTCATGATATGTTTTTTTTTTCCCCTCAAGCAACTAATACAGAATAACATACAAGCTTGCTAGAAGGGAAAGTCGAAGACCTCATGTGGATCTTGATAAAAACTGTATATCTGTTTTGCCTATTCACCACCACTACCAAAAAAAAAAATATTTGTCCTTAAAATGTATAGAAACAGATAACTTTTTCATTCTTCTGTTTTATGACATAATTTAGTATCAAATTTAATTTCTTCAAGTTAAATAACTAGCTTGAAATATACTATTAACATGTGTGAGCTATAATATGATGAGGAATAAAAGTAAACAAATAATAAAGCTTTCATATAATAGCTTTTAAAAGTATCATAACTATTTATATTTCAACAAATATTGAGGTTAAATAGTGATGGTACAAACAATGCCTTCATTTTAAATATGTATTTGATTGCTCATGTTAATTCTTATTTTCTGTAAATATCATGTCAAAAATTATCTATTATATGCAAGCATAATGTATATTATATATTAATATTAGCTTTTTGAATTGAAAATTTATTTTTCTTTCATACGATACCAGGCCACAGAGGAAGACAATAGATGACATCTGATAGACTAGGATCAGATGGAAGGGGAGGAGGATCCCACCTATTAGTCAACTGGGAGAGGGGCATGGGAGGAGATAAGGGAAAGAGGGTGGGATTGGGAGGGGAAGAGGGAGGGAGGTACAGCTCGGATACAAAGTAAATAAACTGTAATTAATAAAAATAAAAAATAAAATGTTGTGAGCACAGTTTCATGTCCCTCCACTCCTACTATTTCCCCCACCACCTCTCCTCTTGCCCAGTTCTACTCCCCTTCTGTTTCCTTTTAGAAAAGAAAAGCCCTCCCACCCCAGGGATATCAACCAAACATGGCATAAAAAGACACAATAAAACTAGGCAACCATTAGGCAACTCAGATCAAGGCTGGATGAGGCAACCCATTAGGAGAGAAAGTATTCCCCAAACAGATGAGAGAGTCAGAGACAAACCCACTCTCACTGTTAGGAGTTCCACAAAATCCCCACGCTATGCCACCATGACCTATATGCAGAGGATCTTGTACAGACCCATGCAGGCCCTGTGCTTGCTGCTTCAGTCTTTATGTGCTCATATGAGCCCTACTTAGTTGATTCAGTGGACCACATTTTTCTGATGTTCTACACCTCCTCTGCCTCCTATTGTCTTTCCTCTTTCTCTTGTAAGGGGGAGTTATTGAACTCCACTGGGAGGAAATAGACGGAGACCTACAATTTAGACTGTCTCTCTATACACTAGGGTCTCTGTTTCTGCTCCAATCTGCTTCCAGGGAAAGCCTTTCTGATGATGACTGGGTAGGGTATAGCAGAATGTCATTAGGAATCATTTCATTGAATTTGTTTGTCAGTGTTTGGTACTACTCTAGGTGTCTGAGCTAGCCAGTCTCTGGTTCCTAGTCATCCAGGCAGTACTATATATGGACTCCCTCTCAGTAGCATGGTCCTCAAGTTAAACCAGATATTAGTATTAGTTTATAAATAAAATTTGTGTGATACATGTGAACATTTAAGCCATGTCATTGTAAATAGATCTATTAATTACCAATATGTCTATGTAACAATGATAAAGAAAATAAAATCACACTACCAACAATTTGGATTGGTTTTCTCCATAATTCTGAAAAACAGTTGCATGCAAGTGTTTTCACAGCACTATGTACAAGACTATAGATAGAAACAAAGGTATTTATCTTCTGAAGATTTATACAACTTTTTGTCATTAGCTTTTTCTGTCTTTATCACACATTTTTAATATTAAATAATATGTAATCTTAAACATGCATTCCTATAGGGAATAAAAAGAAATATAGTTTTACATCCAGCAGAATCTTAAAAATGTTGTCCTTACTTTCTACATAGGCAGTTTACATCATCACTATTCACATCAGTATCATTCTTGCCATCCTGGTGGATATCTTCTCTCTGTATTGCAAAAGTAGTATTATGACATTTTTTTTTTGGTCTGCAGTGCTAAATAGAATGTTGAGTAGTTGTATTTCTGTCCACATAACAGAGCTCTTTCTAGAAAACACAAGGAAGTTGTTCCTAGTACTACAAAGATAAGAATTAGTTTAAATAAAAGGAAGTACTAGTTAAACATATATATTCAATTACACTCAGCATTTTAATGCATTGTAGCAGATTAGAATTGCTTAGAATATATCTAGGATCCTTTAAGCAAATTTTCCAAGCTAAGAGTAGTGACAGTGGCACACATGTGTAATCCTACCAGTTTGGATATGTAACCAGTTGGATCATAAATTCAAGGCCATCCTGAGTTACATGTTAAGAATATGTTCAACAAGGCAAAAGATCAGGAAAGGGAAGATGGAGAGGAAGAAAAAGTCAGAAACTTTGTAGTTCAGTACTTTATGACTATCCCTGTTCTTAGGTCTATACATTCATGGAAAAGGCAATAATAATATTTATTTATCACTTCTAGAATGTATGTTAAAAATATAGAAAAGTAAAAAAAGAAACAGAAATATTGATATTTGGTATATGTTGTAAGATAAACACAGGGGTCTTTCCAGAGCCTCATATTCCAACCAAGTACCATGCATGGAGATGACCTAGAACCCCTGCACAGATGTAGCCCATGGCAGTTCAGTGTCCAAGTGGGTTACATAGTAATGGAAAGAGGGACTGCCTCTGATATAAACTGATTGGCCTGCTCTTTGATCACCTCCACCTGAGGGGGGAACAGCCTTACCAGTCCACAGAAGATGACAATGCAGCCACTCCTGATGAGATCTGATAGACTAAGATCAGAAGGAAGGAGAGGGGGACCTCCCCTATCAGTGGACTTGGGGAGAGGCAAGCGTGAAAAAGGGGGAGGGAAGGTGGGATTATGAGAGAAAGAAGGAGGGGTTTATGGGGGGATACAAAGTGAATAAAGTGTAACTAATAAAAAAACTAATTTTACAGTGCTAAAACTTATCTTCAATCTAATCATTTAAATTATGTATGAAAACCATACTGACAAAGTATTACACCTTAAGGAATAGGCCGAGGAGTAAGGGTATAGTAAATATTAGGGATTATGTATTTTCAATCAAGTAGGTGACCACAAGATTATTGAAAAGGTAGAGATTTCATAAGTGGCAGATATATAAAAAAAAACATTTATCTTAGAAACTTCAAGTCTCTGAAGAAAGAAATTGAAGAAGATCTCAGAAGATGGAAAGATCTCCCATGCTCATGGATTGGTAGGATTAACATTTTGAAAATGGCCATCCTGCCAATAGCAATCTACAGATTCAACACAATTCCCATCAAAATACCAACTCAATTCTTTTCAGACCTTGAAAAAAAGATTCTCAGCTTCATATGGAGAAACAAAAAACCCAGAATCTCCAAAACAACCCTGTACAACAACAGATCATCTGGAGGTATCTCCATCCCTGATCTCAAGCTGTACTAGAGAGCAAAAGTAATAAAAACTGCATGATATTGGCATAGAAATAGAAAGGAGGATCAATGGAACCGAATAGAAGACCCAGAAATAAACCCATGTACCTATGAATACTCGATTTTTGACAAAGCAGCCAAAACCATTCAATGGAAAAAAGATAGCATCTTCAACAGATGGTGCTGGTGTAACTGGATGTCTACATGCAGAAAAATGAAAATAGATCCACATTTATCACCCTGCACAAAAATAAAGTCTAAGTGGATCAAAGACCTCAACATAAAACCAGATAAGCTAAATCTGTTAGAAGAAAAAGTGGGGAACAGCCTAGAACTCATTGGCACAGGAGACAACTTCCTGAACAGAACCCCAACAGCACAGGCTCTAAGAGCAACAATCAATAAATGGGACCTCGTGAAACTGAAAATCTTCTGTAAAGCAAAGGACACCATCATCAAAACAAAACGACTGCCTACAGATTGGGAAAGAATCTACACCAACCCTTTATCTGACAGAGGGCTAATATCCAGTATATATAAAGAGCTAAAGAAGCTGAAAAGCAACAAACCAAGTAATCCAATTAAAAAAATGGGGAACAGAGCTAAACAGAGAATTCTCTGTAGAGGAATATAGAATGGCAAAGAAACACTTAAAGAAATACTTGACGTCATTAGCCATTAGGGAAATGCAAATCAAAACGACCCTGAGATTTCACCTTACACCCATCAGAATGGCCAAGATGAAAAACTCAAGTGACAACACATGCTGGAGAGGTTGTGGAGAAAGGGGAACCCTCCTCCATTGCTGGTAGGAATGTAAACTGGTACAACCACTTTGGAAGTCAATCTGGCGCTTTCTCAGACAATTAGAAATAGTGCTTCCTCAAGACCCAGCTATACCACTTCTAGACATATACCCAAAATTTGCTCAAGCACACAATAAGGACATTTGCTCAACCATGTTTGTAGCAGCTTTATTTGTAATAGCCAGAACCTGGAAACAACCCAGATGTCCATCAATGGAGGAATGGGTACAGAAATTGTGGTATTTTTACACAATGGAATACTACTCAGCAATCAAAAAAGAGGAAGTAATGAAATTTGCAGGCAAATGGTGGGATCTAGAAAAAATCATTCTGAGTGAAGTATCCCAGAAGGAGAAAGACAAACATGGAATATACTCGCTTATATAGACCTAAAAGATATGATAAACATGATGAAATCTATACACCTAAAAAAGATAATCAAGAAAGCAGACAGGGGGTATGATGATCAATCCCCATTTACAAAGACAAATGGGATATGCACTGAACATATGATAGGTGTCTACTGCAGAAAGCATCTGAAAGACTCTACCTAGAAGTGTTCCAAAGTAGATACTAAGTTGAGAAGGAAGCATGGTGTGGAATTCTAGGAAGAGATGGAGAGGTGAAGTAGGAGATGGAATGATTAAAATACACTATACACAGTATAAAATTTCCAATAAATAGTTATTTAAATACAACCTAAATGAGAATAAGCATTTTAATATATGTTCAAAGCACAGTCATTTCTTAGGTAATCATCTCAATGAATAGTCCATTCTGAGTATAGTACTTACTATTTACCTATGAGTTGAACAATAATAAAACAAATCCTTTATAAAAATCTAGACTGTGTACTAATTTTTTACATACTTTATCTTTTTCTTTTCTTTGAGACTTATGTAACTACTGTGTAAAATTATTTTAGCTCACACAAACATGCTTATTTGCATGAAATAGTTTTGTTTGAAATTACTTATTGAGTATTTCTTATGCTTTTATGCTAATTTAACTATAATGAACATTTATTATTGTACTTATGTTTATTACCAATACTTACATGCTTAAACTATGTGCATCATCATCATTATTAGTTTTTTTAAGACAGAGTTTCTTGGTGTAACCATGGCCATCCTAGAACTTGCTCTGTAGAACAGACTGGCCACAAACATAGAGATTCTCCTGCTTCTCCCTCCTGAGGTCTGGTAATAAAGGCATGCACGATCACTACATATATTATATTATAGTAAATGTTGATTCAAAAATTATTCATCTAGAATAAATTTAAACTTAATTAGAAAGAACTAGCATTTTTCTGTGTGTTTTATGTTTTATTAATGTTTCATTTTACAAATGTGGGTACCCCTGTATTTGGGGCACAGATGTTCAGAATTGTGATGTCTTCTTGGTGGAATTTTACTTTGATGAGTATGACATGTTCCCATATATTTTGAATAAGTTTGTTTGAAAGTCTATTTTATTAGATATTAGAATGGCTACTCCTGTTTGATTCTTGGGTACATTTGCTTGAAAACCTATTGTCCAGCCCTTTACTATCAGGTAATGTCTATCTTTGTGACTTAGGTTTGTCTTTTTGTATGCAACAGATTGTTGGGTCTTGTTAGTGCATCCATTCTGTTAGTCGGTGTCTTGATGGAGAGTGTAGTCATTTGACTTTGAGACAAATTAATGACCAGTGGCTGTTGATGCTTTGATTTTGCTGTTGGTTGTAGTAGTGTGTTTGTGTGCTTGGCTACTTTTAGCTTTGTTATAGTAAGGATATTTATTTACTTGTTTTCATGACTGTAGTTAGCTTTGCTGGGTTGTATATTTCCTTCTAGTATTGTCTGGATTTGTGGGTAGGTATGGTTTAAATTTGTTTTTGTCATTGAATATCTTGTTTTCTCCATCTGTGATGACTGAGAGTTTTACTGGGTATAGTAGCCTGGGCTGATATTTGAGTTCTCTTAGGTTCTGCATGATAACTACCCAGGCCCTTCTGGCTATCATAGTCTTTGTTGAGAAGTCAGAATAGTGATTCTGATGGGTTTGCCATTATATGTTACTTGGAGTTTTCTTTAATTTTTGCAAATCTGTCTTCAGAGCTTGAACCATTTTGTTAATTTTGCTTCACCTGTCTGAATGTATTTTCCGCCATTTTTTTCAATCCTTCATCACTTTGTTTGAACTTTCCTCTATTTCTTTTATTTATTTCAGTGATTTAATCATTTGCTCTCTGAAGGTAACAAACTATATGGCTGCATCTTCTTGTATTTCTTTACAGATGGCCATAATCTGATTTTATCTTCCTGTGTTTCTTTTTTTTTTTTTTCTTATTTCTTTTTCAGTTTTCAATGCAGTTTATTCAGGAACCTTGAACAATCTTCTGACCCTGGGGAAAGCCATCCCACAGCTTAAATAGCCTCTGGGTAGCCAACCCAGGCGTGCCACATAGGCAATGCAGATAGGTCCACATACAGGGAAGCAAGCCAGATCCTCAGCCTTAGCCAAATATGGAGTTGTTTGTGACAGAGAGCACTCACCATCGGGAAGGTGGAAGGCAGAAACCAGCTCCATCTTTAAGGCACGGCATTATGCAGCTCTCTACAGTTCCCCCTTTTTGTTTTAGACACATCAGGCAAGAGTAGAGGTCTGATCTCTGATATTAGAAATAAATTGGAACTTTGTACTGATGTTCATTTAGGTGTCATCCACCCAAAAAGCATCAGACCCGTCTGATACGTTTTTCTCAGAGGCAGGACCTGGGGCATCAACCCGCATGCAATCAGACATGCTCTTCTCTGGGTTGAAAGCTGCTGACCCTGAGTGCAGTGTTTAGCCTCCCATCCTGAGCATAACATTTTAGCTCACATGCTTGGGGAGACAGTCCTGCTTCAATGGCTGTAAAGGCCTTAATGGTCATGGCTGCATTACGCTGTTGTGAGACTCTAATCTTGCATATATACCAAAGGCAAACCAAGGAGACCAACACCAGAAGGCCTGCTAACGCTCCCATGCCTGCCCATTCCTTCAGATGATTCATGGCTACAGCGATCCATGATGATAATCCTGTGGTTAGTCCTGCGTGCACTCTGGTAGAATTTACCATGACAATGGCCACTCTCAGCTACTCCATTGTAGTATCGAATTCTCCAGTCCACTTACCTAAAATATAGCTTGACAATTGTTTAGAAATATTTGCAGCACAGGAAAAATTCTCATATTGTATGCTAGTGACACAAAGTCCAGCATACTTCCATTGACAGCCAAGTTGAGCGATTTGCCATAGGGTATTAATGTGCTCCTGCACGAGGTCAATCCTCTGATTGAACACCATCAAGCCTTCTTTTAGTTGAGCATTAATTCATTTTTGTACATCTAAGGCATGAGCTACATTGGCTAAAATATTATTCAGTGTCTGAGCAGTCTGCACAGTATGACTCATGGCTAATGCCGAGGTGGTAGCTCCAACAGTCAACAATGAGATGGCAGTAACAATGGCGGCTGTAATTCCAAGATCCCTTTTCTGTCTGAAGAGAGTCATAGCGTGAGGTGCATCAATGGGCACGGGCACCCAGCAAGGCATGCGAGTAACCAGGGCATACCTAATTCATTAGAATTCCGGCATTGGGCAAAAATGCAAGTATCATTACAACAATTACTTGGCTCTATCTGGCTAACAATGAACAAAAATGGGGGATATAGACAAACAGGTGTGGGATTATAGGAAATATTATGAGAAGCATTAACGCCCTAGTTGGAACATCCTGCATCAGTTCTAGAACTAGCAGTGGTGGTGTCCGAGGTCTGAGTAGGTTCAGGAGGCCATTGCCCCAGGGGCAAGACTTGCTCCAATTAAATTGACTAACTCCACGTTTTCCTCCAATTTTGAAAGTTATTTAAGGTTCTTAAACTATCTTTTCTTTTATTCTTTTTTTTTAAATTTTTCATCAATTACACTTTATTCATTCTGTATCCCCCCATAAGCCCCTCCTTCCTCTCCTACCGATCTTACCCTCCCTCTCATTTCTACATGCATGCCACTCCCCAATTCCACTGATAGGGGAGGTTCTCCTCTCCTTTCTGATCTTAGTCCATCAGTTCACATCAAAAGTGGCTGCATTGTCCTCTATTATGGCCTGGTAAGGCTGCTCCGCCCCAGGGGGAAGTGATCAAAGAGCAGACCAATCAGATTATGTCAGAGGCAGTCCCTCTTCACATTACTATGTAACCCACTTGGACACTGATCAGCCCTGGGCTACATCTGTGCAGTGGTTCTGGGTTATCTCCATGAATAGTCCTTGGTTGAAGTATGAGAATCTGGGAAGTTCCCTGTGTTCAAATTTTCTTGTTCTGTTGCTCTCCTTGTGGAGACCCTGTCCTCTCCAACTCTTATTATTTCCAAGTTCTTACATAAAATTCCATTCACTCTGCCCAGCAGTTGCTCATCAGGCTCAGCATCTGCTTTGATAGTCTGTAGGGCAGAGGCTTTCAGAGGCCCTATGTGCTAGGTTCCTAAGTTGTTTACTGTTTTCTTCTTTTTCTGATGTTCATCCTCTTTGCCTTTCAGGATGGGAATTGACCGTTTTAGGTAGGGTCCTCTCTCTTGCTTAATTTCTTTAGATGCACAGATTTTAGTGGGTTTGTCCTATGTTGTATGTCTATATGAGTGAGTATATACCGTGTGTGTCTTTTTGCTTCTGGGACAATTCGCTCAGGATGATCCTTTTCAGGTCCCACCATTTACCTGCAAATTTCATGATTTCCTTATTTTTCATTGCTGAGTAATACTCCACTGTATAGATGTACCACAGTTTCTGCATCCATTCTTCAGTTGAGGGGCATCTGGGTTGTTTCCAGCTTCTGGCTATTACAAATAAAGTTGCTACAAACATGGTTGAGCAAATGTCCTTTTTGTGTACTTGAGCCTCTTTTGGATATATGCCCAGGAGTGGTATGGCTGGACCTTGAGGAAGCGCTATTCCTAGTTGTCTGAGAAAGCACCAGATTGATTTTCAGAGTGGTTGTACAAGTTTACATTCCCACCAGCAGTGGAGAAGGGTTCTCCTTTCTCCACAACCTCTCCAGCATGTGTTGTCACTTGAGTTTTTGATCTTGGCCATTCTGATGGGTGTAAGGTGAAATCTCAGGGTTGTTTTGATTTGCATTTCCCTAATGGCTAATGAGGGTAAGCATTTCTTTAAGTGCTTCTCTGATATTTGATATTCCTCTACAAAGAGTTCTCTTTTTAGCTCTGTTCCCCATTTTTAAAGTGGAATACTTGGTTTGTTGCTTTTCAGCTTCTTTAGTTCTTTATATATACTGGATATTAGCCCTCTGTCAGATAAAGGATTGGTGAAGATTCTTTCCCAATCTGTAGGCAGTCGTTTTGTTTTGATGACGGTGTCCTTTGCTTTGCAGAAGCTCTTCAGTTTCATGAGGTCCCATTTATTGATTGTTTCTCTTAGAGCCTGTGCTGTTGGTCTTGTGTTCAGGAAGTTTTCTCCTGTACCAGTGAGTTCTAGGGTGTTCCCCACTTTTTTTTCAAGCCGATTTAATATGTCTGGTTTTATGTTGAGGTCTTTGATCCACTTGGACTTCAGTTTTGTGCAGTGTGATGAGTATGGATCTATTTTCATTTTTCTACATGTAGACATCCAGTTGGACCAGCACCATTTGTTGAAGATGCTATCTTTTTTCCATTGTATGGTTTTGGCATATTTGTCAAAGATCAGGTGTTCATAAGTGTGTGGGTTTATTTCTTGGTCCTCTGTTTGGTTCCATTGATCCACCATTCTGTTTCTATGCCAGTACCATGCAGTTTTTAAAACTGTTGCTCTATAGTACAACTTAAGATCAGAGATGGAGATACATCCAGATGATCTTTTATTGTAGAGGATTGTTTTCACAATTCTGGGTTTCTTGTTATTCCATATGAATTTGAGAATTTTTCTTTCCAGGTCTGTAAAGAATTGTGCTGGTAATTTGATGGGAATTGCATTGAATCTGTAGATTGCTTTTGGTAAGATGGCCATTTTTACTATGTTAATCCTGCCAAGACATGAGTATGGGAGATCTTTCCATCTTCTGATATCTTCTTCTAATTCTTTCTTCAGTGACTTGGAATTTTTTTCATACAAGTCTTTGACTTCCTTGGTTAGGGTTACTCCGAGGTACCTTATGTCATTTGTGGATATTGTGAATGGTGTTGTTTCTCTAATTTCTTTCTCAGCCCTTTTGTCTTTTGTATACAGGAGGGCTACTGATTTTTTCGAGTTAATTTTGTATCTGGCCACTTTGCTGAAGGTGTTTATCAGCTGTAGGAGTTCCCTGGTAGAGTTTTTGGGGTCACTCACGTATACTATCATATCATCTGCAAATAGTGATAATTTGACTTCTTACTTCCAATCTCTATCCCCTTGATCTCCTTCAAATGACTTATTGCTCTAGTAAGGACTTCCAGAACTATGTAGAAGAGATATGGAGAGAGTGGGCAGCCTTGTCTTGTCCCTGATTTCAGTGGGATTGATTTACGTTTCTCTCCGTTTAGTTTGATGTTGGCTATAGGTTTGCTGTATATTGCCTTTACTATGTTTAGATATGTGCCTTGTATCCCTGATCTTTCCAATACTTTAAACATAAATGAATGTTGGATTTTGTCAAATGCTTTTTCAGCATCTAGGGAGATTATCATGTGGCTTTTTTCTTTCAGTTTGTTAATGTGGTGGATCACATTGATGGATTTCCGTATATTGAACCACCCCTGCATTCCTGGGATGAAGCCTACTTGGTCATAGTGAATGATATCTTTGATGTGTTCTTGTATTCGGTTTGCAAGTATTTTGTTGAGTATTTTTGCATCAATGTTCATAAGGGAGATTGGCCTGAAGTTCTCTTTTTTTTGTTGGGTCTTTGTGAGTTTTAGGTACCAAGGTGACTGTGGCTTCATAGAATGAGTTTGGTAATGTTCCTTCTGTTTTGATTTTGTGGAATAGTTTGAAGAGAACTGGAGTTAGCTCTTTTCTGAATGTCTGGTATAATTCTGCGCTGAAATAATCATGTCCTGAGCTTTTTTTGGATGGGAGACTTTCGATGACTGCTTCTATTTCCTTGGGGGATATAGGACTATTTAATTGATTTACCTGGTCCTGATTTAGCTTTGCTAAGTTGAATCGATCAAGAAAATTGTCCATTTCATTTAAATTTTCAAATTTTGTTGTGTATAGACTTTTGAAGTAAGTTGTAATGATTGCTTGGATTTCCTCAGTGTCTGCACTTATGTCCCCTGTTTCATTTTGATTCTGTTGATTTGGATGGTGTCTCATTGCTTTTTAGTTAGCTTGGCTAAGGGTTTGTCTATGTTGTTGGTTTTCTCAAAGAACCAGCTCTTGGTTTCATTGATTCTTTGAATTGTTTTATTTCTTTCTAATTGATTGATTTCGGCCCTGAGTTTGATTATTTCCAGCCGTCTGCTCCTTCTTGGTGTGTCTGCTTCTTCTTTTTCTAGGGTTTTTAAGTGAGCCATTAAGTTGTTTGAATGCGCTGTCTCAAATTTCTTCTTGAAGGCACTTAGTGCTATGAACTTTCCTCTTAGCACTGCTTTCATTGTGTCCCTCAAGTTTGGATATGTTGTGTCTTCATTTTCATTGAGTTCTAGGAAGATTTTAATTTCTTTCTTTATTTCTTCCCTGACCCAGCTGTCTTTTAATAGCAAGTTGTTCAGTTTCAATGTATGTGTAGGCTTTTTGCTATTTCTGTTGTTACTGAGGTCCAGCTTTCTTCCATGGTGATCAGACAGGATACAAGGGATTATTTCAATCTTCTTGTATCTGTAGAGGCTTGCTTTTTGACCAACTATGTGGTCTATTTTGGAGAAGGTTCCATGAGGTGCTGAGAAGAAGGTAAATTCTTTTGTGTTTGGGTGTAAGTTTCTGTAAATGTCTTTTAGGTCCATTTGATTCATGATCTCTGTTAGAGATATTGTTTCTTTTTTTAATTTCTGTTTTGGTGATCTGTTCTTTGTTGAGAGTGGGGTGTTGAAGTCTCCCACTCTTATTGTGTGGGGATCTATGTGTGGTTTAAGTTTTATCAATGTTTCTTTCACAAATGTGGGTGCCGTTGTATTTGGGGCATAGATGTTCAGGATTGTCATGTCTTCTTGGTAGAATTTTCCCTTGATGAGTATGAAGTGTCCTTCCCCATCTCTTTTGATTAATTTTGGTTGAAAGTTTATTTTATCAGATATTAGAATGGCTACTCCTGCTTGCTTCTTGCATCCATTTGCTTGAAAAGCCATCTTCCTTCCCTTTAACCTCAGGTAATGTCTATCTTTGTGACTTAGGTGTGTTTCTTTTATACAACAGATTGCTGGGTTTTGTTTATGCATCCATTATGTTAGTCTGTGTCTTTTTATTGGAGAATTAAGTCCATTGATGTTGAGAGAGATTAATGACCAGTGGCTGTTAGATCCTTTGATTTTGATGTTAGCTGTGGTCATATGGTTGTATGCTTGGTTGCTTTTCGTTTTACTGTAGTGGGGTTATTTATTTCCTGTGTTTTCTTGAATGTAGCTTGCTTTCTTGGGTTGTATTTTCCCTTCCAGTGTCTTCTGTAATGCTGGATTTGTATGTAGGTATTGTTGAAATTTGTTTTTGTCATTGAATATCTTGTTTTCTCTGTCTATGAGGACTGAGAGTTTTGCAGGGTATAGTAGCCTGGGCTGACATCTGTGTTCTCTTAGGGTCTGCATGATATCAGTCCAGGCCCTTCTGGCTTTCATAGTCTCTGTTGAAAAGTCAAGTGTAATTCTAATGCGTTTGCCATTATATGTTACTTGGCCTTTTTCTCTTGCAGCTTTTAGTATTTTTTCTTTGTTCTGTATACTTACGGTTTTGATTATTATGTGGCCGGAGGATTTTCCTTTCTGGTCTAATTTATTGGGTGTTCTATAGGCCTCTTTTATTCTTATTCGCCTCTCCTTTAAGTTGGGGAAATTTTCTTCAATGATTTTGTTGAAAATATTTTCTGGGCCTTGGTGCAGGGAATCTTCTTCTTCCTCTATTCCTATTATTCTTAGGTTTTGTCTTTTTATGTTGTCTTGAATTTCTTGGACAGTCTGTGTCAGGAATTTTTTAGATTTAACATTTTCTTTGACAGATACATCTATTTCTTCCATTGTATCTTCCACACCTGAGATTCTTTCTTCCATTTCTTGTAGCCTATTGGTTATGCTAACCTCTGTAGTTCCTGCTTTCTTCCCTAAGTTCTTTCTCTTCACAATTTCTTCCATTTGTGTTTTTTTTTTTTAATTTTTCCAATTCTATCTTCAGGTCTTGAGCTATTTTGTTGGTTTCCTTCCCCTGTCTGACTGTATTTTCATGTTCTTCCGTCAATTCCTTCAGCTGTTTGTTTGAACAATCCACTGTTTATTTTATTTCATTCAGTGATTTAAGCATTTCCTCTCTAAAAGCCACAAACTGTTTGGCTGAAGCTTCTCCTATTTCTTTTCGTATTTTATTTGTTTCCTCTGTTAGATCTTCGTGAGCATAGATGTTAGGTTGTCTCCTTGAATTTCATTTATGCTGGGGTTTCTAGGGCTATTTGCCCCTGGATAACTGGGTTCTAGAGATGCCATAATGCTCTGGCTTTTGTTGGTTGAACTTTTATGCTGTCCTCTACCCATTGGGCTATCTTAGTTGTTTGAATTTAGTTTCTGGTTGTTCCTGGACTCTTTTATTGGAGAAAATCCCTTTGGAAGGAAGATGGTTTTTCCTGAAGGAAGCCTTCCCAGCTTTTTTGGGTATAGTCCCTGGATGTCTGGTGTTTTTCAGGAGTTGCTACAGCTCAACTCAGGCACAGATACCTGGGTGGTAATTGTGGTCCTGATTAGTCAAGAGGGCTCTCCTCTCACAGGGAGAAGTCCTGGAGACAGCTGCCCTCCTTCTGGGTTTCTTGCTGTAAATTTAGTTATCAGCTGCTGTAACCTCTTTGTTTCCTGTGGTTTGGTCGGTTTTGTTAGGGATAACTGGTTGCCCCTTGGAGCATTATCTGAGGGTTGATCTCAGGGTTCCCGGTCTTTTGTAGGTCTGAGTTTATGGTTCTGTGTCCCAGAACCCAAGAGGTAATCTGCGGCAGGTGAGTACTGCTCTGGTGTCTTGGGGCACACAGTTCTGTCTGTAAGAAGTAGTTGGTACAAAGCAGTCCTCTAGGCTGGCAGAGTGTGCACCCACCTGCTAGTCTGCGGGAGCTGAGTTTCCAATCACTCTGTGCTCCCTGTTTGGGCCCAGATCTGTGATGGCTGGGCTTACCTACCTGTTTGCGATCTGCAGTCTGCTAGACTTTCCCTAAGTGACCCAGCAGCATGTACAGCACGGTTTCTTCCTTCCCTGTGGGGCCCTCTCTGGACAGAGGTTCCCAGTCCCTGTTGTACTGGGGCACGCAGCTTGTCTGTACTGCTGAGCTGAGCAAGCAGCTCTCCATGTGGCAAGAGTTCAGTTGAGATGGTGGCGGGTACCCGCCATCCTAGAGACCTTCTGGGGAAAGACTGGGTGACCTGTGATCAGACTGGTAACTTTGCTTCCCCTTGGGTTTTTCTTGCGACTAGGACTCCCAGTCTCAGGCACCCTTGTTCCCTCGGATCAGCCTGGGAAAGTGATTGGGACATGCATGCTTGTGGCTCCAGCCCGGAGACCCAAAGCCTCAGTTACCCGGGATTTCTTCAGGGTTCTGGCTGGGTAGCCGTGAGTGGACCTGACCGATTCTCACACCGTGGGAGCCTCCCCTCACCTGGGAAACATGATCACTGTAGTTTAAGTACCCAATTGCTCCCCACACTGTGAGGTTTTCTCTTATCTAAAACACAATTGCTGATGTTTTAGGGCTCATAGTTCAGTCTGTTGGTCGCTGTGCCATCACTGCTGTCTTGGTCATCAGACACAGTGTCCTTTGGTGCCACCATCTTGGATCAAGAAAATAGACCCAAGAAGCAAGCAGGAGTAGCCATATTTAATCAAAAGAAATGGGGAAGGTCACTTCATGTTCATCAAAGGAAAATTCCACCAAGAAAACATCACAACTCTGAACATCTATGCCGCAAATGCAAGAGCACCCACATTTGTAAAAGAAATATTAATAAAACTTAAACCACACATTAATAGTGGGAGACTTCAACACCCCACTCTCAACAAAGAACAGGTCAACATAACAGAAATTAAATAACAATAGATAAAAGAAATATCCAAGGTTTGACAGAACAGAAACACACATTTTACACTATGCTGTGGCCAGAGTCATCCCTCCCTCCACTAAACAGAACATTAATTTCTCTTTTTAAAAGGATAGCAAAGTACTTTTCTGCCTTCATTTTGACAAGAAGTACCCTTGGAACTGGAACTCACCATGGCATCACTTTGAGCCATGGATGTAGCTTTTTTATGGGCTCATTGTCCTTCATCTTTAAGATCGTCTTCATATCATGGAGTAAAGACTACAGGAACAGAATCAGGAATCATGGCCAAACATCCAGGATTTTCATTTTGCTGGTTTCAGCATAGGCTTTTAGGCCTGCTGGAACTAACAGAATGGAGGATCACTTCTGAACACCTGATGATACTCTGGAAATTTTTGTTACATTAAACCACTGGTGAAGAGCATCTTGGTATCTCCAAAATGATGTGCTTTCTATCATCATATCCCCCCTTAATATTCAGCACTTCCCAGACTATGTTCTTTGGCAGAGTTGCCCTTTGAGAAGATCACACTCAGGACAGTCATCCACAGGCAAGTCGCAGATATATCTCTTCCATGATTCACTTTTGTATTATATTCTAGATATGTCTAGGCCAAAGTGGAGTTCTCTGATGACTAAGGATGTTGAGAATTTCTTTAAGTCTTTCTCTGCCATTTGATGTTCCTCTATTGAGAATTCTCTGTTTAGCTCTGAACGCATTTTTTTTTTAATCGGGTTACTTGATTTGTTGCTGTTTAACTTCTTAAGTTTTTATATATTCTGGATATTAGCCCTCTGTTAGATATAGGGTTGGTGAAGCACATTCTCCAGACAGTAGCTTGGCGTTTTGTTTTGATGACAGTGTCCTTTGCTTTACAGAAGTTTTTCAGTTTAATGAGCTCCCATTTATTGATTGTTGCTGTTAGAGCCTGTGCTGTTTGTGTATAGTCCAGGAAGTTATCTCCTGTGCCAATGAGTTCAAGGTTCTTCCCCAGTTTTTCTTCTAACAGGTTTAGTGTGTCTGCTTTTATGTTGAGGTCTTTGATCCACTTGGACTTTAGTTTTGTGAAGGGTGATAATTATGGATCTATTGGCATTTTTTTACATGTAGATATAGAGTTAGTCCAGCACCATATGTTGAAGATGCTCTTTTTTCCATTGTTTGGTTTTGGCATCTTTGTCAAAAGTCAGGTGTCCATAAGTGTGTGGGTTTATTTCTGGGTCTTCGATTCCATTGATCCACCATTCTGTTTCTATGCCAGTACCATTCAGTTTTTATTATTGTTGCTCTATAATACAGCTTCAGATCAGTGATGGAGATATCTCCAGAGAATCTTTTATTGGAGAAGATTATTTTAGCAATTCTGTGTTTCTTGTTATTCTATGTGATTGAGAAATTTTCTTTAAAGGTCTGGAAAGAATTGTGTTGGTAAGTTGATGGGAATTGCATTGAACTTGTAGATTGCTTTTGGTAAGATGGCCAGTTATACTATGTTAATCATGCCAAGCCATGAGCATGGGAGCTATTTCCATCTTCTGATATCTTCATCTTATTTCTTTTTTCAGAGACTGGAATTTTTTTTTTCATTAAATTCTTTGACTTGCTTGGTTAGAGTTACACCAAGGTACTTTATGTCCTTTGTGACTATTGTGAAGGGTGTTGTTTCCCTAATTTCTGTCTCAGTGCTTTTGTCATTTGTATACAGGGGGGATACTCATTTCTTTTGAGTTGCTTTTGTGTCCAGTCACTTGGCTGAAGGTGTTCATCAACTGTAGCAGTTCCTTGGCAGAATTTTTGGTGTCAGTCATGTATACTATTTTATCATCTTTAAATAGTGATACTTTGACTTCTTCCTTTCTGAACTGAATTCCTTGATCTCCTTTAATTGTCTTATTGCTCTAGCAAGGATTTCAAGTACTATGTTAAAGAGGTATGGGAAGAATGGGCAGCCTTGCCTTGTCCCTTTACATGTAGATATAGAGTTAGTCCAGCACCATATGTTGAAGATGCTCTTTTTTCCATTGTTTGGTTTTGGCATCTTTGTCAAAAGTCAGGTGTCCATAAGTGTGTGGGTTTATTTCTGGGTCTTCGATTCCATTGATCCACCATTCTGTTTCTATGCCAGTACCATTCAGTTTTTACCATTCAGTACCATGCAGTGGGAATTCTTTAAGTTTCTTCCCATTTAGTTTGATATTGGCTATAGGATTGCTATATATTGCCTATACTATGTTTAGATAAATGCCCTGTATCCCTGATCTCACCAAGACTTTAAACAAGAATAAATGTTGGATTTTATCAAATGTTTTTTCAATATCTAAGGAGACTAACATGTGTTTTACTCCTTCAGGTTGTTTATGCGGTGGATCACATTGATGGATTTTGTATTTTGAACCACCCCTGCATACCTGGGATGAAGCCAAATTGGTCATAGTGGATGATATCTTTGATGTGTTCTTGGATTCTGTTTGTGAGTATTTTATTGATTATTTTCGCATAAATGTTCATAAGAGAGCTTGGCCTAAAATTATCTTTCTTTCTTGAGTCTTTGTAAGGTTTAGGTATCAAGGTGATTTTGGATTTATAGAATGAGATTAGTAATGTTCCTTTTGTTTCTATTTTGTGGAATAGTTTGAAGAGTATTTGGGTTACCTCTTCTTTGACGTCTGGTAGAATTGTACCCTGAAACCATCTGGTCCTGGGCTTGTTTTTTTTTTTTTTTTTTGGATGGGAGACTTTTAATGGCCACTTCTTCTATTTTCTTAGGGGATATAGGATTTTTTAATTGATTTACCTGGTCTTGATTCAGCTTTGGCAAGTGGAATCAATCAAGAAAAATGTCCATTTCATTTAGATTTCCAAATTTTGTGGTATATAGGCTTTTGAAGGAATACCTAATGATTGTTTGGATTTCCTCAGTGTCTTTTGTTATGTTCCACTTTTCATTACTGATTTTGTTGATTTGGATGATGTCTCTCTGCCTTTTAGTTAGTTTGGCTAAGGGTTTGTGTATCTTGTTGATTTTCTCAAAGAACCAGCTCTTGGTTTCATTGATTCTTTGAATTGTTTTATTTGTTTCTAATTTATTGATTTCAGTCCTGAGTTTAATTTTTCAGAGCTATCTACTCTTCTTGGGTATGTGTACTTCTTTTTTCCCCCTTAGGGCTTTCAGGTGACCCTTTACTTGCTGTATGAGATGTTTCGAATTTCTTTTTGAAGGCACTTAGTGCTATGAAATTTCCTGTTAGCACTGCTTTCATCATATTTCATATGTTTGGGTATGCTGTGCCTTCATTTTCATTGAATTCTAGGAAGTCTTTGATTTCTTTCTTTATTTCTCCCCTGACCCAGCTGTCATTGAGTAGCAATTTGTTCAGTTTCCTTGTTTGTATAGGCTTTTAGCTATTTCTCTTGTTGTTGAGTTCCAGCTTTAGACCATGGTGTTCAGATAGCATACAAGGGATTATTTCAATCTCCTTTTACCTGTTGAGGCTTGCTTTGTGACCAAGTGTATGGTATCTTTTGTAGATGTTTCGCTGAGGTGCTGAGAAGAAGGTAAGTTCTTTTGTGTTTGGATGAATGTTTCTGTAGATGTCTGTTAGGTCAGGTTGATTTATGACCTCTGTTAGAGTCATTATTTCTTTGTTTAACTTCTGTTCTGTTGACCTGTTCTTTGGTGAGAGTAGGGTGTTGAAGGCTCCCACTACTAAGGTGTGGAGATCTATGTATGGTTTCAGTTTTATAAATGTTTCTTTTACAAATGTGGGTGCTCTTGTATTTGGGTCATAGATGTTCAGAGTGTGATGTCTTCTTTGTGGAATTTTCCTTTGATGAGTATGAAATTACCTTCCCCATCTCTTTTGATTATTTTGGTTGAAAATCTATTTTATTATTTATTGGAATGTCTACCCCTGCTTGCTTCTTGTGTCCATTTGCTTGGAAAATCTCTCTTCTATCCCTTTACTCTCAGGTAATGTCTTTCTTTGTGACTTAGGTGTTTTTCTTGTATGTAACAGATTGTTGGATCTTGTTTATGTATCCATTCTGTAAGTCTGGGTCTTTTTATTAGGGAGTTGAGTCCCATTGATGTTGAAGGAGATTAATGACCACTGGCTGTTAGATCCTCTGATATTGATGTTGACTTTGGTAGTGTATTTGCGTGCTTGGCTACTTTTAGTTTTTCTGTAGTGAAGTTATTTGTTACCCGTGTTTTCCTGAATGTAGTTAGCTTTCCTGGTTTGAATTTTTCCTTCTAGTATCTTTTGTAACACTGGATTTGTGGGCAATTGTTGTTTATTTATTTATTTATTTTTGTCATTGAATATCTTGTTTTCTCCATCTACAATGTCTGAGAGTTTTGCTGGGTGTAGTAGCCTGGGCTGACATCTGTGTTCTCTTAGGATCTGCATGATATCTGTTCAGTCCCTTCTGGTTCTCATGGCCTCTGCTGAGAAGTCAGGTGTGATTCTAATGGGTTTGCCATTATATGTTATTTGACCTTTTCCCTTGCAGGTTTTAGTATTTTTTTCCTTGTTCTTTATACTTACTCTTTTGATTATTATGTGGATGAAGGATTTTCTTTTCTGGTCTAATTCACCTTTTTTTTTTAATTTAAAATTTCGTAAAAAATATATTTTGATCATAATCTTTTCTCTCCTTGACCTCCCTACAAATCCTTTTCATTTCCCAACCAACTCAAATTCATGTTGTTTCTTTCTCAAAATCAAGACAAAACAAAATTAAAGTCAAAACAAAAACAAAAAGAAAAAAAACATGTTAAAAATACCAAAACAAAACAAAAGCACACTAAAAATGAAAAGTCTATTTTGTGTTGGTTCAGTACTCATACTCTTGTTTCTCTTCATATTATGTAGGTATTTCATTTTTCTTTCTTTCTCTATTTCTTTCTTTCTTCCTTTCTTTCTTTCTTTCTAACTTTCTTTCTTTCTTCTTCTCTTTCAGGTAAAAAAGATTAAATCTAGGGTATTCTTCATGCTAGGCAAGCATGCTAACACTGAACTACAACCCAAATAATTTTTGATTCTTACAAGGATTTACTGTTCACCTTCTGCTCACTGTAAACATAGCACCTCAAGATAGATAGATAGATAGATAGATAGATAGATAGATAGACGGACAGACAGACAGATAGGCCTTCACACTTCTTATACCATTGAAGAAGAAATTTAAGGGAACAGCATATGGCTCAATAGAAGAATTATCTCCTAGTACACACACACACACACACACACACACACACACAGAGAGAGAGAGAGAGAGAGAGAGAGAGAGAGAGAGAGAGAGAGAGAGAGAGATATGGAGACAGAGAAAGATGGAGAAATGTTGAGAAAGAGAGAGAGACAAATAACTCTTTCATTGATTTGTGTCAGAACCTGGGGACTTCTGCTGATAATCTGAAGCAGATATCCACATTAACAGCGATATCTCCTAGAACAGCCAGGGATAAACAGTGTACCATTTTAAAACCCCCTTTCCATGAAGTCTTCTCTCCCAACTTGTTTCCACCTAGTGGTGTCACCTACAACTACCCTTTCCAAATTCCTGAGTATCTCCTGTCTCCAAGGACATACTTCTTTACTGAACCTTTCTAGTTGGTCCCGCACATTAAATTATAGTCCGTGAAGAAGTCTCTTAAGGAACTCCACTCCCAAATCCTGTGCTTGGAATCTTCCAGCAGCCTCTGTGTTTTTACTCATTTTTATATAACTTACAACAAAGCTGTGCTTGTTCTGATATTTTAAAAATGACATTAAGGATCTTGGTTTCATTTATTTTAGTAATATTTGTTTTAATTCTTTAATAATTTCATATGCTGTTTTGATCTTACCAACCCCCTCTCAAAAATTCCTAACATATTTTCTTCTACCTTCCTACCTGCCCAATTTCATATTCATATTTATATTCTCTTTGTCCCTCCCATAGTCTTCAGGTTGTGTTGGTAATCTAAACCTAGACATGAGGCTTTCCTGGAGTGTGTTCAATATACCAGGTATCACTACATTTAAGATCAATCCCTATCCCAAAAGGCAAAGAGTATGGACATCAGAAGAAGAAGAAAACAGGAAACAAGTTAGTAACCTGCCACAGAGGGCCTCTGAAAGGCTCTGCCCTGCAGACTATCAAAGCAGATGCTGAGACCTATGGCCAACTGTTGGGCAGAGTGCATGGAATCTTATGTAAGAAGTGGAAAATAGTAAGATCTGGAGAGCACAGGAAATCCCAAAGGAGAGCAACAGACCAGAAAGTTTGAACACAGGGGTCTTTCCAAAGACTCATACTCCAACCAAGTACCATTCATGAAGATAACCTAGAACCCTTGTACAGATGTAGTCCATGGTAGTTCAGTGTCCAAATGAGTTCCATAGTAATGGGACTGCCTCTGACATAAATTGATTGATCTGCTCTTTGATCACCACGCCCTGAGGGAGGAGCAGACTTACCAGGCCACAGAAGATAACAATCCACTCCTGATGAGATCTGATAGACTAAGATCAGAAGGAAAGAGAGGGGGACCTCCCCTATCAGTGGACTTGGGGAGGGGCATGTGTGAAGAAGGGGTAGGGAAGGTGGGATTAGGAGAGGAGGAGGGAGGAATTTATGAGGTGACACAAAGTGAATAAAGTGTAATAAACCAACTTTCCCTCTACCAGCAGCAATCAGATGTCAGTATATCTGCAGCTCGTGGTAGAACATTATGAATACTTCCTCTCATCCATCTGGGATTTTGTCTGGCTTGAGCTTGTATAGTTCTTGTTATACTGTCAGAATTGTTCTGAGTTCATATATTCTTCTGCCCTGTTGTGTAAATAAACACTATTTCCTTGAAGTAACTAACCATGTCTGGCTCTTATACTCCTTCTGCATTCTTTGTAATATAGATTATTAAAGGCTCTTCATTTTAATCTCGATACCTCTAAACCGTATTTTGAAAGTTGACTATTTACTTGAATAATTAATGGCTCCTACTTTGACTTTTGAAAATTATGACAATATTTTTATTTTGAAATATTTAACACTTTTATAATGAATTTTATATCTTTTGGAATTATAAAATAATTACATATGTTTCACCTTTTATTGCTCCAATCCCTTACATGCACCTCTTTTTTCTTTCTTTTTCTTTTTTTTTTTTTTTTTTATAGACCATAGTTTATTCTTTTTTTTTTTTTTTTCAATGCAGTTTATTCAGGAACATTGAACAATCCTTGGACCCCGGGGAAAGCCAGCCCACAGCTTAAATAGCCTCTGGGTAGCCAACCCAGGCGTGCCACGGGGGCAATGCAGATAGGTCCACATACATGGAAGCAAGCCAGATCCTCAGCCTTAGCCAAATGTGGAATTGTTCATGACAGAGAGCACTCACCATCGGGAAGGTGGAAGGCAGAAACCAGCTCCATCTTTAAGGCATAGCATTCCGCAGCTCTCTACAGTTCCCCCTTTTTGTTTTAGACGCATCAGGAAAGAGTAGAGGTCTGATAACTGATATTAGAAATAAATTGGGACTTTGTACAGATGTTCATTTAGGTGTCATCCACCCAAAGAGCATCGGAACCGTCCGATACCTTTTTCTCAGAGGCGGACCTGGGGCATCAACCCGCATGCAATCAGACATGCTCTTCTCTGGGTCGCAAGCTGCTGACCCTGAGTGCAGTGCTTAGCCTCGCATCCTGAGCGTATCATTTTAGCTTTTTATGGTATCCAACCATGCTTGGGGAGAATGTCCTGCTTCAATGGCTGTAAAGGCCTGAATGATCATGGCTGCATCACACTGTTGTGAGACTCTAATCTTGCATATATACCACAGGCAAACCAAGGAGACCAACACCAGAAGGCCTGCTAACACTCCCATGCCCGCCCATTCCTTCAGATGATTCATGGCTGCAGCAATCCATGTTGATAATCCTGTGGCTAGTCCTGTGTCCACTCCGGTAGAATTTACTGTGACAATGGCCACTCTCAGCTGCTCCATTGTAGTATCGAATTCTCCAGTCCAATTACCTAAAATATAGCTCGACAATTGTTTAGACAGATTTGCAGCACAGGAAAAATTCTCATGTTGTATGCTAGTGACACAAAGTCCAGCATACTTTCATTGACAGCCAGGTTGAGCGATTTGCCATAGGGTATCAATTTGCTCCTGCAAGAGGTCAATCCTCTGATTGAACACCATCAAGCTTCCTTTTAGTTGAGCATTAATTCCTTTATGTACAACTAAGGCATGAGCTACATTGGCTAAATGATTATTCAGGGTCTGAGCAGTCTGCCCAGTATGACTCATGGCTAATGCCCTGGTGGTAGCTCCAACAGCCGTCAATGAGATGGTAGTAACAATGGTGGCTGTAGTTCCACGATCCCTTTTCTGTCTGAAGAGAGTCATAGCGTGAGGGGCATCAATGGGCACAGGCACCCAGTGAGGCATGCGAGTAACCAGGGCATACCTAAATTTACTAGCATTCCAGCATTGGGCAAAAAAGCAAGTATCATTACCACAATTACTTGGCTCTATCTGGCTAATAATGAATAAAAATGGGGGATATAGACAAACAGGTGTGGGCTTATAGGAAATATTATGAGAAGCCTTAACCCCTCGTTGGAACATCCTGCGTCAGTTCTAGAACTAGCAGTGGTGGTGTCCGAGGTCTGAGTAGGTTCAGGAGACCATTGCCCCCAGGGGCGAGACGTGCTCCATGCCAATTGACTAACTCCATGTTTTCCTCCAATTTTGAAAGTCATTTAAGGTTCTTAAATTATTTTTTTCCCTTTTTTCTTAAATTTTTCATCAATTACACTTTATTCATTCTGCATCCCCCCATAAGCTCCTCCCTCCTCTCCTCCCAATCCCACCCTCCCTTCTCCTTCTGCTTGCATGCCACTCCCCAAGTCCACTAATAGGGGAGGTTCTCCTCTCCTTTCTGATCTTAGTCTGTCAGTTCACATCAAAAGTGGCTGTATTGTCCTCTACTGCGGCCTGGTAAGGCTGCTCCCCCCCCCCCCAGAGGGAGGTGATCAAAGAGCAGGCCAATCAGATTATGTCAGAGGCAGTCCCTCTTCACATTACTATGTAACCCAATTGGACTCTGAACTGCCCTGGGCTACATCTGTGCAGGGGTTCTAGGTTATCTCCATGAATAGTCCTTGGTTGGAGTATGTGTCTCTGGGAAGTTCCCTATGTTCAAATTTTCTTGTTCTGTTGCTCTCCTTGTGGAGACCCTGTCCTCTCCAGCTCTTACTATTTCCCAGTTCTTACCTAAAATTCCGTTCTCCTGCCCAACAGTTGCCCATCCGGCTCAGCATCTGCTTTGATAGTCTGAAGGGCAGAGGCTTTCAGAGGCCCTCTGTGGTAGGTTCCTAGGTTGTTTCCTGTTTTCTTCTTCTTCTGATGTCCATCCTCTTTGCCTTTCTGGATGGGGATTGGACGTTTTAGTTAGGGTCCTCTCTCTTGCTTAGTTTCTTTAGATGCACAGGTTTTAGTGGGTTTGTCCTATGTTGTATGTCTATATGAGTGAGTATATACCATGTGTGTCTTTTTGCTTCTGGGACAACTCACTCAGGATGATCCTTTCCAGATCCCACCATTTACCTGCAAATTTCATGATTTCCTTATTTTTTATTGCTGAGTAATATTCCATTGTGTAGATGTACCACAATTTCTGCATCCATTCTTCAGTTGAGGGGCATCTGGGTTGTTTCCAGCTTCTGGCTATTACAAATAAAGCTGCTACAAACATGGTTGAGCAAATGTCCTTTTTGTGTACTTGAGCCTCTTTTGGATATATGCCCAGTAGTGGTATGGCTGGATCTTGAGGAAGCGCTTACATGCACCTCTTTTTTCTTTCTTTTTCTTTTTTCACATTTTATTTATTTATTATTTAATACTATTTATTCACTTTGTATCCTTGCTGTAGCCCCCTCTCTATTCTCCTCCCAGTCCCAGCCACCCTCCCTCTCCTTCCCCTATACCCCTTCCCTAGCCTGCCAGGTCTCATCATGACTTGGTACATTATCTTCCTCTGTGACCTGGAAACACTGCATCCCCCAGCTGGAGGTGATCAAAGAGCCAGCCACTGAATTCATGTCATCCTGAGTTAGGTAACCCCGTAGTGTAAAGACGCATATAGTTTATACACACTTATAAGTGGATATTAAGCATATAATATAGAATAAACAAACTAAAATCTATAGACTTTTTATTTTAATTTTAATTTTTTTATTAATTACAGTTGATTCAATTTGTATCCCAGCTGTAACCCTGTCCCTCATTCTCTCCCAATCTTACCCTACCTCTCTCATCTATTCTTATGCCCCTTTCCAAGTCTACTGATAGGGTAGGCCCTCCTCCCCCTTCTTCTGACCCTAGCCTATCAGGTCTCAACAAGACTGGCTACACTGTCTTCCTCTGTGGCCTGGTAAGACTGTTCTCACACAGGAGTTGGTGATCAAATATCCAGCCACTGAGTTCATATCAGAGACAACCCCTGTTTCCCTTACTAGGGTACCCAATGGGATTTTGAGCTGCCATGGGCTACATCTGTGCAGGGGGTCTAGGTTATCTTCATGAATGGTCCTTGGTTGGAGATCAGCCTCAGCAAAGATCATTTCAATGTTCTTATACTTGAGTTTTAAATTTTTTCTTCAGATAATTTTCTAATAGCATATTCCTACCTCCTCTTCTTTATTTAATGGGAATGAATCCTCATAATTTGGAAAAAATTCCCACAAGTCTAAATATTTTAGATGGTAAATGAAAAATCTCTTCTAATGTTAGTTTTTAAATGTTCCAACTACATCCCTTTGGGTAATTTTTTTTTATTCTGAAATTACATTTATTGGTAGTTTATTTTATTTTTACACCATATATTGTTTAACTTTAATTAGTACATGAAATCATGGAGTTTGTTAAGACAGTCACATAAATCTGTGTCATTGTAGTTTGTTTCTATTCAACATCCCACCTTTCTTTCTCTCTCTCTTTCTCGCCCTCTCTCTCTCTCTCTCTCTCTCTCTCTCTCTCTCTCTCTCTGTGTGTGTGTGTGTGTGTGTGTGTGTGTGTGTGTGCATGAGTGCATGTTTGTTTTCTATTTTGCTTTGTAAAAGGGTAAAACGAACTTTGGTCCTTGTGCATGTTAGACAAAAACTTTAATATTGAAGGCTATCTCCATCACACCTGGCCTTGAACTTACTGTGAAGTGCAGGCAGGCCTCAGTTACACAGCCTTCCTGACTGAGCCTCTATATAGAGCTGGCCCTATAGAAATGCACCATTATACCTGACTTTTATATAGTTTTTTTTTTAAATCAACATTCTTCACAAGAAAAAATGCACTATTTGCCTATTCTGTAGTATCTTCTATTTTCCCCTGCCCGTTTGTTTAGTCACTCTGCCTCACTCTAAAGTGTTCCTTCTTTTTGCCTGTTGTCTTTTGAAATAAGGTCTCATATTTTATACTCAGCTAACCTCAAACTTAAGACAGTTTTGTTGGATCAGAGAAGAACCAGCAAATATATCTGGTTATTTGTTTGTTGGTTGGTTGGTTTGTGTGTGTGTGTTTGTTTAGATACAGATCTAGCACATAAGAGAAAAGATGCATTATTTGTTTTTCTAAGTCTAGCTTATTTCATTATATGTGAATCTCAATTTCATCCATTTCTCTACATATGATATGTCTTAGTCCTGTTTCTACAGCTGTGTTAAAAACACCATAGTCAAATGCAACTTTGGAAAGAAAGGGTTTATTTAACCTAAAAAACCCTTACCTTAAAGCTATCTTTTGTAAGAAAATATCACATAGAAAAAAAATTCTAATTTCCATATCCCTGAAACCTCTATTATCAATTTCTATGTATTTATATTTAATATTTATCTCTCCCTCTTTGTTCATATCTCTCTCTCTCTCTCTCTCTCTCTGCATGCACTCATGCTATAGTGTATTTATGGAGGTGTGAAAACAACTTGTAGGAGTTGATTCTCTCCTTCTACCATGTGGATTTTGGGATGTGAATTCAGACACTTAACAGCAAGTGTCCTTGCCCTCTTGGCCAGCCCCAAACCTCTATTTTCATTTTTTTCTGGTATATCTCTGAGTCATTGTATCTTTTATGGACAGGTGTCTACTTACATCTATTCTCATGTTTCCACCTTTGTTATTGTATTGGAGTTCTTTACAAATGCTTAAAATCCTCTCCTTGTCAGCTGTGTATATTGCATATATTCTTACATTCTTTAGGGTGTGCTTGCAATCTTTTAAGTGTGAAGATGTAATTTACCCTTTTATAATTTTTCTATGTTTGCTTTCAATTCTTGTAATTTGGAGTTTTATCTCTAAACTGTAGCCCTCTCTAAAGTTGAGAAGCACTTTCCCCTAAGTTTTCTCCTAATTATTTCATAGATGAAGATCTCATATTTATGTTCAAAATTTTAGTGTATTTATATATTTATTTATTTAAGTTTGTTCCATTTGTATCCCTGTTGCAGCTCCCTCCCTCATCTCCTCCTAGTCCCACCTAACCACCGTCTTTACACCTTATGCCGTTTCCCTAATCCTGTGATAAGGGAAGACATCTTCCCTTTCTGTCTGATCCTTGCTTATCAGGTCTCATCAAGGCTGGCTACATCATCTTCCTCTGAGGCCTGGCAAGGATGCACCACCCAGGGGGAGGTGATCAAAGAGCCAGCCACTGAGTTCATGTCAGAGACAACCCCTGCACCACTTAGTAAGAAACTCACATGGAAACTAAGCAGGCATTGGGCTTCATTTGAAGAGGAGATATAGATAGGTACTCTCCATGCATTGCTCATGATTGGAGTATCAGTCGGTCTCTGAAGGCCCCAATGGGCCTAGGTGTTTTGGCTCTATTGGTCTCCTTGTGTAGTTCCAGTCCCCTCCAGGTCTATCTATCTCCCTCTTCTTCCATAAGGATTGCAGCACTCAGACCAAAGTTTGGCTGAGTCTCAGTATCTCCTTCAATGCCCTGGTCGGTAGAGTCTTTCAGAGGTCTTTTGAGGAAGGCTCTTGTTCCCTGTTTTCTCCCTCTTCCAATGTCTATCCAGTTTGTCGTTCTGAATGAGCTTTCAGCCTTTTCCATACAGTTCTCCTTGTTGTTTACATTCTTTGGGACTTTAGATTTTAGTATCCTTATCCATTATTATATGTATAATATCCACTTATATGTGGGTATATACAATATATGTCTTTCTGCTTCTGGGTTACCTCACTCAGGATGATATTCTCTACTTCCCATCACTTGCTTTTAAATTTCACAATTTCCTTGTTTTTAAATAGCTGAGTAATATTCCATTGTGTGAATGTGTCACAATTCCTGCATTCATTCTTAACCTGATGGACATTTGTTTTTTTTCCCATATTCTGGGTATTATGAATAATGCTGCTATGAACATAGTTGAGCAAATGTCCTCATTGTATATTTTAACACCTTTCAGATATAAACTGAGGAGTGGTTTAGATGGATCTTGAGGTAGCACTATTCCTAATTGTCTGAGAAAGTGCTAGATTGACTTCCAAAGTGGTTGTACAAGTTTACATTCCCACCAATAGAGTAGTGTTCCTCTTTCTCCACATTCTCTCGAGCATGTCTTGTCACTTGAGCTTTTGAACTTAGCCATTCTGATGGATTTAAGGCGAAATCTCAGGGTCATTTTGATTTGCATTTCCCTGATGACTGAGGATGTTGAGCATTTCTTTAGCATTTCTCTGCCATTCGATATTCCTCTGTTGAAAATTCTCTGTTTACTTCTGTACTCCATTTTTTAACTAGATTATTTAGTTTGCTGCTCTTTAACTTCCTGAGTTCTTTATATATTCTGGATTTTAGCTGTCAGTCAGATATAGGGTTGGTGAAGATCCTTTCCCAATCTGTAGTGAGTTGTATTGTCTTGACAACAGTGTCCTTTGCTTTACATAAGATTTTCAGTTTCATGAGATCCCATTTACTTATTGTTACTCTTAGAGCCTGTGCTGTTATTGTTCTGTTCAGGAAGCTGTCTCCTATACCAATGAGTTCAGGATCTTCCCACTTCTTCTTCTAAGAGGTTTAGTATGTCTGGTTTTATTTTGAGATCTTTGATCAACTTGGACTTCAGTTTTGTGCAGGATGATAAGTATAGATCTATTTGCATTTTTCTTCTTGTAGATATCTACCAGCACCATTTGTTGAAGATACTTTTTTTTTCTATTGTGTGGTTTTGGCACCTTTGTCAAAAATCAGGTGTTGATAAGTGTGTTGGCTTATTTCTGGGGCTTCTGTTTTTTTCCATTGATCCACCAGTCTGTTTCTATGTCAGTACCATGTGATTTTTATCACTGTTGCTCTATAGTACAGCTTGAAATCAGGCATGGAGATACGTCCAGAAGATCTTTTATGGTAGAGAATATTTTTAGCCTTCTGAGTTTCTTATTATTCCATATGAAATTGAAAATTTTTCTTTCAAGGTCCACAAAGAATTTTGATGCGACTTGCATTGAATCTGTAGATTGCTTTTGGTAAGATGGCCATTTTTACCATTTTAATCCTGCCACACCATGAGCATGGGAGATCTGTCTGTCTTATTTCTTTCTTCAGAGACTTGATTTTTTTTTTCATACAAGTCTTTGACTTACTTGGTTGGAGGCACTTTATGTCCTTTGTGGCTGTTGTGAAGGGTGTTGTTCCCCTAATTGCTTTCTCAGCCCAGTTGTCTTTTGTATACAGGAGGTCTATTGATTTTTTTGAGGTGATTTTGTATCCAGCCAATTGGCTGAAGGTGTTTATCAGCTGTCGCAGTTCCCTGGTAGAAATTTTGGGATCACTCATGAATATGATCCTGTCATCTGCAAATAGTAATCCTTTAACTTCTTCCTTTCTGAACTTAAACTACTTGATCCCCTTTAAATTGTCTTGTTGTTCTAGCAAGGTCTTCAAAAACTATGTTGAAGATGTATGGATAGAATGGACAGTCTGGCCTTGTACCTGATTTCTGTGTATTGATTTTAGTTTCTCTTCATTTAGTTTGATGTTGGTTATAGGCTCACTGTATATTGCATTTTAGGTAAGTGCCTTGTATCCCTGATCTCTCCATGACCTTAAACATAAAGAAATGTTGGATTTTATTAAATGCTTTTTCAGCTTCTAAGGAGACTATCATGTGTTTTTTTTCTTTAATTTTGTTTATATGCCAGATTACATTGATGGATTTCCATATATTAAACCACCCCTGCATACCTGGGATGAAGCCTACTTGGTCATAGTGAATGATATCTTTGATGTGTTCTTGTATTTGGTTTGCAAGTATTTTAATTTGGTAATTTTGCATCAATGTTCGTAAGGTAGACTGGTCTGAAATTCTCTTTCTTTGTTGACTATTTCTGAGGTTTAGGTATCAAGGTGACTTTAGTCTTATAAAATGAAGCTGGTAAAGTTCTTTCTGTTTCTATTTTGACGCATAGTTTGAAGAGTATTGGTGTTAGATCTTCTTTGAAGGTCTGGGAGAATCCTGCACTGAAACAATCTGGCCTTGGGTTTTTCTGGATGAGAGACTTTTGATGACAGCTTCTATTTCTTTAGGGGATATAGGACTTTTTATTTTATTTACCTCATCTTGATTCAGCTTTGGTAAATGGAATCTTTAAAGAAAGTTGCCTATTTCTTTTAGGTTTTCAAACTTTGTTGCATATATCTTTTGAAGTAAGAATAATGATTGTTTGGATTTCCTCAGTGTCTGTTGTTGTGTCCCTCTTTTCATTTTTGATTTTGTTGATTTGGATAGTGTCTTTTTGCCTTTTAGTTAGCTTGGCTAAGGTTTGTCTATCTTGTTGATTTTCTCAAAGAACCTGCTCTTGGTTTCATTGATTCTTCTCATTGTACTTTTTGTTTCTAATTTATTGATTTCACCACTGTGTTTGACTATTTCCAGCCATCTACTCATCTTGTGTGTATCTCTTTCTTTTTTTTTTTTCTAGTGCTTCCAGGTATGCCATTAAGTTTCTTGTATGAGAGGTTTTGAATTTCTTCTTGAAGGCACTTAGTGCAATGAACTTTCCTCCTAGCACTGCTTTCATTGTGTCCCATAAGTTTGGGTAAGTTGTACCTTCATTTTCTGTGAATTCTAGGAAATCTTTAATTTCATTCTTTATCTGCTCCCTGAACCAATTGTCATTGACGAGAAAGTTGTTTGGCTTCACTGTGTGTAGGCTTTTATTATTATTATTATTATTATTATTATTATTATTATTATTATTTCTGTTATTTTTGAAGATTATGGTGGTCTGATATGATACAAGAGATTATTTCAATCTTGTCCATTGAGGCTTGATTTGTGTTTTACTATATGGTCAGTTTTGCAGAAGGTTCCATGAGGTGCTGAGAAGAAGCATACTCTTTTGTGTTTGAGTGAAAGGTTCTGTAAACCTCCATTTGATTTAAGACCTCTCTAAATGGCATTATTTCTCTGTTTAGTCTCAATCTCAATGATTTGTCCCTTGGTGAGAGTTGTTTGTTGGAATCTCCCACTCTGTTTTTTTTTAATTTGTTATTGAACTTTTATTAATTACACATTATTCATTTTGAATCCCCCCCATAAGCCCCTCCTTTCTCCCTTCCCGATCCCTCCCTACCTTTCTGCATGCTTGCCCCTCCTCAAGTCCACTGATAGGGGAGGTCCTCCTCTCCTTCTTTCTGATCTTAGTCTATCAGTTCTCATCAGAAGTGGCTGCATTGTCATCTTCTGTGGCCTGGTAAAGCTGCTCCCCCCTCAGGGAGAGGTGATCAAAGAGCAGGCCAATCAGATTATGTCAGAGACAGTCCCTCTTCCCATTACTATGTAACCCACTTGGACACTGAACTGCCACAGTCTACATCTGTGCAGGGGTTCCAGGTTATTTCCATGAATAGTCCTTGGTTTGAGTATGAGTCTCTGGGAAGTTCCCTGTGTTCATATTTTCTTGTTCTGTTGCTCTCCTTGTGGAGTTCCTGTCCTCTCCAGCTCTTATTATTTCCCACTTCTTACATAAAATAGCATTCACTCTGCCCGACAGTTGGTCATCAGGCTCAGCATCTGCTTTCACAGTCTGCATGGCAGAGGCTTTCAGAGGCCCTCTGTGGCAGGTTCCTAGGTTGTTTCTTGTTTTCTTCTTCTGGCTTTCAGAGGCCCTCTCTAGCAGGTTCCTAGGTTGTTTCCTGTTTTCTTCTTCTTCTGATGTCTATCCTTTTTGCCTTTCAGGATGGGAATTGAGTGTTTTAGTTAGGGTCCTCTCTTTACTTAGTTTGTTTAGATGTACAGATTTTAGTGGGTTTATTCTATGTTGTATGTCTATATGAGTGAGTATATACCGTGTGTGTCTTTTTGCTTCTGGAACAACTGACTCAAGATGATCCTTTCCAGGTCCCACCATTTACCTGCAAGTTTCATGATTTCCTTATTTTTCATTGCTGAGTAATACTCCATTGTATAGATTTACTACAATTTCTGCATCCATTCTTTAGTTGAGGGGCATCGGGGCTGTTTCCAGCTTCTGGCTATTACAAATAAAGCTGCTACAAACATGGTTGAGCAAATGTCCTTTTTGTGTACTTGAGCCTCTTTTTGATATATGCCCAGTAGTTATATGGCTGGATCTTGAGGAAGCGCTATTCCTAGTTGTCTGAGAAAGCACCAGATTGATTTCCAGAGTGGTTGTACAAGTTTACATTCCCACCAGCAGTGGAGAAGGGTTCCCCTTTCTCCACAACCTCTCCAGCATGTGTTGTCACTTGAGCTTTTGATCTTTGCCATTCTGATGGGTGTAAGGTGAAATCTCAGGGTTGTTTTGAGAATCTCCCACTCTTAAATTCTCGGGATCAATGTGTTCTTTAAGCTTTATTAATGTTTCTTTGACAATGCAGGAGCCCTTGTGTTTGGTGCATAGACGTTCAGGATTGCGATGTCATCCTGGTGGGTTTTTCCTTTAATGAGAATGAAGTGTCTTTCTTCATTTCTTTTGATATTTTTTGTTTGAAAGTCTATTTTGTTAGATATTAGGAAGGCTACTTCAACTTGCTTTTTGAGCCTCTATGCTTAGAAAACCTTTTTCTAGTCCTTTACACTGAAGTAGTGTTTATTTTTGCTGCAATTGTGTGTTTCTTGAATGCAGCAGAGAGTTGGATCCTATTTCTGCATCCAATATGTGGAGTTGAGATTATTAATGTTAATAGATATTAGTGACCAATGATTGTTAATTTCTATTACTGTGGAGTTGGTGGTGACTGTGTGTTTATGTGCTTGTTTTCTTTTACTTTTTTATTGTGGAGGTATCTTTATCCTGTGTTTTCAGGCTTGTAGTTAATCTCTGTATGTTAGAGTTTTCCTCCTATTATATTCTGTAGGGCTTGATTGATGCGTATATATTGCTTATATTTAGTCAGGTCATGGAATATTTTGTTTTCTCCATCTATATTGATTGAAAGTTTTGCTGGATATAGTAGTGTGGGTTTTCTTTTCTTTTTTTATTTTTTGAAGTCACAATGAACATTTTGTTCATTTTTTATTATTAACAAACAGCAGAAACATATCAAGTTGCAAAACTAATTGAAATGAAAGGAGGCATACACATACCATTATCTGCCATGGTTAGTGCTTAAACTGAATGGCAGACTAGTAATGAAGTAGCAGCAACTTATAATCTATGGTAAGAGGTATTAAGTATTAAGTATCTCTCACATTTAATTAAATAAATGAACTGTAAATATCCAAGTCGCAAGGACTTGATGATGAACATCATTCATGCATTCACATATAAATGTGTCCATTTGCATTTTAGGGATGAGGTATCGTATGGACACTTGTCAGTTTGTTTAATAGTCTCATGATTCTTTTTCATAAAACTAATTTCACATATGAATACTACACTTACATTATTTGTACTTGCCCTCTCTATCCAGTTTCCCCAGCCCCTTCACTCTTTTTTTCAGTTAAGCTGTACATCTTGGATATATCCTGATCTCAAAAATTTGATTTTTGAGATATGAAGGTGTTGGTTAGTTTTCAATGCAAGACAGGTCATTGTATGTAAAAACTGATAAAATTTTATTTTCATATATTACACTCAAAATAAAATTTGAGCATTTGCTTGATTCATTTATAAAATTATAACAAATTTACACTCTCATCATAGTGAGATATAATACAACATTCCTTTCTCCACTATCTCTTTTAATTACACTACTTCAATGAATTAAGTATTGTTACTACTTCAATTTTTAAGAATTTTTTCTTTTTTAATATAAATTTTTATTTATTACAGTTTATTCACTTTGTATCCATGTTGTAGCCACACATTTGTCCTCTCTCAATCCTTCCCTCCCTCCCTCATCTGCTCCCATGCTCCTTCTCCATTCCACTGATAGTAGAGGACCTCCTCACCTTCCATATGACCGTAGCCTATCAAGTCTCATCAGGACTAGGTGCATTGTCTCCCTCTGTGGTCTGGTAAAGCTGTTTCTCCTTCAGGGGGAGGTGAACAAAAACCGAGCCACTGAGTTCAAGTCAGAGACAGTGCCTGTCCCCTTTACTAGGAAGCCCAATTGGAGACTGAGCTGCCATAGGCTACTTTTGTGCAGAGTTTCTAGGTTATCTCCATGAATGGTCCTTGGTTGGAATATCAGTCTCAGAAAAGACCCCCTAAACCCAGAATTTTTTGTTCTGTTGTTCTCCTTGTGGGGCTCCAAAAAAAACAGTATTTTTTTCTATATCCCCCTCCTTTCCTGAGATTTCCTACACTCTGCCCAGTTTGGCTATGAGTCTCAGCATCTGCTTTAATACCCCGCTGTGTAGAGTCTTTCAGAGGCCCTCTGTGGTAGGCTCCTGTCTTATTCCTTCTTTTCAACTTTTTCTGATGTCTATCATGCTTGCTTTTCTGAACAAAGATTGAGCATCTTACCCAGGGTCCTCCCTCTTGCTTAGCTTCCTTAGGTTTACAGATTTTAGTATGATTATACTATATTTTATGTCTAATATCCACTTATAAGTGAGTAAATACCATCTGTGTCTTTCTTCTTCTTGGATAGCTCAGCTCTGCTGTGTTCACTGTCTTGCTGTGCTGGCTGATTCTGACCTAGGTGAGCTAGGCAGGTGGGAAGCAGGCAGTAGCCATGCCTCTCCCATATTATCATATAGTATCCTCTTGAGAGAGTGGTGAGTATGAGTGCCCCTAGCAGCTGTGACCAGGAAGGTTTCTACAGGATATTAATTGTGGTCTCCATCATTTTGAACCAGAAGCCACTAGTACACAGAAGGTGTCTACAGGACTGTGAGAATGGTAGCCCAGGTTGGGAGTCTTACCCTTGGTACAGAAAAGTATTCACTTCACAGGTAGTGAGATTGAGTGCTTAAGGTCTAAGCAGGCAGACCGCAGGAAGATATCCACAGAAAGTAGGGTGGAGGGGTGGGTGCCCTAATGCTGTGGGGTCAGAGATGTGCTGGCCCTGCTATCATTGTAGGAAAAGAATTGAAAGCTGAGTAAGAAAAAAACGAAAACAAACAAAAACAAGTTAGATTTGCAGCTATGCTTCTTGTTGGTGTCATAGCAAGCCTAGTGGCAATTCCATTGACTCCTCCAACTTGAACTAAACTGTAAAATTTTTGCCTTCCATCATATTGGAAGAGAGCATTTAACGAACTAGCAAGGCTCTTAGGTGACACTGGAGAAAAATAGTATATCTCATGTTTATAATCTTATTCCACATGAGTAATTTTAGATTTATCTTTTGAAAAAAATTCAAACATTATTTCATTTAGAGAAGTTGAGATAGTTTCATCCTCTAAGTGTATGAATGATGTGTTATATAGACAACAGTATTCATGATGTTTCGGAGTTAAAAGTTTCAGTATTGAAAACTCCCGCAGACCGGCCCCGTCAGGTGCTCTGAGTCCACAGGAAAATCAGGGAATTCGGGTATCAGGAAGGGACAGATAGGCGAAATGACAGAGACCACACCACGTAATGTTGATTTGGTTCTTCTGCAATTTACTGAAGTCAAGCTAGCACTTATATAGTGATTACATAAAGAAGCACCTGAAGTTGACATATTTCCTGGAGCTTTCAGACTTTTTATCAACAATATAAATTAACATTTTAACTGAAAGAGTAACCTGGTAGAAGCAGTGTCTACAAAAAATCTTGGCTAACGGCCTCTTAAGCAGAGCAAACATAGAACTAGCGGTGTTTACGCAGTTTACTGCTACTAATTAATAAGTGGAAGGTCAGGGACTGTCATTGCCCTCCAAACCAAGTTGGCTAAAGATTTATAACCCCCACACACACACCCCAGAGTTAAGCACTATGGGGAATTCCTCCTGTTTGTCTTGCTAAGGATTTACAATCTTTCCTTAGAGATAAGATGCTTGAGGTAGTCTATCTGTAAAACTTATAGTATAAAATAAAACTCTTCAATCTTCTATGTTTGCATGTCTTCTCTTTGCCTCATCATAAATACCTGTGTTAGGTAATGGTTTTGTAGTAGCTTTACTACAGTGGGAATATTCAGAGCATTTATCCTAACAGATCCTGATTAAACATTTTCTTTAAAAAGCCCTAAAACTCTTGTCCTTTTACTATCTACAATGTTTGGTTTTTCCACAAGCAATTCCTGATGATCTGATTTATTACCTCTCCTAAAATTTTATTTTCCTTCTTCTCTTATTTGCTAAAGCTTTTAGTAATCTATTAGCAATATGTTTCCTTGGATAGTTAATTGTGCTGTTCCAAGAATCATAGAGAAACAGCAAAAAAAGGGCTCATCAATTCCAGTCTTGCATCTTAGATAGCAGGATTATAAGAGCACGTCTTATTCCAATAGGGTATTTTTGCTAGGGACTTCCAGGGAGCTAATTCCCTTAGAAAATGTGTCTTCTTGTCTGTTTGCATAATTTTATGATTGCATAACACATTTTTATGCTACACAGACGGTTTCTGGCGTTAGTATAGCAGAAAACATAGTTGAAACAGTATTTATCTGAAATAAGAAAACATGGCACTGGAATAGGCATTTCCTTAGAATATGAAAAATTTAATTGTTTATAATAAGAAACAGAGAAAACTGTTGTAGTGAACAACACATTTTTTTTTTTACTTTTCTGATCCCTGATATCTGTTCTACACAATAAATGAAAATAACTTTATCTATCTAAATGTGTTTCATTCATTTAACAATGTCAGAATATAAATTATAAGAAAGTTAACTTCTTGTTTATTGGTATTTTTATTCCTTAAACATTTAACAAAAATTTATTGTTTGTAAATAGGGATGATTTGTAGGGAAGAAGAAGAGGATGAAGAGGAAGAAAGAAGAAGGGAAGAAGAAAAGAAGAAGAAAGAGGAGGAAAAGAAGAAAAAGAGAAAGGAGGACAAAGAGAAGAAAACAATGACAAGATGATGAACGTTTAGAGTCTAGAAACATCTATTATGTAAGATAGCAAACTATTCTCTAACTCAATAACAAGTGAAAAAAAGCATGTGGAGTAGGTGTGAGATTTTGGTGTCCTTATAAAAGGAGTAATATGAAAAACAAGATAATTTAAGGTCTAGGAAAACCTCTAGCCCTTTCAAAGTGCAAGGTAGTTACCAGTTAAGCTCGGTATTGGATCAGGATATGATGTGGAAGTGGTGAGCAGGATCTCGCCCTAAATATGACTTGTCAGAGAAGTGAAAGACTAAACATCTAAGAGAAAACTATTCCTGGCAATTAGTTTGGAATCATGTTCCAACTCCAAAGAATCTTCACCACAGGTGGGAATAGAAAGTGGCCCCAACTCCCAAAGTTGATGAGCATAGTGAACAGAACATGCTTATCTATCTATCTGTCTGTCTGTCTGTCTGTCTGTCTGTCTGTCTATCTATCTATCTATCTATCTATCTATCTATCTATCATTTATTTGAGACTATATTTATAAATTTATTTATTTATGTACCATATGCTTTCTGGTGCCCGTGGAGTCCAGAAAAATGTTTCAGAACCCCTGAGAGATTGAGTCACAAGTTGTTATGAACTTTCTGGTGTAGATGTTGGAAAGCAATCCTCTGTAATAGCAGAAAGCACTCTTATGCACATCTGGTCCTCTCTAGGCACGAGAATAGACATATTAAGAAACAGTGTCTTTGTGGTATTTTTGAGAAATTAAATGATAGTCTGTTCCCAGATCACTGTGTTAGTGGTCTTTTCTCTGGATTAAAAGAATTGTAATTCAATCCATTAGAAGACCACCACTTTAATGAAATCACTTGTAATATAATTTGGCAAACTCTTAGAAGGGCTTTAGCCTATAAGTTATGAGTGGAAATAGAGCTTATTTGGTGATTGAAAGGGAAAGAGGGAGAGAGATAAGGAATCGCTGAGTTTGGAAACATTCTAGAAACACTGATCTTAATCGAAAATGAAAATTCCTGTTGACCCATTGACTGCCAACTTGATACAGTCTAGAGTCATCTGAGAAAGGAATTGCCTAGATTAGATTTGCTTGTGTGTATGTAGTGGAATTAACTTATTTATAATTGAATCCTTAGGCATATGGTCCTGGGCTTTACACAGAAGCTAGCTAAATAACAACAGGCCAAAACTTGTAACTGAAATAAGCCTCTTTCCTCTCCTTTAGTCAGGTACCCTCCTGGTACCACCCTTCATCCCTCTTTACTCCATACTCTCTTGACTATTCCTAAGAAATTCCTCTATCCACCCCAGCTCATCAAGTTACATCCAGACTGACCAAGTCTTCTTCCCAACTGGCCTGGCAAGGCAATCCCACCAGGGGGAAGTGATCAAAAAGCTGGCAAGTGGGTCCTTGTCCCATGCAATCCACACTTCCTTTACTAGAGGGCCCACATGAAGCCTAAGCTGCCAATATGCTGTATCCTTTTAGAGGGCCTAGGTCCATTTCATGCATGGTCCTTGATAGATATTTCAGTCTCAGTAAGCTCTCTGTGCCCTGGTTATTTGACCCTATTGGTCTTCTTGTGGAACTCTTGTCATCTCAAAGTCCTTATCTCTTTTCTTCCACTTTTCCACAAGACTCCCTAATCATGTTTGACTGTGAGTTTCAGCATCTGTTTTGAGGCACTGCTTGGTAGAATCACCCAGAGGACAACTCTGTGAGGCTCTAGTCTTCAAGCTTACTACTGTATCATTCATAGTGTAAGGGCTGACAGTCATCCATAGGTCTTTGGATAGCCCAGGCATTGGTTGGTCATTCCCTCAGTCTCTTCTCTATCTGCTTTATCTTTATTCCTGCTCATCTTCAGGCAAAGTAAATTTTAGATTGAAGTTTTTGTGGGTGGATTGGTGTCTACCTACCTCTACTAGAAGGCTAGTCTAGTTATATGATGTCTTCTTAGGAAATAAAGCCAAATAACGAAAGAAAATATCTTGGCTTCCATGTACTAACTGCAGGGTAAAAAAGGTCAGGTGAAAATGAGACTCTATAATATAGAATAAACATACTAAAATCTTTAAAACTAAAGATGCTAATCAAGAAAGAGGACCCTTGGTAAGATGCTCAATCCTCCTTCAGAAAGGCAAATGGAATAGACATCAGAAGAAGGAGAAAACAGAGAACAGGACAGGAGCCTACCACAGAGGGCCTCTGAAAGACTCTACCCAGCAGGGTATTGAAGCAGATGCTGAGACTCATAGCCAAACTTTGGGCAGAATTCAGGAAATCTTATGAAAGAAGGAAATATAGAAACACATGGAGGGAACAAGAACTCCACAAGGAGAGCTCCAAGGGTCTTTTCTGAGACTGATAATTCAACAAAGGACCATTTGTGGAGTTAACCTAAAACCCCTGCACAGAAGTAGTCCATGACAGCTCAGTGTTCAAATGGGTTCCCTAATAATGGAAACAGGGGCTGTCTCTGACATGAACTCAGTGACTGCCTCTTTGATCACCTCTACCCACTTGAGTAGGGAGCTGCTTTTCCAGACCACAGAGAAAGACAATGTAGCCAGTCCTGATGAGACCTGATAGGCTAGGGTCCAATGGAAGGGAAGGAGAATCTCCGCTATCAATGTACTTGGGGAGAGACATGGGAGTAGAAGAGGGAGGGAGAGAGGAATTGGCAGGGGACTAGGGAGGGGGCTACAGCTTAGATACAAAGTGAATAAATTGTAATAAAAATAAATAAAAAATATATTCAAATTGTCTGTGGAATTTGCCTGAGGGTCCCTCAATCCCAGCCCTATGGATTTAAGCACAATGATTCTACCCTGGAGTCTGCACCTGTTTCCAGTCTTCACCCTTCCACACATTATAGTACCTTTCTCATGGATCTTCATTAATGCACCCAACTGTATATGCTGCAATTGTCTTGTAAGTCACAACTCTGTGCCCTACTCTTCTGGAGGATGCATCTGCTCCTCTCTTCCCAAAGGAGCATCCCAGACTCTGTTGCTTTCTCACTCATTTTGAGGGCTCTATGCTCCTGAAGGTTCTATATTTCAGTATGTCCCCTTTATCATATTCTTCCATATAATTGTTCACTTTAGACAGTGAAGTTCACAGTCTCTTTCATTCTGTAGGTGTTTTCAGGTCTGTTGCTGAGCAGAACCTAATTTGGAACAGAATCTAATGCTTTTGGCTTATAATCCTAAAGTCAGAGCAGAAGTTTTGAAAACTACTTGATATTTGATATCATTTGTTTAGGTTTACTAATAAAGCACATACTGCTAATATACGGAGTAACAGCGGCAGTCAAAATTTACCTCAAGAATGCTCTTCTCCAGAGAGAAGCTTATCAGTTGATTAATCAGTGCTAAATAATCAGCCCAGAAATTAAAAATACAGGTAATATAATACTGACTGAACAGGTTATATATGTATACATATATGTATGCAATAGCAATCAATAAAAGAGGTCATGAATTTGAAAGAGCAAGGGGACACATACGGGATTGTTTGGAGGGAGGAAAGGAAAGTGAGAACTGTAATTAAATATTAAAAAAAATAAAAAGAAAAAATCCTATTAGTGTTCATTGAGTCATGGGTATTACGGTGTAAGCAAAAACCATCTGCTGGTGTTGAATCCTAAAAGTACAGGAGTCTTTATTAAAACAAAACAACAACAACAACAAAAAAAAAAAAAACACATTTTTTTTGGGAGAGGATGGCTGGCTAGATGGAGAGATTGCTCATCAGTTTATGGCACATGTTCTTCTTGTAGAGGATCAGAGGTCAGTTCCTAGCACCCATGTCATGTGACAAACAGCCTCTTGCAAATCTAACTGTAGGGTATCCTTGAAGCTTCTGGCTTCCAAAGGCACACATACACAAAGCACACACACCCTCTCTCTCTGCCATAACACACACAGAAATATATGTGTGTGTGTATATATATATTCAAATAAACTTTCACTGTTCTTTGTCTCTCTGTAAAATCTTGAGGCTGATTTTTCATTTATGTAATAGCACAGATATATTTGTTCATTCAAAATTTGAAACCAGAAAAAATAATTTATTTTTTATTACATTTTTTTCTCAAGCCATGCTTTTTCTCAAAGTGATCACAGTTAATGACTTGTTTCATTTTAAAATTTTATTCTAAGATCTTCTTGCCATAAATGTGTCATAAACTCCACTGTAAGGTTTCCTGTTGGTTTCTTTTATTTTCCTAGATAGACTCTCTGATCAGCCTATCTGGTCTGGAATCCATTGTGTTTATCAGATGCCCTTGAACTCATTGCACATATTCTTTCTCTTCCTATTATCAATGAGTAAAATGAGCAGGAGTTTTCTGACACACAGGCTGGAATTTGTGTGTGAGTGTGTGTATATGTATGTGTTTAAAGTTAATGTTCCCTTCTAAATGGCAACATACATTGTTTTCTATATTTTACTACAGTTATTAGAACTGATATCAAAACAATTGAACAAGAATGCCTAAGAAATAAGTTTTTTCTTTAAATTGTATTTTAATCTTACAGAGAAGACAAAAATAAATGTTTCATTGGGGTATTATGTAATGATGTTTAACGTATATATACTGTACATAATAGTCAAATCAGGCTGTTGCTGGAAAGTTTTCGAAAGATGAGTTCTTTTTTCCTAGACTCAGCTTTCCTAAGTTAAAGCACATTCAAATTTTACCAAACACTAACCTAAGAACAACCTGAGTTTTCTGTTGCACTTCAGTGAAAATTAAAGATGCAGAATTACCTGAAAGTATGTAAAGTGGAATCAGCTTTCATTAATAAAAATTGAGGCACAGTGGAAAACAGTAGAAAAAGAGCAATTACGGAAAAAAAAATAGACACTCCAGAGAATGAGACTGATTATCGAGACAGGAAAAAAAAAAAAAAACAAAAACCAACAACAATTGAAGTCCATTGTCTGTCTACCTGTCTGTCTGTCTGTTTGTCTGGTTTTGTTTCTAATATGGTCATGGTAGAAACTGGACAGAGACTGGTATAATGAGAGCCTAGCTAATTCTCTGGGTTATTATGGAGTGAGCCAGTAGAAGGCACATATTTAATATTTATGTCATCCTGGCCTAGCCAGGTCGCTGATCATGTTTATGTGTACAACTTATGTTAGAGGTGGTGGAAGGCACTGCTGTCCATCGCTGAGTGCTGCATTGTTAGCTGTTGCTAGAGGCAGCTTTACTGCCATTCTTCTATGCAGGTGTCTCAAATACAGTACATTATAATAAGTTTTCTGTGTTCTCACATTTACATGACCAATCTACAGTTTTATCATGTCAGAGTAGCTCTATCACAATCAACAAAATGATGTTTTCATATCCTTTCCTGATACCCTCATGTCCTGGCTAGAAATGGTTTATTCTTTTTTTATTTATTATCAGTTACATTTTATTAACTCTGTATCCCAACTGTATCCTGCTCCCTCATTCCCTCCCTAACCCTCTCTCCATCATCTCCTCCTTGCCCTTTTCCAAGTCCACTGATTGGGAAGGACCTCCTCCCTTTTCATCTGACTCTGTTTTATCAGGTATCTTCAGGACTGGCTTCAAAGTTCTCCTCTGTGGCCTAGCAGGACTGCTCCTCCCTTGGAGGGTAGGGAGGTCAAAGAGCCTGCCATTGATTCCTGTCAGAAATAGTCCCTGTTCCCCTTACTAAGGAAAACCAGTTGGTTACTGAGCTACCACAGGCTTCATCTGAGCAGAGGTTCTAGGTTATATCCATACATGGCCCTTGGTGGAGTGTCTGTCTCAGAAAAGTCCCCTGTGCCCAGATATATTTGGTCCTTCTGGAGCTCCTATCCTTTCCACTTCATACAAACTCCCCCTTCTTTCATATGGTTCCATGCACTCTGCCAAAGGTTTCGTTATGAGTCTTAGTATCTGCTTTGATACACTGCTAGGTAGAGTCCTTCAGGGGCCCTCTGCGGTAGGCTCCTGTCCTTTTACTTGTTTTCTCCTATGTCCAATACACCTCCCATTTGTCTTTCTAAGTGAGGATTGATGATTTATCCTGGGTCCACTTTCTTGTTTATCTTCTTTAGGTGTATGGATTTCATTATGTTTATCATATCTTATATGACTATATGATTGAGTTTATACCATGTGTGTCTTTCTCCTTCTGGGATACCTCACTCAGAATGGCCTTTTCTAGACCCTACCATTTGCCTGCAAATTTCATGATTTCCGCATTTTTGATTGCTGAGGAGTATTCCGTTGTGTAAAATTACCAAAATTTTTGTATCCATTCCTCCCTTGAGGGACATCTGGGTTGTTTCCAGGTTCTGGCTATTACAAATAAAGCTGCTATAAACATGGTTGAGCAAGTATCCCTTTTGTGTACTTGAGCAAACTTTGGGTATATACCTAGCAGTGGTATAGCTGGGTATTGAGGAAGCACTATTCCTAATTGTCTTAGAAAGCGCCAGATAGCTTTCCAGAGTGGTTGTACCAGTTTACATTCCCACCAGCAGTGGAGAGGGTTCCCCTTTCTCCACAACCTCTCAATCATCTGTTTTCACTTGAGTTTTTTATCTTAGCCATTCTGATGGGTGTCAGGTGAAAACTCAGGGTCATTTTGATTTCCATCTCCCTGATGGCTAGGGATGTTGAGCATCTCTTTAAGTGTTTCTCTGCCATTCTGTATTCCTCTACAGAGAATTTTCTGTTTAGCTCTGTTCCCCATTTATTAATTGGATTACTTGATTTATTGCTTTTTAACTTCTTTAGTTCTTTGTATATGCTGGTTATCAGCTCTCTGACAGATATAGGGTTGGTGAAGATCCTTTCCCAATCTGTAGGCTGTCGTTTTGTTTTGACGACCATGTCCTTTGCTTTACAGAAGCTTTTCAGTTTCATGAGGTCCCATTTATTGATTGTTGCTCTTAGAGACTGTGCTGTTGGTGTTCTGTTCAGGAAGTTGTCTACTGTGTCAATGAGTTCTAGGATCTTCCCCACTTTTTCTTCTAACCAATTTAGAGTATCTGGTTTTATGTTGAGGTCTTTGATCCACTTGGACTTTAGTTTTTTGCAGGGTGATAAATATGGACCTATTTTCATTTTTCTGCATGTAGACATCCAGTTGGACCAGAACCATTTGTTGAATATGCTGTCTTTTTTACATTGGATGGTTTTGGCCTCTTTGTCAAAAATCGAGTATTCATAGGTGTGTGGGTTTATTTCTGGGTCTTCTATTTGGTTCCATTGGTCCTCCTTTCTGTTTCTAGGCCCATACAATGCTGTTTTTATTACTATTGCTCTGTAGTACAGCTTGAGATCAGGGATCTAGATACCTCCAGATGATCTGCTGTTGTACGGGATTTTTTTGGAGATTCTGGGTTTTTTGTTTCTCCACATGAAGCTGAGAATCTTTCTTTCAAGGTCTGTAAGGAACAGGTGTTAGTATTTTGATGGGAATTGCATTGAATCTGTAGATTGCTTTTGGCAGGATGGCCATTTTCACAATGTTAATCCTACCAATCCATGAGCAGGGGAGATCTTTCCATCTTCTGATATCTTCTTCAATTTCTTTCTTCAGAGACTTAAAGTTTTTTTCAAACAGGTCTTTCACTTGCTTGGTTAGAGTCATTCCAAGGTACTTTATATTATTTGTGGCTATTGTGAAGGGTATTGTTTTCCTCATTTCTTTCTCAGCCCTTTTGTCTTTGGTATACAGGAGGGCTTCTGATTTTTTTGAGTTGATTTTGTATCCTGCCACTTTGCTGAAGATGTTTATCAGCTGAAGGAGTTCTCTGGTTGAATTTTTGGGGTCACTTATATATACTATCATATCATCTGCGAATAGTGACACGTTGACTTCTTCCTTTCCAATTTCTATCCACTTGATCTCCTTTAGTTGTCTTATTGCTTTAGCTAGGACTTCAAGTACTATTTTGAAGAGCTATGGAGAGTGTGCGCAGCTTTGTCTTGTCCCTGATTTCAGTGGGATTGATTTAAGTTTCTCTCTATTGAGTTTGATGTTGGCTATAGGCTTGCTGTATGTTGCCTTTACTATGTTTAGGTATGTGCCTTGTATCCCTGATCTCCCTATGACTTTATTTATTTTTTTTTATTACTTTATTTTTTTTATTTTTTTTATCAGTTACATTTTATTAACTCTGTATCCCAGCCGTGTCCCGATCCCTCATTCCCTCCCGGTCCCTCCCTCCCTCCCTCATCTCCACCGTGCCCCTTTCCAAGTACACTGATGGGGGGACCTCCTCCCCATTCATCTGATCCTGTTTTATCAGGTATCTTCAGGACTGGCTGCAAAGCCCTCCTCTGTGGCCTAACAGGACTGCTCCTCCCTTCGGGGGTGGGGAGACCAAAGAGCCAGTCATTGAGTTCCTGTTAGAAATAGTCCCTGTTCCCCTCACTTTGGGAAACCAATTGGTTACTGAGCTACCACAGGCTACATCTGAGTGGAGGTTCTAGGTTATATCCATACATGGTCCTTGGTTGAATGTCAGTCTCAGAAAAGACCCTGTACCCAGATATATTTGGTCCTTGTGGAGCTCCTATCCTTTCCCCATCAGACTAACTCCCCTTCTTTCTTATGATTCCCTGTACTCTGCCAAAGGTTTGGTCATGAGTCTTTGCTTTGAAAACACTGCTAGTTAGAGTCTTTCAGATGCGCTCAGTAGACTCCTGTCATACGTTCAATGCACATCCCATCTGTCTTTCTAAACGAGGATTGATCATCTCACCCCATGTCCGCTCAATTGATTATCGTTTTTAGGTGTATAGATTTCATTATGTTTATCATATCTTATAGGTCTATATAAGTGAGTATATCCCATGTTTGTCTTTCTCCTTCTGGGATATTTCACTCAGAATGATCTTTTCTAGATCCCACCATTTGCCTGCAAATTTCATGATTTCTTCCTTTTTGATGCTCATCCTCATTAGCCATCAGGGAAATGCAAATCAAAACGACCCTGAGATATCACCTTACACCCATCAGAATGGCCAAGATGAAAAACTCAAGCGATAACACATGCTGGAGAGGTTGTGGAGAAAGGGGAACCCTCCTCCACTGCTGGTGGGAATGTAAACTGGTACAACCACTCTGGAAAGCTATCTGGCACTTTCTAAGACAAATAGGAATAGTGCTTCCTCCAGACCCAGCTATACCACTGCTAGGTATATACCCAAAGTTTGTTCAAGTACACAAAAAGGACACTTGCTCAACCATGTTTATAGCAGCTCTATTTGTAATAGCCAGATCCCCATGACTTTAAACATGAATGGGTGTTGGACTTGGGCAAATGTTTTTTTGTTTTGTTTTGTTTTGTTTTGTTTTTTTCTGCATCTAAGGAGATGATCATGTGGTTTTTCTCATTCAGTTTGTTTATGTGGTGGATTACATTGATGGATTTCCCTTTGTTGAACTACCCTTGCATGCCTGGGATGAAGCTGACTTGGATGGTGTATGATATCTTTGATGTGTTCTTGGATTCAGTTTGCAAGGATTTTATTGAGCATTTTTTCATCAATATTCATAAGAGAGATATGTCTGAAGTTCTCTTTTTTGGTTAGTTATTTGTGTGATTTAGGTATCAAGGTGACTGTGGCTTCATAGATTGAGTTTGGTAATGTTCCTTTTGTTTCTATTTTGTGGAACAGTTTGGAGAGAATTGGAGATAACACTTCTTTGAAGGTCTGGTAAAATTCTGCACTGAATCCATATATCCCAGGGCTTTTTGTGGAGGGGAGACTGTTGATGACTGCTTCTATTTTCTTGGGCGAAATAGGACTATTCAATCTTTCTATCTGATCTTGACTTAATTTTGGTAGATGGACTCTATCTAGAAAATTGTTCATTTCTTTTAGATTTTCGAATTTTGTGGCATATAGCCTTTTGTAGTACAACCTAATGGTTGTTTGGATTTCCTCAGTGTCTGTCGTTATGTCCCCCTTTTCATTTCTGATTTTGCTGACTTGGATAGTGTCTCTCTGCCTTTTACTTACTTTGGCCAAAGGTTTGTCTATCTTGTTGATTTTCTCAAAGAAACAGCTATTGGTTTCATTGATTCTTTGAATAGTTTTATTTGTTTCTAATTGATTGATTTCAACCCTGAGTGTTTCCTGACATCTGCTCCTCTTGAGTGTATTTGCTACTTTTTTTTCTGAGGCTTTCTTTTGGGCCATTAAGTTGCTTGTATGAGATGTGTCCAATTTCTTTTGAATGCACTTAGTGCTATGAATTTTCCTCTGAGCACTGCTTTCATTGTGTCCTATAAATTAGAGTATGTTGTACCTTCATTTTCATTGAATATTAGGAAGTCTTTAATTTATTTTTTTCCTTAACCCAACTGTCATTGAGTAGCAAGTTGTTCAGTTTCCATGTGCTTGTAGGCTTTTTTTCTAATTCCATTGTTGTGTGCATGGAAGTATGTCTCGAGGGATAGAGTGACAGATAATGTTGTACCCTCGAGCGTGTGGGAGGGCCTCTGCCTTGTATGCTTCTAAGTGGTTATTTGTGCATGCACTGTATATTTATCAGATGCTGGTGATGGTCGTTGCACAATTTCTGGCATTAACTGCTTTAACTCCTCAGTTTGACCCACAGAGCACGGGCTTCAATGTCCCAAGTGACCCTCTATTTGCCACACTGGGTATGTGGGTAGGAAGGGTCTGATGCCTGTCTTCTATTTTAGGAGGACCCTGGATCTCAGGTTCTGTAGACACTCAAGGGTGCACTCACTCTCATCCAGGTCACATTGGCAGAGATCGGGGTATCCAGGCTCTCTGCTCTTTCATTTGGCCCTGCTTGGTTTGCAGGAGAACTGATGTGCTCCACCAGCTCAGTGCTGCTGCAGCTGCCAGGATAGAAAGTCCTGCTGCAGCTGGAGGCGGGGATGCTGGTCCAGATAACTTCTGGGAAGTCCTGGTGACCCTCCACTGTGCTCTCCAAGTCTGGGAGGCCCATTGCCTGGTATGCCTAGCTTGTATGTCGGGTCTAGTGTCTACTGGGCTTTGGTGGATATATAGCATATTATCTGTCCCTGAGGATTTGGGTGGGCCATTCAGTCAGTGGCTGAGAGAACCTTATGGCAGCCAGCAGACCTGGTACCCTGGGAGGATGGTGCTGTGGGTCTGGGACTCTGAGACCGGTACAGCTGGCAGTTACCGCTAAGAGGCTAGGAGCCCCACCTCAGCTGCTGTAGATCCCAGGCCATGATCTCTGAGCTGAGAATCTCTGTGAGCCTGCTTGTGCTGAGGAGGAGGGAAGTCCGAGAAAGGGGAGTGCCAGGAGATCAAATGATTGTTTCTCTCCTGCCCCAAACAAGTCCATGGGTGACCCTAGATCAAAGTTCTCACCTCATGCGATGTTCCCTGTCATTTAGAAAGCCTCTCCGTCATTTCCCTGGCTTCAGAAGTCCTTCCACTCCCCCCCTCAGGCACTCAGCTCTTCCACACCTCATAAACTATGTGTACTAGTCGCCATCTTGGCTCTGCCCCCCAGAAACACGAATTTTTATTGGCAAAGAATAACAAGATGAAAATTTGATTTAAAGAGAAGAATGTGATGATTGTATTTATAAATATATGTGAGAATTTTTCTAATAAAATATTATTAATTCAGATGTATGAATCTGTATTTTTACATGTTAAAATATGTGACTAAGCTATACACTCAGATGCATTATTGGTTTTTATTGTCAACTTTTTAAATTTTGGTCAATTTTTGGGGTACAAATTTATTGTCTTCCTATTATTTTTTTTTTTTTATTTTGGAAGAAGACTAAGCATGACATTAACTTATTACTTCACCCACAGAAATTAGAACTTCTATAAGGATGTCTTGAGTATCCAGAACTACTTTGCATGCTTTAACATAAAAAATGACAATAATATTTTTTTATCATTCATTAGTTTTTTTAATATCTTTATAGCCTGGTTCTAGACCCCTCACTCCTCTCCTTTCTGTCCCACCCTCATACTCCCCTTCCCACCTCCGCAAACCTCCTTCTTTTCAGAGAAGGTGAGGCCCTCAAAGGGTACAATCCGCCTTGTAACTTCAAGTTTGAGCATGACTAATTGCATTCTCTCACACTGAGGCCTGACAAGGTGGTCTATTTCAGGACCAGCGATCCACTGTCAGGAAATAGAGTCAGAGACACTCCTATTCCCATTTTTTTAAGGGACCCACATGTTAGCCACACTGCATATCTGCACACATGTGTAAAGGGTCTAGTAGGTCCAGCCTATGTATCCTCTAGGGCTGGTGGTTCAGTCTCTGTGAGCCCTCATGAGATCAGATTAGTTGACTCTGTAAGTCTTCTTGTTGTGTTCTTGATCCCTTCATTTTCCTCTATCTTTCCTCCTGCTCTTTCACAAGATTCCCTGAGGTCAGCCTATTGTTTGGCTGTGGATTACTGCATCTGTTTCAATCAACTGCTGGATGAATCCTCTCAGAAGACAGTTATGGTAAGCTCCTGTCTGAAAGAATAGCAGAGTATCATTAATAGTGAACAGGGGATGAATCTCTCCAATGTGATGGGTCTCAAGTTGGGCCAATCATTGGTTTGATATTTCCTCAGTCTCTGCTCCATCTCTATCTCTCCCTTTTGTGGTGCTAAGGAGAATTTTGAGTCTAAGGTTTTATATGTGGTTTGGTGCCCTATACCCTCCACTGGATGTCCTACCTGGCTACAGGAGGTGGTGACTTTAGGGTCCTTAACCTCTGTAGCTGGAAGTCTCAGTTAATTTCACTCCCAGGAGCCTCCTCTATCCCAGAGATGCCATCCACCACTGATTTCTGTTCTCTATCCTGGACCATCTCCACAACCCTCCTCCTCTCCATACCCACACCTGATCTCCACACCCATTACCATCCTCTCACCCTCTTCCACCCAGTTGACTTCCTTCATCTACTTCAGACATCTATTTTACTTCCCCTTCTGAGTGTGATTCAAGCATCCTCCCTTGGGCCCTTCTTGGATTTTTCTGGGTCTGTGGATTGTATCATGGTTATCTAATAATTTAATCCACTTATAATTGAATGCATAGTATGCATACATTTCTGGGTCTGGGTTACCTCATAGTGTATGGTGAAAAACCTTTTGGATATATGCCCAGGGGTGGTACAACTGGGTCTTGAGTTTTATTTATTCGCAATATTCTGAGAAACCTCCAGATTGCTTTCCACAGTGGTTGTGTAACTTTGTACTTCTACCAGCAATGGAGGAGTGTTCCTCTCTCTCCAGAACCTTGCCATTATGTGCTGTCACTTGAGTTTTTGATATTAGCCTCTGTAAGACAGTTGTAAGATAGAATCTCATAGTTGTTTTGATTTGCATTTCCCTGATGACTAAGGATGTTGAACATTTCTTTAAGTGTTTCTCTGCCATTCAATATTCTGTTGAGAATTCTCTGTTCAGTTCTCTATCTAATTTTTAAACTGGGTTATTTGGTTTGTTGGTGTTTAATTTCTTATTCTTTATATATTTTGGATCTCTCAGCTTTATGGTTGGTGAAGAACTTTTCCCAGTCTCTAGGCTGCCATTTTGTCCTATTGACAGTGTCCTTTGCCTTGCAGAAGTTTTCAGTTTCACCAGGTCACATTTACTAATTGTTGACCTTATCTGAGCTGTTGGTATTCTGTTCAGGAAGTGGTCTCCTGTAACATTAAGTTCAAGAGTACTTCCCACTTTGTTTTCTAAAGGATTTCGTGTCTCTGGTGTTATATTGAGGTCTCACATCCACTTGGATTTGTATTTTGTTCAGGGATATAAATATGGATTGATCTGCATTTTTTTTTCTACATGTAGACATGCAATTAGAGCAACACTATTTGTTGGCGATAATTTCTTTTATCCATTGTATGGTTTTGGCTTCTTTGTCAAAACTCAAGTGTCTGTAGTTTTGTGGATTTATTTCTGGGTCTTCAATTTGATTTCATTGCTCTATCTTTCTGTTTTTATGCCAATATGATGAGGGATTTTTTTTATTACTGTTGCTCTGTATTACAGTTTGAAATCAGGGATGATGATACCTAAAAAATATCTTTTATTGTACAGGATTGTTTTTGCTATCCTGCTTTTTGTTTTGTTTCTCCTTATGAAGTTGTGAATTGTTCTTTACAGGTATGTAAAGCATTGTATTGGATTTTTAATGGGAATTGCATTGAATCCATACATTACTTTTGGTAAGATAGCTATTTTTGCTGTGTTAATCCTGCCAATTCATGAGCATGGGAAATCTTTTCATGTTCTGGTATCTTCCTCAATTTCTTTTTTTCAGAGACTTGCAGTTCTTGTCATACAACTCGTTCACTTGCTTGGACAGAGTTACACATTTTATATTATTCATGGGTTTTGTGAAGATTGTTGTTTCCCTAATTTCTTTCTCGCTGATATATTATTTGTATAAAGGAGAGCTACTGATTTTTTTTTTTTTTACCTAATTTTGTATCCAGTCACTTGGCTGAAGGTGTTTATATGCTGTAGGAGTTCTCTTGTAGAATTTTTTGGATCACTTATCACTATCATATTATCTGAAAATAGCAATACTTTGACTTCTTCCTTTCCATTTTGTACCCTTTCAATCTCCTTTGATTTCCTTATTGTTCCAGCAAGAACTTCAAGTACTATATTGAAGAGTTAGGAAGAGAATGGGGAGATTTGTCTTGTCCCTCATTTTAGTGAAATTGCTTTATGTTTTTCTCTGTATTTAAATCGATACTGGTTATTAGCTTGTTGTATATTGCCTTTATTGTGTTTAGGCATGCCTCTTGTATTGTAGATTATCTCCAATACTTATGTTTATATGGTGGATTACATTGATGGATTTTCATATATTAAACCATCCCTCCATCCTCCTTGATCAAGGTGGAGGCTATCTTTTCTGTGTACTTGGATTTGGTTCGGGAGTATTTTATTGAGTATTTTTTTTTTTTTTGCAAAAATGTTCATAAGGGAAATTGATCTAAAATTTCCTTTCTTTGTTGAGTTTTTGTGTGATTTCGGCACTCTGGTGACTGGCATCATAGAATGAGTTTGACAGTGTTCCTTCTGTTTCTTTTTTGGGGGTGGGGGAATATTTTGAGGAGTGTTGGTATTAACTTTGTTTACAAAGTCTGCTTTCTGTGCTGAAATCATACTGTCCTGGGCTTTTTGATTGTGAGATATTTTTAATTATTTTTTTATTTTTATATTAATTACAGTTTATTCACTTTGGATCCCAGCTGTAGCTCCCACACTCCTCCCCTCCCAATTCCACCCTCATCTCCTCCCATGCCCCTTTCCAAGTCCACTGAGAAGGGAGGTCCTCCTCCCCTTCCATCTGAAACTAGCTTATCCAGTCTCATCAGAACTGGCTGCACTGACTTCCTCTGGGGACTGGCAATGCTGCTCTCCCATCAGGGAGAGGTGGTCAAAGAGCTAGCCATTGAGTTCATGTCAGAGACAGTCCCTCTTTCCCTTACTAGGGCTCCCACTTGAGCCATGGGCTGAGCAGGGGTTCCAGGTTATATCCATGCATGGTCCTCGGTTGTATTATCAGTCTCCGAAATGACCACTGTGCTCAGATATTTTGGTTCTGTTGCTATCCTGTTGAGCTCCTGTCCTCTCCAGGTCTTACTATCAACCCCTTCTTTCCTAAGATTCCCTGCACTCTGCCCAAAGTTTGTTTATGAGTCTCAGTATCTGCTTTGATACAATGCTAGGTAGAGTTTTTCAGAGTCCTTCTGCAGTAGACTCTTGTCTTGTTTCCCTTTTTCTCCTTCTTCCAATGTCCATTCCATTTGTGTTTCTGAGTGAGGATTAATCATCTTACCCAGGGTCTTCCTTCTAGCTCAGCTTCTTTAGGTGTACAGATTTTTGTGAGTTTATCCTATATTATATGTCTAGTATCCACTTATAAGTGAGTATATACCATGTGTGTCTTTCTGTTTTGGGGATACCTCACTCAGGATGATATTTTCTAGGTCCTACCCTTTACCTGCAAATTTCATGATTTCCTTGTTTTTAATTGCCCAGTAGTATTCCATTCTGTAAATGTACCACAATTTCTGTATCCATTCCTCCATTGAGGGACATCTGGGTTTTGTCTCTTACAAAAAAAGTTGCTACGAACATGGTTGTACAAATGTCCTTGTTGTGTACTTGAGCGTGTTTTGGATATATGCCTAGGAGTGGTATAGCTGGGTCTTGAGGAAACTCTATTCCTAATTGTCTGAGAAAGTACCAGACTGATTTCCAAAGTGGTTGAACAAGTTTACATTACCACCAGCAATGGAGAAGGGTTCCTCATTCTCCACATCCTCTCCAGCCTGTTTTGTCACTTGAGTTTTTATCTTAGCTGTTCTGATGTGTGTAAGGTGAAATCTCAAGGTCTTTTTGACTTGCATCTCCCTGATGACTAAGGACATTGACTGTTTCTTTAATGCTTCTCTGCCATTCTATATTCCTCTGTTGAGAATTCTGTTTAACACTGTATCCAATTTTTAATTGGCTTACTTGGTTTGCTGGTACTTACCTTCTTGAGTTCTTTTATATTCTGGATATTAAACCTCTTTCAGATATAGGGTTGGTGAAGATCCTTTCCCAGTCTGCAGGCTGTCGTTTTTTTCTGATAACAGTGCCCTTTGCTTTAAAGAAGATTTTCAGATTCATGAGATCACATTTATAGATTGTTGCTCTTAGAGACTGTGCTCTTGGTGTTCTGTTCCAAGTCTCTTCTTGAAGACACATAGTGCTATGAATTTTCCTGTTAGCGTTGCTTTCATTGTGTCCCATACGTTTGAGTAGGTTGTGCTTTCATTTTCATTGAATTCTAGAAAGTCTTTAATTCCTTTCTTTATTTCTTCCCTAACTCAGCTGTCATTGAGTAGGAAGTTGTTCAGTTTCCATGTGCGTGTCAGATTTTTGTTATTTCCGTTGTTGTTGAGGTCCAGCTTTAGTCCGTGGTGGTCAGATAGAATACAGGGCATTATTTCAATCTTCTTTTATCTGCTGAGGCTTGCTTTGTGACCAACTACATGGTCTATTTTGGAGAAGGTTCCATGAGGTGCTGAAAAGAAAGTATACTCTTTTGAATTTGGATGAACAGTTCTGTAGACATCTATTAGGTCCATTTGATTTAGGACCTATGTAAGTGCCTTTATTTCTCCATTTAGCATCTGTCTAGATGATCTGTCCTTTTGTGAGAGTGGCATGTTTAAGTCTCCCACTATTAAGGTGTTGGGATCAATGTGTGATTTAAGCTTTAACAATGTTTCATTTATAAATTTAAGCACTCTTGTATTTGGTACAAACATGTTCAGAATTGTGATTTCCTACTGGTGAATTTTTCCTTTGATGAGAATGAAGTGCCCCTCCTCATCTTTTCTGATTAATTTTGGTAGAAAGTCTATTTTACTAGATATTGGTGCTGGTCTGACTGCATATAGAAAAATGCAAATAGATCCATATTCATTACCCTGCATAAAACTAAATTACAAGTGGATCAAAGAACTCAACATAAAAGCAGACACACTAAATTGGTTAGAAAAAAAGTTGGGATTATGAGACTTAATTATTTTAAAATATTATTATTTTAATTATTCTATTTCCTTAAGAATTATACATTCATGTATAATGATTACTGGATACAGGTTTAACTTTTGTAGGTGTTACCTATCAAAAAAAAAAAAAAAAACCCATCCATTTCATTTAGACTTTTCAATTTAGTGGAGTGCAAATTTTTGAAGTAAGAGGTAATTACTCTTTGGATTTCCTCTGTGTCTTTTGTTATATTATCCTTCTCTTTTCTTATTTTGTTACATTGGATACTGTCTCTCTGCCTATTAGCTAGTTTGGCTAATGTTTGTGTATCTTGTTGATTTTTTTCTGAAAGAACAATTTCTTCATTTTGTTAATTCTTTGTATTGTTTTCTTTGTTTCCGTTTTATTGATTTCAGACCCAAGTTTCATTATTTTCAGCTGTCTCTTAGATGTGTTTGCTTCTTTCTTTTTCTACAGCTTTCAGTTGTGCTGTTAAGTTGATAGTATAAGATCTCTCTAATTTATGAAGATATCTACTGCTATGAACTTTCCTCTTAGTACTACTTTCATTGTGTTCCATAAGTTTGGGTATGTTGTGCTTTCATTTTCATTGGATTCTAGAAAGTCTTTGATTTTTTTTTTTCTTTCCTGACTGAGAGATCATTGAGTAGAGGGTTGTTTGTATTACATCAATTTGTAAGCTTTCTGTTGTTTCTGTTGCTATTGAAGTCCAACTTTAATCTATGGTTGTCTAATAAGATACAAGGAATTATTTCAATGTTCTTGAATCTATTGGGAATTGCTTCATGACTGACTAAGTGGTCAGTTTTGGAGAAGGTTCCTTGAGGTTCTTTTTCGTTTGGGTGAAATGTTATGTAGGTATCTGATTGTTCCTCTTGATTAAAAATGTTGGGTAGTTTCATTATTTCTTTTTTTCGTTTTTATCTCAATGATCTATCTGTCAGTGAAAGTGGGGTATTGAAGTCTCCCATTTTTTAGTAATGCTTTATTAATGTTCCTTATACAAATGTGGTTACCCTTGCGTTTAGGGCATAGATGTACAGAAATGAGATGTCAGCTTGGTGGATTTTTCCTTTGATGAGTATAGAGTGTCTTTCACTATCTCTTTTGATTGATTTTTGTTGAAAGCCTGTTTTATTAGATATTACAATAAATATTCCAGCTTACTTCTTGGGTACATTTGCTTGAAAAAAAATCCAGCCCTTTACTCTGAAGTAATGGATATCTTTTTTTGGTGAGGTATGTTTCCTGTATGCAACAGAGTGGTGGATCCTGTTTTCTCATCCTTTCTGCTAGCCTGTGTCTTTTTTTATTGTGAAATTGAGTTCACTGATGTTGGGCGGTATTATTGAACAATGCATTTTAATTCCTGTTACTTGGTTGTCATTAGTGTTTGTGTGTATGTTTGTGTGCATTTCCCTTCCTATGATTTTGCTATTGTGAAATTATTTATTTCCTGTGTTATCCTGGGTATAGTTAACTACCTTGGGTTTGATTTTTCCTTTCTGTAGAGCAGGTTTTGTGTATATTGTTTAAATATGGTTTTGTCTTCAAGTAGCTTGTTTTCTCCATCTGTGGTGATTGAGAATTTTGCTGGGTATAGTAGTCTGTGTTGGAATTTGTTGTCTCTTTTTATTTTATTTTATTAATTACACTTTATTCATTTTGTATCCCCCATAAGCCCCTCCCTCCCCTCCCGATCCTATCCTTCCTCCCCTTTCTGCATGCATGCCACTCCCAAAGTCCACTGATAGGGGAGGTTCTCCTCTCCTTTCTGATCTTAGTCTATCAGTTCATATCAAAAGTGACTGCACTGTCCTCTACTATGGCCTGGTAAGGCTGCTCCCCCCTCAGGGGGAGGTGATCAAAGAGCAGACCAATCAGTTCATGTCAGAGGCAGTCCCTCTTCCCATTACTATCTAACCCACTTGGACACTGAGGTTCCATGGGATACATCTGTGCAGGGGTTCTAGGTTATCTTCATGAATAGTCCTTGGTTGGAGTATGAGTCTCTGGGAAGTTCCCTGTGTTCAAATTTTCTTGTTCTGTTTCTCTCCTTGTGGATACCTTGTCGTCTCCAGCTCTTACTATTTCCCAGTTCTTACATAAAATTCCATTCACTCTGCCCAACAGTTGCCCATCAGGCTCAGCATCTGCTTTGATAGTCTGTAGGGCAGAGGTTTTCAGAGGCCCTCTGTGGTAGGTTCCTAGTTTGTTTCCTGTTTTCTTCTGGCTTTCAGAAGCCCTCTGTAGAAGGTTCCTAGATTTTTTCCTGTCTTCTTCTTCTTCTGATGTCCATCCTCTTTGCCTTTCAGGATGGGAATTGACCGTTTTAGTTAGGGTCCTCTCTCTTGCTTAGTTTCTTTAGATGCACAGATTTTAGTGACTTTGTACTATGTTGTATATCTATATGAATGAGTATATACCATGTGTGTCTTTTTGCTTCTGGGACAATTCACTCAGGATGATCCTTTCCAGGTCCCACCATTTACCTGCAAATTTCATGATTTCCTTATTTTTCATTGCTGAGTAATATTCCATTGTATAGATGTACCACAGTTTCTGCATCCATTCTTCAGTTGAGGGGCATCTGGGCTGTTTCCAGCTTCTGGCTATTACAAATAAAGCTGCTACAAACATGGTTGAGCAAATGTCCTTTTTGTGTACTTGAGCTTCTTTTGGATATATGCCCAGGAGTGGTATGGCTGGATGTTGGGGAAGCGCTATTCCTAGTTGTCTGAGAAAGCACCAGATTGATTTCCAGAGTGGTTGTACAAGTTTACATTCCCACAAGCAGCAAGAACACATCAAAGATATCATCCACCATGACCAAATAGGCTTCATCCCAGGTTTGCAGGGGTGGTTCAATATACAGAAATCCATCAATGTGATCCACCATATTAACAAACAGAAAGAAAAAAAATCACATGATAATCTCCTTACATGCTGAAAAGCATTTGACAAAATCCAATATCCATTCATGTTTAAAGTATTGGAGAGATCAGGGATACAAAGCACATATCTAAACATAGTAAAGGCGATATACAGCAAGCCTACTTAAAGCAATCCCACTTAAATCAGGAACAAGACAAGGCTGCCCACTCTCTCCATATCTCTTCAACATAGTTCTGGAAATCCTTGCTAGAGCAATAAGACAGATGAAGGAGATCAAGGGGATACAAATTGGAAAGGAAGAAGTCAAATTATCATTATTTGCAGATGATATGATAGTATATGTGAGTGACCCCAAAAACTCTACCAGGGAACTCCTACAGCTGATAAACACCTTCAGCAAAGTGGCTCGATACAAAATTAACTCAAAAAAATCAGTAGCCCTCCTGTATACAAAAGAAAAACGGACTGAGAAAGAAATTAGGGAAACAACACCCTTCACAATATCCACAAATGACATAAGGTACCTCGGAGTAACCCTAACCAAGGAAGTCAAAGACTTGTTGTCTCTTAAATGATGCATGACACTTGTCTAGGCCCTTCTACTTTTTAGAGTCTCTGTTAAGAATTTGTATGTAAAGAAGTTAAACAGCAAAAAATCAAGTAATCCAATTAAAAAATGGGTATAGAGCTAAACAGAGAATTCTCTGCAAAGGAATATCGAATGGCAGAGAAACACTTAAAGAAATGCTCAACCTCATTAGCCATCAGGGAAATGCAAATCAAAATGATCCTAAGATTTCACCTTACACCCATCAGAATGACTAAGATCAAAAATTCAAGTGACAACACATGCTGGAGAGGTTGTGGAGAAAGGGGAACCCTCCTCCACTGCTGGTGGGAATGCAAACAAGTACAACCACTCTGAAAAGCAATCTGGCACTTTCTCAAACAACTAGGAATAGTGCTTTCTCAAGATCCAGCTATACCACTCCTAGGCATATATCCAAAATATTCTCAAGTACACAATAAGGACATTTGTACAACCATGTTTGTAGCAGCCTTATTATTTATTTATTTATTTATTTATTTATTCTGAGTTTTCTTTCTTTTTTTAAAACAAAATTATTCATTCACACATATTCAATGAAAATAAACTGTTGTACATCATATGGTTAGTTTCTTTAGTTAACAAACAATGAATACTAAATCAAGAAAAATCAATGTCAAAATAAGCCTCCTCTAAACTGTGGTAATACGTTAGATATTCTGATTTTGGATACAGTCATAGATTTTTTCCAGATTAAGTACAGTAAAACTAACCTGAATTTTTTTTTAACTTTTATTAATTACACTTTATTCACTTTGTATTCCCCAATAAGCCCCTCCCTCCTCCCCTCCCAATCCCACCCTTCCTCCCCCTTCTTCACACATGCCCCTCTCCCCAAGTCCACTGATAGAGGAGGTCCTCCTCTCCTTCCTTCTGATCTTAGTCTGTCAGATCTCATTAGGAGTGGCTGCATTGTCGTCTTCTGTGGCCTGGTAAGGCTGTCCCCCCTCAGGGGAAGATGATCAAAGAGCAGGCCAATCAGATTATGTCAGAAACAGTCCCTCTTCCCATTACTATGTAACCCACATGGACACTAAATTGCCATGGGCTACATCTGTGCAGGGGTTCTAGGTTATCTCCATGCATGGTACTTGGTTGGAATATGAGTCTCTGGGAAGACCCCTGTGTTCAAATTTTCTGGTTCTGTTGCGAAGAAGAAGAAGAAAAAGAAGAAGAAGAAGAAGAAGAAGAAGAAGAAGAAGAAGAAGAAGAAGAAGAAGAAGAAGAAGAAGAAGAAGAAGAAGAAGACAGGAAACAAGCGAGGAACCTGCCACAGAGGGCCTCTGAAAGGCTCTGCCCTACAGACTATCAAAGCAGACGCTAAGACTTATGGCCAACTGTTGGGCAGAGTGCATGGAATTTTATGTAAGAATTGGGAAATAGGAAGATCTGGAGAGGACAGAAAGACTTTTTTTTTTTTTAAACCAGGACATTTTACAGAGACTGGTTGCTGAAAGAGCAAGCTAGACACAGTGAAGTCAGAACAACAGAGAATGAGAAGGAGCAAGAAGATTAAAACATATTATAAGAATTAGGTTAAGGCCAGGCAGAGCAATTCTCTCAGAAGCCAGTTTGAATCAGTCATCTTGGAGAGAAGTTTGGGCCAGAACCAGCCAGCAAGAGTTCAGATAGAGCTAGAAAGATTTGGGAATGTCTCTCATCTCATTTCCTCATCTGAGGAAATAAAAACAACATTGCAAGATGTGCTGATTTTCAAGAGATACATAGACTTAAAAGAGTAGAGAAGTTTTATATTCACAGCAAAGTAAAGCAGGAAGTGTAGGCATGTTCCCTCTCTGCATGCTGCGTTCCTTGTCTCTTCAGAGTGGAGCATTTGTTACAGCTGATTAGATTGCACATCACTGTCATCTAAAGCCCATTATGCATTGGGGCTGTATAGAGTGATTATTAGTGTCGATACTGTAACATTCTTGGGGTTGAAAATGTACATACAAATGTGTATCACACATCTTCACTGCCCTCAAAATCCTCTCTTGTCTATTCAAGTCTCTCTCTCTCTCTCTGAGGACCTCTAGAAATAACAGGTGTTTTTGTTGGCTTTATGGCATTGCTTTTTCTAGAATGCCGTGTGTCAGGACCCTATGGTAAGCAGCCTTTTCTGACGGACTTCTTCAATTAGCAACACAGCTCTACAACTCGGCTGTGTCTTTCCATGCACCATGAATTTTTATTACTGAATACACCCCATTGTCTGAATGCACCAGAGATTACTTGTACGTACTTACTGAAGAACATCTTACTTTCTCCTAGAATTATGGATCAAACGTTTGTATACAACAAAGTGCATGAGTTTTGTGTCAATATAGATTTCTAAGGCTTTTAAAGGGTAAACATCAAGAAGTGTGATTTCTGGCTTGCATGGCAAGAACGTGCTTAGCTCTAGGGAACTAGCTAACTTCCCACTTGGTCTTGGTGGTACGCTCCTAGCAGTGTGGATGAGGTTTTGTTGCTGACGTCCCTCACCAGCATCTTGGGTGGGTTTTGGTCATTGCAGTAGTTGCACTGTGCAGTCGTATTTAGATCAGTTTGCATTTCCGTAATGAAAGATGACATGGAGATTCTCTTTTGCTTTATTTGCCATGTGAGTATCTTCTTTTTTTTTTTTTTTCAATGCAGTTTATTCAGGAACATTGAACAATCCTCGGACCCCGGGGAAAGCCAGCCCACAGCTTAAATAGCCTCTGGGTAGCCAACCCAGGTGAGCCACGTGGGCAATGCAGATAGGTCCACATACATGGAAGCAAGCCAGATCCTAAGCGTTAGCCAAATGTGGAATTGTTCGTGACAGAGAGCACTCACCATCAGGAACGTGGAAGGCAGAAACCAGTTCCATCTTTAAGGCTAGGCATTACGCAGCTCTCTACAGTTCCCCCTTTTTGTTTTGGACACATCAGGCAAGAGTAGAGGTCTGATCTCTGATATTAGAAATAAATTGGGACTTTGTACAGATGTTCATTTAGGTGTCATCCACCCAAAGAGCATCATACCCTTCCGATACCTTTTTCTCAGAGGCGGGACCTGGGAGATCAACCCACATGCAATCAGACATGCTCTTCTCTGGGTACAAAGCAGCTGACCCTGAGTGCAGTGCTTAGCCTCCCATCCTGAGCATAACATTTTAGCTTTTTGTGGTAGCCAACCATGCTTGGGGAGACTGTCCTGCTTCAATGGCTGTAAGGCCTGAATGGTCAAGGCTGCATTACGCTGTTGTGAGACTCTAATCTTGGATATACACCACAGGCAAAGCAAGGAGACCAACACCAGAAGGCCTGCTAACGCTCCCATGCCCGCCCATTCCTTCAGATGATTCATGGCTACAGCAATCCATGATGATAATCCTGTGGCTAGTCCTGTGTCCACTCTGGAAGAATTTACTGTGACAATGGCCACTCTCAGCTGCTCCGTCGTAGTATCGAATTCTCCAGTCCAATTACCTAAAATATAGCTAGACAATTGTTTAGACAGATTTGCAGCACGGGAAAAATTCTCATGTTATATGCTAGTGACTCAAAGTCCAGCATATTTTCATTGACAGCCAAGTTGAGCGATTTGCCATAGGGTATCAATTTGCTCCTGCACGAGGTCAATCCTCTGATTGAACACCATCAAGCTTCCTTTTAGTTGAGCATTAATTCCTTTTTGTACAACCAAGGCATGAGCTACATTGGCTAAATGATTATTCAGGGTCAGAGCAGTCTGCACAGTATGACTCATGGTTAATGGCCAGGTGGTAACTCCAACAGCCACCAATGAGATGGCAGTAACAATGGCAGGTGTAGTTCCAAGATCCCTTTTCTGTCTGAAGAGAGTCATAGCATGAGGGGCATCAATGGACACAGACACCCAGCGAGGCATGCCAGTAACCAGGGCATACCTAAATTTACTAGCATTCCAGCGTTGGACAAAAAAGCAAGTATCAATACCACAATTACTTGGCTCTATCTGGCTAATAATGAATAAAAATGGGGGATATAAACAAACAGGTGTAGGCTTATAGGAAATATTATGAGAAGCCTTATCCCCCTAGTTGGAACATCCTGCGTCAGTTCTAGAACTAGCAGTGGTGGTGTCGGAGTCTGAGTAGGTTCAGGAGACCATTGCCCCCAGGGGCGAGAAGTGCTCCATGCCAATTGACTAACTCCATGTTTTCCTCCACTTTTGAAAGCCATTTAAAGTTCTTAAATTATTTTTTCCCTTTTTTTTAAAATTTTTCATCAATTACACTTTATTCATTCTGCATTCCCCCATAAGCCCCTCCCTCCTCCCCTCCCAATCCCACCCTCCCTCCTCCCTCTGCTTGCATGCCACTCCCCAAGTCCACTGATAGGGGAGGTTCTCCTCTCTTTCCTGATCTTAGTCCATCAGTTCACATCAAAAGTGGCTGCATTGTCCTCTACTATGGCCTGGTAAGGCTGCTCCCCCCCAAGGGGGAGGTGATCAAAGAGCAGGCCAATCAGATTATGTCAGAGGCAGTCCCTCTTCCCATTAAGATGTAACCCAATTGGACTCTGAACTGCCTTGGGCTACATCTGTGCAGGGGTTCTGGGTTATCTCCATGAATAGTCCTTGGTTGGAGTATAAGTCTCTGGGAAGTTCCCTGTGTTCAAATTTTCTTGTTCTGCTGTTCTCCTTGTGGAGACCCTGTCCTCTCCAGCTCTTACTATTTCCCAGTTCTTACCTAAAATTCCATTCACTCTGCCCAACAGTGGCCCATCAGGCTCAGCATCTGCTTTGATAGTCTGAAGGGCAGAGGCTTTCAAAGGCCCTCTGTGGTAGGCTCCTAGGTTGTTTCCTGTTTTCTCCTTCTTCTGATGTCCATCCTCTTTGCCTTTCCAGATCGGGATTGGAGATTTTTGTTAGGGTCCTCTCTCTTGCTTAGTTTCTTTAGATGCACAGGTTTTAGTGGTCTGTCCAATGTCGTATGTCTATATGAGTGAGTATATACCATGTGTGTCTTTTTGCTTCTGGGACAACTCACTCAGGATGATCCTTTCCAGATCCCACCATTTACCTGCAAATTCCATGATTTCCTTATTTTTCAATGCTGAGTAATATTCCATTGTGTAGATGTACCACAATTTCTGCATCCATTCTTCAGTTGAGGGGCATCTGGGTTGTTTCCAGCTTCTGGCTATTACAAATAAAGCTGCTACAAACATGGTTGAGCAAAGGTCCTTTTTGTGTACTTGAGCCTCTTTTGGATATATGCCCAGTAGTTATATGGCTGGATCTTGAGGAAGCACTATTCCTAGTTGTCTGAGAAAGCGCCAGATTGATTTCCAGAGTGGTTGTACAAGTTTACATTCCCACCAGCAGTGGAGAAGGGTTCCCCTTTCTCCACAACCTCTCCAGCATGTGTTGTCACTTGAGTTTTTGATCTTGGCCATTCTCATGGGTGTAAGGTAAATCTCAGGGTTGTTTTGATTTGCATTTCCCTAATGGCTAATGAGGTTGAGCATTTCTTTAAGTGCTTCTCTGCCATTCGATATTCTTCTACAGAGAATTCTCTGTTTAGCTCTGTTCCCCATTTTTTAAGTGGATTACTTGGTTTGCTGCTTTTCAGCTTCTTTAGTTCTTTATATATACTGGATATGAGTCCTCTGTCAGATAAAAGGTTGGTGAAGATTCTTTCCCAATCTGTAGGTAGTCGCTTTGTTTTAATGACAGTGTCCTTTGCTTTGCAGAAGCTTTTCAGTTTCATGAGGTCCCATTTATTGATTGTTGCTCTTAGAGCCTGTGCTGTTGGTGTTCTGTTCAGGAAGTTTTCCCCTGTACCAATGAGTTCTAAGGTATTTCCCACTTTTTTTTCAAGCCGATTTAATGTGTCTGGTTTCATGTTGAGGTCTTTGATCCACTTGGACTTCAGTTTTGTGCACGGTGACAAGTATGGATCTATTTTCATTTTTCTACATGTAGACATCCAGTTAGACCAGCACCATTTGTTGAAGATGCTATTTTTTTTCATTGTATGGTTTTGGCATCTTTGTCAAAGATCAGGTGTCCATAAGTGTGTGGGTTTATTTCTGGGTCCTCTGTTCGGTTCCATTGATCCACCATTCTGTTTCTATGCCAGTACCATGCAGTTTTTAAAACTGATCCTCTATAGTACAACTTAAGATCAGGGATGGAGATACCTCCAGAAGATCTTTTATTGTAGAGGATTGTTTTAGCGATTTTGGGTTTCTTGTTATTCCATATGAAGTTGAGAATTTTTCTTTCCAGGTCTGTAAAGAATTGTGTTGGTAATTTGATGGGCATTGCATTGAATCTGTAGATTGCTTTTGGTAAGATGGCCATTTTTACTATGTTAATCTTGCCAAGCCATGAGCATGGGAGATCTTTCCATCTTCTCATATCTTCTTCTAATTGTTTCTTCAGAGATTTGAAATTTTTTTCATACAAGTCTTTGACTTCCTTGGTTAGGGTTACTCCAAGGTACCTTATGTCATTTGTGGCTATTGTGCAGGGTGTTGTTTCCCTAATTTCTTTCTCAGCCCTTTTGTCTTTTGTATACAGGAGGGCTACTGATTTTTTTTTTTTGAGTTAATTTTGTGTCCGGCCACTTTGCTGAAGGTGTGTATCAGCTGTAGGAGTTCCATGGTAGAGTTTTGGGGGTCACTCACGTATACTATCATATCATCTGCAAATAGTGATAATTTGACTTCTTCCTTTCCAATTTGTATCCCCTTGATCTCCTTCAACTGTCTTATTGCTCTAGCAAGGGCTTCCAGCACTATGTTGAAGAGATACGGAGAGAGTGGACAGCCTTGTCTTGTCCCTGATTTCAGTGGGATTGCTTTAAGTATCTCTCCGTTCACTTTGATGTTGGCTATAGGTTTGCTGTATAACGCCTTTACTATCTTTAGATATGTGCCTTGTATCCCTGATCTCTCCAATACTTTGAACATGAATGGATGTTGGATTTTGTCAAATGCTTTTTCAGCATCTAGGGAGATTATCATGTGGTTTTTTTCTTTCAGTTTGTTAATATGGTGGATCACATTGATGGATTTCCGTATATTGCACCACCCCTAAATACCTGGGGTGAAGCCTACTTGGTCATAGTGGATAATATCTTTGATGTGTTCTTGGATTCGGTTTGCAAGTATTTTATTAAGTATTTTTGCATCAATGTTCATAAGGGAGATTGGCCGGAAATTCTCTTTCTTTGTTGAGTCTTTGTGAGGTTTAGGTACCAAGGTGACTGTGGCTTCATAGAATGAATTTGGTAATATTCCTTCTGTTTCTATTTCGTGGAATAGTTTGAAGAGAATTGGTGTTAGCTCTTCTTTGAAGGTCTGGTAGAATTCTGCGCTGAAGCCATCTGGTCCTGGGCTTTTTTTGGATGGGAGACTTTTGATGACCGCTTCTATTTCTTTGGGGGATATAGGACAATTTAGTTGATTTACCTGGTCCTGATTCAGCTTTGGTAAGTAAAATCGATCAAGATAATTGTCCATTTCATTTAGATTTTCAAATTTTGTGGCATATAGACTTTTGAAGTAAGTCCTAATGATTGTTTGGATTTCCTCAGTGTCTGTAGTTATATCCCCCTTTTCAATTCTGATTTTGTTGATTTGGGTGGTGTCTCTCTGCCTTTTAGTTAGCCTGGCTAAGGGTTTGTCGATCTTGTTGATTTTCTCAAAGAACCAGCTCTTGGTTTCATTGATTCTTTGAATTGTTTTATTTGTTTCCAATTGATTGTTTTCAGCCCTGAGTTTGATTATTTCCAGCTGTCTACTCCTTCTTGGTGTGTCTGCTTCTTCTTTTTCTAGGGTTTTTAGGTGGGCCATTAAGGTGCTTGAATGAGCTGTCTTGAATTTCTTCTTGAAGGCACTTAGTGCTATGAACTTTCCTCTTAGCACTACTTTCATTGTGTCCCACAAGTTCGGGTATGTTGTGTCTTCATTTTCATTGATTTCTAGAAAGACTTTAATTTCTTTCTTTATTTCTTCCCTGACCCAGCTGTCATTTAGTAACAAGTTGTTCACTTTCCATGTGTGTGTAGGCTTTTTGTTATTTCTGTTATTGTTGAGGTCCAGCTTTATTCCATGGTGATCAGACAAGATACAAGGGATCATTTCAATCTTCTTGTATCTATTGAGGCTTGCTTTGTGACCCACTATATGGTCTATTTTGGAGAAGGTTCCATGAGGTGCTGAGAAGAAGGTAAATTCTTTTGTGTTTGGGTGTAAAGTTCTGTAAATGTCTGTTAGGTCCATTTGATTAATGACCTCTGTCAGAAACATTGTTTCTTTGTTTAATTTCTGTTTTGTTGACCTGTCCTTTGTTGAGATTGGGGTGTTGAAGTCTCCCACTATTAATGTGTGGAGATCTATATGTGCTTTAAATTTTATCAATGTTTTTTTCACAAATATGGGTGCCCTTGTATTTGGGGCATAGATGTTCAGGATTGTGATGTCTTCCTGGTGGAATTTTCCCTTGATGAGTATGAAGTGTCCTTCCCCATCTCTTTTGATTAATTTTGGTTGAAAGTTTATTTTATCAGATATTAGAATGGCTACTCCTGCTTGCTTCTTGCATCCATTTGCTTGAAAAGCAGTCTTCCATCCCTTTACCCTCAGGTAATGTCTATCTTTGTGACTTAGGTTTGTTTCTTGTATGCAACAGATTGCTGGGTTTTGTTTACGTATCCATTCTGTTAATTCTGTGTCTTTTTATTGGAGAGTTGAGTCCATTGATGTTGAGAGAGATTAATGACCAGTGGCTGTTAGATCTCTTGATTTTGATGTTGGCTGTGGTCATCAGGTTGTGTGCTTGGTTGCTTTTTGTTTTACTGAAGTGAGGTTATTTATTTCCTGTGTTTTCTTGAATGTAGCTAGCTTTCTTGGGTTGTATTTTCCCTTCCAGTGTCTTCTGTAATGCTGGATTTGTTTGTAGGTATTGTTGAAATTTGTTTTTGTCATTGAATATCTTGTTTTCTCCATCTATGAGGACTGAGAGTTTTGTGGGATATAGTAGCCTGGGCTGACATCTGTGTTCTCTTAGGGTCTGCATGATATCAGTCCAGGCCCTTCTGGCTTTCATAGTCTCTGTTGAAAAGTCAAGTGTGATTCTAATGGGTTTGCCATTATATGTTACTTGGCCTTTTTCTCTTGCACCTTTTAATATTTTTTCTTTGTTCTGTATACTTACTGTTTTGATCATTATGTGTCGGGAGGATTTTCTTTTCTGGTCAAATTTGTTGGGTGTTCTGTAGGCCTCATGTATTCTAATTGGACTCTCCTTTAGCTTGGGGAAATTTTCTTCAATGATTTTGTTGAAAATATTTTCTGGGCCTTGGAGAAGGGAGTCTTCTTTTTCCTCTATACCTATTATTCTTGGGTTTTGTCTTTTCATATTGTCTTGCATTTCTTTGACAGTCTGTGTCAGGAATTTTTTAGATTTAACATTTTCTTTGACAGATACGTCAATTTCTTCCATTGTATCTTCTACTCCTGAGATTCTTTCTTCCATCTCTTGTAGTCTGTTGGTTATGCTTACCTCTGTAGTTCCTGTTTTCTTCCCTAGATTCTTCCTTTCCATTATTTCTTCCATTTGTGTTTTCTTTAATTTTTCCAATTCTATCTTCAGGTCTTGAGTTGTTTTGTTTACTTCCTTCACCTGTCTGATTGTACTTTCCTGTTTTTCTTTTAGTTCCTTCAACTCTGTTTCTTTTATTTCATTCAGTGTTTTAAGCATTTCCTTTCTAAGGGCCATAAACTGTTTGGCTGCAGCTTCCTCTATTTCTTTACAGATGGTAATATTCTGTTTGAGTTTATCTTCCTCTATGTCTTTACAAATCTTATTTGTTTCCTCTGTTATCATCTTCATGAGCATACTTGTTAGGTCATCTTCTTGGATTTCAGTTATGGTGGGGTGTCCAGGGCTACTTGCCCTTGGGTAACTGGGTTCTGGAGATGCCATATTGCTCTGTCTTTTGTTGCTTGAGCTTTTATGCTGGCCTCTACCCATTGTGCTATCTTAGGTGTTTGGGGTTATTTTCTGGTGGTTTCTGGGGATCCTGTGGTTGAGAGAATCCCCTTTGCAGAAAGCTGGTTTTTCCTGAAGGATGTCTTCTCAGGTTTTTGGGTATAGTCCCTGGATGGCTGGTGCTTTTTCAGGAGTTGCTCACCTCAGGGATGTAGACCTGAGTGGTAACTGTGGTCTTTGTTAGTCGAGAGGGTTCTCCTCTCACCCAGGGAAGTCCCGAGGGCAGCTGCCCTGTTTCTGGGTTTCTTGTTGTAAATTTAATGATGAGCTGCTGTGACCCAGTTGGACATCAGGCACGCAACAACTGTTCGTGCCTGTGTTTGGAGCACAGCTGAGTGCTGGTGCCTCGGCCCCACTAGTCTGCTAGACTTTTTCTAGGGAAGGATTGGATTATTTAGGTCAGTACAGTTTCCTTCCTTCCCTGTGGATTCTCTGGAGACAGGGACTCCCAGTGTCTTTTTTTGCCCTGGTGCACACTGCTCAGTGTCCGCCAGCTGGCTGGCTGCAGAAACTGCCTGTGCCTGGAGCACAGCTGTGTGATGGCGGCTCAGTCTCTGCCAGCTGTCTGGTGCGCAGAAACTGCCTGTGTTTGCCTCTGCGGCCTTTGGGAACCTGGGTGCCTCCCTAAGCTGGGTAATTTTCCGGGGACCTTTTCAGGTTGGGGGTGTCGGCTGAGTGCTCTGAGATCAGACCAGCCGTTTCCCTCCCTGTGTGTTTGCACTGGACAGTGAAACTCATTCACTGGTGCCCTGGTACCCACAGTTCTATCTCAGGTGGTGAGTCAGGTGCGCAGGCAGGCAGGGCTCAGTGCTGGAGCCTGGGTCCCCAGCTCTGGCTCTGGGCTGGGTCCTGGGGTGCCCGTGGACCCCGAGTCTTTTCCAGGGGATGTCTGGGTGACCTAAGGCCGGTCCCAGTCATTTCCTGTTACCTGGGGTTATCTCTCGACTGAAAATTCCAGTCTCTGATAGTGTGGTGTGCATGGTTCAGTCTGGGACCCTGACCAGAGACACTGGCTTGTGGCTCTGGGCTGGGGCTGGGGCTGGCGGCCGGCAGCCAATCGTCTGGTGGAACCGGGATCTCTTCCACGGTTTAGATGGGTGAGTTAAAGATGATTGAATCCCCCACCGTGGGGTATCCTCTCACCTGGGAAACACAATGACTGTGTTTTATGGCCGCCAGTTCTGATTACTGGTCACTGTGCTAATCCTGCTGCTGCTGCTCAGAATGAGAGTCCTCCAGGTGCCGCCATCTTGCCCCTCCTCCGTGAGTATCTTCTTAAGTGCAGCCTTATTTTTAATAGCCAGAAGCTGGAAACAGCCCAGATGCCCCTCAGTGGAAGAATGGGTACAGAAATTGTGGTATATCTACACAATGGAATATTACTCAGCAATAAAAAACAAGGAAATCATGAAATTTGCAGGTAAATGATGGGAGTGACCTATCCCAGAAGCAGAAAGATGTACACGGTATATACTCACTCATATAAACATATAATATAGGATAAACCTACTAAAATCTGTACACCTAAAGAAACTAATCAAGAGGGAGGTCTCTTGCTAAAATCCTCAATTCCTAACTAGAAAGGCAAAGATGCTGGACATCAGAAAAAGGAGAAAAGAGCGAACAAGTCAGGAGCCTGACACAGAGGACCTCTGAAAATCTCTGCCCTGCAGACTATCAATGTAGATACTGAGACTTATGGGCAACCTTTTGGCAGAGTGCAGGGAATCTTAATAAAGAAGTTGGAAAGTGTAAGATCTGAAGAGGACAGGAACTCCATAAGGAGAGCAACAGAACCAAAAAATCTGAGCACAGGGGTCTTTCCTGAGACTGCTATTCCAACCAAGGACCATGCATGGAGATAACCTAAGACCCCTGCACAGATGTAGCCCATGGCAGTTCTGTATCCAAGTGGGTTCCATTGTAATAGGAACAGGGACTGTCTCTGACATGAACTGATTGGCCTGCTCTTTAATTACCTCCCCCTGAGGGAGAAGCAGCATTACCAGGCCACAGAAGAAGACAAGGCAGCCACTCCTGATGAGACCTAATTGACTAGGATCAGAAGGAAGGAAAAGAAGTCCTCCCCTATCATTGGACTTGGGGAGGGGCATGCATGCAGAGGAAAGGAGGGATTGGGACTGGAGGAGGGAGGGAACCGGGGGGGGGGGATACAAAGTGAGTAAAGTGTAATTAATAAAGAAAAATAAGATCAAAAAAATAAAAAAAGAATTTGTGTGTAATTCTCATAGGTTTGCCTTTCTATATTGTTTTTTGTTTTTCCTTGCAGCTTTTAATATTTTTCTTTGTTCTGTATATTTAGTGTATTGATTATTATGTGAAGGGAGGATTTTGTTTTTTGGTCCATTCTAGGTGGTCTTCTCTAAGCGTCTTGTATGTTTATAGGCACGTCTTTCTTTAGTTTGGAGAAATTTTCTTCTATGAGTTTACTGAGAATATTTTTAGTCCTTGGAGCTGGGACTCTGCACCTTCTTCTATTCTTATTATTCTATCTTATTTTTCGTGGTCTAGATGTTTTCATAGTATTCCAGATTTCCTGGGTGTTTTGTGTGAGGAATTTTTTTGAATTAAACATTTTCTTTGACTTGATATATCAATTTCTTCTAACAAATCTTCTATGCCTGAGATATTCTCTTCAAACTCTTGTAATCTGTTGTTGGTTCTTCTCTTTGTTGTTCCTGTTCTCTTACTTAGGTTTTCCATATACAGGATTTTCTTGGTTTTTGTTTTCTTTATTGCTTCTCCTTCCATTTTCGGGTCTTGAACTGTTTTATTTATTTCCTTCACCTGTTTAATTGTATTTTCCCATATCTCTTTAAAGAATTTACTAATTTCCTCCTTTAAGGCCTCTATAATCTTTTTTCTTTTCTTGTTTGATTTAAATTTATTTAATTTAATTTATTCATTTTACATACCAATCATAGCCCCCTTCCTCAACTCATCCTCGTCCAACCCTCCTCTCTCTTTCTCCCTCCCCCCCCCAGTCCTCAGAAACAGACACCTCTCCTCCCCTACCAGCTGACCCCAGGCTATCATAAGTACTGGCTGCCCCTTCTTTCTCTGTGGCCTGACACCATACCCCCACCCAGGAGAAAGTTATGCAGGAGCTGGTAACAGAGTGTATGTCAGATATAGCCCCTGCTTGCCTTACTATTGAACCCACATGGAGACTGAACTGCCCATTGACTACATCTAAGCAGGCCTTCAACATCTTTTAAGATTAGATTTAAGTTCATTTTCTCGTACTTTAGTTGTTTTGGGATGTCCACAGCTTGTAGTAGGATAGCTGTGCCCTGGAGGTGCCATATTGTCCTGGCTCTTATTGGTTGTGTTGTCACTGGATGTTCCTGGTGGAGCAGTTATTCTGAAAGTGGACCTAAGCAAAATATTCACGGTGTAACAGGCCTCCAATGGCCAATCTTGTGCTGGATATTGTGGCACAGCAGGCCTTAATGTTTCTGCAGTAACAAGCTAACTGAATGTGGGTGGAATGGTGGCCACACAATGAAGTCTGGTGGGCAGGGCACATCTTGGGCATCTGTGCATGTCTCAAGGGACCCAAAGATGCAGAGTAGTTGATGGGAGGGATGCTCTAAAGTGGACATTCCTGGAATATCAGGCTTGGTGAAGGAGGGCAGAGTGGCGACCAAATATAAGGGGACAGTCAAGATATTTTCTTTATTTAAAGAGAAAAGCATATTGATTTTGTAGGATAGATAGCCTTGGCTAATTTGGACTATCAAAAGGTCCTAACACTAGGGAAATTTGATAAATCCATGAGAAAATAGTAACAATCCCAGAAAACAGATTAAGTATGGAAACTAGTATGAAGTAATTTCTTTATGAAATATCTCTTATCTAGTATAGAATTCAAGGAAACTCTTAGTAACAAGACATTGCAGCATCCATTTGTCTTTACCTTTCTATAAGAAAATTTTCCTTCATCCTTTCTCTATTTCTGGTAAAAACTTTATTTCTAACTATGCATATTATTAACTACTTTTTGAGTCAGGGATTCACTATAGCTCAGGATCACCTGGAACTTACTCTGTAGCTCAGGCTGGTCTTAAACAAATGATAGTCTTCCTACTTCATTTGCTTGAGTGCTTGAATAGCAGGCATGAGCCATATTATTAAATATTTGTGGAGCAATTTCCAAAATGGCTGCAACATTTTAAAGATTTATTAACGTTTATGTATGTTGGCCTAACTGTATATATGTGCACCACATACATGTGTGATGCCTGCAGAAGTCAGAAGAGGACTGTGAATCTTCGGGAACTTGAGTTATGGATGATTGTTAATGACCATGTGGAGCTAGGAATTGAATCCAGTCCTCTGTAGTAGTCAATATTTTTAATTTTAGTAATTCTCATTGGTATGTACCATCCCCAGGCTAACTTACACATTTTTAAATGTTTCTGACCTGTATTGAGTGAGTAGTAGCTACTATTTAGTATATTATATAACTATAGTAAATAAACTAGATATGTAATACAATAATTATTTCATGTGATGTCTTTTAGTTATTATTATGATTTTAATCCAAAAATTCCTAGTATGTTTACATAATCACAGAGGGTTTTTTATACCATTTAATTTTCAATATTTGTGATGTGTTTATTTGTTATTTTTGAATATTTTTCCACAGCACTGTAGAAAGAAAAAAAATTAGAATGGCATATGCTAAGGCTGAGTTTCACCAAAAGGACTTGTTTATATTAAACAGAAGGCTTTTGGGTTAGAGTTATGTATTATGATGCTGAGCCACATCAAACAATAAACAGGTTTTTACAATTCACAATATTGAGGTTCACAATGGGATCAAATATCCTGCAATACCTATACTGGATACTAAGGAAAATAATGCTAATTTAAGTCAGCCTTGATGCTGACAACATTAAGCATTAGTTATTGTTAGTTTCAAATTTGCTGAGCCTTTAGAGCCATCAATTGCCATGATATCAAAAGTGATTCTAAGTGTCAAATTCAAACAGAAGACATCTGTTTGAAACTGATATGCCTCGGTGCAGTCAGCAAGGATACTTGGCTTATTAAAGTTACATCAATGGCATCACAAGAGTGCACGATAGAACATCATCACTGGCTCGTAGTTAATCATGCTAAATTACTAGCCTACAACTATGTAACATCTCTGCACCGAGGACTGCAGGAGGTTGTGAACATTACAAAGGACAGGGTCTTGCAATAGGTTATGGCCAGATTTTATTCCCTAACTATGTACCTCTGAAATGACTGGTTAGGAAAGCTTGGAGGGAGAGGTCCCCTCTTCTCTTTTCCTCTACCAATTACAACAAAAAAGTCACACACACACATTTTTACAATACCTGATAGGAAATATATACAAAGCCTGTCTTTTTCCTCTGCTAGCATGCCTGCTTCTTCATGCCTTCATTTTTCTGATGAGGCTACTCATCCCATGATTCACCCCTAAAGGAAAACTTTCAGTAATTTAGCAGTATTCACTCCTGTACACACATCAAAGTTATACTCCCCATAATCATAAAGCTACTGTCTCTTCCCTACACATTAACACACAGGTATACTCCACAAACCTAGGACTAGAGACCACATGTACTTTACTTTTGTAAAAGTCAGTGTATCAGCATTGTCACTATAGGATTTGTTCCAGACACCAGGGTTGGTATGGGGCTGCTGTATGCCTGGATATTCTTGGGCAGGTCTGCCAGAAACTTCTAAGGAAGCCCCTCCATGTATGTACATAGTGAGGGGCTGTCAGATGACATCAAGAGTGGAGCTGTGCGTTTTCAAATTGGGTGTGGGCACAGCTTAGAATTTGTTCTGAAAACAGTTCACAGAGCAAAAAACAAGAGTTTTGAGTTTTACTCCTCCCTGTTACTGATACAGGAAGTTGCGAGAAGCGTGTGCTTCTGCTCACACTGAAATCTGGGTAGCTGATTTTTACCACTGTCATGAGGCATACATACTTTCACCCACATACTCCTATGAGTCCAGCTTCTGGCTGCTTCTCAACCAGCAAAGTTCTTTGGCTTCCCAAGTCCAAGAACAAGGAAGCTCTTCTGCCTGAATTGTCCAATTCATTTGCTGCCTCAACTACAACAAAGAACTGCTCTCCGGAACTTAAAATTTCAGAAACATTTGTATAGTACAATGCTGCCTTTAGGGAGGTGTTGTTAGTCATTAAAAATTCTTAAGGTCAAACTCCATATTTTGAAACTTTTATGTATGTTTATGTTTTGCCTATATGCTTATCTGTGTGAGGTTGTTAGATCCTCTGGAACTGGAGTTACAGACAAGTGTGAGTTGCCATGTTGGTGTTAGGAATTGAACCTGAGTCCTGTGGAAAAGTAGTTAGTACTTGTAATTGCTGAGCCATCTCATTTTGATTTCTATTTTGTCATTTAAGTATTCCAAAGAATAATATGAAGCCATTATTATACCAAATATTGATTTTCCTTATTATAGATAGATAACGTGCTCAGCATTTGCTGTTAATCATTGAATCCATAATAGAAACAATTCTATGTGTATATATTAGCTGGTATAAGTGGTACAGACTTTTCCCCCCAAGATACTCAGGTGGTATAGGTATTGGCACCATTAGGAGCCTAGGAATTTGAGGATAGCCTGGCCAATCTATTGAAATTTGGTATCCAAACACTACTATCATAAAAATGGTTTTTAAAATGAGTCCTCAAGACCAACTGGAGTTCTCACTGTTAATTGCAAAGTAGTATTATTTTCCGGGGGACAAGTTTTTATTACTACAGTTGGATAATCTTTTACTCTTATTTTTAGCCATTAGTTCAGTCATACATACTGGTAAATATTCTAATAATTTTTTCAGATATACTAGTAGTAATGGCTACAAATATTTAATATTTAAACAAAAATCAATATTTAAACACAAATTCATCTTTTTATAATAATATAGGTGGCATAGGAAATATGTGCTTGCTAACTAGATTCTTACAAGAGTCTAAGGATGTTTCACTTATATTTCCAGTGTGAACTGATATTACAATGGCCCATTTACAAATAACAGAAACAAAGAACCCATTACATCAGATAATTAAAATAAAAGGAAAAGGCAACAGAAGCACCTCAGCAAGAATTTATAAAATAAAAAAAAAAGACTTACCAGATGACTCAGCATGTAAAAGGTGACTGTCAACAAGTCTTTTGACTAGAGTTTCACCCAGAATTCCATATGGTAGGAGAAGAGAACCAACTATTGCAAGTTGTTCTCTATCTATGTGTTATCATACCTACATTTATACACATTGGAAAAAAATCTAAAATAACAACAGCAAAACCCCAAAAATCCAAACACAAACAGAAGAAATGTGATGCTTCTTGCCCAGAGAGAGTCCAACAGGAAACAGTATTTATTCCAATCTAATGACAAAAAAATCCATCTTAAGTTAACTTCTGTTATTTCTGTTTCAGACACTTGTTTTTATTAGCTGATGTTTTCATTCACATTCATGAAATGAGATATCTTAAGGTCAAATTTGATTTTTATTTCATCATGCAGATGTAACTTAGGATAAATTTAGGTTTTCATAGTCTTCAGATATTTACAAATGCTGTTTTCGTGTTTTGCCACAAAGAGTGGTTCAGTTCAGATAAATCTACTAATGTGCCACAAGCTGACCTATATGACAGCACTACCCCTTTCCTACCAAATGAACATCAAGAAGAAGCTGCATATGTCAGGTAATATATGCTGGCATCATCCATCTTGCAGGATAAACAGAAAACTGCTAGCTTGTAAGCAAATGGGAGCTTGTGTAGGAGAAAGTAAGTCAGTTGAACAATCTCCAAGAGGCATGCAGGGAAAATACCCCTTCTTCTGGGAACATTACATGAAATGAGTCAAAGTTAAGAAAGAACAGTCTTGGATGACATGCACAGCTTCTCAGCTGCTGAGGACCTTCTCCCTCCTCCATTTTTACTATTCACTTTATATAATTATGTTACTCAGATTATGTATTCCACCTATAAGCCATTTGTCATACATATATGTCATTTATATCTTACTTAAGTCTCTCGGTTTTTTTTTGGGGGGGAGGGGTGATTAAACCTAAGGCTTCTCACCTCTTACAGCCTCAGGAAGTATTCTAAAACTGAGTAGAATCTCAACTCTCTTCCTTATATATCTGTCTATCTATCTATCTATCTATCTATCTATCTATCTATCTATCTATCATTAGAGGAAGTGTCTCATAAACTTACTCAAGCCAGACATGGAGTTGTGATTTTCATGCCTCAGACTCCTGAGTAGGTACTGGAAACATAGGCCCACACCAATAGTATAGATTTTAATTTTTAAAATATATGTTTTTGTAAGAGAATTTAAAAAATATTGATTAATTGAATTTGATATTTTTTACAATAATTTGTGACATTTTCTCTTATTAAAAATACATTTTTCCCCACCCACTATTCCCTCATTATGGTTATCCCTCCCTCTACTTGTTTCAGTTCCTCCTCATCTCCTCTGACATCTGGATCCACCTCCTTTATGTCTCTCACTAGAAAACAAAAAGTCTTCTAAAGGATAATAATAAAATATAAAATAAAATAAAATAACATCAAAATAGGATAAAACAAACAAGAAGAAGGAAAAGAGACCAAGAGGCACAAGAGGCAGATAAACATGCAGAGATCCACGCAAAACATTCAGGAATCTCATTAAAAACACAAAACTAAAAGCCATGAATACACACAGAGAACCCATAGGGCAAAGAGACAGAATAAAATATATAAAATATAAAAATAAAACAAACTAAAAAAAGCAATATAGAACTGAAATAAAGGTAGAGGGAAGACTTGACCTGACTTGTTTGTTGACCATCTACTGCTGGGCATACACCCTACCATTAAGAGTAATTTGTTCTGCGTGGTATTGGCATAAAGATAGTAAAGGTGGATCAAAGGAACTGAATAAAAGACCCAGAAATAAACCCAGATATGTATGAATACTTCATTTTTGGCAAAGAAGCCAAAATCATTCAATGGAAAAAAGACAGAATCTTTAATAAATGGTGGTCTAACTGGATGTCTACATGCAGAAAAATGAAAATAGATCCATATTTTTCACCCTGTACAAAACTGAAGTCCAAGGGGATCAAAGACCTCGGTATAAAACCAGATACACTAAATCAGTTAGAAGAAAAAGTGGGGAGGAGCCTAGAACTCATTGGCATAGGAGACAACTTCCTGAACAGAACATCAACAGCACAAGCTCTAAGAGCAACAATCAATAAATGGGACCTCATGAAACTGAAAAGCTTCTGTAAATCAAAGGACACTGTCATCAAAACAAAATGACTGCCTACAAATTGGGAAAGAATCTTCACCAACCCTGTATCTGACAGAGGGCTAATATCCAGAATATATAAAGAACTAAAGAAGTTAAAAGGCAATAAATCAAGCAATCCGATTGAAAAATGGGGTACAGAGCTAAACAGAATTGTCTGTAAGAGAATATAGAATGGCAGAGAAACACTTAAGGAGATGTTCAATGTCCTTAGGTATCAGAGACACACAAATCAAAACAACCTTAGGATTTCACCTGACACCCATCAGAATGGCTAAGATTAAAAACTAAAGTGACTGGGAGCCAAGATGGTGGCGCCTGGAGAGCACTGTGTCTGAGAAGCAGGACAGCACTCTCGTGCAGCAACGAGGAGACTGAACTCTGGGCCCTGAAACCACAGCAGTCGTGTTTCCCAGGTGAAAGGAGGCTCCCACAGCATGGGAATCAGTCCGGTCCACTCTTGGCTGCCCAGCCAGAACCCAGAAGAGATCCTGGGTGGCGCGGGCTTTGGGTCTCCAGGCTGGTACCTTAAGGCTGCATGTCCCCATCACTTTCCCAGGCAGATCCGTGGGCACAGGGGTGCCTGAGGCTGGGAGTCCCAGTTGCAGGGGGACCCCACAAGGAAGCAAGGTTGCCGGTCGGTTCTCAGGTCACCCAGTCTTTCCCCTGAAGGTCTCTGGGATGGCAGTTGCCCACCGCCATCACAGCTGAGCTCCTGCCGCTCACAGAGAGCTGCTCGCTCAGCTCAGCGGTACAGACAAACTGCGAGCTCCAGTACTACAGGGACTGGGATCCCCTGTCTGGAGAGGACCCCACAGAGAAGAGAAACTGTGCAGCTGGGGTCACCTAGGGAAAGTCTAAGAGACTGCAGATCACAAAAGGCGAGTATGCCCAGCCATCATAGATCAGGGCCCAAACAGGAAGCACAGAGTGATTGGAAACTAAGCTCCCGCAGACTAGCAGGTGGGCACAGGCTCCGCAAACCCAGAGGCATGCTTTGTACCAACTACTCCTTACAGACAGAACTATGTGCCCTAAGACACCAGAGCAGTAATCACTCGCCACAGATTACCTCTTGGGTTCTGGGGCACAGAGCCCCAAACTCAGACCTACAAAAGACCGGGAACCCAGAGATCAACCCCCAGATACTCTGCAAGGGGCAACCAGTTATCCCTAACAAAACCGACCAAACCACGGGACACACAGGTTACAGCAGCTGATCACTAAATTTACAGCAAGAAACCCAGAAGGAGGGCAGCTGTCTCCAGGACTTCTCCCGGTGAGAGGAGAGCCCTCTTGACTAATCAGGACCACAGTTACCACCCAGGTCTCTATGCCTGAGGTGAGCTGTAGCAACTCCTGAAAAACACCAGACATTCAGAGACTATACCCAAAAAGCTTGGAAGGCTTCCTTCAGGAAAAACCATCTTCCTGCCAAAGGGATTTTCTCCACTACAAGAGTCCAGGAACAACCAGAAACTAAATTCAAACAACTAAGATAGCCTAATGGGTAGAGGACAGCGTAAAAGTTCAACCAACAAAAGCCAGAGCATTATGGCATCTCTAGAACCCAGTTATCCAGGGGCAAATAGCCCTAGACACCCCGGCATAAATGAAATTCAAGGAGACAACCTAACTTCTATGTTCATGAAGATGTTAAGAGAGGAAACAAATAAAATATGAAAAAAAATAGAAGAAGCTGCAGCCAGTTTGTGGCCTTTAGAGAGGAAATGCTTAAACCACTGAATGAAATAAAAGAAACAGTGGATTGTTCAAACAAACAGCTGAAGGAATTGACGGAAAAACATGAAAATACAGTCAGACAGGGGAAGGAAACCAACAAAATAGCTCAAGACCTGAAGATAGAATTGGAAAAATTAAAAAAAAAAAAAAACACAAATGGAAGAAATTGTGGAGAGAAAGAACTTAGGGAAGAAAGCAGGAACTACAGAGGTTAGCATAACAAATAGGCTACAAGAAATGGAAGAAAGAATCTCAGGTGTGGAAGATACAATGGAAGAAATAGATGTATCTGTCAAAGAAAATGTTAAATCTAAAAAGTTCCTGACACAGACTGTCCAAGAAATTCAAGACAACATAAAAAGACAAAACCTAAGAATAATAGGAATAGAGGAAGAAGAAGATTCCCTGCACCAAGGCCCAGAAAATATTTTCAATAAAATCATTGAAGAAAATTTCCCCAACTTAAAGGAGAGGCGAATAAGAATAAAAGAGGCCTATAGAACACCCAATAAATTAGACTAGAAAGGAAAATCCTCCGGCCACATAATATTCAAAACCGTAAGTATACAGAACAAAGAAAAAATACTAAAAGCTGCAAGAGAAAAAGGCCAAGTAACATATAATGGCAAACGCATTAGAATTACACTTGACTTTTCAACAGAGACTATGAAAGCCAGAAGGGCCTGGACTGATATCATGCAGACGCTAAGAGAACACAGATGTCAGTCCAGGCTACTATACCCTGCAAAACTCTCAGTCCTCATAGACAGAGAAAACAAGATATTCAATGACAAAAACAAATTTCAACAATACCTACATACAAATCCAGCATTACAGAAGACACTGGAAGGGAAAATACAACCCAAGAAAACTAGCTACATTCAATAAAACAAAGGAAATAAATAACCCCACTACAGTAAAACAAAAAGCAACCAAGCACACAACCATATGACCACAGCCAACATCAAATTCAAAGGATCTGACAGCCACTGGTCATTAATCTCTCTCAATATCAATGGATTTAATTCTCCAATAAAAAGACACAGACTAACAGAATGGATGTGTAAACAAAACCCAGCAATCTGTTGTATACAAGAAACACACCTAAGTCACAAAGGTAGACATTACCTGAGGGTAAAGGGATGGAAGACAGCTTTTCAAGCAAATGGATGCAAGAAGCAAGCAGGAGTAGCCATTCTAATATCTGATAAAATAAACTTTCAACCAAAATTAATCAAAAGAGATGGGGAAGGACACTTCATACTCATCAAGGGAAAATTCTACCAAGAAGACATGACAATCCTGAACATCTATGCCCCAAATACAAGGGCACCCACATTTGTGAATGAAACATTGACAAAACTTAAACCACACATAGATAACCACACACTAATAGTGGGAGACTTCAACACCCCACTCTCAACAAAGGACAGATCAACAGAAATTAAAGAAAGAAACAATATCTCTAACAGAGGTCAAGAATCAAATGGACCTATCACACATTTACAGAACCTTCCCCCCAACACAAAAGAATTTTCCTTATTCTCAGCACCCCATGGAACCTTCTCCAAAATAGACCACAAAGTTGGTCACAAAGCAAGCTTCAACAGATACAAGAAGATTGAAATAATCCCTTGTATCCTCTCTGATCACAATGGAATAAAGCTGGACCTCAATAACAACAGAAATAGCAAAAAGCCTACACATACATGGAAACTGAACAACTTGCTAATAATGACAGCTGGGTCAGGGAAGAAATAAAGATTAAAATTAAAATCTTCCTAGAACTCAATGAAAATGAAGATACAACATATCCAAACTTGTGGGACACAATGAATGCAGTGCTAAGAGGAAAGTTCATAGCACTAAGTGCCTTCAAGAAGAAATTTGAGAGAGCGCATTCAAGCAACTTAATGGCTCACATAAAAACCCTAGAAAAAGAAGAAGCAGACAAACCAAGAAGGAGCAGACGGCTGGAAATAATCAAACTTAGGACTGAAATCAATGAATTAGAAACAAATAAAACAATTCAAAAAATCAATGAAACCAAGAGCTGGTTCTTTGAGACAATCAACAAGATAGAAAAACCCTTAGCCAAGCTAACTAAAAGGCAGAGAGACACCATCCAAATCCACAAAATCAAAATGAAAAGGGGACATAACTACAGACACTGAAGAAATCCAAGCAATCATTAAGACTTACTTCAAAAGTCTATACACAACAAAATTTGAAAATTTAAATGAAATGGACAATTTTCTTGATTGATTCCACTTAGCAAAGCTAAATCAGGAACAGGTAAATCAATTAAATAGTCCTATATCCCCCAAGGAAATAGAAGCAGTCATCGAAAGTCTCCCATCCAAAAAAAGCCCAGGACCTGACAGTTTCAGCGTAGAATTTTACCAGACATTCAAAAAAGAGCTAACTCCAGTTCTCTTCAAACTATTCCACAAAATCAAAACAGAAGCAACATTATCGAACTCATTTTATGAAGCCACAGTCACCTTGGTACCTAAACCTCACAAAGGCCCAACCAAAAAAAGAGAACTTCAGGCCAATCTCCCTTACGAACATTGATGCAAAAATACTCAACAAAATACTCGCAAACGGTATACAAGATATCAAAGATATCATCCACCATAAACAAGTAGGCTTCATCTCAGGTATGCAGGAGTGGTTCAATATATGGAAATCCATCAATCTGATCCACCATATTAACAAACGAAAGAAAAAAAAAACACATGATAATCTCCCTAGATGCTGAAAAAGCATTTGACAAAATCCAACATCCATTCATGTTTAAAGTATTGGAGAGATCAGGGATACAAGGCACATATCTAAACATAGTAAAGGCAATATACAGCAAACCTATAGCCAACATCAAACTAAATGGAGAGAAACTTAAAGCAATCCCACTGAAATCAGGGACAAGACAAGGCTGCACACTCTCTCCATATCTCTTCAACATAGTTCTGGAAGCCCTTGCTAGAGCAATAAGACAGTTGAAGGAGATCAAGGGGATGCAAATTGGAAAGGAAGAAGTCAAATTATCACCAATTGCAGATGATATGATAGTATACGTGAGTGACCCCAAAAACTCTACCAAGGAACTACTACAGCTGATAAACACCTTCAGCAAATTGGCCAGTACAAAATTAACTCAAAAAAAAAATCAGTAGCCCTCCTGTATAAAAGACAAAATGGATGAGAAAGAAATTAGGGAAACAACACCCTTCACAATAGCCACAAATGACATAAGGTACCTGGGAGTAACCCTAACCAAGGAAGTCAAAGACTTGTATGAAAAAATTCCAAGTCTCTGAAGAAGAAGAATTAGAAGAAGATTTCAGAAGATCGAAAGATCTCCCATGTTCATGGCTTGGCAGGATTAACACTGTGAAATGGCCATCTTACCAAAAGCAATCTACAGATTCAATGCAATGCCCATCAAATTACCAACACAATTCTTTACAGACCTGGAAAGAAAAATTCTCAACTTCATATGGAATAACAAGAAACCCAAAATCCCTAAAACAATCCTCTACAATAAAAAATCTTCTGGATGTATCTCCATCCCTGATCTTAAGTTGTACTATAGAGCATCAGTTTTAAAAACTGCATGGTACTGGCATAGAAACAGAATGGTGGATCAATGGAACCGAACAGAGGACCCAGAAATAAATACACACACTTATGGACACCTGATCTTTGACAAAGGTGCCAAAGCCATACAATGTAAAAAAGATAGCATCTTCAACAAATGGAGCTGGTCCAACTGGAGGTCTACATGTAGAAAAATGAAAATAGATCCATACTTATCACCCTGCACAAAACTGAAGTCCAAGTGGATCAAAGATCTCAACACAAAACCAGATATATTAAATCGGCTTGAAAAAAAAGTGGGGAACACCCTAGAACTCGTTGGTACAGGAGAAAACTTCCTGAACAGAACACCAACAGCACAGACTCTAAGAGAAACAATCAATAAATGGGACCTCATGAAACTGAAGAGCTTCTGCAAAGCAAAGGACACCGTCATCAAAACAAAGTGACTGCCTATAGATTGGGAAAGAATCTTCACCAACCCTTTATCTGACAGAGGACTCATATCCAGTATATATAAAGAACTAAAGAAGCTGAAAAGCAGCAAACCAAGTAATCCACTTAAAAAATGGGGAACAGGGCTAAACAGAGCATTCTCGACAGAGTAATATTGAATGGCAGAGAAGCACTTAAAGAAATGCTCAACCTCATTAGCCATTAGAAAAATGCAAATCAAAACAACCCTGAGATTTCACCTTACACCCATCAGAATGGCCAAGATCAAAAACTCAAGTGACAACGCATACTGGAGAGGTTCTAGAGAAAGGGGAACCCTTCTCCTTTGTTGGTGGGAATGTAAACTTGTACAACCACTCTGGAAATCAATCTGGCGCTTTCTCAGACAACTAGGAATAGTGCTTCCTCAAGATCCAGCCATATAACTCCTGGGCATATATCCAAAAGAGGCTCAAGTACAGAAAAATGACATTTGCTCAACCATATTTATAGCAGCTTTATTTGTAATAGCCAGAAGCTGGAAACAACCCAGATGCCCCTCAACTGAAGAATGGATGCAGAAATTGTGGTACATCTATACAATGGAATATTACTCAGCAATGAAAAATAAGGAAATCATGAAATTAGCAGGTGAATGGTGGGACCTGGAAAGAATCATGCTGAGTGAGTTGTTCCAGAAACAAAAAGACACACACAGTATACACTCACTCATATAGACATGCAACATAGAACAAAACCACTAATAGCTGTTCACCTAAAGAAACTAAGCAAGAGAGAGGACCCTAACTAAAACGGTCAATCCCCATCCTGAAAGGCAAAGAGGATAGACATCAGAAAAAGAAGAAAACAGGAAACAACTTAGGGACCTACCACAGAGGGCCTCTGAAAGCCTCTGCCCTTCAGACTATCAAAGCAGATGCTGAGCCTGATGGGCAACTGTTGGGCAGAGTGAATGGAATTTTATGTAAGAACTGGGAAATAGTAAGAGCTGGAGATGAAAGGGCCTCCACTACGAGAGCAACAGAACAAGAAAATTTGAACACAGGTAACTTTCCAGAGACTCATACTCCAACCAAGGTCTATTCATGGAGATAACCTAGAACCCCTGCACAGATGTAGCCCATGGCAGCTCAGTTTCCAAGTGGATTACATAGTAATGTGAAGAGGGACTTCCTCTGACATAATCTGACTGGCCTGCTCTTTGATCACCTCCCCCTGTGGGGGAGCAGCCTTACCAGGCCATAGTAGAGGACAATGCAGCCACTTTTGATGTGAACTGATGGACTAAGATCAGAAAGGAGAGGAGAACCTCCCCTATCAGTGGACTTGGGGAGTGGCATGCATGCAGAAATGAGAGGGAGGGGAGGATCAGGAGGGGAGGAGGGAGTGGCTTATGCGGGGATGCAGAATGAATAAAGTGTAATTGATGAAAATTCAAAAAAAAAGAAAAAAAAAGAAAAGATAATTTAAGAACCTTAAATGACTTTCAAAAGTGGAGGAAAACATTGAGTTAGTCAATTTACATGGATCACGTCTTGCAGCTGGGGGCAATGGTCTCCTGAACCTACTCAGACCTCGGACACCACCACTGCTAGTTCTAGAACTGATGAAGGATGTTCCAACGAGGGGGTTAAGGCTTCTCATAATATTTCCTATAAGTCCAGACCTGTTTGTTTATAACCCCCATTTTTATTCATTGTTAGCCAAATAGAGCCAAGTAATTGTGGTATTGATACTTGATTTTTTGCCCAATGCTGGAATGCTAGTGAATTTAGGTATGCCCTGGTTACTCGCATGCCTCGCTGGGTGCCTGTGCCCGTTGATGCCCCTCATGCTCTGACTCTCTTCAGACAGAAAAGGGATCTTGGAATTAAAGCCGCCATTGTTACTGCCATCTCATTGGTGGCTGTTGGAGCTACCACCGTGGCATTAGCCAGGAGTCATACTGTGCAGACTGCTCAGACCCTGAATAACCTTTTAGCCAATGTAGCTCATGCCTTAGATGTACAAAAAGGAATTAATGCTCAATTAAAAGGAGACTTGATGGTGTTCAATCAGAGGATTGACCTCGTGCAGGAGCAAATTGATACCCTATGGCAAATCGCTCAACTTGGCTGTCAATGGAAGTATGCTGGACTTTGTGTCACTAGCATACAATATGAGAATTTTTCCCGTGCTGCAAATCTGTCTAAACAATTGTCTAGCTATATTTTAGGTAATTGGACTGAAGAATTCTATACTATGATGGAGCAGCTGAGAGTGTCCATTGTTATGGCAAATTCTACCTGAGTGGACGCAGGACTAGCCACAGGGTTATCATCATGGATTGCTGTAGCCATGAATCATCTGAAGGGATGGGCAGGCATGGGAGCCTTCTGGTGTTGGTCTCCTTGGTTTGCCTCTGTTGTATATGCAACACTGTAATGCAGCCATGACCATTCAGGCCTTTACAGCCATTGAAGCAGGACTGTCTCCCCAAGCATGGAAGCTAAAATGTTACCCTCAGGATGTGAGGCTAAGCACTGCACTCGGGGTCAGCTGCTTTGGACCCAGAGAAGAGCATGTCTGATTGCATGCGGGTTGATGCCCCAGGTCCTGCCTCTGAGAAAAAGGTATCAGACGGGTCTGATGCTCTTTGGGTGGATGACACCTAAATGAACATTGATATAAAGTCCCAATTTATTTCAAATATTAGAGATCAGACCTCTACTCTTGCCTGATGCGTCTAAAACAGAAAGGGGGAACTGTAGAGAGCTGCGTAATGCTGTGCCTTAAAGATGGAGCTGGTTTCCACCTTCTACCTTCCCGATGGTGAGTGCTCTCTGTCACAAACAATGCCATATTTGGCTAAGGCTGAGGATCTGGCTTGCTTCCCTGTATGTGGACCTATCTGCATTGCCCATGTGGCACGCTGGGTTTGGCTACCCAGAGGCTATTTTAAGCTGTGGGCTGGCTTTCCCCAGGGTCAGAAGATTGTTCAAGGTTCCTGAATAAACTGCATTGAGAAGGAAAAAAAAAAAAGATCAGAAATAAGTAGAAGAGGACCTCCCCTATCAGTGGACTTGGGGAGAGGCATGCATGCAGAAAAGGGAGGAGGGTGGGACTGAGAGGGGAGGAGGGAGGGGCTCATGGGGGGATACAAAAGGAATAAAGTGTAATTAAAAAAAAAACTAAAGTGACAACACATGCTGGAAATGTTGTGGAGAAAGGGGAACCCTCCTTCATTGCTTGTGGGAATGCAAACTTGTACAACCCCTTTGGAAATCAATCTGGCACTTTCTCAGACAATTAGGAATACTGCTTCCTCAAGATCCAGTTATACTGCTCATAGGAATACAACCAAAAGATCCTTAAGTACACAACAAGGACATTTGCTCAACCATATTTGTAGTAGCTTTATTTGTAATAGCCAAATCATAGAAACAACCCCGATGTCCATCAATGGAGGAATGGATACTCATAACCAAACCTTCAGCAGAGTGCAGGGAATCATATGAAAGAAGGGGGAGTTAGTATGACCTGGAGAGGACAGGAGCTCTATAAAGACCAAATATATTAGGGCACAGCTGTCTTTTATGAGACTGTTTCTCCAACCAAGGACCATGTATGGATATAACCTAGAACCCATTCTCCGATGTGGCCCATGGTAGCTCAATTTCCAAGTGGGTTCCCTAATAAGGGGGACAAGGACTATTTCTGACATGAACACAATGCCTGGCTCTTTGACCTCCCTTCCAACTCTGAGGGAGGAGTAGCCTTGCTAGGCCACAGAGGAGGACATTGCAGTCAGTCCTGAAGATACCTGATAGAATGGTCAGATGGAAGGGTAGGAGGACCTCCCATATCAGTGGACTTAGAGAAGGGCAAGGAGGAGATGAGGGAGGGATGGTGAGATTGGGAGGGAATAAAGGAGGACGCTATGGCTGGGATATAAAGTAAATAATCTGTGATTAATATAAAAATAAAAATTATAAAAAATGAATTAATAATAATAATAATAATAATAATAATAATGAGTAGTTTGTTTCATCAGAAAGTCTCCTTTGGAGAAAACCAAATTTTCATTTGCAAGTGGTTATTAATTAGAAATAGCTTCTGGGTTAGGGTATGGGCAGGCATATGTCCACTTCGCCTTTCAGCTATAGGACCTCATCTATTGCAGACCCCAGCAGACACTGTGCACTCTAACTGGGTCTCTGTTTGTTCATATGTCCCTCGACCATGCTGATTTACACGACATTGTTTTCTTGGTGTTTTCCATTCTTTCGGGTTCTTACTTTATTTTAGCCTTCTTTACTGAGGGGTTCCCTGAACCTGTAGGGGAAGGGTTTGATGGATGCGTCTCATTTAAGGTTTCAGTGCCAAGGTCTCTCTGTCTTACTGTGGGTCTCTGAATTGTTTTCCCTGCTTCATGGGGAAAGCTTTTCTGACAGTGGCTGATCAATGCACCCATCTATGTATATAGAAGAATTGACATTAGGAGTCATCTTAGTGTTATGTTCTTTTTCTAAAATTGGGTTCCATTCTGAGGAGTGGGTTATAAGTATAATCAGATATTGGCTGGTTTCATTTTGTGCTACCATTGCCCTAGTATATCTTGCAGGTAGGACAACATTGTAGATCAAAGTTCTTGTGGCTTGGTAGGTGTTTATGTTTTGCCTTTTAGGTATCTTGCAGAGTACCCTCCTGTACTAAAGACACTAGCGTGTAGACATGAGACTCTATGAAGGCACTAATTTTGTTACTGGAAATTTAATTTGGTAACAAGAGATGGCCAGTTGGGGATTTGTCTTCCTTAGTATTTGGCAATTTCATTTAGCTCTTCTTCATATATGTAAATACTGTAGGAAGCTTCTACTGTATTATAATTCCATACTAACCTTCAAATGACCATTAATATTAGCTGTCTCTCCGCATATTCCCACTCTCTCTTCCTCTTTTCTTTCCCTCACCACTTGATTTTCTCATTCAGGTACTATACATTCATCTACAACTATCTGCTCCATATTTGGTGCTTTGGATATTTGGAATGAAAATGGGATGGGAATGTGTTTGTGAAAAGTCAAAGCAGGGAGGAAAGCAAGGGTTTCACTAGAATCTTTTTAGTCTCCTGAGAATTGAGACAGTGTGTGAGGAAAGGCCAAAATAGGTAGTCTGCTGCACAGTTGGTGATGACACTAGGTAATTAGATGTAAAGGAAAGGAGAGAGAGGTGAAGGTTAGCAGTTAGTCTGCCTGATTTTCTGGCTGAAGTGTCATGCAGCTTCTCAGAGAATGTCTGCTGGAGTTTGGGACTGGGATAAATCAATAAATATGGGGAAGGAAGCCAGGGCCAAGACCTGTGTGATCAACTAGTTACACGGTCAGGGAAAAAGAAAGGCTGCAGCAGGTGATTTATTGTAGACCTGTGGATGAGACTAGGAAAATGGATTTGGGGGAGGGGAGGGAGAAGTGACAATCTGCAGTTAGCCTACCTGCTTTCCCCTGTCCAGAAACCTAGGTTATTATTTTTTTCTTTTTTTTTCCTTTTCTTTATTTTATTTTTTTATTACTTATATTTTATTAACTCTGTGTCCTGGCTGTATCCGACTCCCTCATTCCCTCCCAAACCTTCCCTCCCTCTATCATCTATTTGCTGCCCCTTTCCTAGGCCAGTCATTGGGGAGGACCTCCTCCCTTGATTTTTGACAAAGAAACCAAAACCATTCAATGGAAAAAAGACAGCATCTTCAACAAATGGTGCTGGTCTAACTGGATGTCTACACGCTAAAAAAATGAAAATAGATCCATTTTTATCACCCTGCACAAAACTAAAGTCCAAGTGGATCAAAGACCTCAACATAAATCCAGTTACTCTAAATCCATTAGAAGAAAAAGTGGGGAAGATCCTATAACTCATTGGCACAGGAGACAACTTCCTGAACAGAACACCAATAGCACAGGCTCTAAGAGCAACAATCAATAAATGGGACCTCATTAAATTGAAAAGCTTCTGTAAAGCAAAAGACACTGTCATCAGAACAAAATGACAGCCTACAAATTGGGAAAGGATCTTCACCAACCCTATTCTCTGTATAGGAATACAGAATGGCAGAGAAACACTTAAAGAGACGCTCAACATCCTTAGCCATCAGGGAGATGCAAATCAAAATGACCCTGAGTTTTCACCTGGCACCCATCAGAATGGCTAAGATCAAAAACTCAAGTGACAACACATGCTGGAAAGGTTGTGGAGAAAGGAGAACCCGCCTCCATTGCTGGTGGGAATGTAAATAAACTGGTATAACCATTTTGGAAGTCAATCTGGTGCTTTCTCAGACAATTAGGAATAGTGCTTCCTCAAGATTCAGCTATACCACTCCTAGGCATATATCCAAAATTTGCTCAAGGACATTTCCTTTGTAGCAGCTTTATTTTTAATAGCCAAAACCTGGAAACAACCCAGATGTCCCTCAACGGAGGAATGGACACTGAAATTGTAGTATTTTTACATAATGGAATAGTACTCAGCAATCAAAAACGAGGAAATCATGAAATTTGCAGGCAAATGGTAGGATCTAGAAAAGACCATTCTGAATGAGGTATCCCAGAAGGAGAAAGACACACATGGTATATACTCATTCATATAGCCCTATAAAATATGATAAACATAATGAAATCTATACATCTAAAGAAGATAAACAAGAAAGAGGACTTGGGGTAAAGGATCAATCCTCACTTAGAAAGACAAATGAGAGGTACATTGGACATAGGAGACAACAAGTAACAGGACAGGAGCCTACCGCAGAAGGCCCCTGAAACTCTACCCAGCAGTGTATCAAAGCAGATACTAAGACTCATATCCAAACTTTTGGCAGTGTGCAGGGAACCATATGAAAGAAGGGGGAGTTTGTATGAAGTGGAAAGGATAGGAGCTTCAGAAGGACCAAATATATCTGGGCACAGAAGACTTTTCTGAGACAGACACTCCACCAAGGACCATGTATGGATATAACTTAGAACTTCTGCTCAGATGAAGCCCGTGGTAGCTCAGTAACCAACTGGTTTCCCTTAGTAAGGGGAACAGGGCCTATTTCTGATGGGAAATCAATGGCAGGCTCTTTGACCTCCCCACCCCCCCCCCAAGGGAGGAGCAGTCCTACTAGGCCACAGAGGAGGACTTTGCAGCCAGCCCTCAAGATACCTGAAAAACTAGTTTATGATTTAAAAAAAAATCTTGGATTGTACTCAATTCATAAAGATATTCTACTATGTTTGACTCTTATAGATTAAAGCTTAACGTATAGTTTAATATTTGTGTCTGAATACAAACTAATTTTTAGACTGAGTTAGGTACAGATCAAGTGCAATTCTCTGAGTTCTCCCAACACCATGTATTAGGCAGTTTTAATTTATCATATTGTTTGTTTGCTATTGACATAAATGTAAAAGCTATAAATTTCATGCTTCTGAATTTATCATTTTCACTAATATATTTTCCTTTATTTAGGACAACCACTGATTCTATTATATCTTTATTTTAACTAAGGGTCAAATAGTAAAAGTTTTAACTCTACGTTTTAAAATTTTTTATTGGCTATTAATTTTTTGAATTTCCATAGCATTAAAATTAACTTGTTGACTTCTACATGGATTTTAGTTTTTAATAATTAATTTAAATCTATGAAATATTTTCTTTATACAGTGCCATTTCTTGTAAAATTATTTAATTATCCTTTCAAAATTTAGGTACTTTTCTTTAAAATTTTGAAGTCTTTGAAATAGATGTCCTCATATTGGTGGAATTTATTTTCTATAAATACTTTTCTAAATATTTATTTTTTTCTTCAAAATGTATTCATTATGTATGCTGACTGGAACCCTCTCCCTCAACTCCTGCAGTTCTGCAGTCCCACACTCTTCTCTTAATCCCCTTCACCTAGTCTACCGAAGGAGGAAGTTCTCCAGTATTGCCAACTGCTCTTAGTTTGATAAGTCTCATCGGAACTGCTTGGAACCTCTTCCTCAGTGACTTGACAAGGTTGCATTATCAGCATCCAGTGATCAGGGCACAGTCACTCGAATTCATAATAACAGAAGCTCCTGATTCCCTCACTCCGAGAGCCACATGGAAACTGAGCTGCCAATTGGCAACCTCTGAGCTGGGGTATAGACCCTCTTCATCCATGGTCCTCCATTGGTGCTTCAGTCTCTGCAGGACACCTTGGGCTCAAATCTTTTAGTTTGTTGAGCTCCTTGTGGGACTCTTGTCCCCTCCATGTCCCTCTTATTCTACCCCTCTCTTCCTCCATAAAACTCTCTGCACTCTGCCCAAAGTTTGGCACTGAGCCTCAGTATCTTCTATGATTCTCTGTTGGGCGAATCCTTTAAGAAGACCCTCTATAGTAGGCTCTCATCCAGTTTCCTCTCTAACACCTCTTCTGGTATCCATCCTATTTGCCATTCTGAATGAGATTTAAGCATCCTCCCTAGGGTCCTCCTTAGTGTTTAGCTTCTTTAGGTCTATAGATGGCTGCCCTATATTATATGGCTAATATCCTCTTATCAGTGAGTGTATACCATGCCTGTCTTCTGTTTCTGGATTATCTCACACAGGATAATTATCTTCCATCCATTTGCCTGCAAATTCCATGATTTCCTTGTTTTTAATAGCTGTGCAGTATTCCATTGTGTAAATGTACCACAATATCTGTATCCACTCCTCCGTTGAAGAACATCTAGATTATTTCCAGATTTTGGTTGTTACAGCTACAATGAACCTACAGTGGACATCTTTTGGGTATATGCCCAAGAGTGGTATAGCTGGATCTTGAGATAGTGTTATTCCCAGTTTTCTGAGAAAGCACCAGATTGATTTCCAAAGTGGCTATACAAATTTGCACTCCCACCAGCAAAGGAAGAGGGTTCCCCATTCTCTTCATCCTCTCCAGCTTGTGTTGTCAGTTGAGTTTTGTTTCTTAGCCCATTCTGATAGATGTAAGATGGAATCTCATTTGTTTTGATTTGCATTTCCCTGATAACTAAGGACATTGAGCATTTCTTTAAGTGTTTCTCTGCCATTCTATATTCCTCTACAGAAAGTTCTCTGTTTAGCTCTGTACCCCATTTTTAATTGGATTATTTGGATTTTTGCTGTCTAATTTCTTGAGTTCTCTATGTATTTTGGATATTATTCCTCTACCGGGTATAGGGTTTGTGAAGATATTTTCAGTCTGTAGGCTGTCTTTTTGTTCTGCTGATAATGTTATTTGCTTTACAGAAGCTTTTCTGTTCTAATTGTAGATATTAGAGCTTGAACTCTGTTCAGGAAATTGTCTCCTGTGCCAATGAGTTTGAGGCTCTTCTCCACTTTTTCTTGTAACAGGTTTAGTGTGTCTGGTTTTATGTTGAGGTCTTTGATCAACTTGGACTTTAATTTTGTACAGGGTGATAGATATGGGTCTATTTGCATTTTTGTACATGTGGACTTCCAGTTATAGCAGCACCATTTGTTGAAGATACTTTTGACAATCTATTCATTCATTTGAATTTCATGTTGTTGTTTTGTGCCTATTGGCAGTCTTTGTATGAATGCTTTAGAAAGACAGGAATGGCTTAGGCTCTGTTAACTCATTCCTGTGACAGTTTTGCTGACTCTATTGACCTATTTTTGAAGTTTAAAGAAAACTCCTGTCCCTGGCTATGCGCAATCAAATATATCCTAGCCTTTTGTTTGCCACTTTGTCCATATCTCTTCAACATAGTTCTTGAAGTCCTAGCTAGAGCAATGTGAAATTAAAGGTGATCAAGTGGATAGAAATTAGAAAGGAAGAAGTCAAAGTAAAACTATTTACAGATGATATGATAGTATACATGAGTAACCCCCAAAATTCTACCAGAGAAATCCTTCAGCAATAAACAGCTTGAGCTAATTGACTGAATACAAAATTAGCTAAAAAAAAAATCTGAAGCCCTCCTGTATACAAAAGGCAAACTGGCTGAGAAAGAAATTAGGGATACTACACCCTTACAAAAAGCCTATACTATAGCCAAAAATAACATACAGTCCCTTGGTGTGACTCTAACCAAGTAAGATAAAGACCTTTTCAAAGAAAGAAATTGAACAAGATATCAGAAGATGGAAAAATCTCCTGTGCTCATGGATCAGTAGGATTAATAGTGAAAATTGCCATCCTGCCAAAAGCAATCTACAGATTTAATGTAATATTATACTTTAAAGGATTTTAAACTACTTTTGAGTTCATAAGAAAGGAAATTAAAAATATATAATGTTTCAATAAATCTATCTCTCGGATTACACCTATGTTTAACATCTCAAAAATTGTAGTAGAATTATTATAAGCATTGTCATGATGCAACTAACCAAGTTGGTTTAATACTTCACTTTTTCCTAGCTAATGCCATTATTTTAATAACAAAGAAGATGGAGAGGTGGCATGGTGGTTAAGAACATTTGCTACAGAAGACCCATGTTAGTTCCCAGTATCCACAAAGCGTCTGGGCAATCCAATACCTTTGTTTGGCCTCCATGGACACTAGGCATGTATGTGGTACACAAACATGCATGCAGAAAAAAAAAACACACTTGCGTAAAGTGAAAAGTAAATATTAATAAAAATAAAGAATTACATTCATTTTTGTACTTTGTATTTAGTTGATTCTTCTTGGACTCCTACACTCTGAAATATTTTGTCAGCCTTTATTTGTTTTTCATGATTCTGGAAGCTCTTGAAGACTACTGATCAGTTATTTTGCTGAATGTCCACCAAATTGTGCCTGCATGTACCTGTTCTTTATTAGACTCAATTCCAACTACTTTTAAAAAAGAGAGCCACAGAAACACTGCCATGGGCTCTGCAGGCCGCCATATCACAAGATAGTAGTTGTAGGATGACACTGATCTTAATGACCTGATAAGTGCTGTTTCTGGTATTTATCTCTAGATTTATGATCATTTTTTTTCCTGTAGTGAGGAAATATTTCAAGCTAAATACCTTCAGGCTTTTCAGGTACTGTTGTCCATCAAGTCCTTCTTACTGACCCCAGTGTTCAACAAAACATGTACATACTGATCACCAACTTATAATCTCTCTAGTGGTGAAATAATTTTTGTTCTTTATTAATTTATTTATGAATTCTAATTCTACTGTAAACTAGAGTTGCCATATTTTTACATTTCTTTCATAATTTTATTTTTATTACTGTAAAGTCATAAATATTTATTTTATATTTAGTGGTTATTATCTGGGACTATAAGTATATTGTTACCCCAAACTCTGCCTTTAGTAGCTCTTTCAGGTTGGCTTTGGAGACTTTCAACAACCTCCACTCATATTTTTGAGAGCATTAATTTGTCTGATTCCACAAAAGATCTTTGTAATTTATTCATTTATTTGTAGAGTAATAGGGCTAAGGAAACAAGATCTAGGCATTAAGTATAATTACTACCAATGAGAAATTGTCTGTAGGACTTCCCAGTGACAGGATGACATTTCATCCTGTGCATACAGATACCTATTTTTATGTATGTGTAGTGTAGACATATAATTACTATACAATGCTACCTCAGATTTCAGTTCAACATGAGGCAGTTCAGTTTTGTCTTCATTTATCCTTTATGTGTACCTTTTTTTTTCAACAATAGGAAACCTGATTTTTCAATATCTGTAGCACATTTGCAAATGTTCAAATCTAAAATGCACAAGGTAAGATTCAGAATTTCTTACCAATATGGCTAAGTATTTGAGAATATTTTTACTATCTGGATATAATAATTGTTCATGATTCATTTAATATTTATCATTACATTGTCTAGTTATTTCTCTGTTTCCCCAAGTTATTTAGATTACACAAACCATATTTTTTGGGTGAGGGGGTCTATGTAATCCCACTCAGGATGTTTTGTCTAGCTTCATCCATTTACCTATTAATTTCATAATTGTTTTAAAAATAACTGAATAATATTCCACTACATAAATGTAGAACATTTTCTTTACCCATGTCTATTGATAGGTATCTAGAATGTTTCTAATTCCTTTCTTATTTTGAATAGAAGAGCAATAAATGTGAGTGAGCATGTGTCTCTATAGAAGAACGTGGTGTCCTTTGAGTATATACTCGAGAGTGGAATAGCTGGGTAGATCTATTTCTATGTTCCTAGCTAACTGCCATACTGAATTCCGGAGTATGAGTTTGCACTTCTTTTTATTTTATTTTATTTTTAGAAAATTTTTATGAAAATTGAAATGTTTTCAGAATAAAAAGTGTAAAATATTCAGGGCAGTTTTGTATGTTAACAGACTTTCTTATCCACATAGCAAATACATCTCAGCATCTTCCATATTAAAGAAAATACTAAGGAGAAGCTTTTCAACAACAAGCCATCTTCCTCTCCAGCTTCATTTCAGTTACCCTCTTTGAAAGAAGCTTCTTTCAAACAATTAGCCTCCTCAGACCTACATTTCCTTGATCCCCATTCTTCCATTCAGGTCTAATCACCTCTGAACTAATGTCTCCAGTGGTCTTCTTATTGCTATAGTGAGTGAGCTCCACTCCAGAGGAAAAATAGACTTCAAAGTGGGAGATAGAGGAGACACAGTCTACATGACTCCTAGGGCAGCATATTAGACTACTTGAACAGCTAAATATCAAGTCTTTCCTAACAACAATGCTCTAGCACAGAGCATTGCCTCTTTCGTGGAGTCCAGCTGTGAAATCTCTCAGGTGTTTGTCCCTTATGGTGTTCTGCAGTCTATCTGCATGCTTTACTGCCCACTTGCTGCTCTGCTGAAAGCTTGCTGCTTCTCTCCACAACACCATTTAATGTGTATACCTCCAGCAATGCTGTCTGTACTAGGCTTCTGTGCCTAGGATGTGTTTACCACCCAAATCAGGATGCTCTACTTGCTTGCTTGGCCAGTAGCAGGAATGCATATCTCTCCAGGTTTTTAGATGAAAAAGAAGCCTACAGCAGAGATGTATGGAAGATTCTCAAGGTGATTCTGGAATCTGAGAAAAATAGTTCTCAAATGACATTGGTTCAGTGTCCTAGTGCAAATTTTTTATTTTTTGAATTTTTTAATATTAGTTACAGTTTATTAACTTTGTATCCCAGCTGTATCCCGCTCCCTCATTCCCTTCCAATCCTACCCTCTCGCCCTCATCTCCCTCCTGCCCTTTTCCAAATCAACTGATAGGAGAGGACCTCCTCCCCTTTCATCTGCCCTTGGCTTATCAGGTATCTTCAGGACTGGCTGAAAAGTCCTCCTCTGTGGCCTAGCGGTGCTGCTCCTCCCTAGAGTGGGGGGGGAGGTCAAAGAGCCTGCCATTGAGTTCATGACAACAGTAGTCCCTGTTTCCCTTATTAGGGAACCCACATGGGTACTGAGCTACCGTGGGCTACAGTATCAGAACAGAGGTTCTAGGTTATATCCATACATGGTCCTTGGTTGGAGAAATAGTCTCATAAAAGACCCCTGTGCCCAGATAAGTATATATATATATATATATATATATATATATATATATATATATATATATATGTGTGTGTGTGTGTGTGTGTGTGTGTGTGTGTGTGTGTGTGTGTGTGTGTAGACAGATAAAGATAGATATAGTTAGAGATAGATATTGGTCCTTGTGGAGCTCCTATGCTCTCTAGGTCATACTAAGTCCACTTTCTTTCATATGATTCCCTCTTCTCTGTCCAAGGATTGGTTATGAGTCTCAGTATCTGCTTTTATATACTGCTAGGTAGAGTCTTTCAGAGGCCCTCTTTGGTAGGCTCTTGTCCTGTTCATTGTTTTCTCCTACATCCAATATCCATCCCATTTGTCTAACTGAATATTGATCATCTTATACCGGGTCCTCTTTTTTGTTTATATCCTTTAAGTGTATAGATTTCAGTATGTTCATCCTATCTTATAGGTCTATATAAGTGAGTATATACCATGTGTGTCTTTCTGCTTTTGGGATACCTCACTCAAGATGATCGTTTCTAGGTCCCAGCATTTGCCAGCAAATTTCATTATTTCTTTGTTTTGAATTGCTGAGTAGTTTTCCGTTGTGTAAAAGTACCACAATTTATTTATATATTCCTCAACTGAGGGACATCTGGGTTGTTTCCAGGTTCTGGCTATTACAAATAAAGCTGCTGCAAACATGGTTGAGCAAATGTCCTTGTTGTGTACTTGAGTATCTTTTGGATATATGCCTAGGAGTTGTATAACTGGATCTTGAGGTAGCACTAATCCTAATTGTCTGAGAAAGCACGAGATTGATTTCCAAAGTGGTTGTAAAAGTTTGCATTCCCACCAGCAAAGGAGGTGGATTCCCCTTTATCCACAATCTCTCCAGCATGTGTTGTCACTTGAGTTTTTGATCTTAGCCATTCTGATGGGTGTAAGGTGAAATCTGAGGGTGGACCTGATTTGCATCTCCCTGATGGATAAGGACGTTGAGAATTTCTTTTTTTTTAAATTATTTATTTTTATTAATTAGAGTTTATTCACTTTGTACTCCTCATAAGGCTCTCTCACCTCCCCTCCCGGTCCCATCCTCCCTCCCCCTTCTTCATGCATGCCCCTCCTCAAGTCCAATGAAAAGGGAGGTCCTCTTCTCCTTCCTTCTGATCTTAGTCTATCATGTCACATCAGGAATGGCTGCATGGTCATCTTCTGTGGCCTGGTAAGGCTGCTCTCCCCTCAGGAGGAGGTGATCAAAGAACAGGCCAATCAGATTATGTCAGAGGCAGTCCCTCTTCCTATTACTATGTAACCCACTTGGACACTCAGCTGCCATGGACTACATCTGTGCAGGTGTACTAGATTATCTCCATACCTGGTACTTGGTTGGAGGATGAGTCTCTGGAAATAACCCTCTGTTCAAATTTTCTGGTTCTTTTGCTCGCCTTGTGTGTTTCCTGTCCTCTACAGACCTTACTATTTCCCACTTCTTACATAAGATTCCCTGCACTTTGCCCAACAGTTGGCCATAAGTCTCAGCATCTGCTTTGATAGTCTGCGGGATAGAGCCTTTCAGAGGCCCTCTGTGGCAGGTTCCTAGGTTGTTTTATGTTTTCTTCTTCTTCTGATGTCCATCCTCTTTGCCTTTAGGGATGGGAATTGAGCATTTTAGTCAGGGTCCTCTCTCTTGATTATTTTCTTTAGATGTACAGGTTTTAGTAGGTTTATCATATGTTATATGTCTATATGAGTGAGTATATACTGTGTGTGTCTTTCTGCTTCTGGGACAGCTCACTCAGGATGATCCTTTCCAGGTCTCACCATTTACATGCAAATTTCATGATTTCCTTATTTTTCATTGATGATTAATACTCCATTGTGTAGATGTACCACAATTTCTGTATCCATTCTTCAAATGAGGGGCATCTGGGCTGTTTCCAGCTTCGGGCTATTAGAAATAAAGCTGCTACAAACATGATTGAGCAAATTTCCTTATTGTGTACTCTTGAGCCTCTTTTGGATATATGCCTGGGAGTGGTATGGCTGGATCTTGAGGAAGCACTATTCCTAGTTGTCTGAGAAAGTGCCAGATTGATTTCCAGAGTGGTTATACAAGTTTACATTCCCACCAGCAGTAGAGGAGGGTTCCCCTTTCTCCACAACCTCTCCAACCTGTGTTGTCACTTGAGTTTTTCATCTTGGCCATTCTGATGGATGTAAGGTGAAATCTCAGGGTCCTTTTGATTTTCCTTTCCCTAAAGGCTAATGAGGTTGAGTATTTCTTTATGTGTTTCTCTGCCATGTGTTATTCCTCTGCAGAGAGTTTTCTGTTTAGCTCTGTTCCCCATTTTTTAATTGGATTACTTGGTTTGCTGTTTTTCAGCTACTTTAGTTCTTTATATATACTTGATATTAGCCCTCTGTCAGATAGAGGGTTGGTGAAGATCATTTCCCAGTCTGTAGGCTGTCGTTTTGGTCTGACAACAGTAGTATCTTTTGCTTTATAGAAGCTTTTCTGTTGCATGAGATCCATCTTACTGATTGTTGTTCTTAGACCCTGTGCTGCTAGAGTTCTGTTCAAGAAGTTGTCACCTGTGCCAATGAGTTCTAGGCTCTTCCCCACTTTTTCTTTTAATCGATTTAGTGTGTTTGGTTTTATGTTGAGGTCTTTGATTCATTTGTACTTTAGTTTTGTACTTCTTTTTTTTTTTAAAAGAAATTTTTAAAATGTATTCATTATGTAGAAAATATTGATCTTACCCTTCCTGAAAGCTGTAAGATACAATATCAAAGTAGCTTTGATTTGCATTTCCCTGATGACTAAGTATGTTGAACATTTCTTTAATTGTTTCTCAGCAATTTGAGATTCCTCTATTGTTATTTCTTTGTTTAGATCTGTACCACAATTTCAAAATTGAGTTATATTTTTCCTGGAAGTCCAGTTTTTTTGTTTTTTTAAAATATATTTTATATATAAGCCCCTGCTATATGTGTAAATGGTAAAAACCCTTTCTCACTCTGTAGGCTGACACTTTGTCTGAAGGAAGTTATTCTTTGCCATATAGTTTTTCAGTTTCATGAAATCTCATTTATTATTTTTTTAATGCCTGTGCCATGCATGAACTCTTTAGCACAGACCCATCTATGAAACCTAAATATTTCTATTTTTTAATTTAATTCTGACTATTACTCTTGGGACATATATAATTTTATTTCTTTTCAGAATTTGCCCCCTGTCAGATTCATGGTTGATTGCTATTTACTCTCATTCTATATGTTGTATCTTTTACTCTTGCTTGTTTCTTTGCTGTGAGTAGAATTTATTGTTTATTGAATCTTTTTCTGATTTTATTTTTGTTACCTATGCTTTGGGACACGTTACAAAAAAATCTTTCTTAGCACCTGTTTTGAAAATGTATTAACTGAAAAACACTAATTAATCTCAGGCTCTTCAGCTTTGGTATGTATGTCTTTAATGTTTGATTTTTGTACCAAGACTGTGGTGGGGTTTTGTTTGTTTGTTTGTTTATTTATTTGTTTTGTCTGTAAACTGTGTTCTTGTTTTGGAGATCAGCTAGTGTGATATCTTCAGCTTTATTCTAACTAAGTTTTATTTGACTAGGGCATTTTTGGACATTTTGTGTGTGTGTGTGTGTGTGTGTGTGTGTGTGTGTGTGTATGATATGTATAGGTCAGAGAGACAAGTACTTGTGGGCAGAAGTTCTCTCTTTCTACCATCCAGGTTCTGGGGATTGAATCCAGGATTGCCAGGCCTGGTGGGAAGTGTTTTTGCTCACTGAGTACCACATGAGCAAAGGACCTGTTTAAATATATATATATATATATATATATATATATATATATATATATATATATATATATTAAAGAATACATGAATGGATAGCAAGTTAATGAAAATAATTTTCAACAATGGCATTCATCAGAAAAATAAAAATGAATACCACAATGACTTGTTACCAAAAAATACATGGGCATGACTAGTATCAAAGAAAAGAAACAACAAGAATTACATGATGATATAGAGCAAATGAAATCCTTAAAAATTAATGCTAGCAATATGAAGTTATATAGCCATTGTGAGCAGCACTGAAAGAGCTACTTGTTAAAAATTAAAATTGTAACCATCCTTTGACCCATCAGGAGCCCTGACATGAGTATGCTGAAGAGATTCTTGCAACTACTAGTTTTATTGTTGCAAAAACTATTCAACATTCAGAGAAAAACTGATATTGAGATACCCAGCCCTAGTTTATATACCTACAACACAACTCCTACATCTAAGGTTCAGAAAACATCACAAATTTACAGAAAGACTGAAAGAGCCAGTGGACGAAAATGTCTATTTTGAGATTATATCTCTTAGGTATAACAACTATGCTGCACCCATGAAATTGCAACAATATGCTGACTAAACAATACATGAATAATAACACAGGTTGGCATGCCAATAAACATAAAGGAAATCTACAGTGTTTACATTTAGATGAAAAGCTATGGGTCAAGCCCTTAACAGTTTTTTTTTTTTTTTAATACCAAGTGGTCATGCTCCCAAAAAAAATATACATGTGAGAAACAAAAGTAATATCACAGGTTGCATTCGTTTTTATATGCATCAATGTAACAATAAGGATGAAAGAGAAAAAAGGCTTTGAATTTGAGGAAACCCAAAGGAAGTGGACCCAAGAACAATTCCAGGAAAAAGGAGGGCGGTGAAGTTATGTAAATACAGTACTCATTCATGGAATTCTCAAACATATAATAAAAATTTTAAAGGATTATTCAAAATAGCTAAGATATGAAATCAATCTAAATGATATCAATAAATTAATATATAACAAAATGTAATATACACACAGTGGAAGACTCTTCTCCATTAAAACAAGAAAATCTTATGTGTTTCATGAATGAATTTGAAGTACATCATAAGTGAAGCTAAATATAGAAAGAGAAACATTATGTAATTTGACTTAGGAGTACAATCTGAAAAAAAAAAAGGTGAGGTTATAGATGCTAAGAATAACATTTCAGCTGCTGAGTTCTGAGGTTGAGCCAGGGAGGAGTCTTGAGGTTTTGAGGAGATGTTGCTCACATGACAGAAAACATTTATTTTAGTCATTACCACCTTGTAAAAATAGCAGAAACCCCATGTAGTCATTAAACTGAGGAAAAACTATTGCAAGTTCAAAGCCTACCTGGTGAACTTACATCAGAATAAAGGCAAAAAGAGGATTGTGGGTACTTCTTAATAGCACAGCGCATGTTTAAACATGCACAAGGCTCTAGGTCCACTCTCCTTTACTACCTGCTCAAATATCCCATTTATAACTATCAGTGTATTCACTTCTAAACAAATATTTTTGGTATAAAAAGGGTTATCAAATTTTCTGATATTTTACACATGTGAAGTTTAAACTTTTGGGATTGTTAATACGTATGTGGTTTTGATTTTGTTAATTTTATATGATATCTGCATTCATGCGTAGTTTTGTCATTAGGAATTTAAATGTAGCACAAGTAATTTTCATAAATATAATGAATGTAAATAAATTCCTCTCCCTGAGGGTGTTTTCATATGCACTCTATATTAGTCATAAATGATTATATATAAGATAAACATCTTTGAAAATTTCTCACTTAAGCTGAGTTAAAATAAAATAAATCAAATATTGATACCAGGAAAAAAAAAAAACTATTTCTAAGGGAATTTAGAATAACTGAACTTATTGTCATCTGAGCTAACATTTCATTTCTCTAAGCCAAAAACTCAGATCATGCACTTGAAGATACATACTTCCGCAGAGTTACATCCATTTAAAACTTTATAAATAATGTATATTAGCATAGTGGGTTTTATTTTAAGCTGTATTTTGTTTTTTTTTTTCCTTTTTCCTACTTTATTACAATTTATTCACTTCATATTCCAGCTGTAGCACTCTCCATAATACTCTGCCAATCGCTCCCTCCATCCCTTTTCTCCTGACATGCCCCTCCCTTAGTCTACTAATACAGGAGGACATCCTCCCATTCCCTCTGACCCTAGCCTATCAGGACTGGCTGCATTGTTTTCCTCTGTGGATTGGTGAGGCTACCCCCAAACATCACGGGGAGGTGATCAAAGAGCCAGCCACTGAGTTCACTTCAGAATCAGCCTCAGTTCACCATACTAGGGAATCCACTTGGACACTGAGCTGCCATGGGCTCCATCTGACCTGGTGTTCCAGGTTATCTCCATGAGGGGTCTTCGGTTAGAGTATCTGTCTCAGAAAACACCACTGGGCCAAGATATTTTGGTGCTGTTGCAGTCCTTGTGGAGCTTCTGTTCTCTCCAGTTCTTTCATGTCCCCCTTATTTCATAAGATTCCCTACACTCTGCCCAAAGTTTGGCTATGAGTCTCAGAATTTGCTTTAATACCTTGCTGGGTAGAATCTTTCAGAGGCCCACTGTGGTAGGCTCCTGTCATGTTCCCTGTTTTCCTTACCTTATAAGGTCTATCCCATTTGCCTTTGTGAAGGAGGATTCAACATCTTACTCAGGGTCTTCCTTCTTGCTTAGATTCTTTAGGTGTAGAGATTTTAGTAAAATTATCCTACATTATATGTCCAATATTTACTTATAAGTGAGTATATACCATGTATATCTATCTGCTTCAAGGATAACTCACTCAGGAAAAATTTTCTAGTTTCTACCACTTGTCTACAAATTTCATTGTTTTTAATTGCTGAATAGTATTCCATTGTGTAAATGTACCGCAATCTTTGTATCCATTCTTCAATTGAGGCACATCTGGTTGTTTTCAGAATCTGGTTACTACAAATAAAGCTGCATGGAACACTGGAACATGGTTGTGCAAATGTCATTGTTGTATAGTTGAGAATATTTTGGATACATTCCTAGGAGTGGTATAGCTGGATCTTGAGGAAGCACTATTCCTAATTGTCTGAGAAAGAACCAGATTGATTTCCAAAGTGGTTATACAAATTTACATTCCCACCAGCAATGGAGGATGTTTCCCTTTTCTCCACAACCTCTCAAGCATGTGTTGTCACTTGAGTTTTTGATGTAAGCCATTCTGATGGATGTAAGGTGAAATCTCTGGGTTATTTTGATTTGCATTTTCCTGATGACTAAGGACACTGAGCATTTCTTTAAGTTTTTCTCTGTAATTCAATATTCCTCTTTTGAGAATTCTCTGTTTAGCTCCGTACTCCATTTTTAATTGGGATACTTGATTTGTTGCTGTTCAACTTCTTGAGTTCTTTTTCTAGTCTGGATATAAGCCTTCTGTCAGATATAGGGTTGGTGAATATCCTTTCCCAGTCTGTTCAGTAGATGTCTGTTAGATTCATTTGATTCATGATATCTGCTAAAGTCATTGTTTCTCTGTAATTTCTGATTTGTTGACCTGACCTTTGTTGATAGTGGGAGGTTGAGGTCTCCTAATATCAATGTATGTGAGTCTATGTGTAGTTTCAGTTTTATTAATGTTTCTTTTACAAATGTGGGTGCCCTTTTGTTTGTTATGTACATGTTCAGAATTGTGACGTCTTCTTGGTGGAATTTTCCTCTGATGAGTATGAATTGATCTTCCCCATCATTATTGATTAATTTTGGTTGAACTTCACTATTTTTATCATTATTTTTTAAAAATTTATTTGTTTTTTATTAATTACAGTTTATTCACTTTGTATCCCAACTGTAATCCCCCTTTCATAGTCTCCCAATCCCTATCTCCCTCCCTATTGTCTTACCATGACCCTTTCCCAGTCAATTGATCAGGAAAGTTCTCCTCTCCTTCCTTCTGATGCTAGTATATCAGGTCTCATCAGGAGTGGCTGTATTTTCTTCATCTGTGTCCTGATAAGGCTGCTCCTCCCTCACGGAGAGGTGATCAAAGAACAGGCCACTGAGGTCATGTCAGAACAAGTACCTGTTCCCATTACTAGGAAACCCACTTGGACACTGAGCTGCCATGTGCTACTTCTGTGCAGGAGTTCTAGATTATCTCCACAAATAGTCCTTGGTTGGAGTATCAGTCTCAGAAAAGATACCTGCCCTCAGATTTTTTTTTTCTCCTTATGGAGCTCCTGTCCCCTCAAAGTCTCCACATTTTTTCATAAGATTCCTTGTACTCTGCCCAAATTTTGGCTATGAGTCTCAGCATCTTCTTTGATACCCTACTGGGTAGAGTCTTTCAGAGGCCCTCTGTGATAAGCTTCTGTTATGTTCCCTGCTTTCTCCATTTTCCAAAGTTCAACTTCCTTTGCTTTTCTGAATTAGGATTGATCCTCTTACCCAGAGTCCTCCCTTTTGATTAGCTTCTTTAAGTGTAGAGATTTTAGTATGATTATCCTACATTATATGTCTAATATCCACTTATAAGTGAGTATATAACATGTGGATCCTTCTGCTTCTGGGATACCTTTCTCGGGATGATCTTTTCTAGTTCCCTCAATTTGCCTGCAAATTTCATGATCTCCTTGTTTTAATTTCTGAGTAGTATTACATTGTGTAAATGCACCACAATTTCTGTATCAATTTCTCAACTGATGAGCATCTGGGTTGTTTCCAGCTTCTGGTTATTACGAATAAAGCTGCTACAAACATGGTTTAACAAATGCCTGTGTTGTATTCTTGAGCATATTTTTGGATGTATGCTTAGGAATGGCATAGGTAGATCCTGATGTAATAATATCCCAAATTGTCTGAGAAAGTGACAGATTGATTTTCAGAGTGATTGTACAAATTTACATTCCTTAGGCTTCAGGAAAATGCAAATCAAAACAACACTGAGGTTTCTCCTTACACCCATCAGAATGGCTAAGATCAAAAACTCAAGTGACAGCACATGCTGGAAAGGATGTGGAGAAAGAGGAATCCTCTGCCTTTGCTGGTGGGCATGTAAACTTGTAAGACCACTTTTCAAATCAACCTGTCACTTTCTCAGACAATTGGGAATAGTGCTACCTCAAGATCCAGATATGCCACAACATGGATATATCCAAAATATGCTCAAGTATACAAACAACAACATTTTCTCAACCATGTTTGTTGCAGTTTTATTTGTAATAACCAGAATCTGGAAACAACCCAGATGTCCCTCAGTTTAGGAATGGATACAGACATTGTGGTACATTTACACAATGGAATACTATTCAGCAATTAAAACCGAAGAAATCATGAAATTTTCATGCAAATGGTGGGAACTCAAAAAGATGATCCTGAATGAGGTATCCCAGAAGCAGACGGACCCACATGATATATATTCACTTTTACATGGATATTAGACATATGTATAGGATGATCACATTAAAATCTGTACACTTAAAGACACTAATTAAGAAGGAGGACCCTGGGTAAGATTTTTAATCCTCATCCAGAATGGCAAATGGAATAGATCTCAGAAGATGGAGAAAACAAGGATCAGGACAAGATCCTACCACAGAGGGCCTCTGAAAGACTATACCCAGCAGAGTGTTAAGTAGATCCTGAGATTCTTAGCCAAGCTGGGAAAACTGCAGTGAATCTTATGAAAGAAGGGGGTGATAGAAATACCTGGAAGGGATTGGAGCTCCACAAGGAGAGCAACAGAACCAAAAATCTGGGCAGAGGGATCTTTTCTGAGAATGATACTCCAACCAAGGACCATTCACTGAGATAACCTAGAACCTCTCCACAGATATAACCCATTTCAGCTAAGTGCCCAAGTTTGTTCCTTATTAGGTGCTTTCTCTGAGATGAACTCTTCTATAGTTGGCTCTTGATCCCCTACCCCTGAAGGGTGGTAAGCCTTATCAGGCCACAAAGGAAGACAATGCAGCTAGTCTTGATGAGACCTGATAGTCTAGGGTCAGATGGAACAAGAGGAGAACCTCCCCTATCAGTGGATTGGGGAAGGAGCATGGGAGGAATAGAGGGAGGAAGAGCAGGATTGGGTTGGGATGAGGCAGGGTTCTTCAGGTTGATTATTAACTGAATAAATTGTACAAAACCAAAAAAGTAAAAAGCAGATACCTACTGAGGCATCATGAAAAAAAAGAATTATGATTTTTTTCTGTTTCCAGACTCATATATAAATGATAAAAATGGCTATAATATTACTTACTTTTTCTGAAATTGACTTTGTATTGTCTGTTTTCTGTCTCTCTCTCTCTCACACACACACACTTGTAATTTCTCTGGCAATATCTTTAGCAGGAAGAAAAGTATCAAAATAAATGGACATATTTTAGTTCACCAGACACTTTTGTTTCCTTTGACAGTTGTTTTTCTCCTCAAACCATTTATATCTTATAATTTTGGGGAATTAATTGATTTTTATCCTTCTTCTCAGCCTCCTGCCTAATGGGTCCCCCTGGGGCACAGTCAGCCTAGGTGAGCTGTATACTGCTCTCTGAGTTCCATCTATGGCCCATGGCTCTGACTATCTTTCTAAAAAATCCTGTTGGCCACAAGATCATCCAGGTTAAACTTCTTCCCCCTAATCTCCTGCTGTCCTGTACCCCTGGGATGCAATTAGAAGGAGGGCGCTGCACCCTGTCCAATGAGCTCCATTTTCTTTTTTTTTTTTTTTCAATGCAGTTTATTCAGGAACATTGAACAATCCTCGGACCCCGGGGAAAGCCAGCCCACAGCTTAAATAGCCTCTGGGTAGCCAACCCAGGCGTGCCACGGGGGCAATGCAGATAGGTCCACATACATGGAAGCAAGCCAGATCCTCAGCCTTAGCCAAATGTGGAATTGTTCATGACAGAGAGCACTCACCATCGGGAAGGTGGAAGGCGGAAACCAGCTCCATCTTTAAGGCATAGCATTCCGCAGCTCTCTACAGTTCCCCCTTTTTGTTTTAGACGCATCAGGAAAGAGTAGAGGTCTGATCTCTGATATTAGAAATAAATTGGGACTTTGTACAGATGTTCATTTAGGTGTCATCCACCCAAAGAGCATCAGAACCGTCCGATACCTTTTTCTCAGAGGCGGGACCTGGGGCATCAACCCGCATGCAATCAGACATGCTCTTCTCTGGGTCCAAAGCGGCTGACCCTGAGTGCAGTGCTTAGCCTCGCATCCTGAGCGTATCATTTTAGCTTTTTATGGTATCCAACCATGCTTGGGGAGAATGTCCTGCTTCAATGGCTGTAAAGGACTGAATGATCATGGCTGCATCACACTGTTGTGAGACTCTAATCTTGCATATATACCACAGGCAAACCGAGGATTGACCTCGTGCAGGAGCAAATTGATACCCTATGGCAAATCGCTCAACCTGGCTGTCAATGAAAGTATGCTGGACTTTGTGTCACTAGCATACAACATGAGAATTTTTCCTGTGCTGCAAATCTGTCTAAACAATTGTCGAGCTATATTTTAGGTAATTGGACTGGAGAATTCGATACTATGATGGAGCAGCTGAGAGTGGCCATTGTCACAGTAAATTCTACCGGAGTGGACGCAGGACTAGCCACAGGATTATCAACATGGATTGCTGCAGCCATGAATCATCTGAAGGAATGGGCGGGCATGGGAGTGTTAGCAGGCCTTCTGGTGTTGGTCTCCTTGGTTTGCCTGTGGTATATATGCAAGATTAGAGCTCCATTTTCAAGGGCACAACTCTGCCTGTATCCCTGGTCAGCCTGTATCAGGGACAATGAGATGGTTAAAGGCTAACAAAAGAATACTTTCAACAAGAGTCAGGGCAATATGGCACCACAGAGCCCAGTTATTCTACTGCACCAAGCCCTGGATATCCTAAAGTAGCCAAAGCACAAGAAGATGACCTTAAATTCAATCTTACAAAGATAATGGAGGTCTTTATAAAAAGAAATACCTATACCACACAAGAAGCTTACAGAACACTATATAGGTTGGGCCAGATAAGAAAATCTTATTGTCACAAAATAATTAAAACACTAAATGTACAGAATGAAGAAAGAATATTAAAAGTTGTAAGGGAAAAGTAGCAAATAACATATAAGCAGACCTGTCAGAATTACACCTGAATTATGAACAGATATTGTCAAATCCAGAAGAGCTTGGGCATATATCTGGCAGACTCTAAGAATCCACAAATGTCAGTCCTGACTACTATACCCAGCAAAACTTTAATCACTATACTAGAGAAAACAAGATATTTCATGACAAAATCAAATTTAAACAGTATTTATCCACTCATCCAGCCCTACAGAACATTTTAGAAGGACTCTGAAACTGTAAGTCATAATTTGGGGGGGAGTTCCTAATCATCCATACTAACTTCCAAATAAATGACACAGATCTATTAGATTTGTTCAATAATCTTTAAGGCACTAGACATGGGAAGATATGATCCCATCTAATATGCTATGCTAATCTGGCTACTGTCCAGCCACACACCCCAAATTATTTGCCGTATTAGTACTGTTTGGGCTGCTTCTGTTTCATCTGGTCATTACTCATGGACAAGTCCTTTCTCTATCTCTTCTTTTTCTCACCTCATAGTTCCTACATGAGACCCCTCAACATGGAACAGGAGCCCCATTTGTCTTTCTTGCCCACCTAAAGGCTTTCAGCCACATTCTTAAAGATTCAGAGATAATTTGAGAGCAAAGTTTACACAGCATTTATCAATGAATATGACAATGCCAAAGTCCAGACTGCAACTGGATCTCAGGGCACAAAATTCATCATTTGAACACACAGCACATCATACCAACACACAACATAACTCCATACCGGCAAAACTGAAAGAAGTAACACACACACACACACACACACACACACACACACACACACACACACATTATCACCACCAATGTCAAAATAACTGGAATTAACAATCATTGGTCGTTAATATTTTTCAACATCAATAGACTCAATTCCCCACTAAAAAGACAAGGGCTAACAAAATTGATTCAAAAATAGGATCCATCATTCTGCTGTATACAAGAAGGACTGGGGGAGGGGCATAGAAGAAGAAAAGGGAAGGAAGGAGAGTGGTATTGGGAGAGGATGGAGGATGGGTCTACAGCTGGGATACAAAGTGAATAAACTGTAATTAATATGAAAAAATAAAAATTAAAAAAGAAATACACCTCACTAATAAAAATAACATTAACTCAGAGCAAAGGACTAGAAAAAGATTTTCTAAGAAAATGGACTCAAAAAGCAAGCTGCAGTAGCCATTGTAAGGCCTAATAAAATAAAAACCACTTCTCTCAATTTTCTGTCCTATTTTCTTTTTCTTTTCTTTTTCCTTTTTCTTTTTTCCAAGACAGGGTTTCTCTGTGTAGTCTTGGCTGTCCTGGGCTATCTTTGCAGACCAGGATGGCCTGGAACTCACAAAAATCTGCCTGCCTCTGCCTCAATGAGTGCTGGAATTACAGGATGTACCACTGCACTTGGCTAAGAAAAGTTTCTAAGAAAATTTTCTTTTTCTTAGAAACCCTTTGAGTTTTGTTTTCCTGACCCTGGGATTATTGTTTTCTGAGATCCTACTCAAAAGCCATTTTCTCCAGATACAGTTCCATAACTCGTGGGATTAAAAGAATAGTGTGTTATGCTCCCTAGCCTTATGTCAGCTTGACAGGAGTTACAGTCATTTGAATAGGAGGAATGTCAATTGTGAAAAAGCCCTTCATAAGATACAGCTCTGGGGGCTTTTCTAAATTAGAAATCCATGAGGGAAGACCCATCCCAATGTGGGTAGGTGCAATAAGATCAAGCTATAGGGCATTTCCAAAATAGAGATTAATGAGTAAAAGCACAGCCCATTGTGGGTGGTTCCATCTCTTGCCTGGTGATCTTGGGATATAGGTCAAGCAACTCATGTGGAACAAGGCAATAATCAACACACTTCCATGGCCTCTGCATCCTTCCATGATGTTCAGGTTTCTGCCCTCTCTGAGTTCTGATCCTGACTTCCCTTGATAATGAATATGAAAGTGTAAGCCAAATAAACCCTTTTGTCTCCAATTTATATTTTGATCATTGTGTTTTGTCCCAGCAATAGGAACCCTGACTAAGACATAACTCTTTTTATTAACATATAGGAACATTTGCAACCTTGTATCATAGTGTTTGATTTATGATAGTGAAATTCTTAAAACACTTGTATCTCTAACTTCTACATTTTGAAAAGCAAGGTTTCATATTGGTTTTCAAAAACGTATTGATTGTATAACTTCATTGTAGTTTGCAATTCTGAAAATACAATAGACAGCTAAGGATACAAACATTTTTTGAAAATCATAGTAGAGGCAGAGAGGAGTTGGGAGAAGAGAGAAGAGTAAAAGAGGGAGTGTGAATGACAATTGACAGACATATATAGATATATTGAAAAGTCATATTAATACAGGGCCACTGTGTTATTTTAGTTGTAATATAAGTCATCATATAAGTAAATTAATCGTGTTTCTTGTGACAAACATGATTTGCAACGTTTAATAGATAAGCTAACTCACTTATAAATCATGTGTATTTTTACTATAATACTTATCAAATATGGAGAGATTCTTGTGACTAATACAAGCATTATACATGGTTAGATACGAAATAAATTTATATTGTATGGCCTTTATGAAAATTTTATTGTATTTATTTATTGTGTGTGACAAATGCTTTTATACACATATAATACTATAGTATGCAAACAAATATATCACTTCAGTTTCTCATTTTTTATGACAAGAGCACTAAAGATCCACTTTTTCAGCAACTATCTTGAGCAGAATACTCATGTTGTGAGTTATATATCTAACCTTGTTCACTCTAGTTATCTTCTACTTTATTTCCTCTGACATGTATCTCCCCAGTGTCTCACTTTATCACCACCTCTGTTATTATTTTATTCCCAAAATCTTTTCATTCAAATTTTCTTTTTGTCTCACTTTACTAACATAACACCTCTGTTATTATTTTGCTCCCTATCTCTGTCTATTCAAATTTTCTTTTTTGTAACACTGGGGATTGAACCAGGATCTCTCACATCAAATATGCAATCCAACATTAGTTGCATATCTACCCCTGTTTTCCCTTTTAAATTTGAACAGGGCTTCACTAAACTGTACATATATGTCATGAGTCTATATTACTCATGCCTCTGTCTCCCAGGGAGCTCTAATTGTAGGTATGTGCCACAAGCCTGACTAACTTATAATTTTTTCTATAAAGTAATCTAGGATATTCTGAATATACTACCAAAAACTTCCTACTATTTAGTTTTACAAATAATAACAATTCGAGAATTATATGTCTAACAACAAATATAACTAGAATTTTCCATGTCATTAATTAAAAGTTTCAATTAAACAATATTCAATGTTCAAAATAGTGAGTGTGTGTCAAGTATTATATGAGTTATTACTATATATTCAGTTTGTAAAAAATATATTTTCTATGATATATACTCCAAAAATACTGTTTGATGATCAAGGTAGATGCCTTAGGGGTAAAGACACTTACCACTGAGACTAATGACCTGAGTTTGATTCACAAAACCCATTGATGGAAAGAGAACCAGTTCCCACAAGTATTCCTCTTACCTCTGCAGTGAGGAATTGCTTTTGCATTCACACTTGTGCATGCATATGCACAATAAACGAATTTAAAGTATAAAAATTGATAAAATGTTGAACTGGCTCAAAAAACAATAGTGCTACATTATCAATTAATTAACACAGCAAATATAGCTTATCGAGAACTTATTGTTCTTCATTTATGGTTTATTCAATTTCTGATTCAGTAACTTAAAAAATGCTATTAAAGAATGGAAATTACTTTGTTTCTTTGCTTGTTTATGAGACTGTGTTTAGTTGGGTAGCCTTTGTTGTCCTAGAACTAGCTCTGTATACCAGCTGTCTCCAAACTCAAAGATCTGCCTGCCTCTGCATTCCAAATTCAGGGATTAAAGTCACATGCCACCACCACATTTAATAAATAATATTATACATCTTACTTCAGTCATGAGGAAATAACATTGATACTTACCATTGTTATACACATAATAATTAGTAAAAATAGTATATAAAATAGAGTAAAAAATATAACTGACATAGTCTTTCTTGCTTGCTACAATAAATGCCTGAGACTTATCTATTTGGTAAGTACAGATATTTATTTCTCTTAGTTACAGAATCCAGAAGTTCAACAACAAGATTGAATGTCTAACAAGAGTTCTTCCAAGAATGCATCTGAATAATAATTTCTTTTTTTATTTTTTTTTCAATGCAGTTTATTCAGGAACCTTGAGCAATCATCTGACCCTGGGGAAAGCCAGCCCACAGCTTAAAATAGCCTCTGGGTAGCCAACCCCAGGATGCCACGTGGGCAATGCAGATAGGTCCACATACATGGAAGCAAGCCAGATCCTCAGCCTTACCCAAATGTGGAGTTGTTCGTGACAGAGAGCACTCACCATCGGGAAGGTGGAAGGCAGAAACCAGCTCCATCTTTAAGGCACGGCATTACGCTGCTCTCTACAGTTCCCCCTTTCTGTTTTAGACGCATCAGGCAAGAGTAGAGGTCTGATCTCTGGTATTAGAAATAAATTGGGACTTTGTACTGATGTTCATTTAGGTGTCATCCACCCAAAGAGCATCATACCCTTCCGATAACTTTTTCTCAGAGGCGGGACCTGCGGCATCAACCCGCATGCAATCAGACATTCTCTTCTCTGGGTCCAAAGCGGCTGACCCTGAGAACAGTGCTTAGCCTCCCATCCTGATAGAGTTTTTGGGGTCACTCACATATACTATCATATCATCTGCAAATAGTGATAATTTGACTTCTTCCTTTCCAATTTGTAATGGTCTCCTGAACCTACTCAGACCTGACACCACCACTGCTAGTTCTAGAACTGATGCAGGATGTACCAACGAGGGGGTAACATTTTAGCTTTTTATGGTAGCCAACCATGCTTGGGGAGACTGTCCTGCTTCAATGGCTGTAAAGGCCTGAATGGTCATGGCTGCATTACGCTGTTGTGAGACTTTAATCTTGCATATATACCACAGGCAAACCAAGGAGACCAACACCAGAAGGCCTGCTAACGCTCCCATGCCCGCCCATTCCTTCAGATGATTCATGGTTGCAGCAATCCATGATGATAATCCTGTGGCTAGTCCTGCGTCCACTCTGGTAAAATTTACCGTGACAATGGCCACTCCCAGCTGCTCCATCATAGTATCGAATTTTCCAGTCCAATTACCTAAAATATAGCTAGACAATTGTTTAGACAGATTTGCAGCACAGGAAAAATTCTCATGTTGTATGCTAGTGACTCAAAGTCCAGCATACTTTCATTGACAGCCAAGTTGAGCGATTTGCCATAGGGTATCAATTTGCTCCTGCACGAGGTCAATCCTCTGATTGAACACCATCAAACCTCCTTTTAGTTGAGCATTAATTCTTTTTTGTACATCTAAGGCATGAGCTACATTGGCTAAAAGGTTATTCAGGGTCTAAGCAGTCTGCACAGTATGACTCCTGGCTAATGCCGCAGTGGTAGCTCCAACAGCCGCCAATGAGATGGCAGTAACAATGGCGGCTGTAATTCCAAGATCCCTTTTCTGTCTGAAGAGAGCCATAGTGTGAGGGGCATCAACGGGCACAGGCACCCAGCGAGGCATGCGAGTAACCAGCTAGTAAATTTACTAGCATTCCAGCATTGGGCAAAATAGCAAGTCCACAATTACTTGGCTCTATCTGGCTAATAATGAATAAAAATGGGAGATATAAACAAACAGGTGTGGGCTTATAGGAAATATTATGAGAAGCCTTAACCCCCTCGTTGGTACATCCTGCATCAGTTCTAGAACTAGCAGTGGTGGTGTCTGAGGTCTGAGTAGGTTCAGGAGACCATTACAAATTGGAAAGGAAGAAGTCAAATTATCACTATTTGCAGATGATATGATAGTATATGTGAGTGACCCCAAAAACTCTACCAGGGAACTCCTACAGCTGATAAACACCTTCAGCAAAGTTGCCAGATACAAAATTAACTCAAAAAAATCAGTAGCCCTCCTGTATACAAAAGACAAAAGGGCTGAGAAAGAAATTAAGGAAACAACACCCTTCACAATAGCCACAAATGACATAAGGTACCTCGGAGTAACCCTAACCAAGGAAGTCAAAGACTTGTATGAAAAAAAATTTCAAATCTCTGAAGAAAGAACTAGAAGAAGATATGAGAAGATGGAAATATCTCCCATGCTCATGGCTTGGCAGGATTAACATAGTAAAAATGGCCATCTTACCAAAAGCAATCTACAGATTTAATGCAATTCCCATCAAATTATCAATGCAATTCTTTGCAGACCTGGAAAGAAAAATTCTCAACTTCATATGGAATAACAAGAAACCCAGAATTGCTAAAACAATCCTCTACAATAAAAGATCATCTGGAGGTATCTCCATCTCTGATCTTAAGTTGTACTATAGAGCAACAGTTTTAAAAACTGCATGGTACTGGCATAGAAACAGAATGTTGGATCAATGGAACCGAACAGAGGACATAAATAAACCCACACACTTATGGACACCTGATATTTGACAAAGACGCCAAAACCATACAATGGAAAAAAGATAGCATCTTCAACAAATGAATAATACTTTCTTTAGAGGAGACACTGTTCAATTCCACATTGAAAGGGACAGAAAGAAGAAAGTGCACTTCAACGTTTATTTGATAATAATATTAACTCATATAGATCTATCCTCATGACTTAATCTTCTTATCATGCCACCACTTTCTAGTACTGCATAGCTTTAGGTGTAAAAAAATCAATATTATATACTTTATTATACAAAATATACAATATCTAGTAATGTACAGCTATTGATGAAATAAAGGAAAGAAATATGAAACCTGGCTAAAGCAGAGAGCAGTTATGAGCAAGAACGGAGAAACCAGCTTAATAAAATTATAATATTATTATGGGTAGAGTTCAGAAAATAAATTGTTGAAACATAGATGGCAAGGATTTCTACTAATTTCTAGCTAGTATATGAATCCCTTTAATGTTGTTTTTGCCAGCTACTAATAAAAAATAACTTATTATTGATGCTTGTTTTAGAAAATTAAAAATTAAGGAATATACTAGTTAAGTTTATTTCTGGAAAAAATATAAACACCTAATTAGAAATGAATCCAACAAATATAGTTATTTCTAACTTATAAAATGCATTATGACAAATATAATATAGGTAAAAATTAAAACTAAATAGAGTAACAATATGCTTTAAAAATATAGTTTTAAGATGATAATACAAAAAGTAGTACTGAACAGTTGAAAGTTAATTTATAAGCGAATATGTGTGATAGTTAATCTTCATCATCAATCTAAATGGATATTGCTGTGATTTGATGTTTTAAGGGAGGCTTAAGTGAGGAAATTAATTCCATCTTGAATATAGGTGGCACCATCTCATGGGTTGGTGTTAGAAGCTGAATTAAAAATAGAGGAGAAAAATTAAAAATTAAAAAAAATTAAATTAAAAAAGAGGAGAAATTCTCAAGTACACCAACATTCTACCTTTTTTGTTTCCTTCTCTAACATGATATGCAGAGTCTGCATGTCATAATACCACCACCATGAACTCTATTGTTCTTTCTTTACTATGGTGGATTACATCTTAAACCTGGAGTCAAATTAAATGTTTTGTTTCTTTGTCACAGAAATAAGAAAAATTAACTAATATATTATCATTTTCACATTTGCTTTATATACTGCTACCTTAAAATATAGAAATTATGCACAATAACACCATGGTTATATAAAAATTAATAAGACATTTATGTGATGGTTTTATACCAATGGCAATATTAAGGGCTATTTATGTAGGTAGAACTTACACTAAGACTGAAAATGCAAAATACATATACAACCATAATAGCCATAGTAAATAATATGACATGTAATGATCATACATTTCTAAAAAGCTTTATTCTATGCATTTTACAAGCATTAGTTTATTTCAGTTGTGTAAATAATTCCTTATGAGTTTAATCATATTATTCTTCTTTCAAAGATGAAGAAATTAATGTACAGAGATGGTAAATAAATATTCCTCCAGACCTATTTCAAGAATGTGGGCGTTTTCCCCTGGCACACACCCTTGATCCTAGCACTGAGGGGGCAGAGGCAGGAGGGTATCTATGAGTCTGAGGCCAGTCTTGTCTGCATCATCCAAGACAACCAGGGCTACACAGTGAGACACTGTGTCAAATAACAAAACAAACAAACAAAAAGCCATGACCATTCAGGCCTTTACAGCCATTGAAGCAGGACAGTCTCCCCAAGCATGGTTGGCTACCATAAAAAGCTAAAATGTTACGCTCAGGATGGGAGCGTAACTGTTCTCAGGGTCAGCCGCTTTGGACCCAGAGAAGAGCATGTCTGATTGCATGCGGGTTGATGCCCCAGGTCCCGCCTCTGAGAAAAAGTTATCGGAAGGGTATGATGCTCTTTGGGTGGATGACACCTAAATGAACATCAGTACAAAGTCCCAATTTATTTCTAATATCAGAGATCAGACCTCTACTCTTGCCTGATGCGTCTAAAACAGAAAGGGGGAACTGTAGAGAGCTGCGTAATGCTGCGCCTTAAAGATGGAGCTGGTTTCTGCCTTCCACCTTCCCGATGGTGAGTGCTCTCTGTCACAAACAACTCCACATTTGGCTAAGCCTGAGGATCTGGCTTGCTTCCATGTATGTGGACCTATCTGCATTGCCCACGTGGCATGCTGGGGTTGGCTACCCAGAGGCTATTTTAAGCTGTGGGCTGGTTTTCCCCAGGGTCAGATGATTGCTCAAGATTCCTGAATAAACTGCACTGAAAAAAAAAAAAGTTTTAGAAGAAAGATGGGAAAGCAGGTAGTATTTGTCTCTGGATCCTGTAATCTTAATAATAAGTTATACTGACTCATTTTGGGGAGAAAGAAAATTAGTAACTTCCTGCCATTTGGTATTTCTCTGCTAAGAATTCTCCATTTAGCTCTGCACCCCATCTTTTTATAATTTATTTCCTATTATATTCATTTATTTACTTTACATCCCAAGGGTGCTCCCTCCTTCTGATCTTCGCAGTCTTCTCACACTTCCCCTCTTTTCCTATTCCCCTTTTCCTTCATTAGAGAAAAAAGGAGCTCCTCTCCTCATATTTCCCTTCCCAAGCACATCAAATCACTCCAAAATTGAGCATATCTTCATCCCCTAAGGACAAGCAAGGCAGCACTGTCAAGGAGAAGTGATCTAAAGCAGGCAACAGAGTTCATGTTAAAATTAGCCTTCCCTCCCTTCCCCAGGAGCCCCATATGAAGACAAGGTCCTGTGTGGAGGGTCCTCAGTTGACATCTCACTCTCTGAAAACCATCATGAGTCTGGGGTAGTTGTCTCTGTTGGTCTTATTCTGAGGCCCCTGTCCTTTCCATGTCCTTCCATCTTTCCCACAACACTTCCCCAGAACACCTAGAGTTCCAACCCATGCTTGGCTGCAAGTCCTAGCTAGCATCTTTCTCAACCCTCTGTTGGCCAGAACCTCACAGACAACAGTCAACTTAGGCTTCTGTCTGAAAATGAGGTAACCCAGAACCAGAAAGATGCACAGGGTATGTTTTCACTTATAAGTGGATATTAGACCCATAGCACAGGATAACCATACTACAATCCTTAGACCCAAAGAAGCTAAGTAACAAGGAGGGACCAAGGGAAGAGTTTACAGTGTCACTCGGAAGGGAAATAGAATAGACAGCAGAAGTGGATGAAGAGAGGGAACTCAGCAGGAGATGGAATGAGAAGGGAAATAAAGGTGGGTATCAGATGTAAGGAGAACAGGATGGAGGGTAAGAGGGCTGGGAACAAGAAGGGAAGCATAGTGGGAATATCTCTGCCACACTGGATATATCCTGAGACGATCTCTTTGTCAAGTTGGATATATCCTGGGAGGATATGGCTGTGACTATAGCTGAGACTCCTAAAAGGGGGTGGGGAACATTAAGTGGTCACCTCCTATCCAGACAGGAGTAGAGGAAGGAGGGGAACAGCAACCCACTGACAAAACCTTTGATCCAAAAATTATCCTGCCTACAAAAAGTACAGGGATAACAAGGGAACAAAGACTGAAGGAAAGCCCAAACAGTAACTGGTCCAACCCGAGAGGCACAATATGGTACAGAGGCAGCCCATAACACTAATAAGTACTCTGTACTTCATTTTTAATTGGATTATTTGGTATGTTGGTTTATAATTTCTTGATTAATATATTGTGGATATTAGCCTTCTGCCTGATGTAGGGTTGGTGAAGATCTTTTCTCAGTGTGTAGGCTATCATTTTGATCCTTGCTTTACAGTGTCCTTTGTTTTATAGAAGCTTTTCAGTTTCATAAGAGAAACACTGAAAGAAATGCTCAACCTCCTTAGTTATCAGGGAAATACAAATCAAAACTACTCTGAGATTTCACCTTACATCCATCAAAATGGCTAAAATAAAAAAACTCAAATGGCAACACATGCAAGAGAGTATGTGGAGAAAGGGGAAGCCTCCTCCATTGCTGGTGGGAATGTAAACTTGTACAAGCACTTTGAAAATCAATCTGGCACTTTCTCAGAAAATAAGGAATAGCGCTTCCTCCAGATCCAGCTATGCCACTCCTAGGCATATATCCAAAAGATTCTCTACCATACAACAAGGATATTTGCTCAACTATGCTCACAGTAACTTTTTATTTGTAATAGCCAATATCTGGAAACAACCTAGATGTCCTTCAATGGAAGAATGGATACAGAGATTGTGGCACATTTACACAATGGAATACTCAGCTATAAAAAACAAGAAATCATGAAATTTTCAGGCACATAGAAGGAACTAGAAAGGATCGTCCTGAGTAAGGTAACCCAGAAACAGTAAAACTTGTATGGTATATACTCACTTACAAGCAGGTATTAGCCATATCATACAAGATAACCACACTAAAATCTACAGACCTAAAAAATGAAGATGCTTAAATCTCATTCCAAATGGCAAATAGGATAGACACTAGAAGCAGTGGAAGAGAGGGAACAGGACCAGAGCCTAACATAGAGGTTCTTTGAAAGGCTCCTACCAACTCAAGGCCAAACTTTGGGGAGAGTATTGGGAGTCTTTTGGAAGAAGAGGGTGGTGGGGATAGAGGAACAAGGAGTCGACAGGAGTCCCACAAGTAGGCCCACAAAACTAAAGGATCTGAGCCTAAGAGGTACTGAAGAGACTGATCCACCACCCGAAGACTATGCATGTAGAGGACCTAGACACCCTGATCAGATACGGCCAATTGGCAGCCCAGTTTCCATGTGGTTCTCTAAGGGAGGGGATCAGGGGCTGCCTCCTTCATGAACTCGGTTGCCTGCTCTTTGATCACTTGCCCCTGGTGATGTGGCCTTGCCAGACCACAAAGGAAAAGGATCCAGGCAGTCCTGATGAGACAAACTATGGACAGATGGCAATAGTGGAGAAATACCCCTCTCAATGTACTAGGGGGAGAGGATGGGGGATGAGGACGGGTAGAAGCAGAAGGAAATGAGGGAGTGTCTACAATCCAGATATAGAATGAATAAATTGTGAAAAATAAAAAAAAGAATGACACTGTTAGTTAAGCATGATGATAGTGAGAAAGTTACAATCCAATATCACATGAATATTGATATAAATGTCCAAAAATGCTAGGCACAGTGTTTCTTGCTTGTAATCCCAACACTCAAGGAAGCAGAGGCAGATAGATCTCTGTGAATTAAAGGCCTGCCTAGTCTATAAAGCTAGTCCAGCAGAGCCAAGGATACACAGAAAAACCCTGTCTCAACCCCTCCCCCCAAAATGCCCTAAAATATTAGTAAAATTTAATACTTTCTAGTTTCTAGGTTTCTTTCAAAAACCTCATTAAAATTGTGGATTATGTAGGACTATTAATTGTGATTTTTCAAAATTGTAACTAAAATGTATTTTATGTTAAATTTCCAATTATGTGAAATTTCTTGTTGCCTGTGAGGGTTTTTTTTTTTTGATATTTAGAGGTATTATTTATTATTAATTATATAGTACTTCACAGGTTTTGCTGTAATAGCCATTTCTTTTCAACATTACAGCTTCTTCTTCTTCTTCTTCTTCTTCTTCTTCTTCTTCTTCTTCTTCTTCTTCTTCCTCTTCTTCTTCTGCTTCTTTTCTCTCTCTCTCTCTCTCTCTCTCTCTCTCTCTCTCTCTCTCTCTCTCTCTCAGTGGTGCTAGGGACCAAACCAGTTCCCTTTTACATGCTAAACCAATGCATTATTACTGATCACTATCCCCAACCCACCACCTCCTTTTAAATATTTTTAGCCAATTACAATATAATTAATTCATTTTCCCTTTCTTTTTCCCCACTCAAACCTATCCTGTATACCACACCCCTTGCTGTCTCTTGTTAATTTTTTTCATAGTTTATTTTTTATTGTTTATTATTATTAGTTACATTTTATTAACTCTGGATTCTGGCTGTATCCTGCTCCCTTATTCCCTCCCAATCCCATTCTCCCTCCCTTAGCTTCTCCCTGCCCCTTTCCAAGTCCACGGATTGGGGAGGAACTCCTCCCCTTTCATCTGGCCCTGTTTTATCAGGTATCTTCAGAGCTGGCTGAAAAGTCCTCCTCTGTGGCCTAGCAGAACTGCTCCTCCCTTGGGGTGGGGTGGGAGGCTATTGAGTTCCTGTCAGAGATAGTCCCTGTTCCCCTTACTATGGGAAACCAATTGGTTATTGAGCTACCACAAGCTTTGTTCCAGTAAAGGTTCTAGGTTATATCAATACATGGTCCTTGGTTGGAGAAACAGTTTCAGAAAAAACCCCTGTGCCCAGATATACTTGGTCCTTGTGGGGATCCTATCCTTTCCCCATCATACTAGCTCCCCTTCTGCTGAAGGTTTGGTTATGAGTCTTAGTATCTGTTAATAAACGCTGCTTGGTAGGGTCTTGCAGATGCCTTCTGTGGTAGACGTCCTATGCACATCTCATTTGTCTTTCTAAGTGAGGATTGATCATCTTACCTCATCTCTGCTTTCTTATTTATCTCCTTTAGTTATATAGACTTCATTATGTTTATCATTTCTTGTAGGTCTATATAAGCGAGTATACACCATGTTTGTCTTTCTCCTTCTGGGATACTTCACTCAGAATGATCTTTTCTAGATTCTACCATTTGCCTGCAAATTTCATGATTTCCTCATTTTTTATATCGAATGGCAGAGAAATACTTATAGAAATGTTCAACCTCATTAGCCATTAGGGAAATGCAAATCAAAACGACCCTGAGATTTCACCTTACACCCATCAGAATGGCCAAGATCAAAAACTCAAGTGACAACACATGCTGGAGAGGTTGTGGAGAAAGGGGAACCCTTCTCCACTGCTGGTGGGAATGTAAACTTGTACAACCACTCTGGAAATCAATCTGGCGGCTTACTCAGACAATTAGGAATAACACTTCCTCAAGACCCAGCTATACCACTGCTAGGTATATACCCAAAAGTTGCTCAAGTACACAACAAGGACATTTGCCCAACCATGTTTGTAGCAGCTTTATTTGTAATAGCCAGAACCTGGAAACAACCCAGATGTCCATCAACGGAGGAATGGATACAGAAAGTGTGGCATTTTTACACAATGGAATACTAGTCTACTGTTAAATTAATGCATCTTTTTTCTTCAATTGTCACATATATCCTTTAAAACAATAATGTTATTCATTCTCTGTGAAATTCATGCATATATACAATAAATTTTGGTCATATCCACTCTTCATCTCCTCCAGCCAGTGTCTATGATTACCTCTAACAGGCACCTTTCCTGACTTCATATGGTCATATTTCATATCCACTAAGTCTAAATAATGTTGCCCATTTTCATATGAGAGTCTGTCCATTAAAGCATTTGCAACTTACAAGTCATTATGCTGTTAAAGAAAACTGAGTTTCCTTTCCCTCAGCTAAAGTGACACTTTTTGCATGTTTGTTTGGTGATCTTTTGCAGTTGCTGTGAAGGCAGACACAGCTACTGTGACTTTATGAGTACACTAACTATGTCCTTTCCAGAAAATATAATTTCAAAGCACTCTATCCCTCCCCATGTTCTGCGTCTTACATTTTCTTATTCCCAATTGCCATTGATCTTGGCTGAAAATTATTGGTAGATGACAAGGCTCCATTTTTGGAGACTGCATACATTTTGATTGCAAGACATAGAAAATAAATTTCTGACTGGGAAATCTTCTACTTGCTGGTTAGCTTTCATAGTGCTTGAAGGGGCTAGGGAGGCTACTGGGTGAGAAAATTCATCAATGGTCTTACCTTGCACTGGACACTGTATACTAAAAGAGCTAATTGCCAGGCAAGATGTACTTATGGTTTAATAATGGAATGACTGTTGTGGGGGTAACTGACCACTTACTACTTAGATTTGAGACCTGTTCCACAGGAAAAATTCATGTCTCATCTTGTAAACATGGTCGAAATCCGATGGATGCGAAGAGCAGGTGAATCAGGGAAGAATCTACTATTGTTACTTTGCCAAAGGTCATATGGTCAAGTTGGCTTCTAAACCTTTATAATTATTTCTACAGATTGGTGCTGTTAACATTCATTGGTCACGATTATATATCAAAATCAACTGACCCAACTCTCCAATAAAAAGACACAGACTAACAAAATGGTGGTGGAAACAAGATCCAACATTCTGCTGCATCCAAGAAACAACACACTTCTGCCACAAAGTTAACACTACCTCAGAGTAAAGGTGGAAAAGGCTTTTCAAGGAAATGGACCCAGAAAACAATCTGGGATAGCCATCCCAATACCTAATAAAATAGACTTTTAACCAAAATTAAGCAAAAAAAGATACGGAAGGACACTCCATTCTCATGAAAGGAAAAATCCACCATGAGAACGTCATAATCCTGAACATCTATGCCCCAAATATAAGAGTACCCACATTTGTAAACAAAACATTATTAAAACTTAAATTGCACATCGATCCTAACACCTTAATAGTGAGAAACTTCACAATTCCACTCTCATAAAGGACGGATCATCTAGAGAGAAGCTAAATAGGGAAATAATGACACTTACAGAGGTCCTAAATTAAATGGACCTAATGGATGTGTACTGAACTTTTCACCCAAACTCAAAAGAGTATACCTTCTTCACAGTGCCTCAGGGAACCTTCTCCAAAATTGACTATACAGTCAAGCACAAATCAAGCCTCAGCAGATAAAAGAAGATGGAAATAATCTCTTATATCCTAACAGACCACCATGGAGTAAAACTAGACCTTACCAACAACAGAAAAAACAGAAATAACACGTGGAAACTAGACAGATCCCTAATCAGTGACAGCTGGGTCAGGGAAGAAATTAAAACAAAAATAGGGACTTCCTAAAATTCAATGAAAATGAAGGCACAACTTACCAGAACTTCTGGGACACAATGAAAGCAGTATTAATACAAAAGTTCATAGAATTAAGTGACTGCAGAAATAAGTTTGAAACATCTCATACAAGCATCATAATGATACACTTGAAAGCCCTAGGAAAAAAGTAAAGAAGCAGACACACCCCAGAGGATTAGACAGCTGGAAATAATCAAACTCAGAGAAGAAATCAGCTACTTAGAAAAAAAAAAGAAACAATTCAAAGAATAAACAAAACCAAGAGCTGTTTTTTTTTTTTTTGAGAAAATAAACAAGATAGACAAATCCTGAGCCAACCTAACTAAAAGGCAGAGAGAAACTATCCAAATCAGCAAAATCAGAAATGAAAAAAGGGGCATAACAATAGATACTGAGGAAATCAAAAAAATCATAAGTTCTTAGTTCAAAAGCCTATATGCCAGAAAAATTGAAAATCCAAATGAAATGAACAATTTTCTTGATAGGGTCCATTTACCAAAATTAAATCAAGACCAGGTAAATAGATTAAATAATTCTGTATTCCCCAAGGAAATAGAAGCAGTCATCAAAAGTCTCTCTTAAAAAAAAAAAAAAAAAAAAAAAAAAAAAAACAAACAAACAAACAAATGACTAGGGTCAGATGGTCTCAGCACAGAATTTACCAGACTATCAAAGAAGAGTTAATACCAATAATCTCCAAACTATTCCACAAAATTGAAATACCAAACTCATTCTTTGATACCTAAACCACAGAAAGATGCAACAGAAAAAAGAAATTCAGATCTCTCTTATGAACATTGATGCAAAATTACACAATTCTTTACAAAACTTGAAAGAACAATTCTCAACAATTCTCAATTTCATATGGAAAAGCAAAAAAAAAAAAAAAGGAATTACTAAAACAATCCTGTACAATAACATATCATCTTGTGGTATCTTCATCCTTGATCTCAAGCTGTACCATAGAGCAACAGCAATAAAAACTGCCTGGTACTGGCACTGAAGCAGAATGGTGGATCAATGGAATCAAATAGAAGACCCAGAAATAAACCCACATGGATACTTGACTTTTGAAAAAGAAGCAAAAGCCATACAATGGACAAAAAAATAGCATATCCAACAAATGCTTCTTGTGTATCTGGGTGTCTACATGTAGAAAAATTCAAATAGACCCATATTTATTGCCTAGCACAAAAGGAAAGTCCAAGTGGATCAAAACCTCAACATAAAACCAGACACACTATACTTGTTAGAAAAAAAAAGTGGGAAAGAGAGATATAGGCATTGGCACAGGAGACAGCTTCTTAAACAGAGCACCAACAGTGCAGGCTCTATGATCAACAATCAAAAAACAGGATCTCATTAAACTGAACACATTCAGCACATTCAGTAAAACAAAGGACACTGTCATCAGAACAAATGATGGCCTACAGACTGAAAAAAGATCTTCAACCACCCTACATCTGACACAGAGATAATATCCAGAACATATGAAGAACTCAAGAAAATAAAAAGCAACAAATCAAATAATCCAATTAAAAATGGGGTATGGAACTAAACAGAGAATTCTCTGTAGAGGAATATTGAATGACAGAGAAACCCTTAAAAAATGCTCAGTGTCCTTAGTCATCAGGGAAACGCAAATCAAAATGACCATGAGATTTCACCATACACCCATCAGAATGGCTAAGATAAAAACCTCAAGGGATGATACATTCTGGAGAGGTTGTGAGAAAAGGGGAAACCTCCTTCATTGCTGGTGGGAATGTAAACTTGTACAAAAACTTTGTAAAGCAATCTGATTCTTTCTTAGTAAATGAGAAATAGTGCTACCTCAGAATCCAAGTATACAACTCCTAGGCATATATCCAAAAGATGCTCAATTACACTACAAAGACATTTACTCACCTATGTTCTTAGCAGCTTTATTCTTAATAGCCAGAATCTGGAAATAACCTAGATGTCCCTCAACTGAGGAATGGATACAGAATTTGTGGTATATTTACAAAATGGAATGCCACTCAGCTATTAAAAACAAGGACATCATGCAATTGGCAGACAAATGGTGGGAGCTAGAAAAGATCATCCTGTGTGAGGTAACCCAGAAGCAGAAAGAGTCACATGGTATATATTCATTTATAAGTGCATATTAGCCATATAATATAGGGTAAATATACTAAAATCTAAATAATCTAAGCAAGAAGTAGGACACAAGGAAAGTTTCTCAAAAGTCATTCAGAAAGGGAAACTGGATAGATATTGGAAGTGGAACAGGGAACAGAACAAGAGCCTACCACAGAGGGCCTGTGAAAGACTCTACCCAGCATGGTATTGAAGCAGATGCTGAGACTCTTAGCCGAACTTTGAGAAGAGTACAGGGAATCTTAATGAAGGAGTAGGAGATAGAAAGACCAAGAGAGGACAGGAGCGCCACAAGGATACCAACAGAACCAAAAAAATCTGGGCCCAAAGTTTTTTGCATAGACTGATTCTCCAACCAAGTACCATGCATAAAGTTAAACTAGACCCCCTACTCAGATGTAGCTCATGGCAGCTCAGTCTCTAAGTTAGTTCCATAGTAAGGGGAGTAGGTGTTGTCTCTTACATAAACTTATAGGCTGGCTCTCTGATCTCCTTCCCCTGGAATGGGGCCACCCTTATTAGGCCACAGAGGAAGATAAGGCAGACAGTCCTGATGAGACCAGATAGGCCAAGGTCATATAGAAGGGGAGAGGGACCTCTCCTCTCAGTGGACTAGGGGAGGGGCATAGGAGGAGAATAGGGAGAGATAGTGGAACTTGAAGAAGATTAGGGAGGGGTTACTGCTGGGATTCAAAGTGAATAAACTGTAATAAATAAATAAAAGTAACTAAAAAGTAAAATATAAATTTTAATTGATTTTAACGTGTAGTTTCATAAATTCTCTATATATTTTGGATATTAGATCTCTATTGAATGTGCCACTAATAAATATCATTTTGTTTACCATAGGTTGCCTTTTTATCCAATCTGTGGTGTCCTTTGATTTTTAGAAGATTCTCAGTTTCATGGGGGCCCATTCATTAATTGTTGATCTTAGTGCCTGCACTATTGGTGTTCTGTTTAGAATGTTATGTCTTGTAACAATAGGTTCAAAGTCAATTCCCATCTACTCTTTTAACAGGTTCTGTTTATCTAGATTTCTTTATCATATTAAGTTCTATTGAATGACAATGATACACATTTGAATACAATGAAAGTGAAATAAATTATAGTTATAATAGCATTTCAGATGTTAGTAACTTGATGTGGTTGCTTAGTCTGTAGTTTATTTAGTAGTTGCTGATGTCTGATTGTGTAACCACAATATCTGGAAGAAGAAAGAAGTTTATTAAGATAGTCAAAGTAGTTAAATTAATATTAAAAGTTCTTGAAAATTAGATCTGCTTATTTTGATTTTATAAGGTTTTCCAATAGACTAATCATGAAGTCTGTGTGATTCTGTCCTTGAAAAGTACTGCATCTCCTTGTCTGTGAATATATTCATTTTAGTCTACTATTTTTCCCTTACAAGCACCAATATGCATTCTAATTTTTCTTTCATATCCAAAATATTACACATATTTTGCTTTCATTTACTCACAATTCTCTGCATGTTAAAATATAATAAAAATAAGTAACTATGCTCATTGAGTATTTTTTTCCTCCTTTTAATAGTACTAGGAATTGAATGCAATGCTTCATATATATCATAGATTACCACCAAATAAGACAGTAACCCTAGTGTAAGACTCTTCCATTACTTTCAGGAACAATCTCTCCTCGTAGCCCATAAACTCCATTAGAGTTACTGAGAGTATAGACTAACTCCATATTGAAGATATATATTTAATGAGTAATTTAACATGTTGACATTATGTTTAATTTTTTTACTACTTGAAAAACTAGGTAAATTGTCTTTATTGTATTACTTTTTGAGTGAATCATCCTATATATTCCATTTCTTTATTTAAAAATAATATACTTTTCAAAACTATTCCCAGAACATTTGAGCATTTTATAACTTGTAAGCATGAAATATTCTTTCTGTGTATTTGGAAATATATGACAGTAACTTTCATAATGAAGAGAAATGACACTGACTGCACTCTTCAGCTTTAACTAATATTAAAATTGATCTGCCCAATAGGATTATTGTACATTGCTCACTTTTTTGGGCAATAGCAACACAAACACAGCTCTTTTTATTTTTTCATACAACATTATTTTGATAATTTTTTCCATCCCTCACCTCTTCCCAGATTTTTCCCACCTCCCTACACACTCAAAAAATCCCACAAAACAAAAGAAAACATAACAAAAAACCCAAACAAAATATAAGCAAATAAAAATACACTAAGACAAAAACACCTAAACAAAATAAAAAGCCTACATACACAGCTCATTTTCTCCATGTCCAATGACATGAGTTAGTGTTGTGTTTTTTCTTTTTTTTAATTTTTTTTTATTTTTTATTTATTTTTATCAGTTACATTTTATTAACTCTGTATCCCAGCCGTGTCCCGATCCCTCATTCCCTCCCGGTCCCTCCCTCCCTCCCTCATCTCCACCGTGCCCCTTTCCAAGTCCACTGATAGGGGGGACCTCCTCCCCATTCATCTGATCCTGTTTTATCAGGTATCTTCAGGACTGGCTGCAAAGCCCTCCTCTGTGGCCTAACAGGACTGCTCCTCCCTTTGGGGGTGGGGAGACCAAAGAGCCAGTCATTGAGTTCCTGTTAGAAATAGTCCCTGTTCCCCTCACTTTGGGAAACCAATTGGTTACTGAGCTACCACAGGCTACATCTGAGTGGAGGTTCTAGGTTATATCCATACATGGTCCTTGGTTGAATGTCAGTCTCAGAAAAGACCCTGTGCCCAGATATATTTGGTCCTTGTGGAGCTCCTATCCTTTCCCCATCAGACTAATTCCCCTTCTTTCTTATGATTCCCTGTACTCTGCCAAAGGTTTGGTCATGAGTCTTTGCTTTGAAAACACTGCTAGTTAGAGTCTTTCAGATGCGCTCAGTAGACAATAGGGTTGTAGAAGTAACCAATAGCTTTTCCATTAGCCTTTTATGGTAGTGGTGTGGAAGGGGTTCCATGGGAATCATCTTTTGCCAGTGACTTGTCTCAGGCACTGGAGATTCTACTTGGAAAACACGATTCTTGATCCAAAGAAAACATAGTTTACAAGGTTACATTCTCACCAGCAAGTGAAGCGGGCTCCCCTTTCTCCACAACCTCTTTAGCATGTGTTGTCACTTGAGTTATAGATTTTAGCTATTTTGATGGGCATGAGGTGTCCTTTTGATTTGCATTGCTCAGACAACTAAGGATTCTAAACATTTTAAGTGTTTCTCTGCCATTTGATATTCCTCTGTTGAGAATTTTGTTTAGTTTTGAACCCCGTTTTTAATTGGATTAGTTGGATTTTTTGTTTTTAACTTCTTGAGTTCTTTATATATTCTGGATATTAGCCCTCAGTCCAATGTAAGGTTGGTGAAGATGTTTTCATAGACTGTCATTTCGTCTGATGACAGTGTCCTTTGCTTTACAGAAACTTTTCCTCAAGATCCAGCTATACCACCCCAGGCATATATCTGAAAGATGCTAAAACATACAACAAGGGCATTTGCTCAACTATTTCATAACAACATCATTCATAATAGTCAGAATCTGGAAACAACCCAGATGTCCCTCAACAGAGGAATGGATACAGAAATTGAGCTACATTTACACAATGGAATACTAGTCAGCTATTAAAATCAAGGACATTATGCAAATTGTAGGAAAATTTATAGAACTAGAGGAGATCGTCCTGAGTGAGGTTACCCAGAAGCAGAAAGACACACATAGTATATATTAACTTATAAGTGGATATTAGCCATATAAACATATAGGATAAACATCCTAAAATCTACAGTCCTAAAGAAACAAAACAACTAAGAAGACCCTAGGGAAGAGGCTGAAACCTCACTCAAAAGAGTAAACAAGATAGAAATCAGAAGTAAGAGAAGACAAGTAACAAGACAGGAACCTTCCATAGGGGGCATCTGAGAAACTCTACCCATCAGGGAATCAAAGGTGATCCTGAGACTCAATGCCAAACATTGGACAGAGTGCAGGAAACCTTATGGATGAAAAGTGAGATAGAAAGACATTGAAACACAAACACAAAACATCCAAGAAATTAGGAAGCCATGAAAAGGCAAAATATAAGAATAATAGGAATTGATGAAAAAGAAGATTCCAGGCTCCAAAGTCCAGAAAATATTTTTAAGGAAATAATAGAAGAAAATTTTCCCAACCTAAAGAAAGAGATGTCCATAAACATACAAGAGGCCTACAGAACACCAAATAGGCTAGACCAGAAAAGAAATTCCTCACACCACAGCATAATCAAAACACTAAATCCACAGAACAAAGAAAATATATTAAAATCAGCAAGAGAAAAGGCCAAGTAATATATAAAGGTAGACCTATCAGAATCATACCACACTGGACTTCTTATCAGAAACTATGAAAGCCAGAAAGGCCTGGGCAAATGTCATGCAGACTTCAAGACACCACAGATGCCAACCAGACTACTATACCCTGCAAAGCTTTCAATCAACATAGATGAAGAAACCAAAATAATCCATGACAAGACTAAATTTAAGCAATACCTACACAGCAAACCAGCCCTACAGAAGATACTAGAAGGAAAACTCCAATCCAACAAAAACAAGTATATCCAAGAAAACATAAGGTACAGATAACTACCCAACAAAAATTAAAAGAAAACAAGCAATGAATCACAGTAAAACCAAAATTAGAAACGAAAAGGGGACATAACAACAGACACTGAGGAAATCCAAACAATCGTTAGGTCTTACAAAAAAAAAAAAAACAAAAACAAAAACAAAAAAAACTATGTGCTACAAAATTTGAAAATCTAAATTAAATGGATAATTTTCTTGATAGATTATAGTCACCAAAATTGAATAAAATTATGTCGAAAGACTGAATAGTCCTATATCTTCCAAAGGAAATAAAAGCAGTCATCAAAAGACTCCCATCTAAAGAAAAGCCCAGGGCCAGATGGTTTCAGTGCAGAATTCTATCAGACCTTCAGAGAAGGGTTAACTCCAATTCTCTTCAAAAATTTCCACAAAATAGAAACAGAAGGAACTTTACGAAAGTCATTCTATGAATCCACAGTCACTTGATACCTAAACCACACAAAGACCCAACAGAAGAGAGAAGTTCAGAGCTATCTCTCTTATGGACATTGATGCAAAAATACTCAATAAAATACTGGCAAACCAAATCCAAGAACACATAAAAGATATCATCCACCATGATCAAGTAGGCCTCATCTCAGGTATGCAGGGATTATTCAATATACAGAAATCCATCAATGTAATCCACCATATAAACAAGCTGAATGAGAAAAAACACATTATCATTTCCTAAGATGCAGTAAAATCATTTGACAAAAATCCAACATCCATTCTTGTTTAACGTCTTAGAGAGATCAAGGATAGAAGGCACATACATAAATATAGTAAAGGCAATATACAGCAAGCCTATAGCCAACAGCAAACTAAACAGAGAGAAACTTAAATCAATCCCAATGAAAACAGGGACAAGGCAAGGATGCCCACTCTCTACATATCTCTTCAACATTGTATTTGAAGTCCTAACTAGCGAGATAAGAAAACTAAAGGATATTAAGAGGATAGGAATCGGAAAAGAAGAGGACAAAGTTTCACTATTTGCAGATAATATGTTAGTATACACACGAGACGCCCAAATTTTAACCATAGGACTCCTTCAACTGATAAACATCTTCAGCAAAGTGGCTGGGTAAAAAAATAACTAAAAAGAAAAAAAAAATCAGAAGCCTTCCTGTATACCAAGGAAAAAAAGGCCAAGAAAGAAATTAGGGAAACAATACCTTTCAAGATAGCCACTAAAAAATATAAAGTACCTTGATGTGACTCTAATCAAGCAGGTGAAATACCTGTTTGAAAAAAAAATTCAAGTCTCTGAAGAAAGAAATTGAAGAAGATATCCGAAGTTGGAAAGATCTCCTGTGCTCATGGACCGGTAGGATTAACATAGTGAAAATGGCCATTCTGTCAAAAGCAATCTATAGATTCAAAGCAATTCCCATCAAAATACCAACACAATTCTGTACACAACTTGAAATAAAAATTCTCTACTTCATGTGGAAAAAAACAAACAAACAAACCAGGATTTCCAAAACGATCCTGCACAACAAATAGTCTGGAGGTAACTCTATCCCTGATCACAAGCTGTACTACAGAGCAACAGTAATAAAAACTGTATTGTATTGGCATAGAAACAGAAAGGTGGATCAATGGAACAAAATAGAAGACCCAGATTTAAACCCACACACCTATGGATACTTGATTTTTGACAAAGAAGCCACAACAATTCAAATGGAAAAAACAAACAAACAAACAAACAAACAAACAAACAAAAAAGCATCTTCAACAAATGGTGCTGGTCCAACTGGATGTGAACATGCATAAAAATGAAACTAGATCCATAATTATCCATCTTCACAAAACTAAAGTCTAAATGGATCAAAGACCTCAACATAAAACCAGACTCATTAAATCAGTTAGAAGAAAAAGAGGGGAAGAGCCTAGAACTCATTGTCACAGGAGACAACTTCCTGAAGAGAACACCAACAGCACAGGCCCTAAGATCAAAAATCAACAAATGGACCCCATGAAAGTAAAAAGCTTTTGTAAAGCAAAGGACACTGTTCTCAACAAAACAACAGCCTACAGACTGGGAAAGAATCTTCACCAACCCTATCTCTGATAGAGGGTTGATATCCAGAATATGTAAAGAAGTAAAGAAATTTAAAAGAAACAAATCAAGCAATCCAATTAAAAAATGGGATACAGAGCTAAACAGAGAATTCTATGTAGAGGAATACAGAATGGCAGAGAAACACTTAAAGAAATGCTCAATGTCTTTATCTATCAAGGAGATGCAAATTAAAACGACCCTGAGATTTCACCTTACACCCATCAGAATGGCTAAGATAAAAAACTCAAGTGACAACACCTGCTGGAAAGGTTGTGGAGAAAGGGGAACCCTCCTCCACTCTGGTGGGGATGTAAATTTGTACAAACACTTTGGAAATCAATCTGGTGCTTTCTCAGACATTTAAGAATTCTGCTTTCTCAAGATCCCACTATACCATTCCTAGGCATATATCCAAAATATGCTCAAGTACACAACAGGGACATTTGTTCAACCATGCTCATAGCAGCTTTATTCATAATAGCCAGAACCTGGAGACATCACAGGTCTCCCTCAGGTGAAGAATGGATACAGAAATTGTGGTACTTTTACACAATGGAATACTACTCAGCCATTAAATACAAAGAAATCATGAAGTTTGCAGGCAAATTGTGGAATCTAGAAAAGATCATCCTGAGTGGGGTATCCCAGGAGCAGAAAGACACATACACATAGTATATACTCACTTATAAGTGGATACCTGACCTATACGATAGGATAAACATACTAAAATTTGTATACCTAAAGAAGCTAAAAAGAAGGAAGTCCCAGGTTAGGATGATCAATCATCAGTTAGAAAGACAAATGGGATGGACACTGGAAGAAGGAGAAAACAAGAAACGGGACAGGAGTCTACCACAGAGGGCCTCTAAAAGACTCTACCTTGCAGTGTATCTAAGCAGATGCTGAGACTCATAACCAAACCTTGGGCAGAGCATAGGGAATCATATGAAAGAAGGGGGAGTTAGTAAGACATGCAGATGACAGGAACTCCAGAAAGCCCAAATATAACTGGGCACAGGGGTCTTTTCTGAGAATGATTCTCCAACCAAGGACCATGCATCCATATAACCTAGAATCCCTGCTCACAGTAGCCCATGGCAGCTTAGCATCCAAGGGGAATTACCCTAATAAGGGGAACAGGGACTGTCTCTGACATGAACTCTGTGGCAGGTTCATTGCCTCCCCCACCTCTGAGGGAGGAGCAGCCTTGTTAGGCTACAGAGGAGGACAATGCAGCCAGTACTGAAGAGACATGATAAACTAAGGTCAGAAGGAAGGGGAGGAGGACCTCTGCTATTAGTGGACTAGAGAGGAGCAGGGAGGAGATGAGGGAGGGTAGGATTGGGAGAGAATGAGGGAAAGGGCTTCAGCTGGGATACAAAGTAAATAAACTGTAATTAATAAAAAATAATTAAAAACAATTGACAATCTACTTAAGTATTGTTAAGTGTAGCTTTGATATGTTTCACATCAGTATAAACAAAATATGTTAATTTAAAAACTCTGGTTTGAGAATATTAGCTCAAATTCTCAGGACAAATAAAGAAGTGAAAAGAAGAGGTATACCTCTACAAAAAAAAAATAATTCTGTTTGTTGAATATATACTGAAAAGTGGTTTAAACTTTAATTTAAAAAAGAAACATGTGCAGCATAAATAACAGTGTCAGTTGTTAATTGATCAGTTGAAGTGCATAGACACTGGATTTTGGAATCCCAAAAGAATAGCAGAACACAATTTATTACGATTATTAACTTTTTCCAAGGAAGGTCAGAAAAACAAAAACCTATTGCAAAGGCAACATGGAATTGAGCAAAGATTCTAAATGACCCTCATTTTTGTCAGGAAAAAAAAGAGCATAAGTGAATTAATGTTGGTAGTTTCTGCTCAGTTTATTGAAAATGTTCATATAACTTCCAGGTATTACACTGTGATATTTTATATTATTCTGATTTTCCAGAAAGGGCAATACAGTGCATGGAAGCTTGATATCAGGTATAAGGAATCTGAGTATCATTTATCTTGCACAGTAATTATCTGTAAAGCCAGAGCTCCACCAAGGTATTCCCTTTTCAGCAGAAGGGTTATTTTATCTTAAGGTCATGCCTACCTAAATTTTCACATTCCCTGATGTTAACATCAATAACTCATGCTGGGATTAATACAGCATTCTTTCCTAAAATAACCTTCTATTACAAGGTTGGACAGTTTTCAAAACCAGCTTCAATATCAATCTTAGGTAATGATGAAAACACAAGGTTAGAAAGTTTGGATTTAATGTGAATATATGAGGTTCTACTTCATAATAACATGGTATGGTAATGATTCAAGAAAATGGGAGGGTCTATAACATACTATTGATTACTGCAAACTACAGATGAAAGAAAAAACACACAAATTAAGAAAATTCTTTAAGGTCAAATAACAAAGAACTAAGTTTCATTGCTGGGGACATAATATCATAGGAGTTTCTGTAGTGATTCACAAATTTGACACAGTTTTACTAGCCTGAAATAATTATTTTACATCTATTTTGGGAAAAGCATATTGCCAATTATTCCATACAAAAAATATATGCCACATAAGTTATGCTAAGATAGTATAAGCCAAATATATATATATATGTGTGTGTGTGTGTGTATAATATTACAGGTAATTATAATCCATTTGTAAATGATTATAATGACATGCTTCCTAGAGCACTGATGTGAGTTTTAGAGAGACTACATGCATAAATCATCCAGCAGGCAATTGCTACTCACATGAATTGTTTTCTTTTAGTCTCTTTAGAAACATTTTTGAAATATTTAAGAGCCAACATGTATATATTTCTTTAAAATTTATAAAATTTAGATTTTAAGAACTTTTTGATATTTTAAAGTAACCTGTGACTTGAATGTTTACTACAATGTGAAAATGAGTGTGAGAAAAACACCATCATCATTTTAAAATACTACTTATAAATAAAACATATTTAATCAGACTATGAAAATTATCAATGCAAAATTAAAACATATAAAATATGCCATGTTTTGAATGTCACATTCTGTGTATAACAAATGCATTACATATGTACTACATATTTTGTGTTTTTATTTTATACTATGTAATATACTAAATATGTGCATTTATATATTCCTTACATGACACTCATCGTTGTATAACATCATGTATTTTATAATTATAACTCTATTGTCATTTGATACCTTACTTTATTTTAAACACATATGAGTGAGTATGTTACTATTTGTTCATTACATATTATTCATTGATGTTTTAGCATAAATTTTATATTATTTGTTTTATGTTTATACATAAACACATGTATTTATAGTTTTGGTACATATTTAAAATTAGTACTTATTATAATTATTGTCTTGTTTTTCTCAACTAAGGGAGCAGCCGTTATTGAGTAGGAGAGTATGCCAATACATTTTTAAAGACTTTCATGATATTAGTACCTTCAATGCTTTAGAAGAAATAGTTTGAATATTTTGGGGATATTACATGAAAAAAGCAGAATGCAGATTATAAATATATATATATATATATATATATATATATATATTCTTACAGTGTATTGTGTAAAATTTGTTTTTTCATAATATTTGCAAACAAAAATGCCCATTTTACGTTTGCACTTTATTTCTACCATTTGCAATTTGTCTGTTATTCTAATTATTACACTTAATTATAAACAGTGAATTCTACTTAGTCCATTAATAAATTTCTTTCTAAGTTTTTTGAAGATTTCCTTTGTTTATATATTACAAATGTTAAAACAGAACATTCTGTCTATTTGAATTATTTTATAATATCAAGTACTCTATGATTACAGAACATCTAGCTAAATTTAGTATGATGAAAACAGTGTGTTCCTAAATCAGTTTGTAGTAATAAAGTACTCAGAGTTTTGCCTTATTCTTGACTTACTGAGCTAATAAAACCTTCCTGTTTGACATAATTTCAAACTTTATGTTAACTTTATTAAAAAATTTATATTTCTACTCTCTGAGTAAGCTAATTAGAAAGGGTCTAATGTACTAACAGATGATATTACTATTAATCTTAAAAAGCTTGGTATAATAAAGAAAAATGTAAATCCAGAATGGCTCTTTCAAACTATTCTCACCATCTCTCCTTTTCTGTGTGTGTGTGGGTGTGTGTGTTCGTGTGTGTGCACATATATGAATGTTTTCATATGTATAGACATAGGTGTTTTTATGGGTCCTTCCCAAGGCTAGATTTATAGGAAAGCCCTGCATTTTACAGGACTTTTGAGTAGTCTGAACTCTGACGGTCAGGTTACTTGGCAAGCACTTTTGCACTTAATTTGTGAAACCTCAGAGGATATACAAAGGCATGAAATGAGGTAGGATAAGCACATGCTAAAGTATCACATGGGTAGGCATTACGAATATCATTTTGGAACCTAGCAATCTGACTTGCAAGTTATATCACTTCTCTCAGCCTTGACGTATAGTTATTAATCTCTTTGCATTTTCATCTAAAATAGTTTGTGTCTCTGTAATATATACATAATAGATAGCATTGAATCAATCTTAAAAATTCTGAAATCCATAATTTCAATTTATACTATCCTATTTGCAATATTTTCTCTACTGGTCTCCTTACATCACATCGTCATCTATAATTCCCTCTTTGTTGAATTTTGATGCTCCATTGTTGTTTGAGTGTATGTGATAAGGATTGGACATATAATCTTATAAATGCTAAAACTATATTTAACCACAGAGCTACATTCCCTACCATTGTATAAGATTCCTGATAAACATATCAATCAACCACAAGCTATGGTCTTTAAATAATATGTTTTTAACATTTAATTATGCATATTGTGTGATAGTGGTATCAGTGAGAGTATTTGCTCTTGAGTGAAGGTGTCAATGAAGGTCAGATCCATTGAAAAAGGATTGCATGTGAGCTTCCTGACATAGGTGCAGAAAACTGAACTCTGGTTCTCTGCCTGAGTAGTATGTACACTAAGCCACTGAGCCATTTCTGTAGCCTCAACCACAATCCTTCTAATCTTAACACCAAGTGCTATTCCTTATCAGTTCAAGTATTTAATTTCTGAAAGTGAGTTTTTTTGCACCTCCTATTATTCCGGAATCTGAGTGATTACAAAGATGAATACAAATTACCATGTATTGAAGAAAAATCAGCATTCTAAAATACAATATATATTAATATTTTGTGTAAATGTTTTAATTTGGTTTTATTGGAATAGGAAAAAATATAACTGAACACTTTTCCAAATGTGTCTACTATTACTAATACAATATTCTGAGTTGTAGTTTAATTAATCTTTTTAAATTATTTTTATTTTTATTAATTACAGTTTATTGACTTGTATTCCCCCTGTACCTTCCTCCTTCCTCCCCTCTCAATCCCACCCTCCCTCTTCCCCACTCCTGTCCCTCTCCCAGTCCACTGATAAGGGAGATCTTCCTCCCCTTCCCTCTGATTCTACTCTATCAGGTCTCATCAAGAGTGTCTGCATTGTCTTCTTTTGTGTCCTGGTAAGACTGCTCCATTCTCACGGGGAGGTGATCAAAGAGCAGGCCAATCAGTACATGTCAGAGACAGTCTCTGTCCCCATTACTATAGAAGCCCTTTGGACACGGAACTGCAATAGGCTACCTCTGTGCAGGGTTCCAGGCCATCTCCATAGTGGTCCTTGGCTAGAGTATCAGTTTCAGAAAAGACCCCTGTGCCCAGACATTTTGGATCTGTTGCTTTCTTTGTGGAGCTCCTGTTCTCTCCTGGCCTTACTATCTCCCACTTCTTTCACAAGATTCCCTGTACTCTGCCCAAAGTTTGGCTATGAGTCTCACCAACTGCCTTGATACCCTGCAGGGTAGAGTCTTTCAGAGGCCCTCTGTGGTAGGCTCCTGTCCTGTTCCCAATTTTCTCCCTCCTCCAATGTTCCTCATCTTCGCCTTTCTGAATGGTGATTGAGCATGTTGGCCAGAGTCCTCCTTAGGTGTACAGATTTTAGTATGTTTATCCTATATTATAAGTCTAATATCCACTTATGAGTGAGTATATACCCTGTGTGTCTTTCTGCTTTTGGGATACCTCACTCAGGATGGAATGTTAAAAAGCAAGAAAGTCTGAAAACATTTAACTGTGTTCAATTTTTAAATTTTTTCCTTTCATATATTTTTTCATTTATAAAATGTATTCACTTTGTATCCCAGCTGTGACCATCCCCCTCAACCCCTCCTAAACCCAAGCCCCTCCCTCCTATCTTCCTATCCCCTTTCCCCAGTACACTGATAGGGGAGTTCCACCTCTCCTTCCATCAAATCCTAGCCTATCAGATCTCATCAAGACTGTCTGCATGGTCTTCCTCTGTGGCCTTGTAAGGCTGTCCCCTCATCAGAGGAAGGTGATCAAAAAGCCAGCCACTGAGTTCATGTCTGATTCATCCCCTGTTCCCCTTACTAGGGAACCCACTTGCAGACTGGGCTGTCATGGGCTACATCTGTGCAGGGGTTCTAGGTTATCTCCTTGGTTGGAGTATCAGTCTTAGAAAAGATACCTGGAGCAACAATGAATAAATGGGACCACATGAAGCTAAAAAGCTTCTGTAAAGCAAAGGACATAGTCATCAAAACAAAACAACAGCCTACAGACTGGGAAAGGATCTTCACCAACCCTATATCTGACAGAGTCCTGATATCCAGAATATATAAAGAGCTAAAGAAGTTAAAAAGCAGCAAATCAAGCAATATGATTAAAAAATGAGGTACAGAGCTAAACAGAGAATTCTCAGTAGAGGAATATAGAATGGCAGAGAAATACTTAAAGAAATGCTCAACATCCATAGCCATCAGAGAGATGCAAATCAAAACGACCCTGAGATTTCACCTGACACCCACCAGAAGGGCTAAGATCAAAAACTCAAGTGACAACACATGTTGTATAGGTTGTGGAGGAAGGGGAACGCTCCTCCATTGCTGGTGGGAATGCAAAATTGTACAACCCCTTTGGAAATCAATCTGTCGCTCTCTCAGACAACTAGGAATAGCGCTTCCTCAAGATCCAGCTATACCACTCCTAGGCATATATCCAAAAGATGCTCAAGTACACAACAAGGACATTTCCTCAACCATGTTTGTAGCAACTTTATTCGTAATAGCCAGAACCTGGAAACTACCCAGATGTCCCTCAGTTGAGAAATGGATACAGAAATTGTGGTACTTTTACCCAATGGAATACTACTCAGCAATTAAAAGCAAGGAAATCATGAAATTTGCAGGCAAATTATGGGACCTAGAAACAATCATCCTGTATGAGGTATCCCAAAAGGAGAAAGACACACATGGTATATACTCACTTATATAGACCTATAAGATAGGATAAACATTCTGTAATCTATACCCCGAAAGATGATATACAAGAAAGAGAACCCAGGGTACGATCATCAATCATTACTTAGAAAGACAAATGGGATGGACATTGGATGGAAGAGCAAACAACAGGACAGGAGCCTACCTTAGAGGGCCTCTGAAAGACTCTACCTAGCACTGTATCAAAGCAGATATTAAGACTCATAACCAAACTTTTGGCAAAGTGCAGGGATTAAAAAAAAGGGGGGGGGAGAGTTAATATGACCTGGGGAAGACAGAAGTTCTACAAGGACCAAATATATCTGGCACAGGGGTATTTTATGAGACTGTTTCTCCAAACAAGGACCATGTATGGATGCAACTTAGAGCCTCTGCTCAGATGTAGCTCTTGGTAGCTCAGTATGCAAGTGGGTACCCTAATAAGGGGAATGGGGACTGTTTCTAACATGAACTCGATTTTGGGCTCTTTGACACCCCCTCCCCAAGGAGGAGCAGCCCAGCTAGGCAGGCCACAGAGGAGGACTTTGCAGCCAGTACTAAAGACACCTGATAAACCAGTATGGGATGAAAGGGGAGGAGGTTCTCCCCTATCAGTGGACTTGGAAAGGGGCAGGAAGGAGATGAGGGTGGGAGGGTGGGATTGGGAGGGAAAAAGAGAGTGGGATTCAGCAGGAATACAAAGTTAACAAACTGTAACTAGTATTAAAAAAATAAAAATTAAAAAAAAAAGAAAAGACACCCGGGATTTTCAGAGGTCTCAGAAAAGACGTCTGTTCTCCTTCTGGAGCTTCAGACCCCTCCAGGTCTTCCAAACTCCCTCTTACATGAGATTCCCTGCACTCTGCACAAAGTTTGGCTGTGAGTCTCAGCATCTGCTTCATTACCCTGCTTTGTAGAGTGTTTCAGATGGTCTCCATGGTAGGCTCCTTTCCTGTTCACTATTTTCTCACTCTTCCAGTCTCTATCCTGGTTGCCTTTCTGAATGAGCATTTTTACCTTACCCAGCGTACTCTTTCTTGCTTAACTTCTTTAGGTGTACAGATTTTAGAATGTTTACCCTGTATTATATGACTAATATTAAGTTATAAGTGAGTATATATCATGTGTGTCTTTCTGTTGCTGGGATACCTCACTCATGATGAACATTTCTAATTCACAACGTTTGCCTGCAAATTTCATTATTTCCTAGTTTTTAATAACTGAGTAGGTTTCCATTGTGTGAATGAAACACAATTTCTGAATCCATTCCTCTGTTTAGGGAAATCTGTTTTTTGTTTTTTGTTTTTTTTCTAGACTCTGGCCATTACAAATACAGCTGCCATAAACATTCTTGTATACTTGATGCAAATATTTTTGTTGTATACTTGAGCATATTTCAAGTATCTGCCTAGGAATATTACAGTTGGATATTGAGGTAGTACTATCCATTTCTAATTTTCTGAGAAAGCGCCAGAATGATTTCCAAAGTGGTTGTACAAGTTTACATTCTTCATTCACATGAGCGATGGAGAAGGGTTCTGATTTCTCCACATTCTCTCCAGCATGTCACTTGAGTTTTTGATCTTAGCCATTCTGACATGTGTAAGATGGAATCTCAGGGTCATTTTGATTTGCATTTCCCTGATGACTAAGGAGGTTGAGCATTTATTTAAGCGTTTCTCTGTCAATTGATAGTCTTCTGTTGAAAATTCTCTGTTTAACTCTACCTCATTTTTAATTGGATTACTTGATTTGATGCTGTTTAATTTCTTGAGTTTTTTAATATATTCTGATATTAGCCCTCTGTAAGATATCAAGTGGTTGAAAATCATTTCCCACTCTGTAGGCTCTCATTTTGTTCTGTTGACAATACCCTTTGCTTTACAGAAGATTTTAAGTTTCATGAGATCTCATTTATTGATTACTGATATTAGAGCCTGTGCTTTTGGTATTCTGTTCATGAAGTCTTCTCTTGTGTCTGTGAGTTCCAGGCTATTCTCAACTTTTTCTTCTAACAGGTTTATTGTGTCTTTTGAGGTCTTTGAACAACTTTGACTCTAGTTTTTTTTCAGCATGATAAGTATGGGTCTATTTGCATTCTTTTTCCTAAATGTAGATACCCAATTAGACCAGCACCATTTGTTGAAGATGCTATCGTTTTTATGGTTTGTCATCTTTGTCAAAAATCAGGTGTTCATAGGTGTGTGGGATTATTTCTGAGTCATCTATTCAATTCAATTGATCCACCAGTCTGGTTCTATGCCAGTACCATGCAGTTTTTATTACTGTTGCTCTATAATACAGCTTTAGAACAGGAATGGAAATACTTCCAGAAGATCTGTTATTGTAGAGAAGTGGTTTAGTTACTCTGGGTTTCTGGTTATTCCATATGAAGTTGAGAATTTTTCTTTCAAGGTCTGTAAAGAATTGTTTTGGTAATTTGATGGGAATTGCATTGAATCTCTAGATTGATATTGTTAAGCTGGCCTTTTTTTACCTTGTTAATCCAATCAAGCCATGAGCATAAGAGAATTTTCCATCTTCTGATATCTTCTATCACTTTCTTCAGACACTTGATTTTTTTTTTCACACAATCCTTTGACTTGATTGGTTATAGTTACTCCAGGGTACATTTTATCTTTTTTTGGCTAATGTGAAGGATGTTGTTTCCCTAGTTTCTTTCTCTGCCCATTTTTCTTTTGTATACATGAAGGCTACTGATTTTTTTTTTTTAGTTAATTGTGTATCCAGCAACTTTGCTGAAGGTGTTTATCAGCTCTAGGAGTTTCAGTGTTCACTTATGTGTAATATCCTATTATCTGCAAACAGTGATACTGAAATATCACTCCCAATTTGAATCTGCTCAATATCCTTTAATTGTCTTACTGCTATCCCTAGGATTTCAGGAATCATATTGTCCCTGATTTCAGTCAGATTCATTTATTTTCTCTCTGTTTAGTTTGATGTTGGCTTGGCTATAATCTTGCTGTATATTGCCTTTACTATGTTTAGCTAATTACCTTGTATCCCTGATCACTCCAGGAGTTTAAACATAAATGGGTGTTGGATTTTATCAAATGCTTTTTCAGCATCTAAGGAGATGATGATGTGGGTTTTTTCTTTCAATTTATTTACATAGTGAATTGCATTGATGGATTTCTGTATATTGAAACACCCCTGCATATCTGGGATGATATCTTTGATGTGCTCTTAGATTTGTTTGCAAGTATTTTGTTGAGGATTTTTGCATCAGTGTTCATAAGGGAGATTGGCCTGAAATTCTCTTTCTTTGATGTGTCTTTGTGTGGTTTGGGTATCAAGGTGACTGTAGTTTCAAAAAGAGTTTGATAATGTTCCTTCTGTTTCTACTTTGTAGAATATTTTGAAGAGTATGAGTGTTCAACTTTCAAGTTTTGTGGCATATATGCTTTTGAAGTGAGACCTAATGATTGTTTGGATTCCCTCAGTGTCTGTTGTTATGTCCCCCTTTTATTTCTTTTTTAACTTTTGGTATTTTTCTTTTTTGTGTGGTTTTCTTTATTTTATTTTATTATTATTATTAGTTACATTTTATTAACTCTGTATCCCAGCTTTATCCTGCTCCCTTATTCCCTCCCAATCCCACCCTCCCTCCCTCAGCTCCTTCCTGCCCCTTTCCAAGTCCACAGGAGGAAGTCCCCTTTTATTTCTAATTTTGTTGGTTTAGATAGTGTCCCTCTGCCTTTTAGTTGGTTTGCCTAAGGGTTTGTCTATCTTTTATTTATTACCAGTTCGTTTATTCCCTGCTGTCTACTCTTCCTGGGTGTGTCTGCTTGTTTTTTGTTTTGTTTGTTTTTTGTTGTTGTTTTTTTGTTTTTGTTTTGTTTTGTTTTATTCCCCCCTAGGGCTTTCAGGTGAACAGTTAAGTTGTTTGTATGAAATGTTTTGAATTTCACTATGAAGGGACTTAGTGCAATGAACTTTCCTCTTAGCACCACTTTGTTTCCCATAAGTTTGGGTATGCTGTGCCTATATTTTGAATGAATTCTAGGAAGTCTTTAATTTCTTCCATTTCTTCCCTGACCCATCTTTCATTCAGTAGCGAGTTGTTCAGTTTCCATGTGTTTGTAGGCTTTTTGCTATTTCTGTTGTCGTTTAGGTTTAGCATTAAAGCATGGTGGTCTTATAGGTTACAAGGTATTAATTCTATCATCTTTTGTCTGTTGATGCTTGCTTTGTGACCAAATATATGGTCCATCTTGGAAAAGTTTCCTTGATGTGCTGAGAAAAATCTAAACTTTTGTTTGGGTGAAAAGTTCTGAGATGTCCCTTAGGTCCATTTGATTCATCACATTTGTTTCTTTGTTTATTTATATTTTGTTGACCTGTCTTTTATTGAGAGTAGGGTGTTGAAGTCTCCCACTATTAATGTTTTGTTTAAGTGTTATTAATGTTTCTTTTACAAATGTGGGTGTCATGTATTTGCTGATAGATAGTCAGAATTATGATGTCTTCTTGGTGGATTTTTTCCTTTGATGAGAACAAAGTGTCCCTCTTCATCTCTTTTGATTAATTTTGGTTGAAAGTCTATTTTATTGCATATTAGAATGGTTACTCCTGCTTGCTTCTTGGATCTATTTGCTTGGAAAACACTCTCCCAGCCCTTTACTATCCGGTAAAGTCTACCTTTGCCTCTTACGTGTGTTTCTTGTATTCAATAGATTGTTGGCTATTGTTTACATATCCATTCTGTTAGTCTGTGTCTTCTTATTGGAGAGTTGAATCTGCTGGTGTTGAGAGATATTAATCAGAAGTGACTGTTAGATGCTTTTATTTTGATGTTGCTTGTGATAATGTGTTTCTTTTGGCTACTTATAGTTTTGCTGTAGTGAGGATATTTATTTCTTGTGTTTTCCTGAATATATCTAGCTTTCGTGGGCTGCATTTTTCCTTCTTGTATATTCTGTAACACTGGATTTGTGGGTAGGTATTGTTTTAATTTGCTTTTGTCATTGAATATCTTGTTTTCTCCATCTAGGATGACTGAGAGTTTTGTGGGGAATAGTAGCCTCGGCTGACATCTGTGTTCTCTTAGGGTCTGCTTGAGATCCACCAGGCCCTCCTGGCTTTCAGAGTCTCTGTTGAGAAATTAGGTATGTTTCTGATGGGTTTGCCATTGTATGTTACTTGGCCTTTTTTTCCCCCTTGCAACTTTTAGTATTTTTTTGTTTGTTTTGTATAATTACTGTTTTGATTATTATGTGGCAGGAGGATTGTCTTTTCTGGTCTAAATTATTAGATGTTCTGTAGGCCTCTTATATGGTTATAGGCAGGCCTCTCCTTTAAATTGGGAAATTTTTATTCTCTGATTTTTTGGAAAATATCTTCTGGGCCTTGGAAACTGGAATGTTCTTTTTCTTCTATTCCTATTATTCTTAGGTTTTGTCTTTTCATGCTGCCTTGGATTCCTTGGATTGCTTGTTTCAGCAAATTTTTAAATTTAACATTTTTGATGGATACATTGAATTCTTCCATTGTATCTTCTACACCTGAGATTCTTTCTTCCCTCTCTTGTAGTCTGTTGGTTATGCTTACTACTGTAGTTCCTGTTTTCTTCCCTAAGGTCTTCTTCTCCATGTTTTCTGTTTGTGTTTTCTTATATTTTTCCAATTCTATCTTTAGATCTTTTTCCTATTTCTTTTTATTTATTTTTTTTTCACTTTTATTAGTTACAATTTCTTCACTTTGTATTCCCCCATAAACCTCTCCCTCTTCCCCTCCTAATCCCACCTACACTCCCCCTTCTTCACACATGTCCCTTCCCAAGTCCAATGAGAGGGGAGGTCCCTCTCTCCTTCTTTCTGATGCTAGTCTATCATATCTCATCAGGAGTGGCTGCATTGTCTTCCTCTGTGGACTGGTAAGGCTGCTCCCCCCTCAGGGGGAGGTGATCAAAGAGCAGACCAATCAGATTATGTCAGAGACAGTCCTTGTTCCCATTACTATGGAACCCACTTGGACACTGAACTGCCATGGGCTACCTCTGTGCAGGGGTTCTAGTTTATCTCCATGCATGGTACTTGGTTGGAGTATGAGTCTCTGGAAAGACCCCTGTGTTCAAATTTTCTGGTTCTGTTTCTCTCTTTGTGGAGTTCCTTTCATCTCCAGATCTTATATATAATGAACTAAAGAGGCTGAAAAGCAACAAACCAAGTAATCCAATTAAAAATAAGGAACAGAGTTAAACAGAGAATTCTCAATATAGGAATATCGAATGGCAGAGAAACACTTAAAAAATTTTTCAACCTCATTAGCCATCAGGGAAATGCAAATCAAAACGACCCTGAGATTTCACCTTACACCCATCAGAATGGCCAAGATCAAAAACTCAAGTGACAACACATGCTGGAGAGGATATGGAGAAAGGGGAATCCTCTTTCACTGCTCATGGGAATGTAAACTATCTTCAGATCTTGAACTATTTTATTGATTTCCTTTGTCTGACTGTATTTTCATGCTTTTCCTTCAATTCCTTAACCTTTTTATTTTTATTTTCCCCTGTTTCATTTTTTTTCTTTCAGTGATTTAATTACTTCCTCCCTGTAGGCCACAAACTGCTTGGCTGCTTTTTCCTCTTTTTCTTTTCTGTAGGTAGGCCATAATCTGTTTGACTTTATCTTCTTCTACTTCTTTACACATTTTATTTGCTTCCTTCATTATCCTCTTTATAAGTATAGATGTAAGATTATCTTTTTGAATTTCACTTATGTTAGTGTGTCCAAGGCTACTTGGATACCTGGGTTGTAGAGATGCAATATTGCTTTTTCTTTTGTTGGTTGTGCAATGGCCTCTACCCATCTGTCTCTCTCTGGTGTTGGTTGTTAGTTTCTGGTGTCTGCTAGAATCCTAGGATGGGGAGAATCCCCTTGGCAAGAAGATGCTTGTTCCTGAAGGAGGCATACTCTGCATTTTGGTTGTGATTGCTGAATGGCTGGTGCATCTCAGGAAATTGGTGCAGCTCACCTCAGGTTATGGTTTTGTTGGGTAACTGGGGTCAATGGTAGTTGGGGGAGTCTCCTCTCACCAGGAGAAATCCTGGAACCAGGTACCATGCCCCTGTGTTTCTTGCTCTGAATTTAGTGACCTGCTGCTTGTGCTCTTATACTGTGTTTGCTGGGAACAATCCTCTTGAATAACCAGGGAACCCTGAGGTTTGGTCAGTTTAGCTAGGAAGGTTGAGCTTTGGAGTATGGTTTGGGGACTATGTCATGGTTCCCAGGTGTCTGTAGGTCTGAGGTTGGAGCTCTGTGTCCCAGTACCCAAACTGTAATCTGTGGCAGATAAACTCAGCACTCAGGCATGTGGCAGGAGTATAGAGCCTGGACCCTTTGGGAAACCAGGAACTTTTCCAGAGATTAGCTGGTTGTGCTGAGGTCAGACCTGATATTTCCCTTACCATGGGTTTCCTCTCAACAGGGAGACCCAGTCTGTGCTGTTTTTGGGTTCACAGTTCAGTGTGGGATTGTGAGTGGAACATGTAGGGACAGGCAAGTAATTGCTTGTTGGTGACTGACAAGCTGCAGGAACTTAAGAATCTTTCCAGGGAACTTTTGGGAGATGGGGGTGAGGTTTATTTGAGTTCCTGAGGTCAGATCAGATTTTTTCCTCATCATAGGGTTTCTTCCCTTCAGGGAAACCCAGTCTGTTGTGTTTGGGGGCCCACAGTTCTGTATGGGATGGTGATCAGAGCATGTGTCTCTGGGTTGTAGACTGAGTGTGGGCTTGGAACTGAAAACTCTTCTGGGTTTGGCTGGATGACCTGAGAATGGACATGATTGTTTCCCACACCATGGGTTTTCCTCTCACCTGGGAAATACAATTGCTGGTGCTTTAAGGTCCACAGCTCTGTCTGTTGGTCACTGTGCAGTCCCTGCTGTCCTGCTCATCAAACACAGCATCCTCTAAGCATCACCATCCTGGATCCCCACCCTCTATTATGTTGACTTCTTTGATCCACTTGGACTTTAGTTTTGTGCAGGGTGATAAATATAGATCTATTTGCATTTCTCTACTTGTAGACATCTGGTTACACCAGCATCATTTGTTGAAGATGATATCATTTTTCATTACCTGGTTTTAGAGGAACCTCAAAATTTTATTAAAATACCATATTAACAGTCCAGGTTTAAAATTTTTCTTCCATCACTTGGCAACAAGTCAAGAAAATTATAAGAAAATGTATTAATTGTTTTCTGTATAACCAAACTCCATTACCCAGTATAAGTATTCCCAAGGGAACCAAAAGAAATAAAACAGGGCAATGTGGAGTGCTGCTTGTTTGTCAAGTTGCTTATCAAAGCAGAGAAAAGCATGTTTTCACCCCGGCCTTTCACCTTGAGACAGAGAAAAATGGAAGTTTCTCCAAGTTCCTTAAAACTGTTTTTGTGACCTTGGACCATATCTGCTATGGGGAAGTAGTTTTAGAAAAAAAAAAAAAAGTTTGTCAGTTCCATGAACTTTGTTCTTCTATTGATGTGACATGTTTTTGCTTTACCTATAAAAAGGAATTGTGCAATAAACTCATATTGCAGCCTTACCAACAGTATTCTCAAACTGATCCTGTGTGTTGTGTGACTTTACTAATTATTTCAATCCTTACTCCCCAGTCAGGAACTGTTCAAATCTCCTGGTAGGCTCTGACAAGGCAGATGGATGTGTTTTATTTTACAGAATTCAGAAAACTGAAGTTTATACACCATGCCATTGATACATATTTGGAGTTTCAAGAGGCAATTGCTTTGGAAAAAGTTGTGAGAGACCAAAGACTTAAAAATCAGTGGGTATTGTTTTAAAGGCTAGCTAGGTGGAGACAAGTCCAGTAATGCCCTGAGGGGGAGAACTAGCCTTACTGCATTTTTCTTTTTATTTTTATTTTTTGCCCACTCATTATACAGTTGCTAGGAAACCAGCCCATATGACCAGGCCAGAACTGTTTGTAGTCTTGGCGCCTAAAGTAGACCAATCATTTCAAAAGTCATTTTCCCTTACCCATTCATGTAATGCCAAAGCATATAAGTCACTGCTTGCATTTTGTTTTCCCTTAAAATTTCTGTACCCCTAGACCTTGGGGCTGCATTCCTCTCCTGTTTCCACAGGAAATTTGGGTCCCTTGTTGTTTTTTATGATATATATATTACAGTTTATTCACTTTGTATCTCCCCATAAATCCTTCCCTTCTCCCCTCCGGATCCCATCCTCCCTCCCCCTTCTTCAGGCATGCCCCTCCCCAAGTCCACTGATAGGGGAGGTCCTCCTCTCCTTCCTTATGATCTTAGTCTATCAGATCACATCAAGAATGGCTGCATTGTCATCTGTGGCCTGGTAAGGCTGCTCTCCTCTCAGGGGGAGGTGATCAAAGAACAGGCTAATCAGATTATGTCAGAGGCAGTTCCTCTTCCCATTATGATGTAACCCACTTAGACACTAAGCTGCCGTGGACTAGATCTGTGCAGGGGTTCTAGGTTATCTCCATACCTGGTACTTGGTTGGAGTATGAGTCTCTGGGAAGACCCTTGTGTTCAAATTTTCTGGTTCTGTTGCTCTCCTTGTGGGGTTCCTATCCCTTGTTTAAAAGCATAAACAATCAAAAAACCTCAATGATTTACAGTGGAGTCTATTTATTCCTGGTGTTTTGTAGTTTGTGACTTGAGCATAACAGCTGTTTCTGTAATTATGCATTTATTAGAAATAATGGAGATTATAAGTATAACTTACACAAATTAAGACTGAAAATGCTGCCACGTATGTATCCAGCAAGAGGAAACAATTCTTTGCCTATCATAATATAAATACATTACAAATATACCATATAATCCTAAAAGACAAGCATTTGTAGAAGGATGTTATTACACTTAAAAAGAGATGTACTTTAAAATAAATGAAAACAGTTAAAACATCAGAGACAGAATGTTAGCAGTCTCTGTTAACATTAATTTTTCTTCTTTATTTATTTTCATGTTTTGAGACAGAGACTCTCTGTGTAGCCTTGGGTGTTCTGGGCATACTTTGTAGACCAGGCTGGCCCCAAATTTACAGAGATCTACCTGCTTCTGCCTTCTTGAGTGCTGGTATTACAGGCATGGGAAAAATGAACAATAGCAGAGAAGCACTAAATGAATTGCTTAATGCCCTTAGTCATCAGGGAAATGCAAATCAAGCTGACCTATAGATTCTATCTTCTACCTATCAGAATGGCTAAGATCAAAATCTCAAGTGATTATACATGCTAGAGAGGTTGTAAGAAAGGGGAATCATTTTGTATTGCTCGTAGGAATGTGAACTTGTACACCCACTTTGAACATCAGTCTGGAGCTTTCTTTGACAATTAGAAATAGTGCTACCAAGAACCAAAAAATCTGAGCACAGGGGACTTTCCTGAGACTGCTATTCCAACCAAGGACTATGCATGGAGATAACCTAAGACCCCTGCACAGATGTAGCCCATGGCAGTTCAGTATCCAAGTGGGTTCCATTGTAATAAGAACAGGGACTGTCTCTGACATGAACTGATTGGTCTGCTCTTTAATTACCTTCCCCTGAGGGGGAAGCAGCATTACCAGGCCACAGAAGAAGACAATGCAGCCACTCCTGATGAGACCTAATTGACTAGGATCAGAAGGAAGGAAAAGAATCCTCCCCTATCAGTGGACTTGTGGAGGGCCATGCATGCAGAGGGTGGAGGAAGGGAGGGATTGGGAAGGGAAGAGAAAGGGAACCACAGGGGGAATTCAAAGTGACTAAAGTGTAATTAATAAAGAAAAAAAAGTTCCTCAAGATTCTATACTTCAGATGTCAATTGGTAGAGTTTTTTCTTTTATAGATCATAGAGTGATTCTAGGCAGTCAGAGTTGTCACTCTGTATTATATAGGACATTGCAGTAAATAGTCAAAGGTTGAAATAAAGAGATTCTTTGTTTATAAATGACTGAAAAAAAGATACAGCTATACCACTTCTGTGTATATACCTAAAAGATGCTAAACTATACAACAAGGACATTTGTTCAGCTATGTTCATAACAGTTTCATTCATAATAGCCAGAATCTAGAAACAACTTAGATGTTCCTCAAATGAATACTACTCAGTAGTTAAAGACAAAGAAATCAAGAAATTTGCAGGCAAATGGATGAAACTATAAGAAATCATCCTGAGTGAGGTAACCAGAAGCAGAAAGACAAGGTATATACTCAGAAATGGATATTAGCCATATGATTTAGGATAAATATGCTAAAATCTATAGTACTAAAGAAGCTAAACAACAAGGAAGGCCCTAGGCAAGAGGCTGAAACTCAAAAGGGTAAACAAGATAGACATAAGAAGTAGAAGAAGACAAGGAACAGGACAGTAACCTTCCATAGGGGGACTCTGAAAGACTCTACTCATGAGGGTATCTAAGGAGATACTGAGAATCATAGCCAAATTTTTGGCAGAGTTCAGGAAATCGTATGGAAAAAGGAAGAATCAGAAAGACATGGAGGGGACCAGAGCTCCACAGGATACCAACAGAGCTAAAAACCTGGAATGAATGGGGCCTGCAGAGACCGATACTCCAAACAAGGAACATGCATGGAGAAGACCTAGACCACCTCCTCATAGGAAGCCCATAGGCTGCTCATTCCCATGTGGGCAAACTAGTAAGTGGAGTAGGGGTTGTCACTTACATGGACTCAGTGGCCCACACTTTGATCATCTCCCCATTGGGAGTGCAGACTTGCCAGGCCACAGAGGAAGATGATACAGCCAGCTCTGATGACCTGATAGGCTAAGATCAGATAGAAGGGGAGGAGTTCCTCCCCTATCAATGGGCTAAGGAAGGGGCATAGGGTGAGAAGGATGAGGGTGGTTGGGACTGTGAGGAGATGAGGGAAGGGGTTATAGTCAGGATGCAAAGTCAAATAATTGTAGTAAATAAAGAAAGAAGACAATGAAATGAAAGAAAATAATTTTTATTAAAGTGAAAAATGATTTAATATAATCTTACAAATAAGCATTGAAAATTACTAAACATCTAGCATCTTTCCAGTTTTACAAAAACTTAACTAAATTAACCAAGACTCTTAGTTAGAATTTTGACTAGATCACTGCTCAGTGCTGTCCAGATGTAAGGAAACTCCTTAAAATTTGATATGAAAATACTGATTAAAAGCATAAAAAGGAAAAAACAAATGCAAGCTAGCAGTTAGTTGCCTAAAAATAATCAAAATAGTGGTCATGATAGGTACTAGTTCAGTTACTTACAGAAATAAGTTTTATTTATTCTGTTGTATGTGTTTTCAATGTTGGACAGATAATAAATAACTAAAATCAAACAACATTATATTCAGATATACTATAGATAGCTTCAAATACTTCAGAGACAAGGAACGGCAGTTCTTCAAAATTCCTGATTCTCAGATAAGTTTTCAAATATTCTGGGCCTGAATGCCAAATATTGGATGCCCTAATTTTACAAAGGAATCTTCAGTGACTGTCCAAGCAGCCGGCAGTCTCTGTCATGTCTATAGATTTGGAATTTTCTTGCTCTGAATTACTGATTTTCTGATTACTCATGTAATATTTATCCTTCTCACATCTCTTATGGGATACTACAGTTTTCCTTATTAACATTAAGGACATAAATGATTAAGTTGTTTAGAACCTTAAGAAAAGTTTTAAGGTCTAAAAAGATATTTTGTGGGAGATAAGTGCAAGTTTTGACAAGAAAGTAATTTAGGTACAGAACATTGAACTCAACAAAATAGACTAGATAGTGGAATACATTCTCCAAGGTTGCCAAATACAAAAGGACTGAACACTGAGAATATAATTCTTACCTGATGACGTTCCCATAATTTTTCTTACTGTATGTAGTTTATTTTATTATTTTTAAATTTTTTATTTATTACAATTTATTCACTTTGTATCCCAGGTGTATCTCCCTCTTTTTCCCCCTCCCAATCCCGCCTTCTCTCCATCTTCTCCTTCCAAAACCTTTCCCCAGTCCACTGATAGGGGAGGGCCTCCTACCCTTCTATCTGACCCTAGACTATCAAGTTTCATCAGGACCATCTGCATTATCTTCCTCTGTGGCCTGGTAAGGCTGGCCCTCCTCAGGGGAAGGTGATCAAAGAGCCAGCCACTGAGTTCTCGTCAGAGACAGTCCCTGTTACAAGGGAACCCATTTGGAGACTGCAATGATGTGGGTTACATCTGTGTAAGGGCTTAAGGTTATCTCCATGAATGGTCCTTGGTTGAAGTATCAGTTTCAAAAAAGACCCCTGGGCCCAGATTTTTGGTTCTGTTGCTCTCCTTGTAGTATTTCAGCCCATTCCAGGTCTTTCTATTCCCACTTCAATCATAAAATTTCCTGCACTTCTGCCCAAAGTTTGAGTATGAATCGCAGCATCTGCTTTAATTCCCTGCTGGGTAGAGTCTTTCAGAGGCCCTCTGTGGTAGGCTCCTGTCTTGTTCCTTGTTTTCACACTCTTCCTATAACTATCCTATTTTTGCCTTTCTGTATGTAGATTGAGCATCTTGCTCAGTATCTTCCTTTTTGCTTATCTTCTTTAGGTGTACAGATTTGAGTATGATTATCCTATATTATGTGTCTAATATCCACTTATGAGGAATATATACCATGTTTGTCTTTCTGCTTCTGGGTTAACTTACTCAGGATGATCTCTTCTAGTTCCCACCATTTGCCTGATAATTTCATGATTTCCTTCTTTTTAATTACTTAGTAGGATTCCATTGTGTAAATGTATAGCAATCACTGCATCAATTCTTCAACTGAAGGATATATGGTTTGCTTCCTGATTCCGTGCAGACAGGGAAACTTATGAAAGAAGTGGGAGATAGAAAGACATGGAAGGTACTGGAGTGCCACAAGGAGAGCAACAGAACCAAAGAATCTTGGCCCAGGGGTCTTTTCTGAGATTAATACTCCAAACAAGGACCACTCATGGAGATAACCTAGAACCATTGCATAGACATAGCCCATGGCAGCTCAATCTCCAAATAGTTTCCGAGTAAGGGGAACAGGACATGAACTCAGTGACTGGATCTTTGACCACCTCTCCCCTAGGGAAGAGAGCAGCCTTACCAGGCAACAGAGGAAGACAATGCAAACAGTCCTGATGAGACCTGATAGCCTTAGGTCAGATGGAAGGAGAGGAGGACCTCCTCTATCAGTGGATTGTGGAAAAGGGCGTGGGAAGAGAAGAAGAAGGGAAGGATTGGGACGGAATGAGGAAGAAGGCTATATTTGGGATACAAAGTGAATAAACTGTAAAAATTAAAAAAATAAAAAAAAAGTTTACTTGGATATGCTAATATATCAGTGTAACAAATATACAGAATTAGCAACATGCTGAGGTTTTTCAATAGGTGATTACAACTCCAAATGCAAATATAAGTTGAAAGCAGTATTTTCCAGATCCCCTTCCATTATCATAAATATATGAATGTTTATTTTCTGGGGTATATAAATAGCATTACTATGTATGAAATTTCAGAGTTAAATAAGCTTGAACTTAAATGTGGCTTTAAAACAACATGGTAATTTTTTTAAACTATAGGGCTTGAATAAAAGTGCACACATATTATTTTCCTGGATAAAATAAAGTAAATGTTTTTACTTCTCTTAAAAAAATTTTGAAATTATTTGTGTTTCATATTAAGAATTTTTGGGGAAACACCTCACGTACCCAACATTATAACTAAAACAGTAAGTATATTACATGCCTGTAGAATGTCCAGAAATATTTAATCTACTCAGTTACTTCCCCTAATACACTAATACATTAATACACATTTGTTTATTGTCATACATAAACAAGAGTATTGTTTTGTTTTGTTTTGTTTTTGTTGTGATACAAGTACCTGAATTTTAATCAAGTAATATTTGTTCCTTCAAAGAAGTCAGACTCTAAAATATATATAACTATGTAATAATCAAAATACTATTGCAGACATTGTTACAAAAAGATTGTAAGTGCTAGAGGATCAGGGAGATTTCTGTGTGATTGTGTCTCATAGGAATGTCAGAAATTCTCTCAAACTTGACAGCCTAATCATGTACTGAATAAGAACAACACTAATAAGCATTCCAAAGTGGACGAGAAAAGCTAGAAGGCCTCAACCTTATGCAAATAATTCAGGTGATTAGATAGTGCTGAGAATGGTAGAAATAGTCTTCCCCAGGGAAGAGCACAATAATTGGTTATCCAATACCAAATGGTCAGCCTTAAAAACATATCTACAAATAACATTATATAGACTGAGCAGGTTGTATTTATGTTTAAAAATATATGCATATACATATACATATATTAACATAATAGCAATACAAAGGAGGCCAGGGAAATGAAAGAAAGTTAGAAAGGATACATGAGAGAGTTGGGACGGACGGAAGAGAAGAAGAAACTGATGTAATAATATCATAATCTCAAAAGAACAGAAGAGGTAATATTGAATAGCCATGTTTTATTTGATGCTTAAAATTAATCTCTTATTTCTCCTGTTATTTATGATTTTCTTATTTTCAAAGATGAGCAAGGGCTATTACCAGTTTTTTTTTTTTTTTTTGATAACTGAAAATATCAGTGTTACAACTGAAACACTGATGCTTTGTTTTTATTTTTATTTTTTTACCAATTCTTGATTCAGTAATGTATTATGACAAGAAAAACAAAACTATTTTCTGAAATTTAAAGTTCTACATGCAGACATCCAGGGTTAGTAAGGCTTGGAGAGGACAGAAGCTCCACAAGGACCAAATATATCTGGGCACATGGGACTTTTCTGAGAATCACTCTCCAACCAAGGACCATGCATGGATATAACCTAGAACCCCTGCTCAGATGTAGCCCATGGCAGCTCATTGTCCAAGTTGGTTTCCCTAGTAAGGGGAACAAGGACTGTCTCTGACATGAACTCAGTGGCTGTCTGTTTGACTTCCCCACCCTCCATGGGAGGAACAGCCTAGCTAGGATACAGAGGAGGACAATGTAACCAGTCCTGATGAAACCTGATAAGCTAAGGTCAGATGGAAGGGGAGGAGGACCTCCTTTATCAGTGGACTTAGAGAGGGGAACGGGAAGAGATGAGGGAAGGAGAGTGGGATTGGGAGGGAATGAGTGAGGGGGCTACAGCTGGGTTACAAAGTAAATAAACTGTAATTAGTTTAAAAATAAAAATTTGACTTAAAAAACAGCACAAAGCATCTTCCATTTATCCACAGCCTTTCTTGAAAAATGCAGATTCCTAAGCCTAAAAACTAAAATTCATTTTTCTTCTTCTTCAAAAAATAAATAAATAAAAATAAAAAAAAATAAAGTTCTTACTTGCCTCCTCTTATTCAAAGGTAACCCCAGTACCTGAGATCCTGACACAGGGCATTACAAATTTGAGACTAATTTGGTGGTCTACTTTGCGTGACTCCTTTTTAAAAAGCAAACAAATATATTAACTCTAAAGGAGACTATGTATCAGTACTATTCAGTGATGATGGTGATGTTGATGATGATAATGATGATGAAATTTTTTTACCAGTGATTCCAATTCCTGTCATGCTTTTGGCTGTCATAACTCAAAAGACTATCATGAGACATTAATTCTCCATAAGCTATCTTAATTCTTATTTTCCAGAGCATATTAACACTCCTAACTATATTTTTATTTCTCTGGATTCCTATTGCCCTGCTTCCATTTTTTCCCATTCATGATCCTGACTAGTCATTGTTTTTTTTTGTTTGTTTGTTTTTTTCATTCTACCAAATAAAACTTAAAATCATTGGGTACTCTTGTCAGATATACCTTCTTTCACTAGAAGGAATCCTCTCATATGGCCCTATTTTTTTGTCTATTGCACTTAATTTGACTGCCATACATATTTATTAAATTACAAGTTCTAGTAGTGAAGAAAATAAAGCAAACACACAGAAGAAAGCAAGCATAGTAAGCAAACAGGAAAGAGAAAAAAAAGAGGAGGTAGGGAGAGAGGCAAGGAAGGGAGAGAGAGAGAGAGAGAGAGAGAGAGAGAGAGAGAAGAGACAGACACACAGAGAGGGTGATTTCAGTCAACCTTCAACTGGAATTCTCTGTGTTATATGTACTAAACATAAGCTTAGTATCATTGATAACAGTTGCACAGAAACAATAAATTGCACCATGTTTTTGAACATTTTTCAGTTCCTTAGGAACAATTCACATTAATGGTCACTTTTATTTTTGTACATTTCTAATAACAAAAATAACAAGATACATATAAATGAAATGCCCGTGTTTTCCAGAAGTTAAGATAGACACATAAACTCCACAGGCATAACTAAATATTTTTTTTTCTTTTTATATTTAGCTGTGTGATCTAAATATGTAGTTTCTCTTTTATAACCACAGAACATAAGCTATATAATGAGCCTGTTTTTCTTATGTAACTCATAGAAATCCAATATGTCAGAGATGGAAGTTTGAACTTAAATTTCTGAGCAAGCCTGCTCCCAATACACGTGTCAAAGTGTTAACCACTGAGTTCATGTCAGAGGCAGTCCTTGTTCCCCTTACTAAGAACACACTTGTCTACTGAGCTGACAGAGGAGGACAATACAGGCAGTTCCAGTGAGATTTGATAAGCTAGGATCAGATAGAAGGGGAGGAGGACCTTACCTATCTGTGGAATTGGAGAGGGTCATTAAAAGAGATGAGGGACGGTGGGATTGGGAGGGGATGGGGAGCAGGCTATGGCTGGGATACAAGTGAACAAACTGTAATTAATATAAAAAATAAAAATTTAATTGAAAAATTCTGAGCTAATTTATAAGGAATCTTAGCATTAATGTGGTTGAATTTACCAAGGGCCTATTGATATTTTACAATTAGATTTAAATTATGGATAGAATTACACTGCATGTTTTCTGTAAAAGAATTGGTACATTCTATAATATATTCCACCTATTTAAACTCTGGATAAAAATAGAACAATGTACTGAATCAAGATTTGAAAAACATGTTCATTCTGTTTGTCCTGTATTGTTTTATTTTGAGAGAGTTTCTGCAGTCTGTTCTGCCTTCAAATTCCTGGCATCTGGATTTAGTTTCATGAGTCTGAGCTAAGAAGTATGAACCACCATGTCAGCTTTTGTTTGATTCTAATTTTAAATATTTTTCCACTATAATTTTTATTCATATTTTTTCTTTACCTTTTACAATCGAGTACAAAGTTCATTAGCAAATACTTATTGAATGTCTTCTCTGTAGCTGTTAAATTTTGAAACAGGAACAAGTAACACATACGTGTTTGTTACATTATGTAAATGGATATATTGTGAATTACTGATCTCTGTATTTTGAAAAATTGATAATGGTCTTTTCAGTTTTACCTTCTGAGAGAATTAAATTTCTTTATCAGACTCAAACTGCTTACCACAAACATGAGAGAAGAATATCAATACCAGATATAAGAATATGATGATTTTCAAGATATAAATTATATTTTTTTAGTTTTTTTTTTTTTGAGTGAGGGTTTTTCTGTGTAACAGTTTTGGCTATCCTGGACTTGTAGACCAGGGTGGCCTTAAACTCACAGAGATCTGCTTATGCTTCCCAGATTTTTAGGACTATAGGCATGTATCACCTCTCCTGGTTGATAAAAATTAATTGTAAAATAGCTTGAAAGTGTTATTTTTAGTAATATTAAAAACTATTTCTATAGTTAACAATTTGCCAATGACCTGAAAAATACATCTTAAACATGGAAAGTAAAATAAGTGAATATCATTGAATTTTGTGTTTTTATATAGGGATTTAAGTGTATATCAATGTCTGTTTTCTGTCTCAATACATAATTAATTCATATGTAAATAAGCATATGTACATATTTTATATGCATAATTACATATTTATGTAATGAGTAATGTTTTTTATTGCTCAAGTTGACAGAAAAGAGTTTCATAATGAAAATATGGGAGTCATGGAAAATTAGGCAATATTTTTGGAACTGTCAGATTTAAAAGGTACCAAAATGATAGATGCTATTGTAACCAGTTTCACAAGAAACAAACAAGCCCAGAACTGGGCAGGAGCTGGAATGGGGTGAGCTGTGTAGACTCAATGAATCCTAAGGTGATTGTTGAGCATGTGTAAGAATCAATCAGAGGGGGGAGCCAAGATGGTGGCGCCGGGAGAGCACCACCTTTGAAAAGCAGGACAGCACTCTCCTTGCAGAGACCAGGAGACTGAACGCTGGGCCCTGAAACTACATCGATCATGTTTCCCAGGTGAGGGGAGGCTCCCATGATGTGGGAATCGGTCTGGTCCACTCACGGCTACCCAGCCAGAACCCGGAAGAAATCCCGGGTAACGCAGGCTTTGTGTCTCTGGGCTGGAGCCTCAAGTGTGCATGTGCCAATCACTTTCCCAGGCTGATCCTTGGGAACAAGGGTGCCTGAGACTGGGAGTCCCAGTCCCAAGAAAACCCCACAGGGACGCAAAGTTGCCAGTCTGTTCACGGGTCACCCAATCTTTCCCCAGAAGGTCTCTAGGACAGTGGGTACCCACCGCCAGCACAACTGAGCTCCTGCCACGCAGAGAGCTGCACGCTCAGCTCAGAGGTACAGACAAGCTGTGCGCCCCAGTACAACAGGGACTGGGAACCCCTGTCCAGAGAGGACCCCACAAGGAAGGAAGAAACCGTGAAGCTGGGGTCACCTAGGGAAAGTCTAGCAGCCTGCAGATCGCAAACAGGTGAGTACGCCCAGCCATCACAGATCTGGGCCCAAACAGGGAGCACAGAGTGATTAGAAACTCAGCTCCCACAGACTAGCAGGCAGGGGCATGCTCCACCAGCCCAGAGGCCTGCTTTTTACCAAATACACCTTACAGGCAGAACTGTGCGCCCCAAGACACCAGAGCAGTACTCACCCGCCACAGATTACCTCTTGGGTTCTGGGGCACAGAGCCTCAACCTCAGACCTACAAAAGACCGGGAACCCTGAGATCAAACCCCAGATACTGCTCCAAGGGGCAACCAGTTATCCCTAACAAAACCGACCAAACAACAGGACACACAGGTTACAGCAGTTGATCAGTAAATTTACAGCAAGAAACCCAGAAGGAGAGCAGCTGTCTCCAGGACTTCTCCCAGTGAGAGGAGAGCCCTCTCAACTAATCAGGACCACATTACTACCCAGGTATCTATGCCTAACGTGAGCTGTAGCAACTCTTGAAAAACACCGGACATCCAGGGACTATACCCAAAAACCTGGGAAGGCTTCCTTCAGGAAAAAACATCTTCCTGCCAAAGGGATTCTCTCCACTACAAGATTCCAGGGAACAACCAGAAACTAAATTCAAACAACTAAGATAACCCAATGGGTAGAGGACAGCGTAAAAGTTCAACCCACTAAAGCCAGAGCACTATGGCATCTCCAGAACACACTTATCCAGGGTCAAATAGCCCTAGACACCCCAGCATAAATGAAATTCAAGGAGATGACCTAACATCTATGCGCATGAAGAAGATGACAGAGGAAACAAATAAAATATGAAAAGAATTAGAGGAAGATAAAAACAAACAGATAATGGCTATCTGTAAAGAAATGGAGGAAATTAAAGACAAGGAAATTATGGCCATCCGTGAAGAAATACGGGAAGCTGCGGCCAAACAGTCTGTGGCCTTTAGAGAGGAAATGCTTAAATCACTGAATGAAATAAAAGAAACAGTGGATTGTTCAAACAAATAGCTGAAGGACTTGACAGAAAAACATGAAAATACAGTCGGACAGGGGAACGAAACCAACAAAATAGCTCAAGACCTGAAGATAGAATTGGAAAAATTAAAAAAAAAAAAACACAAATGGAAGAAATTGTGGAGAGAAAGAACTTAGGGAAGAAAGCAGGAACTACAGAGGTTAGCATAGCCAATAAGCTACAAGAAATGGAAGAAAGAATCTCAGGTGTGGAAGATACAATGGAAGAAATAGATGTATCTGTCAAAGAAAATGTTAAATCTAAAAAATTCCTGACACAGACTGTCCAAGAAATTCAAGACAACATAAAAAGACAAAACCTAAGAATAATAGGAATAGAGGAAGAAGAAGATTCCCTGCACCAAGACCAGAAAATATTTTCAACAAAATCTTTGAAGAAAATTTCCCCAACTTAAAGGAGAGGCCAATAAGAATACAAGAGGCCTATAGAACATCCAACAAATTTGACCAGAAAAGAAAATCCTCCCGCCACATAATAATCAAAACCGTAAGTATACAGAACAAAGAAAAAATACTAAAAGCTGCAAGAGAAAAAGGCCAAGTTACATATAATGGCAAACCCATTAGAATCACACCTGACTTTTCAACAGAGATTATGAAAGCCAGAAGGGCCTGGACTGATATCATGCAGACCCTAAGAAAACACAGATGTCAGCCCAGGCTACTATACCCTGCAAAACTCTCAGTCCTCATAGACAGAGAAAACAAGATATTCAATGACAAAAACAAATTTCAACAATACCTACATAAAAATTCAGCATTACAGAAGACACTGGAAGGGAAAATACAACCCAAGAAAGCTAGCTACATTCAAGAAAACACAGGAAATAAATAACACCACTACAGTAAAACAAAAAGCAACCAAGCACACAACCTGATGACCAGAGCCAACATCAAATTCAAAGGATCTAACAGCCACTGGTCATTAATCTCTCTCAATATCAATGAACTTAATTCTCCAATAAAAAGACACAGACTAACATAATGGATGTGTAAACAAAACCCAGCAATCTGTTGTATACAAGAAACACACCTAAGTCACAAAGATAGATATTACCTGAGGGTAAAGAAATGGAAGACGGCTTTTCAAGCAAATGGACCCAAGAAACAAGCAGGAGTAGCCATTCTAATATCTGATAAAATAAACTTTCAACCAAAATTAATCAAGAGAGATGGGGAAGGACACTTCATCCTCATCAAGGGAAAATTCCACCAAGAAGACATCACAATCCTGAACATCTATGCCCCTAATACAAGGGCACCCTCATTTCAGAAAGAAACATAGATAAAACCTAAACCACACATAGATCCCCACACATTAATAGTGGGAGACTTCAACACCCCACTCTCAACAAAGGACAGGTCAACAAATCAGAAATTAAACAAAGAAACAATATCTCTAACAGAGGTCATGAATCAAATGGACCTAACACACATTTACAGAACCTTACACCCAAACACAAAAAATTTGCCTTCTTCTCAGCACCTCATGGAACCTTCTCCAAAATAGACCACATAGTTGGTCACAAAGCAAGCAGATACAAGAAGATTGAAATTAGCCCTTGTATCCTGTCGGATCACCATGGAATAAAGCTGGACCTCAGTAACAACAGAAATAGCAAAAAGCCTACACATACATGGAAACTGAACAACTTGCTAATAATGACAGCTGGGTCAGGGAAGAAATAAAGAAAGAAATTAAAATCTTCCTAGAACTCAATGAAAATGAAGACACAACATACCCAAAATTGTGGGACACAATGAAAGCAGTGCTAAGAGGAAAGTTCATAGCACTAAGTGCCGTCAAGAAGAAATTTGAGACAGCACGTTCAAGCAACTTAATGGCTCACTTAAAAACCCTAGAAAAAGAAGAAGCAGACACACCAAGAAGGAGCAGACGGCTGGAAATAATTAAACACAGGGCTGAAATCAATCAATTAGAAACAAATAAAACAATTCAAAGAATCAATGAAACCAAAAGCTGGTTCTTTGAGAAAATCAACAAGATCGACAAACCCTTAGCCAGGCTAACTAAAAAGCAGCGAGACACCATTCAAATCAACAAAATCAAAAATGAAAAGGGGGACATAACTACAGACACTGAGGAAATCCAAGCAATCATTAGGACTTACTTCAAAAGTCTATATGCAACAAAATTTGAAAATCTAAAAGAAATGGACAATTTTCTTGATCAATTCAACTTACCAAAGCTAAATCAGGACCAAGTAAATCAATTAAATAGTCCTATATCCCCCAAGGAAATAGAAGCAGTCATCGAAAGTCTCCCATCCAAAAAAAGCCCAGGACCTGATGATTTCAGCGCAGAATTCTACCAAACATTCAAAAAAGAGCTAACACCAATTCTCTTCAAACTATTCCACAAAATCGAAACAGAAGCAACATTACAAAACTAATTTTATGAAACCACAGTCACCTTGGTACTTAATCCTCACAAAGACCCAAAAAAAAAAGAGAACTTCAGGCCAATCTCCCTTATGAACATTGACGCAAAAATACTCAACAAAATACTCGCAAACCGAATACAAGAACACATCAAAGACATCATCCACCATGACCAAGTAGGTTTCATCCCAGGTATGCAGGGGTGGTTCAATATATGGAAATCCAACAATGTGATCCACAATATTAACAAACTGAAAGAAAAAAACCACATGATAATCTCCCTAGATGCTGAAAAAGCATTTGACAAAATCCAACATCCATTCATGTTTAAAGTATTGGAGAGATCAGGGATACAAGGCACATATCTAAACATAATAAAGGCAATACACAGCAAACCTATAGCCAACATCAAACTGAACTGAGAGAAACTTAAAGCAATCCCACTGAAATCAGGGACAAGACAAGGCTGTCCACTCTCTCCATATCTCTTCAACATAGTTCTGGAGGTCCTTGCTAGAGCAATAAAACAGTTGAAGGAGATCAAGGGGATGCAAATTGGAAAGGAAGAAGTCAAATTATCACTATTTGCAGATGGTATGATAGTATATGTGAGTGACCCCAAAATCTCTACCAGGGAACTCCTACAGCTGGTAAACACCTTCAGTAAAGTGGCCGGATACACAATTAACTCAAAAAAATCAGTAGCCCTCCTGTATACAAAAGACAAATGGGCTGAGAAAGAAATTAGGGAAACAACACCCTTCACAATAGCCACAAATGACATAAGGTACCTGGGAGTAACCCTAACCAAGGAAGTCAAAGACTTATATGAAAAAAATTTCAAATCTCTGAAGAAAGCATTAGAAGAAGATATGAGAAGATGGAAAGATCTCCCATGTTCATGGCTTGGCAGGATTAACATAGTAAAAATGGCCATTTTACCAAAAACAATCTACAGATTCAATGCAATGCCCATCAAATTACCAACACAATTTTTTACAGACCTGAAAAGAAAAATTCTCAACTTCATGTGGAATGAGAAGAAACCCAGAATTGCTAAAACAATCCTCTACAATAAGAGATCTTCTGGATGTATCATCATCCCTGATCTTAAGTTGTACTATAGAGCATCAGTTTTAAAAACTTCATGGTACTGGCATAGAAACAGAATAGTGGATCAATGGACCCGAACAGAGGACCCAGAAATAAACCCACACACTTATGGACACCTGATCTTTGACAAAGACGCCAAAACCATACAATGGAAAAAAGATAGCATCTTCAACAAATGGTGCTGGTCTAACTGGATGTCTACATGTAGAAAAATGAAAATAGATCCATACTTATCACCCTGCACAAAACTGAAGTCCAAGTGGATAAAAGACCTCAACATAAACCTGACACATTAAATCAGCTAGAAAAAAAAAAGTGGGGAATGCTCTAGAACTCATTGGTACAGGAGAAAACTTCCTGAACAGAACACCAACAGCACAGGCTCTAAGAGCAACAATCAATAAATGGGACCTCATGAAACTGAAAAGCTTCTGTAAAGCAAAGGACACCGTCATCAAAACAAAGCAACCACCTACAGATTGGGAAAGAATCTTCACCAACCCTTTATCTGACAGAGGACTCATATCCAGTATATATAAAGAACTAAAGAAGCTGAAAAGCAGCAAACCAAGTAATCCACTTAAAAAATGGGGAACAGGGCTAAACAGAGCATTCTCGACAGAGTAATATTGAATGGCAGAGAAGCACTTAAAGAAATGCTCAACCTCATTAGTAAGAAGTGGGAAATAGTAAGAGCTGGAGAGGACAGGGTCTCCACAAGGAGAGCAACAGAACAAGAAATTTTGAACACAGGGAACTTCCCAGAGACTCATACTCTAACCAAGGACTATTCATGGAGATAACCCAGAACCCCTGCACAGATGTAGCCCAGGGCAGTTCAGAGTCCAATTGGGTTACATAATAATGTGAAGAGGGACTGCCTCTGACATAATCTGATTGGCCTGCTCTTGATCACCTCCCCCTGTGGGGGAGCAGCCTTACCAGGCCATAGTAGAGCACAATGCAGCCACTTTTGATGTGAACTGATGGACTAAGTTCAGAAAGGAGAGGAGAACCTCCCCTATCAGTGGACTTGGGGAGTAGCATGCATGCAGAGGGAGGAGGGAGGGTGGGGTTGGGAGGGGAGGAGGGAGGGGCTTATGGGGGGATGCAGAATGAATAAAGTGTAATTGATGAAAAATTTTAAAAAAACAGGGAAAAATAATTTAAGAACCTTAAATGACTTTCAAAAGTGGAGGAAAACATGGAGTTAGTCAAATTACATGGAGCATGTCTCGCCCCTGGGGGCAATGGTCTCCTGAACCTACTGAGACCTCGGACACCTCCACTGCTAGTTTTAGAACTGATGCAAGATGTTCCAACGAGTGGGTTAAGGCTTCTCATAATATTTCCTATAAGCCCACACCTGTTTGTTTATATCTCCCATTTTTATTCATTATTAGCCAGATAGAGCCAAGTAATTGTGATGATGATACTTGCTTTTTTGCCCAATGCCGGAATGCTAGTGAATTTAGGTATGCCCTGGTTACTCGCATGCCTCACTGGGTGCCTGTGCCCGTTGATGCCCCTCACGCTATGACTCTCTTCAGACAGAAAAGGGATCTTGGAACTACAGCCACCATTGTTACTGCCATCTCATTGGTGGCTGTTGGAGCTTCCCCGGGGCCATTAGCCATGAGTCATTCTGTGCAGACTGCTCAGACCCTGAATAGTCTTTTAGCCAATGTAGCTCATGCCTTAGATGTACAAAAAGTAATTAATGCTCAACTAAAAGGAGGCTTGATGGTGTTCAATCAGAGGATTGACCTCATGCAGGAGCAAATTGATACCCTATGGCAAATAGCTCAACTTGGCTGTCAATGGAAGTATGCTGGACTTTGTGTCACTAGCATACAACATGAGAATTTTTCCCATGCTACAAATCTGTCTAAACAATTGTCTAGCTATATTTTACGTAATTGGACTGGACAATTCGATACTAAGATGGAGCAGCTGAGAGTGGCCATTATCATGGCATATTCTACCAGAGTGGACACAGGACTAGCCACAGGGTTATCATCATGGATTGCTGCAGCCATGAATCATCTGAAGGAATGGGCAGGCATGGGAGCATTAGCAGGCCTTCTGGTGGTGGTCTCCTTGGTTTGCCTGTGGTGTATATGCAAGATTAGAGTCTCACAACAGCGTAATGCAGCCATGATCATTCAGGCCTTTACAGCCATTGAAGCAGGACAGTCTCCCCAAGCATGGTTGGCTACCATAAAAAGCTAAAATGTTACGCTCAGGATGCGAGGCTAAGCACTGCACTCAGGGTCAGCTGCTTTCGACCCAGAGAAGAGCATGTCTGATTGCATGTGGGTTGATGCCCCAGGTCCTGCCTCTGAGGAAAAGGTATTGGATGGGTCTGATGCTCTTTGGGTGGATGACACCTAAATGAACATCAGTACAAAGTCCCAATTTATTTCTAATATCAGAAATCAGACCTCTACTCTTGCCTGATGTGTCTAAAACAAAAAGGGGGAACTGTAGAGAGCTGCGTAATGCCGCGCCTTAAAGATGGAGCTGGTTTCTGCCTTCCACCTTCCCGATGGTGAGGGCTCTCTGTCACAAACAACTCCACATTTGGCTAAGGCTGATGATCTGGCTTGCTTCCATGTATGTGGACCTATCTGCATTGCCCATGTGGCACGCTGGGGTTGGCTACCCAGAGGCTATTTAAGCTGTGGGCTGGCTTTCCCCCGGGTCAGATGATTGTTCAAGGTTCCTAAATAAACTGCAATGAAAAAAAAAAAAGAATCAATCAGAAACAGAAAAGGAAAAAGGATGTTCAAGGCAAAAATAAAGATTATAAATTTTGATAAGGAATTCTGCAAGAGCAAAGAAAAATCTTAAAACACAAAATGATTGGGTAATGCCTGAATGTCTTTTTAGAAAAGAGAAATGGCTGTTGATGAACCAGGAGACAGAAGAAGAAAGACACAATGAAACTCTCTGTGTATCTTGCTAAGAAGTTCGATTTTTAAGAGTGAAGATAATTTTGAGAAAATACTGTCATAAATGAAGAGGATAGAGAAGCAGTTCATTTTGAATACAATAGCACATGGCTATAAGGAGTCAACACAAAACCCAGAACCAACTAGAAGTTGCCAACAATATATCTGTTTTTGTGTTTTGAAAATTAACATAGGTTGCTCCAAAAACTAAAATAAAGGAACAGAAGGAAAACAAAATGATAAAATGTTTAACCATATCTTAAACAAAATTCACTGAAAGAAATAAATACAATGTAAAACGACCCCACTAGTAATACAAAGTAATGAGGCAGAACAGAAGATATAGTATGTAGCCTGAAACTAATTTCTTAAATAGTGACATTACACCAAGGAATATGTTACTCTAAAAATGATTATCTATGATGGTGAGCTTTTGCATAGAATAAAAGAAAACTTGTGTATAAATAGATATTAGACATGTAAAATAGGATAAACATACTAAAATCTGTACACTTAAGCAAGAAGGAGGACCCTGGTTAAGATGATCAATCCTCATGCAGAAAGGTAAAGCGTATGGACTTCAGAAGAGTGAGAAAATAGGCAACAGGATAGGAGCTTTCCGCAGAAGGCCATTGAAAGACTTTACCCAGCAAGGTATCAAAGGAGATGCTGAGACTCATAGCCATACTTCGGTTAGAGTTCAGGGAAACTTATGTAAGAAGAGGGAGATAGTAAGACCTGGAGGAGACAGGAGATCCACAAGGAGAGCGACAGAGAAAAAAAAATTGGGCCCAGGGATCTTTTCTGAGACTGATACTCCAACCAAGTAACATGCATGCTGATAACTTAGAACCCCTGCACAGATGTAGCCCATGTCAGCCTAGTCTCTAAGTGAGTTTCCTTAAGGGCAACAGGGACTGTCTCCAACATGAACTCAGTGGCACTTTGAACACTTTCCCCTGAGGGGGAGCATCCTCACCATACCACAGAGGAAGAAACAGGTTAGTGTCAGGGGGAAGGGGAGGAGGGTCTCCCCCATCAGTGGACTTGGGGAGGGGCATGGGGGAAGATGAGAGAGGGAGAAGTAGGAAAGGGATGGGGGAGGGGCTACAGCAGAGATACAAAGTGAGTAAACTGTGATTTATAAAAATATAAATGAATTTTTTAAAAGAGAATAAAAGGAAAGAAAATAAAAACAGGTGGCTCCAAAATGGTGACAACCAAAGCACAATGTATCTGAGGGGCAGAGGATCCAAAACCCAGAAACTGTTGAGTGGACAGGCAGCTAAAGGGGACATCTTGTGAGCTGGGACAGATTGGGTTCAGGCCCACTGTAGACATCTCTGGGATCTGGGAGTGGTTAACTGGGGACCCTTGTACTTTCATATTCCCCAGAGAGTACTTAGCCACAGGTACTAGGAATCTCTGATCTAGCTGTCAGTCAGTAGAACACCACCAACTACCCTGCAGTCCCACATCTGGGAGTAGAGAACCCTGGGTCCCTTGCACTTTCTGCTTATGCCTTAGAGTGAGTGTGTGCAGAGCCCCAGGCCTGAGGACCCTATGCACTAGAAGATAGACACTGGATGCCTCCCAACCATACCCTTAGTGTGGACAATATCCACATCCCTGGGACAAAGTTCTCAACATTTAAGCTCCTGTTGTGTGGATCTCCCAGTGGATTCCAGGCAAACAATTCATAGAACCAAGATGGTACAGCTCGAACACATCTGAGTTTCTGGAGCACAGAGTCCAACTGGCCTATGTGCCACTGAGCCATTCAGGGCACCTGCTCATGCAAAATGCTCCCACAAACTGTGCCAGTATACCCATGTGTGCTTATGCCCCACCTTTCCAAATAACTACATGAACTTACCCTTGTCCTTCAAGGCATTCTTCCACTCACACAGCAGTACTTGCTCACAAGCACCTGAGACCTTCCTTCCTTGGTTTCACATGAAAAACCAGCATCCAATCTCAAACCAGTGGGCATCTCTCATCTTGCAGAAAAATACTCCAGACTCAAGGAAAAGGTGAACCCAATCTGCAGTACAGGATCCAGGAACACACAGCAAAGGAAACAGACAATCAGATAGCTAAAGAATGCAGTAAGAACACATCCAATAAAAGTCAGGACATCATGGTTTCACCAGCATCTCCCAAAATCAATGAAAATTTTAATTCATCAGAAACATAGGAAAATGATCTTAAATCTATGCTTATCCAATTATAAGAGGCAAATAAAGAGAAAAGGCAAAGCTCTCAAAGAAATATAGGCAAATACAGCCAAACATCATATATATATCATATATATATATATATATATATCATATATATATATATATATATGATATATATATATATCCACATAAAGAGGAAACAAACAACAACAAAAATAGAGGCCAAGATGGACAGACAAAAATCCAAATTCAAACAGATAAAGGAAATTGTGCAAGACGTGAACACAGAATTACAATCAATAAAGAAAACATACAATGAGAAATTCCTGGAGATGAAAAGCTTAACAAAGATATGCAGACCACAGCAGTATCACCATCAGAATTCAAGAAATGGAGGGGAGAATCTCAGGTGCTGAAGATAAATTGAAAAACTCAATACAACTCTCACAAAAGACAATATTCAGGAAAGGTCCTGACACAAAACATCCAAGAAATCAAAGATACCAGGAAATGACAAAACCTACAAAAAAATAGGAATAGACAAAAAAAGTATGCCTTCTCCTCAGCACCTCAGGAAACTTTCTACAAAATTGACCATATAGCTGGGCACAAAGTAAACCTCAACAAATTTCAAGGAGATTGAAATAATCCCTTGTATCCTATCAGAAAATCTTGGTATAAAAGTAGACCTCAACAGCAAGATAAGTAACAAAAAGCCTATATACATATGGAAACAAAAACAAAAAACAAAACAAAAAACCTCTCTACTCAAAGACAGTTGAAAAACTTAGAGACTTCCTAAAATTCAATGAAAATGAAGGCACTACTTACCCAAACTTATTGGACAAAATGAAAGCACTGCTAAGACAAAAGTTCATAGCACAAAATACCTTCAGGAAGAAGTTTGATAAATCTCATACAAGCAACTTCATAGCATACCTGAGCGCCCGAAGGGGAAAAAATAAAAAGATGCAGAAACAAATAAGAGGAGTAAACTGCTGGAAATAATCAAATTCTGGGCTGAAATCAATAAATGAGAAACAAATAAAAGAATTCAAAGAAATAAAAAAAAACAGAAAAGAAAAACAAAACAAAACAAAACAAACAAACAAAAAAAAAAACAAAAAGAAAGGCTGATTCTTTAAGAAAATCAAGATAGACCAATGCTTACCCAAGCCAAGTTAAAGGCAGAGCGAAACTATCCAAACCAGAAAAACAATGAAAAACAGGGGTGACATAATGACAGACATTGAGGAAATCCAAACAATCATACAGATCTTACTTCAAAAGCCTATATGCAACAAAATTTGAAAATCTAAAAGAAATGGACAATTTTCTTCATAGATTCCATTTACCATAGTTAAATCAAGATCAGGTAAACAAATTAAATAATACTCTCCCCCCCCCCAATAGAAGCAGTCATCAAAATTTTTTCTTTCCTAAAACAGCCTAGGGTCAAAGGTTCTCAGTGCAGAATTCTATCAATCCTTCAAAGAAGAGTTAACCTCCAATACTCTTCAAACTATTCCACAAAATAGAAACAGAAGGAACATTATCAAACTCATTCTATGAGGCCACAATAACCTTGATACCTAAACCACACAAAGACCCAACAAAAAGGATACTTCAGAACTATCTTTCTTAGAAACTTTGATGCCAAAATACTCAAAAAAATTCTCACAAACTGAATCCAAGAACACATAAAAGACATCATTAAGCATGACCAAGTAAGCTTCATCCTAGGCATGCATAGATGATCCAATATATGGAAATTAATCAGTGTAATCCACCATATAATCAAACTGGAAGAGAAAAATAAATCACTTGACTATTTCCTTCAGTGCCAAAAAAAGCACTTGACAAAATCCTGCACCTGTTCATGTGTAAAGTTTTGGAGTGATCAGGGATACAAGGCACATAACTAAGCATAGTAAAGGCAATATATAACAAGCATATAGACAATATCAATCTAAATGGAGAGAAACTTAAATCAATACCACTGAAATAAGGAATAAGGCAAGGCTGCCCACTCTCTCTATCTCTTCAAAACAGGACATGAAGTCCTAACCAGAGCAATAAGTCAACTAAAGAAAATCAAGGGGATTCAAATTGGAAAGGAAAAAATCAAAATATCACTGTTTGCAGGTGATATGATAGTATACATGAGTGACGCTAAATATTCTACCAGAGAATTCCTTCAGCTGATAAACACCTTCAGCAAAGTGGCTGGATGCAAAATTACCTCAAAAAAAATCAGCAACCTTTGGGTGTAAAAAAGACAAATTATCTGAGAAAGAAATTAAGGAAATAAACCCTTATACCTAAGGATGCTTGAGTTTTGACAAAGAAGCAAAAGCCATACAATAAAAAAAAAATAGCATCTTCAGTAAATGCTGCTGGTCTATCTAGGTGTCTACATGTAGAAAAATTAATATAGATCCATATTAATCACCCAGCAGAAAAGTAAAGTCCAAGTGGATGAAACATCTCAATATAAAACCAGACACACTAAACCTGGTAGAAGAAAAAATAGGGAAGAGCCTGGAAGCATTGGCATAGGGGACAACTTTCTGAACGGAAAACCAAAAGCACAGGCTCTAAGAGCAACAATCGTTAAATGGGATTTCATGAAACTATAAAGATTCTGTAGAGCAAAGGACACTGAAAACAACAGCTTATAACAGACTTGGAAAGGATCTTCAACCCTATATGTGACAGAGGACTAATATACAGAATATATAAAGATATCAAAAAGTTAAACACCAACAAATCAAGTAATCCAATTTAAAAAAAAAAAAAAAAGGAGTACAGAGCCTACCAGAGAATTCTCAAAAGAGGAATATCAAATGGCAGAGAAAGACTTAAAGAAATTTTCAGTGATAGTCTGCAGGGCAGAGCCTTTCAGAAGTCCTCTGTGTCAGGCTCCTGACTTGTTCCCTCTTTTCTTCTTCTTCTGATGTCCATCCTCTTTGCCTTTCTGGATAGGAACTGAACATTTTAACAAGAGTCCTTCGTCTTGATTAGTTTCTTTAGGTGTACATATTTTAGTAGATTTATCCTATATATCTATATGAGTGAGTATATACCATGTGCATCTTTCTGCTTCTGGGATAGCTCACTCAGGATGGTCTTTTCCAGATCCTACCATTTACCTGCAAATTTCATGATTTCCTTGTTTTTTATGGCTGAGTAATAGTCCATTGTGTAGATATTCCATAATTTGTGCATTCATTCTTCCACTGAGGGGCATCTGAGCTTTTTCCAGCTTCTGACTATTACAAATAAGGTTGCTACAAACATGTTTGAGCAAATGTCCTTATTGTGTACTTGAGACTCTTGCAGATGTTGAGATTTATGGACAACCTTTGGGCAGAGTGCAGGGAATCTTATGAAAGAAATGAGAAACAGTAAGATCTGGAGAGGACAGGAACTCCACAAGAAGAGCAACAGAACCAAAAAATCTGAGCACAGGGGTCTTTCCTGAGACTGATACTCCAACCAAGGACTATGCATCGAGATAACCTAAGACCCCTGCACAGATGTAGCCCAGGGCAGTTCAGTATCCAAGTGGGTTCCACTGTAATAAGAACAGGAAATATCTCTGACATGAACTGATTGACCTGCTCTTTAATTACTTCCCCCTGAAGGGGAAGCAGCATTACCAGGCCACAGAAAAAGACAATGCAGCCACTCCTGATGAGACCTAATTGGCTAGGATCAGAAGGAAGGAAAAGAAGACCTCCCATATCAGTGGACTTGGGGAGTGGTATGCATGCAAAAGGGGAGGGAGGGTGGGATCGGGAGGGGAGGAGGGAGGGGCTTATGGAGGGATACAAAACGAATAAAGTGTAATTAATAAAATAAAATAAATAAAATAAATAAAAAATAAAGAATTAAAAAAAAGAAACATTCAGTGTCCTTAGGCATCAGGGAGATGTATTCAAAACTATTTTGAGATTTCACCTTACACCCATCAGAAAGTCTACGAACTAAAACTCAAGTGGCAAGAGATGCTGGAGAGGAGGTGGAGAAAGGGTAACCCTCCTGCATTGCTGGTGGGAATGTTAACTTGTACAACCATTTTGGAAATCAATCTGGTACTTTCTCAGAAAACTGGAAATACTACTACCTCAAGAACCAGGTATAGTACTGCTGGCCATATATTAGACAAATGAGAAACCATACAACAAGGACATTTGCTCTACTGTGTTTGCAGCAGCTTTTGTCATACTATCCAGAATTTGGCAACAACTTAGATGTCCCTCAATGGAGGAATGGGTACAGAAATTGTTGTATATTTACACAATGGAATACTACTCAGCAATTAAAAACAAGGAAAACCTGAATTTGCAGCCAAACAGAGGAACTAGAAAAGATTATCTTGAGTGAAGTAACCCAGAAGCAGAAAGACACACATGGTATATACTCACTTATAAGTGCATATTAGACATATAATATAGAGTAAACCTTCTAAAATCTATAGTCCTAAAGAAGCTAAACAGAAAGGAGTACTCTAGGGAAGATACTCAGTCTTCATTCAGAAGGTCATATGGGATAGACATTGGAATCAGAAGTGGAAGAAAGCAGGGATCAGGACATGTGCCTACCACAGAAGAACTCTGAAAGACTCTACGCATCAAGATATTGAAGCAGATGTGGATACTCATAGCAAATTTTGGGCAGAGTTCAGTAAATCCTATGGAAGAAGGGGGAGATAGAGAGACCTAGAGGGGAAAGGAGCTCAACAAAGACACCACAGCAGCCAAATACTCTACAGGGAGACCTGTAGAGACAGTTACTCCAACCAAGGCTATACATGGAGAGGACCAAGAACACTTGCTTTGTCATAGGCCATAGGGAGCTTAGTGTCCAAGCTGGTACTTTCCTAAGGGGAGCAGGGCTTGTCTCTGACATAACTCAGTGTTCAGCTCTTTGATCACCTCCCCCTGAGGGGTGCAGCCTTGCCAGGCCACAGAGAAGATGCCTCCAGTCCCTATGAGACCTGATAGCCTAGGTCAGATAGAATCTGAGGAGGGCTTCCCCTATCAGTGGAGCATGGGAGGGGCCTTGTGCAAGTAGAGGGAGGGAGGGTGAGACAGGAAAAGATGAGGGATGGAGATACAGCTGGGATTCAACATAAATAAATTGTAAAAAATAATAAATCAAAACATAAAAATGAAAATATAAACATTTAAAAGTGGTTAACTAATGTATGTAGAATAGTCCAGTTTTTGTAAGCCTACAGGGTATCACTCTCTCTCACACACACACACACACACACATATATATATATATATATATATATATATATATATATATATATATATATATATATACAGGGGTGGTTGACTATATGGAAATCCATCAATGTTATCCACCATATAAATAAACTGAAAGAAAAAAAAAAACATGATAATCTCCTTAGATGCTGAAAAGACATTAGACAAAATCCAACATCCATTCATGTTTAAAGTATTGGAGAGATCAGGGATACAAGGCACATATCTAAACATAGTAAGGTGATGTACAGCAAGCCTATAGCCAACATCAAACTGAACGGAGAGAAACTTAAATCAATCCCATTGAAATCAGCGACAAGGCTGCCCACTCTCTCCATATCTCTTCAACATAGTTCTTGAAGTCCTTCCTAAAGAAATAAAACAGTTAAAGGAGATCAAAGGTAATCAGTTTGTAAAGGAAGATATCAAATATCACTATTTGCAGATGATATGATAGTATAACTGAGTAACCCCGAAAATTCTACCAAGGAATTCCTACACCTGATAAACACTGTGCAAAGTAGCTGGATACAAAATTAACTTTATAAAATCAGTAGCCCTCTTGTATTAAAAAGACAATTGGGATGAGAAAGAAATTAGGGAAATAACACCTTTCACAATAGCCACAAAGGAGATAAAATACCTTGTTGTGACTCTACCCAAGCAAGTCAAAGACTTATATGAAAAAAATGTCAAGTCTCTGAAGACAGAAATAGAAGATCAGAAGATGGAAAGATCTCCTGTGCTCATGGCTTGTCAGGGTTAACATAGTAATAATGGTCATCTTACCAAGAGCAATCTACAGATTCAATGCAATTCCCATTAAATCACCGAAACAAATCTTTACCAATCTTAAAAAAAAAAAAGTTCTCCAGCATGTGTTGTATCTTGAGTTATTCATATTAGCCATTCTGATGGATATAAGGTGAAATCTCAGGGTTGTTTTGATTTACATTTCCCTGATGACTAAGGACTTATATTCCTCTACTGAGAATTCTCTGTTTAGTTCTGTACCACATTTTTAAATTGGATTACTTAATTTGTTGCTCTTTAACTTCTTTAGTTCTTTATATATACTGGATATTAGCCCTCTGTGAGATATAGGGTTGGTGAATATTCTTTCCCAATCTGTAGGCAGTCGTTTTGTTTTGATGACAGTGTCCTTTGCTTTACAGAAGCTTTTCAGTTTCATGACGTCCCATTTATTGATTATTGATCTGAGAGCCTGTGGGGTTGGTGTTCTGTTCAAGAAGTTGTCTCCTGTGGCAATGAATTCAAGGCTCTTCCCTACTATTTCTTCTAACCGATTTAATGTGTCTGGTTTTATGTTCAAGTCTTTGATACACTTGGTCTTTAGTTTTCTGCAGGGTGATAAGTATGGATCTATTTGCATTTTTCTACATGTAGACATCCAGTTAGACTAGCACTATTTGTTGAAGATGCTAAGTTATTTTCCATTGTATCATTTTGGCATCTATGTAAAAAATCAAGTATTCATGAGTTTGTGGGTTTATTTCTGAGTCTTCTATTCAGATACATTGATCCACCATTCTGTTTCTTTGCCAGTACCATGCAGTTTTTATTACTGTTGCTCTATAGTACAGCTTTAGATCAGGGAAGGAGATACCTTCAGAAGATCTCAAGTGACAACACACACTGGAGAGGATGTGGAGAAAGGGGAACACTCCTCCACTGCTTGTGGGAATGTGGGAATGTAAACTTGTACAACCACTCTGGAAATCAATCTGGTACTTTCTCAGACAAATAGGAATAGTGCTTCCTCAAGATCCAGCTATGCCACTCCTAGGCATACATCCAAAACACGCTCAAGTATACAAGAAAGACATCTGCTCAAACATGTCTGTAGCAGATATATTTGTAATAGCCAGAAGCTGGAAACAGCTCAGATGCCCCTCAGTTGAGGAATAGATACAGAAATTGTGGTACATCTACCCAATGGAATATTACTCAGCAATAAAAAAAAAAAAACAAGGAATTCACGAAATTTGTAGGCAAATGGTGGAACTGGAAAAGATCATCCTGAGTGAGGTATCCTAGAAGCATAAGGACACCCAGGGTATATACTCACTCATACATGGATATTAGACATATAATATATGATAAACACACTAAAATCTTTACACCATAATGAAGCTAATCAGGAAGGACTCTGGCTAAGGTGCTCATCCCCATTCAGAAAGACAAAGAGGATGGACATCAGAGGAGGGAGAAAACAAGGAACAAGACAGGAGCCTACCACAGAGGGCCTCTAAAAGGCTCTACCCTGAAGGGTATTGAGGCAGATGGTGAGACTCATAGCCAAACTTTGGACAGAGTACAGGGAATCTTATGAAAGAAGTGGGAGATAGTAAGGCCTGGAGAGGCCAGGAGCTCTACAAGGACACCAACAGATCTAAAATGTTTGGACACAAGGTCTTTTTTGAAACTCATACTTCAGCCAAGGACCACTCATGGAGATGGCCTGGAACCCCTGCACATAGGTAGCCTATGGCAGTTCATTATCCAAGTGGCTTGCATAGTACTGGGGACAAAGACTCTCTCTGACATGAACTCATTGGTTTGTTCTTTGATCTCCTCCTTCTGACAGTGGGAAAGCCTTACCAGGCTACATCACAAGACAATGCAGCCATTCCTGATGAGACCTGATAGACTAGGATCAGAGGGAAGGGGAGGAGTGACCTCCCTTATATGTGGACTGGTAGAAGGATACTTGTGGGGAAGAAAGAGGATAATCATACTAAAAATCTATACACCTAAAGAAGCTAATCATGAAGGAGGATCCTAGGTAAGTGGACCATTCCTCATTCAGAAAGGCAAACAGGTTGGACATCTGAAGAAAGAGAAAACAGGGAAAAGGACAGGAGCCTACCACAAAGGCCCTTTGAAAGACTTTACCCAGCAAGGTATCAAAGTATATGCTGAGACTCATAGCCAAGCCTGGGCAGAGTGCAGAAAATCTTACAAAAGAAGGGGAAGATAGAAAGATCTGCAGGGTTCACCAGCTCCACAATGAGAGGAAAAAAAAATCTGTGTACAGGTGTCTTATGAGACTGATACTCCAACCAAGGACCATTCATGGAGATAACCTAGAACCCGTGCACAGATGCAGCACATGTCAGCTCAGTTTTCAAGTGGGTTCCCTAATAATGGGAACAGGGACTGTCTCTGACATGAACTCAGTGGCCTGCTCTTTGATCGCTTCGCCTTGAGGTTTGTGCAGCCTTACCAGGCCACAGAGGAAGACAATGCAGCCACTCCTGACAAAACATTATAGACTAGGATCAGATGGAAATGGAGGAGGTCTTCCCCTATCAGTGGACTGTGGTAGGGTTATAAGTGGAAAAGAGGGAAGGAAGGATGTGTGGGGAGGGGTCCACAGTTGGGATACAAAGTGAATAAACTGTAATTAATAAAAAAATAAATTAATTAAAACCTAAACAAGACAAAACAAAATAATAACCTCTGTTACCCACATTGCACAATGAAACATATATAATCTTAAATTATATATAATTTAAAATCTATAATTTCATAATAAATATATAAATAATAAATTATGATTAAAGTTAATTCTGAGAATAACACTTTAAGGCATTAAGTCAAAGCATTCCTCTTTTAAGAAAGATTCATAGTATTTTATCATATCCCATACAAAGTAAAGAATACATTTACTTATCATGATATAATATTTATAAAAATTCTTTTATTGCTGAAATTGACAGAGACAAAACCTGACCAATTCAGTATAAGAGAGATTCTAAGATATGTCATATACCTAAAAATTGTCCTAGTAAATGTTATATGGTAGTATTTATGTTATGGTAAAATCCAGACTTAATAAATTGTTTAGTATTAAGTATTGCCAGGCAGTGTGATATTAGATGGTACACAGCTGAGCAATCAATAATTAACCTATGTAACAGACATGTATAAGCACTGGTGTATATATACAACCATTTTTAGGTGTACAAATATGTTACCATAGCAGTCAAGTCTCAAGCAGATTCAAATGATAATATCTAATTTCAAGCAACATTTTTCAGTCATTCTTTAAGTAAGATATGCTAAAAATATATGGTTATCTCAGAAATTAGATAATAGCTTCGTTTTAATTATTTTGTGAGTATAAGGATTGTTGTAAATAATAAAAAGATTTTCTTAAACTAATGAAAATGAATATGTTTAAAAGTGCAAAGCCAGAAACAGAAGTGCCATATGCAATTGATCCTGGGAACTCACTTCATGTCACTAGATAATAAATTGGTTGAGACATAGAATTCCCCTTATACTTTCTCTCAGTTGCTTCAAGGATAGATTAATTTCTATTATCAAGAAGAGGGCCTATTCTTTCTTTTTTGTTTTGTTTTTATTAATTAATTAATTAATTTTTATATTTTTTTAATTTTTTTAAATTTTATTTTTCTTTTTAGTTACATTTTGTTAACTCTGTGTCCCAGCTCTATCCCGCTCCCTCATTCCCTCCCCAACCCCACATTCCCTCCCTGGTCTCTTCCCTGCCCCTTTCCACGTCCACTGATAGGGGAGGACCTCCTCCCCTTTCATTTGACCCTGTTTTATCAGGTATCTTCAGGGCTGGCTGCAAAGTCCTCCTCTGTGGCCTAACAGGACTGCTCCTCCCCTGGGGGGGAGGGTCAAAGAGACTGCCCTTGAGATCATGTTAGAAATAGTCCTTATTCCCCTTACTTTGGAAAACTACTTGGTTACTGAGCTACCACGGGCCACATCTGAGCAGAAGTTCTAGGTTATATCCGTAGATGGTCCTTGGTTGAGTGTCAGTCTCAGAAAAGACCCTGTGCCCGGATATATTTGGTCCTTGTAGAGCTCCTATCCTTTCCATATCATACTAACTCCCCTTCTTTCATATGATTCCCTGCACTCTGCTGAGGGTTTGGTTATGAGTCTTAGTGTCGGGCTTATTCTTTCAACACAGACTTTGGTGTCTCCAAACTCAACATAGTTAGGTTTTCCAAGAAATCAGAACCCCTCCTAACACAATATTCTTATCCCACATTGATGTGATTAATTTCAAAACACAAGCACACTATGAGGAGGAAAAAAAGCAAGGAGGGGTAAGCAGTGTCCTTTTGTTTGATCCTGGCTTGATATGTTATGTAATGCCTTTTCTTGCTGATGTTGTAATGCCTTTTCTTGTTGTTTATGTTTCTTCAGTATGACTACTTCTTTGATGTACTCTTTGAAGTAATCTTCATTTTGCCTCTAGAAACTTCACATTAAAATTTGATATTATAAAGCAAAGAATACAACATACTTTTATTAATGCAAAGAGCATAGAGACAAGAGTGTTTCAGAAAAGACACATATTAGTTCTGATCCTTGACACATGTGCCAAGGTAGGTTAGATTACATACAGAATGTATGTGAAGAAGAAAACATAGGTAAGAGATCACAGGAAACTAAAACAGTAATAACATGGTGACACAAGTATATTATCAATTGGGAAGAGAAAAGAAGATTAATTCGTAATGGACTATTGCACAGGACCAAAAAGTTTCAATGAATCTGATAGTAAGGCCCTGAACAAAAGTAGGCAGTCAAATTAGCTCTATTTGTCTTAGTATCCCCACCATACTTAATCACTGATCAACTGAAGCTCTTGGTACTTGTGACCCTCTTGGCAATGCCGAAACAGATTTTAGAGGGAAATATTTGGGTAATTCTCTTAATTAGATTTTCAGAAGTCAGGGTTCTAAAAATTTATGCTAGTGGCTGCCACAACATAACTTTACAAGAAATGAAAACCTGGAGAATATGTATATAATATACTCATATGTTCAGAAACACTGAGGAGATCAACAAAACATTTCTTATTAAAATGAAAGTCTAACATTCATCTTCAGGGCTGGTGATGTTCTGTAATTAAGGTGAAATTGTTTTTCGGATAAAAATGTTCTCTACACTATTGGTTGTGGTGTAATAAAGACAGTTTATTCATGATTGCATATTGTCAGAATACTAACAAAAATACCAACAGTGATATATAGGCATCTGAACTCTAATGACAATCTGTCTAGGTTTCATATTCTGTACTAACTAGTATAATAGTAGCAGTGCATTTTAATAGAGTAAGTAATAGTACAAAGAAAAAGAATATAAAAGCAATGTTATATCTAAAAATCAGAGAAAATAAATTAATATGTTCAAATGAGCCACAGTAATGATTCTGTCGTTTTGAAGGAGAAAATGACAAGTTCTGTACAATAAAGAAAATTTAGCATCAAAAAAATTTGTTTGTGATTTGTGGGCCTGATTACATAGGCAGAAAGAACTAATGCAAGAAAAAACACCAGTATGAATTCATCTGTTTTAAGGGTTAAAATATGAATAAATTGATATTTATTAGTATGTTTTAGGTTCTTTTAATTTTTTTTCCATGATGGATAATCTATGTCTCAAAACAATTTTGTAAATTATTATAAAATATCTAAATACTAGAGTAAGACACCTTAATAATTGATGTCATTTGTCAAATATTCATGTTCTCCTTGCAAATATGTTAGAAATACATTTCCTTGTGGCCTCAAGGTTAAGTGAAGCCATGAGAATATATCAAAGCATTGGGTTGGAAGGGGAACAGTGATCTGACACTTGTAAGAAGGGTTTTTCTTGGCCCAAATGTGCTGGAGGTTTCGGAGTGAAGAGCCCTAGCCAAGAGTTCTCTTTTAAAATTGCTGCAATTTAGCCTGTATCACTAAAGATAAAAGTCAACAATTTGAAATGGCCAATATATTTGATACATTCTTCTCTTCATCTGAATTATGAAGGTCTGTCTAAGCTTATGAAACTTTTAAAAGCATTAATTTTGCAAAACTTAGTAATCAAAATCTGTGGAAAATTTGGATAATAATTACAGAGTTGGACGAGCAATTTAAGCAAGAGCCACTACCAACATCTCTTCAGTCAACTTTCATGACATGAGATGCTCATTTTTGAAGAGTACTGTCATCTTCATATACATGCAGTATTACTCTACAATCTTAACCCAGTGAAAATTATTTTACTAGGATACCATATTATCCAAAACACCAATGCTGTCACTTGTATTTGAAATTTTATATTTTGTATAGAAAGAGTTTATTGTGTTGCTGAATTTGTTGTCTTGGAAGAAAGAATAGCTGTAAAAGTGAGTTGTGTGTTCAGACTTTCCTGTAGCCAGGACTTCTTGGTCAATTTATTTGTGGATCCCAATGACCAAATTCACAACAGGCAAACCTTATGTTTATTTTTACCCAGAGAATCACAATCTCCTAACACATGCTGCCTTGCTCCCAAATATCAGTTATCAACCAGACACTTGAAATCTCAGTTCATGAATACTAATAATCTTCTATTCGTCCATACTTCTGGTCAGTGGGTGGAAGGGAGATAGAAGTGTTTAAAAACCATAAGTAACACCAGAAGGCCTGCTAATGCTCCCATGCCCGCCCATTCCTTCAGATGATTCATGGTTGCAGCAATCCATGATGATAATCCTGTGGCTAGACCTGCATCCACTCTGGTAGAATTTACTGTGACAATGGCCACTCTCAGCTGCTCCATCGTAGTATCGAATTCTCCAGTCCAATTACCTAAAATATAGCTAGACAATTGTTTAGACAGATTTGCAGCACAGGAAAAATTCTCATGTTATGCTAGTGACTCAAAGTCCAGCATATTTTCATTGACAGCCAAGTTGAGCGATTTGCCATAGGGTATCAATTTGCTCCTGCACGAGGTCAATCCTCTGATTGAACACCATCAAGCTTCCTTTTAGTTGAGCATTAATTCCTTTATGTACAACTAAGGCATGAGCTACATTGCCTAAATGATTATTCAGGGTCTGAGCAGTCTGCCCAGTATGACTCATGGCTAATAGAGTCTCACAACAGTGTGATGCAGCCATGATCATTCAGGCCTTTACAGCCATTGAAGCAGGACAGTCTCCCCAAGCATGGTTGGATATCATAAAAAGCTAAAATGTTACGCTCAGGATGCGAGGCTAAGCACTGCACTCAGGGTCAGCCGCTTTGGACCCAGAGAAGAGCATGTCTGATTGCATGCGGGTTGATGCCCCAGGTCCCGCCTCTGAGAAAAAGGTATCGGAAGGGTATGATGCTCTTTGGGTGGATGACACCTAAATGAACATCGGTACAAAATCCCAATTTATTTCTAATATCAGAGATCAGACCTCTACTCTTGCCTGATGCGTCTAAAACAAAAAGGAGGAACTGTAGAGAGCTGCGGAATGCTATGCCTTAAAGATGGAGCTGGTTTCCACCTTCCACCTTCCCGATGGTGAGTGCTCTCTGTCACAAACAATTCCACATTTGGCTAAGGCTGAGGATCTGGCTTGCTTCCATGTATGTGGACCTATCTGCATTGCCCACGTGGCACGACTGGGTTGGCTACCCAGAGGCTATTTAAGCTGTGGGCTGGCTTTCCCCAGGGTCCGAGGATTGTTCAAGGTTCCTGAATAAACTGCATTGAAAAAAAAAATTTTGAAAAGTAAAAAAAAAAAAGAAAAAAAACCTAAGTAAAGTAGACTTGGTGAAAATTCTAAGCCTACAGGTGATGTTCAGCTGTGGCTTAGGCACAATGTGTAACTTTGCTTCTAATGTAGTGGAGAAATCTTATTAGGTATTGATGGGTTGACAATTTTGTTTAAGGAGGTTGGCAAAATATTGGCTGTTGCCACTGACTTGTCTCCTATCCTGGTCACAGATGGAGATTTATGGTTTTTCTTTGTAGTCTTCATATATTCTATTTTGGAAAATATTTGGGGGAAAGCTGAAAACTCAGATGGGTCACTCAGTTATTTGGTGCTAGAAAGGATAGCAAAATTGGCTCTGCACCAATAAGTCTGGGGTTCCTTGAAAGCAAAAGGAGCCACTGGGAGGAGAACAACAGGGTTCACACTTGGCTTTGAACAAAGGGACTTTCCCAAATGATGAAAGAGGGAAACAAACTAGACTGCAAGGCTGGTTGTTGCCTTGCCCTGATCCACACACTTTCACTACCAAGTGTCTGGAGCACCTCTGTAAGGCAAGGGGCCAGGAATTGCAGGAGCCTGTTGGATATCTGGTTACTGTCAAGCCAAGTGCACTACCAGAGGAGTTGCCTAGTGTTATACAGGCAACATCAGTCTTCCCAGTCTTTGTGCAGCATATACCTGGTAATGATGGTACTGAAGCTTATGATGAGATGATATGTCACCCAATAGACACAATCATTCTAAAACCTTTTTAAAAAGTCATGGTATGGGATGCATTCACCGTTTTGTCAAAAAATATTAAATAACTGCACCATACAAAACATGCTTATTCCCAAAGAATGGAAGAGTTTGGTGTCAGCTGTTTTAGAAGCTGGTCAACAATTATAATGGTTATTTTGGTGGAGGGACAAAGCCATGAAAATGGAACAACATAATGTAGCAAGAGGAATAAATATTGCTAAAGAACAACTGCTCAGTGAAGGATGTTTTGCTGATTTATAAGAGCAAATCCAGTTTGATAATGTCATAATTGAACAATGTCCTGCTTTAAGAGTGTGGGACATTGTTGAGAATCTGGGGGAAAAACACCCCCTTTACAAAGTTAGTACAAGACATTGAAGAGGCCTTCGCTGACTTCTTATAGAGATTGAGTTCAGCAGACAATAGAGAAATACCAGATCCTGAAACCAGAAAGTCATTGATAGAGAGCATGGCCTTTGAGAAAACTCAAATATTGAAAGTAAGAGAGTAATAAAATTATTAAAAGCACAAAGCAACACCAGTAGACAAATGGATCAGAGAGACAACTGTTATTGGCTCCCTGAAGTATAATGCCAATATCATTGGACAAACCACAGCTAGAAATCTCAGAAATAAATATGCCTAGTGTTTTAATTGTGGTGAATTTTGCCATTTCCAAAGAAACTGTAAAAGTAGAAGTTACAGAGTTCAAAATAGTAGGCACATTGATTCTGAAGAAAATGGTATTTGTTGAAGAGAACAAGCATTTTCTGGTCGCAATGGCATGCAAAAGCTTCCAGGGCTTTGTAGCCACTGTGGCAAGGGAAACCATTGGTCTAGGGATTGTAAGTCCAAAAGAGACATACTGGATAACCTCTTGCCATCAGGAAACAAATGAAGGGGTCAGTCAGATCGAGGCCTGACAACAGACAATTCAAAGCCACCTTTAGCCAGCCGGGGGATACCAAGAGGGAAGAAAAATCAAAACTAAGTATTAATGATTATATGCATGCTACTGAAGGTTGTACAGCTTTGTATTTGGCCACAGATGTGTCTCTTACACTATCCCTAAAAGTTGAATGTTACCAGATAACTACTGGTATTTATGGACCTTTACCTCAAGAAACAGTAGGAATCATTCTGGAAAGAAGTATTTTAACTTCTCAAGGATTTATTGTGCATCAAGATATCATAGATGGGAATTGCAAGGAAGAAATTAAAATCATGGCTTATGTGGAAATGGAGATACACAGTAATGCAGAAGATAGAAATTGCAGAAGAAATAATTGCTGTCATTGTTTCCTTACATGAAGGGCAAGGCTGATTCAGTAGAAAGAACAGGAGCTTTTGTGAGTACTGGAAAATGTTTGTTCTAGCAAACAGTGCTCAAGGATCAGAGACTCAAATTAATGGTACCAATAAATGTTGTTGAAAATATAAGGTTTGTTGGATACAAGAGCGTATGTCATTATACTTTTTTCCAAAAGTCTTGGAATCCAGATAGTCCATTTCAAAAGGTTTATGCACAGTTTATAAGAACTGGTAAATTATTACAAATAAAACAAAATGCCCAATGGATTAAATGTATGGGACCAGAAGGGTAAACAGGGAAGTTGAGATCCTATATGACTGACATACCCATAAATGTATGGGGAAAGGCTCTTTTACAACAATGGGGTACTCAAATTAACATTCCTACAATCCCAGGAAGAGCAAATGAGGAAATCAGTGATGAAATGGGAAATACAAGAACAAACACAAGCTGTGTTCATTGTTCAAACACAGGAATTGAGTTTCCAATTTTACAATAGGAGCCACTGCTGAAAAATTAACAGCCTTGCCCCTGAAATGGTTATCAAACTGACCTGTGTGACAAGAGCAAAAGCCCGTTACAAAAGAAAAATTTCCGGCACTTGAACAACTGGTACAAGAGCAGCTGGATGTTCAACATATAAAAGAAGAAAAGCCTATCAGCTCATGGAATTCCCCTGTGTTTGTTATAAAACGGAAATCAGGAGAATGGAGGATGATAATGGATTTAAGGGAGTGAGTAGAGTAATTCAACCAATGGATCATTTATAGCCTAGACTTGCTTTACCCCTTTTGCTACCTAGAGCATGACCTATGATAATAAGTGACTTGAAAGATTTATTTTTGACAATAACCTTCCATAAGTAAGATAGGGAAATGTTTGATTTCTGAGTACCTACTCTGAACAATAGTTGTCCAATAAAAATATGCCATCGGAATGTACTTCACAGGTAATGTTATAACGTCCAACATTATGTCAACAATTTATGCAATAATCATTAGAAATAATTCATAGGCATTTTCCTCAATCTATCAAATATGATTACATGGGTGATATTTTGTTGGCTGATTCTAATGCAGATATTTTAGAGAAAATGTTTAAAGAAACACATGCCATGTTGGGGGTTACAGACTGTTCCAGAAATATACAAAGAAGAGATCCACTTAGCTATTTCGGTTAAAAAATCAATCAACAAAAATTTGTTCACAAAAGGTACAGATCTGTAGGGATCATTTGCAAACTCTGAATAATTTTCAAAAATTAATGGGAGATATTCACTGGCTGAAGCCTATTCTTGGATTATGTACTGGTGAGTTAAGTAATTTGTTTCAAACATTACAAGGAGATTCAAACTTAAATAGACCAAGATCGCTAATGGCTGAAGCGGAAAAAGAGTTAACCCTTGTAGAACAAAGATTGTACGATGCATACTTAGATACACTTGATTTTAAACTTGATTGTATATTAGATATTTTGTCTTCAACTCATTTTCCTACTAGGATCATTATGCAGAGGGAAGATAGTATTATGGAATAGTTTTTCTTAGCCCATAAGTAAAGGAAAAAAATGAAAATATATGTAAAAAAGATTTCTGAATTAATTATAAAAGGTAGAATAAAATTACATCAATTTTAAGGAGCAGACCTAGCTGAAATTGTAGTACCTCTTAACAATGCTGAAATTTTGTCATTGTGGGTGATCAATGAAGACTGGCAAATAGCTTGTAGCAAGTATCCTAAAAGCAAATGTATAGAGATTATAAAAAGGAATGATTGGATTCTTCCATGTATTATAAAGAGAACACCATTTCCAGAGGCAACAACATTTTAACCTGATACAAATAAGATTGACATAGCAGTTTATAAGTCTGACAAAATAAACAAGGTGATCAAAAGTCCATATACCTCAGTTTAAAAGTCAGAATTGTGTGCAATTCTTATGGTATTTTTAGATTTTCCTGAATCTATTAATATAATTACTGATTCTTTATATGCAGAAAGAGTTGTTTTGTACATAGAGACTGCTAAATATTTTTCCTAATAACCCAGAATTAACCTCATAATTTATGTGATTAAAACTGGCCATCAGAAGTAGAAACTATCCATTATATATTACTTATATTCGATCTCATACAGGTTTGCCAGCTCCATTGGCACAAGGATCTGAATGAATTGATCAGTTATTAATAGGGAACTATTAAAAGCTTCCAAATTTAACAAAAAATATTATGATAATAGAAAAGGTTTAAAGAAAAACATTTTCTATCACTTGGCAACAAGTCAAAGAAATAATAATTAAAAAAAATGTCCTACATGTTCTCTATACAATCAAATGCTGTTACCTACTGATAGTAACCCTAGGAGTACCAAAACAAATGAAATGTGACAGATAGATTTGTTTTTTGTTTGTTTGTTTGTTTGTTTTTATTTTGCAGAATTTGGAAAACAAATGTATATACACCATACCATTGACACATACTCAGGGTTTCATTGGGAAAGTGCTTTAAGTTACACAATGACTGATTGTGTAATTACAAACTTATTATAAATAATGGTAGTTATGGGGATATCTACACAAATTAAGACTAATAATGCTCCTGCACATATATCCAATAAGACGTAGCAATTCTTTGCATATTGCACATTATGGCTAGACCACATACTCCTACAGGACAAGCAATTATAGATTGAGCTAACTGTACCTTAAAAGAAATGCTTATTAAACAAAAGGAGAGAAAAAAAACATCCAGAGACATATTAAATAACACTTTGTTAACTCTAAATTTCCTTAATGTTGGTGGAAAAGGAAGAACAGCAGTTGAGAGACACTGGGTTATAGAAAACCTGAACAAGTAGGTCAACCAATATACCGTAAGAATATGTTGACATTAGAATGGAAACCTGCAATAGTTTTGAGATAGTGGCATGGTTATGCTTATTTATCTAATGGGAATGACAAAATATTGTCATCAACAAAAATTATAAAGATTAGCGATTACCTCCTATCACCTGAGACATGAATGTCTTCAAAGCAAATATTCCAGGTTCTTCACTCTCCCACACTGCCTCAATTACTGATTTTTCCAAAATTTGCATGCTAATCATCTTCAAAAGGGCTAGCCCAAAGGACAGACAGCATAGAGACTTGCCAAGCAATGCAGAGACTAGACAGACAACACAAAGTCTGGATAGACAATACAGAGACAGGATTGACAACACAGATATTCAACAGAAAAAGACACAGCTAGCTTTTCTATAACTTGATTAATAATCCAATTTTCATAGGGAACCCAAAAAAATACTTTTTCCTCCAGATAAATAATTTGTAGAACACAATTCCCCTATTCCCAAAATGCGGTAAAGATGGTTTTGGTCATTTGATGTGCTATTTTACCTTGTTATAGATTAATGTATGTTAGGTAGAAATTTAAGGTTATTTTGTGTAACAACTGTATATTGATAGAAATTTAAGGCTATTTTGTGTAACTATTGTATACTGATAAAAATTTAAAGCTACTTTGTGTAACTATTATATATTGATAAGAATTTAAGGCTATTCTGTATAACTATGAAAATTTAAAAGTTATCTTGTTTAATTATATTGATGGAAAGTCAATGTTATTTTGTTTGACTATTGTTTGATGTAAAGTTCTATTTTTATAGTTTCCACAATTATTTTTATTGTATGTAGATTGTTAATGTTAAAGAAAAAGACAGTTAAAAACAGAAAAGGGGATATGAAGTGGAAGTTTCTGGTTTTTTGAAGACTCAGATATGTCATGTGATGTTTTGATAGAAGCAGTCTTTTCAGAGGACAGGTGATGTTTTGCTGCAAGCTGTGTCCTGTGTGGGGCATGACTTTTTTCAGCTGAAACATCTGTGGTTAGACTCTGACGAGGGGAGATAAATAGAAACCCAGAGAGTAAGACAATGCTTTTTGGATCGATAGTCCTGTGCTGGTCTTCATATTTAGACATTTGACTTCACAGACAGAAACCTTCCCGAGAGTACTTGGGGCAATCCAACTGAGTCTTGCAGCTTTTGCTAACTGGTCCCGATCTTCTGAATCATGCTGATTTGTGTTGCTGCTTGATGTTGACCTTTAGACTGGAGTGCTGGTATTCAGACAAGGAAAAGTGGATTCATACCAAAGAACTACTTCTAAAAGAGGTCTACAACCCCCTTAACCTAAGAAACTTATTTCTTTCCTACCTCTCATCAGTGGGTGTGTTGTGCACTGTGTTGTAGAAATGGCAAACAGAATGCAAAACTTTATTTTCTGCATCATCTACAAATAGTGCTTCCTTCATGTTCCATGTTAATAAATTATTGGTGTTTAAATATACTCAGATCTGCTATTTTGTGTTATAAGTGATGCTCTCTATATTTTTCTTTTATGTTCAATAATAATTTAGTTTATGCTACAGGAAATACTATTTTCAAGAAAGGGTCTAATCCCCACCCCACCCTCTTCTTCCCTAAGACTCCCTGTGCTCTCCCCAAAGTTTGGCAGTGAGTCTCAGCATCTGCGTCCATCCCCTGGTGGGGGGATTCTTTCAAAAGACCCTCCATAGTAGGCTCCCACTCTGTTTCCACTCTTCCACTGTTCCGGGTGTTTATCCTGTATTGTGTTACAGCTACAGAGTAGAATACTACTCAGCTTTAAAAACAAAGAAATCATGAAATTTGCAGGCAAATGGATGGAACTAGAAAAGACACCAAGAGTGAGGTAACCCAGAAAGAGAAAGACAGCTATAGTATACACTCACTTACAAACAATTATAGCTGTATAATATAGTATAGCCATCTACAGACCTAAAGAAGCTAAACACTAAGGAAGACTCTAGGGAGGATGCTTAAATCTCATGTATTTTCTAGTCATTCACCACTATTTTTTAACTGTTATATTCAATATATTTTACATTTATATTTTAGAAAAATGCATGCTAAAGATATCACTAACACATGAAGTTGCTTAAAAATCCATCAACATATTTCGTTGTTGGAAGCCACTGTGGCTTTCTTATAAACTTTGCAGAAATATTATGATCATGAATCCTTATTTTTTAAAGTTTTATTTAAGTGTATGTAGAATACAATGCTTACATGTATATGTTTACCTACTTCCTTTTTTATTTTCTTAGAATATCTCTTATTTACTTTTGTATGAAAATGTTGTGGGAATCTTTCTTAAATAAGCACTCCAATATCAATGATAGTAGAAGGCAGAGGATGTTACCAGTGGACTGAAGAAAGGACACCTGCTGAAATGTCTTGGTCTTTATTTCAGCTTGCATTCTCTTTCACATTCTAAAAGTGCAAGGTGTGATGAACAAGAAAACAAGGTTGACCAGATTGTTAAAAGCAACAACCCATTGTTTTAGCTATTTCTCCAATTCATTCTGTTCCAGGGAGCATGTAAAGTCAGGCTTGCAAGTAAGCATTGCTTTAAGTAACTCATTAAATAATCAACAATTCAGTTTGTAGCAACTGATCTTCCTTACCTTATTCTACTTAAAAAAAAATTATGTGAACATGAGCACCATTTGTTTTAATAATTAATACTGAATTTATAGAAAGTACATTTCTAAGCAAGAGTATCACTAAAACTTACATCTACTTTAGGATTTTGTTGTTAATTTTAAACTATAAAATGACTGCTTCCGTATGTTTTCATTATATTTCTAGTTTTTTGGCTTTCTGCAAAATTTCATGATCACAGTAAAATTACTAAATATTTTAAGATGCCTTATTTTCAATCAAGCTTTTTACAATACTTTTTCCCATTATTTTACTGATCTAAAAGACTGCACTTAAGACAACAAAAAATTTCATATTCTGACAATTATGTTCTGTTTATATGATTTTGTTTCTGTGATCTTCCTGTTTTTTAATTCACTAATGATAGAAAAATGTAATGTTTGAACCTCTTCACTATAGTATACTTTTTTTCTTATGGAATGCTAGTGTCCCCAAACAATTATTTTAACTATATTTGATGGTAATATTATATTTCTAGATTATTTTGAGGAGACAGAAGCTATTTATATGTGTTACTCTTGAAAGTTAAGATAATATTAGACTTTGAATAGTCTTATTTTAATTGATTTTAATAACTTTTGTACAAATTCTACGTATTTCTTATCTTTAATATATAATTTTCTTATCACATATAATAAGAATACTTTATTTCAACAAGGCACTGTTTAAATATAAGAAAGATTTGAATAAGTATTGAGCTAGCAAACAGAGGTCCTTTGGCAATACAGAGTTCCTTTTGTGATTTACTTTTAAACATTTATTTATTCTTTCATTATCCACTCCCCCAGTACTTGGATCATATTTCCTCCCATTATCCTATCTTACCTATCTGGTCTTACCACGCCTTCATTTTAACAAGTCCCCTTCTTAATCTCAATTTTTAAATAATATTCTATTTAAAACAAATGTGCGTATTCATGTAAGTCTGTAGTTACATGCATATGAATGCAATTTTCTTTTATTAATTACACTTTATTCATTTTGTATCCCCCCATAAGCCCCTCCCTCCTCCCCTCCTGATCCTGCCCTCCTTCCCCTTTCTGCATGCATGCCACTCCCCAAGTCCACTGATAAAGAAGGTTTTCCTCTCCTTTATGATCTTAGTCTATCAGTTCACATCAAAAGAGGCTGCATTGTCCTCTACTGTGGCCTGGTAAAGCTGCTCCCCCCCTCAGGGGGAGGTGATCAAAGAGCAGGCCAATCAGATTATGTCAGAGGCAGTCCCTCTTCCCATTACTATATAACCCACTTGGACACTGAACTTCCATGGGCTACATCTGTGCAGGGGTTCTAGGTTATCTCCATGAATAGTCCTCGGTTGGAGTATGAGTCTCTGGGAAGTTCCCTGTGTTCAAATTTTCTTGTTCTGTTGCTCTCCTTGTGGAGAACCTGTCCTCTCCAGCTCTTACTATTTCCCACTTCTTACATAAAATTCCATTCACTCTGCCCAACAGTTGACCATCTGGCTCAGTATCTGCTTTCACAGTCTGCATGGCAAAAGCTTTCAGAAGCCCTCTGTAGAAGGTTCCTAGGTTGTTTCCTGTTTTCTTCTACTTCTGATGTCCATCCTCTTTGCCTTTCAGGATGGGGATTGACTGTTTTAGTTAGGGTCCTCTCTCTTGCATAGTTTCTTTAGATGCACAGATTTTAGTGGGTTTGTCCTATGTTGTATGTCTATACGAGTGAGTATATACCATGTGTGTCTTTTTGCTTTCCAGGTCCCACCATTTACCTGCAAATTTCATGATTTCCTTATTTTTCTTTGCTGAGTAATACTCCATTGTATAGATGTACAACAATTTCTGCATCCATTCTTCATTTAAGGGGCAACTGGGCTGTTTCCAGCTTCTGGCTATTACAAATAAAGCTGCTACAAACATGGTTGAGCAAATGTCCTTTATGTGTACTTGCGCCTCTTTTGGATATATGCCCAGGAGTGGTATGGCTGGATCTTGAGGAAGCACTATTCCTAGTTGTCTGAGAAAGCTTCAGATTGATTTCCAGAATGGTTGTACAAGTTTACATTCCCACCAGCAGTGGAGAAGGAGTCCCCTTTCTCCACAACCTCTCCAGTATGTGTTGTCACTTGAGTTTTGAGAACACCAACAACACAGGCTCTAAGAGCAACAATCAATAAATGGGACCTCATGAAACTGAAAAGCTTCTGCAAAGCAAAGGACACCATCATCAAAACAAAGCAACTGCCTACAAATTGGGAAAGAATCTTCGCCAACCCTTTATCTGATAGAGGACTCATATCCAGTACATATAAAGAACTAAAGAAGCTGAAAAGCAGCAAACCAAGTATTCCACTTAAAAAATGGGGAACAGAGGTAAACAGAGAATTCTCTGGAGAGGAATATCGAATGGCAGAGAAGCACTTAAAGAAATGCTCAACCTCATTAGCCATTAGGGAAATGCAAATCAAAACAACCCTGAGATTTCACCTTACACCCATGAGAATGGCCGAGATGAATGCAATTTTCTAAAGAAGCTGAAGATGGTGTCAGATGGCCTAGAACAGGATGACAAGCGTGGAGAGTTAGTAATGGTGGATACTGAGAATCTAACTCAGGTTTCCTCCAGGAGCAGTAAATGCTGTTAAACAAAGAACTCCCTCTCCAGCCCCTCCTGATTTTTTACTAAAGTTTTAGTGGAACACACCCTTGTACATGAGTTTATTTTTACCCACTGACTCTACAGTGTTCAGTGTTGCAGTTAGAACTGTATGGTGCAGAAATTAATGATACTATGTTGCTTCTTAGAGAAAAGTTCTCTGATCATGCTTTCATAATTTTTATAACCAGTTTTTATTTATTCTAATAGTTTTAAACTCACGTTCGTGGGTCTCTAAGTGTTTAGCATATTCTGTCTAAATAAAATACTTTTCGGGGAGGGGCAAGATGGCGGAGCCGGGAGGACTCTCATTCTGAGCAGCAGCATAGCAGGATCAGCACAGTGAGCAGCAATCAGAACTCTCGGCCATAAAACACAGTCATTGTGTTTCCCAGGTGAGAGGATACCCCACGGTGTGGGATTCAATCAGCTTTTAACTCACCCGGCTAAACCACGGAAGAGATCCCGGTTCCGCCAGACGCTTGGCTGCCGCCCGCCAGCCCCAGCCCCAGCCCAGAGCCACAAGCCAGTGTCTCTGGTCACGGTCCCAGACTGAACCATGGGCACCACACTATCAGAGACTGGAATTTTCAGTCGAGAGATAACCCCAGGGTACAGGAAACGATTGGGACCGGCCTTAGGTCACCCAGACATCCCCTGGAAAAGACTCGGGCGGGTTCTACGGGCACCCCAGGAGCCAGCCCGGAGCCAGAGCCGGGGACCCAGGTTCCGGCACAGAGCCCTGCTTGCCTGCGCGCCTGATTCGCCGCTGGAGATAGAAACAGCGGGTCTGATCTCAGAGCACTCAGCTCACCCCCACCTGAAAAGGTCCCCGGAAAATTACCCAGCTTAGGGAGCCACTCAGGCTCCCAAAAGCCGCAAAGGCAGACACAGGCAGTTTCTGAGCACCAGACAGCTGGCAGAGACTGAGCCGCCATCACACAGCTGTGCTCCAGGCACAGGCAATTTCTGCAGCCAACCAGCTGGCGGACACTGAGCAGTGTGCACCAGGGCAAAAAAAGACACTAGGAGTCCATGTCTCCAGAGAATCCACGGGGAAGGAAGGAAACTGTACTGATCTAAATCACCCAATCCTTCCCTAGAAAAAGTCTAGCAGTCTAGTGGGGCCGAGGCACCAGCACTCAGCTGTGCTCCAGACACAAGCACAAACAGTTGAGGCGCGCCTGATGTCCAACTGGGTCACAGCAGCTGATCATTAAATTTGCAACAAGAAACCCAGAAACAGGGCAGCTGCCCTCAGGACTTCCCTGGGTGAGAGGAGAACCCTCTTGACTAACAAAGACCACAGTTACCACTCAGGTCTATATCCCTGAGGTGAGCAACTCCTGAAAAACACCAGCCATCCAGGGACTATACCCAAAAAACTGAGAAGACATCCTTCAGGAAAAACCAGCTTTCTGCAAAGGGGATTCTCTCCACCACAGGATCTCCAGGAACCACCAGAAAATAACCCCAAACACCTAAGATAACACAATGGGTAGAGGCCAGCGTAAAAGCTCAAGCAACAAAAGACAGAGCAATATGGCATCTCCAGAACCCAGTTACCCAGGGGCAAGTAGCCCTGGACACCCCACCATAACTGAAATCCAAGAAGATGACCTAACAAGTATGCTCATGAAGATGATAACAGAGGAAACAAATAAGATTCGTAAAGACATAGAGGAAGATAAACTCAAACAGAATATTGCCATCCTTAAAGAAATAGAGGAAGCTGCAGCCAAACAGTTTATGGCCTTTAGAAAGGGAAATGCTTAAAACACTGAATGAAATGATAGAAACAGAGTTGAAGGAACTAAAAGAAAAACAGGAAAGTACAATCAGACAGGTGAAGGAAGTAAACAAAACAACTCAAGACCTGAAGATAGAATTGGAAAAATTAAAGAAAACACAAATGGAAGAAATAATGGAAAGGAAGAATCTAGGGAAGAAAACAGGAACTACAGAGGTAAGCATAACCAACAGACTACAAGAGATGGAAGAAAGAATCTCAGGTGTAGAAGATACAATGGAAGAAATCGATGTATCTGTCAAAGAAAATGTTAAATCCGAAAAATTCCTGACACAGATCGTCCAAGAAATGCAAGACAATATGAAAAGACAAAACCTAAGAATAATAGGTATAGAGGAAAAAGAAGACTCCCTTCTCCAAGGCCCAGAAAATATTTTCAACAAAATCATTGAAGAAAATTTCCCCAAGCTAAAGGAGAGGCCAATTAGAATGCATGAGGCCTACAGAACACCCGACAAATTTGACCAGAAAAGAAAATCCTCCCACCACATAATAATCAAAACAGTAAGTATACAGAACAAAGAAAAAATATTAAAATCTACAAGGGAAAAAGGCCAAGTAACATATAATGGCAAACCCATTAGAATCACACCTGACATTTCAACAGAGACTATGAAAGCCAGAAGAGCCTGGACGGATATCATGCAGACCCTAAGAGAACACAGATGTCAGCCCAGGCTACTATAACCAGCAAAACTCTCAGTCCTCATAGATGGAGAAAACAAGATATTCAATGACAAAAACAAATTTCAACAATACCTACAAACAAATCCAGCATTACAGAAGACACTGGAAGGGAAAATACAACCCAAGAAAGCTAGCTACATTCAAGAAAACACAGGAAATAAATAACCTCACTTCAGTAAGACAAAAAGCAACCAAGCACACAACCTGATGACCACAGCCAACATCAAAATCAAGAGATCTAACAGCCACTGGTCATTAATCTCTCTCAACATCAATGGACTCAACTCTCCAATAAAAAGACACAGATTAACAGAATGGATACGTAAACAAAACCCAGCAATCCGTTGCATACAAGAAACACACCTAAGACACAAAGATAGACATTACCTGAGGGTAAAGGGTTGGAAGACAGCTTTCCAAGCAAACGGACCCAAGAAGCAAGCAGGAGTAGCCATTCTAATATCTGATTAAATAGACTTTCAACCAAAATTAATCAAAAGAGATGGGGAAGGACACTTCATACTCATCAAGGGAAAATTCCACCAGGAAGACATCACAATCCTGAACATCTATGCCCCAAATACAAGGGCACCCACATTTGTGAAAGAAACATTGATAAAATTTAAAGCACATATAGATCCACACACATTAATAGTGGGAGACTTCAACACCCCACTCTCAACAAAGGACAGGTCAACCAAACAGAAATTAAACAAAGAAACAATGTCTCTGACAGAGGTCATGAATCAAATGGACCTAACAGACATTTACAGAACTTTACACCCAAACACAAAAGAATTTACCTTCTTCTCAGCACCTCATGGAACCTTCTCCAAAATAGACCACATAGTGGGTCACAAAGCAAGCCTCAACAGATACAAGAAGATTGAAATAATCCCATGCATCTTGTCTGATCACCATGGAATAAAGCTGGACCTCAACAATAACAGAAATAACAAAAAGCCTACACACACATGGAAACTGAACAACTTATTACTAAATGAAAGCTGGGTCAGGGAAGAAATAAAGAAAGAAATTAAAGTCTTTCTAGAAATCAATGAAAACGAAGACACAACATAGCCAAACTTGTGGGACACAATGAAAGCAGTGCTAAGAGGAAAGTTCATAGCACTAAGTGCCTTCAAGAAGAAAATTGAGACGGCTCATTCAAGCACCCTAATGGCTCACTTAAAAACCCTAGAAAAAGAAGAAGCAGACACACCAAGAATGAGTAGACGGCTGGAAATAATCAAACTCAGGGCTGAAATCAATCAATTGGAAACAAATAAAACAATTCAAAGAATCAATGAAACCAAGAGCTGGTTCTTTGAGAAAATCAACAAGATCGACAAACCCTTACCCAGGCTAACTAAAAGGCAGAGAGACACCACCCAAATCAACAAAATCAGAAATGAAAAGGGGGATATAACTACAGACACTGAGGAAATCCAAACAATCATTAGGACTTACTTCAAAAGTCTATATGCCACAAAATTTGAAAATCTAAATGAAATGGACAATTTTCTTGATCGATTTGACTTACCAAAGCTGAACCAGGACCAGGTAAATCAACTAAATAGACCTATATCCCCCAAAGAAATAGAAGCGGTCATCAAAAGTCTCCCATCCAAAAAAAGCCCAGGACCAGATGGCTTCAGCGCAGAATTCTACCAGACCTTCAAAGAAGAGCTAACACCAATTCTCTTCAAACTATTCCACGAAATAGAAACAGAAGGAATATTACCAAATTCATTCTATGAAGCCACAGTCACCTTGGTACCTAAACCTCACAAAGACTCAACAAAGAAAGAGAATTTCCGGCCAATCTCCCTTATGAACATTGATGCAAAAATACTTAATAAAATACTTGCAAACCGAATCCAAGAACACATCAAAGATATTATCCACTATGACCAAGTAGGCTTCATCCCAGGTATGCAGGGGTGGTTCAATATACAAAAATCCATCAATGTGATCCACCATATTAACAAACTGAAAGAAAAAAAAAACACATGATAATCTAACCTAGATGCTGAAAAAGCCTTTGACAAAATCCAACATCCATTCATGTTCAAAGTATTGGAGAGATCAGGGATACAAGGCACATATCTAAACATAGTAAAGGCGATATACAGCAAGCCTATAGCCAACATCAAACTGAACGGAGAGAAACTTAAAGCAATCCCACTGAAATCAGGGACAAGACAAGGCTGCCCACTCTCTCCATATCTCTTCAACATAGTGCTGGAAGTCCTTGCTAGAAAAATAAGATAGTTGAAGGAGATCAAGGGGATACAAATTGGAAAGGAAGAAGTCAAATTATCACTATTTGCAGATGATATGATAGTATACGTGAGTGACCCCAAAAACTCTACCAGGGAACTCCTACAGCTGATAAACACCTTCAGAAAAGTGGCAGGATACAAAATTAACTCAAAAAAAATCAGTAGCACTCCTGTATACAAAAGACAAAAGGGCTGAGAAAGAAATTAAGGAAACAACACACTTCACAATAGCCACAAATGACATAAGGTACCTCGGAGTAACCCTAACCAAGGAAGTCAAAGACTTGTATGAAAAAAATTTCAAGTCTCTGAAGAAAGAATAAGAAGATATGAGAAGTTGGAAAGATCTCCCATGCTCATGGCTTGGTAGGATTAACATAGTAAAAATGGCCATCTTACCAAAAGCAATCTACAGATTCAATGCAATGCCCATCAAATTACCAACACAATTCTTTACAGACCTGGAAAGAAAAATTCTCAACTTCATATGGAATAACAAGAAACCCAGAATTGCTAAAACAATCCTCTACAATAAAAGATCTTCCGGAGGTATCTCCATCCCTGATCTTAAGTTGTACTATAGAGCAACAGTTTTAAAAACTGCATGGTACTGGCATAGAAACAGAATAGTGGATCAATGGACCCGAACAGAGGACCCAGAAATAAACCCACACACTTATGGACACCTGATCTTTGACAAAGACGCCAAAACCATACAATGGAAAAAAGATAGCATCTTCAACAAATGGTGCTGGTCTAACTGGATGTCTACATGTAGAAAAATGAAAATAGATCCATACTTGTCACCCTGCACAAAACTGAAGTCCAAGTGGATCAAAGACCTCAACATAAAACCAGACACATTAAATCGGCTTGAAAAAAAAGTGGGAAATACCCTAGAACTCATTGGTACAGGAGAAAACTTCCTGAACAGAACACCAACAGCACAGGCTCTAAGAGCAACAACCAATAAATGGGACCTCATGAAACTGAAAAGCTTCTGTAAAGCAAAGGACACCGTCATCAAAACAAAGCAACCACCTACAGATTGGGAAAGAATCTTCACCAACCCTTTATCTGACAGAGAACTCATATCCAGTATATATAAAGAACTAAAGAAGCTGAAAAGCAGCAAACCAAGTAATCCACTTAAAAAATGGGGAACAGAGCTAAACAGAGAATTCTCTGTAGAGGAATACCAAATGGCAGAGAAGCACTTAAAGAAATGCTCAACATCACTAGCCATTAGGGAAATGCAAATCAAAACAACCCTGAGATTTCACCTTACACCCATGAGAATGGCCAAGACAAAAAACTCAAGTGACAACACATGCTGGAGAGGTTGTGGAGAAAGGGGAACCCTTCTCCACTGCTGGTGGGAATGTAAACTTGTACAATCACTCTGGAAATCAATCTGGCGCTTTCTCAGACAACTAGGAATAGCGCTTCCTCAAGATCCAGCCATACCACTACTGGGCATATATCCAAAAGAGGCCCAAGTACACAAAAAGGACATTTGCTCAACCGTGTTTGTAGCAGCTTTATTTGTAATAGCCAGAAGCTGGAAACAACCCAGATGCCCCTCAACTGAAGAATGGATGCAGAAATTGTGGTACATCACACAATGGAATATTACTCAGCAATGAAAAATAAGGAAATCATGAAATTTGCAGGTAAATGGTGGGATCTGGAAAGGATCATCCTGAGTGAGTTGTCCCAGAAGCAAAAAGACATACATGGTATATACTCACTCATATAGATATACAACATAGGACAAACCCACTAAAACCTGTGCATCTAAAGAAACTAAGCAAGAGAGAGGACCCTAACTAAAATGTTCAATCCCCATCCGGAAAGTCAAAGAGGATGGACATCAGAAGAAGAAGAAAACAGGAAACAACCTAGGAACCTACCACAGAGGGCCTTTGAACGCCTCTGCCCTACAGACTATCAAAGCAGATGCTGAGCCTGATGGGCAACTGTTGGGCAGAGTGAATGGAATTTTAGGTAAGAAGTGGGAAATAGTAAGAGCTGGAGAGGACAGGGTCTCCACAAGGAGAGCAACAGAAGAAGAAAATTTGAACACAGGGAACTTCCCAGAGACTCATACTCCAACCAAGGACTATTCATGGAGATAACCCAGAACCCCTGCACAGATGTAGCCCAGGGCAGTTCAGAGTCCAATTGGGTTACATAGTAATGTGAAGAGGGACTGCCTCTGACATAATCTGATTGGCCTGCTCTTTGATCACCTCCCTCTGGGTGGAGCAGCCTTACCAGGCCATAGTAGAGGACAATACAGCCACTTTTGATGTGAACTGACAGACTAAGATCAAAAAGGAGAGGAGAACCTCCCCTATTAGTGGACTTGGGGAGTGTCATGCAAGCAGAGCGAGGAGGGAGGGTGGGATTGGGAGGGGAGGAGGGAGGGGCTTATGGGGGGATGCAGAATGAATAAAGTGTAATTGATGAAAAATTTAAAATAAAATGGAAAAAATAATTTAAGAACCTTAAATGACTTTCAAAATTGGAGGAAAACATGGAGTTAGTCAATTGGCATGGAGCACGTCTCGCCCCTGGGGGCAATGGTCTCCTGAACCTACTCAGACCTCGGACACCACCACTGCTATTTCTAGAACTGACGCAGGATGTTCCAACGAGGGGTTAAGGCTTCTCATAATATTTCCTATAAGCCCACACCTGTTTGTCTATATCCCCCATTTTTATTCATTATTAGCCAGATAGAGCCAAGTAATTGTGGTAATGATACTTGCTTTTTTGCCCAATGCTGGAATGCTAGTAAATTTAGGTATGCCCTGGTTACTCGCATGCCTCACTGGGTGCCTGTGCCCATTGATGCCCCTCATGCTATGACTCTCTTCAGACAGAAAAGGGATCTTGGAACTACAGCCACCATTGTTACTACCATCTCATTGGCGGCTGTTAGAGCTACCACCAGGGCAATAGCCATGAGTCATACTGGGCAGACTGCTCAGACCCTGAATAATCATTTAGCCAATGTAGCTCATGTCTTAGTTGTACATAAAGGAATTAATGCTCAACTGAAAGGAAGCTTGATGGTGTTCAATCAGAGGATTGACCTCGTGCAGGAGCAAATTGATACCCTATGGCAAATCGCTCAACCTGGCTGTCAATGAAAGTATGCTGGACTTTGTGTCACTAGCATACAACATGAGAATTTTTCCTGTGCTGCAAATCTGTCTAAACAATTGTCGAGCCATATTTTAGGTAATTGGACTGGAGAATTCGATACTACGATGGAGCAGCTGAGAGTGGCCATTGTCACAGTAAATTCTACCAGAGTGGACGCAGGACTAGCCACAGGATTATCATCATGGATTGCTGCAGCCATGAATCATCTGAAGGAATGGGCGGGCATGGGAGCGTTAGCAGGCCTTCTGGTGTTGGTCTCCTTGGTTTGCCTGTGGTATATATGCAAGATTAGAGTCTCACCACAGTGTGATGCAGCCATGATCATTCAGGCCTTTACAGCCATTGAAGGAGGACATTCTCCCCAAGCATGGTTGGATACCATAAAAAGCTAAAATGATACGCTCAGGATGCGAGGCTAAGCACTGCACTCAGGGTCAGCCGCTTTCGACCCAGAGAAGAGCATTTCTGATTGCATGCGAGTTGATGCCCCAGGTCCCGCCTCTGAGAAAAAGGTATCGGAAGGGTCTGATGCTCTTTGGGTGGATGACACCTAAATGAACATCGGTACAAAGTCCCAAGTTATTTCTAATATCAGAGATCAGACCTCTACTCTTGCCTGATGCGTCTAAAACAAAAAGGAGGAACTGTAGAGAGCTGCGGAATGCTATGCCTTAAAGATGGAGCTGGTTTCCGCCTTCCACCTTCCCGATGGTGAGTGCTCTCTGTCACGAACAACTCCACATTTGGCTAAGGCCGAGGATCTAGCTTGCTTCCATGTATGTGGACCTATCTGCATTGCCCACGTGGCACGACTGGGTTGGCTACCCAGAGGCTATTTAAGCTGTGGGCTGGCTTTCTCCAGGGTCCGAGGATTGTTCAAGGTTCCTGAATAAACTGCATTGAAAAATAAAAAAAATAAAAAATAAAAAAAATAAAATACTTTTCTGATTCTCACTTAACTTTTTTCATTCCACTCTCTCAATACAAGTACAAGGTACTACAATATTAATGTGAAATAATGGTAATTGTAACAAAATTCCTTTGTGATTTTCCTGTATCAAACAAAATACCATGTTTTTCACAATTAATCATATATTAAATTGTTGACATCTTCATAAAGTATTCATATATAACTTATATGTACCTTATTTTTTTCAAATTGTGATTTTAATTTTTTCTTTGAGACATGGTTTTTCTGCGTAACCTTGGCTATCCTAGACTCATATTGTAGACCAGTCTGGCCTCAAACACACAGAGATCTGCCTGCCTCTACCTCCCCAAGTGCTCAGATTAAAGGTGTGTGCCACCATGCCTAGCTTAGGATTTTAATTTTATAAAATCTATTTTAACAACTACAGAGGTAATCATATCTAACTTTCCTATTTATTATTAATGTAATAGAGTAAACATTTTAATTTCTATACATTAGTATATTAGTGTTAGCCATTATAATCTTGAATTACAAAAATGAAATAATATATATATATACAAATAATTTTGAATTTGATATGACTATATTTATGATCATTCCAGTTTAAATATCCACGTAATTTTGTGTTATAATTATAATTTTGTCACCAACTTTCATCAAAACTTCTAAAATTTTGCAGTTTTGTCAGACACATTCTTGGAAAGAAATTATTATTATCTTCAGTGTAAGAATAATGTTTACATTGTCTCTTCTACCTTAAAATATTTTTGTAATTAATATACCTTATTATGTGCAGGTATTCCATGCTTTCCTACTCTGAATATATTTGAATGGTATATTCTGGTATTTTAAAAATATTTATTCTTTTTTTACATATTAAAACCTGACTGCAGTTTTTCCTCTCTCCTCTATTCATAGTCTCTAGTCTCTAGACCCCAGCTTCCTCTCTCCTCCAACACAATCCCCCACCCCAGGAAAGAGAAGGCTTCTTACACATAGCAGCTGAACACAGTACAAAAAGACCAGGCACCGTCCCTCTCATCAAGTCTGGAAAAGGCAACCCAGTGGAGTACAAGGGTCGCAAAAGAGGGCAAAACAGTCAGAGACACAACAACTCCCCCTGCCAGGAGTCCCACCAAAACACCAAGCCAAGAACTGTAACATGCATGTATACACCCTAGAATAGACCATGACATTCTTGTATTTTTAATTATTATTATTATGTGTATAAAATTTTCTACATATCTCTACTTCGTAGCTTATATTATTTTAGTATGCATTAGTTTTTCTCATCTCAAATAACCAATTTCAGTTTGCTTCTAATTCTAGTTAATGCTTCAAAAATTAAATATTTGAACAGGGGCATGGATTAGTGCGAAAAGTATTCAGAGAACTTGCTGAGTAAGAGATGGAATACCCAACAAACAAGTAAACTGCTAAATATGACCACATGCGTATGTGAACATTTAAGGCTGTGACGTGGAGAAAGGAGAATCTCCTGAGCTTGTCATTAGCCAACCTCCAAATTCACTAAAAAGACTCTGTCTCAATAGTAGGCAGAGAGCAGGTAGAGTAGGATCTTTGGTGTATTTCTGTGGCTTTCACAGGCATGCTTATGGGTGTGCACTTCCACATGGATATATTACACAAAGGTGCATGGCATTCAAACTCACTAACAAACATATACATATACTATTAACTAAATGAAAATTTATGCTGCTCTATTATTTCCTTGTAGACATTTCTTTTCCATATGAGCATTATTGCTTATGTTCTAAGTTTTAAATTCAGCAATTATTTATTTTCCTTCTTAGATTTAATATTCACTTTGTGTTGAACAAAAATAAGATCATAAATGTGATTTAAATAATAAGGACACTCATTATTTCTCCAGAGAGGCTGGAGTAGTAACAATGCAAGTTCAGGAACTTGATGGTGACTTTCAGTTCCATCATACTTATCATATCAGACATATTGGTGCTCCTATTTTCTAGGCAGCTACTTCAATTCTCAGTTCCACATATAAATTTGATTGTATCCATTCTATCCAGTTAAGCATTTATAATTTTAAATCACAAAAGTGGAAAGAAATTTCTTAAAATATTGGCTAAGGAGTAGAGCTGTACATTGAAAAATTAAAACATGCCATACATTTCCAGATTAAAAATATTTTATTAGATTATTTGACATTACTGAACACATATCTTATTCACACTAAGAGACAGCCTTCACTGATGAGTATCTGTTAGACACTGATGGTCTGTAAATATTATTTTTCTATTTGTACTACAGTAAGTGCTTGAAAGTTTATGTACATATATATCTGCTTCTTAATTCAAGCTGGCTTTATTTTGTTAAGATAACTGTGAGTTTACTATATTGGAAAAATAATGGTAAATGCTTGGGTTTTTATATTTATAGGACTATTATAGGTCATCATTGATATATTCCCTACTATATTATTAATTTTGTAAAGTTCACATGTGGGAAAAATTCAAATGAAGAAATAAAATTTAGTTTTGATATATAGATGCTGCCATATTTCTATGTAGACAATTAACGTATTTACTTGATTAGACAAGAATTGAGAGATATAAGTTAAAGATGTTCAGTGATATTATAATATTTTGCTTCTGTTCTCATAGAGACAAATTTAAATGAATCTTTCTCCTTAGCGTTTGTGTGTCTGTGTGTGTGTGTGTGTGTACGTGTATGAGTGTGTTTTTTCCATACAACTGCATTTAGAAAACATTTGAGATGTTAGGAGGTCTTCCTCAGTGTCTTCTTCTGCCTTAGATTTAAGATACTGACTTCAGTTGAACATATGCATCACCACTTAGGGTAGACAGGATGACAGATGCACACTGCCATGAACAGATTTTTATATGGGTGCAGGGTATTCAAACTCAAGTCCTCATACTTATTAAGTAAGCATTTTACAAATCTTTCCAGCCACAAAAATTCTATTCTTTTAGTTTTTCCTTTCTTTAGTTTTTAAATTATTATCTTGCTACATTATCTTGCTTTATTATCATTTTTTTCTTTAAAGTGTTGCAAACATTTCTACATGTATATCACAGTGGAGTTAATTTTTTATATCTGATTTAATACACAGTTATTTTGACATTTATTTATAGTGTTTCAAATGGCTTATTTATAGAAAGTATCCTATCTTGGTTATGGTAAAACCATATTTAAATAAATGCACTTGAGCATTTTTTAGCAGATTTTATTTAAATAGAACCACAATGCTTCTAATTAATCTTATCAGTTTATAAAATTAACACAAAAAGTAATGGGTCATATTATAGCTTTTTCATACATACTTTGTTCTTATTTATCCTCCTCTCCCTCTCCCTTTCTCTGGTTCCTCAAGTCTCCTTCCTTCCATTCAATTGTCCTCTTATGCTTTTATGTCACAAGTCTTCTATTATATTCTGCTCTGTGTTTTTTTTAATTAAGTTGTTTTTTAAATAGGCATAGTTTAATCAATTTGTATCCCAACTGAAGCCCTATTTTCTCCTCCCAATCCTGCCCTCCTTCTTTTTTCTCCACCAATGCCCCTCCCCAAGCCCACTGATAGGGGAGGTCTTCCTCCTCTTCTGTTTGACCCTAGCTATCAGGTTTCATCAGGGCTGTCTGCACTCACTTGCTCTGTGGCCTGGTAAGGCTGAACCTCCCTCAGGGGGAAATGATCAAAGAGAAGCCACTGAGTTCATGTCAGAGAAAGTCAATGTTCACATTACTAGGGAACCCACTTGGACAATGAGCTGCATGGACTACATCTGTGCAAGGGTTCTAGGTTATCTCCATGAATGATCCTTGGTTTGAGTATCAGTCTCAGAAAAGATCCCTGTGCCCAGATGTTTTTTGTCTCTTCTTGAGGAGCTCATGTCCCCTCCAGGTCTTTCTGTCTTTCCCTTCTTTCATAAGATTCCTTGTGTTCTGCCCAAAGTTTGGCTATAAGTCTTGGCCTCTGCTTTGATACCCTGCAGGGTAGAGACTTTCAGAGTCCCTCTGTGGTAGGCTTCTGTCCTGTTCCTTGTATTCTTCCTCTTCTGAGTCTATCCTTTTTGCCTTTCTGAATGGTATGCATGGGTGGTTCAATATACAGAAATCCATCAATGTAATCCAGCATATAAACAAACTGAAAGAAAAACATACATGATAATCTCCTTAGATGCTGAAAAAGCATTTGACAAAATGCAAGTCTTGGAGAGATCAGGGATACAAGGCACTTACCAAAACATAGTAAAGGCAATATACATACCAAAACATGATAAAGGCAGCATAGCCAACATCAAACTAAAGAAAGAGAAACTTAAATCAAACCCACTGAAATTAGGGACAAAGCAGGGCTGTCCACTCTCTTCATATCTCTTCAACATAGTTCTTGAAGTCCTAGCTAGAACAATAAGACAATTAAAGGAGATTAAAGTAATAGAAATTGGAAAGGAAAACATCAAAATATTGATATCATAGTATACATGAGTGACCCCAAAAATTCTACCAGGGAACTCCTACAACTGACCAACACCTTCAGCAAAGTGGCCAGATACAAAATTAACTAAAAAAAAAAAAAAATCAGTAGCCCTCCTGTATACGAAAGACAAAAGGGCTGAGAAAGAAATTAGGAAAACAATACACTTCACACTAGCCACAAAGTACATAATGTACCTTGACATGACTCTAACCAAGCTAGTCAAAGACTTGTATGAAAAAAAAAAAAAAATTCCAGTCTCTGAAGAAAGAAATAGAAGAAGATATCAGAAGATGGAAAGGTCTTTCATGCTCATGGCTTGGCAGGATTAACATAGTAAAAATGGTAGTCTTACCAAAAGCAATCTACAGATTCAATGCAATTCCCATCAAATTACCAACACAATTCTTTACAGACCTTGAAAGAAAAATTCTCAACTTCATATGGAATAACAAGAAACTCAGAATCTCTAAAACAGTCCTCTACCATAAAAGATTTTCTGAAGTTATCTCCATCCCTGATTTCAAGCTGTAATACAGAGCTACAGTAATAAAAACTTTTTTCTCTTACTTTCCCTCTAAGATCTGTTTTTCCTTTCTCATCTTTTTTAATCTCATTCAACACCTACATAAACATTTATATAGATACATATCTATAACTAGATCAGCATATAAAAATCTGGTAGGGAGAAAAATATTTGACATGTTCGTTACATTTTTATTTCATTTTATTTTATTAATTACACTTTATTCACTTTGTATTTCCCCATTTGCCCCTCCCGGTCCCACCCTCCTTCCCCCTTCTTCTCGCATGCCCCTCCCCAAGTACACTGATAGGGGAGGTCCTCCTCTCCTTCCTTCTGATCTTAGTCTATCAGATTACATCAAGAATGGCTGCATTGTCTTCTTCTGTGGCCTGGTAAGGCTGCTCCCCCTTCAGGGGGAGGTGATCAAAGAGCAGGCCAATCAGATTATATCAGAGGCAGTCCTTATTCCCATTAGTATGTAACCCTCTTGGACACTAAAATGCCATGGGCTACATCTGTGCAGGGGTTCTAGGTTATCTCCATGCCTGGTACTTGGTTGGAGTATGAGTCTCTGGGAAGACAGAGAAAACAAGATATTCAGTGACAAAAACAAATTTCAACAATACCTACACACAAATCCAGCATTACAGAAGACACTAGAAGGGAAAATACAACCCATGTTACTTATATTATATAGTATACTGGTTTCTAATTCCATCCATTTTTCTTAAGATATGTTTTGTATTTCCTTATACCCAAATAAAATGTCATTATTATCCATTCATCTTAATGAAAATCTATCCTGATGGTTTATTTAAGAAAAATAAATTTATAACAACTTGGAATATCTGAAGATGATACTGACAGAAATTTTATTGTAGGATCAAAGTGATAATTTTTTTTTATAATTGTCCACTTGCTTGACTCTAGTATCATCTAGGAAATGGGCCCTTAGATATGCTTATGGGAAATAATCTTGATATAAATTGTTGTAGGAAGACCTATATTAATTTTTCACAGGACTATTCACAGGGGATACCGAACTTCTGAAAAATATGGAGAAATACAATTGGGCACTAGCTTACATTCACTGATTTTTTTATTCTTGATTGTATATGCAATGTAACCAGTTGCTTCAAGCTTCTTCTACCTGAATTTTTTTTTTACCATAATGAAATACCCATACATTGAACTTTCAGGTAAAATCAATCCTTAAAATTTAATTAATAATGTGAGAGAGAAATAACTAAGCATTCAGGAAGTCATTGAGATTGTGGTCTTTAATCAACAAACAGTAAAGTATTATTTTTTTATTTTTGTGTTTATTTTATTTTATTTTTCTGAGATAAGGTTTCTCTTTGTAGTCTTGCATATCCTGGACTTGCTTTGTAGACCAGGTAGGCCTCAAACTCAGAGATCTGCTTGGCATTGCTGTTCACCAATTTGCATGTAAATCAGATAAAAACAATTTTTAAAACTTTTCCCCACCAGGTATTATTCCATTTCAGGCAATATACAGGTTTTCTTCCTTTTGTGATGGCATATGCATCCAGTTCTCTGATAATCTTCTTCCTCTGATATTTCTTACTAATCCTTTCTTAACATGTCTACATTACATCTTTTGTAGTTTGATGAAAGATGATCAGTATATATGATTACCAACTCATTTGATAGATACTCTGAAATCTAAAAGACATATGTTAATCTTACCGATTCATGGGCTTAGGAGATCTTTCTATGTTCTGATACCTACTTAAATTTCTTTCTTTCAGGTTTTTATTTGTTTGTTTGTTTGTTTTTTCAAACAGGTCTTTCGATTGGTTACAGTCACACCAAGATACTTTAGGTTATTATTGGCTATTGTGAAGGGTGTAGTTTGGCTAATTTCTTTCTCAGCCCTTTTGTCTTTAGTATACAGGTGGGCTACTCATTTTTTTTTTAGTTAATTTTGTATCCAGCCACTTTGCTGAAGGTGTTTATCAGCTAAAGGAGTTCTCTGGTTGAATTTTGGGGGTCAATCATGTATACTATCATATCATCTACAAATAGTCATACTTTGACTTCATCCTTTCTGATTTCAAGCCTTCAAATGAGTGCTGAATTTTTTCAAATGGTTTTCTCAGCATCTAAGGAAATGATCATGTGTTTTTTTCTCCCTCAGTTTGTTTATATGGTGGAATATATTGATGGATTTATATATACTCAACCACTCCTGCATGCCTGGGATGAAGCCTACTTGGTCATGGTGGATATCTTTTATTTGTTCTTGGCTTCAGTTTGCAAGAATTTTGGCATTAATGTTCATGAGATATAGGTCTGGAGTTCTCTTTTTTGGGGTCTTTCTGTGGTTTAGGTATCAAGGTGACTGTGGTTTCATAGAATGAGTTTGGTAATGTTCCTTCTGTTTCTATGTTTTGGAATAGTTTAAGGAAAATTAGAGTTAGATCTTTGAAGATCTGGTAGAATTCTGCACTGAAACCTTTTAGTCATGGGATTTTGTTGTTGTTTTTGTTTTGTTTTTTCAATGGGAGACTTTTGATGCCTTGGAATACACAGGACTATTTAATCTATTTACCTGATATTGATTTAATTTTGGGAAAAGGAATCTATCAAGAAAATTGTCCAGTTCATTAGATGCTCAAAATTTGTGGCATATCGGCTTTTGTAGTAAGACCTAATGATTTCTTGGATTTCCTCAGTGTCTGTTGTTATGTCCCCATTTTTGTATCTGATTTTGGTGATTTGGATTTTTTTCTCTCTGCCTTTTAGTTAGTTTGGCTAAGGGTTTGTCTATCTTTTTTATTTTCTCAAAGTACCAGCTATTGGTCTCACTGATTATTTGAATTGATTTTTTTTATTTCTAATTCATTGATTTCAGGTCTTTGTTTATATCCAGCTGTCTACTCTTCTTTTCTTTATCCCTCCCACAGGCTTTCAATTGTGCTGTGAAGTTGCTTGCATGAAATGCCTCAAACTTCTTCCTGAACGTATTTAGTGCTATGAACTTTCCTCTTAGCACTGCTTTCATTGTGTCCCATAAGTTTGGGTACTCTGTGCCTTCATTTTCATTGAACTTTAGGAAGTCTCTAATTTCTTTTTTTTTTTTTTTTCATTTCTTTTCTGACCAATTGTCAATGAGTTGAATGTCATTTAGTTTCCATATGTATGCAAGCTTTTTGTTATTTCTGTTGTTGTTGAGTTCTTGTTTCAGGCCATGGTGGTCTGATAGGATACAAGGGATTATTTTAATCTTCTTATATCTGTTGAGGCTTGCTTTGTGCTTCACTATATGGTCAATTTTTGAGAATGTTCTGTGAGGTGCTGAGAAGAAGGTAAACTCTTTGGAGTTTGGGTGAAAAGTTCTATAGACATCTATTATGTCCATTCAATTTAGGGCCACTCTAAGTGTCACCATTTCCTTATTTAGCTTCTGTCTAGATGATGTGTCCCTTGGTAAGAGTGGAGTGCTGAAGTCTCCCACTATTAAGGTATTGGGATTGATGTCTGATTTAAGTTTTAATAATGTTTCATTTACAAATGCAGGTGCTCTTGTAGTTGGGGCATTGATATTCAGGATTGTGATGTCCTCCTGGTTCATGTTTCCTTTGATGAGAATGAAGTGGCCCTCCTCATCTTTTTGATTAATTTTTGTTGAAAGTCTATTTTATTAGATATTAGGATACTACTCTAGCTTGTTTTCTGAGTCCATTTTTGAAAAATATTTTTCCATCCTTGTACTACTCTGAGGTAGTGTCTGTCTTTGTTACTGGTGTGTATTTCTTGGATGCAGCAGAATGTTGGCTCTTATTTCTGCAACCACTCTGTTATTCTGTGTCTTGTTATTGGAGAGTTGAGTCTAATGATGTTGATAGATAATAGTGACCAATGAATGCTAGTTCCTTTTATTATGTAGTTGGTGGTGTTATTGTGTTTCTATGCTTGATTTCTTTTAATTTTTTTTGTTATGAATTTATCTATATACTGTGTTTTCTTGGGTGTAGTTGATTTCATTTGAATGCAGTTTTCTTTCTAGTATCTTCTGAAGGGCTGGGTTGCTGTTTAGATATTGAGTTTAGTTTTTCATGTAATATTTTGTTTTTGACATCTATGTTGATTGAATGTTTTGTTGGGTATAGTAGCCTGCATTGGCATCTGTGGTCTCTTTGATTCTGCATGACATCTGTACAGGCCCTTCTGACTCTCATGATTTCTGTTGAGTTTGGTGTGATTCTGATAGGTCTACCTTTATATGTTACTTGGCCTTTTTCTCTTGCTGCTTTTAATATTTTTTTTCTTTGTCCTGTAGATTTAGTGTTTCGACTATTACATGACATGAGGAGTTTCTTTTCTGGTCTAGTTTATTTGGTGTTCAGTAGGCCTCTTGTATATTTATGGACCTCTCTTTCTTTAAGTTGGAAAATTTTTCTTCTATTATTTTCTTGGAAATATTTTTTGGACCTTGGAGAGTGGAATCTTCTTCTCTGTCTGTTCCTATTATTCTTAGATATTGTAAATTCATTGCTTTCTTGAATTCTTTGATGTTTTATGTTTGGAACATTTCTGATTTCATATATTCTTTTAGAGATGTATCAGTCTCTACAATTGTATCATCAGTACTTAAGATTCTCTCTTACATCTCTTGTATTCTGTTGGTGATGCTTACCTTTGTGATTCCTGATCTCTTCTCTAAGTTCTCCAGCTCCTGGGTTTTCTCTGTTTGTGTTTTCTTTATTGATTTGATTCTAATTCTGTTTTCATGCCTTGTACCATGTCCTTCATCTGTTTGAATGTGGATTTCTGTCTTTCCATGATGGACTCTATTTTTTGTTTGTTTCTTTCTTCGTTTGTTTCCTCTCTACGTGCCACTACTTGTGCCTTTGTCTGTGCCTCTGTTTGTTTTGTTTGGGTGTATTTGCCTGTACTTCTTTGAGAGTTTTGTTCATTTCCTCTTTATGTGCCTCTAATAACTGGATTCAGTACAGATTTGAAATCATTTTCCTACGTTTCCAATGAATTAGAATATCCGTTAGTTTTTTTGTGTGTTTGTTTTTGTTTTTGTTGTTGTTGTTTTCTGTTTTTTTTTTTGTGTGTGTGTGTGTGTGTGTGTGTGTGTTGCTGGTGAATTCAAGATGTCCTGATGTTTGTTGGATATTTTCTTCAACTATCCTCTAGCCCATATGCTTGTCAATAACCTTCTCTGTTTTTTCCTTGAGTCTGTATTTCAGACTGGGTCCTGTTTGTCTCTGTCTCTGGTGTTTCAAGTATTATTCAGGAAGATGAGTGAGGTCCACCAGTTAGAGAGCAGATGTTGGTGTTTCAGCTGTATCTAAGGGAGGAAGGTCACAGGCACATGTGTGCAAGTGTGGCTGTATTCATGGAAGTTGGCTTTGAAGGACAGGGTGCTAGATGTAGATGCCTAGAATGATGGAGCTTAAGAGCAGGATGGAGTGCTGGCACTGAACACAGGTGCAATGCACATGCTCAGGTGCGCTGAATACTTCAGTGGCCTTCAGGCCTGTCATACTCTCCTATTGATTTTCAAATCTGTCTGGGCTCCAGGAATTGTTTGCCTGGACTCCACCGGTAGACCCACAGAACAGAGAATTCAGTGTTGAAAACGCTGTCCCAAGAATCTCTATGTTGCCCACAGTAGGTGTGTGGGTGGGAGGGATATGATGTCAGGTTGTTAGACTAGAGAGACCCTGGATCTGAGGCTCTGCATGCACTCACTTGAAGGTGCAAGCAGGCCTAATTGGAAACACAGGTGTTGCCCCTGTTCTCTACTCTCAGATTTGGACCCACAGGGGCAAATGAGAGTGTAATAGATCTGTCAGTTCAGTGGTGTATACTGTTTAGCTGCCTGGTTTGGAGACCTATACTTGGGACAGCCTTTGCTGCTCTCTCATGTATGGAGCATGTAGTCTCCTGCTTGGGCTAGCAGGTGCCTTCCCCTGCTGCAAACCTGAGAGGCCTATACTGCTGCCACCTCTGCAGTCTCAGTCACCGAGCATGGAGGCTCCTGCTTGGGGTAATCACTGCTGCCTCTGCCAATCAAGGAGGCTAGTGCTTGAGACAAGGGGAAGTGCAAGAGGGTTGAATATTTCCCACTCTCAGTCCTGGGAGATGACCACAGGTGACCTGGACCCAAACTGTCTCAGCTTTTAGGCTGTCCCCTCTCTCCCAGGAAGCCTGAGTGACTATGTTCTGGCTTCAGCTACCCTCCACTCAGCCATATCAGAGGTTTGGATCCTGTGCCCCTCAGAAACCAGAAACAGTGCATGTTGGTGGCTTCCATCTTGGACTCCCTTGGTACTCAGTATTTTCAATTACTCTTTCAAGAATCATAAGACCTAAATAGCTAAAACGATAGAATATGATTTACAAAATCTTAAAAATACATTAACTTAAAATCCATTTATTTGTACTATAATTTGTTAGCTGAAATTTAAAGACACGAGCAAACTCAACTTAAAGTATATAAAAACAGTGTTTTCAAGTTAAGAACAAAATCATTTATGTATATGCCCATGAGGGCATTTGAAGAATTTGTTGATTTTGAAACAAAATGGTTTTAGCAGTAACTGTTTTTACTTTCCATTGGTTTAACTCGTTAAATTCTAAAAGATTATAATGGCTCATGTACCACAATATACTGCTCATTTAAACCACTGCTCATTTATAATGTGGTTTCCTATCCAGGGACCAGAGAGGTAAAAACAGATGCTGTAATAATGTCTGCTCAGTTTCTCTAAATCAATCTTTAATATCAGCATGATCATCAGAATGACCTCACTTTCTCTCAATATATTTGGATTTCTAAAAAAGGAAATAGAAAAAGTAATACAAAAAGAAAGTGTACGAGAAAGAACAGAAAGAGATATTGTAGGCTTAGGATCTCTATAAACATTTATTTTTTCAACTATATATTTTCTTAATACATGCAATAAGCAGAGAAAAATGATTAATGAATCTATCCCTGATCTTAAAATTATAACATTTCCATGTTTTTTTTTATTATGTGAACAAGAGTATCCTACAAAGAAATTAGAATGGAACACATATAGGTAAAATTAATAATATGGACACTTAATAGAAATGCTCTAGATAGAGATTTTAGCTTAGCTCAGAAGATGTGTATAAACTGATTTCCCTCAGCACTGCAAGTAAGGGTTAAAATCTCCCATGGTAGTTAATTACAGTGTTCTCAAACTGGTTTTGGCCTATGGGCAGTGGAGACAGAATTAAAGAGCAATCACCTTATCAAAAGAACTTAATGTAGTTTACACTTCTTATTTATATCATCTTCTTAAATGCTGAAATGCTTCACTCAAGACAGTATAACATAACACTATTTTTATAAGTCTTGCTTATAAAACTGCAATCACAGCACAATTAAAATACCACTGCAATTAAGGCATGTGTAATGGAACATTCAGAAATGTACACATGACTTTCCTTTATAACCATCAAGGGAGTAATTTCATATTGCGTTATCACAAATTATAAGATTCATTTGGCTAACAAGGGAACTTCTTTACTCACACAATAGCTTTAGTCTCACATATTCACACACTTTTTTATACAGTTTATATTTATAAACACTCATATAAAATTTCAGGGAGCTAAAGTTTGAAGTTTGGATTATGACATGAAATTGAAATTTATATTGGTATGTTTTTATATTGTTTTATATTTGATTTCTCTTATTGTCCAAGTGAGAATTAAAAAAAATGAAAAACAACCTATTATCATAATTTTACTATGTGCTTTATGTAAGTTGGTTTAATTGAGTTCCAAAGCAGATTGGCAAGGTAATTCTCTTTCTCCATCACATATGGGAAAGAGGATTAGACCTAAAGATGTACTGTCTTGGAATTAATAAGTTTCAGGATTATTGAAATGTGGACATGACTATGTTTAGTAGCAAAACCTTTGCTAAATATGAACTCCATTTCCCTACCATTGTTTCCAATGTAGCTGTCTTCCAAAAGTAGCCAAGGCTGTACCTCATGCCAAGGGCTGAGCTTATTAGCATAAGAATAGCCCAGAAAATAATGGTTTTGAAGCCGTGAACAGATCATAGGTAGTAATTGAAGCTTAGCTTTGTACTAGGCCAGAAAAGGTCACTAGGAAGTCCCTGAGTGATAAATTTTGTATGTATTGTGAGTATATTTTATTTAAATGCACATAGACCCTTACAGATGCTCTAACTTCAAATCTTTATTTCATGTAAATTTATTTTAAGATGTTGTGATTGAATCCAGGATTTCATGCATACTATACAGTAAATTCTTTTTTAAAATTTTATCTTTTTTATTTTTACAATTTATTCGCTTTGCACCCCGATTTTAGCCAGTCCCTCATCTCTTCCCTATCCCACTTCCCACCTTCTTTGCTGACATCCCCTCACCTTGTCCCCTGGAAACTGGGAGTCCTCCTGCCATACTATCTGACCCAAGCCTATCAGGTCTCATCAATGCTGCCTGCACCCTCTTCTTCTGTGGCTGGTAAGACCACTCCCCTAAGGGGAATTGATCTAAGGGCAGGCAACTGAGTTCGTGTCAGAGACTGCCCCTTTTCCCATTATTAAGGTACTCACATGGAAACTGAGATGCCTATGGGTTACATCTGAGCAGAGGGTGTAGGCCCTTTCCATGCATGGTCTTTGGTTGATGCATTAGTCTCTGAAGACCCCCTGAGCCCCAAATTTTTGGCTTTGTTGGAGCCCCTGTCCCTTCTGAGTCCTTCTATCCCAACTTCTTCCAAAAGACTCCCTGCACTCTGCCCAAAGACTGGCTGTGAGTCTCTGCTTTTGCTTTGATCCCCTGATGGGTAGAGTCTTTCAGAGAACATCTATGGTAGGCTCACATCCGGTTCCCTTTCTTCCACTTCTTCCTGTGCCTATCCTGTTTTCCCCTCTGAATGAGATTTAAGAATATTCTCTAGGGTGCTCCTTGTTGGTTAGCTTCTTTAGGTCTGTAGATTTTAGTATGTTTATCCTATATAACATGTCTAATATCCACTTATAAATGAGTATGTAACATGCATGTCTTTCTGCTTCTGGGTTACCTCTTTAAGATTATCTTTTCTAGTTCCATCTACTTGCCTACAAATTTCATGATAATCTTATTTTTAATAAATGAGTGATGTTCCATTGTTTAAATGTACCACATGTCTGTATCCATTCTTTGGATGAAAAACATCTAGGTTGTTTCTAGATTCTGGCTATTATGAATAAAGCTGCTATAGACTGGGGTAGAGGCATGGGAAGAGAAGAGAGAGGAAAGGTGGAGTTGAGAGGAGATGAAGGAGGGGGCCACAGCTGGGATACAAAAGGAATAAATTGTAATTAATAAAATAATAAATTAATTATAAAAGAAAAGATTTGAGCAAATGTCTTTGCTATAATGTGGAGTATCTTTTAGAGATATGTCCAGGAGTAGTATAGCTGGGTCTTGATCTAGGGCTATTCCCAGTTTTCTGAGAAAGTGCCACATTGATTTCCAAAGTGGCTTTACAAGTTTCCACTCCCACCAGCAACAAAGGAGTGTTCCCTTTTCTCTACATCTTCTCCAGCATGCATTTTCACTTGAGTTTTTGATCTTAGCTGTTCTGATGGGTGTAAGATGGAATCTTAGAGTCAGAATTAAAATACTGAAATACATCTCTAGTCTTTCAATATTTATTTTAAAGAAAATGTTGTCAAGATACAATTAATTAATTAGAGAAATACATCTCTAGTCTTTCCATATTTATTTTAAAGAAAAAGTTGTCAAGATACAATTAATTAAAGTGACTTTTTCAAGTTTTCAATAAGTGAAAAGACAGAGTAGATCTTGGACTCTTAAAATAACTCACAATTAACTCATTTTTTTGAACATTTGTAACTTTCAAAGAACTTGTGGCTTAATAACTGTAATTATTGTATACTGCAAATATTCATCCATGATATGTATTTTTCTTCCCATTTATTTATTTACTTATTTATTTATTATAATTTGTTGATTTGATTCCCAGCTATAGCCCCCTTCCTCATCTCCTCCCAGCACACCCTCCTTCCCTCTTCTCCCCTTTTGCCCCTCACCATCATGGATATTTCAAAGCATTCATTTAAGAAATTTGAGTTTGGAGCAGATGTAGAAACCCAAAGGGAAATATTACGTGGAGCTCAGAGGACACTACAGAGAAGAGAGAAGGACTGCAAGACCCAGAGGAAAAAATATGGAACACAGAATCAACTAAATAGGGAACCTACGGGTTTATAGAAACTGAAGAGGCAATCATGGAGCCTGTATGGTTCTGAGCTAGGTTTTCTGCATATTCCTTATGATTGTGTAGTTTGGTGTTCTTGTTGGACTCCCAAAAGTGATAGTGGGTGGTGTTTCTCACTCTTTTACCTGCTCTTTGGACCCTTTGGATTGTTTTGCCTCCTACAGTCTTGATATGAAGGTTTGTTCCTATTTTTATTCCATGTTGTTATGCTGTTTGGTTATTTTGTTGTTGCTGTTGTTGTTGGGAAATGGAGGAGTAGTGGATATGAGGGTAGGACATGGGGAAAAGCTAGGAGGAGTAGAGGGAGGAGAAAATATTTTCTGAAATTATTTGAGTTTAGACCAAAAAATGGCTTAGTGTAGAAAGTGCTTACTGAGCAAGCATAAGGAGCTGAGTTCAGATCCTCTGAATCCATGTCTGGTGTCATGGTATCCTATATCTGTAATGCAAATTACTAGATGGGAGGCAGAGATGGGGGAATCCTCAGAAACTTGGAATGCAACTAAGCTGGCACACAATCAGTCTCATATAAGGTAGGAACTGATGACTGATACCTGAAGTTGTAGTGTGACCCCTATTTACATGTCATGGCAATTCCTAACACTGACATGCATGCACTACTTAGTTAATAGTAATAATTACTATGATAAAATAGCATAACCATAAAAACAAGTTGGGTATGAATGGGTTTATTTGGCTTATGCTTTCACTTCACTATTCATCACCAAAGGAAATCAGGATAGAAATTTAAATAAGGTAGATATCTGTATACAAGAGTTGATGCACAGGTCATGGAGAAGCACTGCTTGTAGCTTGCTTAGTTATGTTTGCTCAGCCTGCTTTCTTATTATAGAACCTAGGACAATAATCCCAGTAATAGCACAACCAACAATGGGCTAGACCCTCCCCCATCAATCACTAACCAAGAAAATAATATCTGGATCTTATGAAGGCATTTTCTCAAATGAGGTTCCCTGCTTTCAGATGACTGTAGCTTATGTAAAGTTGTCATAAAATAAGCCAAGGCATATTGTCACTGAAGGAAGTCAGGACAGGAACTCAAACAGAGCAGGAAACTGGAGGAAGGACCTGATACAGAAGCTATGAAGGGGTGTGGCTTACTGGCTTGCTTTCAGTGGCTTTTCTTAGCTTGCTTTCTTATAGAACCCAGTACTACCATCCCAAGGACAGTACTATCCACCATGGGCTAAACTTCCCTCCATAAATCACTAACCATGAAAATACTTTACAGTTGGCTCTTATGAAGACATTTTCTCAGTTGAGGTTTCACCCTTTCTGATGAATATATATAGTGTCAAGCTGACATTAAACTAACCAGGACAATGTACATGTACATGCATATACAAACAAAAAAATCAAAATTGAACAATTATCTACTATACTAATCAATGATATCATCCTTTATTTATCTTCAATATCAATTCAGTATTTCATCATACAACAACAATAATACCTACTTTATACATTTTAGCAGATGCAATCACATGATTCATGGAGAATTCTTTAAATATTTTATGTAATAATTTTTAAATGATGTTACTAACATGACCACTCTAACTCTCATATTCTTTCCATCCTCTGAGCTCCATACAACTATAGTGGACAAGTTAAAGATACACCACAAAAGATGAAAATTGGTGAGAAATTTGCTTTTTTTAAACCTTTGCTTTTTTTAAATTTTTTTTTGAGGACTTAGTAGACCCATCCTAAAATAAGCCTCATTATTCCAAGGTATTTGTATTTCATGTCATATATACTTTCCTGCTACTGATTGCGGCCAGGAACTGTGATTTTTTTTTTCCAACACGGCAAAGATGATATTTTCTAAATATAATTCGGATCCCAACTTATTATACATTGACTTTATTCTAGGGGAAAATTAAGTGGGGATAAATCCAATTTTATCAGTTTAAATTATTTTAAATAAGAACCAACCAAGCTCGATAAAGTGTATATTCATGTTCAATAGCCATGGATGCAGGGAACTGTGGCAAGCCTATTATTACTGAGGGTAATTTCATGCTCATGGCAAAACATTAAGGTCCTTAGAAATACAGGTACAAGAAAATTAATTCTGACAACAAACTATCAGATTAGAATTAGATTTTTCTCCATTGATTCCTTCAAACTAAATATATATATCAAAAAACTACTTAAACAAATTACTATGAAACCCAGAAAAGAGACAAAAATTCCTAACTCATTAAAATTTTGAAATATAAGTATGTGTAATCTTGTTATATTAATTTGCTTTGTTGGTGATATTGATTAGAAATTTAAAGTCAGTATATAGTTATGAGTTTATTCTATCAGTCCTTCTCTAAAGCATAATGATATTACCGACTAGAAAATATTGCACTTTAAAATTAACAGGAAGGAAAGAATAGTTTTTAAAATTTAGTTGGTGATGAATAAAAATTCAGAGAAAACAAACCCTTAAATCAAGTAGCATTTCCTTCTTTCTAAAAATGCCAAACACTTCTGACAAAAAGTTTCATCTTTCTGTAAAATAGTCACACTTTTCCTTTAAATGAACAAAATGCCTTCATTGCTACAATCTGTATTATAATATTGAGTAGCAAAACACTTTAAAATAAATGATCTAATGGGTAAGATTAAAGAGATACAAGTTTGAAAAATTAAAGTGTCAGTTTTCAGTTGTTATCCATGCTTTTGCAAACATCAAAGACTCCCAGAAAGTAATTATGTAGATCAGATCACTTAAGATAAAGAAATTGTGATTCTAACTGAGTAAATGGCTTGTCCAGCAAATTGTGTGCAATAATTAAAACTCAGTCCAGTTGCAAGAGGCCAAGAGTTACATTCTGTGATGATATTTTACTTCTAAAAAGAAAACCCATTTAGCTATTAATAGCCATTAAACTTTAGCTAAAATTTGCATCTTCTCTTAGAAGAAAACACATGATGGAAGAGATACAACCAAAGATGAAAGAAAATATGACTGTGAGATTGCTGTTCAGCTTGTATAATGCTAAGAAGGATTTTGGAAGGATTTTGATTCTCCCTTGCTTCTGTTTCTTGTTGTGTAGCACTACAACACGGTACTAGCTACACTATAGTTAGAAGTGAAAAAAGAATGGTGGTTTAATAACATACTTATGTTTGTTATTTGCCAGAACAAGGAGTACTGAGTAAGCATTATTTGTGGAGTTTCAACAAGATATTATTAAGTGGGTTGATTTTGTAAAATATAGATTTATTTACTTATTTAATTTTTTGTGACAAAGAATTTTTAAAGATTTATTTATTTATTATTTATACAATATATAGGATTCTGCCTGCACGTATGCCTGTAGGCCAGAAAGAGGGCACCAGATCACAGTATAGATGGTTGTGAGCCACCATGTGGTTGCTGGGAATTCAACTCAGGACCTTTGGAAGAACAGCAAGTGCTCTATCTCTCAAGAGCCAGTGGGTTGATTTTTTTTTAGTGGAATCTTGTCTGTAAAACTTTTGATAAGTTCTAAAGAAGAAAACATAGCCTGAATTGTTGTTGTCTGGAAACATAGGCTGTTTGGTGACCATGTATATTATATTAATAATTTTTATTGTGAAGTATGAGAAATGAATAAAGATTCCAAATGTTAAAGAGGTAATAGGTACTCCTGGAAACTATTAGATGGGCTAGTTGGGATTTTTGTGTGACAGAGTTCATATTTCTGTCTAAACAAAAATATGATAGTGAAATGAATTTTTGTCTCTCCAGCATGAACATTAGTTGGATGTGTCTCAAACTAACATCTGTGTATTTATGATAATGTTTACTAAGAGAAAAAAGTGGTGACCTGCTAAGTAACAGCATTTTTCAATTTAGTGGGCATCTAGCTTAATATGGAGTTGCCCTTATTCTCCATTCTTTCAGACTAAAGTTTAATTGAGGATAACTTGCCCCCATCCTACGGGTGGACAGTGACCTTAAATTCTGTTGCTATAACTCTTGTATTTATGATAGAGATTGGATTAAAATTAAGTACTTGTGTCTTCTTTTTAGCTCCATACCCCATTTTTAATTGGATTACTAGATTTATTGCTTTTTAACTTCTTTAGTTCTTTAAATATTCTGGATATCAGCCCTCTGTCAGATATAACGTTGGTGAAGATTCTTTCCCCAGTCTGTAGGCTGTCGTTGCTCTTATTTTCTTGTATATTGAGTTTCAATACACTAATGTGAAATGACTGCTAGATACAAAAATATGCTTTCTTAGGCTTCCCCTTTATAAATTTGAAATGGAGTATGTATTTTCTCATAATTTCTTGTCTGCAAAATGTATAGTATATTTCAGATAGCTAACAACTGTCCATTTGCTTTGCCCTACATAATACATTTACCCTGGTTCCTTTATTCTAACCACTAAAGTGTCTGTTACACATGAAAAATTTATTCTAGTTCTAAAACTGAGCAATTTAATTTTTTCAACTCTCTTTCCAACAGCCAGAAAGGGATTTCTTGGTACTTTAGAAATATTTAATTCAGGCAAGTTCAAGAAGGAAATGGTAGACATTTTTATTTTTATATGGAAAGATATTTCTAATTTCTCAAGATTTATTTTTAAGTTGTATTTATTTTTTATGTTAACAAATAGTAAATCATCAAATCAGCCCCCATCCCTCATTGTTTTATGTCTAATTCCTCTTGTATCCCCTTCCTACTATTCCCTTCCAACATTATGTGCCAACCCCAGAATCCACTTAGTGATGCTAGTATGTGCATTGGTGTAAGGGCAATCTACTAGAGCATGGAAAGTCCCCAAGGAGCCATATTCCTGAAGAAAACTGGCTGCCCCTGTAGCAACTATCAAATGACAGTAGTTCCACATTTATAGGTGGCAGTTTGTGAATCTGTTCCCATACATGCTTAGACCTACCATCTAACTTGAGTTTGTGCAGGTTCTGTGCATGTAGTCTTTAACCCTGTGAATTCTTATATGCAAGAACTTACATCAAGAAAACACTGTTTTGTTGTAGTCATCTTCTTAATCTAGCTCTTAAAATCTTACTGCCCTAGTCTCTGTGATTTTCCTCCATACGTGGAAGGGAAAAATGTGATATAAATGTCTTATTTAAGACTGCCTTCTTCAGTCTTTTATTCTCTGAACATTCCCTAGCTGTGAGTTTATAAATTAATCTCCATCTACTACAAAAAGAAACTTCTGTGATGATAAGCATTTAAGATAAAATCTAACGATATATTTACATAGAAAATAGTAGTTGCTATTTTCTAAGAGCCTTTTATCTAACAATATACAGTTTATTGGCCTTGTTAATGGTACCAGGCATGAAGTCTGTCTAGTGAAATGTGCCTTAAATCTGATGAGAAAAAGGCCAAGTAACATATAATGGCAAACCCATTAGAATCACACCTGACTTTTCAACAGAGACTATGAAAGCCAGAAGGGCGTGGACGGATATCATGCAGACCATAAGAGAACACAGATGTCATCCCAGGCTACTATACCAGCAAAATTCTCAGTCCTCATAGATGGAGAAAACAAGATATTCAATGACAAAAACACATTTCAACAATACCTACACACAAATCCAGCATTACAGAAGACACTGGAAGGGAAAATACAATCCGAAAAAATTAGCTTCTTTCAAGACAACACAGGAAATAATTAACCTTACTACAGTAAAACAAAAAGCAACCAAGCACACAACCTGATGACCACAGCCAGCATCAAAATCAAGGGATCAAGCAGCCACTGGTCATTAATCTCTCTTGACATCAAGGAACTCAACTCTCCAATAAAAAGACACAGATTAACAGAATGGATACATAAACAAAATCCAGCAATCTGTTGCATAAAAGAAACACACCTAAGGCACAAAGATAGACATTACCTGAGGGTAAAGGGTTGGAAGACAGCTTTCCAAGCAAACGGACCCAAGAAGCAAGTGGGAGTAGCCATTCTAATATCTGATAAAATAGATTTTCAACCAAAATTAATAAAAAGAGATGGGGAAGGACACTTCATACTCATCAAAGAAAAATTCCATCAGGAAGACATCACAATCCTGAACATCTATGCCGCAAATACAAGAGCACCCACATTTCTTAAAGAAACATTGATAAAATTTAAACGACATATAGATCCCCACACATTAATAGTGGGAGACTTCAACACCCCACTCTCAACAAAGGACAGGTCAACAAAACATAAATTAAACAAAGAAACAATGTCTCTGACAGAGGTCATGAATCAAATGGACCTAACAGACATTTACAGAACTTTACACCCAAACACAAAAGAATTTACCTTCTTCTCAGCACCTCATGGAACCTTCTCCAAAATAGACCATATAGTGGGTCACAAAGCAAGCCTCAACAGATAGAAGAGGATTGAAATAATCGCTTGTATTTTGTCTGATCACCATGGAATAAAGATGGACCTCAACAATAACAGAAATAGCAAAAAGCCTACAAACACATGGAAACTGAACAACTTGTTACTAAATGATAGCTGGGTCAGGGAAGAAATAAAGAAAGAAATTAAAGTCTTTCTAGAACTCAATGAAAACGAAGACACAACAGAGCCAAACTTGTGGGACACAATGAAAGCAGTGATAAGAGGAAAGTTCATAGCACTAAGTGCCTTCAAGAAGAAATTTGAGACATCTCATTCAAGCAACTTAATGGCTCACTTAAAAACCCTAGAAAAAGAAGAAGCAGACACATCAAGAAGGAGTAGATGGCTGGAATTAATCAAACTGAGGACTGAAATCAATCAATTGGAAACAAATAAAACAATTCAAAGAATCAATGAAACCAAGAGATATTCTTTGAGAAAATCAACAAGATCGACAAACCCTTAGCCAAGCTAACTAAAAGGCAGAGAGACACCACCCAAATCAACAAAATCAGAAATGAAAAGGGGGACATAACTACAGACACTGAGGAAATCCAAACAATCATTAGGACTTACTTCAAAAGTCTATATGTCACAAAATTTGAAAATCTAAATGAAATCGACATTTTTTCTGATCAATTTGACTTACCAAAGCTGAATTAGGACCAGGTAAATCAACTAAATAGTCCTATATCACCCAAAGAAATAGAAGCGGTCATCAAAAGTCTCCCTTCCAAAAAAAGCCCAGGACCAGATGGCTTCAGTGCAGAATTCTACCAGACCTTCAAAGAAGAGCTAACACCAATTCTCTTCAAACTATTCCACAAAATAGAAACAGAAGGAACATTACCAAACTCATTCTATGAAGCCACAGTCACCTTGGTACCTAAACCTCACAAAGACTCAAAAATACAGAGAATTTCAGGCCAATCTCCCTTATGAACATTGATGCAAAAGTACTTAACAAAATACTTGCAAACCGAATACAAGAACACATCAAAGATATCATCCACTATGACCAAGTAGGCTTCATACCAGGTATGCAGGTGTAGTTCAATATATGGAAATCCATCAATGTGATCCACCATATTAACAAACTGAAAGAAAAAAACGACATGATAATCTCCCTAGATACTGGAAAAGCATTTGACAAAATCCAACATCCATTCATGTTTTAAGTATTGGAGAGATCAGGGATACAAGGCACATATCTCAACATAGTAAAGGCGATACACAGCAAGCCTATAGCCAACATCAAACTGAATGGAGAGAAACTTAAAGCAATCCCACTGAAATCAGGGACAAGACAAGGCTGCCCACTCTCTCCATATCTCTTCAACATAGTGTTGGAAGTCCTTGCTAGAGCAATAAGACAGTTGAAGGAGATCAAGGGGATACAAATTGGAAAGGAAGAAGTCAAATTATCACTATTTGCAGATGATATGATAGTATACGTGAGTGACCCCAAAAACTCTACCAGGGAACTCCTACAGCTGATAAACACCTTCAGCAAAGTGGCAGGATACAAAATTAACTAAAAAAAAAAAATCAGTAGCACTCCTGTATACAGAAGACAAAAGGGCTGAGAAAGAAAGTAGGGAAACAACATCCTTCACAATAGCCACAAATAAAATAAAGTACCTTGGTGTAACCTTAACCAAGCAAGTCAAAGACTTGTATGAAAGAAAAATTTCAAGTCTCTGAAGAAAGAATTAGAAGAAGATATGAGAAGATGGAAAGATCTCTCATGCTCATGGCTTGGCAGGATTAACATAGTAAAAATGGCCATCTTACCAAAAGCAATCTACAGATTTAATGCAATTCCTATCAAATTGCCAACACAATTCTTTACAGACCTGGAAAGAAAAATGCTCAACTTCATATGGAATAACAAGAAACCCAGAATTGCTAAAACAATCCTCTACAATAAAAGATCTTCTGGAGGTATCTCCATCCCTGATCTCAAGCTGTACTATAGAGCAACAGTTATAAAAACTGCATGGTACTGGCATAGAAACAGAATGGTGGATCAATGGAACCGAACAGAGGACCCAGAAATAAACCCACACACTTAGGACACCTGATTTTTGACAAAGATGCCAAAACCATACAATGGAAAAAAGACAGCATCTTCAACAAATGGTGCTTGTCCAACTGGATGTCTACATGTACAAAAATGAAAATAGATCCATACGTATCACCCTGCACAAAACTGAATTCCAAGTGAATCAAAGAACTCAACATTAAACCAGACACATTAAATCGGCTAGAAAAAAACTGGAGAATACACTAGAACTCATTGGTACAGGAGAGAACTTCCTGAACAGAACACCAACAGCACAGGCTCTAAGAGCAACAATCAATAAATGGGACCTCCTGAAACTGAAAAGCTTCTGCAAAGCAAAGGACACCGTCATCAAAACAAAATTACTGCCTACAGATTGGGAAAGAATCTTCACCAACCCTTTATGTGACAGAGGGCTAATATCCAGTATATATAAAGAAGCTGAAAAGCAGCAACCCAAGTAATATAATAAAAAATGGGGAGCAGAGCTAAAGGGAGAACTCTCTATAGAGGAATATCAAATGGCAGAGAAACACTTAAAGAAATGCTCAACCTCATTAGCCATTAGGGAAATGCAAATCAAAACGAACCTGAGATTTCACCTTACACCCATCAGAATGGCCAAGATCAAAAACTCAAATGACAACACATGCTGGAGAGGTTGTGGAGAAAGGGGAACCCTCCTCCACTGCTGGTGGGAATGTAAATTTGTACAACCACACTGGAAATCAATCTGGCTTTCTCAGACAACTAGGAATAGCGCTTCCTCAACATCCAGCCATGCTGCTCCTAGGCGTGTATCCAAAAGAGTCTCAAGTACACAAAAAGGACATTTGCTCAACCATGTTTGTAGCAGCTTTATTTGTAATAGCCAGAAGCTTTAAACAGCCCAGATGCCCCTCAAATGAAGAATGGATGCAGAAATTGTGGTACATGTATACAATGGAGTATTACTCAGCAATGAAAAATAAGGAAATCATGAAATTTGCAGGTAAATAGTGGGGCCTAGAAAGGATCATCCTGAGTGATTTGTCCCAGAAGCAAAAGACACACACGGTATATACTCACTCATATAAACATACAACATAGGATGAACCCACTAAAATCGGTACATCTAAAGAAACTAAGCAAGAGAGAAGACCCTAACTAAAATGGTCAATCCCCATCCTGAAAGGCAAAGAGGATGGACATCAGAAGAAGAAGAAAACAGGAAACAACCTTGGAACCTGCCACAGAGGGCCTCTGAAAGGCTCTGCCCTGCAGAGTATCAAAGCAGATGCTGAGCCTGATGGCCAACTGGTGAGCATTGTGAATGGAATTTTATGTAAGAAGTGGGAAATAGCAAGAGCTGGAGAGGACAGGGTCTCCACAAGGAGAGCAACAGAACAAGAAAATTTGAACACAGTGAACTTCCCAGAGACTCATACTCCAACCAAGGACTATTCATGGAGATAACCTAGAAGCCCTGCACAGATGTAGCCCAGGGCATTTTAGTGTCCAAGTGGGTTACATAGTGATGAGAAGAGGGACTGCCTCTGACATAATCTGATTGGCCTGCTCTTTGATCACCTCCCCCTGAGGGGGGAGCAGCCTTACCAGGCCATAGTAGAGGACAATGCAGCCACTTTTGATGTGAACTGATGGACTAAGATCAGGAAAGAGAGGAGAACCTCCCCTATCAGTGGACTTGGGGAGTGGCATGCATGCAGAAAGGGGAGGAAGGGTGGGATCGGGAGGGGAGGAGGGAGGGGTTTATGGGGGAATACAAAATGAATAAAGTGTAATTAATAATAAAAAAGAAAAAAATCTATTGAGAAAATCATTAGCTGCTCCCATAATATTAATGCCACTAGTGTAACAACAGGCATATCTTCCCAGGCTGGTTGTTATTATAGTTCACTGAGTTCACAGCTAGTAAAGACTCTTGATTACTTTTCTCTACAAGAGATGTACATAATACTTTCCAGCACTATGAAAGCCAACAACTAGAGATGAAACTTTCAGGTTAGTATTAGCTAGGTTTCTGTAAATTACATGATTCAGTTATGAGGTGTCTTCATCAGTAAGTGTCTTAATATCTAGTTTGGAAAGGCAGCCAAGAGAAATAGGAAAAAGTTTGTAATATTTTGGAGGTGTGGCCTATGGGGTCCACTGAACAAAAAGTTAAAAAGAGGTATTGTATATGTGGAAATGGGGTCTTTATTTTATAGATTGTATTGTTTGTGAGAGGCATTGTTACCATATCATAGGAAAATACTATTTAAACTTTTTATTTTAGGCCGTAAGAGTTATATCTCAAGTATTGTTTTTATTGTTTAGAATATTTTTGGCTATTGTGGGCCTTTTTGTTTCTATATTAATTATATGCTCATTTTTTTCAATTCATGTGAATCATGGCTTTGAATTTCAATGACAAATGCATTGAATCTGAAGTTTGCTTTTGACAGGATAGGTATTTTTGAAATATCAATACCTAGTGTTTTGATGGAATGTCCTGTAGAAATGTTAGCTCTATTTGATCTGTGATGACAGTTCGCACTACATATCAATGTATTATTTTTGTAATTATTATTATTATCTTCATCATGGTTTAGATGTTCACTCCATTGATGAAAGCAGAGTGCTTAAATCCTATAATTTAAAGTTTTTGGTAGTTTCTTGCTTTTATGTACTATTACTATGTTTTGGTAATTTCTTGCTTAATGTCTAGTGACATGTTTTGCTATATTTGATGTACAGAATTTGGTCATATAGGTTTATTGCTGTAATATGTTTTTGATAGAGTCTTCATTTGATTAGATTGCATTGCTCTTCTTTATCTCTTCTTTTTTTTTCCTAAATTTATTTATTTATTTATTACACTTTGTATCCCTGCTGTAGCCCCCACACTCATCTCTTCCTAGTCCCACCAACCTTCCCTTTTCTTCCCCTATGCTTATCCCTAGTCCCCAGATAGGTGAGGACCTCCTCCCCTTCTATCTGACCCTAGCCTACTATGTCTCTTCAGGAGTGGCTGCATTGTCTTCTTCTGTGGCCTGGCAAGGTTGCACCCCCCAGGAGGAAGTGAACTAAGAGCCTGCCACTGAGTTCATGTCAGAGACAGACTCTGAATCCCTTAGTAGGAGACCCTCATGGAGACTGAACAGTCTATGCACTTCCTCTGAAGAGGAGTTCTAGGTACTCTCCATGCATGGTCCTTGGTTGGAGTATTGTCTCTTTAGGACCCCCTTGGCTCAGATTTTTTGCCTCTGTTGGTCTCATATTGGAGTTCCTGTCCCCTCCAGAACTTTCTATCTCCTTCTTCCTTAATGTTTCCTACACAGTGCCTAAAGTGTGGCTATGAGTCTCAGCATCTCCTTCGATACCCTGCTGGGTAGAGTCTTTCAGAGATCCCCTGTGGAAGGTTCCTGGACTGTTTCTTGTTTAATTCTACTTCTGATGTCTATCCTCTTTGCCCTTCTAAGTGAAGTTTCAGCCTCTTCCTTAAGGTCCTCCTTGTTTAGCTTCTTTAGGACTATAGATTTCAGTATGTTTATCTTATATTATAGGGCTAATATACACTTACAAGTAAGTAAAAAGCATATGTGGTTTTCTGCTTCTGGGTTACCTCACTCATGATGATCTTTTCTCTTTGCCACCATTTGTCTGCAAATTTCATGATTTTCTTGTTTTTAATTGCTGAGTAATATTCCATTGTATAGATGTACCACATTTTCTGCATCCATTCTTCAGTTGAGGGGCATCTAGGTTATTTCCAGATTCTGGCTATTACAAATACAGCTGCTACAAACATGGTTGAGCAAATGTCCTTATTTAATGGGGAACACCATCTTTTGGGTATATGCCAAGAAATGTTATAGCTGGATCTTGATATAACACTATTGATAATTTTCTGAGAAAGTGCCAGATTGATTTCCAAGGGGTTATGGATCTCAGCATCTGCTTTGATACACCGTTAGGTAGAGTCTTTCAGGTGCCTTCTGTGGTAGGCTACTATCCTGTTACTTGTTTTCTCCTATTTCCAATGTCCATCCCCTTTATCTCTTGAGTTTTTGATTTTAGCCATTCTGATGGGTGTAAGGTGAAATCTCAGGGTCATTTTGATTTGCATCTCCCTGATAGCTAAGGACATTGAACATCTCCTTATGTGTTTCTCTGACATTCTATATTCTTCTACAGAGAATTCTGTTTAGCTCCATACCCCATTTTTTAATTGGATTACTTGAATTATTGCCTTTTAACTTCTTTAGTTCTTTATATATTCCAGATATCCCTCTGTCAGATGCTGGGTTGGTGAAGATCCTTTCCCAATCTGTAGGCTATCGTTTTGTTCTAATGACAGTGTCTTTTGCTTTATAGAAGCTTTTCTAGTAATGATGCATACTTGATATGTGTGTATGTTGAAATTTATTAGGGAGTAGTATTGTAAGATGCATGTTAACATATCTCCTTACAAATTCTGCATATACATTTCTTTTTCTAACTTAAGGTAGGAGATTATTGGAACTTATTCTTGCATGGCCACAAGCAAAAATGAATCTAAGGTAGCTCCATTTAGAAAATTGATTTCTTATTCTTCATCTTATTGAATGGATTATTCACAGAGAAGTCAAAATATGTAAATAAAAACTTAGATGTTATCTAATTGTTAGATACATTATTTTTAAAAGTCATAGCTATTTCAATTAGATGTGTTGTGACAAGATCAAGAAAAATAATGGGAAAGATTGAAGACAGAAAAGAATGAATTGAAATTTTCAAATTTGTTAATCACTGATTTTTAAAACAGGATTTTAATATTATTAATTCTAAAGCACACAGTTATACTAAAGAAGATATGTTGAGCTATACTATCAAGTTATAACAGTCCAATTTCCTGTCAGCTCTAAATCTACTATAACAACACTTTTAGGATGTGCTATTTTCAGACCTGTCTTAATTGTAAACTAAAAATATTTTATTTCGCACCAAAGGTGTGAACTCACATTTAAGAATAATAACACTGGAAGTTCGTATTTAATTTCTTCGTAATAAATAGGATAACTATATTAAGTAAGAAAGTTATATTTTTTCAGAAAATTCCACATTATTCTTTAAAATTAAGTAGTAATAAAAATAAACAAAATCTTATATAACAAATATTCTAAATAACAACAATATAAATACAAATTGTTTAATAAACTCTTAGATGCAATTAAATATTATTGTTATAATAAAATACCAGTTAACATTTTTGGTTTAAATTAAGTAATATTTTGAATACTATTCTAATTTTAAAAATAATATTGTCATAAATGTTATTCTAACATTCAAGTGAAAAAATAAGGAAAAATTAAACCAGATCTCTACCAATAAATGGCTAGTTTGTTTTTCACAAAGAAGAGAAATTAAAGTTTAACTAATAAATTCTAGACCAATACCTATATGTTTTACCATGAATTTAATGATAAGCTAACATGTAGTTAGCATGTTTTTCAATTAATAGTAAGTAATCAAAATAAAAATTAAGAAAAATATTTTTCTTGTATTTTGTGATTTTTTTTCATGAAATTGCAAATTTAATCAGACGGTACAAAAACAGACAGAGTCAGTAAGTTCCAGATTTACCAAAAGACTTTGTATTAATTAATAATACGACATCAATTTGGTGCCTTCATGTGGATATAAATAAACATGTACAGTATGCCTGCACATACCAATGCATATGAAAACTTGCATATATGCATATACACAGTGTACAAGTGCAAATATGGTCTACAATATGTATTAGCTTCATACTTATTAAAATGCAGGCTTACTAAGAAGATGAGGATAGAAAATAATGAGTGCAGTTTCAGAATAGGCCATATCATGAGTTAAAGATCAACTTAAGCTACAGTGTGCTTTTCTCAAACAGAACATGACAAACCAAATTAATGTAGGGTAGGGATGAGACTGCATGGAAAAGACTATTTGGGCTAATTTAGTGCATGATTAAAATTTGTCTTGTCTTTATTATCAGAAAAAGACACAAATTAATGAAAAGGATGTAGAGAATAGTAGGTATACATGCTGTTAATGAAAATGTAAATTTGTCTAGTCATTATGAAAAACAATATTGCTGCTCAGAAAAAAATTTTAAAAAGAACTAATATATAATCCAACCAAATAAAGAAAATAAAAGTATACCTAGGAGATATAAACAGCTTGCTTATAATTTCAAGAAATTAAACCACATTAAAAATCACTTAGCCATATGAAGTTGAGAATTTTTCTTTCAAGGTCTGTTTCAAGGTCTGTAAAGAATTGTGTTGATATTTCGATGGGAATTGCATTGAATCTGTAGATTGCTTTTGGCTGAATGGCCATTTTCACTATATTAACACTACCAATCCATGAGAATGTGAGATCGTTCCATCTTCTGATATCTTCTTCAATTTCTTTCTTCAGAGACTTGAAGATTTTTATCAAACAGGTCTTTCACTTGCTTGGTCAGTGTCACTCAAAGGCACTTTATATTAATTAGTGGCTATTGTGAAGGGTGTTGTTTCCCTGATTTCTTTCTCAGCCCTTTTGTCTTTGGTATACAGGAAGGCTTCTGATATTTTTTAGTTGATTTTGTATCCAGCCACTTTGCTGAAGGTGTTTATCAGCTGAAGGAGTTCTCTGGTTAAATTTTTGGGGTCGCTTATGTACACTATCATATCATCTGCGAATAGTGAAACTTTGACCTCTTCCTTTCCGATTTATAACCCCTTGATCTCCTTTACTTGTTTTATTGCCTTAGCTAGGACTTCAAGTACTATGTTGAAGAGATATGGAGATAGTGGGCAGCCTTGCCTTGTACCTGATTTCAATGGGGTTGTTTTAAGTTTCTCTGCATTGAGTTTGATGTTGGCTATAGGCTTGCTATATATTGCCTTTACTATGTTTAGGTATGTGCCTTGTATTCCTGATCTCTCCAAGACTTTAAGCATGAATGGGTGTTGGATTTTGTCAAATGATTTTTCTGCATCTAAGGAGATGATCTTGTGTTTTTTCTCCTTCAGTTTGTTTATATGGTGGATTACATTGATGGATTTCCATATACTGAATCACCCCTGCATACTTGTGATGAAGCCTACTTGGTCATGGTGGATAATATCTTTTATGTGTTCTTGGGTTCGGTTTGCATGTATTTTATTAAGTATTTCTGTATCAATGTTCATAAGAAAGAGAGGTCTGCGGTTCTCTTTTTTGTTGGAACTTTGTGTGGTTTAGGTATCAAGGTGACTGTGGCTTCAGAGAATGAGTTCGGTAATGATTCTTCTGTTTCTATATTGTGAAATAGTTTGAAGAGAATTGGAGTTAGCTCTTCTCTGAAGGTCTGGTAGTATTCTGAGCTGAAACCATCTAGCCCTGGGCATTTTTTGGAAGGGAGAATTTTGATGACACCTTCTATTTCCTTGGGGGATATAGGATTATTCAGTATTTCAGCCTGATCTTGATTTAATTTTGGTAAATGGAATCTATGAAGAAAATTGTCCATTTCCTTTAGATTTTCAAATTTTGTTGCTTATAGGCTTTTGCAGTAAGATCTAACGTTTGTTTGGATTTCCTCAATGTCTGTTGTTATGTCCCCCTTGTCATTTCTGATTTTGCAGATTTGGACAGTTTCTTTCTGCCTTTTAGTTAGTTTGCCAAAGGACTTTTCTATCTTGCTGATTTTCTCAAAGAACCAGCTCTCGGTTTCATTGATTCTTGGGACTGTTTCTAATTTGTTTCTAATTTCTTGATTTCTTCCCTGAGCTTGAGCATTTCCAGCCATGTACTCCTCTTGGGTGTTTCTGCTGCTTTTTTTTCTAGGGCTTTCAGGTGATCTATTAAGTTGCTTATATGAGATACTTCAATGTTTCTTATTTTTTTAATTAAATTTTTAATTTTTTTAATATTAGTTGCAATTTACTCATTTTGTGTCCCAGCTGTAGCCCCTCCCATGTTCCGTCCCAACACTACCCTCCCTCCCTCATCTCCTCCTTACCCCTTTCCAAGTCCACTGATAAGAGAGGTCCTCCTCCCCTTCCATCTGAACCTAGCCTATCAGGTATCTTCAAACATGGCTACAAATTCTTCCTCTGTGACCCAGCAAGCTTGTTCCTCCCTCAATAAAGGGGGGGGGGAGGTCAAAGAGCCAGTTCATGACTGAAATTGAGTTCATGACAGAAATATCCCCTGTTCACTTTACTAGGGAACACATTTTATTTGTAATAACCATAACTTGGAAACCATCCAGATGTCCATCAACAGAGAAATGAATACAGAAATTGTGGTACTTTTACACAATGGAATACTACACAGCAATTAAAACCAAGCAAATCATGAAATTTGCAGGCAAATGGTGGGATCTAGAAAAGATCATCTTGAATGAGGAATCCCAGAAGGAAAAATACACATACAGTTTATACTCACTTATAAGTGGATACTAGACCTATAAGAAAGGACAAACATACTGAAATCTGTACACCTAATGAAGATTAAAAAAATGAGATCTCGGGGTAAGATGATCAATCCTCACTTAGAAAGACAAAGGGAATGGACACCGGATGTAGGAGAAAACAAGTAACAGGACAGGAGCCTACCACAGAGGGCATGTGAAAGACTCTTCCTAGCAGTGTATCAAAGCAAATACTGAGACTCATAACCAAACCTCGGGCAGAATGCAAGGAATCATGAAAGAAGGGGGAATTAGTATGACCTGGAGAGGACAGGAGCTCCACAAGGACCAAATATATCTGGGCACATGGGTCCTTTAGGAGACTGTATCTCCAACCAAGGACCATGTATGGATATAACCTAGAACCCCTGCATGGATGTAGCCCATAGTAGCTCAGTATTCAAGTGGGTACCCTAGTGAGGGGAAGAGGGACTATTTCTGACATGAAATCAATGCCTGGCTCTTTGATCTCCCCCACCCCTGAAGGAGGAGCAGCTTTGCTAGTCCACAGAGGAGGCTAGTCCTGATGAGACCTGATAAACCAGGGTCAGGTGGAAGGGAAGGAGGACCACCCCTATCAGTGTACTTAGAGGGGGCCAGGGAGGAGATGAGGGAGGGAGGGTAGGATTGAGAGGGATTAAGAGAGGGAGCTACAGCTGGAATACAAAATAAATAAACTATAATTAATATGAAAAATTAAAATAATAAAAAAACAAAATAAAAAACAACAACAACAACAAAAAGAATCACTTAGCCATTACATCTGACCCACATCATCAGAGATTTGGAAAAGAGCAGTGGGTAATACCTAGCCATGTTTGTCTAGGGACCCTCTCCAACTGTTCCTTATATGCCTGGCCCACCTGGCAAATCACCTGTAGATCAAGCAAAGGTAGGCTGAATACAGACTCTGACCCATATCAACCTCCATCTCAAGCAGGCCAGTTGGCACCTGAGCAGCATTTGGATTGGGGCTCTCTTCACCGACTCCCAATCTGTCTGACCAGTGGGCCCCGTGGGGGTAAGCTATTGTCCACCATCACAAGCGCCCTGTTGGGACCCAAGGTACATTCAGCTTAGAGCTCTCTCCACCTGCTCCATATCTGCATGATGAGCAATAACCACCAGCCTTGCTAACACCAGAGGCAACCTAATGGCTAGAGGCCAGCAGAAGAACACAAACTACAAAATTCATAGCCATATGACACCACCAGAACCAAACTATTCTACCACAGAAAGCCCTGGAGATATTATCACACATAAAGCACAAGAAAGTGATTATATTTTACTAATAAATTTTATTTTTTATACTAATTACAGGTTATTTATTTGTATCCCAGCTATAGACCCCTCCTTCATTCCCTCTCAATCCCACTTTCCCTCCTTCATCTCCTCCCTGCCCCTTTCCAAGTCCACTGATAGGGGAGGTCCTCTTCCCCTTTCATCTGAGCCTAGTTTATGAGGTCTCATCCAGACTGGCTGCCTTGTCCTCCTCTGTGGCTTGGTAAGGCTGCACCTCCCTCATTGGAGGGGGGGAGGTCAAAGAGCCTGCCACTGAGTTCATATCAGAGACAGTCCCTGTTTCCCTTACTAGGGAACCCACTTGAATGCTGAGCTGCCATGGGTTACATCTGAAAGTGATTTGAAATATGAGTTTATAAAAATGATAGCAGTCTTAAAAGAGAAAAATAAATTTTTTGAAGACATACAGGAAAATACAATCAAGCAGGTAAAGGGACTGAATAAATTCATTAAAGAAATATGGAAAAATATAATCAAATAGGAAAAGGAAATTAATTAAATTGCTCAAGATCTAAAGATGAAACTAGAGGCAGTAAAGAAAACACAATTTGTGGTAATCCTGGATATGTAAAACCTGTAAGAGTGGAATAGGAACTACAGATGCAAGCATACAGAGAAGGATGAGAGAATCTCAGGTGTTGAACATATTTTTGAAGAAAGTGATATATCAATAAAAGAAAATCTTAAATCTAAAAAGTTCCTGACACAAATTATCCAAGAAATCTAAGACACTATAAAAACACAAAACCTACAAAAAATAAGAATCAAAGAAGGAGGAGACCCCCAGCTCCAAGGCCCAGTAAATATTTTTTGTTTTGTTTTTTAATTTTTTTATTTTTTATATTAATTACAGTTTATTCACTTTGTATCCCAGCAGTAGCACCTTCCCTCATTTCCTCCCAATCCCACTCTCCATCCCATGTCTCCTCTCATGCCACTCTCCAAGTCCACTGATAGGAAAGGTCCTCCTCCCCTTCCATCTGACCCTGGTTTATCAGATCTCATCAGGACTGGCTGCATTGTCCTCCTCTGTGGCCTGACAATGCTGCTCCTCCTGCAAAGGTGGAGGAGGTCAAAGAGCCAGCCATTGAGTTCGTGTCAGAAATAGTCCCTGTTCCCCTCACTAGGGTATCCACTTGGACACTGAGCTGCGCTGGGCTACATCTAAGCAGGGGTTCTAGTTTATATCCATGAATGGTCCTTGGTTGGAGGATCAGTCTCAGAAAAGACCCCTGGGCCCAGATATTGTGGTTCTGTTTCTCTCTTTGTGGTGCTCCTCTCCTCTCCAGGTCTTACTATCTCCCCTTTCTTTCATAGGATTCCCTACACTCTGCCCAAAGTTTGGTTATGAGTCTCAGCATCTGCTTTGATACACTGCTGGGTAGAGTCTTTCAGAGGCCCTCTGTGGTAGGCTCTTGTCCTGTTTCTTATTTTCTCTTTCTTCCAGTGTTCATCCTGTCTGTCTTCCTGAGTGAGGATTGATCATCTCACCCAGCTTCCTCCTTCTTGATTATCTTCTTTAGATGTGCATGTACGTTTATCCTATATTATAGGTCGAATATCCACTTATAAGTGAGTATATACCATGTGAGTCTTTATGCTTTTGTGATACCTCACTCAGGATGATCTTTTCTAGATCCCACCATTTGCCTGCAAATTTCATGGTTTCCTTGTTTTTAATTGCTGAGTAGTATTCCATTGTGTAAAATTACCACATTTCTGTATCCATTCCTCAGTTGAGGGTTGTTTCCAGGTTCTGCCTATTATAAATAAAAATTAAAAAAATATATTTTCAAAATTATCTTAGAAGAAAAAAGGAAAGAAATGCATATAAGCACACATAAAGCTTACAGAACACCAAATAATTTGTACTAGAGAAGAAAATTCTCCTGCCATATCATAATCAAAACACTAAATGTACAGATCAAATAAAAAAATTAAAACGTTATAATTCCAGACCTATTAGAATTATACCTGACTTCTCAGCAGAAACTCTAAAACCTAGAAGGGACTAGGCAGATATCTTAAAAACACTAAGAGACCACAAATATCAGCCCCAACTACTATACCTAGCAAAACATTTAATCGTCATAGTGGAAGAAAACAAGATATTCTGGGACAAAAACAGTACCTAATCACAAATTCACCACTTCAGAAAATACTAGAAGGAAAACTCCAACACAAGGAGGCTACCTATACTGAGGAAAACCAGGAAATAAATACTTCCACATCAGCAAAACCAAAATAAAAGGAAGTGAGTTTGTGTGCACACACACATATCTACCACCACCAATATAAAAATAACAAGAATTAACGACTATTCATTAAAATCACTCAACATCAATGGCATCAATTCCCCAATAAAAAGACACAGGCTAACAAAATTCAAAAACATCATTTTGCTGCATATAATAAACACACCTCAGGTTTAAAAATTAATCAGAAGAGATTGGGAAGGACACTTCATAGTAATCAAAGAAAAAAAAATCACCAGGATGATGTCCTAATTCTGAACATCTATGCTTCAAATACAAAGACAACCACATATTTAAAAGAAACAGTAATAAACCTTAAAACACACATCAATCCCCACACATTAACAGTGAGGAACTTCAACACCCCACTCTCTCCAATGGAAATATCATCAAGTCAGAAACTAAATGGGGGAAGAAAAAACAGACATCATGAATCAAATGGACCTAACAGATATCTACAGAGTATTTCACCCAAACAAAATACAGAATAACTTCATCTCAGCACCTCACAGAACCTTCTCCAAAATTGGCCATATATTCAGCCACAGAACAAGCCACAACAGATACAAGAAGATTGAAACAACCCCTTGTATCTTATCAGACCATCATGTGTTAAAGTTGGAACTCAACAACAATAGGAAAAACAGAAATCCTTTGAACACACGAAAACTTCATAACTCCATACTCAGTGAAATAAAGAAGTTAAAAACTTTCTAGAGTTCAATGAAAATGAAGGCACAACATACCAAACTATGGGACACAATGAAAGCAGTGCTAGGAGGAAAGTTCATAGAACTTAGTGCCTTCATAAAGAAATTGAAGAGTTCTCATGCAAGCAATTTAAAAACACACTTAAAAGCTCTAAAACTAAATGAAGCAAACACAGCCAAGGGGATCTAATTGGAGGAAATACTCAAACTCAATAACTTAGAAATCAATAACTTAGAAATAAAGAGAATAATACGAAGAATCGATAAAACCAAGTACTGTCTTTTTAAGGAAATCAAGAATATAGAAAGAAAAAAAAAAAAACACTAGAAAAATAATAATGGTAGAGGGAGAGTTTCCAAATTAACAAAATCAGAAACAAAAAAGTAGACATAACAACAAACAACGAGTAAATTTGAAATATCATTAGGTCTTACTTCAAAAGCCTGTATTCCACATAATTGGAAAGCATTACAAAATGGAAGATTTTCTCAAAATATTTCACTTGCCAAAGCTAAATCAAGAGGATATTAGCCATATAATATAGTATAAACATACCAAAACCCATAGTCCTAAAGAAGCTAAACAACAACAAGGAGTATCTTAAGATAGGTGCTTAATCCTCATTAAGAAGGGCAAACAGTATAGATATCAGAAGCTGGAGAAGACAGGGAATGGACAGGAGCCTACCACAGAGGGCTTCTGAAAGACTGTACCCAGCAGGATATAAAGCAGATGCTAAGACTCATAGCCAAACTTTTTGCAGAGTGCAGGTAATCTTATTGAAGAAGGGGGAAGTAAAATGATGTGGACGGAACAGGACCGTCACAAGGAAACCAACAGAACCAAAAAATTCTGGTCCCATGGGAGCCTGAAGAGACTGATAAATCAACCAAGCACCATGCATGGAGAGGACCTAGACCTCCTCTTCAGATGTAGCCCATAGACCACTCAGTCTCCTTGGGGGTCTCCTGCTAAGGGAAGCAGGGGCAGTTTCTGTCATGAATTTGGTTGCCCACTCTTTGATCACCTCCACTTTTGTAGGGTGGCCTTATTAGGGCACAGGGGAAGTGTATCCAGACTGTCCTCATGAGGCCTGATAGGCTAAGGAAAGATAGTAGGGATGAGGACCACTTCTATCAGTGGACTAGTGGAGGAGCATAGAGGAGGAAGAGGGAGCAATGGAACCTGGAGGAGATGAAGGAGGGGGTCTACAGGTAGAATACAAAGTTAATAAATTGTAAGAAATAAAATAAAATAATAATAATAATTAAATATATCAGATAAATAGTGTAACAGTCCTATAATCCCTAAGGAAAAAGACCTCTACTCTTGCCTGATGCGTTTAAAACAAAAAGGGGGAACTGTAGAGAGCTGCGTAATGCCTCGCCTTAAAGATGGAGCTGGTTTCCACCTTCCACCTTCCTGATGGTGAGTGCTCTCTGTCACAAACAACTCCATATTTGGCTAAGGCTGAGGATCTGGCTTGCTTCCATGTATGTGGACCTATCTGCATTGCCCACGTGGCACGCCTGGGTTGGCTACCCAGAGGCTATTTTAAGCTGTAGGCTGGCTTTCCCCAGGGTCAGAAGATTGTTCAAGGTTCCTGAATAAACTGCATTGAGAAGAACCAAAAAAAAAAAATGATCAGAAAGAAGGAGAGGAGGACCTCCCCTATCAGTGGACTTGGGGAGAGGCATGCATGCAGAAAGGGGGGGGAGGGTGGGACCGGGAGGGAGGAAGGGAGGGGCCTATGGGGGGATACAAAAGGAATAAAGTGTAATTAATAAAAGTTAAATAAAAAATTTTTTAAAAAAAAGTCTGCCAACCTACCAACAAGAAAAATCCTATGGCCAGGTTGTTTTAGGTCAGAATTCTATCAGACTTTCAAAGAAAAGCTAATAACAATACTCCTCAAAATAAACCACAAAACAGAAACAGAAAGAAAATTTTCAAACTCTTTCTATGAAGCTATTCTTGCCTTGATATCTAAACCACAAATGACTCAACAATGAAAGAGAATTTCAGACTAATTTTACTCTTAAACATTGATGCAAAAATACTCAATAAAATACTCACAAACTGAATCCCAGAACACACCAAATACATCAACCATGATAAGTTGGCTTCATCCCAGTGATGCAGGGATGTTTCAGTATATGGAAACCTATCAATAAATGAATTGAAATATAGAAATTATGTAATCATCTCATTGGATGTATAAAAACCTTGAACAAAACCCAACACAACTTCATAATAAAATTCTTGGAGATATCATGGACACAGGCCCATACCTGAACATAATAAAAGCAGTATCTACCAAGCCTAGGGTCAACATCAAATTAAATGGAGAGAAAGTCAAAGAATTCCACTAAATTCAGGAAAAAGACAAAACTGCACACTCTTTAGGTATCTTTTCAATAGAATACATGAAGTCCTAGATAGAGAAAGCAAGAAGACAACTAAAGAAGATCAAGTGGATAAAAAGTAGAAAGGACAAAGTCAAAGTATCACTATTCATGGATGGTTTTATAAGTGACCCCAAAAATTCTAGCAGGGAACACCTACAGCTGTTAAACACTTTCAGCAAAGTGGCTGGATACAAATTAACAACAACAATAAAAAAAACAGTAGTCCTCATATATACAAATGACAAATGGGCTGAGAAAGAAATTAGGGAAACAACAGCCTTCACAATAGCCCAAATGACATAAAATATCTTGGTGTAACTCTACCCAAGCAAGGAGTCTTATGGAAGTGTTGGGGGATAGAATGACCCTGCAAGGCAGGAACTCCACAAGAAGACAAAACCAACAAATCTGGGCCCATGGGGCCCAGTGGAAACTGATGCACCAACCAAGGACCATATATAGAGAAGAACTAGAGAAGAACTAGGCTCCCTGCTCAGATGTAGCCCATAGATAGCTTGGTCTCCATGTGGGTTCCCAAACTAAAGGAGGAAGGTCTGTCTCTGACATGGACTTAGTTGCTTGCTCCTCAATCATTTCCCCTGACAGGACAGCTGTGCCAGGCAACAAAGGAAGAAGATGTTGCCAGTCCTGATGTGACTTGATAGGCTGGGGTCAATTAGTATGGGGGGATCCCCATTTCTCAGGCTTAGGGGAGGGGATAGTGTTGGAAGCAGGAGGGAGGGTAAGACTGAGATGAGATGTGAGAGGGGGCTATGATCAGGATGTAAACTGGATAAATAAACAAATGAATAAATTTAAATTAAAAGAGTTAATTAACTGCTGACTGAATAGAGAACATAGAGTAAATATACAAAGCTAAATGTTAAGACATAGAAAGATGAAATTCTTCATTTTAGACAACTTAAATAGAACTAAAAATATTATTTTAAGTAGAACAATTCAAATGTAGAAATATAAGTACCTATCATTTCACTCACATGTAAAATCTAAAAATCATATTCTCATAGAATTTCTGAATAGAATAGCAGTGACCAGAAACTGAGGCTATTAAATGGTAGGGGTACTGACTGAATTAGTACTCACTGACTGCTAAGCTAGAGTGAGCAAAAAGCAAGAATTTATTGCATGCTATTGATAGAAATGTTATGCTGTGAATTTCAAAAATCTACAACAATGACAGATGAGTGTTCAGCAGTAAACTAAGATCTATGTCAGCCTTTCTAAGATGTAGAGAATATCAATGAAGTGGGAGCAGAAAGAAAAAGTCAGAACATGTGGAGATGGACTGAGAAATGACATTTGCTACAATCATGATCCTTTCTGATACAATTGATTGCTTTGGATCTCTACAAGGCTAGGCATTCCATCAAATAGATTGGGGAAGAACTGAAATTATTGGCTACTGGCAGATTCTTGAAGAGAGACAGTAATTTTTCTAACAATAAATAAGTCCATTAGGCTCCCATGGATGGTTTGAAGTCTATGGTAACACAGATGTTCCTGGTTAACCTAGTGGGTCCCCTGAGAAAACACAGAGGCATGAATGTGATAATGGGACTTGTGAAGAGGGGTTGGGGTACTGACAGAGGAAGAAAGAAAATGAAAGCAGGTGGAAGTAAAAGCAATCATAAATAAATACATATATGACATTGTCAATAACAAAGTAAAGATACATATATATGTATATATACATATAGAAAACAAAATAAAGACAAGGATTTCAAAAGTTTATTTGTGGATATTGATCATTCATCAATTTGACAAAAATTTATATCTTCTCAGAGAGTAATCTCTGGGCATGGTTGTCAAGAACTTTCTAGATTAGATTAAGAGAGGTATGAAGACCTACCATATACATGAGTTCCTGGGCTGAATAAAAAGGAGAAAGTGTACTTAGCACCAGCACTAATTTCTTTCTGCTTTCTGACTGCAGATGCAGTATGACAGCTGCTTCAAGCCCATTCCTCCATGACTTCCCCACCATATTGTACCATACCCTCAAACACAGCCAAGAGAAACCCTTTCCAAAGTTACTTTTGTCAAATAGTCTTTAACAAGAGTGAGAAATGTAATAACTTGATGTAATTTGGTTTAAACATTTCACAGCACATGTATAATAACTAAGCATGTCATCTCATTAATACATATACTTTTGTGTTTGTTCAGAAAAATAAATTAATTTAAAAGGACACACATAGAAAAATACTTATGAAAATTTCTTCTACATATGAACCATTTCCTTTTTTCTCGAAGCATAAAACCAACAGGATACATGTGTTCAAATACGATTTTTGATATTAGAAATAAATTGGGACTTTGTACCAATGTTCATTTAGGTGTCATCCACCCAAAGAGCATCAGACCCGTCTGATACCTTTTTCTCAGAGGCGGGACCTGGGGCATCAACCTGCATGCAATCAGACATGCTCTTCTCTGGGTCGAAAGCGGCTGACCCTGAGTGCAGTGCTTAGCCTCGCATCCTGAGCATAACATTTTAGCTCCCATGCTTGAGGAGACTGTCCTGCTTCAATGGCTGTAAAGGCCTGAATGGTCATGGCTGCATTACGCTGTTGTGAGACTCTAATCTTGCAGATATACCACAGGCAAACCAAGGAGAACAACACCAGAAGGCCTGTTAACGCTCCCATGCCTGCCCATTCCTTCAGATGATTCATGGCTGCAGCAATCCATGATGATAATCCTGTGGTTAGCCCTGCGTCTACTCTGGTAGAATTTACTGTGACAATGGCCACTCTCAGCTGCTCCATCGTAGTATGGAATTCTTCAGTCCAATTACCTAAAATATACCTAGACAATTGTTTAGACAGATGATGCGTCTAAAACAAAAAGGGGGAACTATAGAGAGCTGCGTAATGCCTCGCCTTAAAGATGGAGCTGATTTCCGCCTTCCACCTTCCCGATGGTGAGTGCTCTCTGTCACAAACAACTCCATATTTGGCTAAGGCTGAGGATCTGGCTTGCTTCCATGTATGTGGACCTATCTGCATTGCCCAAGTGGCACGCTGGGGTTGGCTACCCAGAGGCTATTTAAGCTGTGGGCTGGCTTTCCCCAGGGTCAGATGATTGTTCAAGGTTCCTGAATAAACTGCATTGAAAAAAAAAAAAAAAAAGAGTGGGCCTGGGAAGAGAGGAGGGAAGAGTCTACAAGGATGTAAAGTGAATAAAATAAATAAATGAGAAAAAAAAAAACAGAAAATGAAAGCAGGTGGAAGTAAAAACAATCATAAATAAATACTTGGTGCTTGTTTTTGTGGTTGTGCTTTCAAGAGTCATTTTCAAAATCTTTCAAATTTTAAAAAACTACTTGTAAGGTGTGTGCTTTTCTCTTTTGTTTCTCTCTCTCTCTCTCTCTCTCTCTCTCTCTCTCTCCCTCTCCCTCTCCCTCTCCCTCTCCCTCTCCCTCTTATTCATATGCATGCCTTGATTCAATTACAAAATAGAGGACAACTTTGGGGAATTGAGTCTTTTCTTTGTACTCTGGCTTCTAGAGGTAGAATCCCACCCTTCATTCTTCTAAAAGTGCTTTTTCTTACTTTCCATCTTGCTGGCTCAGACTTGCCTGTGTTTTCTAACTTCTCTTTATTCATATAACAGCAAACTTTTTAAGCTCTTTAAACCTGAAAGCAAAATCATAGAGGGGGAGTGTGATTAATTTATCATTTCCTTTTAAAAGATTAACAGCAAATTGAGAGTTGCCCTTAATAATATACATTAAATATTCTATATTGCACCTTTCAGCATATTTTAGGGCACTTTCTGTTGAATAAAAAGTGCTGATTCTAGGTTTTCCCTTGCCCAATCCCCAGGCAGATTGTTTACTTGTTAGCCACTGACTCTTCCTAGGTTAATTTAAAACTCAGCCCATTTGCTGAAGCCAGGAAGCCCTTGCTCCATCTGGACCAGTGAGACTGTCACCCATTTCAATTGAGGCAGAAACTGTGCTGAGTTCCAGGTTGTACAGGCTTCCTGGAGTACATAAACTCTCACACTGAGTAACTTCTTTTTTGTACCTTTGTGTCTATAACTACACTCTTCTACAACATCCTTCTGTATCACTAGAGTCAGATAGAAGAAACTCATAATGATGAAAGAAGGACCTACCACAATAATCAGGCTAATGAGAAAGAGCCTTATTACCTGGAGGCCTACTGTGTCCTTAATATGGTCCCAAGCCATGTTTCCCAAAACATCTTTGCATTCATAGAAGCCATAGATTTAATGTTAGCACCTTACAATTATTAAGCTATGATTTTTTTTTCACTAAGTGAACTTCATTCTAAAATATGGCACTCTAGTCAAAGCTTTGATTTCGTTAACAGACTTTTATCAAATATGTGCAAATAATTACCATTATGAAAATAAGAATATACAGTAAATGATCCTGCATTATAATGAAGACAAGCCAAAAGAGTAAGATTATTTTTTACTTCCTTTTAAGAATATTCTGTACTTAAATTATGACTTAGAGATAACTTACCACAACAAAGAAAAAGAATCTTTATACAATGAAGTATAATATATATATAGATAATACATACATGCATACGTACATACATATACACATAAACATGCACATACATACATTCATATATAGATATATTATGAAAGGACTGATATTGTTCTTAGAAGAACCCATACTCAATTTTCATCTATTAAATCTTCATAAGCAAGAAATTCTCTTGCTTGACATCAGGTTACCAGTATCATGATCTATTTTTTCCTGTATCAGAGTTCTAGAAATCTTGACATATGTCACTAATGTGTTATTAACATTGTTATATGATATTATCAGAAGGATGTCCCCAATAAAATATAGCTAGAACAGTTCTGAATCATAATTCTCTTTAAGATAATACATCTTTGCTAGAGACAAGTGTTATGAACTATGGTAGTTTATAAGTTCTTCAAGGGAAGCAAAAAGAAAACTAAAAAAGAAAGAAATAGGCAAAGAAGTAAAATAGCTATAATTAAATATTTCTTAATAATCCTCAACATAAAGGTCATGGTAAGAATTCACTATGAAACCAATGTGCTTTAATTAAATATTTGGTTGTTTTGTGGAATTAAAAATCAAGTAGGTAATACAAATAGTTTTAGATTATCTCTTTCTCTAGTGATTAGTTTTATAGAAACAATTTCCAGTTCATGATGATATAAACCTTAATTTGTAAACAAAACATTCACTTCAGATGTAACATAATATATCATGAATATGTTAATATTTATTGAGGCTACAGTTACAGAGTGTATCAAGTATGTCAACTAAGGGGAATCCGTCAGTTCAGGAGGAGGTCCTAGTCAATTAATAAAACTACATTGACAAGAGATAGAATCTTCCAATTGAAAACTATTTGTCCAAATTGGAATGAACTGTACCTTAAGAAGTAAAACTATGTCCAGTTTAACATCTAAAGAAATAACTAAAATTGTCTGCAGCAGGGATACAAAGTGAATAAATTATAATAAATAAATAAATAAAAATTTTAAAAAGGAATAACTAAAATTATCAGTAGCTGTGTTCTATTGCTGATGACTATTATCAGGCAAACAGCTCCAGAAATTTGATAAAATAGAAACAGCATAGGCAAAAAGTCAAAGACACTAAAACCACTAAAGGAAATTCACATTTTACAGTATTCATATGAAATGTTTTCTGTACATATTTGGCATATGGAAGCTAAACATCTCCTGATTTGACAATATTTCCATTTCAACTCATATTAACTGATCCTAATTATTTCTAGTACCTCCCTTTTTATGATGTGGGAAGACCTGCTTCTTTTGTTTCTCAATGGCCTTCTGGGAACTGCAAAGCCTGTTTCAGGAACAAATGATAACATTTAAAGTCTAAGTTGAAGGATACATAAATCTCAAAAAGGTATCTTCAGTTTTGAAAACTAGATTTTACAAAAGGTAATACATAGGCTGGTAATACATAGAATGTTTACCTTCAAAGCAAATTACATAATGATGATAAACCTCTTACAATCTCTCACTAAGATCAAGAGGATACTCTATGTCATTTCTATGTACAGAAAAGCAAATTCTACTGGTACTTGAGTATTTGACACAAGTGTTCTGTCATAGTTCTTACAAATAAATGCATCTAGCTTAGTTTGACGGTGGCAGAAATCCCTTTTCGTGTTTCATGAGCCTTTCAGTACTTTTTATACTCATTCAGGTTTTGATCAGCATTTCAGTTTTTCTCAGTCTATAGTCAATGAAGCCAGTCCTGATGAGGCCTTATAGGCTAGGGTCAGATAGTAGGGGTAGGAAGTCCTCCCCTATCAGTGGACTAGGGGGAGAAGAGGGAGGGAGTGTGGGACTGGGGGGAGATAAGGGAGGGGGCTACAACCAGAATATAAAATGAATACATTTTAATAATAAATAAATAAATAAATAACAATTTAAAAGCTAGTTCTATATTAAGAAAGAGACGTTTTTTTATGAAATTATAGTCTGCCATTCACCATACTATTTTATTCTATATTCACTCTAAAAAATGGATTTCATTGTATTTTCATACATAGATACAATGTACCTTGGTCATATTTACCCCCATTGCACTCTTTGTACTTCTCTCATCCTCTTCTGAACACTGTATCTTAAAGAGTCCCTATTTTTTTTTAATGTCTTGATTATTAAAGACTTAGATTCTGCTTATGAAAGAAAACACTCAACATTTATCTATTTGAGTGTGGCTAAATTCACTTAGCAGGATGATCTCCAGTTCTATCTATTTTGCTATAATGATATAATTTCATCTCCTTTTTGTGGTTGAATAAATTTTCATTATGTACACATTTTTCATCCATTTAACTATTGATGGTAATTGAGGAAGATCCCTTATCATGGCTATTGTGAATTGTGTGTCAGTAAACTTGGGAGTACACATAACTCTTTTGCATGATAACTTGGATTCCTTTGGATGTATAGCGAGGTGGTTATATGCTAGCATTTTGATAGATTCTCTTTCATCCTGGAATTCAATACTGGCGCTCACGTGTGCTAGGCATATATTTTACTATTAAGTGAAATGTCCAGAGAACGCTACCACTTACAACATTACAAATGACACATCATTATATCTCTAAAAAATATATTCTAAAATATGAAAGCATTAATAATTAAACCTGTGTATCATTATACTTACAACTAGTAATTAATATTTCAACATTTTGTTTTTAGGGATCTAAACATTTATCTGCTAACTAGCCCCAACTAAAATAGGTCTAATGTGACATAAAAAATCTTTGAAATTCTTTGAAAAATATTTTTGATATAATTTATATTTTCTAAAATAGATTTTAGATTTTAGTGAATGATTTCATGATTGAATGATTTAATGCTCCTTATATATCACATTCCTATTTTAATTATTATGCAATGTACTTAATATTCAATTATATCTCTCAGTGAATTAACCAGAATTCCACAATGTGTAACAATCACTGCTGTTCATTTAAAAACTGTTTCATACATCAAATAAAATTTTCCTAACTATTAAATCATGTCCTTTTTCATAATTTTCTCCCCAGCAATATAAAATGAAACTGATAGGTCAGCTATTCTTTGTATTTGAATTTGCATATTAAAAGTATTTTCTATCCACAGTACCATGTAAAATATGTCACTTTTTGTTTGGTTAATATTATTCAACATAATTTCAAGGTTCATCTATATTGTAGCCTTTAAAAAAACTTCATTTTGATAGCTAAATATTATTCTGTTACATCCATTCATATATTGGTGAACACCTGGTTTACTTCCACTGTTAATCCATTATGAAACATACTGCAAAGAGGAATGAAAAATATTTCACAGAAGAAATATATGTTTGTGTATATCTTACTTATTTTATGTATATGCCTGAGATTTAAATTAATCAGTAATATGATAATTCTATGCAGAGCACTTTAAGACTAAACCAGGCTTCCATAGAAGCCATGTATAATGATTCCAAATTCTTCACATTATTGTCAATGCCTGCTATTTTCAATTTATTTTATTTTATTAATTACACTTTTTTCACTTTGTATCACCCCGATAAGCCCCTCCCTCCTGTCCTCCCAGTCCACCCCCCTTCCCCCTTCTTCACGCATGCCACTCCCCAAGTCCACTGAAAGGTCCTCCTCTCCTTCCTTCTGTTCTTAGTCTATCTGATCACATGAGGAGTGGCTGCATTGTCATCTTCTGTGGCCTGGTAAGGCTGCTTCCCTCTCAGGGGGAGGTGATCAAAGAACAGGCCAATCAGATTATGTCAGAGGCAGTCCCTCTTCCCATTATTATGTAATCCACTTGGACACTAAACTGCCAAGGGCAACAACTGAGCAGAGGTTCTAGGTTATCTCCATGCCTGATATTTTGTTGGAGTATGAATCTCTGGGAAGTCCTATGGGTTCAAAATTTCTGGTTCTGTTGCTCTCCTGTCCTCTCAAGCTCTTACTATTTCCCACTTCTTACATAAAATTACATTCACTCTGCCTGTCAGTTGGCCATCAGGCTCAGTATCTGCTTTGATAGTCTGGAGGGCAGATCCTTTCAGTGGCCCTCTGTGGCAGGTTTCTAGGTTGTTTCCTGTTTTCTTCTTCTTCTGATGTCCAAATTCTTTCCCTTTCAGGATGGGAACTGAGCATTTTACTCAGGGTCTTCTCTCTTAAATAGTTTCTTTAGATGTACAGATTTTAGTAGCTTTATCTTATGTCATAGGTCTATATGAGTGAGTATATACCTATGTCTTTCTGTTCTAGCACAGCTCACTCGTGATGATCCTTTCCAGGTCCCAACATTTACCTACAAATTTCATGATTTCCTTAGTTTTCATTGCAGAGTAATACTCCATTGTGTAGATGTGCCACAATTTCTCCATCCATTCTTCAGTTGAGGGGTATCGGGGCTGTTTCCACCTTCTGGCTATTACAAATAAAGCTGCTACACACATGGTTGAACAAATGTCCTCATTGTGTACTTGAGCCTCCTTTGTATATATGCCTAGGAGTGGTATGGCTGGATCTTGAGGAAGCGCTATTCCTAGTTGTCTGAGAAAGCACCAGATTGATTTCCAGTGTGGTTGTACAAGTTTACATTCCCACCAGCAGTGGACATTTCTCCACAACCTCTCCAGCATGTGTTGTCACTTGAGTTTTTCATGTTGGCTCTTCTGATGTGTGTAAGGTGAAATCTCAGGTTCGTTTTGACTTGCATTCCTTAATGCCTAATGATGTTGATCATTTCTTTAAGTGCTTCTCTGCCATTCAATATTCCTCTACAGAGAGTTCTCTGTTTAGCTCTTTTCCCCATTTTTTAAGTGTATTACTTGGTTTGCTGCTTTTCAGCTTCTTTATATATACTGGATATTAGCCCTCTGTCAGATTAAGGGTTGGTGAAGATTCTTTCACAATCTGTAGGCAGTCGTTTTGTTTTGATGATGGTGTCCTTTGCTTTACAGAAGATTTTCAGTTTCAGGAGGTCCCATTTATTGATTGTTGCTCTTAGGGCTTGTGTTGTTGGTGTTCTGTTCAGAAAGTTGTCTCCTGTACCAATGAGTTCTAGGTTTTTCCCCACTTTTCCTTCTAACCAATTTAATGTGTCTGGTTTTATGTTGAGGTCTTTGATCCACTTGAACTTCAGTTTTGAGCAGGGTGATAAGTGTGGTTCTATTTTCATTTTTCTGCATGTAGACTTCCAGTTAGACCAGCACAATTTTTTGAAGCTCCTATCTTTTTCCATTGTATGGTTTTGGCATCTTTCTCAAAGTTCAGGTGTCCATAAGTGTGTGGGTTTATTTCTGGGTCTTCTGTTTGATTCTACTGATCCACCATTCTGTTTCTATACCATTACCATGCAGTTTTTAAAACTGTTGCTCTATAGCACACCTTAAGATCGGGAATGGAGATACCTCCTGTAGATCTTTTATTGTAGAGGATTGTTTTAGCAATTCTGGGTTTCTTGTTATTCCATATAAAGTTGAGAATTTTTCTTTCCAGGTCTGTAAAGAATTGTGTTGGTAATTTGATGGAAATTGCATTGAATCTGTAGATTGCTTTTGGTAAGATGGCCATTTTTACTATGTTAATCCTGCCAAGCCATGAGCATGAGAGATCTTTCCATCTTCTCATATCTTCTAATTCTTTCTTCAGAGACTTGAAATTTTTTTCCTACAAGTCTTTGACTTGCTTGGTTAGGGTTACACCAAGGTACTTTATGTCATTTGTGGCTATTGTAAAGGGTGTTGTTTCCCTAATTCCTTTCTCAGCCCTTTTGTCTTTTGTATACAGAAGGGCTACTGATTTTTTACAATTAATTTTGTATCCGGCCACTTTGCTGAAGGTATTTATCAGCTGTAGGAGTTCCCTTGTGGAGTTTTTGGAGTCACTTAGGTATACTATCATATCATCTGCAAATAGTGATAATTTGACTTCTTCCTTTCCAATTTGTATCCTTTGATCTCCTTCATCTATCTTATTGCTCTAGCAAGGACTTCCAGAACTATGTTGAGATATGGAGAGAGTGGGCAGCCTTGTCTTGTCCCTGATTTCAGTGGGAATGCTTAAGTTTCTCTCTGTTCAGTTTGATATTGGCTATAGGCTTGCCATATATCACCTTTACTATGTTTAGATATGTGTCTAGTATCCCTGATCTCTCCAATACTTTAAACTTGAATGGATGTTGGATTTTGTCAAATGCCTTTTCAGCATCTAAGGAGATTATCATGTGTTTTTTTTTTTTCTTTCAGTTTGTTAATATGGTGGATCATGTCGATGGATTTCCGTATATTGAACCACCCCTGCATACCTGGTATGAAGTCTCTTTGGTCATAGTGGATGATATCTTTGATGTGTTCTTGTATTCAATTTGCAAGTATTTTTGCATCAATGTTCATAAGGGAGATTGGCCTGAAATTTTCTTTGTTGGGTCTTTGTGAGGTTTAGGTACCAAGGTGACTGTGGCTTCATAGAATGAATTTGGTAATGTTCCTTCTTTTTTCTACTTTGTGGAATAGTTTGAAGAGAACTGGAGTTTGCTCTTCTTTGAAGGTCTGGTAGAATTCTGCGCTGAAACTATCTGGTCCTGGACTTTTTTGAATGTGAGACTTTCAATGACCGCTTCTATTTCCTTGCTGGATATAGGACTATTTAGTTGATATACCTGGTCCTGATTCAGCTTTGGTAAGTTGAATAAATCAAGAAAATTGTCCATTTCATTTAGATTTTCAAGTTTTGTGGCTTATAGGCTTTTGCAGTAAGATCTAACCTTTGTTTGGATTTCCTCAGTGTCTGTTGTTATGTCCCCCTTTTCATTTCTGATTTTGTTGATTTGGATGGTGTCTCTCTGCCTTTTAGTTAGCTTGGCTAAGTGTTTGTCTATTTTGTTGATTTTCTCAAAGAACCATCTCTTGATTTCATTGATTCTTTGAATTATTTTATTTGTTTCTAATTGATTGATTTCAGCCCTGAGTTTGATTATTTCGAGCCATCTATTCCTTTTTGGTGTGTTTGCTTTTGTTACTTAATACTCATGTATCCAATCAAAGCTGAGCAAACACACATTGTTATTATATTTCAGCTATCAGATTAATACATTAAATAAATGGCCTTTTTATGCTTATTTTAGTTCACCATGTATTTTTTAAGACAAAATATTTTTAATACTTATTTGAGAAAATCATACAATGCACCTCACCACACTTACTTCCTATTTCTTCTAGGTCTACTCTCCTGCCTTCATGCTCCCTCCAAAAAAAAAAAAAAAAAACACTAAGTCCAATTGTGCTGTAAATATGTTCAGCGGAGCATGGTCAAACTTTCAGTAACCAGTCTCTTAAAGGAAACTGAGGAACCATGCTAGTAGAGGGAAAATATTACCCAAGGGAGAAAAAGGTTCTAGATGAAGGGTTTGGATGTAGGTTGGCGAGTGGTAGGAAGCATTTGCACCAACCAGAAGGGAAGACTCAACAATCAGCTGGTATTGCATATAGGAATGTAACAATCAGGTAGCCAGAAATTGATGCAAACCAGAAGGGAAAAATCAGCTTGTGTTGGTTGTAGGAATGAAGCAATCAAGTAGCCAGTAAAGGGAAGTCCCAAAACAAGGGAAAGGAGAGGAATCTCTCCCAATGAAATAGGCAATATGGCTGTACTTACCTGAGCCCAATTGATTCAGGCTGATTTCCTGCTGCTTACAAGAATTACTTTTAAGTTTTACAAAGGAGATAAAACTTTAGACATGTTAGCATTACAATTGTAATCTGCACCTAAATATACATCATAGAATAGACAGTAAACATACACATTTGTGTTCATACCATAAGCATTCCTTAAGGTGAGCTCTGAAAAGGCAGAAGCCTTCTGTGAGGTAGAACGAACAAAAGCTCATTTAATCTTAAACTTTGGTATGATTAAACATTATAGAAGAGAGGCTTTTTCCTCTCTATCCAGAAGAGACTGTATGTATATAAATATAGCACAATGAAAAACAATTTTTAAGTCTATACTTAAAAGACAAACCGAGTACGTAATAAGGACATTTGCTCAACCATGTTTGTAGCAGCTTTATTTGTAATAGCCAGAAGCTGGAAACAGCCCAGATACCCCTCAATTGAGGAATGGATGCAGAAATTGTGGTACATCTACACAATGGAATATTACTCAGCAATGAAAAACAAGGATATCATGAAATTTGCAGGTAAATGGTTGGAACTGGAAAGGATCATCCTGAGGGAGCTATCCCAGAAGCAGAAATACACACATGGTATATACCCACTCATATAAACATATAACATAGGATAAACCTACTATAATCTGTACATCTAAAGAAACTAATCAAGAATGAGGACCCTAACTAAAATGCTCAATCCTCATCCTGAAAGGCAAAGAGGATGGACATCAGAAGAAGAAAATAGGGAACAATCTAGGAACCTGCCACAGAGGGGCTCTGAAAGGCTCTGCCCTGCAGACTATCAAAGCAGATGCTGAGACTTATGGCCAACTGCTGGGTAGAGTACATGGAATCTAATGTAAGATGTGGGAAATAGTAAGAGCTGGAGAGGACAGGAACCCCACAAGGAGAGCAACAGAACCAGAAAATTTGAACAGAAGGAACTTCCCAGAGACTCATACTCCAACCAAGGACTATTCATAGAGATAACCTAGAACCCCTGCACAGATGTAGCCCATGGCATTGTAGTGTACAAGTGGGTTACAGAGTAATGGGAAGAGGAACTGCCTCTGACATAATCTGATTGGCCTGCTCTTTGATCACCTCCCCCTGAGGGGGAAGCAGCCTTACCAGGCCACAGAAGATGGCAATGCAGCCACTCCTGAAATGATCTTATAGAGTAAGATCAGAAGGAAGGAGAAGAGGACCTCCCCTATCAATGGACTTCAGGAGGGGAATGTGTGAAGAAGGGGGAAGGAGGGTGGGATTGGGAGGGGAAAAGCAAGGGGCTTATGGGGGGGATACAAAGTGAATAAAGTATAATTAATAATAAAAAAAGAAAAAAAAGACAAACCAAAAGAAATTTTAAATCTTGTGTTTAGAACCATGATAGTTGGTGCTATAGTTGAATGATTTTTATTAGAGTTAGATTGATTAATAGATCAGAGCTCTATTGATAAAGTCAAAGGTCTGGACATTCAATATCACATGGTAGCATAGCAACAGAAGGAAATATTAAGCATTTTTACCTATTCAGGATACCTTAAATCATTTTAGACCTTGCAACTTTTATAACTTGCATTTACCAACCTTAAAACACTTTTAGACTCTCAAACAACATTTTTCTTATCTAGTTATTTACCATGAGACATAAGTGAGATTCCTATGAATATTTATTGTCCTTTAGCTAAAGGGATGGTAAAAGGTTCCATCTGAGGCCTGTTTCTTGAGTCTGGCAACAAGGCATATTGTGTCTAAGCCTGATAATAGCAACTCAAGGACTGAGGCTTACAACCTGGTCTCCTGCATATGAAAAGAACTGAGAAGGCATCTGAAGTTTCCCAAGAGAGAAGGTGGCAATATGTCTGTGGGGGCCCAAGTATGAGGTCAAAACAGACCTGCAATGTTACCCTGGGCTGAGCGATGGTGGTGGAGGTCACTGAATCTAGGAGCCATTTGTCCTCCACCAGGTCAAGGGGCAAGAAGGCTGGAAGTGTCTGTGGCTCTTGTGCTGGTTGAGCCTCCATGACTGGACACACAGGACAAGCCTGCATGGGAACTTTTTGAAGTCCGGAGGATAATCTGCCATCAAGCAGTATGTGGCTTGTTGAGGCAACCGCAGGACTGTTAACCCTTTGGCTGCATTTGAAACATACCTGGAAGTGTTGACTTATGGTTATACCCTGGCTGATGTGGTATTGCAGACCTCTTGTTTTCTGTGTGGGAATACTAAAACCCTCAGAGCAGCAGCCAAAGTCTGGAACATAGTTTTTGCTGTAGATGAACCTATCAGGAAGACTCATTTTTTATTTTTACCAACTCTTGTATGGTAACTCAGGGACCATCCACAGCTGTTAAATTGGTAGCAGTGAGACCATGTTTGCATCTGTAGGACTATAATTACATTTTTGAACACATTAAAAGACTTGATCATCTATGAGATGATTGATTATTAACTTGCATTTGTTAGCCATGAAATATTAAGATTTAGATTTTGTTCCTATTAAGTTGGAACCTTAAAATACATATAAAAATAGCCCATTAAAGTGAGAGCATAACAGGTTCCTGTATGATTTAGTATATGAAAAGTCCAAAGCTTATAAAAGTCTAAGGCTATACTAGAGATTAATAATATTACCGTTTTCAAAAAACATGATTAAGTGTATTTTAATCTTTTGATAGTGAAGATATAGCACAATGATCAAGTTTTAACATAAATAAATTAATAGATCTTAATTTACAGTATACTTGGAATTATATCACATGGTTTAACGGTATTTGGCCAAAAAACTTTTACTTAGCAATTCCTGAGTTATGAGCTTTAAAACCAACGATATAGTAGAACAGTATAAAGCAATTTTAAAATTAGATTTGAATTTATTAGACCAAATCTGTAGCCAGAAAGCATAGTGGTGAATCCAATCACAGGCAGCTCATGGTGGGAGAAAAGCATTTATTATTAATTCAGGAACTGATAAATAATAAACAGGCAGTACATGTAAATTTTAAATTAGTTTAATTTAAATAGATCTTTATAACTTTGAGATTTTAGCATCAGTATCATATAAAAGTTATTTTGAACCAGGGTTGAATCATGTAAAGATACAACTTTGAAATTATACAAAAATCCATACCTACTTAAAACGAGACTTGTTGTTTTTAGTCTAAAAGGAGATAAAATAAACAGTTAGTTATGACTAAGGAAGTCTTATCAATGTAAACCCAATGAGCAAATTATATAAATCATTAGATAAGAATTTACAGCATATATATATACACATGTGCGCATGGCTAATCAGAAATATGAGCAAGTGAAAACCCCCCTCTGCAAACCAGCGTCTGTGGCAGGCATTCTGCTAGAGAATTAAAAAACTCGCCTGTGCAGGCCTGAGGCAGCTTTGCAATTTAAGCCATATGTGTTTGTTCAGGGTCCCCAGCAATGGCTTACCTAACAGCAATAGTTTAGAAGCAGGCTCTGTGCCTGATGTGGCAGTTTCAAAGTCTGGTGTTAGTGGTTTAGTTTTCCCAAGCCGATTTTGGCACAGCATGTGTCTGCCTTGGCCAGAGTGCTTGGAGTACATGGCAGGATGCCATGTCTGGGTGGCTGCAAGCAGAGGGACATTTGTGTACAATAGAGGCAGGGTCAGGGCAGTTGAGGGAAAGTGTAGGTTTTAAGGCACATGTGGTTGAGTGGTGGTTAGGGATAGGTAGAAAAGAAGAAAAATCTAGTGCAGGCATCATAGTCCAGTTAAAGGGATCCTGGCATGATCAGACCAGATGCTACCAGGAGAGCACTTCCTGGCCCAATGCACCAATGTTAAGACCAATGGATTGATGATGCCCACAGATTTTGTATTAAAAAATTTTATTGAATAAATATGAAGAGAAAGAGAAGGAGAGAGTGAGACATGATAGGGAGAAGGAAGGGAACACTTTGACAGAGAAAGGGGAGAGAGCAGGAGAACAAGAGAGTGAGAGAGCAAGATGGTAAGAATGAAACAAAGTGGCAAGTTGGTCCTTTCATGGAGCAACTGAACCACACCTGCTAGGTGCCACTACCTGGAGGGAAACACATGATGACATCATAGGTTGCTAGGCAACCCAGAAGCAGGCTGCCTAAATATTGACAATACTGATGGGTTTTTTTGTTTGTTTGTTTGTTTTTTGTTGTTGTTCTTCAATTTAAATTGTTTCTTTTTGCTGAAGAATTGTAAAACTTTCACTATGAAGCCGTGTCAGATATATGGTTTTAAGATATTCCTTTCCATTAAGAAAATTTTATTCGTATTCTTCTTGTTCAATTTAGCTATTTGACAATTTTATACATGAGTACTCTTTCTCTTGTTCCTATGCATAACTGTATTGTAATTTCCTCTTATTACATAAATTAAGACTTTGATTTTTAAGATTTATTTTCTTTATTTTAAATTATGTGTATGAAAGAGGAGAAGTAGACATAAGTGCAATGTTCTCATAGGTAAAAGGCATCAGATCTTCCAGAGCTGGAGTTACAGGCAATTTGAAGACAACTGACTATGATGTTGGGAGTTAAACTTTAATTTTAACAACTTCAGTCAATCAGTTCCATTTTTATACTGTGTTTTCTGATCTGTGTGGGTTGGGGCTGTCTGTCTTGATCATTGGGGTAGGATGGTCCTCAGGATGCAGCTATTGTCTGGTGTTCCCCTGAACTGCTCCTGCCATTGGGCACGGCACAGGGGCTGCAGGATTCCACTGGGCCAGATTTCATGGTAGAATCCCAAGCTCCTGGATGGGAACAAGATCAAAATCCTGGGTCTCCCAGGAGCAACTAGAGAGTTTTAGGGCAAGACCTATGCACTAGGCTGGTGGAAAGAGTTTTCTATGGCATGTTACAATTACATAGCCCTTTTATAATGAGATTGTTGGTATCAGGGTCAGTGGAGTTCAGAAGCCTGTGGTGATAAAGAAGTGCCATAGCTCCCTGGTTAAGTGGAGTTGCTAAGCATGGCAGAAGGTGCAGGTGGAAGCTGGTACTTGGTTGGCTCTGCAAACTGGAAGGCCAGTGAAACATAGGCCCAATGAGCCTAATGCAGGCCTTGTGGGTGAATGGCAGAAAAACAGCCAATAGCACCTGGTAGAATGACTTCCAGTCAAGCCCTGGGTGTTCCAGAAGCTGTACTTGGCCTGGAGAGGTGGCTGCCTGATTGGCAGGCAAGTGCAAGGCATTCAGAAGAGATTCACAAGAGAAGAGAGGAGCCCTCCCTACCCCAGGAAAAATGATGGATCTCAGGCTGCCATGGTGGAAAGATGATATCACACTTAGAGACCAAAGAATTAAAAATTAGGTGAGTTTTTTTTTTTTTGAGTTATTGGTTTAAAGTTTAAATCACAAGTATGAACAAAGGCCAGATAAATGGAGACATGTCCAGCCACCTGACGGGAGGAACGAGCCTTACTGCATTATTTTCCTGCCCACTAGAGATACACTTGCTAGCCAGCCAAGATATGCCCTTCTCTACTAGGACAGACAAACAAGGGAAGCCAGACCATTAATGGTTTGTGGGCCTTCCTATAGCCAATCAGTATAAAATGCAACATCCCCTTTTCTGTTTCAAACAATAGATGCTTGCCAGGCAGGCATTCCCCTGCTTTGGGCATGCTGGGAGGGACTGGGACCCTTAAAAAAACACCTACCCTGAGCAAGGGACTGTCTGCTCTCAACTGCTGTGTCCTTTCAGTGAGGGTGTGAGCCCAAGCTATAGCTTGTAATAAAAAAAGATCCTCATGTGTTTTGCACTGAATTTGACTACCGGTGGTCTAGAGATAGAGGCATAATAATGCAGCACACACATTTAGTTCATGTGAAATCAGGGACTTATAAACCTTAGGCTTGGGTAAGGGGTGCAGGGATACTTAAACTTCATATCCCAAAATAGTCCCATAATAAGAGTAGTTAATCATCCTATTGACAGTGGCAAAGCTCTAGGTAAAGTCAAATATCATTGATGGTGTGTAGCTTTGCTGGATTAGGTTGAAGTCTGACATCTCCAGACAGACATTTATTTGTGTTTGGTCAATGATGGTAGATTTCTTTTTCTCAGGAAAGTCTTAAAAATCCCCTCCTCCTCACCAATCTAGATCTGGGTGACCCCAGGTCTTGTAAGAAGTATTACACAACCATCAGGGCAGATTACAAGCAGAAATCTTTGTAGATAAGGAAAACAGTTCAGCTAGCTAGCTATTCCTAGAAGTGTCCCACCCTGTTAAGGAGATAGTCTTAAGCAGTGACTTTCAACTTTACTTGAAGGTTTTCCCCTCACCCCTAGGATAATTAAGTACTGCATTTTTTCCTTGTAATAGGACCATGGCAGTGCATGGAAAATGAGACACTGTACCATTACATGTTAATTAAGTATCATGAGTCCCTGACCCCAGGGAATCAAACACATTCACCCTTGAAATCTCTCCTATTGCCCAAGGTTTATAAACACCTGATTTCAAATAAAGGAGTTCTTGATTGGCTGCATGATACCACCAGGCTTCCAACATGACTAAGATTCATCTTTTATCCCCCACCAGGCCTCATCTCAATGGGCTTGCCTTCTGGCACTCTGAGCATAGGCCTGGGCAGGTCTGGGCCTCAACAGGTCTGTGTCTTGCCTGAAAGCTGACCAGGCATGGGCTTTCACCCACACTGCTAGCATGCTTAGCAGAACAGCTTACCAAAAAGCTGTAACACTTTCGTATTGCCATAGTGGGGACCTTTCTAAAACCCCAATAAAAACCATACCATGAAGCTGTTCAGCGTTCTTTTCTCTGATACTCTGGGTTGGTGATGGTGGAGAGACTGAGCTTAAGTCTGAATAAAGCTCTTTGCTCTTGCATACATGGTCTGTCTCCTGGTGGTCTTTGGGGACCTTAAATTCTGGTCATATTGGGAGTCCAAATTGGCAGAGACCAGCACACACCTTATCTGAGGGGCACAGGATACAAAACTCCAATATGGATGAGTGACTCCAAAACCTTCACATTGAGGCTTTTGGGACAAGAAAAACTAAACAAATCACCAAAATCAGAAATGAAAAGGGGGACATAATGACACACACTGAGGAAATCCAAACAATCATTATGTTTTAGTACAAAAACCTATATGCCACAAAATTTGAAAATCTAAATGAAATGGAAAATTTTCTTGATAGATTCCATTTACTAGAATTAAATCAGGATCAGATAGATAAAATAAATAGTCCTATATTCCCTAAGGAAATCTCTCTTCCAAAAAAAAAAAAAAAAAAAAAAGGCCAGCCCAGGACCAGATGGTTTCAGTGCAGAATTCTGCCATCTTCAAAGAAGATCTAACTCCAATTCTCTTCAAACTATTTACCCAAACAGAAACAGAAGGAACATTACCAAACTCATTCTATGAAGCCACAGTCACCTTGATTCCTAAACCACAAAAAGACCCAGAGAGAGAGAGAGAGAGAAAGAAAGAAAGAATTTCAGATCTTCAGACCTGTCCTTCAGATCAAGATGTCTGTGAAGAGAGGCTTCTGTGTCTGATGAGCAGGACAGCAGTGACTACACAACCACCAACAAACAGATCTCTGGGTCCTAAAACACCAGCAATTGTGTTTCCCAGATGAGAGGAAACTCCATGGTGTAGAAAGCAATCAGAACTATTTTCAAGTTACCCAGCTAAACTCTAGAAGAGTTCCTGGATACTGGCAGGTGATCAGTTGCCATCCCAGAGCCACATTCCTGCTTGCTCTATTTATCATCTCAGACTGAACTGTGGAACCCAAAACACCACAAACTAGGTCTCCCTGTCAGAAGGAAAAACCACAGTGGAGGAAACATCAAGTCCAAACTCACACAGAAACTCAGCTCCAGAAACATTTTTGGGTTCTGTCAGGCTCCAGGCTATAGCCTCCTGATGCATGGATGAGTATTGCTCCTACTTGCCTTTGATTACCACTTGGGAACTGGGTCACTGAACTCCAAACTCAGACATAAAGAAGCCTGGGATCCATAGGATCAGTCCTCAGATTCTGCTCCAAGGTGCAACCTTTCTTCCTTGCCAAACTCACCAAACCTCAGTGATTCCTGGTTTTTCAAGAGTGCTGTGATCAGCAAACACAGTGTAAGAGCAGCAGCAGCAGCAGCAGGTCACTAAATTCAGAGTAAGAAACCCAATGGCAGGGCCACTCTTCCCAGGACTTCACCTCCTGAGAAGACAACCCCCATGACTACCAACAACCACAGTTAACACAAATGTCCATATGCCTGAGGTCAACTGTGGCAATTCCTGAGAAGAAGCAGCCACTTATTGACCATACCAAAAAGCTGTGCAGCCCTCCTTCAGGAACAATCATCTTCCCACCAAGAGGATTCCCCCACTCCAGGATTCCAGCAGCAGACAACAGAAACTAACAGCCAACACTATACACAGCAAAGTGGATAGAGGGCAGTGTAAAAGCACAACCGAAAAAAAAAAGCCAAAACAAGATGGCATCTCCAGAACCCAGCTATCAGGGACAAGTTGCTATGGACATCATATCATAAGTAAAAACAAAGAAGATGACATTACAGTTATGCTTATGAAGAGGATAAGAGTGACTTTCATATGCTGAAGATAACAATTGCAAAAACTGATACATCTCTCAGAGAAAAGTAAAATAGGAAATTTTTCCAAACAGAAAACATCTATGAGATCAAGGACACCATGAAAAGACAAAATCTACGAATAATAGGAATAGACAAAAAAAAAAAAAAAAAAAAACAAAGATTCTAGGCTCCAAGAAAATCATAGATGAAATGTTCCCAAAATAAAGAGATGTCTACAAATATACAAAAGGCCTACAGTACAGCAAAAAGAATAGAACAGAAAAGAAACTCCTCACTTCACATAGTAGTCAAAACAATAACTCTAAAGAAGAAAAATATTAAAGGCAGCAATGGAAAAAGGCCAAGTAACATATAAAGGTAGACCTTTCAAAATCACACCAGACTTCTCAATAGAACCTGTGAAAGCCAGAAGGGACTGGGCAGATGTCATGCAGATGTAGATGCCAACCCAGACTACTATAACCAGTAAAGCTTTCAATCAACTTAGATGGAGAAAAAATATATTCCATGACAAAACCAAACTTAAATAATGTCTACACAGTAAGCTTGCCCTACAGAAGATATTAGATGGAAAGCTCTAACCCAATGAAAACAACTACACCCAAGAAAAAGCAGGATTTATATAACATCACAAAAAATTAAAAGAAAACAAGCATAGAAACATAGTACACCACCAACTCCACAATAAAACGGAGCAACATTCATTGGTCACTATTATCGATCAACATCAACAGACTCAAATCACTAAAAAAAGAAACAGACTAACGGAACAGTTGTAGAAACAGCATCCAACATTCTGCTGCATCCAAGAAACACACCTCTGCAACAATGATGAGCACAACCTCAGAGTAAAGTGCTGGGAAAATGTTTTTTCAAGCAAAGGAACACAAAAAAACAAGCTGGAGTAGCTATTCTAATATATAATAAAATAGACTTTCAAACAAAGTTAATCAAAAGAGATAAGGAAGGGCACATCATTCTCATCAAAGAAAAAAATCCACCAGGAGGACATCACAATCCTGGACATCTATGCTCCAAATAAAAGAGCACCCATTTTTTGTAAATGAAACATTATTAAAGCTTAAATCATACATTGATCCTAACACTGTAATAGAGGAAGACTTCAACACTCCACTCTCAACTACAGACAGATCATCTAGACAAAAGCTAAATAGGAAAATAATTAACCTCACAGAGGTTCAAAATCAAATGGACTTAATAGACATTTTCACACAAACTCAAGAGTATAACTTCTTTTCTGCATCAAATGGAAACTTTTCAAAACCTGACTATAAACTCGGACACAAAAGAAGTTTCAACAGATACAAAATGATCGAAATAATCCCTTGTATCCTACCAAATCACCATGGCCTAAAACGTGACCTCAACAACAGAAATAAAGAAAACCTACATACACATAGAAACTAAACAACTCTCTACCAAATGACAGTTTGGTCAGGGAAGAAATGAAAAAAGAAAGTAGAGACTTGCTAAAAATCAATGAAAATGAAGACACAACTTACCCAAATTTATGGAACACAATGAAAGCAGTGCTAAGTGGAAAGTTCATAGCACCAAATGCCTCTGGAAAGAAGTTGGAGACATTTCCTACAAGCAACTTAATGCATACCTAAAAGACCTAGAACAAAAAAGTAAACACAACCAAAGAAAGTAGAGCACTGGAAATAATAAAACTCAAAACCGAAATCAATGAATTAGAAACAAAGAAAACAATATAAAGAATGAAAGAGACCCAGAGCTGTTATTTTTGAGAAAATCAACAAGGTAGATAAATCGTTAGCCAAACTAAATAAAAAACATAGAATAACTATCAAAATCAGCAATATCAGAAAGGAAAAGAGGAACATAAAAACAGACTCGGAAGAAACCAAACAATCATTAAGTCTTACTACAAAAGCCTATTTACCACAAAATTTGAAAATCTAAATGACATGGACAGTTTAATTGGTAGATTTCATTCACCAAAATTAAACCAAGATCAGAGAGATAGCCTGAATAGTCCTCTATTCCCCAAGGAAATAGAAGCAGTCATCAAAAGTCTCCCTTCCAAAACAAATAAAAAGCTCTGGACCAGATAGTTTCAGTGCAGAATTCTACCAGCCATTCAAAGAAGAGCTAACGTCAATTTTCTTCAAACTATTCCACAAAATACAAAAAGAAGGAACATTACCAAAATCATTCCATGAAGCCACAATTACCTTGATACTTAAACCACACAAAGACCCAATCAAAAAGAGAACTTCAGACCTACCTCTCATATGAACATTGATGTCAAAATACTCACTAAAATACTTGCAAACTGAATTCAAGAACACAAAAGATATTATCCACCATGACCAAGTAGGCTTCATCCTAGGCATAAAGGGGTGGTTCAATATATGGAAATCAATGTATTCCACCATATTAAAAAAAAAACTCAAAGAGAAAAACCACAGGATCATCTCCTTAGATGCTGAAAAAGCATTTGGCAAAATCCAAAAATATTCATGTTTAAAGTCTTGGAGTGATCAGGGATACAAAGAACATACTTAAACATAATAATGACAATATACAGCAAGCCTATAGGCAACATCATAATAAATGGGGAGAAACTTGAATCAATTCCAAGAAATCAAGGACAAGACAAGGCTGCTACTCTCTCCTCTCTCCATATCTCTTAATCAGAGTACTTGAAGTCCTAGCTAGAGCAATAAGGCAACTAAAGATCAAGGGGATACAAATCAGAAAGGAATAAGCCAAATATCATAATTTGCAGATGATATCATAGTATAAATAAGTGATCCCAGAAATGCTACCGAGAACTCCTTCAGCTGATCAATACCTCCAGCAAATTGGATACAAAATTTACTCAAAAAAAAAATCACTAGCCTTTTTATATAGAAAAGACAAAATGGTTGAGAAAGAAATTAAGGAAACTATACCCTTCACAATAGCCACTAATAACATACCTTGGGATGACTCTAACCAATCATGTTAAAGACCTGTTTGAAAAAAAATTTTTTCAAGTCTCTGAAGAAAGAAAACTAAGAAGACATTTGAATATGGAAAGCTCTCCCATGCTCATAGGTCGATAAGATTAACATAGGAAAAACGGCCATCCTACCAAAAGCAAATGACAGATTAAGTGCGATACCCATCAAATGCCAACACAATTTTTTTTACAGAACTTGAAAAAAAATTCTCAACTTCATATGGAAAAACAAATAACCCAAAATTGCCAAAACAATCCTTACAACAGATCAACTGGTGTTATCTCCATCCCTGATCTCAAGCTGTACTACAGAGCAATAATAATAAAACCGTCATGTTACTGGTATAGAAACAGAATGGTGGATCAATGGAATAAAATAGAAGCCCCTAAAATAAACCCACACACTTATGGATACTTGATTTTTTACGAAGAAGCCAAAACCATACAATGGAAAAAAGACAGCATCTTCAACAAATGGTGCTGGTCTAACTGGATATCTACATGTAGAAAAAAGCAAATAGACCCATATTCATCAACCTGCACAAAACTGAAATCTAAGTGGATCAAAGACCTCAACATAAAACATAAGACACAATAAACCTGTTAGAAGAAAAATTGGGGAAGAGTCTTGAACTCATTGGCACAGAAGACAACTTCCTGAACATAATACCAACAGCACAGGCTCTAAGATCAACAAGTAATGCGACCTCATGAAACTGAAAAGCTTCTGGAAAGCAAAGAACACTGTCAGCAGAACGAAAGGACAGCCTACATATTAGCAATGGAGTTTCACCAACCTTATAGCTGACAGAGGTCTGATATCTAGAATATATAAAGAACACAAGAAGTTAAAAAGCAACAAATCAAGTAATCAAATTTAAAAAATGGAGTACAGAACTAAACAGCGAATTCTACACAGTGGAACATCAAATGGCAGAGTAACAGCTAAAAAAATGCTCATGTCCTTTGTCATCAGGGAAATGCAAATCAAAATGAAACCGAACCCTATTGCATTACTGGATGGAATGAAACTTTTACAAACATTTTGGAAATCATTCTGGCACTTTCTCAGACAATTAGGAATAGTGCTTCCTCAATATCCATGTATACGACTTCTAAGCATATATCCAAAAGAAGCTCAAGTACACAAAAAAAGAACATTTGCTCAACCATGTTTGTAGCAGCTTTATTCATAATAGGAAGAACCTGGAAATAACCCAGATGCCCCTCAACTGAGGAATGCATATAGAAATGTGGTACTTTTACACAATGGAATACTACTCAGCAATTAAAAACAAGGAAACCATGAAATTTGCAGGCAAATGGTAGGATCTAGAAGAGATCATCCTGAGTGAAGTATCCCAGAAGCAGAAAGACACACTTGGTATATACTCACTTATAAGTGGATATTAGACCTATAATATAGGATAAACATACTAAAATATGCACACCTAAAAAAGCTAATCAAGAAGAAAGAAACTGGGTAAACTGATCAATACTCACTCAGAAAGACAAACAGGATGGACTTTGGAATAGGGAAAAAATTAAACAGGAAGCAAGACAAGAACCTACCACAGAGGGCCTCTGAAAGACTCTACCCAGCAGTATATCCAAGTAGATGCTGAGGGTCATAGCCAAACTTTGGGAAGAGTGCAGAAAATCTTATGAAAAAGGGAGAGATAGAAAGATCTTTTTTTAATTTAATTTAATTTTTTTATTATTAGTTACATTTTATTAACTCTGTATCCCAGATGTATCCCGCTCCCTTATTCCCTCCCAATCCCATCCTCCCTCTCTCATCTCCTCCCTACCCCTTTCCAAGTCCACTGATTGGGGAGGACCTCCTCCCCTTTCATCTGACCCTGTTTTATCAGGTATCTCCTGAGTCCTCCTCTGTGGCCTCGCAGGACTGCTCCTCCCTTGGGGGTGGGGAGGTCAAAGAGCCTGCCATTGAGTGTATGGATATAACCTAGAACCTTTGCTCAGATACCTTTGGTAGCTCAGTAACCAATTGGCTTCCCATAGTAAGGGGAACAGGTACTATTTCTGACAGGAACTCAAAGATAGAAAGATCTTAAAGGGACAAGAGCTCCACAAGGTGAGCAACAGAAACATGAAATCTGAGCCCAGTGATCTTTTCTGAGACTGATAATCAAGAAAGGACCATGCATGGAGATAGCATTGAACCCCTACACAGATGTAGCCCATTGCAGCTCAGTATCTAAGTGGATGCCAGAGTAAGGGGAACAGGGACTGTCTCTGACATGTTCTCAGTGGCTGCCTCTTTGGTCACCATCCCCTAATGGGGGAGCAGCCTTACCAGACCACAAAGGGAGAAAGTGCAGACTTTCTGGATGAGACCTGATAGGCTAAGGTCAGATGGAAGGGGAAGAGGACCTCCTCATCAGTGGACTTGGAGATGGGCATGAGAGGAGATGAGAGAGAGAGGGTATGATTTAGAGGGAATTAGCGAAGGAGCTACAGCTGGAATACAAAGTGAATAAATTTAATTAATATAAAAATACAAAATAAAAAATACACCGTGAATACATGTACTACCCAACTACTCTTTCTTATCTGCATTATACTCCTGCTGATTCCCTTCTTCTAATTAGTCCCCAGACTAGCTTTGTTTGTTTCTCCAAGTAACATGTAAGAAGTAACAGCTGCTGGGGATTGCTTAAAAATTCTAAAAGTGACTGAGGTATATTTTGTAAATGTTATGTCGTTAAAGATATCCACAATTAATTAATTAGACTGGCTTCCACACGCCTGCATGTCCCAATAACTTTCTTAGGCTGATGGGTGGGCACAAGGATGCCAGAGACTGGGAGTCCCAGTCTCAAGAAAACCCCACAGGGAAGGAAAGTTGCGAGAGTGATCACAGGTCACCCAGTCTTTCCATGGAAGGAGTCTCACAGACCACAGGTACCCGTCGCCATCACAACTGAGCTCCCACTGCCAGCACAGAGTGGCTGAATGCCAAGCTCTCCAGTACAGACAAGCTGCGTGCCCCAGTGCAAAAGAGACTGGAAATCCCTGTCCGGAGAGGGCCCCACAGGGAAGGAAGAAACCAAACCCTGCTGCTGTGATCACCTAGGATCTGCCTGGGGAAAGTCTAGCAGACCGCAGATCTCAAACAGGTGAGTACGCCAAGCCATCACATATCTGGGCCCAAGCAGGGAGCACAGAGTTATTGGGAACCCAGCTCCTGCAGACTAGCAGGCAGGCACATGCTCCGCCAGCGCAGAGGCCTGCTTTGTACCAACTACTCCTTACAGACAGAAATATGTGCCCCAACAACAGAGTCTTACAGTCACTGTCTGGAGAAAGCCTCACAAGGAACAAGGAACAAAGCAAAGGGGACGAACTTAGGCAACCCAGTATATCCCCGGAAAAGGTCCCACAGACTGGCCCAACCCAGGGAACTGCTGTGCCCCAGATAGCCTGCTGTTACCAGGGGAGCAGTACTCACCGCCACAGATTACCTCTTAGGTTCTGGGGCACAGAGTCCCAACATCAGACCTACAAAAGACCGGGAACCCTGAGATCAACCCCTAGATACTGCTCAAAGGGACAACCAGTTATCCCTAACAAAACCTACCAAACCATGGGACACACAGGTTACAGCAGCTGATCACTAAATTTACAGCAAGAAACCCAGAAGAAGGGCAGCTGTCTCCAGGACTTCTCCCAGTGAAAGGAGAGACCTCTTGACTAATCAGGACCACAGTTACCACCCAGGTCTCTATGCCTGAGGTGAGCTGTAGCAACTCCTGAAAAACACCGGCCATCCAGTGACTATACCCAAAAAGCTGAGAAGGCTTCCTTCAGGAAAAAGCATCTTCCTGCCAAAGGGATTCTCTCCACTACAGGAGTCCAGGAACAACGAGAAACTGACTTCAAACACCTAAGATAGACCAGTGAGTAGAGGACAGCTTAAAAGTTAAACCAACAAAAGCCAGAGCACTATAGCATCTCCAGAACCCAGTTATCCAGGGGCAAATAGCCCTAGACACCCCAGCATAATTGAAATTCAAGGAGATGACCTAATATCTATAGTCATGAAGAACATAACAGAGGAAACAAATAAAATACGAAAAGAAATAGAGGAAGCTACAGCAAACAGTTTGTGGCCTTTAGAGAAGAGATGCTTAAATCACTGAATGAAATAAAAGAAACAGAGGATTGATCAAACAAACAGCTGGAGGAATTAATGGAAAAACATGAAAATACAGTCAGACAGGGAAGGAAACCAACAAAATAGCTCAAGACCTGAAGATAGAATTGGAAAAATTAAAAAAAAAAATACACAAATGGAAGAAATTGTGGAGAGAAAGAACTTAGGGAAGAAAGCAGGAACTACAGAGGTTAGCATAACCAATTGGCTACAATAAATGGAAGAAAGAATCTCAGGTGTGGAAGATACAATGGAACAAATCGATGTATCTGTCAAAGAAAATGTTAAATCTAAAAATTCCTGACACAGACCGTCCAAGAAATTCAAGACAACATAAAAACACAAAACCTAAGAATAATAGGAATAGAGGAAAAAGAAGATTCCCTGCACCAAGGCCCAGAAAACATTTTCAACAAAATCATTGAAGAAAATTTCCCTAACTTAAAGGAGAGGCTGATAAGAATACAAGAGGTCTACAGAACACCGAATAAATTAGACCAGAAAAGAAAATCCTCCTGCCGCATAATAATCAAAACTGTAAGTATACAGAACAAAGAAAAAATACTAAGAGCCGCAAGAGAAAAAGGCCAAGTAACATATAATGGCAAACCAATTAGAATCACACCTGACTTTTCAACAGAGACTATGAAAGCCAGAAGGGCCTGGACTGATATCATGCAGACCCTAAGAGAACACAGATGTCAGCCCAGGCTACTATACCCAGCAAAACTCTCAGTCCTCATAGAAGGAAAAAACAAGATATTCAATGACAAAAATAAATTTCAACAATTCCTACAAACAAATCCAGCATTACAGAAGACACTAGAAAGGAAAATACAACCCAAGAAAATTACCTACATAAAAAAAACACAGGAAATAAATAACCTCACTACAGTAAAACAAAAAGCAACCAAGCACACAACCGTATGACCACAGCCAACATCAAATTCAAAGGATCTAACAGCCACTGGTCATTAATCTCTCTCAACATCAATGGACTTAATTCTCCAATAAAAAGACACAGACTAACAGAATGGATGCGTAAACAAAACCCAGCAATCTGTTGTATACAAGAAACACAGCTAAGTCACAAAAGTAGACATTACCTGAGGGTAAAGGGATGGAAGACAGCTTTCCAAGCAAATGGATGCAAGAAGCAAGCAGGAGTAGCCATTCTAATATCTGATAAAATAGACTTTCAACCAAAATTAATGAAAAGAGACAGTGAAGGACACTTCATACTCATCAAGGGAAAATTCCACCAAGAAGACATCACAATCCTGAACATCTATGCCCCAAATACAAGGGCACCACATTTGTGAAAGAAACATTGATAAAATTTAAACCACACATAGATCCCCACAAACAAACAGTGGGAGACTTGAACACCACTCTCAACAAAGGACAGGTCAACAAAACAGAAATTAAACAAAGAAACAATATCTCTAACAAATGTCATGAATCAAATGGACCTAAAGACATTTAGAGAACCTTACACCCAAACATAGAAGACACTAGAAAGGAAATTTACCTTCTTCTCAGCACCTCATCGAACCTTTTCCAAAATAGACCACATAGTTGGTCACAAAGCAAGCCTCAACAGATATAAGAAGATTGAAATAATCCCTTGTATCCTGTCTGATCACCATGGAATAAAGCTGGACCTCAGTAACAACAAATAGCAAAAAGAAATAACAACAGAAATAGCAAAAAGCCTACACATACATGGAAACTGATAAACTTGCTACTAAAAGACAGCTGGGTCAGGGAAGAAATAAAGAAAGCAATTACAGTCTTCCTAGAACTCAAAGAAAATGAGGACACAACATACCCAAACTTGTGGGACACAATGAAGGCAGTGCTAAGAAGAAATTTCATAGCACTAAGTTCCTTCAAGAAGAAATTCGAGACAGAGGATTCAAACAACTTAATGCTTCACTTAAAAACCTTAGAAAAAGAAGAACCAGACAAATCAAAAAGGAGTAGACAGCTGGAATTAATCAAAATCAGGGCTGAAATCAATCAATTAGAAACAAATAAAGCAATTCAAAGAATCAATGAAACCAAGAGCTGGTTCTTTGAGAAAACCAACAAGATAGACAAACCCTTAGCCAAGCTAAGTAAAAGGCAGAGAGACACCATCCAAATCAACAAAATAAAAAATGAAAAGGGGGACATAATTACAGACACTGAGGAAATCCAAACAATAATTATGACTTACTACCAAAGTCCATACTCAACAAAATTTGAAAATTTAAATGAAATGGAAAATTTTCTTCATAGATTCCACTTACGCAAGCTAAATCAGGACCAGGTAAATCAATTAAATAGTCCTATATCCCCCAAGGAAATAGAAGCAGTCATCAAAAGTCTCCCATCAAAAAAGCCAAGGACCTGATGGTTTCGGTGCAGAATTCTACCAGACATTCAAACAAGAGCTAACTCCAATTCTCTTCAAAGTATTCCACAAAATAAAAACAGAAGGAACATTACCAAACTCATTCTATGAAGCCACAGTCACCTTGGTACCTAAACCTCACAAAGACCCAACCAAAAAATAAAACTTCAGGCCAATCACCCTTATGAACATTGATGCAAAAATACTCACCAAAATACTCGCAAACCAAATACAAGAACACATCAAAGATATCATCAACCATGACCAAGTAGGGTTCATCCCAGGTATGCAGGGGTGGTTCAATATACCGAAATCCACCAATGTGATCCACCATATTAACAAACTTAAAGAAAAAAACCACATGATAATCTCCCTAGATGCTGAAAAAGCATTTGACAAAATCCAACATCCATTCATGTTTAAAGTATTGGAGAGATCAAGGATACAAGGCACATATCTAAACATAGTAAAGGCAATATACAGCAAGCCTATAGCCAACATCAAACTGAACAGAGAGAAACTTAATCATTACCACTGAAATCAGGGACAAGACAAGGCTGCCCACTCTCTCCATATCTCTTCAACATAGTTCTGGAAGTCCTTGCTAGAGCAATAAGACAGTTGAAGGAGATCAAGGGGATACAAATTGGAAAGGAAGAAGTCAAATTATCACTATTTGCAGATGATATGATAATATATGTGAGTGACCCCAAAAACTCTACCAGGGAACTCCTACAGCTGATAAACACCTTCAGCAAAGTGGCCGGATACAAAATTAACCCAAAAAAATCAGTGGCCCTCCTGTATACAAAAGACAAAAGGGCTGAAAAAGAAATTAAGGAAACAACACCCTTCACAATAGCCACAAATGACATAAGGTACCTCGGAGTAACCCTAACCAAGGAAGTCAAAGACTTGTATGAAAAAAATTTCAAGTCTTTGAAGAAAGAATTAGAAGAAGAGAAGATGGAAAGATCTCCCATGCTCATGGCTTGGAAGATTAACATATTAAATTTGTCCATCTTACCAAAAGCAATCCACAGATTCAATGCAATTGCCAAATTACCAACACAATTCTTTACAGACCTGGAAAGAAAAATTCTCAACTTTATATGGAATAACAAGAAACCCAGAATTGCTAAAACAATCCTCTGTAATAAAAGATCTTCTGGAGGTATCTCCATCCCTGATCTTAAGTTGTACTATAGAGCAACAGTTTTAAAAACTGCATGGTACTGGCATAGAAACAGAATGGTGGATCAATGGAACCGAACAGAGGACCCAGAAATAAACCCACACACTTATGGACACCTGATTTTGACAAAGACGCCAAAACCATACAATGGAAAAAAAGATAACATCTTCAACAAATGGTACTGGTCCAACTGGATGTCTACATGTAGAAAAATGAAAATAGAACCATACTTATCACCCTGCACAAAACTGAAGTCCAAGTGGATCAAAGACCTCAACATAAAACCAGACACATTAAATAAGCTAGAAAAAAAAGTGGGGAATACCCTAGAACTCATTGACATAGGAGACAACTTCCTGAAGAGAACACCAACAGCACAGGTTCTAAGAGCAACAATCAATAAATGGGACCTCATGAAATTGAAAAGCTTCTGTAAAGCAAAGGACACTGTCATCAAAACAAAGCAACTGCCTACAGATTGGGAAAGAATCTTCACCAACCCTTTATCTGACAGAGGACTCATATCCAGTATATATAAAGAACTAAAGAAGCTGAAAAGCAGCAAACCAAGTAATCCACTTAAAAAATGTGGAACAGAGCTAAAGAGAGAATTCTCAATAGAGGAATATCGAATGGCAGAGAAGCACTTAAAGAAATGCTCAACCTCATTAGCCATTAGGGAAATGCAAATCAAAACGAACCTGAGATTTCACCTTACACCCATCAGAATGGCCAAGATCAAAAACTCAAGTGACAACACATGCTGGAGAGGTTGTGGAGAAAGGGGAACCCTTCTCCACTGCTGGTGGGAATGTAAACTTGTACAACCACTCTGGAAATCAATCTGGTGCTTTTTCAGACAACTAGGAATAGCACTTCCCCAAGATCCAGCCATACTACTCCTAGGCATATATCCAAAATTGGCTCAAGTACACATAAAAGACATTTGCTCAACCATGTTTGTAACAGCTTTATTTGTAATAGCCAGAAGCTGGAAACAACCCAGATGCCCCTCAACTCAAGAATGGATGCAGAAATCGTGGTACATATATACAATGGAATATTACTCAGCAATGAAAAATAAGAAAATCATGAAATTTGCAGGTAAATGGTGGGACCTGGAAAGGATCATCCTGAGTGAGTTGTCCCAGAAGCAAAAAGACACACATTGTATATATTCACTCATATAGACATACAACATAGGACAAACCCACTAAAATCTGTGCATCTAAAGAAACTAAGCAAGAGAGAGGACCCTAACTAAAATGTTCAATCCCCATCCTGAAAGGCAAAGAGGATGGACATCAGAAGAAGAATAAAACAGGAAACAACCTAGGAACCTGCTACAGAGGGCCTCTGAAAGCCAGAAGAATAAAATAGCAAACAAACTAGGAATGTACCACAAAGGGCCTCTGAAAGCCTCTTCCCTGCAGACTGTGAAAGCAGATACTGAGCCAGATGGTCAACTGTTGGGCAAAGTGAATGGAATTTTATGTAAGAAGTGGGAAATAGTAAGAGCTGGAGACGACAGGGTCTCCACAAGGAGAGCAACAGAACAAGAAAATTTGAACACAGGGAACTTCCCAGAGACTCATACTTCAACCAAGGACTATTCATGGAGATAACCTAGAACCCCTGCACAGATGTAGCTCATGGCAGTTCAGTGTCCAAGTGGGTTACATAGTAATGGGAACAGGAACTGCCTCTGACATAATCTGATTAGCCTGCTCTTTGAGCACCTTCCCCTGAGGGAGGAGCAGCCTTACCAGGCCACAGTAGAGGACAATGCAGCCACTTATGATGAGACCTGATAGACTAAGATCAGAAAGGAGAAGAGAACCTCCCCTATCAGTGGACTTGGGGGTGGCATACATGCAGAAAGAGGAGGGAGTGTGGGGTCTGGAGGGGAGGAGGAAGGAACTTATGGGGGGATACAAAATGAATAAAGTGTGATTAATAAAAAATTTTAAAAAAATAAAAAAAGAAATTATGGTCAACAAATACATCCTTTTAGAAGTTATGCTGCTGTTTCTTTTTTTAATTTTTTATTTTTTTCTTATTAGTTACATTTTATTAACTCTGTATCCCAGCTGTATCCCACTCCCTCATTTCCTCCCAATCCTACCCTCCCTCCCTCATCTCCACCCTGCCCCTTTCCAAGTCCACTGATAGGGGGGGACCTCCTCCCCATTCATCTGACCCTGTTTTATCAGGTCTGCAAAGTCCTCCTCTGTGGCCTAACAGGACTGCTCCTCCCTTGGGGGGTGGGGAGGTCAAAGAGCCAGCCACTAAATTCCTGTTAGAAATAGTCCTAGTTCCCCTTACTATGGGAAACCAATTGGATACTGAGCTACCAGGGGCTACATCCGAGCAGACGTTCTAGGTTATATCCATACATGGTCTTTGTTTGAATGTCAGTCTCAGAAAAGACCCTGTGCACAGATATATTTGGTCCTTGTGGAGCTCCTATCCTTTCCCCATCATACTAACTCCCCTTCTTTCATATGATTCCCTGTACTCTACTGAAGTTTTGGTTATTAGTCTTAGTGTCTGCTTTGAAACACTGCTAGGTAGAGTCTTTCAGATGCCTTCTGTGGTAGACTCTCGTTATACGTTCAATGCACATCCCGTCTGTCTTTCTAAATGAGGATTGATCATCTTACCCCGTGTCTGCTCCCAATATTTACTCAAGTACACAACAGGGATATTTGCTCAAACATGTTTATACAAATAACCAGCTTTATTTGTAATAGCCAGAACCTGGAAACAACCCAGATGTCCATCAACGGAGGAGTGGATACAGAAATTGTGGTATTTTTACACAATGGAATACTACTCAGCAATCAAAAAGGAGGAAATAATGAAATTTGCAGGCAAATGGTGGGATCTAGAAAGATCATTCTGAGTGAAATATCACAGAAGGAGAAAGACAAACACGGTATGTACTTGCTTATATAGACCTATAAGATATGATATACATAATGAAATCTGTGCTGCTGTTTCATATGTAATTTTATTCATTGCATATTGTTAAGTTGTCAAATTGCAACATAGGCAGACATTATGTATGCTATTTGAATTACATAATTAGGTACATAAAAGCAAAATAACATTGCTTATTTAAGTCCAAATATACATTACAAAATATTAGCCACTATAACCAAAATCCTTAGCAACGATGAGTTTCCATGAATAACATATGCTCAACTTACAAATGTAAATATGTTTAATATGAAAATTAAAACATAGTGATAAAACATTGTAATGCAAATCTAGGATACAAACAAATCCTTGCCCCTAAATTAAGTCTGGGATTTTCCTTGTTGGCAGGTTATATCTTTCCTAGGGAAAATATTTCTGGCAGCAGAAAAAGTATTATCTTCAGTTGAAATAAGAATAATCTTTTGGGATTTTGAAAATAAATATACCTTAATATATATGTATAAATATGTCTATATTTCCTTTGTCTTTATATATAAATTTAAAACTCAAATGTATTTATATTTAGATCACAAAGGACATTCACTTTGAATTTAGCCTTCTTTTTGCAAGTGGCTTTTAAATTTAAATCACTGTAATTCTTACTTGCCTGCCTCTGCCTCCCAAGTACTGGGATTAAAGATGTTAACCACCACCTGGCTATGGATTCCTTAGAAGAGTTGTTCTCATGTGGTTGTCCTGGTTTAATTTGGTTCTCCATTTCCCCTTATTTTGTAGTACTAAGGGCAAACTTTCAATTTTTGGATATGTAATCTATCATCCTTGTTTATTTATTATGAATTTATTCTCAGCAAATTTTAATATTCTAGTTCAAATTAAACATGAAGCCAATTTGTCCATTATTTCAATATTTCCAGATGTTTTGTCTGCCTTGCTTTATATGAGCTGTGTAAAATTTGGTATCTTCACTAAGTTTAGATAGGTTGTGCCATTTCCATTCATGTGTCCTATGACCAGATATTTTTGCCACTTATCTGACAGTGAATGATTTTTCAGTTTGATGACCTTATATCTACATCATTTCACACGTACCATGAATTGGAGTAGACAGATTTTCGTTTTGCTTTCTTAATTTTTTGTCTTAGAGCCAACAGTGCTGTGAGGATTTTGTGGTTCCTTCACCAATAATGGCCATTCCATCCCCTGGGCTATAGCCTACTGTTTTCCATTAATTTTGGTTCCATCCTTGGTTGATGAACCATCAGTAAAACATAGCTTAGCCAAATGTTCTGATAATTTCATCACATAAATAGGTGCTGCTTTTGGGGGAGAAGTAGGTGAATTAGGGATGGGGATTATAGGCAAATGAGCTATTTTCCTGAGAGTGGTAAGTCACAGACCCCATCGCTACCATATCCTAGTCACTAAGGAATTCAGGTAGGTAAGGAATTCCACTGTCATACTTTGCCTTCTATATCTTAGCCTATTAAGGACCCATGCCTTTGAACAGATTCAATACATCATTCTAAGGGGTGCCCTTATGACCATAGGGTGGTTGGCAATGCTAGAGTACAAGGTTCTCCATGACTCATAAAATATCCAGATTTGTTTCTCAAAGAGAGAATATTTATTCTCCATATATAGAAAGCATTTGCAATAGACACTAAGAGGAAAATGTTGATGGACTTCTTTTTCTTTCTGTTTTTCTTTCTTTTCTTTCTTTCTTTCTTTCTTTCTTTCTCTCTCTCTCTTTCTTTCTCTCTCTCTCTTTCTTTCTTTCTTTCTTTCTTTAATTTTTGCATTATGAAAAGGCCCCAGTTACCAATTCACCAATAAATATGATATGAATATTTAGAGTGTCACTTGGTTCCATATTGGCCAGGGGACTTAATGCAGAGGACTTAATCCAGCAGTCACTAGAGCTGCTGTTTGTTCCTGTCCCATTGGAACTTTTTTGCCTTTCTAGTAACCATGTAGAAGGCTTTTTATAATAATCTGTAAATATGGTATGTGATTTCTCTATTATGCAAACAAACCAATTAGATGCTGAATATGAGTTTTGTTCCTGGGTGTTATGCTCCACCACCACTACCTTGCTCTCTGTAACTCTAGAATTTAGAAAACAAGTTAATTTATAGAGATCTGCCTGTCTCTTCTGGGATTAAAGGCATGAGCTACCACTGCCATGCTCAAATATTTTATCTTAGCTCCATATTAGTCCAACTCTTAGATATTTAGAAAGCAAGTTTGTACTATAGTAACCCTTTGAATTTACTTAATACATTTATATCTTTTACCTATATTTTTAATAGCAAAAAAATATTCTTTTTATTTTAAGAAGAAAACTCCAAGCTTGATGTTCAAGATAACATGGGCCATATAGCAATTTACAGTCTCACATTCCAATACAGAATTAAGACATATGATTTTAGAAAACCCATTTTCATTTCAAGCCAATAAGGCAAGTATGCTTTTGGTAAATTACCATTCCAAAACTCTATTTATTTATTTATTTATTTATTTATTTATTTATTTCATGCCTGATAAAATGAAAGTGTTCATAAGATAATTTGTACTGAATGAGCAAGCTCTCTGCTGATGAACTATCACCTCTTGTTATACGAGTGATATCTTGTGTTTGGATCTAATTTATATCAATTTTGATTGCATACACAGCTTTTCTTCTCCTGTGGAAACAAAGACAAAACATCTTTCCTAGTATGACAATAACCCGGTTTCTATTGTGATGTCAACACATCTTTAAAATATACAGGTTTATTTAAGTCAGCAGATATTTTGTTGTTGTTGTTGTTGATTTTCTCATCCCGTGTCTCTCAGCAGCTGTTATGTCCTGCTTATGGACAACCTAAACTCTCTGTGAGTGTTCTGGATAATACTTTTTGATACTTTTTCAGAAGAATTATTTTATAGTTTGTTTATGAGGCTGGAAGAATGTTAATCTGTATTTTCCACTGCTGCCACAAATCATGATGTTGGCTATAAGCTTGTTGTATATTGACTTTACTATGTTAGGTATGTTACTTGTACCACTCATTACAAGAATTTTAACTTGAAAGGGTGTTTGAGTTTTGTCAAAAAATTTTTTTTGTAGTCTATGTATATGATTGTTAGAATTTTGGAACCAAACCTGTTTCTGGATTGCCTAGCAACTTATGATGTCATCGTGTGTCGCCAGCCAGTTGGCCACAACTGGAATGCATGGTTATCTTGCCCCTTAAAGGGACCAGCCAGCCATGTGGTCCCTCTCTTGGTTCTTTCTCTCTTGGTCTCTCTTGCTTCTGCCCTCTTCTCTCTTGGCCTCTTGGCATTCTCCCCTTTCTCTATCTGGGCGCCCCCTTCTATCTCTTTCCCCTATCACACCGTTCTTTCCTCTCTCTCCCTTTCTCTTTATGTCCACCTAATAAATCACTTTCATATAAAAGATCTGTCGTATGCCTAATCATCATTATTTAATTTGTTCCATAACCTTACATTGGTGCCGTGACTGGGATGGGTCCCATGGCCTTGCCAGAACCTTTTGAACTCCTCTGGGACAATATGGATTTGTACAGTAGATCTTCTCTCTTCTATCTATGCCTGGCAATCTTTACTTTCCCTCAACTATCTACTGTGCATGGTGCATCTGTCCCCCTGCCTGCGTAGTCATCAAAGGTGCTCTCCCAGTTCCTTCTGCAGTGCTACCTTCTGCTTGAACCTATTCCAGGCCCATAGCAATGACCGGTGGCCTGAGGCATCCCTCCTCAGCACCAGCAGCAGTGGGTCGGGCTTCCAGGTTGCCAAGCTCCAGGAACTTCCATGGCCCCAAGATCAACTTGAAAAAGTCGCTATTGCTTCCTAACCTCAGCTTAAAAAGCTTTACTTTGTCTCACTGTTTTTATACACACACGTGTTCTGTCAGCGTCAGCATGGTGGCGGCTGGCTCCCTGCTTTTGCTACTGGACCGGGAACCACATGGCGGTCTCGCTGCTGCTACCCACGGCTTGGGCTTGTTCACTGCCAAAGTCCCGAAACCCAGAAAATGCCAAAATTGCCTTGAGAAAATCTGCTTGGTCTGTTATTTTAGGTAAGAAATCACTGGGAAACCTGTACATAGATTTGCACAGATACCCGAGCTTCCTTGAGCAAGATTTTAAATCTCCAGAGAGATGATCACTGCCATGTTTGTTTTGGGAGAAAACGGGCAGAACCATACCTTCCCTAATGCACATGGCTTGGCGGTCATTTTGATTCAGGGCAAACGGGCTCTGTCTTGCATCGCGCTCTCTCTCCCCCACTCCTGCAGTGTTCCAAGCCGCTTTGGCTTTCAATATTGTGACCACCCTAAGAGGCTATGTTGAAGCTTTAAAAAATATTTTCTTTCTAATTTCTGTACACTCTGCTCATTATATATATATATATATATATATATATATATATATATATATATATATGCTTTAAATTCTTAATCTAATAATTTATAAATTTTCTCACTGGGTTTACATTTATAAGACTTCCTTAATCATAACTAACTTTTTATTTTATTTTAGACCAGGAAAATGACAAGCCTCACTTTGAATTGGTATGGATTTTTATAAAAAAAATCAAGGTTCTGTTTTACTATCTATAATTCAACCCTGCTTCAAAGAAAATTTATATAACAATAAAATTTCAAAGTTATAAATCTCTACTCAAAATAAGTTGGTTTAAAGTGTACATCTAAATGTCTATGTCTTTTCAGTTCCTAAATTAACACATGCTGTTGCTGTTTTTCTTGCCATGTGCTTCCCGTGATCTGGATTCACCACTAGTATTTCTGGCTAATGGGTTTGCTTTAGTAAATTCAAACAAAATTTTAAAATTGCTTTATACTGTTCTACTAAATTGTTGATTTTAAAATTCATAACTGGAGTTGATTACTACATATAACATTTCGCCAATAGTCTAAATTAAGATCTATTAATTTTAGAGGATTTATTTATGTAAAATCTTGGTCGTTGTGCTGTATCTCTACTATTAAAGGTTAAAATATGCTTGGTCTTGTTTTCTTAAAATGGTATTATTGTTGATCTATAGTATAGCCTTAGACTTCTATAAGCTATAAACATTTTATATACTAAATCCTACAAAAAACTACTGTGGTCTTACTTTCATGGACTATATTTATGACTTTGAAGGTTCTAACTTAGCAAGAACAAAATCTAAATTCCTAATATTTTGTGGTTAACAAATTCAAGTTAATGATCATCTCATAGATGTCCAAATATATATTTATAGTCCTACCAATACAAACATGGTCTCACTGCAATCTTTAATAAACAGCTGGGAATGGTCCTTAAGTCACCATATAGGAGTTGATAAAAATAAGAACCTTCCTGACAGGCCTATCCGGAGAAAAAGCTATGCTCTAGACCTTGCTGCTTCTCTGAGGCTGCTGGCATTCCTGCACAAAAGACAAGAGGTCTGCAGTGAACCATCCCACTGGGATTTAGCCAAAAGTCAGTACTATCAGGGACTGTTTCAAATGCAGCCAAAGGAGACACTGGTCCTATAGCTGTCTCAAAAAGCCACACAGCCTGCTGGCAGACTGGCCTCTGGAAGTCAAAATGCTCCCTTGCAGGTTTGTCCTCTGTACCCAGCCATGGAGCACAACCAGAACAAGAGACATAGACACTTCCAGCCTTCTAACTCTTTGGCCTGGTGCAGGACAAATATATGGCTCCTTGATTCTGTGATCTCCACCACTCTGGCCCAGTTCAGAGTAACATTACAGGTCTGTTTTGGCCTCACAATGGGGTACCCCAGACAGTGCCAACTTCTGCTTGGGAGACATCAGATGCCTTCCCAGTTCTCTTCATATGCAGGAGAGCAGGTCTTACTGCTAAATCCTAGAACTGATATTGACAGGCCTACACACAATATGCCTTGTTGTCAGATTTTAAAAAAAGGCCTAACTGTTACCTTTACCATCCCTTTATGTAGCTAAAGGACAATAAATGTTCATAAAAGTCTCACCTATGTTTCATGGTAAATAATTAGATACAAAGCCCCCCCCTCAAAAAAGTATTATACATGTTTGAGAGTTTAAGAAAATGCCTTAAGATTGGTAAACAAACATACCTATGCAACAAATATAAACACTACCTCAGAGTAAAGGGCTGGAAAAATGTTTTTCAAGCAAATGGTTCCAGAAAACAAGCTGGAGTAGCCATCCTAATATCTAATAAAATAGACATTCAACCCAAGTTAATCAAAACATAAAAGGAGGGCCACTATGTTCTCATCAAAGGAAAAATCCACCAAGAGGACATCACAGTTTTGAATATCTATGCCCCAAATACAAGAGTACCTACATTCGAAAAGGAAACAATATTAAAGCTTAAATCACACATTGATCCTAATACCGTAATAGTGGGAGACTTCAACACTCCACTCTCACCATGCGACAGATCAACTAGACAGAAAACAAATAGGGAAATAAAAACGCTTACAGAGTCCCTAAATCAAATGGACCTAATAGACGTCTACAGATCTTTTCATCCAAACTCAAAAGAGTATACCTTCTTTTCAGCACCGCATGGAACCTTCTCCAAAATAGACCATATAGTTGGTCATAAAGCAAGACTGAACAAATACAAAAAGATTGAAATAATCCCTTATATTCTATCTGACCATGATGGACTAAAGCTGGACCTCAACAACAACAGAAATAACAAAAAGACGACAAGCACATGGAAACTGAACAACTTGTTACTCAATGACAGCTGGGTTAAGGAAGAAATAAAGAAAGGAATTAAAGACTTCTTAGAATTTAATGAAAATGATGGCACAACATATCCAAATTTATGGGACACATTAAAAGCAGTGCTCAGAGGAAAATTTATAGCACTAAGCGCCTTCAAGAAGAAATTTGTAACATCACATACAAATACCTTAATGGCCCAACTGAAACCCCAAGAAAAAAAGAAGCAGATGCTCCCAAGAGGAACAGGCGCCTGGAAATAAACAAACTCAGTGCTGAAATCAATCAATTAGAAACAAAACTATTCAAAGAATCAATGAAACAAAAAGCTGGTTCTTTGAGAAAATCAACAAGATAGACAAACCCTTAGTCAAACTAACTAAAAAGCAGAGAGAATCTATCCAAATCAGCAAAATCAGAAATGAAAAGGATGACATAACTACAGACACTGAGGAAATTCAAACAATCATTAGGTCATACTACAAAAGCCTATACGCCAACAAAATTTGAAAACCTAAATGAAATGGACAATTTTCTTGATAGATTCCATCTTCCAACATTAAGTCAAGATCAGGTAGAAAGTCTGAATAGCCCTATATCCCCCAAGGAAATTGAAGCAGTCATTATCAGTCTCCCCTCCAAAAAAAAAAGCCCTGGGCCAGATGGTTTCAGTGCAGAATTCTACCAGACCTTCAAAGAAGTGCTAACACCAATTCTCCTCAAACTATTCCACAAAATAGAAACAGAAGGCACATTACCAAACTCATTCTATGAAGCGACAGTAACCCTGATACCTAAACCACACAAAGACCCAACAAAAAAAGAGAACTTCAGACCTATCTCTCTTATGAACATTGACACAAAAATACTCAATAAAATACTTGCAAACCGAATCCAAGAACACATATAAGATATCATCCACCATGACCAAGTAGGCTTCATCCCAGGCATGCAAGGGTGGTTCAATATACTGAAATCCACCAATCTAATCCACCACATAAACAAACTGAAGGAGAAAAACACATGATCATCTCCTTAGATGCTTAAAAAGCATTTGACAAAGTCCAACACCCATTCATGTTTAAAGTCTTGGAGAGATCAGGGATACAAGGCACATACCTAAACATAGTAAAGGCAACATACAGCAAGCCTACAGCCAACATCAAACTCAATGGAGAGAAACTTCAATCAATCCCACTGAAATCAGGGACAAGACAAGGCTGCCCACTCTCTCCATACCTCTTCAACATAGTACTTGAACATAGTAATAGCCAGAGCAATAAGACAACTAAAGGAGATCAAAGGGATACAAATCGGAAAGGAAGAGGTCAAAGTGTCACTATTCGCAGATGATATGATAGTATATATGAGAGACCCCAAAAATTCAACCAGAGAACTCCTCCAGCTGATAAAAACCTTCAGCAAAGTGGCATGATACAAAATCAACTCAAAAAAATCAGAAGCCTTCTTATACACGAAAGACAAAAGGGCCGAGAAAGAAATTAGGGAAACAAAACCCTTCACAATAGCCACTAATAACATAAAGTACCTTGAGGTGACACTAACCAAGCAAGTGAAAGACCTGTTTGAGAAAAACTTCAAGTCTCTGAAGAAATAAATTGAAGAAGATATCAGAAGATAGAAAGATCTCCCATGCTCATGGATTGGTAGGATTAACATTGTGAAAATGGCCATCCTGCCAAAAGCAATCTGCAGATTCAATGCAATTCCCATCAAAATACCAACTCAGTTCTTTACAGACCTTGAAAAAAAGATTCTCAGCTTCATATGGAGAAGCAAAAAACCCAGAATCTCTAAAACAATCCTGTACAACAACAGATCATCTGGAGGTATCTCCATCCCCGATCTCAAGCTGTACTACAGAGCAATAGTAATAAAAACTGCATGGTATTGGCATAAAAACAGAAAGGAGGATCAATGGAACCAAATAGAAGGCCCAAAAATAAACCTACACACCTATGAATACTCAATTTTTGACAAAGAAGCCAAAACCATTCAATGGAAAAAAGACAGCATCTTCAACAAATGGTGCTGGTCCAACTGGATGTCTACATGCAGAAAAATCAAAATAGATCCATATTTATCACCCTTCCCAAAACTAAAGTCCACGTGGATCAAAGACCTCAACATAAAACCAGATACTCTTAATCTGTTAGAAGTAAAAGTGAGGAACAGCCTGGAACTCATTGGCACAGGAGACAACTTCCTGAACAGAACACCAACAACACAGGCTCTAAGAGCAACAATCAATAAATGGGACCTCATGTAACTGAAAAGCTTCTGTAAAGTAAAGGACACCGTCATCAAAACAAAAGGACTGCCTACAGATTGGGAAAGAATCTTCACTAACCCTTTATCTGACAGAGGACTAATATCCGGTATATACAAAGAACTAAAGAAGCTGAAAAGCAGCAAACCAAGTAATCCACTTAAAAAATGGGGAACAGAGCTAAACAGAGAATTCTCGACAGAGGAATACTGAATGGGAGAGAAACACTTAAACAAATGCTCAACTTCATTAACCATCAGGGAAATGCAAATCAAAACAACCCTGAGATTTCACCTCACACCCAAGATGAAGAACTCAAGTGACAACACATGCTGGAGAGGTTGTGGAGAAAAGGGAACCCTCCTCCACTGCTGATGTGAATGTAATCTGGTACAACCACTTCGGAAATCTATCTGGCGCTTTCTCAGATATTTAGGAGTAGTGCTTCCTCAAGACCCAGCTATACCACTGCTAGGTATATACCCAAACTTAGCTCAAGTACACAAAGGGGATATTTGCTCAACCATGTTTATAGCAGCTTTATTTGTAATATCCAGAACCTGGAAACAACCCAGAAATTGTGCTATTTTTCATAATGGAATACTACTCAGCAATCAAAAAGGAAGAAATCATGAAATTTGCAGGCAAATGGTGGGATCCAGAAAAGATCATTCTGAGTGAATTGTTACAGGAGAAAGACAAACACGGTATATACTCGCTTATATAGACCTATAAGATATGATAAACATGATGAAATCTATACCCCTAAAAAGATAATCAAGAGAGTGGATATGGGGTAATATGATCAATCCTCATTTAGAAAGACAGATGGAGATGGAATGTGCATTGAACGTATGACAGCAGTCTACCGAAGGCATCTGAAAAGACTCTAACTAGCAGTGTTTTCAAAGCAGATACAAAGACTTATAACCACACCTTTGGCAGACTATAGGGAATCATATGAAAGAAGGGGAGTTAGTATGATGGGGAAAAGATAGGAGCTCCACAAGGACCAAAGAAACCCACATTTGTAAAAGGAACATTAATAAAATTAAACCACACATAGATCCCCAAACATTAATAGTGGGAGACTTCAAAACCTCACTCTCAACAAGGGACAGGTCAACAAAACAGACATTAAACAAACAAACAATGTCTCTAACAGAGGTCACGAATCAAATGGACCTAACAGACATTTACAGAACCTTACACCAAAGCACAAAAGAATTTACATTCTAAGCACTTCATGGAACTTTCTCCAAAATAAACCATATGTTTTTTCAGAAAGCGAGCCTCAACAGATACAAGAAGATTGAAATAATCCCTTGTATCCTATCTGATCACCATGGAATAAAACTGGACCTCAACAATAAGAGACATAGCAAAAAGCCTACACATGCATGGATACTGAACAACTTGCTACTAAATGACAGCTGGGTTAGGGAGGAAATAAAGAAATTAAAGTCTTCCTAGAATTCAATGAAAATGAAGGCACAACATACCCAAACTTGTGGGACACAATGAAAGCAGTATTAAGAGAAAAGTTCACAGCACTAAGTGCCTCCAAGAAGAAATTTGAGACATCTCATTCAAGCAACTTAATGGCTCACCTAAAAACCCTAGAAAAAGAAAAAGCAGACACACAAAAAAGGAGTAGGCAGCTGGAAACAATCAAATTCAGGGCTGAAATCAATCAATTAGAAATGAATAAATCAATTCAAAGAATCAATAAAACCATGAGCTGGTTCTTTGAGAAAATCAACAAGATAGACAAACCCTTAGCCATGCTAACTAAAAGACAAAGAGACACCATCCAAATCAACAAAATCAGAAATGAAAAGGGGGATATAACCCCAGACACAGAGGAAATCAAAACAATCATTAGGACTTACTTCCAAAGTCTATATTCCACAAATTTTGAAAATCTAAATGAAATGCACAATTTCATTGATTGATTCCACTTACCAAAGCTGAATTAAGACCAGGTAAATCAATTAAATAGTCCTATAATGCCTAAGGAAATAGAAGTGGTCATCGAAAGTCTCCCATCCAAAAAAAGCCCAGGACCAGATGGTTTCATCACAGAATTCTACAAGACGTTCAAAGAAGAGCTAACTCCAGTTCTCTTCAAACTATTCCACAAAATAGAAACAGAAGGAACACTACCAAACTCTTTCTATGAAGCCACAGTCACCTTGGTACCTAAACCTCACAAAGACCTAACAAAGAAAGAGAGTTTCAGGCTGATCTCCCTTATGAACATTGATGCAAAAATACTCAACAAAATACTTGCAAACCGAATCCAAGAACACATCAAAGATATCATTCACTATGACCAAGTAGGCTTCATCCCAGGTATGCAGGGGCCGTTCAATATATGGAAATCCATCAATGTGATCAACCATATTAACAAACTGGAAGAAAAAAAAACCACACAATAATCTCATTAGATGCTGAGAAAGCATTTGACAAAATCCAACATCCATTCATGTTTAAAGTATTAGAGAGATCAGGGATACAAGGCACATATCTAAACATAGTAAAGGCAATATACAGCAAGCCTATAGCCAACATCAGAGACAAGACAAGGCTGCCCACTCTCTCCATATCTCTTCAACATAGTTTTGAAAGTCCTTGCTAGAGCAATAGAACAGTTGATGGAGATCAAGGGGATAGAAATTGGAAAGGAAGAAGTCAAATTATCACTATTTGCAGATGATATGATAGTATACCTGAGTGACTCCAAAAATTCTACCAGGGAACTCCTACAGCTGATAAACAACTTCAGCAAAATGGCTGGATATAAAATTAACTCAAAAAATCAGTAGCACTCCTGTATACAAAAGACAAAAGTGCTGAGAAAGAAATTTGGGAAACTACACCCTTCACAATAGCCACAAAGGACATAAAGTCCAAGACTTGTATGAAAAAAATTTCAAGTCTCTGAAGAAAGAATTAGAAGAAGATATGAGAAGATGGAAAGATCTCCCATGCTCATGGCTTGGCAGGATTAACATAGTAAAAACGGGCATTTTACCAAAAGCAATCTATAGATTCAATGCAATTCCCATCAATTTACCAACACAATGTTTTACAGACCTTGAAAGAAAAATTCTCATCTTCATATGGAATAACAAGAAACCAAGAATTGTTGAAACAATCCTCTACAATAAAAGATCTTCTGGAGGTATCTCCATCCCTGTTCTTAAGTTGTACTATAGAGCAACGGTAATAAAAACTGCATGGTACTAGCATAGAAACAGAATCATCCATCAGTGGAACTGAACAGAAAACCTAGAAATAATCCCACACATTAATGGACACCTGATCTTTGACAAAGATGCCAAAACCGTACACTGGAAAAAAGATAGCATCTTCAATAAATAGTGCTGGTCTAACTGGATATCTTTATGGAGAAAAATGCAAATAGACCAATGTTTATCACCCTGCACAAAACTAAAGTCCATGTTGATCAAAGACCTCAACATAAAACCAGATACATTAAATCTGTTAGTAGAAAAAGTGGGGAACACTCTAGAACTCATTGGTACAGGAGACAACTTCCTGAACAGAACACCAACATCACAGGTTCTAAGATCAACCATCAATCAATGGGACCTCATGAAACTGAAAAGCTCTGTATAGCAAAGAACACTGTCATCAAAACAAAACGAATGCCTACAGATTGGGAAAGTATCTTCACCAACCCTTTTTCTGACAGAAGGATAATATCTAGTATATATAAAGAACTAAAGAAGCTGAAAAGCAACAAACCAAGCAATCCAATTAAAAAGATGGAGTACAGTGATAAACAGAGAATTCTCAATAGAGGAATATCAAATGGCAGAGAAACACTTAAAAAAATGCTCATCCTCATTAGCCATCAGGGAAATACAAATCAAAACAACCCTGAGATTTCACCTTACACCCATCTGAATGGCCAAGATCAAAAACTCAATTGACAACACATGCTGGAGAGGATGGGAAGAAAGGGGAACTCTTCTCCACTGCTAGTGGGAATGTAAACTTGTACAACCACTCTGGAAATCAATCTGACACTTTGTCAGACAACTAGGAATAGTGCTTCCTCAATAACCAGCCATACCATTCCTAGGCATATTTCCAAAAGAGGCTCAAGTACACAATAAGTGCATTTGCTCAACCATGTTTATAGCAGCTTTATTTTAAAAGCCAGAAGCTGGAAACATCCCAGATGCCCCTCACCGAAAAATGGATACAGAAATTGTGGTACACCTACAACATGGAATATTACTCAGCAATGAAAAAATAAGGAAATCATGAAATTTTCAGGTAAATGGTGGGAACTGGAAAGGATCATCCTGAGTGAGCTGTCCCAGAAACAGAAAAACATGCTCGGTATATACTCACTCATATAGATATATAATATAGGATAAACCTACTAAAATCTGTACATCTAAAGAAACTAATCAAGAGGAAAGACTCTGACTAAAATGCTCAATCCCCATCCTGAAAGTCAAATAGGATAGACATCAGAAGGAGAAGAAAACAGAAAAGAAGTTAGGAGCCTCCCACAGAGGGCCTCTGAAAGGCTCTGCCCTGAAGACTATGAAAGCAGATGCTGAGGCTTATGGCCAATTGTTGGGCAGAGTGCATGGAATCTTATGAAAGAAGTTGGAAATAGTAAGATCTGGAGAGGACAGGAACTCCACAAGTAGAGCAACAGAACCAGAAATTTTAAACACAGGGCTGTTTCCCAAGACTCATACTCCAACCAAATACCATGCATGGAGATAACCTAGAACCCCTGCACAGATGTAGCCCATGGATGTTCAGTGTCCATGTGGGTTCCATAGTTATTGTAATAGGGACTGCCTCTGACATAGACTGATTGGCCTGCTCTTTGATCACTTCTCCGTGATGGAGGAATAGTCTTACCAGGCCACAGAAGATTACAATATAGCAATTCATGATGAGATCTGATAGACTAAGATCAGAAGGAAGGAGAGGAGGACCTCCCCTTGGACTTGAGGAAGGGCATGTGTGAAGAAGGAGGAGGGAAGGTAGGATTAGGAGGGGAGTAGGGAGGGGTTTATGGGGGGATACAAAGTGAATAAAGTATAATTAATAAAAGTTAAAAAAGAAAAAAAGATTGGTTAACATAAGTTATGCATGATTGAGAGTCTAAAAATGTGTCTTAAGGTTGGCAAATACAAATTATAAATACTTAAATGTCTAAAAAATATTTTTAGGTTTGATAAATGCAAATTATAATGGCTACAAGGTCTAAGGTATTTTAAGATATCCTCAATAGCTAAAATTACTTAATAGTTCCTCCTGTTGTATTGACTGTCCAGAACTTTTACCTTTATCAATACAACTCTAATTTATTAATATAATTCTAAAACAAAGACATTCCACTTTAACACCTACTATCATGGTTCCAAGCTCAAGATTTTAAATCTCCATAATGTATGCTTATACTAAAAGTTAAGATCAAGTGAGTTTCTCTTCTACTTCATGAAAGACTTGTGCATTTTCAGAGCTCACCTTAAAGAATGCTTATGTTGTTAACACAAATGTGTATGTCTACTGCCTTTTCTACAATGTGTATTCCAGTATAGATGACAATTATGAGGCTAACATGTCTAAAATTTTATCTCCTTTGTAAAACTTAAGAGTAATTCTTCTAAGCTGCAAAAGTCCACCTGATTTCACCTCTCAGTCAATGGGGCTTCAGATAAGTACTATACTTACTTATTGCCTATCTCAGAAAGTGGATTCTTCCCCTTTCCCTGGTTTTGGGACTTCCCCTTCCTGGCTACCAGATTGCTATCTACTACATGCAACACCGGCTGGATTGAAGAGTTCTCCTCATTGGCCAGCTACTAGATTGGTGAGTTCGCCTCATTTGTCAGCATAAAATGTCTCTCTTCATAGGGGAAGCTTGACTGTTAGACATCCAGCAACTTCCCACTATCTTCTGATATGGAGGGACTGCCCCTCATCCACATTCTTCACTGGCTATGGTTGACTCTCTGCTGGACTGCCATTTAGGACTTCTTTTCCCTTTGGAGTGGGTATGTTGTGCCTTTATTTTCATTGAATTTTAGGAAGTCTTTAATTTCTTTCATTATTTCTTCCTAATCCAGCTGTAATTGAGTAGCAAGTTGTTCAGTTTCCATGTATGTGTAGGCTTTTTGCTATTTCTGTTGTTGTTGAGGTTCGGGTTTAATCCATGATGGTTAGATAGGATACAAAGGATTATTTCAATCTTCTTGTATCTGCTGGGCTTGCTTTCTGACCAACTATATGGTATATTTTGGAGAAGTTTACATGAGGTGCTGAAAGAAGGTATAATTTTTTTAATTTGTGTGACAAGTTCTGTAGATATCTATTAGGTCCATTTGATTTTGAACCTCTGTAAGTGCCATTATTTCTCTATTTAGCTCCTGTCTGGGTGATCTGTCCCTTGGTGAGAGTGGAGTGTAGAAGTCTTCCATACTTAAGGTGTTGGGGTCATTGTGTGATTTCAGGTTTAATAATGTTTCATTTGCAAATGTAGGTGGTATTGTATTTGGGGCATAGATGTTCGGAATTGTGATGTTCTCCTGGTGGAATTTTCCTTGATGAGAATGAAGGAGCCCTCTGGTTGAAAGTCTGTTTTATTAGATATTAGGATAGCTACCACAGCTTTTATTCTGGGTCCATTTGCTTGAAAAACTTTTTACAGTCCTTTACTCCGATAGTGCTTATCTCTGTTGCAGAGCTGTGTTTCTTGGATGCAGCAGAATGTTGGATTCTTTTTCTGCAACCATTCTGTTAGTCTGTGTCTTTTTTTTTTTTTTTTTTTTTGGAGAGTTGAGTCCATTGATGTTGATAGATAATAGTGATCAATGAATGTTAGTTCCTTTTATTGTGGAATTGGTGGTATTACTGTGATTGATTGCTTGTTTTCTTTTAATTTTTTTTTAAATTATCTTTATCCTATGTTTTCTTGGGTGCAGTTGTTTTCATTGGATAGGAGTTTTCCTTCTTATATTTTCTGTAGGGCTGGTTTGTTGTGTAGATATTGCTTAAATTTAGTTTTGTCATGGAATATTTTGTTTTCTCCATCTATGCTTTTTGAAAGCTTTACTGGTATAGTAGTCTGGGTTGGCAATTGTGGTCCCATAAAGTCTGCATGTCATCTGCCTAGACCCTTCTGGCTTTCATAGTTTCTATTGCGAGGTCTAGTGTGATTCTTATAGGTCTACCTTTTTATGTTAATTTGTCTTTTTCCCTTGCTGCTTTTAATATCTTTTCTTCGTTCTCTAGATTTAGTGTTTGACTATGATGTGATGTGAGGGTTTTCTTTTCTGATTTAGTCTATTTGGTGTTCTGTAGGCCTCTTGTGTATGATTAGGACCATCTCTTTCTTTAAGTTGGGAAAATTTTCTTCTATGATTTTCTTGAAAATATTTTCTGTTCCTTGGAGTCTGAAATCTTCTTTTTCATCAATTCCTATTATTCTTAGATTTTGGCTTTTCATGGCATGCTTGATTTCTTGGATATTTTGTGTTTGGAACTTTTCTGATTTTACTTTTTCTTTGGGAGACATATCAACTTCTGCAAGTGTGTCTTTAGCACCAGAAATTCTCTCTTCCATCTCTTGTATTCTATTGGTGATGCTTACCTTTGTGGTTCCTGATCTTATCTCTCGGTTCTCCAGCTCCAGGATTTTCTGTTTTCTTTATTTATTTTCATGCCTTGCACCATTTCCTTCATCTTTTTGAATGTGAATTCCTGTCTCTCTATGATGGTCTCTATTTTTTTGTTCATTTCCTCTCTATATGCCACTAACTGTTCGTCTACTTCTTTGGTTGTATTTGCTTGTATTTCTTTGAGAGTTTTTTTTTTTTTTTTTCATTTCCTCTTCGTTTGCCTCGAGCTGTGTGGCTATTTCTTTGAGAGATTTGTCTGTTTCCTCTTTATGTGCCTCTAATAACTGGATAAACATAGCTTTAAAACCATTATCCTGTGTTTCTGATGAATTGGAGTATGCATTGATTTGAGGTGTTGCTGGTGAAGCTATAATGTTCTGATTTTTGTTGGATGTGTTTTTATGCCAACCTCAGGCCATTTGCTTATTCGTAACCTTCACAGTTTGTTCCTGATTTCTGTAGATCACACTGGGAACATCTTTCTCTAGTGTCTGGTGTGTTCTTCAGGAAAATGAAATAGGTTTACTGCTTTGAGTGTGGGCTTTGGTGTTCCTGCTGTAACTAAGGGAGGAAGATCCACAGGAACTGAAAGACAAATGCAAGTGAGCATGTGCATGTGCTTGTAAGTTTGCCTTGAAGAACAGGATGCTAGAGAATGTAGATTCCTGAAATGTGAGGCAGTGGCATTGTGAAGGCACAGAAGCAGTTGTGAGCACTGGAGGTCTTCAAGAGTGCGGGTGGTGTTAGCTGGTACAATGCACTTGAGCAGATTTCCTGAATACTTCAGTAGCCTACAGGCCACCAGTATTCAGCTCTGTCTGGGCTCCAGGAGTTGTTTGCCTGAATTCCACTTGTAGACCTGCAGAACAGGGGCTTCAGTGTTGAGAACATTATCCCTAGAATCCCTACACAAACAGTGGGTGTGTGGGTGGGAAGGATCTGATGTCTGGCTGCTAGCTTAGAGGGACCCTGCATCTGGCAATCTACAGGCACTTGAAGACACAGTCACTCTCTAGCAGTTCAAATTGGAAAGCAAAGGGGTTTCCCCTTGTTCTCTACTCTCAGGTTTGAGCCTGCTGGTTTAAAATGCAGTCGTAGGAACTCTGTCAGCTCAGTGGTGCTGCAACCACAGAATTTGGGAGTCCAGCTGCAGCAGTGGAACTGGTATGCCAGTACACATGCCTTCTGGGAAGTCTTTTGGAGCCACAATAGTCCGTGGACCTGGGTGGCCCAGGTGGCTTGGTGAACTTGGGTGGTTTGGCTGGTCTGGCTGACTTTGGTGGCTGTACAGCCAGTTGTCTGTAATTAGGCTGAATATACAGTCACTGGCTTGGAGGCCCTGTGGGACCTGTACAGCTGCTTGTGGACCTGGGATGCAGAAGGCTGGTACTGAGGATCCAGGACACAGAAGGGTGGTACAGATGGCAGGTGTAGCTGCTGAGCTAGTTGCCCCATCTCTGCTGTTTCATTAAACAGGCAGTGAGTTCTGTGCTAAGAGTCTCAGGCACTGAGGGTCGCCTCAGCTGAGGAGGAGGGAAGCCTGTAAAGGGGAAGTGCAGAGAGATTGAATGTTTGCCACTCTCTGTCCCCAGAGAAGTCCACAGGTGACTTAAATCTAAATAGTCTCAGCTCAAATATTGTCCTTTCTTGTCCAGGAAGCCTCAATGTCAATTTTCTGGCTTCAGCTTCCCTCCATTCACCAATTTTGAAGTTTCAGATCCTCTCCCTCTCAGATAAGGTGCACACTGGTCGCCGCTATCTTGGATCTGCCCATACACTCTATTTTTATTTTGATAGTAACGTCCTTAAAGGAAGTGTCAATCTTTTTATTTCTTTTTCCTTTCCTTTCCTTTCCTTTCCTTTCCTTTCCTTTCCTTTCCTTTCCTTTCCTTTCCTTTCCTTTCCTTTCCTTTCCTTTCCTTTCCTTGCCTTGCCTTGCCTTGCCTTGCCTTGCCTTGCCTTGCCTTGCCTTGCCTTGCCTTGCCTTGCCCTTGCCTTGCCCTTGCCTTGCCCTTGCCTTGCCCTTGCCTTGCCCTTGCCTTGCCCTTGCCTTGCCCTTGCCTTGCCCTTGCCTTGCCCTTGCCTTGCCCTTGCCTTGCCCTTGCCTTGCCCTTGCCTTGCCCTTGCCTTGCCCTTGCCTTGCCCTTGCCTTGCCCTTGCCTTGCCCTTGCCTTGCCCTTGCCTTGCCCTTGCCTTGCCCTTGCCTTGCCCTTGCCTTGCCCTTGCCTTGCCCTTGCCTTGCCCTTGCCTTGCCCTTGCCTTGCCCTTGCCTTGCCCTTGCCTTGCCCTTGCCTTGCCCTTGCCTTGCCCTTGCCTTGCCCTTGCCTTGCCCTTGCCTTGCCCTTGCCTTGCCCTTGCCCTTGCCTTTGCCTTGCCTTTGCCTTGCCTTTGCCTTGCCTTTGCCTTGCCTTGCCTTGCCTTGCCTTGCCTTGCCTTGCCTTGGCCTTGCCTTGCCTTGCCTTGCCTTGGCCTTGCCTTGGCCTTGCCTTGGCCTTGCCTTGGCCTTGCCTTGCCTTGCCTTGGCTGTCTAGTTTCTGGTCTAGGCTGTCTAGTTTCTTCATGTACACATCAGATTTAATTCTCTATGTTCAATGAGTTGTGAGGTTGTTGTCTTTGGCAATAGGACCCCTCTTTCAGTTTGCATAAAGCAACCTTTTGTCTTAGTAACAGACTAGATTGTTTAGAGGTGTCCATGATACCCTTGTCCAACAACTCAATTGACTGTAACCCAACCTATGCACTGGAAGCATCACCTGGTTAGCAGGAAATGATGGCCAGTTGAAACTCCATATCCTCTGTTACAGGAAGTCTTCATTAGGATCACCTCCATACATTCTAGGAAGTTGCCACTACACAAGGTGTCCACATGATTCCCAAAGAGATTCCCTACTTTCTTTTTTCTTTCTTTCTTTCTTTCTTTCTTTCTTTCTTTCTTTCTTTCTTTCTTTCTTTCTTTCTTTCTTTCTTTCTTTCAGAGAGGTTGCTCTGTGTAGCCCTGGCTGTCCTCCACTTACTTTGTAGACCAGACTGGCCTCGAGCTCAGAGATCTGCATGTGTCTCTGCCTCCCTGAGTGTTGGGATTACAGTCATATGCCAATGTACCTGCCAGTAAGTGTCATTCTTATACTTCATACTTTTTTTTTTTTACAACATGATGGATAAATTGCTGACAGTGACTGAAAGCTGTAACTGAGTCATATATAGCCAAGATGAACTTGGGGATGAGGGATTTTACCCAGAAGTAGCATAAAAAAAAACAAAACATAATTTTCCAGAAAAAATGCAAGTTCTGGTAAGAGGTAGGGAAACGATTCTTATTTAAAAAAGCATTTAATTGGGGGTATGCTTAACTAAGATTGAAATGTAATAACATCTTCAAAGCCCCTTTTGTATTGTAAGATGACAGAATCACAGATTTTATGGATTAGTGTCTGAATATCTTGTAAGGAAGTCAAAGTTTTGTGCCCATACCTTAATCATAGGTGACAGCTTCTCAAATCTCACTGATTATAGAAAATTATTTTCCTCTTATTTACTTTTTCTTTGGCACATATTTCTTTAGAATTTGCCAATTATGTTTCTTTATTCTAAGAACTAGGTCCTTAGTGAATACTTTGTTGTCTTAGTTTGGCTTTCATTATTTTGAAGAGGCACCTTGACTATGGCAACTCTTATCAAGGACAGCATTTAATTAGAGCTGGCTTAAGTTTCAGAGGATTAGTCCATTTTCATCATGGTGGGAAGCATGGAAGCATGCAAGCAGACATGGTGCTGGAGAAGCAGACTTCTACATCTTGGTCTGCAGGCAGCAGGGAAAGTCTGTGTTCCACACTGGGCATAACCTGAGCATATAAGAGACCTCAAAGCTCTCCCTCACACTGACACACTTCCACCAACAAGGTCACATCTACTTCAGCAAGGCCACACCTTCTAATAATGCCATTCCCTATGGGCCAAGCACTCAAATACATTAATCTATGGAGACCATACTTATTCAAACTGTCACTATCAGAAAGCAAATTATCTATCAATAGAACAAAGTTATCTTTAGACTTCTGATATTCTGTTAATTTGTGAGTTACACAGTCATTTGCTGTTTTAGTTACTATTACATTGTTTTAAAGGCTGAGGATCTGGCTTGCTTCCATGTATGTGGACCTATCTGCATTTCCCACGTGGCAGGCCTGGGTTGGCTACCCAGAGGCTATTTAAGCTGTGGGCTGGCTTTCCCCAGGGTCCGAGAATTGTTCAAGGTTCCTGAATAAACTGCATTGAAAATAAATAAATAAATAAATAAATAAATAAATAAATAAATTTCACTTCACACTAAAAAAAAAATAAAATAAAATAAAACATATTCAGATCCTGGCAAAAAAAAAAAAAAGAAAGAAACATCATGACCACAGCAATTTTTATTAAAGAAAAGGTGTTTAATTAAGGCTTGCTAACAGTTTTAGAGGGTTAGTCCATGATTATTATGGTAGGAGTAAATAGTTTTGTTGCTGGAGCAATAGCTGAGAACTTTACATCTTGACTCAGAGGCTGTAGACAGAGAAGGGGGGAACTGGCACAGGGTTTTGAAACTTCAAAACCCACCCCTAATGACACATCTCCTCCAACAAAGCTGTACCTCCTGCAATAAGGCCATACTTTCTCTAACAGGACCATACCTCCTAATCCTTCCTAAAAAATTCACTAAGAACTAATCACACAAATATATGAGTCTATAGGGACCATTCTCATTCAAACCATCACATTTAAATCTTATTTATTATGTCATTTTTATATCATATATTATATTTATTATGTAGATATCAATTCCAGCTATGTCTCCTCCCCCTGTGATCCAGAATATACATGAGTAAAATGTGGTGTCTCTATGTAAGAGGGTTTGAAAATATTTATAAAGAAGACTTGTGGTTAAGAAATTTTGAAGACAATCCATTAGGTGGAGACTAATTCTAGGTTGGATACTGTTAATTAGCTAAGACAATTATTTTCAAAACCTCATATCATTAAGGATGGCAGGCTAAAGATGTGTGAAAATATAATAGGCAACCAAGCAACAGTCATTTCTTTTCTTAATTAATTAATTTATTTATTTGTGTATTACAATTTATTCATTTTGTATCCTGACTGTATCCCCCTCCCTATATAACTATGTGGTTTTTTTTTATTTTTAAAATAATTTTTATTTTTTTATATTAATCACAGGTTATTTACTTTATATCTCAACCATAGCCACCTCTCTCATTCCCTCCCAATCCTACCCTCCCTCCCTCATCTCCTCCCTGCCCCTTTCCAAGTCCACTGATAGGAGAGGTCCTCTTCCCCTTCCATATGAACCTAGCTTATCAGGTATCTTCAGGATTGGGTGCCATGTCCTCCTCTTTGGCCTAGCAAGACCTTTCCTCCCTCGGGGCAGGGGAGGTGTCAAAGAGCCAGCCATTGCTAATCAAGAGGTAGGACTCTGAATAAAACACTCAATCCGCATCCCGAAAGGTAAAGATGGACATCAGAAGAAGAAGAAGAAGAAGAAGAAGAAGAAGAAGAAGAAGAAGAAGAAGAAGAAGAAGAAGAAGAAGAAGAAGAAGAAGAGACAGGAAACAAGTTAGGAGCCTCCCCACAGAGGGCCTCTGAATGGCTCTACCCTGCAGACTACCAAAGCAGATGCTGAGACTTATGGCCAACTAACTGTTGGGCAGAGTGCATGGAATCTTATGAAAGAAGTGGAAATTAGTAAGATCTGGAGAGGACAGGAACTCCACAAGGAGAGCAACAGAACCAGAAAATGTGAACACAGGGGTCTTTCCATAGACTCATACTCCAACCAAGTACCATGCATGGAGATAACTTAGAACCCCTACACAGATGTAGCCCACGGCAGTTCAGTGTCAAAGTGGGTTCTATAATAATGGGAAGAGGGACTGCCTCTGAGATAAACTGATTGGCCTGCTCTTTGATCACCTCCCATTGAGGGGGGAGCAGCCTTACCAGGCCACAGAAGATGACAATGCAGCCACTCCTGATGATATTTGATAGACTAAGACCAGAAGAAAGGAGAAGAGGACCTCCCCTATCATTGGACTTGGGGAGGGGCATGCGTGAAGAAAGGTGAGGGAAGATGGGATTAGGAGGGGAGGAGGGAGGGTTTTATGGGGGAAAACAAAGTGAATAAAGTGTAACTAATAAAAGTTAAAAAAAATTAAAAAAAGAATTATATATATATATGGAGAGAGAGAGAGAGAGAGAGAGAGAGAGAGAGAGAGAGAGAGAGAGACCAGCCATTGAGCCATTGAGTTCATGTCAGAAATAGTCCCTATTCCCCTTACTAGGGTACCCACTTGGATACTGAGCTACCATGGGCTACATCCGATCAGGGGTTCTAGGTTATATCCATACATGGCCCTTGGTTGGAGATACAATCTTATAAAAGACCTCTGTGCCCAGATATTTGGTCCTTGTGGAGCTCCTGTCCTCTCCAGGTCATACTAACTTCCCTTTCTTTCATATGATTCCCTGCACTCTGCCCAAGGTTTGGTTATGAGTCTCAGCATCTGCTTTGATACACTGCTAGGTCTTTCAGAGGCCCTCTGTGGTAGGCTCCTGTCCTGTTACTTGTTTCTCCTACATCCAATGCTCATCCCATTTGTCTTTCTAAGTGAGGATTGATCATCATACTCCAGGTCCTCTTTCTTGTTTATCTTCTTTAGGTGTGCAAATTTTAGTTTGTTTATCTTATTTTATATGCCTAGTACCCACTTATTAGTAAGTATATATTGTGTGTGTCTTTCTGATCCTGGGATACCTCACTCTTCACTCAGGATGATCTTTTCTAGGTCCCACCATTTGCTTGCAAATGTCATGATTTCCTTGTTTTTAGTTGCTAAGTAGTATTCCATTGTGTAAACGTACCACAATTTCTGTATCCAGTCATTTCTATTAACAGAGGGAAGGATATAATTCGCATTCTGAAGGTGGCAAAGTGACTGACCTTGTTTATGTGTTATATTTAAATGATCTCACAGTGATTTATTCTCATGTTGGTATTCTATGAAACTGTTTAGGTCCAAGAAGAGAAGAGGTGGGTTTAATGATGAATATTAGGCAAGTGTATAGTAACATGGAAGCCTAGGTTACATTACTGCTTGGATGTTAAACTTCTGATGTTTCAAGAAGCCTTTTAAACACATTAAACATTCAGAAGTTCACAAACACTTCATAGTGACTGCAAATAGAAATGTGTTTCCAAAGATGTTGAGAAAACTTACTGGAGATATTTGTGTGGTTCAACGTTTTATTTTCATTTTACTTTTCTGTGGACTGGCTGTTGGCTATAAGCAACACTGCAAACTGCAAGAAGACCTAGGAACCATTGTTTAGATTATGACTGTGTTGTACCATCATTTCTGTGCATCACCTTTCTGTCTACCAACTTACCCATTAGCCTGAAACTGAATAAATTGTATATCCTTATTCTGATTATCATGCCCTTTTAGAGATAAGCTAAACATATTTTCAGTGTCCCTATATGACAAAGTCAGGGAATGTAGATGTCACAGGAGGTGGTCTGTTGCTTTAAATTATCACTGATGTTATACTTGCCTTAATTTCCTTGCTGATGAGAAAATAAAAGTATGCAAAGTAAAATGATAAGGTTAAAAAGGAATATATCTAGTCATCAGTACAAGCTAACATTGTTATTAGCATTGTAAATTATGGTTCCAAACACTGAAAATATTTTTTTTCTGAAGCATTTATAATTTATGTATCTTCTTAGAGTATATCTCTGGGTCTTTTGATAAAAATAAAATTTTATAAAGAACATTATAAAGATGAATACCAATTAATAGGGTATGTAGATAGGATAACTCTGCATTTACCCATAATTTGTTGTTATATATACTTCCATAAAATATCAAGTGAGATAAGAGTTCAAAAAGAACAGTGATGAATGATCACCATATTCTAGGGGGTCATCAAATTTTGATGTGGCAGCACTTTTCACTTTGTACAAAAAATATCATTATTTTTTTAAAATATCATTACATTTCTCACAGATGAATAGTTTTAATAGAACAATGTTTAAGCTATGTAAAAAATAAACAAGCTCTAAACTTATCATTGTTAGATTCTACAAGCATAAAATTGTTCTGTCAAAGTGCTTACAAAGTTTCTGAAGATTCAGACTCAATTCAGTCAACTTAATTATGAACCAGTGAAAAATAAAGTCCAGTCTTCATACTTTTACTAGCACTCTCTCATATTATATTCAAACACTGTTTATTTAATATTTGTAGTGTCATATCTCATTATAACAAAAAGGAAGCCAGAATAATTTCTCATGTTTTAAAATTAAAAATCAGCACAAGGAACAACAACAATAACAACAGCAAAATAAAATGGCATTATTGTTCAGGAATCTGTCAGACATAAAAGCAAACATAACTACATTGTGAATGAAGCAGGAGAGGCTAATGGGTAAGAATCAATGAGTTATTTTGTTGGTATTGTATCAGTAAGACAGTTCTATACCTGCCCCAGCTCCCAAATAAGACACAGAAACTTACTGTATCTATTATTACCTTAAGGTACTAAGCTGGGCAGATCCTGAGTTATTCTAACCTAGCACTGCTGGCCTAGGCTATGTCCCAGTCTCTTACTGGCATCTGCTTCTTTGTCTGTGTCCCACTGGTGACCTCTGCTCTCTCTCTGGTCTCTACCTGGGACCCCTTCTCTCTCTCTGCCTGGAAGTACCACCTCCTAATCTTGCCTCAGCTTACTGGCCATCAGATATTTATTAAAACCAATAAAGTAATGGTGAACAATGTTTACAAAACACTGAGACAAGAGATGCTTCATGAAATTACAATACCAAAACCCAGCCTGTAATCAGATCTGCATCAGAATGGAAATCAGTATTTGAATAATACAAGGATAATCTTTACACAGTGCACAAAAGCATAACTCCAAAATTATGTTACATGCTCTCAATGTTAAAGATAAGTGAATCTTGCTATTTATTTTACCTTACCCGCATTAGAGTAGCTAAGGAATAGTTAAGATTAAAATATGACTATATACTTTGATATATGAATGGGTAAAAGGAATGCTTATTCTGTTGGTGGAAATACAAACTGCTGTAATCATTATAAAAATACTTGTGAAGATTCCTTAAACACCTAAAACAAACAAAAAAACAAACAACAAAAAATATGTCCACAACATGATCCTACTATATAACCGTTGAGAATATGCACAAAGTATTCTATATCCTACTGTAAAGATACCTGATAATTCATATTCACAGCTGTTGTGTTCATAATAGCTTTAAAATGTAAATACCTTAGATGTCCATCAACTACATAATGGATAATAATAATTAGTGTATTTAGATAACAGTATTATTCACTGTTAAAAAATAAAATTGTGAAAATAACAAGAAAATTAATGGTGCAAGAAGTAATTATTCTGTTTTGTTTATTTATCTTATTTATTTGTTTATTTTTTATTATTTATTAAAATGTATTCACTTTGTATCCCAGCTGTGGCCTTCTCTCTGATCTCCTCCCAATTGCCCCTCCTTCCCTCTTGTCCCCTTATGCTCCTTCCCTAGTCCACTGATAGAGGAGGTCCTCCTCTCTTTCTTTCTGACCCTAGCTTATCAGGTCTCATCAAGAATGGCGACAATCAAGTGGTATTGTGTTCCTCTGTTACCTGGCAAGGTGCACCCCCCAAGGGTAGGCTATCAGAGAGCCTGCCACTGAGTTTATGCCAGAGACAGGTCCTGCCCCCTTACTAAGAAACTCACTGGAGACTGAGTCTATGGGTTACATTTAAGCAGAGGTTTTAGGTCCTCTCTATGTATGGTCCTCGGTTGGGGTATCAGACTGGGGATACATCAATGTAATTCACTACATAAACAAACAGAAGAAAGAAAAAAAAAAAACCTATCATCTCCTTAGATGCTAAAAAAGCATTTGACAAAATCCAACACCTCCTCAAGTTTAAAGTTTTGGGGGGATCAGGGGTACTAGGCAAATACCTACACATAGAGAAGGCAATATACAGCAAGTTTATAGCCAACATCAAACTAAATGCAGAGAAATTTAAATTCATTCCACTGAAATCAGGAACAAGGCACAGCTGCCCACTCTCTCAATATCTCTTCAACATAATTCCTCAAGTCCTTGCTAGAGCAATAAGACAACAAAAGGAGATCAAGGGATTACAAATTGGAGTGGAAGAAATCAAAGTATCACTATAGACAGATGATACAATAGTATAAATTAGTGAGCCCTAAAATTCTATGAAGAGCTCCTCCAGCTGATAAACACCTTCAGCAAAGTAGCCGGATACAAAAATTAACTAAAAATACTCAGTATCTCTCTTGTATGCAAAGGACAAAACGATGGGAAGAGGGACTGCTTCTGACATAAACTGATTGGCCTGCTCTTTGATCACCTCCCCCTGAGGGGGGAGCAGCCTTACCAGGCCACAGAAGAAGACAATGCAGCCATTCCTGATGTGATCTGATAGACTAAGATCAGAAGGAAGGAGAGGAGGACCTCCCCTATCAGTGGATGTGGGGAGGAGCATGCATGCAGAAAGGGGAGGTAGGGTGGGAAAGGGTGGGGGAGGAGAGAGGGGCTTATGGGGGGATACAAAATGAATAAAGTGTAATTAATAATAAAAAAATGAGGAAAAAAAGAGATAAGGTAAACAACACACTTTACAATAGCCACAAATAACATAAAGTACCTTTGTGTGACTCTAACCAAGCAAGTTAAAAAAATAAAAAAAGAAATCAAGTGTTTGAGGAAAGAAATTGAAGATGTCAGAAGATGGAAAGATCTCCCATGTGCATGGATCAGTAGGATTAACATAGTGAAATGGATATCCTATCAAAAACAATCTATAGATTTGACTCAATTCCCATCAAAATACCAACACAATTCTTTAGAGAACTTGAAGGAAGTAATCATTCTGAATGACATAACACAGATGAAGCAAGTAAAGTGGTGTGATGGAAGGAAAGAAAGATAGAGGGTGAGAGAGAGAGAGAAAGAGAGAGAGAGAGAGAGAGAGAGAGATTTGCACATTTAGAGCTGTCAGGGAAATAAAAATTAAAATGACTCTGGCATTTCACTCACTCAGTGTGGTTGTTTGAATAAAATTGGCCCTATATATAGTCTCATATATTTGAATGCTTAATTACTCCAGAGTGGCAATATTTGAGAAGGATTAATAGGTGTGCCCTTGTAGAAAATGTGTCACTGGAGGTGGGCTTTCAAGTTTCAAAATCCCACGCCAATCCCACTCTCTTTATCTCCACCTGTGGATAATGATGTAAAACTCTCTTTTTCTTCTCAGCACCATGTCTGCCTGTGTGCCACCATGCTCCTACCATGATAATAATGGACTAATCTATTGAAACTGTAAGTAAGTGCCCAATTAAATGTTTTCTTTTCTAAGAGCTGTCTTGATCATAGTGTCTCTTCAAAGCAATAGAACAGTGACTATGACTCCAAATCAGAATGGCTACAATAAAAATATGACAACAAATTCTGAAGTAGATGTGGGGAAAAGGAGATGCTGCATGTTTTCTCTTATTTGTGGATATTAACTTTAAATCTTCACATAAGTGTTTTTCATTTTGAAACACCCATGAAAATCAGGAATTAGTTGAGATACATGGGGAAAGAAAAGATCAGAGACAGAACTCAGTGGAATAAACCTTTAAAGGGGAATAGGAAAGGATAAACTGGGGTAGTGGTGGAAGAGCATGGTAGAGGAAAGAATACTTAGAAGGATAAATAAAACTAAAAATCTTTCAGGAAATCACATGGAACCCTACTACTATAGATCCATATATGTTTGTGTATGTGCTATTTTATAATATATATTTATATTAATATATATTAAACAGTTATTTTATTAATTATATGATATATATTATTTAACTATAATGAATATTTTAATATATTACTCACACACACACATACACACATACAAAGTTAAAATGGAGTTACTTTATACAAGAAGACATTGTCCCCACTAGACAACAGGCTAGCAAAAGTACAGTGCCAAGAATAGGTTACTTCTTTTAAAGGTGTTGGCCAGTGATGGCTCATAGATCCCATAAACATTATAGGCAAGTACCAGTGCTTTTAACTAGCCACCAAAATTTGACAGCAAAACACTATTACTGAAGGCACCATCATTGGGGCCAAAATTTTATGGCTAGACAGGTCATAAGCCTTAGGGTAGAACTTACCACAGATATCCCGCTAACTGGGTGTAGTATTAAATTAACTCATTATTAACTGATGAGGACACATCATGCTATTCCATACATCAGTGTGTCTCTTAAGCCTTCATCAGAGAAGCTTCATTTGCAGTTGATGGCATATAATGTAGAAACCCACAACCTTTCAAATTCTCAGGCCTAAATGGGACATCTGTATCATATTCTATCTTTCCAATGCTCAGGAATCACACTTATGAAGGAACAGAATGATGTATAAGAGTCATAGCCAGTGGATATATACAAGGAAACAGTTTCATCTAGATACAGTAGGATAACTGCACTATGATCTCAAGGTTATCATGACAGCATGCACAAGCATGCACTGTTATCTCATGGTGATTATGTATACTATATGCACAAACTCAAGCCAGAATAAATCCAAGCCTGGAGGTGTTTACCAAGTCTTACTTCTAACTGAAGACCTTTGGACAATTGATAGATGAAGTGAGAGGGGGAGTCAGTTTTCTTTGAAGGTAGTTCCTGGTAGATTAATCATACTCTCATAGAAAGCCACATATCCTAGAATATATGAACAGAAAAAAATGGATTGTATGGGTTTAAACAAACAAAGAAGACACAGAGTTCTATGGGTAGAGATCTAGGAGGAATTGTGTTAGGGGCTGAATATGATAAAATACATTGTATGTAATTCTCAAGGAACTATAAAAATTAATTAGTGAATTATAGAACTTGTTTCTATTTATCTTTATACGTTTGCATTCATTTTGTGTGAATGGTTGTGTATGGGTAAGTAGGTATGCATATGCTATGGCATATATATGGAGGTCAGAGAGCAACTTTTGAAAGCGGGATATATTGATCTGCCATGAGGGTCCTGAGATCTAATTTAACAGCAAACACCTTTGTCCACTGAGCCTTCTTGATGTTCCTTAGAAAGTACTTTTAGATGTGCATTACTAAAAGGTTTGTAATTAAGTTATTTAGGTCTCTAATCTACTTTCATTTTAGACCAGGAAACTGTTCATTCTCCTGTGAGTGAATGTATCCTTCAGATGCCATTTTTCCTCCCTATACTTCTACTGTATAATGCAGTATTATTGAGATGGCTGCCTAACAATGCTTGAAATCTATAACAGTTTCTACTTTATAACAAAAACATCCATTAGTGCCAACATGATTTATAAATACTTATATGTACATATACCTTATATGTGTAATAATGTAATATATGTAAATATATAGCATATCATAATATAGTAAATTGTATGTTCTACAATCTATACTACCACATTGCTACATATTTCTAGTTTTTGGTATTTAAATATTGTTTATGTTTTCTGTACTTATTTTTCTTCTTTAAAATAATGTAATTGTTCATCCACATGGTAAAACTTGCCTGAACTTTCCTTATATTTTCTCCAAAGGCTTCTTTTCCTTTTCTCTGGGAGAAAATGTATTATTTCAATGAAATGTTTGCATATACATTTAGATAGGTAAGTAGACAGATTACTCTATTAAAGTGCTATGAAGATTTTTAAAGGTTCCTTCTCATTTTGCAAGGTTTACTAATATAATAACTAGAAAAAATCAGTAGTAGTGTTGGAAATCATATTGAAGTAGTACTATGCATTTATTGTACATGCCTTATTTCTGTAGTGGAATAAATTATGTTAAGTGTAGATATCATGTTAATTTTTCTCTGAAGTTTCTAGAACTGTATGTGAAATTACAATGCAATCAATATAATTTGTTCTATAGATGAATGATTAATTAATGATATTCAGAGAAACTTCAAAATGGCTTTAGCTCCATACATAATTTCTGTATTTTGCTTCCCTATTTTATGTGATGTCACTTTTTAAAAAATCTGGTAGTCATCATTTTCAATTTGAAAAATAAAAAGTCTTCTATCAGGGCACTGTGAAATGCCTCAGAGGGCAGTAATTAAAGATAAAAAAGAAGACATAAGAGTCCATGTCAGAGTCATCTCCCACTCCCCTTGCTAGGGAACCCACATGAAGCCTAAGCTGTTCATCTGGTACATCTCTGTAGAGGGCCTAGGTCCAGTCTATGCATGGTCCTTGGTTGGTACTTCAGTATCAGGATGCTCCTATGGGCCCTGGTTAGTTGGCTCTGTTGGTCTTCTTGTGGAGTTCTTGTGACCTCCAAGTCCTTCTATTCTATCCTCAATTTCCACAGGACTCCCTAGGCTTTGCCCAATGTTTAGCCATAATTCTCAGCATTTGTTTCGATCAGATGCTGGGTGGAACCTGGAAAAAAAACCTAGATGCCCCTCAACTGAAGAACTGATAAAGAAAATGTACATTTACACAATGAAACACTACTCAGCTATTAAAAACAAAGAAATCATGAAAGTTTCATGCAAACTAAAAAAGATCATCCTGAGTAAGGTAACACAGATCCAGAAAGACGCACATTCACAAGCAAGTTTTAGCCATATAGTACAGGATAAGCATACAAAATTTACACTTAATCTATATCACGTTTATGCCCCTTAGGTTAATTGCCCAATACTTGACACTTGCTTTGGACTCTCACACACATGCATGTTCAAAAGAATTTAAACTTTTCTTAAGTGAGGATTTCATCATTTTCTAATTTTCTACTAGCTAGATAGCAAAATACTTTATAAAATATCTAATGTAATCTGTTCATCTCTTCATAACCTTACCCCATTTTTGCAACATAAGCAAATATTCACTGAAGACCACCGTTAATTATTTAATTTTGTAGCAATCAGTTTCACTCATTATAGTCTTTATTAATATATTATATTGTCTGTTGCTGGATGATTGATATAAGAGAAGCATTGTCCTGTGACTATATAACTTGGAATAAAATCTCCTTTATTCTATAATACATTTGTTGATGATTATTAATATTTATTTTTGATTTATTTTTTACTTAAACAACAGTTGTTCCTAAACCAGCTGTACACCCAAATCACCACACAGAGACTAGGATTTATTTAATTAATCTAGAGCACAATGATAGGCAATAATTACTCTCTCCTAAACTTCTAAGTCCACATAGCTCCCTCCCATTCAGATTTCCTGCATTATACTTGCTTTTTAGTCATATCTTAGTCATATCTTAATCTCTTCTGGTGTTCCCACGTCCTCTCCTCTCAGATACCTCCTCTCCAACCCTCCTCCCACATGCTTCTTTCTCCTCCCCTCTGGACCAGGATGTCTCACCCTATTCTCTCCATTGCTCAGCACTGGCTGGTTGTTTTATTGGCTATACAGAGAACAAATGGTAGCATATTTACACGAACTTAAGAAAAGGGATGCTTAAAATAAGCATCACATTGCAATATCCATATTCAAACTAGCATGTGAATGTGCCTGTGAATGAATAAGAGTAAATTTTATACATTCCACAAGAACATTATATCAACATTTCCCCCCTTTACAATAAAAGGCTCACTTTTTTTCAATACATTAATAATTATAAAACAGTTACTAAAACTGATAGGTAAGATTTACAAGGGCAATGCTCAGTCCATGTGCATTTGGGAACTTAGGAGGAAGTATTTGATTATCCTATCTCAACATGTTTACAGTCCTATACCTAAATTACCTTTTATCCTTATTGGTACTACCTATATAAAATATATTTTTAACTTCTAAACAACTTAAGCTTAATTGTGGAACTATAAATTGAGAAGAGAATTGAGAAGGAATAAAATTAGTTATTTTAGCAAATAAGAAGTGCATGTTAGCAGATTCCAAAAAATAAATTAAAAATTGACAGAGACAGTTTGCTGCCTTAATAATCACCCAGAACTCTCTAAAATATTGGAGCATAATATTCAGCCTTCTGACTCAGTATATTTGACAGACATATACATGAAGCAGGAACTAATTAGAACATGCTTAACCTCCTTTTGGCAGAGTTTGGCAGTCTAATTGTCCTGCATTTAACCTTTACCATTTTGGTGAATTCTGACTGATATTAAACTAGGACATTTTTTATTGTTCAGATGGATCATTTGCTACATTTGAAGCCATCTCTATATCTCCGTATCTTCTTTGATGATCATCACCTTCCTTGAAGTAGGCTGGGTACTGCCAAGGGATGACCTGTCTCATTGTCGAAGAAATTTTAAAATAATAAAAATATTTTCCCCTTTTATTTTTATTAATTACAGTTTAATCACTATGTATCCTCCCTGTAGCTCCTTCCCTCCCCCTTCTCCACCTATATCCCTCCCCAAGTCCACTGATGGGGGACGTCCTCCTCCCCTTCCTTCTTAACCTAGTCTATCAGGCCTCATCAAGAGTGGCTGTACTGTCTTCCTCTGTGGTCTGGTAAGGCTGATTCCTCCCTCAGAGGGAGGTGATCAAAGAACAAGTCAATCAGTTCATGTCAGAGACAGTCCCTGTTCCCATTACTATGGAACCCACTTGGACACTGAACTGCCATGTGCTACATCTGTGCAGTGGTTTTAGGTTATCTCCATGAATGGTCCTTGTTTGGAGTATCAGTCTCAGAAAATACCCCTGTGCCCAGACTTTTTGGTTCTGTTGCTCTCCTTGCGGAGCTTCTGTCTTCTCCAGGTCTTACTATCTCCTCCTTCTTTCCATAGATTCCCTGCATTCCACCCAAAGTTTGGCTATAAGTCTCAGCATCTGTTCTGATACACTGCAAGGTAGAGCCTTTCAGAGGCCCTCAGTGGTAAGCTCCTGTCCTGTTCCCTGTTTCTTCCCTCTTCTGATGTCTATCTTCTTTGCCTTTCTGAATGAGGATTGAGCATTTGAGCTAGTCCTCCTTCTTGATTATTTTCTTTAGGTGTACAGATTTTAGTATGTTTATCCTATATTATATATCTAATATCCACTTGTGAGTGAATATATACCCTGTGTGTCTTTCTGCTTCTGGAATACTTCATTTAGGAAGATCTTTTCCAGTTCCCACCATTTACCTGCAAATTTCATGATTTCCTTGTTTTTTATTGCTGAGTAATATTCCATTGTGTAGATGTACCACAATTTCTGTATCCATTCTTCAGTTGAGGAGCATCTGGGCTGTTTCCAGCTTCTGGCTATTACAAATAAAGCTGCCAAATGAAATCTACAGATTCAATGCAATTCTTATCAAATTACCATCATAATTCTTTACAGACCTTCAAAGAAAAATTCTCAACTTCATACAGAATAACAAGAAACCCAGAATTGCTAAAACAATCCTTTGCAATAAAAGTTCTTCTGGAGGTATCTCCATCCTTGATCTCAAGCTGTACTACAGAGCAACAATACTAAAAACTGCATGGCATTGGCATGGAAACCTGTGGCAGCTAAAACAAAGTCGGTAGCCAAAATGGATTGCGTATTGCTGTTTGGTGCTGAGTCTGACCAGTGGAGTTCTGCCTTCTGGCCTTGGCAGACATAGGTCTAATCTAAAGCTCAGTTTCTCAGAAACTGACCTTGGAAATCCCTGCAGCTGGGATCTCTGTCCCTGAAAACTAGATAATAAACTCCATTCAACCATGGGAACCAGATAGCAAATTCTGTTTAACCTGGAGTGAATTCTCAGACTCTTTGCCAAGTGACACTTCTACTGTGAGAAACTGCTTTTAAATTTCTGCTTTACAAAGTGCTGCTTTTCCAATTATTGAATGGCACCTTGATCAGAGTCTAGACATGGTGTCCTCCTTGTGTCACCCTGCTCTTTTTCCCCCAAGCCCTCTCTCAGGCAGTATTCAACTGTCGCAGGCAGCAACAGGTGGAGCTGAAATCTGAGAACTTGAGACAGATGAGATGCTGCGGTCAGTGAACAAAGGAGTGTAGCAAGGTTGAAGCAACCAACTAAGGTAGAGTTGGGTGGGCCTCATGGGGCAGGGAACTAGTAGGATGGGATTTATCAAATCTTAAGACATGCAAAGTACATTTTAAAATAAAAACTTGTAAGACTTTTTGTATCAGATGGATTATTTTTGTCCCTGGTTTCCAGAAAGTGGAAGTTTAAATTTACCTACGTGGGACCTAGTTGCGACAAAGTTAAAAGAAAAAGATGCTGGAGCTACAAGTTTTGCATTATGGGCTTTGATAAATGAGGCTCTTAAGACAGAAAAATCAGATGAAAGTACTAAGGAATGTATGGACTCCATCAGAGCTCACTTGCAAGAAGTTAGGGAAGAAAAAATGTCCCAAAAAGAAGAAGGCGAAAAAGCACCACAAGGATCTTCTGATTCAGATGATTGGGTGGATCCGGCTGCGATTAAAGAGGAAGAGGAGCCTCAAATGAGAAAAAAAGAAAAATTTGTATGGGTCAGCACAGAGAGCATTACAAAAATTCAGGAGGATGTTACTAGTGAGGAAGAAATTTGGATACAGAGGACGAGGCTAAATCAGAGGAGGAGGCTGCTAAATATCATAATCCTAACTGCCTTCCTCTTAGATCCAAGGGCGAACCCTCCTATAAAGAGTTGGTTCCATTTAAACAAACTAAAAAGAGATATGATTTCATGTCACCTATAGAACAGGTTATGGCAAAAATGGCATATCCAGTAGTTGAGGTTATGGATCCGCAAGGTAAAAAAAAATTAGACAACTTGTTAGTATAGAATTTCAACAGCTTAAAGAACTAAAGACAGAAATTTCACAGTATGGACCTACAGCTCCCTTTACTGTGGCCCTTTTTGAAACCATAGCAGATAATAACTTAACTCCGTTAGACTGGAAGACTGTTACACATGCAGTTCTGTCCAGAGGAGACTATTTGCTGTGGTCAGCAGATTTTAGAGAATTTTCCAGCAGGACTGCCATACTTAATGTTCAATCCGGAAATCCTGCTTGGAATTAAGACAAGTTATTAGGAGAAGGGCAATATGAAGAAAACCATAATCAAATTAATTACCCTCCTGCTGTCTATGCTCAAATTACAGCTGCAGCCCCTCGCGCCTGGCAAAAATTAACCTCCAAAGGAGAAATGAGTTCAACATTAGCCAGTATTAAAGAGGGATCTGATGAGCCTTTTCAGGAGTTTGTAGACAGATTGTTAAAAGCTGCAGGCAGAATTTTTGGGGAATCCAGAAAGGGGAATCCACTTTGTGCAAAAACTGGCTTTAGAAAATGCCAACACAGCTTGTAAAGCTGCCATTCGGTCCTATAGAGCCAAAACTGACCTGTCTGTATATTCGCCTATGTGCTGGCATTGGTCCTGCTTACCAATAACAAGGATTCACTATGGCTGCTGCTTTAAAAGGTCTCACAGTTCAGAAAATGTTTATGCAAAAAAGACAAGCAAAGAGGAGGTTGTTTTAATTGTGGACAGACAAGACATATTAAACGAAATTGTCCTTCTATGCAGTCTCAACCTCAATCTCCAAGAATATGTCCTAAATGCAAGCTAGGAAAACATTGGGACAATGAATGTAAATCTAAATTTGACAAGTATGAACAACCCTTTCCAGGCCAGGGACAAAATCAGGGAAATGAGGCCTGCCCTGGGCCCCCAACTCCCAGCATCAGGTATATGGGGTGTTGAAGTTTTTACCTCAGACTACTTCAAACCCCTTTCTTCCCTTATCAGAGCAACCCCAGGAAGTGCAGGATTGGACCTCAGTTCTACCACCTACACAGTATTAACACCTGAAATGGGAGTTCAGACTCTTTCTATTGGAATATGCGTACCCCTACCAAAAAATTCATTAGGGTTTATTATTGGATGAAGCAGTGCTACAGTTAAAAGGCTACAAATTTATCCAGGAGTTATAGATTCTGACTGTCAGGGAGAAATTAGGATTATAGCTGCTTCTCCTAATGAAATTTCAGTCATTCCTGCACATATGAGAATTGGTCAGCTACTGTTGATTCCTACATTGCCCCTTAAAGAGGTTCTAAGGTTTTGGATTTACTGGATATTATTGGGTTCAGCAAATTTCTAAGGATAGACCAAAGTTAGATTTGTGGATTGAAGAAAAGAGATTTAATGGGCTATTGGATACTGGAGCAGATGTATCGATTATAGCTAAGGAGGCATGGCCTGCTTCTTGACCAAAAGAACCTACACTTACTCATCTGCAGGGGATTGGGCATTCCCAAAATACAAAACAGAGTACAGAGCTCCTTTTTTTGGAGTGACACAGAAGGCAATTCCGGACATATTAGCCTTCCATCATTTCTGGCATCCCTGTTAATTCATGAGGTAGAGACATATTATCTCATATGGGAGTTATGATGTGTTCACCTAGTGAGGCTGTCATGTTACAAATGCTTAAGCCAGGACATCTCCCTGGATGAGGAATGTGGAAAAAAAAAAACTTTCAAGGTGTTCCTTTACCCATTGCTGTTAAGGAAAATAATGGAAAAAAAAAAAAGTCCTAGGGTTTTTTTAGTAGGGGCCACTGTAAAGCCTGCTGCTCATGCAGAAAAGATTGACTGGATCTCTTATGATCCTGTATGGGTTGATCAGTAGCCTCTTATTTCTGAAAAATTGTAGGTTGCACATGATTTGTTTAAAGAACAGCTCCAGGCATGGAGCTAACTCAGCATGGAACACGCCCATTTTTGTAATTAAAAAGAAATCTGGCAAAATTAGGTTATTACAAGGTTTAAGAAAGGTAAATGAGATTATGATAATTATGAGAGCATTGCAACCAGGACTCCCTTCACCTAGGGGGACTCCTCAAAACATTTACAAGATTATTTTAGACTTAAAAGATTGCTTTTTTACCATTCCTTTGCATCCTGAGGATTGCAATAGATTTGCTTTTAGTCTCCCTTCCATCAATTCTAGAGAACACATAAAATGTTACCACTGGAGAGTATTGCCACAGGGCATGGCAAATAGTCTTACTTTATGTCACTAATTTGTAGCTAATTCTATTAGTCCAGTACCGAAAAAATGGCCATCTATTTATATCATTCATTACATGGATGATATTTTATTAACCTCTCCTGTAGGTCAAGATGTTATGGCTTGTTATACAGATCTATTTGAGGCTCTGTCCCAAGCAGGATTAAAAATTGCTCCATAGAAGGTACAAACTAGAGATGCTTATAGTTATTTAGGTTTTAATTTATTTCCTCTTGCTATTAAACATCAGAAAGTACAAATTAGAGAAAATAATTTAAATACCCTTAATAATTTTCAGAAATTAATGGGAAATATAAATTGGGTTAGGCCATATCTAAAATTAACCACTGGACAACTTATGCCATTGTTTAATATTCTTAAAGAGGATGCAGCTCCAACCTCCCCTCAAAAATTGACTCCAGAGGCTCAAGATGCATTATTAATAGTGAAAAAAGCTTTACAAAATCAATTTGTAACATATTGGGATCCAGATACTCCTCTCCTATTACTTGTATTTCAAACACAGTCAATTCCTACTGGATTATTATGGCAATCTAATCCTCTATTGTGGATCCATTTGTCAGCTAGTTCCAATAAAGTAATTTTGCCTTATTATGAGGCCATTGCCCAAGTCATTGTGGCAGGACTCACCCAGGTAAGGGCTTACTTTGGAATTGAGCCTTCCAAGATTATTATATCATATAGTAAAGCCCAGACTGATTGGCTTTACCATAATTCAGATGAATGGTTGCTTTCTTTGGCGGGATTTACAGGACAACTAGATAAACATTACACTTCAAATAAGATTATTCAATTTTTTATTTACATAATGTTGTTTTCTCTACAATAGTTAAAAATAAACGTTTAGAAAATGCTTGCTCTATTTTTTTCTGATGGTAATGCTAAAGGAAAAGCCGGTTATACTGTTAATGGACAAAAAGTTATTTTTCAAGTTCCAAGGCTATCTGCTCAACTTGCAGAACTGGTGGCCATTCATGCAGTTTTACAACATTTTCTGAGCCTTTTAATTTGTTTATTGATAGTGCTTATATTGCTCAAGCTATTCTTAAGCTTGAAACAGCGGGTCAGATACTTTCTACCACTCGGGCTAGTTTGCTCAGATTCAAGGACTTATTCAGGCCTGTCATAATCCTTTTGCTATTATTCATGTTAGAGACCATTCTGGCCTCCCTGGACCTCTTGTTCTAGGTAACCAGACTATTGATGAAGCCTTAGTAGCCTGGGTTCAAAAAACACACATACAAAAAGCTCAATTGGCTCATGAATTGCATCATCTTAATAGTTATTCCTTACATTTAACTTATGGCCTTAACAAATAACAAGCCAGAAAAATTGTTAAAAATATAAAAATTGTGATGTCTTCTGCCCTGCCCAGTACATCATCTTGGGGTTAACTCCCATGGGCTGACCCCAGGTCAGCTATGGTAGAAGGATGTGACCCGACCCATTTTATGCAATTTGGGAAATTAAAATTTATTCATGTAGTTATTGATACCTGTACAGAATTTGCTATCTTTCATTCTGGAGAAGCTGCACTTCACATTATAGCTCATTGTTTGGCCACCTTCTCCATTCTTGGTGTACCACACCAAATTAAGACTGACAATGGACCATCTTATACCAGCAAGCCCTTTCAATTTTTTTTGTAAAAAATTAAATATTAAGCATGTAACAGGTATCCATTATTATCCTATGGGCCAAGGCATGGTTGAACATGCCCATGACACCATTAAGATGTATTTACAAAAGACTAAAAAGGGGGAATTATGTCCTTCTTGTTCATCCAGAGCTCAATTAATCATGTACTTTTTATTTTGAATTTTTTAACTCTGGACAAATATGGCAAATCTGCGGCTGAATGTTTTGGCACCCTGAAACGGCACGCCTTTATGCCATGTTAAATGGAGGGACCCCTTGAATAATACATGGTGTGGACCAGACCCCATTTTGATTTGGGTACGAGGATATGTTTGTTTCTTTTCCACAAGTTGAAGATGATGCTCAGTAGCTGCCAGAGAAAATGGTATGACAGTGGATTTCATCAAGGAACAAGATTATTCCCGGAGTGAGGATATTGCTGATCCTGTTGCAACTGATTCATCCAGTGAATACTGAGTTCCCAGCATGAGCCTAATTAGTTAAACCTTTGAGCTTTAGTGCCCAATTCCCCTCTTGTTCTCCCTGTGCACGTTTGTTTCCTGTTTTATATTCTAGTAATGACAGCTTAGGTTTGTTTTTTCTTCTGTAGATATTTCTACAGATATTTCTGGGTTTTATAATTTTACTGATTAAATTTGTTTGAAGCTTGCTGGTTCATTCATTAGGCATTCTTGTGTTAAGCTTTACCTTTCTTGTGTTCAACTTTACTATGGAAGACTTGCGATATTTATCAGCTATATCGAGATTTAGGAAATGAATTAATACTGAATGACCTTAGAGTTGCCTTTGGCTATTCTAATTTAACTGATCATCCTGCCTCAGTAGAGTTATCTAGTTGCCCTGAAGGGAGTATTTATCCTACCTCTGTAAGTCTTCCTTTACCCTGGGTTCATTGTTTATCTCCTCATCAGCCCTTGCAGGCATTGAATAATCCAGGATTAAAGGTCAGACAGTACACTGACCCTGTGGTTGATGCTAATGGCATACCTATGAAGTATGCATGGGTAATAAGCCCATATCACTTAGGTGAAAGGTTGAGTTGCATGGATATTAGATCTCTCTGCTTTTTGAATACGACCATTATTAAAAAAATGGTACTATGCATTTAATGCTATGACAGGCAAACCTTTATCAGTAACTCCAGAGGTTAATACTACTCTTTCTTCTGCTAAGGTTTGTTTAAAAACACCTTTTTTTTTTCTTTTTACTAGTTAATAATCCATTGATATCTGCAGAAATTAATTGTTCTATAGCCTCTTGCGGAATTTCTTCCTGTTGGGATATCACTTTCCCTTTTGCAGGTGTTGTTAGAACACCTGCTAGCTTAGGGGTACCAGTTGTTTCCCCAGATCATTATCATAGGGTTGAACTTGTGACTGTTACTAGATTTAAAAGGGATTTTGGTATTACCATGACTGTTACAGCAGCGAATTTAGCTGCCCTCACAGGGGAAGTTACGGCTGCAGTGGCTCTTTCGCAGAATTCCATTACTACTGCAGCATTAAATCAGTTAGTTACTACCACAGCTACTGCTTAACAAACTCAATTGCTTGTTAACAATCATTTTCAACAGGCCATTTTGGTTTTGCAGCAACAAATAGACTTGTTGTCTGAAGGAGATAAAGTAGTAAAAAGAATGACTAAATATTCCAGTGATCCTCATTATGGTAAATTCTGTCTTACCCCTTTTCCTGTTACCAACATATCCTTAGCTAGAAAAAAAAATTTCCACTTTTACCAAGGGCCAATGGGACTCAAAGTATGTACGATTATCTGCTCAGCTTGCCAATTATCTTACTAAGTTACAGAAAATTATTGTGGAGCCACTGGATATAACTTCTTCCTTCCTGACATGTCTGGGAACATTTAAAGAAGCTACTTTTTTGTAGTGCTTCTTTATTTTTTAATTAAATTTTTATTTTTTAATATTACTTACAGTTTATTAACTTTGTATCCCAGCTGTAACCCAGTCCCTCATTCCCTCCCAATCCCTCTCTCCATCCCTCATCTCCCCTTTGCCCCATTCCAAGTCCTCTGATAGGGGAGGTCCTCTTCTCCTTCCATATGACTCTAATTTATAAGGTATCTCAGGATTGGCTGCAAAGTCTTCCTCTGTGGCCTAGCAAGGCTGCTCCTGCCTCAGGCGGTGGGGATGGGGAGGTTAAAGAGACAGCCATTGAGTTCATGTCAGAAATAGTCCCTGTTCCCCTTACTAGGGTACCCACTTTGATACTGAGCTACCATGGGCTACATCCGAGCAGAGATTCTAGTTAATATCCATACATGGTCTTTGGTTGGAGATACAGTATCATAAAAGACCCCTGGGCCCTGAAATACTTGGTCCTTGTGGAGTTCCTGTCCTCTCCAGGTCACACTAACTCCCCCTTCTTTAATATGATTCCCTGCACTCTGCCCAAGGTTCGGTTATGAGTCTCAGTATCTGCTTTGATACACTGCTAGGAAGAGTCTTTCAGAGGCCCTCTGTGGTAGGCTCCTGTCCTGTTTCCTGTTTCTCCTACATCCAATGTCCATCCCATTTGTCTTTTGAAGTAAGGATTGATCATCTTACCCCGGGTCCTCTTTCTTGTTTTTCTTCTGTAAGTGTGCAGATTTCAGTATGTTTATTCTACCTTATAGGTCTATTACCCACTTAAAAGTGAGTATATACCATGTGTGTCTTACTCTTTCTGGGATACCTCACTCAGGATGATCTTTTCTATGTTCCACCATTTGCCAGCAAATTTCATGATTTCCTTGTTTTTGGTTGCTGAGTAGTATTCCATTGTGTAAAAGTACCACCACAATTTCTGTATCCATCCCTCAACTGAGGGACATCTAGGTTGTTTCCGGGTTCTGGCTAGTACGAATAAGGCTGCTACAAACATGGTTGAGCAAATTTCCTTATTGTTTACTTGAGCATCTTTTGGGTATATGCCTAGGAGCAGTATAGCTGGATCTTGAGGAAGCACTATTCCTAGTTGTCTGACAAAGTGCCAGATTGATTTCCAAAGTGGTTGTGCAAGTTTGCATTCCCACCAGCAATGGAGAAGAGTTCCCCTTTATCCACACTCTCTCCAGCATATGTTGATCTTAGTTTTTTGATCTAAGCTCTTCTGAATTGTGTATGGTAAAATCTCAGTGTCATTTTGATTTGCATCTCTTGAGAGACTAAAAGATTAAAAATTAGCAGCTATTATTTAAGGCCTGAACTAGGTGGGTGGAGAAGTCCAGGAATGCCCTGAAGGGAAGAACTGCCTTTACTGCATTCTTTCACCACCCACTAGAGACACAGTTGCTAAGAAACTGGCCCATTCCCCTAGGGAAGGACACCAGGCCTTTAATGGTCCGGGGACCTTCCTATAGCCAATCAATTCAAAATGTAGCATTTTGACCAATAGATGCTTGCCAGGCAGAAATTGCCCCTGCCTTGGGCATACTGGGAGGGACCAGAATCTTTAAATCACCCAACTAACCTGAGCACAGCACACTCGGCTGTCACCATTTCGGCAGTGGGGGTGTGTGGACCCAAGATGCAGCTTGTAATGATTTACAATAAAAATAACCTCCTGTATTTACAGCAGAGTCTATTTATTCCTGGTCTTTTGGGGTTCGTGAACTAGGCAGAACACTCTCTGATGGCTAAGGACATTGAGCATCTCTTTAAGTGTTTCTTTGCCATTTTATATTCCTCTACAAAGAATTCTCTGTTTAGCTCTTTTCCCCATTTTTAAATTCCATTGCTTGATTTATTGCTTTTTAACTTCTTAAGTTCTTTATATATTCTGGATATCAACCCCTGTCAGATATAGGGTTGGTGAAGATCCTTTCCCAGTCTGTAGGCTGTCTTTTTGTTCTAAGAAGAGTATCCTTTGCTTTACAAAAGATTTTCAGTTTCATGACATCCCATTTATTGATTGTTGATCTTAGAGCCTGTGCTGTTGGTGTTCTGCTCAGGAAGTTGTCTACTCTGTCAATGAGTTCTAGGCTCTTCCTCTCTTTTTCTTCTAACCGAGTTAGTGTAACTGGTTTTGTGTTGAGGTCTTTGATCCACTTGTACTTTAGTTTTGTGCAGGGTGATGAATATGGACCTATTTTCATTTTTCTGCATGTAGACATCCAGTTAGACCAGCACCATTTATTTACTGAAGATGCTGTCTTTTTTCCATTGAGTGGTTTTGGGTTCTTTGTCAAAAATCAAGTATTCATAGGTGTTTGGGTTTATTTCTGGGTCTTCTATTCAGTTGCATTGATCTTCCTCTCTGTTTCTATGCCAATACCATGCAATTATTATCACTGTTGCTCTATAGTACAGCTTGAGATCAGGGATGGAGATACCTCCCCATGATCTGTTGTTGTACAGGATTGTTTTGGAAATTCTGGGTGTTTTGTTTCTCCATATTTAGTTGATGATTTTTCTCTCAAGGTCTATAAAGAAATGTGTTGGTATTTTGATGGGAATTGCATTGAATCTGTAGATTGCTTTTGGCAGAATAACCATTTTTACTATGTTAATCCTACTGATCCATGAGCATGGGAGAAATTTCCATCTTCTGATATCTTCTTCAATTTCTTTCTTCAGAGACTTGAAGTTTTTCTCAAACAGGTCTTTCACTTGCTTGGTTAGAGTCATACCAAGGTAATTTATGCTATCAGTGGCTATTATGTAGGGTGTTGTTTCCCTCATTTCTTTCTAGGACCTTTGTTTTTTGGCATATAGGAGGGCATATCATCTTTTTGAGATGGTTTTGTATCCAGCCATTTTGCTGAAGGTTTTTATCAGCTGAAGGAATTTTCTGGTTGAATTTTAGGGGTAACTCATGTATACTATCATATCGTCTGTGAGTAGTGAAATTTTGACCTCTTCCTTCCTTATTTCTATCCCCTTGATCTCCTTTACTTGTCTTATTGCTTTAGGTAGGAGTTCAAGTACTATGTTGAAGAGATATGGAGAGAGTGGGCAGCCTTGCCTTTTCCCTGATTTCAGTGGGATTGATTTAAGTTTCTCTCCATTGAGTTTGATGTTGGCTATAGGCTTGCTGTATATTGCCTTTACTCTGTTTAGGTATGTGCCTTGTATCCCTGATCTCTCCAAGAATTTAAACATGAATGGGTGTTGGATTTTTGTCAAATGCTTTTTCAGTATCTAAGGAGTTAAGTAAGTATCTTGATCCATCCTTGATATTCATTTATGAATGTTTGACTGGTCTGGTACTATTCATCTTTGTAATTGCCTGATGTTTCCACTTAGCTCAACAGCACCAAGCTAGATTTAATGATATGCCATGCATAAAGTCCTCTTGGTCATTAAACAGGAGCATGCTGTGAATCCCTCAGCTCAGGGAGGGGCTTGGTTGCCCAGCTTTAATGTCAGCTTTAACCTCTCCTTTCCTGTGCTTGGGCTGGTTAGACAAAAACTCATATGAGATAGATTGAATGGATATCAATCTAAGACAGGAAATCCCCCTATAAGCAGGATTCCTCCATGATGGGTAGGAATTCATTCATATTTTTCTAACCTAAGACAGGCACAGTCCTTTTGTTTGAATTTGAAAGGAAGGAACTGTGGCAGCAAAAATGGAGTTGGTAGCCAAAATGGATTGTGTATTGCTGTTTGGTGCTGAGTCTGACCAGTGGAGTTCTGCCTTCTGGCCTTGGCAGACATGGGTCTAATCTAAAGCTCAGTTTCTCAGAGACTGATGCTAGAAATCTCTGCAGAGAGGATCTCTGTCCTTGAGAACTAGATAACAAACCCCATACAACCATGGGAACCAGATAGCAAATTCTGTGTAACCTGGAGTGAATTCTTGGTTGTTTTTCCAAGTAAAGCTGCTACCATGAGAAACTGCTTTTAAATTTCTGCTTTATAAAGTGCTGCTTTTCCAATTATTTAACGGTCCCTTGATCAGAGTCTAGACTTGGTGTCCTCCTTGTGTGGCCCTGCTCTTTTTCCCCCAAGCCCTCACTCAGGCAGTATTGAAGTGTCGCTGCAGGCAGGGACAGAAACCGACTGGTGGATCAATGTAATTGAATAGAAGACCCTGAAATAAATTCACACACCCATGGACACCTGATTTTTGACAAAGATGCCAAAACCATCCTATGGAAAAATGATAGCATCTTCAACAAACAGTGATTGTCTAACTAGATGTCTACATGTAGAAAAATGCAAATAATTCCATACTTATCACCCTACACAAAACTGAATTCCAGCTGGATCGAAGACCTCAATATAAAACCAGACACACTAAATCTGTTAGAAGAAAAAGTGGGGAAAAACCTTGAACTCATTGGCATAGGAGACAACTTCCTGAACAGAACACCAAGAGCAAAAGCTCTAAGAGCCAGAATCAATAAATGGGACCTCATGAAACTGAAAAGCTTCTGTAAAGCAAAGGACACTGTCCTCAGAACAAAAAGTCTGCTTACAAATTGGGAAAAGGATCTTCACCAACCCTATATCTGACAGAGGACTAATATCCAGTATATATAAAGAACTCAAGAACTTAAACAGCAACAAATCAGTAAATCCAATTAAAAAATGGGGAAAAGAGCTAGACAGAGAATTCTCTGCAAAGGAAAATCGAAAAGCAGAGAAACAGTTAAAGAAATGCTCAATGTCCTTAGTCATCAGGGAAATGCAAATCAAAATGACCCTGAGATTTCAGCTTACACCCATCAGAATGGCTAAGATCAAATACTCAAGTGACAATAGATGTTGGAGAGGTTGTGCTGAAGGGGGAACCCTACTCTACTGCTGGTGGGAATGTAAACTTGGACAACCACTTTGGAAATTAATCTGGTACTTTCTCCAACAATTAGGAATTGTCCTCTCTCAATAAAAACATTTTTAAAACTGTGTAGCCCAGGCTGGCCTCGAATTCATGATCCTCATGCCTCTGCCTCCTTCAGCAAATCCTACCGGTGTGCGCCACCACAAGAGCAACAGAACAAGAAAATTTGAACACAGGGAACTTCCCAGAGACTCATACTCCAACCAAGGACTATTCATAGACATAACCCAGAACCCCTCCACAGATGTAGCCCAGGGCAGTTCAGAGTCCAATTGGGTTACATAGTAATGTGAAGAGGGACTGCCTCTGACATGAACTGACTGGCCTGCTCTTTAGTCACCTCCTCCTGAGGGGGAGCAGCCTTACCAGGACATAGTAGAGGACAATGTAGCCACTTTTGATGTGAACTGATGGACTAAGATCAGAAACGAGAGGAGAACCTCCCCTATCAGTGGAATTGGGGAGTGGCATGCATGCAGAGGGAGGAGGGAGGGTGGGATTGGGAGGGGAGGAGGGAGGGGCTTTAGGGAGGATGCAGAATGAATAAAGTGTAATTGATGAAAAATTTTAAAAAAAGGGAAAAAAATAATTTAAGAACCTTAAATGACTTTCAAAAGTGGAGGAAAACATGGAGTTAGTGAATTTACATGGAGCACGTCTCGCCCCTAGGGGCAATGGTCTCCTGAACCTACTCAGACTCGGACACCACCACTGCTAGTTCTAGAACTGACGCAGGATGTTCCAACTAGGGGGATAAGGCTTCTCATAATATTTCCTATAAGCCCACACCTATTTGTTTATATCCCCCATTTCTATTCATTATTAGCCAGATAAAGCCAAGTAATTGTGGTAATGATACTTGCTTTTTTGCCCAATGCTGGAATGCTAGTAAATTTACTAGCTGGTTACTCGCATGCCTAGCTGGGTGCCTGTGCCTGTTGATGCCCCTCACAATATGACTCTCTTCAGACAGAAAAGGGATCTTGGAATTACAGCCACCATTGTTACTGTCATCTCATTGGCGGCTGTTGGAGCTAGCACCGCGGCATTAGCCAGGAGTCATACTGTGCAGACTGCTCAGACCCTGAATAACCTTTTAGCCAATGTAGCTCATGCCTTAGATGTACAAAAAGGAATTAATGCTCAACTAAAAGGAGGCTTGAAGGTGTTCAATCAGAGGATTGACCTCGTGCAGGAGCAAATTGATACCCTATGGCAAATCGCTCAACTTGGCTGTCAATGAAAGTATGCTGGACTTTGAGTCACTCACTAGCATACAACATGAGAATTTTCCCTGTGATGCAAATCTGTCTAAACAATTGTCTAGCTATATTTTAGGTAATTGGACTGGAGAATTCGATACTACGATGGAGCAGCTGAGAGTGGCCATTGTCATGGTAAATTCTACCAGAATGGACGCAGGACTAGCCACAGGATTATCATCATGGATTGCTGCAGCCATGAATCATCTGAAGGAATGGGCGGGCATGGGAGCGTTAGCAGGCCTTCTGGTGTTGGTCTCCTTGGTTTGCCTGTGGTATATATGCAAGATTAGAGTCTCACAACAGCGTAATGCAGCCATGACCATTCAGGCCTTTACAGCCATTGAAGCAGGACAGTCTCCCAAAGCATGGTTGGCTACCATCAAAAGCTAAAATGTTATGCTCAGGATGCGAGGCTAAGCACTGCACTCAGGGTCAGCTGCTTTCGACCCAGAAAAGAGCATGTCTGATTGCATGCGGGTTGATGCCCCAGGTCCCGCCTCTGAGAAAAAAGGTATCAGACGGGTCTGATGCTCTTTGGGTGGATGACACCTAAATGAACATCAGTACAAAGTCCCAATTTATTTCTAATATCAGAGATCAGACCTCTACTCTTGCCTGATGCATCTAAATAAAAAGGGGGAACTGTAGAGAGCTGAGTAATGCTGTGCCTTAAAGATGGAGCTGGTTTCCGCCTTCCACCTTCCCGATGGTGAGTGCTCTCTGTCACAAACAACTCCACATTTGGCTAAGGCTGAGGATCTGGCTTGCTTCCATGTGTGTGGACCTATCTGCATTGCCCACGTGGCACACTGGGGTTGGCTACCCAGAGGCTATTTGGGCTGTGTGCTGGCTTTCCCCAGGGTCCGATGGTTGTTTGGGATTCCTGAGTGAACTGCATTGAAAAAAAAAATATCTTTGCAGCTTCCAGAAAGTTAGATATTTATTGCATAAATCTTTAGAGAAACTAGCAAATAAACAAGAAAGATGATAAGGAAACCCAATGAGTCATTAGCTGTACAATAAATTATACTATTGTGGAGATGGCCACTAGGAAATCAAACTCTAAAATCAAGACAAATCTATTAAAACATACACATCTATATCTATACCTGTAGATGCAAGTTGGGCAGGTAGACGGGATGGACAGGTAGGTGGAGAAATGGACAGAAAAACAGATCTCCCACATTCAGAGCAACGTACTTCTTGGAATATATCTAAATCCTGGGGCCTAGAAATATGGCTCAGTAGTTGAGAGTTCGTATTGCTCTTGGATAGCATCTACATTTCGTTCCGAGCACCCACATCAAGTGTTTACATTAATTCTCCCTCCAATTCCAGTTTCAGGAAGTCCACAGCCTTCTGATCTCCTCAAGCACCTGCATACGTGTTCTATAAATAAACATATATATAAGCACACATAAACACACACAAATAAAAAAATCTGAAAGAATCATTTATGCAGAAGCAGAAGAAACTAGGACAACTTTAATGACATTGAAAATCTATGCACAAAACACTAAATGGTAAGGGGACTGGATACCACAGTAGCAATAATATATTACAGAGAAAATATACAATTTGCAATAAAAAATATGAAACATACAAAGAAACAGGAAAATGGTTTTGCTGTATGAGGAAAAGCAGAAAATGTCCCCCAGAGATTCCAGATTGCAGATATACCCAGAATTTAAGGAAACAAATCTTTTTCTGTAAGTATGTTCAGAAAAATTAGCATCATATAAAATGTAAAGACAATGATGTCCAACATTTTTGAAAATGCCAGTCTATATAAAAAATGTTCTTTCATATTATTATAGAATAAACAGTTATCTCCTCTATAAAAAAAAAAAAAGACAGCAGAGACGTGCTCCAGGCCCCTTAGCGCAGAGGACAGCTGTAACCGCCCACTGAACACCACCCCTTGGAAACACGTCCCACCCTGGGCCCCGCCCAGGGCCCTCTTGCTAAGCTCCTGGCCCGTGGAGTGTCCCCTTGGCCCCATCCTCCTGACAGGATCCTGCTGCAAGAAGTGCAGCTGAACACGCATCCCAAGTGTCCAGAGCGCATACACCCCCAGAAACCACCACACCAGAGGAGCACACCCACTGCCAGTGCCGGAGCGCAGGTCCAACCACAGAGTGCCAAGCACAGAGACTCAATCCCGCAATACAATCCTTCCTGGAATCCTTTTGTTTCATTGATTCTTTGAATAGTTTTGTTTCTAATTGACTGATTTCAGCCCTGAGTTTGATTATTTCCAGCTGCCTGCTCCTCTTGGGTGCATCTGCTTCTATTTTTCTAGGGTTTTCTGTTGGGCCATTAAGTTACTTGTATGTGATGTTACAAATTTCTTCTTGAAGGCACTTAGTGCTATAAATTTTCCTCTGAGCATTGTATTCAATGTGACCCATTAATTTGGGTATGTTGTGTGTTCATTTTCATTGAATTCTAGGAAATCTTTAATTTCTTTCTTTATTTCTTCTTTAACCCAGCTGTCATTGTATATCAAGTTGTTCAGTTTCCATGTGCGTGTCAGATTTTTGTTATTTCCATTGTTGTTGAGGTCCAGCTTTAGTCCATGGTGGTCCAATAGAATACAAAGGATTATTTCAATCTTTTTGTATCTGTTGAGACTTGCTTTGTGATCAACTACATGGTCTATTTTGGAGAAGGTTCCATGCGGTACTGAAAAGAAGGTATACTCCTTTGATGTTGGGTGAAAAGATCTGTAGACGTCTATTAGGTCCATTTGATTTAGGGACTCTGTAAGTGCTTTTATTTCCCTATTTGGTTTTTGTCTAGTTGATCTGTCCCTTGGTGAGAGTGGGGTGTTGAAGATATTAAGATCAATGTGAGATTTAAGCTTTAATAATGTTTCAATTATGAATGTAAGTGCTCTTGTATTTGGGGCATAGATGTTCAGAATTGTGATGTTTTCTTGTGGATTTTTCCTTTGATGAGAATGTAGTGCCCCTCTATGTCTTTTTTGATTAGTTTTGCTTGAAAATCTATTTTATTAGATTTTAGGATAGCCACTCCTGCTTGTTTTGGGGGTCCATTTACTTGAAAAACTGTTTTCCAGTCTTTTACTCTGAGGTAGTGTTTATATTTGTTGTGTAGGTGTGTTTCTTGAATGCAGCAGAATGTTGGATCCTGTTTCCACACCCATTCTGTTAATCTGTGTCTTTTTACTGGAGAGTTGATTCCATTGATGTTGATAGATAATAATGACCATTGAATGCTTTTTCCTATTATTGTGGAGTTGGCAATGTTACTGTGATTCATTGCTTGTTTTCTTTTGATTTTTGTTGGAAATTATCTTTAACCTATGTTTTCTTGGGTGCAGTTGTGTTTGTTGGAATGGAATTTTTCTTATAGTATCTTCTGTAGGGCTGGTTTGCTGTTCAAATATTGCTTAAATTTAGTTTTGTTGTAGAATATTTTGTTTTCCCATCTATGTTGATTGAAAGCTTTGTTGCATATAGTAGTCTAGGTTGGCATCCGTGGTTCCTTAGAGCCTGCATGATATCTCCCCAGGCCCTTCTGGCTTTCATAGTTTCAGATGAGTAGTCCAGTGTTATTCTGATAGGTCTACCTTTTGTTACTTGACCTTTTTCCCTTGCTGCTTTTAGTATCTTTTCTTTGTTCTGTAGATTAAGGGTTTTGACTATGATGTGGCCTGAGGAGTTTCTTTTCTGGTCTAGTCTATTTGGTGTTCTGTAGGCCTCTTGTATGTTTGTGGACATCTCTTTCTTTAGGTTGGGGAAATTTTCTTGAAAATATTTTCAGGACCTTGGAGTCTGGAATCCACTTCTTCGTCAATTCCTATTATTCTTAGATTTTGCCTTTTCATGGCGTCCTTGTGGCAATTTAGGAAAACAATAAAGAAATGAGCTTCAAGGACAAAGGTAATTAAATATCTCTGCATTTGGATAGCCAGTTTTCACTATCAGGAGCACACTGAACCTTTATTTTTCCATCATCTTCTCTTCCTGTGCAAATGCTTGGAACCCCTTAGATATTTGAATATATGTAGAAACTTACTATATAAGTACTACTTTTATCATTTGGTAATTTCAAAATCTTGCTTTTGTTGTTATAAAACATTTTAAGACTTTAAAGTTTACAGTTAGAGACCAAACAGGGACAATACGCCTCTATGTCTATTGATTCTATATCCATAAATTCTTTCAATTGAAATAAAATATTTTGAAAGAAATCAGGGATATAATAAATATTTAAAGACATTTTTACATGTTACTCATTATTCTCTAAGCAAAGCAGTATATTACGAATTTGTATAACATTTGAATATATTTAAATATCATAAGTAATAAAAAGGTGATTTGAAATTTATAGAAGGTTATGAGTAGGTTCTACGAAAATACTATAACAATTTTAATTTTAATTTATTTATATATTTATTTATTACAATTTATTCACTTTGCAGCCCCCTCCCTCATCTCCTCTCACTCCCACCCACCCTTGTTCTTTTCCCCCATGCCCTTTCCCTAGCATTTTTATAAGGAAGTGGGCATGTACAAGTGTTGGTAACCATGTGGGTTCTAGAACCAATATCCTATAGATATTTGTATCTTGAAGTTTTCACCAGATAGAAAACTGATTTTATATTGGGCAAGCTTTTTATACAATACTGTAATTGTGTGGCATTAATATATCTAGCTTTAAAGTATTTACCTAATTTTTACTTGTTCTTTACTTGATTCTCTCTAAATTTAACTTGTTTGAGACTATAAGGACATGGTAAGAATTTTAGTCATATATTGAAAGATAATAAGGGTTGGAAAGATGGCTCTGTGGTTAAGAGCACTGGCTGCCCTTCCCAAGGACCCAGGTTCAATTTAAAATGGCGTGTCAAAACTGTCTGTAGCTCTAACTCCAGTGGATTTGGCACATTCACAGACATATCTGCAAGTAAAACACCAAGGCACATAAAATTTAAAAAAGAAGATAGTGGGTAGTCTATTGCCTTCAATAGTTGAGCAATGAAGTTTGTTTCCTAACAGTAGTAATTCCTTGCTACACCTTCTCCAGTGTCATCAGTGTAGCGTATCAATAGATTGTGATGCTAGACTGGAGATACGTTTTCTTTGTAAATATGCCAAGCATTGTAGGTAGTAAAGGGACAAGAGTTTTAGGGCTTTCTAAAGAAAATGTTTAATCAGGATCCATTAGGATAAATGCTCTGAATATTCCCACTGCAGTAAAATGACTACAAAACCATTACCAAACACAGGTGTTTATGATGAGGCAGAAAGAAGACAGGCAAACATAGGAGGTCAGAGAGTTTTGTATTATACTATAAGTTTTTCAGACAGGCTAGCTCAAGCATCTTATCTCTAAGGAAAGATTGTAAATCCTTAGCAAGACAAACAGGAGGAATTCTCCTCAATGCTTAACTCTAGGGGGGCTGCAAATCTTTAGCTGACTTGGTTGGGAGGGCAACAACAGCCCCTAGCCTTCCATGCACTAATTAGTAGCAGTAAACTGTGTAAACACCACTAGTTTAAGTTTTTTGTGTTTGCTTTGATTAAAAGCTTTTAGGCCAAGATGTTTTATAGACACTGCTTCTACCAGGTTACTCTTTCAGTTAAAATGTAAACTCTGTATTGTTGGTAAAAAGTCTGAATGCTCCGGGAAATATGTCAACTTCACATGCTTCTTTATATAATCACTATATAAGTGTTAGCTTGACTTCAGTAAATCACAGTAGATCCAAACCAACATTACCTGGTGTGGTCTCTGTCATTTCGCCTACATGTGTCTAACCTGATATCCGAACGCCTGATTCTCCCATGGGTGAGGGACTCCTGGCTGAGTCGGTCCGCAGCAATTCCTGATTTCTTATTATTAATATTTCTCTTATTTTTATTTTTTTTGTCAAGTGGCATCAACATATCAGTAGGTTGAAACACAGCTAGGTAATGATATTTGAAAGTACAACTTAATCTAGAATTATAAAGGGTATGAAATCAAATTACTAACAAACTCCCAAGAAATGGATGCAAAAGAGACTAGTTTTTTTCCATGAAAAAAAAAAATGATGTACATACTTTGTAACAATAATTTTTTTTACACTAACAATATTCTTTATTAAAATTTGAATTTGAGAACACGTATTTTACTTCTTATTGTGACAAATAATCCTAAATTCACATCTTACAGGACTTCAAAGTTATTATATAACTTACTGAACAAATGAAGACTTTTGGAACATTGTTTATTGCATAAGCTCCTTTTTCTTAACACAAGGTTTTTCTTCTGGTGGTAGGTAAATAGTAATTATAGAAATGAATTCCTCCTTCAGAAATGTGAGAGCATCTCAAAATATTCTTTCAAGGTTTCATTTACAATGAGAAAGAAAATTGAGGTTCTGCTAGAATTTATTTAATTTTGTAATAAGCATAGAGCTAAAAAATAGAAAAAAAAATAACTGGGAAGTTGAAACATTTTCAACCAAGGACCATGTATGGATATAACCTAGAACCTCCACTCAGATGTAGCCTGTGGTAGCTCAGTAACCAATTGGTTTCCCAAAGTGAGGGGAACAAGGACTGTTTCTAACAGGAACTCAATGACTGGCTCTTTGGTATCCCCACCCCCGAAGGGAGGAGCAGTCCTGTTAGGCCACAGAGGAGGGCTTTGCAGCCAGTCCTGAAGATACCTGATAAAACAGGATCAGATGAATGGGGAGGAGGTCCCCCCTATCAGTGGACTTGGAAAGGGGCACGGTGGAGATGAGGGAGGGAGGGAGGGAAGGACTGGGAGGGAATGAGGGATCGGGACACGGCTGGGATACAGAGTTAATAAAATGTAACTGATAAAAAAATAAAAAAAGAAAAAAAAAACAAAGTGAATACACTGTAATTAATATAAAAAAATAAAAAATTAATTATAAAAGAAAAAAACTTGATGAAAACAATAAATTTTTAACATTTATTGTGAGAAGACTTTGAAATTTTTCACAAGAATTACACATGTGGTAGAAAAGTCTTACAGTTCTTTTAAAATGTACTTAATGTGGATAAGTGTTTCGGGTGCATTTGTGCAGCCACATTCATATGTACCATGCCTGGTGCCTATGGGACTGGAATTAAAGATAGTTGTTAGCTACCATGTGGGTTTGGGGAAGAGAGCACAGATTGTCATCAAGAGTAGCAAGCACTCTTTAACTACTTGGTCATCATTAAGGCCCCTTAAAAGTTTTCCCTGTTTAAACATTCATGGAGGACTTGCACTTCTATTTGTTTAAATTAAGTACATTCACGTTCCAAAGTAAATACTGAAAAGCTCAGCCATTTCTTCTGTTTTATTTTTATGTTTAATCTTAGTTCATTGATAACATTTTAACTTTTCTGCCTATAATCATGAGATTTGTGAAGTTTTTTTTTTTTTTTTTTTTTTTACATACAGGTTTTTTTTTTCTCTCATTATAGGATGGCATGTTTTTTTATCATGTTGTTAAGAAACTCTGACTTTGTCTACACTTAGAAATCAATGATCATTTTTTTTGTATTGATGAAGACTGTACTATAATTTAGCCACACAAATGGATAGATTTCCCCATATTTGGGGGCTTGTTTATCTCTCTCTTTCTCTTTCTTTTTGCTATGATAAATCCTACAAAGCAGCTCCCTATCTAGTTTCCTTTCCATTCTAATACAATACAAACTAAGATGAGAAAGCATATAATAGCTTTTTAAAGTCAAAGTGTAAAATGCTTCTCCAGGATAAATTAGTGATCCCTTTTCTTCAGTAGTTGCATTCATTTCAAGGCTCATGAAAAAAAAATGTTACAATTAATAGCTATAATTATTACAGTAAACTTCTTTCCTAAATCAGCTTTCTAGAGAAAGTCTCTGCAGTTACTTTTAGTGATGATATAAATTAGGATGTTGAACTGAGTGATCACTTTAAACTGACCTGAAAAGAAGACACAACCAGTAAAGCCTAATTTATCTTAGTGTGAAATACCCAGCTTTTTAAAAACTGATTTGGTTTTCAATATTTTTAGCCAATAATCACAAAGTTGCTATGGACTTAAATCAGAAAATTAAGAACTATGATTTAACCCTGCAAAAAACTAAAGTACAAATGGATCAAAGACCTCAACATAAAATGAGACACACTAAACCTGTTAGAAGAAAAAGTGGGGAAAAACCTTGAACTCATTGGCACAGGAGACAACTTCCTGAACAGAAGATCAAGAGCACAGGCTCGAAGAGCAACAATAAATGAATGGGATCTCATGAAACTGAAAATCTTCTGTAAAGCAAAAGACTGTCATCAGAACACAACAGCAGCCTACAGACTGGGAAAGAATCTTCAACAACCTTTTATCTGACAGAGGGTTAATATCTGGAATATATACCAGGACAGGACAGGATCCTACCACAGAGGGCCTCTGAAATGTTTTATCCTGCAGGGTATTGAGGCAGATCCTGAGACTCATAGCCAAACTTTGGCAGAGTGCAGGGAATCTTATGAAAGAAGGGGGAGATAGTAAGACCTGGAGAGGACAGTAGCTCCACAAGGAGAGCAACAGATTCAAAAAGTCTGGGAACAGTGGTCTTTTCTGAGACTGATACTCCAGCGAAGGACCACTCATGGAGATGGCCTGGAACCCCTGCACAGAGGTAGCCCATGGCAGTTCAATGTCCAAGTGAGTTCATAGTAACAGGGACAGGGACTGACCTTGACAGGAACTGATTGGCCTGCTCTTTGATCAACTTCCGCTTAAGAGGGCATCAGCCTTACCAGGCCATAAAGGAAGACAATGCAGGCACTCCTTTTTTTTTTTTTTTTTTTTTGAATTTTATTTTTTTCTTATCAGTTACATTTTATTAACTCCGTATCCCAGCCGTGTCCCGATCCCTCATTCCCTCCCAGTCCCTCCCTCTCTCCCTCATCTCCACCGTGCCCCTTTCCAAGTCCACAGATAGGGGGGACCTCCTCCCCATTCATCTGATCCTGTTTTATCAGGTATCTTCAGGACTGGCTGCAAAGCCCTCCTCTGTGGCCTAACAGGACTGCTCCTCCCTTGGGGGGATGGGGAGGCCAAAGAGCCAATCATTGAGTTCCTGTTAGAAATAGTCCTTGTTCCCCTCACTTTGGGAAACCAATTGGTTACTGAGCTACCACAGGCTACATCTGAGTGGAGGTTCTAGGTTGTATCCATACATGGTCCTTGGTGCAGTGTTTTCAAAGCAAAGACTCATGACCAAACCTTTGGCAGAGTACAGGGAATCATAAGAAAGAAGGGGAGTTAGTCTGATGGGGAAAGGATAGGAGCTCCACAAGGACCAAATATATCTGGGCACAGGGTCTTTTCTGAGACTGACATTCAACCAAGGACCATGTATGGATATAACCTAGAACCTCCACTCAGATGTAGCCTGTGGTAGCTCAGTAACCAATTGGTTTCCCAAAGTGAGGGGAACAAGGACTATTTCTAACAGGAACTCAATGACTGGCTCTTTGGTCTCCCCACCTCCGAAGGGAGGAGCAGTCCCGTTAGGCCACAGAGGAGGGCTTTGCAGCCAGTCCTGAAGATACCTGATAAAACAGGATCAGATGAATGGGGAGGAGGTCCCCCCCATCAGTGGACTTGGAAAGGGGCACGGTGGAGATGAGGGAGGGAGGGAGGGAGGGACTGGGAGGGAATGAGGGATCGGGACACGGCTGGGATACAGAGTTAATAAAATGTAACTGATAAAAAAAATGAGGATCGGAGGGAAGGGGAAGAGGACCTCCCTTATCAGCAGACTGAGGGAGGGACACCGGTGGGGAACAAGAAGGGGAGGGGTGGGGAAAGTGAGCTAAAGGGGGATACAAAGTGAATAAACTTTACTTAATAAAAAAAAAAAGAAAAAAGAGAACTAAAGAAGTTAAAAAGCAACAAAGCAAGTAATCCAATTAAAAAATGTGGCACAGAGCTAAACAGAGAATTCTCAATAGAGGAACACTGAATGACAGAGAAACACTTAAAGAAATGCTTAACATTTTTAGTTATCTGGGAAATGCAAATCAAAACGGCCCTGAGATTTCACCTTACACCCATTAAAGAATAAATTTAAGAAAATGCTTCTCACATATTTTTATATAATAGACTTTAGCCTCAATTGTACAACTTAATTTTTTCAAAAATTATTTACACTGTTTGAATATCCAGTTTAGGAGTTTACTTACTTTTCTTTGAATGGTTTAAACAACTCTTTGTTTAACTTTTTGCTGGTGGGAACATTAACATGGAAAGCAATTCTGGCTCTTTCCCAGACAATTAGGAATAGTGCTTCTTCAAGATTCAGCTATACCACTCCTAGGCATATATCAAATATACGCTATACAACTACTAGACATATATCAAAAATTTGCTCAAGTACACAACAAGGACATTTGCTCAACCATGTCATAGCTGCTTTATTCGTAACAGCCAGAAACAACTGGAAACAACCTAGATGTCCCTCAACAGAGGAATGGATACAGAAACTGTGGTGCATTTACATAATGGAATATTACTCAGTAATTAAAAATTAGGAAATCATGAAATTTGCAGTCAAATGCTGGGATCTAGAAAAGATCATCCTGAGTGGGTTATCCCAGAAGCAGAAAGACACACACGGTATATATTCACTTATAAGTGGACACTAGGCATATAATATAGGATACACCTATTAAAATCTGTACACCTAAAGAAGCTAAGCAAGAAGGAGGATCCTGGGTAAGATGATCAATCCTCATTCATAAAGACATACAAGATAGATATTGCAAGAAGTTGAAAACAGAAAACAGACTAGGACCCTACCACAGAGGGCCTCTGAAAGACTCTACCAACTGATTATTTTTTAAAGTTGTTTTCTTGTGGTGGGGTGCTAAGGATCCTAAAATGCCCATGAACTTGTTATGTAGTGAAGGATGACACTGAACTTGTGATTCTCTTTGCCTCTGACTCTGGAGTACTGGGATTATAGGTATGTACCTACCATCTTGCCTGATTATGTGGTTTGGGAATGCAAGCCAAGGGCAGCCTGCATACGTGGAAACTAATCTACATCAGTAGTCAGTGTGATTTGTATGATAATGATGTCTTTATTATTTTAAAAAGCAGAAGTATTAATGAGATGGGAAAAATAATTTAATAGTATAATATAATACTAATATTAGGTTTAAATAACTAATAACCTTCATTCTTCCTGGGTGCTGACTCTTACCTGCTTGACGTAGACAGGAAACTATCAGGTTGATAAATTGTTGGAAGAGACATACAAAATTTCAGTTGATTTACAAAAAAAAAAATGATCTTACTAACACAAAATAATCCACATAGGAATTATACAAAATTTATAACTTGAATTCTGAATTCACTTAGTTGTATATTCACAAAGTCCATGAGTCTCCTCTCCTCTCCTCTCCTCTCCTCTCCTCTCCTCTCCTCTCCTCTCCTCTCCTCTCCTCTCCTCTCCTCCCGATCCCACCCTTCCTCCCCTTTCTGCATGCATGCACCTCCCCAAGTCCACTGATAAGGGAGGTCTTCCTCTCCTTCTTTCTGATCTTAGACTATCAGTTTTCATCAGAAGTGGCTGCATTGTCATCTTCTGTGGCCTGGTAAGGCTGCTCCCCCCTCAGGGGTAGGTGATCAAAGAGCAGGCCAATCAGATTATGTCAGAGGCAGTCCCCATTTCCCATCACTATGTAACCCACTTGAACACTCAACTGCCATGGACTACATCTGTGCAGGGGTTCTAGGATATCTCCATGAATAGTCCTTGGTTGGAGTATGAGTCTCTAGGAAGTTCCCTGTGTTCAAATTTTCTTGTTCTGTTGCTCTCCTTGTGGAGTTCCTGTCCTCTCCAGCTCTTGCTATTTCCCACTTCTTACATAGAATTCCATTCACTCTACCCGCCAGTTGGCCATCAGGCTCAGCATCTGCTTTGATAGTCTGCAGGGCAGAGGCTTTCAGAGGCCCTCTGTGGAAGGTTCCTAGGTTGTTTCCTGTTTTCTTCTTCTTCTGATGTCCATCCTCTTTGCCTTTCAGGATGGGGATTGATCATTTTAGTTAGGGTCCTCTCTTTTGCTTAGTTTGTTTAGATGTACCAATTTTAGTGGGTTTATCCTATGTCGTATGCTTATATGAGTGAGTACATGCCGTGTGTGTCTTTTTGCTTCTGGGACAACTCACTCTATTATTGTATGAAATTGAATTATATTAATACCTGAAACTTTGTTTAGATTTTATAAGTAGAGTATATTTTCACAAACTTAATAGTAGAGACCATCATACCAAAGTTAAATTAGCCAGACTTAGTAAGATAAATATTGAAATCTTTACTTCATTCATGTATCCTAGAACTTCCAAAATCCATATATGAGAGTATAATTAAGAACAGGAGGAAGAAAACTAGCAGGAAAGGGGAAGAAAACAGGGGACAAAAGAGAGGCATGATGGGTCAGTTATTGTCAAAATGCGTGATAAACTTTAAAGAAAACAGTTTGATAATCTTAGTACTATGTACAAAAATATGTACCAATTAAAAAAAAGTAAAAACACAAAACAAGGAGAGAAACACAACAATTAAAGATAATTATGAAGTATGTACCTTTACAATGGAATAAATGCTATAGTACCGTCAAGAATAATAGCTCCAATTTCCACCATTAATAAAGTCTTTTGTGGAAACTACCCACTTTTCTAACTGTTTCACATTCATTAACTCAATTTTTATAACAATAGGAAAATAAAAGGTAAAAGTGATTAATTTAATAAGGTCACAGTGGAAATGTCACAATATAAAACTGAGGAACCACTTTATATCCAGACATTTTACCATAAATTTCAGGGACCAAGGAGATGGATCAAGACCTAAAGGCACTTTCCCCATAAGCCCTAAGAGCTGTATATGATCCTAGGAATTCACCTAAAAGACTATATTTAGCATATGACAATAATTCCTGTTTTGCTAATGCAAGATGGGAGGCTGTGGATAGGAGAATCTACTGAAAGTTTATGTTATACAGCCCAGTGGCATAAATAGGAGAAAAATTGTCTCAAAACCTAAGTGGAAGGAGAGAAGCAGCAAAGTCCTAAAAAAAGTGTATTTAATAAAATTTATAAAAATTCAAGAGTGTTACATTTAGCTACTGGAAAATGAAAATTTGAAAAATATTAACTAATGAAAAAAGAATGATAATATGAGTTTCTAGAAGTAAAAAAAAGAAGAAAAAAATCCAATCGAAGGAGGTTAACTACACCCAAGAAAAAACAGGAAATAACTCAGCACCAGCAAAATAAATAAATAAAGGGGGGAAGCACACACAATAGGAGTTAACAACCTTTCGTCATTAATATCTCTCAATATAAATGGACTCAATTCCCTAATAAAAAGACACAGTCTAAGAAAATGAATAAAAAAACAGCGTCCATCATTCTGCTGCTTGTAAGAAACACACCTAAGCTTCTGGTGACCATGGGGTGACTCTAGCTGAGCCCCTTAGTGGCAGTTATCATGGAGACTAAAGAGCCCACCCTCTTACCAAACAGGACTCCTAGTGGAGGAAGGATAAAACCAACCCACCCACAAAATATTCATCTCAAAATTTACCCTTCCTACAAGATGTGCAGAGATAAAGATAAAGGAGGGATTAAGAGAGCACCCAACCAATGCCTGGCCCAACCTGAGACCCACACCAAAGGGGAGAGACAACCTCTCACACTATTAGCAGCACTCTACTACGCTTGCAGATAGGATCCTAGCATAGTTGTCTTCTGAGAGGCTCCACCCAGCAATGGATTAATACAGACGGTGAGACTCACAACCAAACATTGAGTGGAGTTCAGGGAGTCTTTTGAAAGAGTGCAGGAAAGGATAGAAGGACCAGAGGGAGCAAGATCTCCTCTACAAAGAGACCAACAGAGTGTCCAGCTAACCTAGGCCCAGGGGGGATTGCAGAGAATGAAGCACCATCCAAAGACTATGGATGGACTGGATTTAAGCCCCTTATACAGATGTACCTGATGGACAGCTTGGTCTTTATGTGGGTTCTCTAGTAAGGGGAGGAGGGGCTGTCTCTAACAAAGACTCTAATGCATGATATTCATTAATTTCCCCCTGGTAAGGCTGCCTTGCCAGGCCACTGAGGAAGATGTGTTGAGTCCCAATGTGACTTGATATACTGGGCTTGGTTGACTGTGAAGATCCTCTTTTCTAAAGGATATGGGAGGAGGGGTGGAAGGAGAAAAGGTGGAACCAGAAGGAAAGGAGAGAAGGGACTGCAATTGGGATGTAACTGAATAAATATTTTAATTTAAAAAAAACAAAAATAAAAAATAAAGAAACATACCTCAGCAGTAAAAATAGACATCACCCCAGTGTAAAGGACTGAAAACACTTTTCTAAGTGAACGGACCCAAGAAGCAAGCTACAGTAACCATTCAGTTTTAATAAAGTAGACTTTCAACCTAAATTAATCAAAAGAGATAGAGAAGGACACTTTATACTCATCAAAAGAAATATTCACCAATATGATGTGTCATGTAATCCCAAAACACAAGGACACCTACATTTGTAATAGAAACATTACTAAAGCTTAAATTACACATTGAATGTCACACATTAACAGTGGGAGATTTCAACACTCTCCTCTCACCACTGAACAACTTATTGAGACAGAAAATAAACAGAGAAATAATGAAGCTAACTGACCTTATGAATCATATGCACTTAATGAAAGTCTACAGAACATTTCACCTGAATAGAAAGAATGTACCTTCTTCTAGGCATCTCATGGAACCTTTTCCACAATTTAGCATATAGTTGTCCATAAAGCAAACCAAAATAGATGCAAAAAATGCAATAACTCCTTGCATCATATGCAAACCTATGGGAGACAACAAAAGACATTCTAAGAGGAAAGTTCATAGTACCAAGAACCTTCATATAGAAATGGGACAAAACTCACAATAGTGACTCAATAGTACACCTGAAATCACTAAAACAAAAAGAAGCAAATATAACCAGGAAAAATAAATGGAAGGAAATAATCAAACTCAGGGCTGAAATCCATAAAATAGAAACCAAAAGAAACAATACAAAGAATCATCAAAATAAATAAGTAGTTCTTTGAGAAAAATGAACAAGATAAAAAAAAAACTCTTTGTCAAAGTAACTAAAAGGCACAGAGACAGTATTTAAGTTATCAAAATTAGAAATGAAAAGGGGGTAATAAAAACAAACACTTAGGAAATCCAAAGAACAATTAGATCTTATTTGAGAAACAGTACTCCACAAAATTGAAAATCTAAGTGAAATGGACAAATACCTGGATAAAGACTACTTACCAGAGTTAAAACAAGATCAGGTAAACAATTTAAATAGTCTTTTAACCCCTAAGTAAATAGAAGTAGTCATTAAAAGTCTCCTAATCAAAAAATTCCCTGGGCCATATGGGTTTAGTATATAATTCTACAAGACTTTCAAAGAGCTAGCACCAATACTTCTCAAGCTATTCCACAAAATAGAAACAGAAGGAACATGGCCAAAGTCATTCTATGAGGCTACAGTCACCCAAAATCTAAACCACCCAAAGACTCAACAAAAGAAGAGAATTTCAGACCAACTTCCCCTATGAATATTGATTGAAAAATACTCAGTATGATACTGGTAAACTAAATACAAAATATATAAAAGATATTTTCCACCATGATGTAGGTTTATGAAAACCCATCAATGTAATACATCATGTAAACAAACTGAAAGAGAAAACAAAACATCTCATTTGATGCTGAAAAGCCTCTGATAAAATCTATCACCCCTTCATGATGAAAGTACTGGAGAGGTCTGGAATACAGGGCACAAACCTAAACACAGTAAAGGTAATATACAGCAAGTCAATATCCATTATCATATTAAATGGAGAGAAGCTTAAAGCAATTGTACTAAAATCAAGAATAAGACAAGGCTGTACACTCTCTCCATATATAGTACTTGAAGTTCTAGTTAATGCAATAAGACAACTAAAGGAGCTAAAGGAGATACAAATTGAAAAAGAAGTCAAAGTATCATTATTCACAGTTGATATGTTATTATAACTAACTGATTCCCAAAATTCTACCTGGGAACTTCTACTGTTGATAAATACCTTCACCAAAGTGTCAAGATACAAAATTAATTTAAAAAGTCAGTAATCTTCCTTTATAGAAATGATAAAAGGATGAGAAAGTAACTAGGGAAACAACACCCTTCACAATAGCCAAAAACAGTATAAAATATCTTGGTGTAACTCTAGCCACACAAGTGAAAGACTTTTACAAGAAGACTTGTACTTCAAGTCTCCAAAGAAAGAAACTGAAGAATCTATGAGATAACAGGAAGATCCTCCATGCTCATGGATCTGTAGGATTAACATAGTGCAAATGGCCATCCTGCGGACAACAATCTAGAGATTCAATGAAATTCCCATTAAAATACCAACACAATTCTTTACAGAACTTGAAAGAACAATTCTCAATTTCATATGGAAAAAATAAAAAAAAAACAGAATAGTTAGACAATACTGTAAAATAAAAGATCTTTTAGAGGTACCACCATCTCTCATCTCAAGTTGTACTGCAGAGCAATAATCATAAAAACCTCATGGTACTGGCATAAAAACAGAAAGGTAGATCAATAAAATCAAACCAAATACCCAGAAATAAACCCACACACACTGACACTTGATTTTTGACCAAAAAGCCAAAACCATACAGTGGAAAAGGAAAACATCTTCAAAATATGGTGCTGGTCTAACTGGATGTCGGCATGTATATAAGTCTACAAACATAAAACAAGATACAGTAAATCTAGTAGAGAGAAAGTGGGAAGTATCTTTGAATGAATTGGTTCTGGAGACAACTTTCTGAACAGAACACAGACAGCTCAGGCTCTAAGTGCAACAATTAATAAATGGGACCTCATGAAACTGGAAAGCTTCTGCAAAGCAAAGAATACCATCAATAAGACAAAACTGTAGCCGACAGACTAGGAAAAGATCTTCACCAACCCTATGTCCGACAGAGGACATATATATATATATATATATATATGCATATAACTCAAGAAGTTAAACACCAACAAACCAAATGATGCCATTAAAAATTGGATACAGAACTAAATATATTGCTCAACAGATAAAACTCTAATGGCAGAGAAACACTTAAAGAAATGTTCATTTTTTTTTAATCATCAAAAAAATGTAAATCAAAACTACTCTGAGATTCCATCTTACACCCATCAAAATGGCTAAGATCAAAAACACAAGAGACAGTGCATGCTGGCAAGGATGTGGAGAAAGGGGAACACTCCTCCATTGCTGGTGGGATTCTTGTAAACCACTGTGGATATCAATGTGGAGGTTTCTCAGAAAATTGGGAATAGATCTCCCAGTTGACTTAGCTATACCAATCCTTGCCCTATGCCCAAAAGATGCTCCATCATGCTGCAATGCTCCACATTGCTCATCTATGTTAAGAGCAATTTTACTTATAATAGCCAGAAACCATAAATAGCTCAGTTGTGCCTCAACTGAAGAATAAAGAAAATATGGTACACAATGGAATACTACTCTATTAACAACAAAACATCATGCAATTTCCTGGCAGATGGATGGTACTAGAAGTGATTATTCTTAGTGAGGTAATCCAGACTCAGACATACAGCCATGGTATTTACTCACTTATAAGTGGTTGTTAGTCATATAGTACAGGATAACCGTGCTACAATTCACAGACACAAAAAAGCCAAAAAGTGCCTAAGGGAAGATATTTGAATGTCCCTCAGAACAGGAAATAAAATGGACATCTGAAGTAGATGCAGGGAGGGACCTGGTTGGGAGAGTGTGCGGGGAGTATAACAAGGGTGCGAATCAAGCTTGTAGAGAGTTGGGAAGAGGGGTGAAAGGGAAGGACCAGGAGAGAGAATAGAAATTGGGGTGTGGGACATCTTTGGGACAAGGTAGGATCCAGGAATTCTAGCTGAAACTCCAGGCAGTGGGGATTAAGGAGACTTAAGTGGCCACCTCTTCTAACCAGGTGGGACTCTCAGTAGAGGGAACTGCATAACAACCTACCCATAAAATCTTCCACCCAAAATTTGTCTTGCCTGTAAGAAGTGTAAAGATAAAGATGAAGCAGAGATTGAGGGAATGGCAAACCAATGACTAGCCCAACTTAGGACCCACCCCATGGGAGAGAACCAACCACCCCTGTTGCTATTAATGATACTCTGCTATGCTTTCAGAAAGGAGCTTCACATAACTGTCTTCCAAGAGGCTTCATGCAATAGCTGATGGAAACAAATGTGGAGACCCACAGCTAAACAAAAGGCTGAGCTTGGGGAGTCCTGTGGAACAATGGGAGGAAGTATGGAAGGAGATGGAGGAGTCAAGGACACCACAAAAAGACCTACAGAGTAAACTAACCAGGGCCCATAAAGGCTCACAGAGACTCAACTACCAACCGAAGAGCATGCATGGACTGGGTATAGACCTCCAACACAAATGTAGCAGATGTGCATTGTGGCCACCATGTGACTCTCCTACCAGTGGGAGTAGAGGCTGTCTCTCATTCTATTGCCTTCCTTTGGATCCCTTTCCCCTAGCTGCACTATTTTATGAGGACCCAATGGGAGAGGGTGTGATCAGTCCTGTTAAAACTTGAGGTGCCAGAATTGGTTGATACCCCTTGGTGGCCACCTCCTCTCTAAGAAGAAGGAGAGGGGGCAATGGAAGAAGGAGTTATGAGGGTTGGACTAGGGGCAGAGGATGGAAGAGGTTGTAAAGTGATTAAATAAATACATACATACTTCAATAGAGAAAAAATAAATCTGGGTATCTTATGTTTAAAGATCAATTTTGAGCTCTTGTTGAGATTTTGCATTAGTGATACTCATTGAGAAATATTAATTCTCGACCAACTTTTCATCATAACAAAAAGGATTTGCTGAATTTTTAAGAACTTTTCATTCTAGGTCAAATTTATTATCTGCATTTAATGTTATTTATCACCAATACACTTCTCTCTCACTCTCTCTCTCTCTCTCTCTCTCTCTCTCTCTCTCTGTATGTGTGTGTGAGAGAACAAGAGTGAGAGCCATTAATACATTGAGGTATACTAACTATAATATACTAGAAAAATATTGAAGAATTTGTGCTCCTGATAGAAAGACAGAGTCATATGTGATCTAGAATCAAGACCTTTTCGGAGGTCCTGGTAGTACGTTTGTGGCCATCTCTCATAATACTCATTATTACTCAAGTCAAAGAAAACTAACAATTTCTTTCAACTTTAGATCACATATATTATGTTATGGTTGATGTAAACTTAAAAGGCCTTTTAAAATTTATAACTGTCACTTTCAACAAAGTTAATATATTTCCAAGTATTCTTAGTCAAATTTGTCAGCTCTTTAATCAATATATACTCAACTAAAAAAAAAAAAACAGGTAGAAAATTTATTTCAAGCATGAAGATTATATGTGAATAAACAATGGCAAGTAGTTGCAGTTATTGAGGATTTTTGTATTATTGCCAATTAAGTAAATGATTAAAAGTGCCAGAATAACAGAATATTGCTTCATCTGACTTTCTGTTTAGTGTGGATTGCCAATGTAGGAAAAAATCCTTGCAAATCTTAGAATTGCTCTCAGACAACCACCAACACAGAAGATTGCTTGAGTTTCACTCTAACAATAGAGCTCTCTCCATCTGCAAAATGAAGTAGCTGCAGCAGACAGTACTGATTACTTATATATTATGATTAACATTTTATATTTTCATTTCAAGGGAAGAGCTGAAGAGATTTAAATAATGTCAGGCCTTGTGTTAGTTCCTCTACTCAATAAGGTTACCAGATAAATGTTTCAGGAAAGTTGGCTTTGGATTTTTTTGCACTTATAATTATCCTGAACCTAGGAATGCAGGGATAAATTCTGACATAGTCATTTCTCTTCCAGTGATAATATATTAGATAAAGATACTTTCTACAGTGCCTCTATTTTATAGAATTCTTTCAAAGGCATATTTATTTTCAGATTTTCTTCAAACTTATTCTTGCTAATGCCAAATGGTTCATATAATTAAAAAATAAGATATCTGTCATTGGATTATGTAGCAAAGATCTCAGGTACTTCCAATTTACACATCCCTAATGTTTGCTGAGTAATTATGTGCTTTCATATATATTTTTTAAGAAAAGGCAATCTACAATGCCTAAGCTATAGTTACTATATTTCCAAAATATGATCCAAAATTGTATGGCCTAAAAGTTTGATGAAATATGCACTTACTGAAAGTGTGTCTTCTTCTAGGGCCTATGTTCTTACAGAATATTTTAGAAAAGCAGTTCATTGAGGCAATAATAACTATAAATTTGTTTGATATTTATTTTTCTAAAGGAAACTATAGTTGCAAATTAAAATTACAAGGAAAATAAAATATCATTTTGTCCAAGCCTTTCATTTTTCATATGACAAAATTGTTTTAAAATCTTTATTCTAATACATGAAATTGACTCATGGTGTCTTGGAAGCTTTAACTTATCATCATTGGTCAACTTCTATACTATGGCATATGTTTTGAAATTAACTTCATTGAGTTACAAACTGAGTAAAATCACTTAATGAAAATTATTCAGTAAGTTATTTTATGTAAAATGTTTCTTGAAAGGTAAAATCAAATACCATTATTTTTCCTGTTGATTTGTTATTTTATGAAATTGTCTTCTTATAAACTATTGTAATTGAAGTTAAAATAGTGAAATATGATAAGGAAACCACTTCAAACTTTGCATCTTTGACATGATTAGCCAGGAAAGTGTCATTAGAATTCAGGAAGAATGCATACCTGAATGGCACTCATCAGCAATGTGGAAATGTCCAATAAGATCTACTACATTCAAAGTGGGGAAGAACCTAGAACTCATTGACACAGGAGACAACTTCCTGAACAGAATTCCAACAGCACAAGTTCTGAGATCAACAATCAATAAATGGGACCTCATGAAACTGAAAAGCTTCTGTAAAGTAAAAGACACTGTCATTAGAACAAATCAACAGCCTACAGACTGGGAAAGGATCTTAAACAACCCATATCTGACAGAGGGCTAATATCCGTAATATAAAAGTACGCAAGAAGTTAAAAAACAACAAATCAAGTAATACAATTAAAAAATGGGGTACTGAGCTAAACAGAGAATTCTCTGCAGAGGAATATAGAATGGCAGGAAACACTTAAGGAAACGCTCAACGTCCTTAGCCATCAGAAATATGCAAATCAAAACAACCCTGAGATATTTCACTTTACACCTATCAGAGTGGCTAAGATAAAAAACTCAAGTGACAACACATGCTGGAGAAGTTGTGGACAGATGGGAACCCTCCTCCATTGCTGGTGGAATATAAACTTGTACAACCAGTTTGGAAATCAAACCTGGTACTTTCTCATACAATTGGGAATAGTGCTTCCTGGAGATCCAGCTTTACCACTCCTAGGCATATATCAAAAACATGCTTAAGTACACAACAAGGACATTTTCTCAACCATGTTTGTAGCAGCTTTATTTGTAATAGCCACAACCTGGATTCAACCCAGGTGTCCCTCAACATAGAAATGGATACAGAAATTGTGGTACATTTACACAATGGAATACTACTCAGCAGTTAAAAACAAGGAAAGCATGAAATTTGCAGTCAAATGGTGGGATCTAGAAAAGATCATCCCAAGTGAGATATCCTAGAAGCAGAAAGACACACATGTTATGTCCTCACTTATAAGTGGATACTAGACCTATAAGATAGGATAAACCTACAAAAATCTGAACTCCTAAAGAAGGTAAACAAGAAGGAGGATCAGGGTAAGAGGATCAATATTCACTTGGAAAGACAAAAGGGAAGGGCATTGGAAACAAGAGAAAACAATTAACAGGACAGAAGCCTACCACTGAAGTCCTCTAAAGGACTCTACCTAGCAGTGTATCAAAGCAGACTCTTAGACTCATAACTAAACTTTGGGCAGAGTTCAGGGAATCTTATGAAAGAAGAGGTAGTTAGTAAGATATGGAGAGGACAGGAGCTCCACAAGGAGAGCAAAAGAACCAAAATAATTGGGCTCAGGGGTATTTTCTGAAACTGATACTCCAACCAAGGAACATTTATAGATATAACCTAAAAGCCCTGCTTCTAGGAGGGAGGGAGTATGGGGGAATACAAAGTGAATAAAATGTAACTAATAAAAGTTAAAAAAAATAATTAAAAAAACACACAAAATTTAAAAATCTAAACCAAATGGACAAATTTTGATAGATTCTATCTACCAAAATTAAGTCAAGATTAGATAAATAGATTGAATAGTCCAGTATGCCCCCATGTTAATAGAAACATTCATCAAGTCTCCCAGGGCCATATGGTTTAGGCCACAATTCTACGAGACTTTCAAAGAAGAGCAAACTCCAATTTTCTTCAAACTACTCCACAAAATAGAAACAGAAGGAACATTACCAAACTCTATGAAGCGAAAATCACCTTGATACCTAAGCCACAGAAATACCCTAAAAAGGAAAACTTCAGCCTTATCTCTCTTAAGAACATTGATGCAAAAAAAAAAAAAAAACTCAATAAAATACTGGCAAACTGAATCCAAGAACACATCAAAGATATCATCTACAATGACCAAGTAGGCTTTACCCCAGACATGCAGGGGTGGTTCAATATAGAAAAATCCATCGATGTGATCCACCATATAAACAAACTGAAGGAGAAAAACCACATATTCTCCTTAGATGCTGAAAAAGCATTTGACAAAATCCAACACCCGTTCATGTTTAAAGTCTTGTAGAAATAAGGGAAACAAGGCACATAACTAAACATTGTAAAGGCAATATACAGCAAGCTTATAGCCAAACTCAAGCCAATCCCACTGAAATCAGGGAAAAGGCAAGGCTGCCCACTCTCTCCATATCTCTTCAACATAGTACTTGAAGTCCTAGCTAAAACAGTAAGACAACTAAAGGAGATCAAGGGGATACAATTTGGAAAGGAAGAGGTAAAATTTTCACTATTCACAGATGGTATGATAGTATACATGAGTTATCCCAAAAATTCAACCAGAGAATTCCCTTAGCTGATAAATACCTTCAGCAAAGTGGCTGAATATAAAATCAACTCAAAAAAACCAAAGTCCTCCTGTATACCAAAAAAAAAAAAAAAAAAGGTCGAGAAAGAAATAATCAGGGAAACAACAAGCTTCACAATAGCCACTAATAACATAAAGTACATTAGGGTGACTCTAACTAAGCAGGTGAAAGACCTGTTTGACAAAAACTTCATGTCTCTAAAGAAATAAATTGAAGAAAATATCAGGAGATGGAAAGATCTCCTGTGCTCATGGATTGGTAGGATTAACATAGTGAAAATGGCCATCCTGCAAAAAGCAATCTATAGAATCAATGCAATTCCCATCCAAATCCCAACACAATTCTTTACAGACCTTGAAAAAACAATTTTTAACTTCATATTGAAAAACAAACAACCTAGAATTCCCAAAACAATCCTGTACAACAACAAATAATCTGTAGGTATCTCCATCCCTGGCCTTATGCTGTACTACAGAGGAATGATTAATAAACACTACATGAATAATAAACACTACATGATAACACTAATAATAACAGTACATGATAATACACACTACATAGAAACAAAATGGTGCATCAGTGGAACTGAATAGAAGATCCAATAATAAATCCACACACCTAGGTTTACTTGATTTTTAACAAATAAGCCAAATCCATACAGTGGAAAAAAGCATCTTCAGCAAATGGTGCTGGTCTAACTGAATGTTTATATGTAGAAAAAATGCAAATAGATCTATACTTATCATCCTGCACAAAACTAAAGTCCAAGTGGATCAAAGATCTCAACATAAAACCAGACACACTAAATCGGTTAGAAGAAAAAGTGGGGAAGAGCCTAGAACTCATTGGCACAGGAGACAACTTACTGAACAGAACACCAACAGAACAGACTGTAAGAGCAACAGTGAATAAATGGGACCTCATGAAACTGAAATGTTTCTGTAAAGCAAAGAACACTGTCCTCAGAAGAAAATGACAGCCTTTAGACAGAGAAAGGATCTTCACCAACCCTATATATGACAGATAGCTAATATCCAGAACATGAAAAGAACTCAAGAAGTTAAAAAACAACAAATCAAGTAATCCAATTATAACTGGGCTAAAGAGCTAAACAGAGAATTCTCTGTAAAAGGATATAAAATGGTAAAGAAATAATTACAGTTATGCTCAAAGTCCTAAGTCTTCAGGGAGATGCAAATCAAAAAGACCCTGAAATTTCACTTTACACCAGTCAGAATGGATAAGATCAAAAACTCAAGAGACAACACATGTTGGAGAGGTTGTGGAGAAAGGGGAACCCTCCTCCATTGCTGGTGGGAATGTAAACTTCTAGAACCACTTTCGAAATCAATCTGGTGCTTTCTCAGACATTAAGGAATAGCGCTTCCTCAAGATCTATCTATACCACTCCTAGACATATATCCAAAAGATGCTCAAGAACACAACAAGGGCATTTACTCAACAATATTTATAGCAGCTTTGTTTGTCATAGTCAGAAGCTGGAAACAGCCCAGATACCCCTCGGTTGAGGAATGGATACAGAAATTGTTGTATATTTACACAATGGAATACTGTTTAGCAATTAAAACAAAGAAATCATGAAATTTTCAGTCAAATGCTGGGATCTAAAAAAGATCATCTTGAGTGAGGTATTCCAGTAGCAGAATGACACACACGGTATATAGTCACTTATAAGTGGGTAGTAGACATATAATATAGGATAAACATACTAAAATCTGTACACCTAAAGAAACTAAGCAAGAAGGAGGACACTGGGTAAGATTATCAATCCTCAGAAAGACAAACAGGATGGAAATTGGAAGAAGGAGAAAACAGGAAACAGTACAGTAGCCTACCACAGAGAATTTTAACCAAACTTTTTGTAGGGACTGTCTCTGACATGAACTCAAGTGGCTGATTTTTTGACCAACCCCTACAGGAGGAGCATCCTTGCCAGGCCACAGAGGAGGACAATGCAGCCAGTCATGATGAGACCTGATCTAGGGTCAGATGGAAGAGGAGGAGGACCTCCTCCTGTAATCAGTGGACTTGGAGAGGGGTATGAGAGAAGGTGAGAGAGGGAGGGTGGTACTGGGAGTGAATGAGAGCTACAGATGGGATACAAAGTGAATAAACTGTAATTAATAAAAAATAGTAATACATGACAAAATCTGAATTATTTATGTAGTTTATTCCTAGAGACGTTTTTCCAGTTTTGTGTAATAACAGTTTTGTGTTTTATTCATTATAGCCAAAAACAGGAAACAACCTAGATATCCCTAAACCAAAGAATGGATGAAGAAAAGGTGGTACATTTACATAATGCAATACTACAGAGCTATTTAAAAATGAAATCGTTAAATTCTCAGGCAAATATATGGAAATAAAAAAAAAATCATCGCAAATGAAGTAACCCAGACCGTGAAACATAAAAATGATGTGTATTTTTTTATTTATTTCAGTTTATTTACTTTACAGCCCAAGGATGCACCCTCCCAGTCCCACCTTCTTCCCTCTTCCCCTCTCCCTTTCCTCCCAGAAAATGGGAGTACCTTCCCCCTGTTTCAACCCTCCTCAGCACATCAAATCACATCAAGAATGAGCATATGAGCATATCTTTATTCCCTAGGGGAACGCAAAACAACCTTCCCAGATGTATTTTATCCAAAAGTAGGAAATAGAGTGCGTGTTAAAAACAGCATCCCCCCACTCTACTTGCCAGGTGACACTCAAGAAGGCCAACCTCTCCATTGGCCACATATGTACAGGAGGCCTAGGCCCAGACCATGAATGCTACTTTGTTGATATCTCAGATTCTGTAAGCCCCAAATAAGTCTGGGTTAGTTGTCTCTGTTGGTCCTCCAGTGAGGTTCCTGTCCCCTCCAGGTTCTTCCATCTTTCCCCCAACATTTCCACAGGACCCAGAGAGCTCTGCCCCATGTTTGGCTGCAATTCCCAGCATCTGTCTCAATTCCCCGTTGACTGGAGCTTCTCAAAAGACAGCCAAGTTACGCTCCTGTCTGAAAGCATCACAGAGAATCATTATTAATGGCTCTCAGATTGGCCCAGTTATTGGTTGGCCATTTCCTCAGTCTCTGTTCCTCTATAACCCTGTATTTCTTATAGGCAGGGTAATTTTTGGAGCAAAGGTTTTGTTGGTGGGTTGTTGTTTCCCTACTTCCACTAGTCCTGACTGGTTCGGAGGTGGTCATTTCTGTCTTCCTGTCCTCCTTCTGATAGGAGCCTCATCTAGAATCGCACACATATCCTCCGAGGAGCCTACACTATCACAGGCACCATACAACAAGGACATTTCCTCAACAATGTTCATAATGACTTTATTTGTAATTGCCAGAATTGGGAAACAATTTAGATGACCCTCAACCAAAGAATGGACACAGTAGTCGTGGTACATTTACACAATGGAATACTGCTTAGCTATTAAAAACAAGGTCAACATGCAATTTATAGGAAAATGAATGGAACTAGAAAAGATCATCCTAAGTGAGATAACACAGGCTCAGAAAGATGCACATGTTGTGTGCTCACTTACAAGTAGGTATTAGCCCTATAGTACAAGATAACCATACTACAATCCACAGACCCAAAGAAGCTAAGTAACAAGGAGGGCCCAACAGAAGATGCCAGAATGTCACTCAGAAAGGGAAACAGAATAGACATCAGAAATAGATGAAGAGAGGGAAATGGGCAGAAGATGGAATAAGGAAGGAAACAGGGGTGGGGAACAATGTGGGGAGAACAAGTGGGAAGTAAGAGGGCTGGGAAAAAGAAGGGAAAGTGAGGGGGTGTCTCTTTGTCAAGATGTATATTCATTTATATGTGGTTATTAGCTCCAAGCTATGATCCATAGAATCATACAGGTTAGGTGCAGATTAAAAAACAGGGAGCATTGCTGGGCAGCTTCTGGCAGAGATACCCGTGCTCAGTATCTGGGACTGAGGACTCTCAACTCAACCCTTTCTAGTACTCCCCCAGTACCTGCTGCCATACGCCTTCCCTGGCAAAGGGGAAGGACAGAGAGGCAGCCTGCAGATTCCACCATAGACCTCAGCACCTGGGCCCCTGCCTCGGGATCTAGGACCCCACCACCAGTCTCCAGGACCAGCCAACAAAATCAGTCCCTGGTGGAGATGAAAAACACAGAAGGAGCCTGCAGGGTCTGCCACAGACCACACTGCCAGGGCTCCAGCACAGTCTGCACCCAGCATGGGCTGCACCCGGCAAGGCTGCACCCAGCACAGCACACAGTGTAGGTGGACACCAAGACCCGCTGCTACAGCAGCACTGAGCTGACCATTAGCCTACAACCACATTTGCCCCAGCAGGATCAAATCAGAGAGTAGAGTACAAGGGGAACCCCTCTGCTTTCCAACTGGTCCTGCAATGGAGTGAATGTGCTTTCAAGAGAGTGTTTGCAGAGCCCCAGATCCAGGGCCCCTCAACGCAAGCCACCAGACAACAGATCCTTACCACTCACACCCCTAGTGTGGGAATCATAGGGATTCTTGGGAGAGCAATCCCAACACTGAAGCCCCTGCTCTGTGGGTCTACCTGTGAATTCCAGGCAAACAATTCCTGGATTCCAGACAGAGCTGCATACCAGTGACCTGTAGGCCACTGCAATAGTCAGGGAATCCACACTGAGCCCCATAACAGGGCCTGTGAATAGTGCCAGTGTCAAATTCCTCACTTAGGTAAAGCTGAAACCACAAAGCACACTCCCAAACCAGTGAACCTCTCTCATCTTCCTGAAAAACATTCCAGAAACCAGAAAAAGATGGTCCTAGTCTGAAATAAAGTCTCCAGGAACAAACAGTGAGGGTTACAGATAAGCAGATGGCCAGAGGCTGACATAAGAACACACCCAACAAAAATCAGGACATCATGGCTTCACCAGCAACCCCCCAAGTCAATGGACACTTCAATTCACTAGATACACAAGAAAATGACTTTAAAAGTATGCTTTATCAGCTATTCTAATCATGAAGGAGAAACAAACAAATCTCTCAGAAATATGGCCACACAAATTGAGGCAAACAAAGAGGAAATGAACAAAGCTCACAAAGAAATACAGGCAAATACAGCCAAACAAGTAGATGCACAAGTAGCAGCCTATAGAGAGGAAACAAACAAAAAAATAGAAGCCATCATTGAAAAGCAGATGAAGGAAATGGTGGAAGACATGAAAACAGAATTAGAATTAATAAAGAATACACAAACAGAGAAAAACCTGGAAGCTGGAGAACACAGAGAGAAGATCAGGAACCACAAAGGTAAGCATCACAAGCAGAATACATGAGATGGAAGAGAGAATCTTAGGTGCTGAAGACACATTTGCAGAACTTGATACTTCATGCAAAGAAAAAAAAATAAAATCAGAATAGTTCCAAACACAAAACATCCAAGAAATCATGGACACCATGAAAATACAAAATCTAAGAATAAAAGGAGTAGATGAAAAAGAAGACACCAGGCTCCAAGGTCAAGAAAATATTTTCAAGATAATCATAGAAGAAAAATTTACCAACTTAAAAAAGGAGATGCCCATAAACATAGAAGAAGCCTACAGAATACCAAATAGACTAGACCAGAAAAGAAACTCCTCATGCCACATCATGGCCAAAACACTAAATCTAAAGAAAAAAGAAAAAAATATTAAAAGCAGTAAGGGAAAAAGGCCAAGTAATATATGAAGGTAGACCTAGTAGAATCATACCAGATTTCTCATCAGAAACTATGAAAACCAGAAGTGCCTGGGCAGAAATCATGCAGAACTTAAGGGACCACAGATGCCAACCCAGACTACTATACCCAGCAAAACTTTCAATCAACATAGAAGGAGGATTCTAAATATTCCATGACAATACCTAATTTCAACAAAATCTACACAGTAACCCAGCCCTACAGAAGCTACTAGAAGAAAATTCCAACCCAACGAAAACAACTACATCCAAGGAAACATAGGACATAGATAATTACACAACAAAAAATCAAAAGAATACAAGCAATGCAACACAGCAACACCACCAACCCAACATCAAAAGAAAATAACATTCGTTGGTCACTAGTATCTATCAACATCAATGGACTCAACTCTCCAATAAAAACACACAGACTAACAGAATGGTTTTAGAAACAAGATCCAACATTCTATTGCATCCAAGAAACACACCTATGCAACAAAGATAATCACTACCTCAGAGTAAAGGGCTGGAAAAAAGGTTTCCAAGCAAATAGATGCAGAAAACAAGCTGGGGTAGCTATCCTAATATCTAATAAAATAGACTTTCAACCAAAATTAATCAAAAAGGATGAGAAGGGGCACTAGATTCTAATCAAAGGAAATATCCATCAAGAGGACATCACAAATCTGAACATCTATGCCACAAATACAAGAGCACCTACATTCATAAATGAAACACTGTTAAAGCTTAAATCACACGTTGATCCCAATACCTTGTGGGAGACATCAACACCCCACGCTCACCAAGTGACAGATCAACTAGACAGAAACCATATAGAGAAATAAAGGCACTTACAGAGGCCCTAAACCAAATGGACCTAATAGATGTCTACAGATCTTTTCACCTAAACACAAAAGAGTATACCTTCTTTTCAGGAACTCATGGAACCTTCTCTAAAGTAGAGTATATATTTGGTTACAAAGCAAGCCTCAACATATAAAAGAAGATTCAAATAGTCCCCTGTATTCTATCTGATCACCATGGACTAAAGCTGGACATCAACAACAATGGAAATAGCAAAACGTCTACATGCACACAGAAACTGAACAACTTGATATACAATGACAGCTGGTTAAAGAAGAAATAAAGAAAGAAATCAAAGACTTCCTAGAATTCAATGAAAATGGGACACATTGAAAACAGTGCTCAGAGGGAAATTCATAGCACTAAGTGCCTTCAAGAAGAAAATTTGTAACATCACATACAAGCAACTTAATGGCCCAACTGAAAACCTTAGAAAAAAAAAAAAAAAGAAGAAGCAAATACACCCCAGAGGAGCAGACAGCTTGAAATAATCACACTCGGGCTGAAATCAATCAATTAGAAACAAATAAAACTATTCAAAGAATCAATGAAACAAAAAGATGGTTCATTGAGAAAATCAACAAGTATACAAACCCTTAGCCAAACTAACTAAAAGGCAGAGAGAATCTGTCCAAATCAGTAAAATCAGAAATGAAAAGGAGACATAACTACAAATACTGAGGAAATCCAAACAATCATTAGATCATACTTCAAAAGCCTATATGCCACAAAATTTGAAAATCTAAATGAAATCGACAATTCTCTTGATACATTCCAACTAGAAAAATTAAGTCAAGATCAGGTAGAAACAGTGAATAGCCCTATATACCCCAAGGAAATTGAAAGAGTCATCAACAGTCTCCCCTCCAAAAAAAGTCCTGGGCTAGAGGGTTTCAGTGGAGAATTTTACCAGACCTTCAAAGAAGTGCTAACTCCAGTTGTCCTCCAACCATTCCACAAAATAGGAAAAGAAGAAACATTACCAAACGCATTCTATGAAATCATAGTCACCTTGATACATAAACCATGCAAAGACCCAACAAAAAAGAGAACTTCATACCTATCTCTCTTAGGAACATTGATGCAAAAATACTCAATAAAATACAAACAAACTGAATCCAAGAAAACATAAAAGATATCATCCAACATGACCAAGTAGTCTTCATCACAGGCATGCAAGGGTGGTCCAATATATGGAAATCAATCAATGTAATCCACCATATAAACAAACTGAAAGAAAAAAAAAACACATGATCATCTCCTTAGATGCTGAAAAATTATGTGACAAAATCCAACACCGATTCATGTTTAAAGTCTTGGATAGATCAGGAATACAAGGCACATACCTGAGCATAGTAAAGGCAGTATACATCAAGCCTATAACCAATATCAAACTTAATGGAAACTCAAACCAATAAGGGACAAGGCAAGGCTTCCCATTGTCTCCATATCTCTTCAACATAGTACTTGAAGTCCTAGCCAGAGCAATAAGACAACTAAAGGAGATCAAGGGGATACAAATTGAAAAGTAGGATGTCAAAGTTTCACTATTCACAGATGATAAGAAAGTATACATGAGTGACCTCTAATATTCAGAAAACTCGTTCAGCTGATGTTCAATCAGAGAACACTTCAGCAAAGTGGCTGGATACAAAATTAACTAAAAAAAAAATCAGAAGCCCTCCTGTATACCAAAAACAAAAGTGCCAAGAAAAAAATTAGGGGAACAGCACACCACAGCCACTAATAACATAAAGTACCTTAGTGTGACTCTAACTAAGCAGGTGAAAGACCTGTTTGAGAAAAACTTCAAATCTCTGAAGAAAGAAATTGAAGATATCAGAAGACGGAAAGATCTCCTGTGCTCATGGATCAATAGGATTAACATTGTGAAAATGGTTATTCTGCCAAGAGCAATCTACAGATTCAATGCAATTCCTATCAAAATACCAACACAATTCTTTATAGACCTGGAGAGAAATATTATCAACTTCATATAGAGAAACAAAAAAACTCAGAATTTCCAAAATGATCCTGTACAACAAGAAATCATCTGGAGGCATCTCCATCCCTGATCTCAAGCTGTACTACAGAGCAATAGTAATAAAAACTCCATGTTATTGGCATATCAACAGAATGGTGGATCAATGGCACCAAATAGTACACCTAGAAATAAACCCACTCAGCTATGGATACTTGATATTTGACAAAGAACCCAAAACCATCCAGTGGAAAAAAGACAGATCTTCAACATATGCTGCTGGTCCAACTGGATGTCTACATGCAGAAAAAATGAAAACAGATCCATATTTATCAGCCTGCACAAAACTAACATCCAAGTGGATCAAAGACATCAAAATAAAGTCAGACACACTAAATAAGTTAGAAGAAAAAGAGGGGAAGATCCTAGAACTCATTGGCACAAGAGACAACTTCCTGAACAGAACACCAACTGCACAGGCTCTAATATCAACAATCAATAAACGGGACCACATGAAACTGAAAAGCTTCTGTAAAGCAAAGGTATTGTTGTCAGAACAAAACGACAGCCTACAGACTGGGAAAGGATCTTCACCAACCCTATATCTGACAGAGGGCTGATAACCAGAATATATAAATAAGTAAAAAAGTTAAACAGCATCTGCATTGATAGTCTGCAGGGCAGAGCCATTCAGAGGTCCTATGTGTCAGGGTCCTGACTTGTTCCCTCTTTTCTCCTTCTTCTGATGTCTATCCTCTTTGCCTTTCTGGATAGGAATTGAGCATTTTAGCAAGTATCCTCCCTCTTGATTAGTTTCTTTACGTGTACAGATTTAGGTTTATCCTATATTATATGGCTATATGAGTGAGTATATACCGTGTACATCTTCCTGCTTCTGGGATAGCTCACTTAGGGTGATCTTTTCCACATCCTCCCATTTGCCTGCAAATTCCATGATTTCCTTGTTTTTAATTGGTAAGTAGTACTCCATTGTGTAAAAGTACCACAATTTTCTTATCCATTCCTCCTTTGATGGACATCTGGATTGTTTCCAGGTTCTGGCTATTACAAATAAAGCTGCTACAAACATGGTGGGACCTAGAAAAGATCATCCTGAGTGTGGCATCCCAGAAGCAGAAAGATACACATGGTATATACTCACTTATATGTGGTTACTAGACCTATAAAATAGGATAAGATACTAAAATCTGTACACCTAAAGAAGATAAACAAGAAAGAGGACCCGGGGTAAGATGATCAATTCTTACTTAGAAAGATAAATGGGATGGACATTGAATGTAGGAGAAATAAGTAACATTACAAGAGCTTACCACAGAGGGCCCCTGAAAGACTATACCTAACAGTGTATCAAAACAGATGGTGCGACTCATAACCAAACCTTGGGCAGAGAATCATATGAAAGAAGGGGGATTTAATATGATCTGGAAAGAACAGGAGCTCCACAAAGACCAAATATATCTGGGCCCAGGGGTCTTTTCTGAGAGTGTTTCTCCACCAAGGACCATGAATGACTATAACTTAGGACCCCTTCCCAGATATAGCCCATCGCAGCTCAGTATCCAAGTGTGTTCCCTAGTTAGGGGAACAGGGACTGTCTTGGACATGAACTCAATGGTTGGCTCTTTGACCTCTCCTGCCTCCCGCCCCACACCGAGGGAGGAGCAGCCTTACTAGGCCACAGAAAGGGACATTGTAGTCAGCCCTGAAGAGCCCTGATAAGCTAGGATCAGATGGAAGGGGAGAAGGACCTCCCTCATCAATGGACTTAGAGAGGGACAGGAAGGAGATGAGGGAGGGAGGGAGTGTAGGATTGAGAGGGAAAGAGGGAAAGAGGGAGGGGGCTAGACCTGGGATACAAAGTAAATAAACTATACTTAATATACAGAAACAATAATAAAAAAATTCTAGCCAAAAATAAATAAATATATAAAAGACAGAGAGCAGGAATAATTACTCTAGGAAGGAAAAACAGAATAAATATTAATGGAGAGGGTGATAATGTACGAGAACCAGAGCAACAAACAGGAAGTAGGAGAGAGGAAATATGGAAGGGACTACAAGAAGGGTAAGCTAAAACTGATGACCATATGAGTAATAATAAGGAAACCTTACACAGGAGATGTTTCCTAAAACAGACACATATATGGAGGTGATCTAAATAAAATCACCAAGTAGCAGAGAAGATAGAGTCCTGACTAGACATCTCTTATCACGAAATGAAGCTTCCAGTACCAGGAATAGATTGTATCAAATGGACTTTTTGCCCAAGGGTTCAATGAGAAATCCTCAAATAACCCAGAACATTATCAAGGCCATAGATTGTCCTGTGCAGCTCAATGGTAAGGCCCTATTGCTGACCACCTCAGAAGATAACACCTAAACTCAGAGAGGTTGAGATGGTGTATACCTAAAGCTTTGACCTCTACAAACTATATGATATTGGAAGGTACTTTGCCACCAAGCTCTGCAGAAGGTGGGGTATAAAGAGTGAAAGAACCAGGTGGTATGGAAGACAATAAGGAAACAAATCTCCCTTAACACAGAAGGACCTAAGAAGAAAGGTTAAATACCAGCCCAAATATAACACTTCAATCTAAACAGAGACCTGCAATAATAGCATGAATCTTGTGAAAGTAACCAATCAACATATGATTTGATTTAAAGTCCATTTCTTGAGATGGAACCCATACCAGTGCTGTGTGGCCAAGAACCTGAAGCTAGAAAGCCCAGGGACCTAGGAGAAAATCAAACACTACTTCTTTGCTAGAGTAATATACCAATAAAATGACTCCTAACAGCATTCTGCTATACTCATAAACCATTAACATAAACTCATAAGCCATCATCAGAGAAGCTTTCTCTTACAGTAGATGGAGATACACATTCAGAAAACACATGAGTGAGAGATAATGGAACAGTCATACCTAAATGGGATGTCTCTACCAAATCCCTCTTTTTAGGGCTCAGGGAATTTTTCAGAAGAAGAGGTAGAAAGAGTATAAGCCAGATGGGAAGAAAGAAACCAAGGAAACAAAGTCTTTTAAACACAGAAGGTGTTACACAGACTTATGAATTCACAGATACTATGGCAGCATGCACAAGGTAGGTGTGGATCTGCACCAGATGTGTACTTAGAGCTGAAAGGAAAAGCAGACACATGTCCTCATCCCTAACCCAGAAGCTATCTCTAATTTATAACCACTTGCAAATGAAAAAATTTGTTTTCTCCAAGGAATTCTCTCTGGAGAAACTACTCTTAAGGTTAGGATACATGTCCAACAGTAGATCCAACTCAATGGCATTTTTGGTGGTTCATTGTCTCATAATGTTGAACCAGGGAATTATTTTAGTCATTTTTTTTCTACATTAGAAAATTACAGGCTCTTTGCATATACATTTTGGCTTCTTTTTTTAATTTTAAATAGTATTCCTTTGTGTATGAACATGTGCATCTCTGTGTCTATATATGTTTCTTGTGCTTTGTCTATTTTTCTTCCGTTGTTTTCTGTGATAGTCTTATTGTATTGTTTTTGTTTCATTTTATTTTATTTTATTATTTTATCTTAGTTTACTTTTATTCCATAGATGCCTGTTTGTTCTCTAAAAAGAGACAGAAAAGGAGTGGATCCGGATGGAAAGGGAGGTTGTGAGAAACTGGGAGAGTAGAGGGAAGGGAGACTATAATCAAGAGATGTTATGTGAAAGAAATCCATTTTCAATAGAAGAAAAGGAAAAAAGTGATCAACATTTTAGGCATAAATTATGTTTAGAAGTTTGCTTTTTCAATTTTATTTTCAGTAATTAATTTTATTTTATTTTCATTGAAAATAGAATCTTCTCTCATAGAATACATTCTAGCCTCTGTTTTCCCACCTCCACTCCTTCCAGCTTCTTGAACCTCCTCTCTACCCCAGACCCACTCCCCCTCTGTTTCATTTTTAGAAATGAGCAGGCCTCTAAGACATCACAGCCTGGTACAGACCCATGCATGCCCTATGCTTGTCATTTCAGTCTACCATGTGAACCCTCTTTAGTTGATTTGGTGATCCATGTTCTCCTGCTTTCCTCCATCCCAAATGGGATGTTTAGAATTTCCATGCATTTAAACAATTCTCCAATATCCATTGAATATGTGGTAGAATAGAGTTGTTGAATAATTTTGTTTATTAGAATCAAATTACATAAATGTAAAGTAGACAAAATTGTATTTCTTGAGTAATACATTCTGTTAAATTATGCATTTTGAGGTTTTTAAATATTTATTTATATTAAAAAATAAAATGTAATAAGATAAAACAAAAGCAAATACATCAAAGCTAATAAAACAAACTAATAAACAAAAAGAAAATAGCCCAAGAGAAGGCACAAGAAACAGAGATAGATGCAGAGATACACTTGTTTGCACACACAGAAAGCCCATAAAAATGAAAGCACTAAGCTGGAAGCCATAATGTATACTTAAATGGCCTAGAGTAGACTCATGCAGTCCCTGTGCATGCTCCCTTATTCTCTGTGAGTTTGTATGAGCTTTGATCATTTTGATTTAGAGGGCCTTTTTTCTTGGTGTTCTCTAACCCTCTGACTCAAACTCTTTCTGACTTCTCTTCAGCAGGATGCCCTGAGCTCTGAGGGAATGATTTGATGGGAACATCCCACTTAGGGCTGAGTGCTTCGAGGTCTCTCACTCTCTGGATGAGGTCTGGCTATATGTCTCTATATGTATTCCCATCTTCTGCATGAGGAAGCTTCTCTGATGATAGATAAGCACGGTACTGCTTTATGAGTACAGCAGAATGTCATTAGAAGTCATTTTATTGCTATAGTTTTGTTTGTTTAGAACAGAAAAAAAAAACAAACCTTGGTTTTATCCTATGTCCATGGGATATCTAGTCACAGGTTCTCACCCCGTCTTGGATACCGGTTCCATATTGTGGAAGGGTCCTTAAAGTAAAATCAAATATTTGCTGGTTATTCCCACAAGCATATCTTTCAGGAAGTACATATTGTGATCAAAAGGTCTGTGATTAAGTTGGTGTTTACATGTTTCTCTTGGTATCTTTTAGAGTACCTATTTGTACCAAAGATACTTGAACAAAGGGGTGAAGGCTCTATATAGAGGCCAGTTTGACTTCTCATGTTCAAGGAGTTGTGTAGGTGTTGTCTTCAGCAATGGCACCTTGCTGTTATTTTGTGGAGAGCAACCTATACTTTTGGCAACAATCTGGCATGTTTGGGAATTTTCATGGGACTCCTTCGTCCACCAATCCAAATAGATGTAAATCAATCCGAGGAAAATTCCCAGTACAGGAAGGTGCATTTGGTTACAAGAGATGTCAAGTTGAGGCTCTGTCTCCTCCATTTAGCAATTTCATCTAGAAATTGTATTTACTTTAGAAAGTTTTACTTTCTAAATATATTGTATTTACTTTAGAAAGTTTCTACTGCATTATATTTTCATGCCAGTAATTAAATGGCCCTTGATTATAGTTATCTTTTTCTGTATTCCACCATTTGTCCCACCTTTCACTCTACGACTTCACTTGATCCTCCCATGCCAGACCTCATTCTACCCATAATTATCAATTCTATTTAACTTTCCTGATCAGATTTATTTGTACCACCTAAAACCTTACTCCATACCAAACCTCTGTGGCTATATGTATTGCACCGTAGTTATCACTCAATTAACAGCTAATATACACACATAAGTAAATACATACTATATTTGCCATTCAGGGTTGAGGATACATCACACTCTATGATTTTTTATTGTTCCATACATTTGCCTGCAAATTTCATTTCATTTGTTTAACAGCTGAAAAATATCCCACTGTGCACTCCATTTATTTTGTCCATTCTTCCGTTTAGGGACATCAATGTTGTTTCCAATTTCTTGCTATTATGCAGTGACCATCATGAAATGAAGATGGTTGATCAAGTGTCTATGTGATAGGATAAAGTGTCCTTTGGATATATGCTCAAGAGTGGTAAAGCTGGAAAATGAAGTAGATTTATTCCCATCTTTCTGATGAACTGCCACTCTGATTTTCATAGTGACTGTAAAACTTTGTACTCTCATCAGCAAAAAATAAGTGTTCCTCTTAATACACATGCTTTCAAGCATGAGCTATCATTCATTTTACTGAACTTAGCTATTCTGAGGGATGTAAAATGAAATCTCAAATTAGTATTGATTTTTATTTCCCTGACGACTAAAGGAGTTAAACAGTTCCTTAACTGCTTCTCAGCCATTTCTGTTTCCTCTTTGAGAATTTTCTGTTTTGATCTGTACAAATATTAAATATTAAATATTGGATCGCTTTCATGAAATCTAGAGATCTAGAGTTTTTTTTTCTTTAGAGTTCTTTATATATTTTGAATATTAGGCCTCTGGAAGTGTAATTTGAAAAAAAAAAATGTTCTCATTATATAGGCTGCTGCTTTGGGCAAATGATTGAGTCCTTTGTTGTGCAGATGTTTTTCAGTTTCATGAGGTCCTACTTAATAATGGTTGATCTTAGTGTCTGTAACAACAATGTTCTGTTCAGAAAGTCTTTCCCTGTGACAATGAGTTTAAGACTATTTTTCACTTTCTCTTCTATCAGTTCCAGTGTATCTTATTATATGTTGAGGTCTTTGATTCATTTGGAGTTGAGTTTTGTACAGGGTGATAAGTATAGGTCTATTTGGAATCTTTTACTTGACTGGTACCATTTGTGGAAGTCTCTCTCTCTCTCTCTCTCTCTCTCTCTCTCTCTCTCTCTATTTCTAGGTTATTATAAAAAATAAATCAGGTATTCATAGGTATGTAGATATATGTCTGGGTCTTCAATTAGATTTTATTTGTCAAGGTGTCTGTTTTGTGCCAATACTATGCTATGTCTATTATTATAGTTCTACAGTATAATTTGAAATCAGGAATGGTATACTTAAATCAGATCTTTATTATTCAGGATTGTTTTATATATTCTAAATTTTTTTGCATTTCCATATGAAGCTGATGATTGTCTTTGCAAGATTTGTGAAAAACTGTTGGAATTTTGATGAGAATTGCATTGAATCTGTAATTAGCTTATAGTAGGACAATCATTTTTTGCTATATTAATTGCACATATCCATAAAACTACTTGTCACACCAAGTTAGACTTTGGTTGTATACTTACTTTGGTTTTCCCTACTTCCTCATGTGAGGTGAGCAGAAATTTGTTCATATCTTCCCAGAAATTCTGTCATACAAAAGTTGATTATTTTACTAGAACAAAGAGTGTTCTGAAAGGAGGTGAGAAAAATTATCCTTTAGAGAAACCTGTTAAGCTTAGGAAGTAAGCAATCCAACAGCTTTAGAATTTCCCTGAAAATGACTCTCTACCAAAGCAAAAGCAGCAAGAAAGTCTGGGAGTGGCTCAAACCATCTGAACTGTTTGAAACAGACACTCATCAACCTATCAAACTCTCTTCAAGTTGTGTAGTGAGCTCTAGATTGCTAGATTTTGTGAGCTCTCACTGGTGCTACGGTGGGCTTTAATTTATGCAACTAATTTGTGTAACTACTATAAGTAACTATAGTGACTCTCCACCACTCCCTCAAAAAACAAACAAACAAACAAACAAAGAAACAAAAAACAAAAAACTACTTGCTACACCAAGTTGGACTTTGGGTGTTTACTTATTTTGGTCCGTCCTAGCTTCCTTAGGTGAGGTGAGCAGAAATTTGTGCGTATGTTCCCACAAATTGTGTTATACAAATTGTTTATTTTATTACTATTATTTGGATGATTATTTTTATTTACCTCTGTCATGTGTACTATCCTTTAGTAGGATAAAGTGGCACATGATTTTTACTACATACTTCTACTTTACATGGTTAATACAACCTTGCTTTTAAAGTGCAATATTTATATTTTTTATTCTTTCTTTATAAAAGCTGTTTGAACTCATTTCTGAAACTTGTTAATAGCTTACTTATTCAGATGCCTTATTTCTTTCAGGTTATTTTGTTTTGTTTTGCTTGTGCTTAAGAAATTTTGCTGCCATAGTTTCTTAATGAGGTACTTCTATGATTTGATGTTTTATATACAACAGACACATATTGGTTCTTAATTTCTGTTTTTTTTTTCTTGCCTTCTCTTATTATTTTTTTCCTAGAATATCTGTGTTTTTTGTTGTTGTTGACTTTGATCAGTGTTTTAACATTGTTTCAGTCTGAATATTTTATCATTGTGTAAACTCAGAATATTTTTTGGTGTTATTTCTCTATTTAGTTATTTTTTTTTTACCATTTTCATTATCAGGAAATTCGTATATATATAATTTCCAATATATACTTTTTCCCTTAGTATATGTTCTTCTGTGATTAGATGTGATGATGTTCACTTTTACCTCAAACAACTCCAACCAGTGGAGCTATTGAGGTCATTTTTTTTTTTATAACGTTCAATGTTTTCCCTCTCATTTTCTTTGTTAATGGGAAGTTACTTCCAGGGAAGTAACTGGAATCATGTTGTCATGGTTATTCTTAGTGGCTAACTTGACTACGTCTGGGACAGATTTTTTTATTTTTTTCTCAAATCATTTGAAGTGGGAAGACTCACTTCTAATCTGGATCTTTGAGATAGAAAGATCCATCATTAATTTGAACCACACTTTCTGTTGGAGGCCTATATGAAGAACTTGGAAGATAGAAATACTCTCTCTCCATCTCTCCCTCTGTGTGTGTCTCTATATCTCTGTCTCTTTATCTGTGTCTCTGTGTGTGTGCGTGTCTCTATCTGCCTGCTTGCTCTTGCTCTGACCATCAAGTCTATTGCTTTATTGGCATTAGAATCTATTTCCTTAGGATTCTGTTGTATACTGCTGATTATGTGAGTCAGACAGATAGGACTGAATGATCCTTGAAACTTCTGTTCATAAGCAGCCATTGTTGTATTAGCTAGACCACACCACAACCTTTGAGCCATTTGGATAAATTCCATATATATGGAGAGAGAGATATTTTGATAGATAGATTTATATATATATATATATATATATATATATATATATAGAGAGAGAGAGAGAGAGAGAGAAAGAGATCTATATCTATCTATATGTAGATTTTGGTATGTAAGTAGATGGATTTTTATATATGTGTAAATGGATATATGGATATATATATTTATCCATTTGGATAAATTCCATATATATATATATATATATATACATATATATATAGAGAGATATTTTGATAGATAGATGTATATATATAGAGAGAGAGATCTATATCTATCTATATGTAGATTTTGGTATATAAGTAGAAGGATTTATATGTGTGTGTGTGTAGAGAGAGAGAGATTTTGATAGATAGAGAGAGATAGATGGATTTATTCACTAAATTGTTCTAAAATTATGTTATTTTATAAAACTATGACTAGTACACATGGACACATATTCTGTGTCATAAATGCACACATGGAAATTAAGCTATTATTTCTAATGTCAATTTTTTCTGAAAAGGTAAAATACTCTAAAGCTAATCTTTTTTTTTAAACTGGCTCTACTTTTATTGAAATAAAGACAGAAATTTCTTTTAAAACGTTGTAACTAATAACTGTCGCTATGATCAGACAAATAATTACGGGTACTTGAAACGGAAGAGGGCACAGCTACCATTCCTCTGGCAAGCAGTCTGTACTCCGAATACTCTGTTATAACTCACCTCAGAAAAGAAAATTATACCAACATAGACATATTTATTCTGTACTTTTTACATATTTTACTTAATTAACTGTCTCTCTTGTTTGACAAATTCTGTTTATTGGTTAAATAAAACAAAATAAAATATAGAACTGAGTGACTGTCTTGGAGGCACAATCTGAGATGATTGTTTGTTCTTTGTAATCAATATTTGTTAAAAATCTTCAGAAAAATCTCACTGCACTGCTATGAATTAGCCACTGCAGTATCCATTTAATAAAGTAGGAAATGTAATTTAGTAATTCAATTACATGTAACTGTTACATAGATATATACATATATGTACATATGATGTTACATATAATTCCATTATAATTTTAATGATGTGGATCATCACTAAAGATTATCTATGAAAGTGCAAATGGGTATCTGGATGTCTTGAGTTAAAGCCTAAAGAAAGAAAAAATTCTACCAATCCAACAAAGATGAAAACATTGTAAGGAGTGACAAAGAGGAATACCATTGAGGTAAAGGTATTATGCTGTGTCAAGGCTAGGTTTTTTAATGTTTCCTTGAATGACCAATAAAGCTATTTCATTGTAAAACTGTTTTAGAAATTGGAGATTAGATAAATATTCTTACCATAGATGCCATAACCTAGTTACAAGTTGTGGATAAATTGCATTTAATAATAGAGTCACTTTAAACTGAGTTGGTTTTTTTTTTTTTTTTTCTTGGAAAAAATAAGCAAAAAAAAAAAAAGTTGTGTTGGAGACTGAGCAGACAGTTAACTTGGTAAAGTGCCTGCTATACAAGAATGAGTGCCTGAGTCTGGGGCTCCAATACACACCTAAAGAAACAAAATGTGTGTGCCTCATCTGTCACCCTAGCAAAACGATTGCTGACAAGGGTAGCTTCATGTTCTTGTTCACCAGACAGTTTATCCAACCAGCGAGTGTTTTCATGAATGAGAATTCCAGATAGGTCAGTCCTGAAGTCACATTTACCTGAGCAATGTTAAACATACTAAAATTGTTGTATTTATATATTTATTAATTATACAAATATATGTAATAATAATAATTAAGAAGAAGAAATAAGCCATCATTTGAGAGAGAGAGAGAGGGAGACATGGGGGCATGGGAGGGGTTGAATAGATAAATAACAGATATGTTATTTATGTATATATGTGTGTACGTACATCCATATATGATAGGGTTCTAAAGCTAATCTTATGATATCAGTATGAAAACCTACTAAAGCTCATACTGAACTCTTATTCCCAGCTTTGGGAGGCTGAGCATATTCTGAAATTTTTCTATGTTAAGGCCCAATTGGAAGAATCAGGTCACTTGTGTGACCTAAAAAGACATACATAGCACAATGTTCCTTTCTTGCTTTCTGCTTCATGTCAATAATGAATTGAATAGATTCATCTATATGCTTAGCCTCCAGTTTTACTCTTCCTGAAGAGTAAGCACTTATGCCTGCCCTTGGTATCTCATACTCAAGAATTAGGAATTTCCCCACAACTTTATGGCTACAAAAGTGTTGACACTTTTAAGTATCATTCTACTATTCAATGGAGAAACTTTATTGCCTTGTTATTCTTCACACACTTAGATAATATTTTCTTTTTTTTTTACATTTTATTTATTTACTTATTATTTATTTATTTTATTAGAATTTATTCACTTTGTATCCCAACAGTAGCCCCCTCCCTCAGCCCACCCAACACTTTCTACTTCTCTCTTCTCATCCCATGCCCCTCCCCCAGCCCACTGATAGAGGAGCTCCTCCTCGACCCTGGCCTATCAGGTCTCATCAGGACTGTCTTTCACTATATTCTTTGGTGGCCTGGTAAGGCTGTTTCCCCCTCAGGGGAATGTGATAAAAGTGCCAGTCACTGAGTTCATGTCAGAGACAGTCCCTGTTCCCCTTACTAGTGAACTCACTCGAAGATTGAGCTGCCACAAGCAGGCATTCTAGGTTATCTCCTTGGATGGAATATCAGCCTCAGAAAAGTAACCTGTGCCAGGTTTTTGTTTTGTTTTGTTTTGTTTTGTTTTGTTTTTGGTTCTGTTATTTTCCTTGTGGAACTCCTAACTCTTCCAGGTCTTTCTATCTCACCTTTCTTTTTTTTTTTTTCAATGCAGTTTATTCAGGAACCTTGAACAATCCTCGGACCCTGGGGAAAGCCAGCCCACAGCTTAAATAGCCTCTGGGTAGCCAACCCAGGCATGCCACGTGTGCAATGCAGATAGGTCCACATACATGGAAGCAAGCCAGATCCTCAGCCTTAGCCAAATGTGGAATTGTTCGTGACAGAGAGCACTCACCATCAGGAAGGTGGAAGGCGGAAACCAGCTCCATCTTTAAGGCATACCATTCCGCAGCTCTCTACAGTTCCCCTTTTTTGTTTTAGACGCATCAGGCAAGAGTAGATGTCTGATCTCTGATATTAGAAATAAATTGGGACTTTGTACTGATGTTCATTTAGGTGTCATCCATCCAAAGAGCATCAGACCCGACCGATACCTTTTTCTCAGAGGCGGGACCTGGGGCATCAACCCGCATGCAATCAGATATGCTCTTCTCTGGGTCGAAAGCTGCTGACCCTGAGTGCAGTGCTTAGCCTCGCATCCTGAGCGAATCATTTTAGCTTTTTATGGTATCCAACCATACTTGGGGAGAATGTCCTGCTTCAATGGCTGTAAAGGCCTGAATGATCATGGCTGCATCACACTGTTGTGAGACTCTAATCTTGCATATATACCACAGGCAAACCCAGGAGACCAACACCAGAAGGCCTGCTAACGCTCCCATGCCCGCCCATTCCTTCAGATGATTCATGGCTGCAGCAATCCATGTTGATAATCCTGTGGCTAGTCCTGTGTCCACTCTGGTAGAATTTACTGTGACAATGGCCACTCTCAGCTGCTCCATCGTAGTATCGAATTCTCCAGTCCAATTACCTAAAATATAGCTCGACAATTGTTTAGACAGATTTGCAGCACAGGAAAAATTCTCATGTTGTATGCTAGTGACACAAAGTCCAGCATACTTTCATTGACAGCCAGGTTGAGCGATTTGCCATAGGGTATCAATTTGCTCCTTCAAGAGGTCAATCCTCTGATTGACCAACATCAAGCTTCCTTTTAGTTGAGCATTAATTCCTTTATGTACGACTAAGGCATGAGCTACATTGGCTAAATGATTATTCAGGGTCTGAGCAGTCTGCCCAGTATGACTCATGGCTAATGCCCTGGTGGTAGCTCCAACAGCAGCCAATGAGATGGTAGTAACAATGGAAGAAATCCTGGGTAACACAGGCTTTGGGTCTCCGGGCTGGAGCTGCAAGCCGGCGGGTCCCAGCCACTTTCCCAGGCTGATCCGTGGGCACAAGGGTACCTGAGACTGGGAGTCCCAGTCGCGGGGGGACCCCACGGGGAAGCAGGGTTGTGGGTCTGATCGCAGGTCACCCAGTCTCTCCCCAGAAGGTCTCTGCCGCCATCACAGCTGAGCTCCTGCCATGCACAGAGAGCTTTGCGCTCAGCTCAGCGGTAAAGAGAAGCTGTGCACCCCAGTACAACAGGGACTGGGAACCCCTGTCCGGAGAGGACCCCACAGAGAAGGAACAAACCGTGCTGCTGGAGTCACCTAGGGAAAGTCTAGCAGACTGCAGATTGCAAACAGACAGAACTCAGTGCCCCAAGACACCAGAGCAGTACTCACCCGCCACAGATTACCGCAGCTGATCACTAAATTTACAACAAGAAACCCAGAAGGAGGGTAGCTGCCCCCAGGACTTCTCCTGGTGAGAGGAGAGCCCTCTTGACTAATCAGGACCACAGTTACCACCCAGGTCTCTAGGCCTGAGGTGAGCTGTAGCAACTCCTGAAAAACACCGGACATCCAGGGACTATGCCCAAAAAGCTGGGAAGGCTTCCTTCAGGAAAAAACATCTTCCTGCCAAAGGGATTCTCTCCACTACAAGAGTCCAGGAACAACCAGAAACTAAATTCAAACAACTAAAATAGCCCAATGGGTAGAGGATAGGGTAAAAGTTCAACCAACAAAAGCCAGAGCATTATGGCATCTCCAGAACCCAGTTATCCAGGGGCAAATAGCCCTAGACACCCCAGCATAAATGAAATTCAAGGAGACGACCTAACATCTATGCTCAAGAAGATGATAACAGAAGAAACAAATAAAATACGAAAAGAAATAGAAGAAGCTGAAGCCAAAAAGTATGTGGCCTTTAGAGAGGAAATGCTTAAATCACTGAATGAAATAAAAGAAACAGTGGATTGTGCAAACAAACAGCTGAAGGAATTGACGGAAAAACATGAAAATACAGTCAGACAGGGGAAGGAAACCAACAAAATAGCTCAAGACCTGAAGATAGAATTGGAAAAATTAAAAAAAAAAAAAACACAAATGGAAGAAATTGTGGAGAGAAAGAACTTAGGGAAGAAAGCAGGAACTACAGAGTTTAGCATAACCAATAGGCTACAAGAAATGGAAGAAAGAATCTCAGGTGTGGAAGATACAATGGAAGAAATAGATGTATCTGTCAAAGAAAATGATAAATCTAAAAAATTTCTGACACAGACAGTCCAAGAAATTCAAGACAACATAAAAAGACAAAACCTAAGAATAATAGGAATAGAGGAAAAAGAAGATTCCTTGCACCAAGGCCCAGAAAATATTTTCAAAAAAATCATTGAAGAAAATTTCCCCAACCTAAAGGAGAGGCCAATAAGAATACAAGAGGCCTATAGAACACCCAATAAATTAGACCAGAAAATAAAATCCTCCCGCCACATAATACTCAAAACTGTAAGTATACAGAACAAAGAAAAAATACTAAAAGCTGCAAGAGAAAAAGGCCAAGTAACATATAATGGCAAACCCATTAGAATCACAAGTGACTTTTCAACAGAGACTATGAAAGCCAGAAGGGCCTGGACAGATATCATGCAGACCCTAAGAGAACACAGATGTCAGCCCAGGCTACTATACCCTGCAAAACTCTCAGTCCTCATAGACGGAGAAAACAAGATATTCAATGACAAAAACAAATTTCAACAATACCTACAAACAAATCCAGCATTACAGAAGACACTGGAAGGGAAAATACAACCCAAGAAAGCTAGCTACATTCAAGAAAACACAGGAAATAAATAACCTCACTTCAGTAAAACAAAAAGCAACCAAGCAGACAACCATATGACCACAGCCAACATCAAATTCAAAGGATTTAATAGCCACTGGTCATTACTCTCTCTCAATATCAATGGACTTAATTCTCCAATAAAAAGACACAGACTAACAGAATGGATGCGTAAACAAAACCCAGCAATCTGTTGCATACAAGAAACACACCTAAGTCACAAAGATAGACATTACCTGAGGGTAAAGGGATGGAAGACGGCTTTTCAAGCAAATGGACCCAAGAAGCAAGCTGGAGTAGCCATTCTAATATCTGATAAAATAGTCTTTCAACCAAAATTAATCAAAAGAGATGGGGAAGGACACTTCATACTCATCAAGGGAAAATTCCACCAAGAAGACATCACAATCCTGAACATCTATGCCCCAAATACAAGGGCACCCACATTTGTGAAAGAAACATTGATAAAACTTATAGATCCCCACACACTAATAGTGGGAGACTTCAACACCCCACTCTCAACAAAGGACAGGTCAACCAAACAGAAATTAAACAAAGAAACAATATCTCTAACAGAGGTCATGAATCAAGTGGACCTAACAGACATTTATAGAACCTTACACCCAAACACAAAAGAATTTACCTTCTTCTCAGCACCTCATGGAACCTTCTCCAAAGTAGACCACATAGTAGGTCACAAAGCAAGCCTCAACAAATACAGGAAGATTGAAATAACCCCTTGTATCCTGTCGGATCACCATGGAATAAAGCTGGACCTCAGTAACAACAGAAATAGCAAAAAGCCTACACATACATGGAAATTGAACAACTTGCTACTAAACGACAGCTGGGTCAGGGAAGAAATAAAGAATGAAATTAAAATCTTCCTAGAACTCAATGAAAATGAAGACACAACATACCCAAACTTGTGGGACACAATGAAAGCAGTGCTAAGAGGAAAGTTCATAGCACTAAGTGCCTTCAAGAAGAAATTTGAGACAGCGCATTCAAGCAACTTAATGGCTCACTTAAAAACCCTAGAAAAAGAAGAAGCAGACACACCAAGAAGGAGCAGACGGCTGGAAATAATCAAACTCAGGGCTGAAATCAATCAATTAGAAACAAATAAAACAATTCAAAGAATCAATGAAATCAAGAGCTGGTTCTTTGAGAAAATCAAGAAGATAGACAAACCCTTGGCCAAGCTAACTAAAAGGTAGCGAGACACCATCCAAATCAACAAAATCAGAAATGAAAAGGAGGACATAACTACAGACACTGAGGAAATCCAAGCAATCATTAGGACTTACTTCAAAAGTCTATATGCAACAAAATTTGAAAATTTAAATGAAATGGACAATTTTCTTGATCGATTCCACTTACCAAAGCTAAATCAGGACCAGGTAAATCAATTAAATAGTCCTATATCCCCCAAGGAAATAGAAGCAGTCATCGAAAGTCTCCCATCCAAAAAAAGCCCAGGACCTGATGGTTACAGCACAGAATACTACCAGATATTCAAAGAAGAGCTAACACCAATTCTCTTCAAACTATTCCACAAAATAGAAACAGAAGGAACATTACAAAACTCATTCTATGAAGCCACAGTCACCTTGGTACCTAAACCTCACAAAGACTCAACAAAGAAAGAGAATTTCAGGCCAATCTCCCTTATGAACATTGATGCAAAAATACTCAACAAAATACTCGCAAACCGAATACAAGAACACATTAAAGATATCATCCACCATGACCAAGTAGGCTTCATCCCAGGTATGCAGGAATAGTTCAATATACGGAAATCCATCAATGTGATCCACCATATTAAAAAATGGAAAGAAAAAAACCACATGATAATCTCCCTAGATGCTGAAAAAGCCTTTGACAAAATCCAACATCCATTCATGTTTAAAGTATTGGAGAGATAAGGAATACAAGGCACATATCTAAACATAGTAAAGGCAATATACAGCAAACCTATAGCCAACATCAAACTGAATGGAGAGAAACTTAAAGCAATCCCACTGAAATCAGGGACAAGACAAGGCTGCCCACTCTCTCCATATCTCTTCAACATAGTTCTGGAAGTCCTTGCTAGAGCAATAAGACAGTTGAAGGAGATCAAGGGGATAAAAATTGGAAAGGAAGAAGTCAAATTATCACTATTTGCAGATGATATGATAGTATACGTGAGTGACCCCAAAAATTCTACCAGGGAACTCCTACAGCTGATAAACACCTTCAGCAAAGTGGCCAGATACAAGATTAACTAAAAAAAAAAAATCAGTAGCCCTCCTGTATACAAAAAACAAAAGGGCTGAGAAAGAAATTAGGGAAACAACACCCTTCACAATAGCCACAAATGACATAAGGTACCTCGGAGTAACCCTAACCAAGGAAGTCAAAGACTTGTATGAAAAAAATTTCAAGTCTCTGAAGAAAGAATTAGAAGATATTAGAAAATGGAAAGATCTCCCATGCTCATGGCTTGGCAGGATTAACATAGTAAAACTGGCCATCTTACCAAAAGCAATCTACAGATTCAATGCAATGCCCATCAAATTACCAACACAATTCTTTACAGACCTGGAAAGAAAAATTCTCAACTTCATACGGAGTAACAAGAAACCCAGAACTGCTATAACAGTCCTCTACAATAAAAGATCTTCGGGAGGTATCTCCATCCCTGATCTTAAGTTGTACTATAGAGCAACAGTTTTAAAAACTGCATGGTACTGGCATAGAAACAGAATGGTGGATCAATGGAACCGAACAGAGGACCGAGAAATAAACCCACACACTTATGGACACATGATATTTGACAAAGACGCCAAAACCATACAATGGAAAAAAGATAGCATCTTCAACAAATGGTGCTGGTCCAACTGGATGTCTACATGTAGAAAAATGAAAATAGATCCATACTTATCACCCTGCACAAAACTGAAGTCCAAGTGGATCAAAGACCTCAACATAAAACCAGACACATTAAATCAGCTTGGAATAAAAGTGGGGAATACCCTAGAACTCATTGGTACAGGGGAAAACTTCCTGAACAGAACTCCAACAGCACAGGCTCTAAAAGCAACAATCAATAAATGGGACCTCATGAAACTGAAAAGCTTCTGCAAAGCAAAGGACACAGTCATCAAAACAAAGCGACCACTTACAGATTGGGAAAGAATCTTCACCAACCCTTTATCTGACAGAGGACTCATATCCAGTATATATAAAGAACTAAAGAAGCTGAAAAGCAGCAAACCAAGTAACCCACTTAAAAAATGGGGAACAGAGCTAAACAGAGAATTCTCTGTAGAGGAATACCAAATGGCAGAGAAGCACTTAAAGAAATGCTCAACTTCACTAGCCATTAGGGAAATGCAAATCAAAACAACCCTGAGATTTCACCTTACACCCATGAGAATGGCCAAGATCAAAAACTCAAATGACAACACATGCTGGAGAGGTTGTGGAGAAAGAGGAACCCTTCTCCATTGCTGGTGGGAATGTAAACTGGTACAACCACTCTGGAAATCAATCTGGCATTTTCTCAGACATCTAGGAATAGTGCTTCCCCAAGATCCAGCCATACCACTCCTAGGCATATATCCAAAAGAGGCTCAAGCACACAAAAAGGACATTTGCTCAACCATGTTTGTAGCAGCTTTATTTGTAATAGCCAGAAGCTGGAAACAACCCAGATGCCCCTCAACTGAAGAATGGATGCAGAAAATGTGGTACATCCACACAATGGAATATTACTCAGCAATGAAAAATAAGGAAATTATGAAATTTGCAGGTAAATGGTGGTATCTGGAAAGGATCATCCTGAGTGAGTTGTCCCAGAAGCAAAAAGACACACATGGTATATATTCACTCATATAGACATACAACATAGGACAAAACCACTAAAACCTGTGCATCTAAAGAAACTAAGCAAGAGAGAGGACCCTAACTAAAATGTCCAACCCCCATCCGGAAAGGCAAAGAGGATGGACATCAGAAGAAGAAGAAAACAGGAAACAACCTAGGAACCTACTCCAGAGGGTCTCTGAATGCCTCTGCCTTACAGACTATCAAAGCAGATGCTAAGCCTGATGGGCAACTGTTGGGCAGAGTGAATGGAATTTTAGGTAAGAAGTGGGAAATAGTAAGAGCTGGAGAGGACAGGGTCTCCACAACGAGAGCAATAGAACAAGAAAATTTGAACACAGGGAACTTCCGAGAGACTCATACTCCAACCAAGGACTCTTTATAGAGATAACCCAGAACCCCTGCACAGATGTAGCCCAGGGCAGTTCAGAGTCCAATTGGCTTACATAGTAATGTGAAGAGGGGCTGCCTCTGACATGAACTGACTGGCCTGCTCTTTAGTCACCTCCTCCTGAGGGGGAGCAGCTGTACCAGGCCATAGTAGAGGACAATGCAGCCACTTTTGATGTGAACTGATGGACTAAGATCAGAAAGGAGAGGAGACCCTCCCCTATCAGTGGACTTGGGGAGTGGCATGCATGCAGAGGGAGGAGGGAGGGTGGGATTGGGAGGGGAGGGAGGGGCTTATGGGGGGATGCAGAATGAACAAAGTGTAATTGATGAAAAATTTAAAAAAAGGGATAAAATAATTTAAGAACCTTAAATGACTTTCAAAAGTGGAGGAAAACATGGAGTTAGTCAATTTACATGGAGCAGGTCTCACCCCTGGGGGCAATGGTCTCCTGAACCTACTCAGACCTCGGACACCACCACTGCTAGTTCTAGAACCGATGCAGGATATTCCAACGAGGGGGTTAAGGCTTCTCATAATATTTCCTATAAGCCCACACCTGTTTGTTTATATCCCCCATTTTTATTCATTATTAGCCAGATAGAGCCAAGTAATTGTGGTAATGATACTTGCTTTTTTGCCCAATGCTGGAATGCTAGTAAATTTACTAGCTGGTTACTCGCATGCTTAGCTGGGTGCCTGTGCCCGTTGATGCCCTCACACTATGACTCTCTTCAGACAGAAAAGGGATCTTGGAATTACAGCTGCCATTGTTACTGCCATCTCATTGGCGGCTGTTGGAGCTACCACCAAGGCATTAGCCATGAGTCATACTGGGCAGACTGCTCAGAACCTGAATAACCTTTTAGCCAATGTAGCTCATGCCTTAGATGTACAAAAAGGAATTAATGCTCAACTAAAAGGAGGTTTGATGGTGTTCAATCAGAGGATTGACCTCGTGCAGGAGCAAATTGATACCCTATGGCAAATCACTCAACTTGACTGTCAATGAAAGTATGCTGGACTTTGAGTCACTAGCATACAACATGAGAATTTTCCCTGTGCTGCAAATCTGTCTAAACAATTGTCTAGCCATATTTTAGGTAATTGGACTGGAGAATTCGATACTACGATGGAGCAGCTGAGAGTGGCCATTGTCATGGTAAATTCTACCAGAGTGGACACAGGACTAGCCACAGGATTATCATCATGGATTGCTGCAGCCATGAATCATCTGAAGGAATGGGCGGGCATGGGAGCGTTAGCAGGCCTTCTGGTGTTGGCCTCCTTGGTTTGCCTGTGGTATATATGCAAGATTAGAGTCTCACAACAGCGTAATGCAGCCATGACCATTCAGGCCTTTACAGCCATTCAAGCAGGACAGTCTCCCCAAGCATGGTTGGCCACCATAAAAAGCCAAAATGTTACACTCAGGATGCGAGGCTAAGCACTGCACTCAGGGTCAGCCGCTTTGGACCCAGAGAAGAGCATGTCTGATTACATGCGGGTTGATGCCCCAGGTCCCGCCTCTGAGAAAAAGGTATCAGACGGGTCTGATGCTCTTTGGGTGGATGACACCTAAATAAACATTAGTACAAAGTCCCAATTTAATTCTAATATCAGAGATCAGACCTCTACTCTTGCCTGATGCGTCTAAAACAAAAAGGGGGAACTGTAGAGAGCTGTGTAATGCCGTGCCTGAAAGATGGAGCTGGTTTCCGCCTTCCACGTTCCTGATGGTGAGTGCTCTCTGTCACAAACAACTCCACATTTGGTTAAGGCTGAGGATCTGGCTTGCTTCCATGTATGTGGACCTATCTGCATTGCCCACGTGGCATGCTGAGGTTGGCTACCCAGAGGCTATTTAAAGTGGGATGGCTTTACCCAGGGTCAGATGATTGTTCAAGGTTCCTGAATAAACTTCATTGAAAAAAAAAAATTCAAAGTATACACCTAAATTGCTACTTTTTAGAATAATAATTCCCTTTACTCCATATTCTTTGTTCCTTATGAGGCTATTTTTAAATTTATAAAACTTCAATACGTTTTCTTCAAATATTGTCCTTAAATAATATCATTTAGGAAAGCTGTCAATCATTAGCACTTTCTAGATCAAGCTATACTTTTTTTCTCCAAATTCATATTAACGATAATCAGAATTTTTATTACCACTCTGACTATATATCTGTGATAAGTAAGACTAACAGTTGTGATTATTTAGTCTCATATTTTCAGTTCATGGACACCTGGCCTCATTGGCTTTGGTAGTATGCTGAATCAACACATCATGGTGGAAAGCAAGTTGAATAAACCACCTATCATGGCTGTGAAGCAAACAGAGAAAGGGGCAGATGCCATGGTATTTTCATAACTTCCAACTAGGAGATTCCTAAATAGTCTTAACCTCTAGCGGTTTCAATACATTTCAACACGGAATTGGCAGGAAACACAGTGACCTTTTCAGGAACACTTAACTTTGTCACAACATGCCAACTTACTTTCTAGATAAGCCTTCTCCGTTATATGAACATACCTTTTCACTGTTTCTCAGACAGCATTGACTCTAGTAACTTAGGTAGACTTTCTTTTTTTGTCTCAGTACATTTTTGTTTTTAATTTTTATTCCCATCTGTTGAAATAAACTTGTTATTTTACTGTCAATCGATAAAAACTGAGATTGAAAAGTTAAGTCTCTCATTTGCTTGATATCCCTGTCTTTGGTAGACCAAGACTCAAATTGGAGTAAAAAGGACTTTATTAATATTCAAGTTATCAATATATTTCAAGAATACAAAAGATCCTGCCAATAGTCCAGCATTACTTAGATGATACAAATGCAAGATTGTTGAAATTTAGAAGCATAATCTGACATAAATATTAACATCTGCACAATAACATAGATTTAAAATGCACAAAACAAAATCTACTACCATTTATACAAGCCAATTATTCATTCTGTTATACAAATTTATTTTAAACTAGTTTACCTTAAAACAGTAAGTAAAAAGATAATAAAAAAATGTAGTTTCTTACAGCCACATGTAAAGTGCTAGTAGGGAATTAATAATTTATCATTCTTTACCTCTAGAATAATTCCAAATTTATCTGAGCAAGTTTTCCTTGATGCTTTTAATAATAAAAGTAAATGATAAAAAAACTACATATGGAGTATATATTCTTGAATTTATAGTGCTACCAGGTTCTTTTCCAAATAAACAGGACAATGTTGAAAGAGAATTCTCCCACTCTAAGAATTTTAATGAGACAAAATCAACTGTCTTAAAACAACTAGTAAAATAAATGTGCCCTGATTTCCATCTAGGAGCACTGCTTCCATCAGATTGATTGTGTTAGATAGCATCATTCACCCTTTATTCAGAGTCCTTTACTTTTCTGACAAACTATAAAAGCTCCATTTATTCCATACACCTGGCAAAAATTTTCTTTTATATGCTATCTGTGCTGTTGCTAATTGCTTTCATCTAAACTAAGAGAAACTGAACTTTAAGTTTTGTGTGGGATAATTTTAAATATCTGCTACATGTTTCAGTATTTCTGTCCAGTGCTGGATATGTCTGTAACTGTAATTAACCCAGTAAGAGGGTAAAGTATACGGTATTGTTACTCTGCATTTCGACAATCCTCAGTACATGCAAAGAATCTGCAGACATCTCTAAAGTGTGTCTAATGTCAAATAAGTGCTAAACATCAGAATTGTGCCTATTAGCAAAAAAAAGGGATTTAAATAAAAATCACAAAAGCAAACTTAAAAAAAGTGGTACATGGTAAGATAAAAGGCTTGAAAAGCTTTTCATGATCTTTTAATTAGCTTTATGAAAAGACATAGTGTAGCTTTACTTTGGGTATGTGTATAATAAATACATGACATTAGGACATGTTTTTGTAAACTATAAAAATAAGAAACAGACATTTTAGAGACATATTTAAGTTACAGTTCTTTAGAATACAATGAAAATTTTAAAAATAAATTGTAGAAAATAGACATGTTTAGTGACAAAATAAAATATGCTACTCGAATAATTATTTTAAACCAATATCATGAAAGATTATCAATTGTATTAAGAATTGGAGAATTGATAAAGGATTGACTCAGAATGAAAACACCCATGATTTAAATGTGAAGTCAAGTATAGTATTTATGGAAATGAAATTTCATGCATAAACTGTCCCTACCAGTTTTAGTAAATATCCTCTTAACATATTTGAGAGACAATGGGACTTATAACTTCCACAATATCAATAAACTTAACTCTAATTGTATTACAGCTCCCAAGATAAGATTCTGTATCTCTTTTCTTCTTTTTATCTTTGGGTCCCAAACTCATGGCTTCTTGTTCATCTTCACTCATGACTGAGCATTTTTTTTATTGCAACTTTCTACTATAATTTCTGCTTCACTTGGTATGTATGTCCTGGAGAACTCCTTGTATTGTATTTCATTTTATTAAAAAAAAGCCTTTCAGTGTCTTTTCATGAAATGCATACTGAATAAAATGCAATTACAAATATTACATATTTATAAGCAAAATAAAACTTCCATTACCCACAGGAGAATAAATGTTCATATAACAAAGATACTGATATCTAAGGCTTTAGCCAAATTGGCCTTCAACATTCCTTTTATTTTCCTTAAACCCCAGATGATCTTCCTGACTTTAAGCTGGGATCTCCTTTCATCTAGAAAGTTTGTTTTAGAAAATGTGGTATTATAAATTCTTTTTATAACCTCTTTGAGATGTGAATATATTTTGAAGAATGTTAAATTTATAGTTGAGAATATATGTTTTAATTTTTAAAAAGTTTTATCATCATTTATACATTCAGAGGATTTGCATCTTCCTCTCCTTCAAACTCTTCCCAACTATTTCCAACTACCTACTCTTGACTAATAAAACTTCTTCTTCTATATTTGCTTTTCTTTTTTTTCATTTAGATCACATACTTTTTTATTTTTTATTAATTACATTTTATTCACTTGTATCCCCCCATTAGCTCCTCCCACCTCCCCTCCCCAAGTCCATTGATAGAGGAGGTCCTCCTCTCCTTCCTTCTGATCTTAGTCTATCAGATCACATCAGGAGTGGCTGCATTGTCATCTTCTGTGACCTGGTAAGGCTGCTCCCCCATCAGGGGGAGGTGTTCAAAGAGCAGGCCAATAAGATTATGTCAGAGGCAGTCCCTCTACCCATTACTATGTAACCCACTTGTACACTGAACTGCCATGTGCTATTTCTGTGCAGGGGTTCTAGGTTATCTCCTAGAGACTCATACTCCAACCATGGAGTCTCTGGGAAGTTCCCTGTGTTCAAGATTTCTGGTTCTGTTGCTCTCCTTGTGCTTTTCTTAACTATGTATATATAACTGAACACATATATGACATATAACGGGAATATAAATACAGAAGCTAATGAATCCAATTCCTATTACCCTTATTTGCATGTGCTTAGGGCTGATTGTTTAGGATTAAAGTCTCCCCCCCAAACAAAATAAATAAAATAAATAAAATAAATAAAGAAAAAGAAAACTGATTTTCCCTCTCTCAGCAATCATTAACTATCTGTGGTCCGTAATGTAAGGTTGGGAACTACTGAGATTGTTTTCTGTCTATCTATCTATCTATCTATCTATCTATCTATCTAGCTAGCTAGCTAGCTATTTAAGACATAAAGAAAAATCATGTATGTATGTGTATGAAATTTATATAAAACTAAGCTATTTATTGTTAAAGTTTTTCTTAGATATTTATGTTTTTTGCCAATGTAAATTTAGCACTTTTATTCTGTTATATTTGTAACTAGATTCTGTCTGTATGTAAGTATTCTATTAATGAGTTTTATTGTTGATATTGCAACCAGCTACTTTCCCAAAATGTTGTTATTTTTTCTAAATGTTGTCAGTTAGCATTTCAATAATAATGTTAGCTGATAGTGTAAGTAGAAAACTCAATCCAGAATTTAAAAGTGCTATTAGCAGGGTTAAGGATAGTACTGGGTATTTGTATATCAGGAAACAGGTTTATTAACAAACAGTTGGTTGATTGGAAGAAGAAATGTTTTTACTGTTTGCTTGTCTAGAATGAATTCATGTGTTCTCTGGGTTGAATGTGATAAGCACATGATGTTATAAAGCTTGGTGTATTTCATAGTACTATTAAATTTTATTAATGTTTAACTCATTTTTGATAGCCATATGAGAAATATGTTGTAGAAATTTTTAAGACATTTTATATATGTATATATTGATATATATTTACATATATGTATGTACATGTGTTATATATGTATGTATATACATACATGTACATGGTAAACACATGTATAAGTGAGGGAAACAGGCATGTGCATGACATGAAAGCTTTTCCTTCTTTAAGGTTTTATTCTGGAAATTTTTACAGAAATTTAAAAAATCCTGTCAGATCTGTGAAAGTTTGAAATTATTATAGGATCTCATCGAATCTGGAATATGATAACTTTACAATTATGTTCTTGTCATGCTTTCATATCAACCCCAGGAATTTATGTTGTAGGTAATTCTTTTTTCCTAGACAACAATATTGATTTTCTATTGTCTTAAAAGGAATTTGGAAATTCCTTTCTATCAATGTGCCTCTTTTAGATTCAATTTTTTATTTTTATTGTTTACAGTATACGTAAGATGACAGCATACTTTATCACTGAAATCAGGGCTTCAATAAAAGAAAGAAGAGGTCTCATTACTATGTGAGGGAAAGAGGCATGATCTGGGATTTAGAGACATGCCATCTATAACTTTGTTTCTTTGTAGATATTTGTGATCCTCCTTGTTTGTTCTTAAGATGTGCCCAGTTTAGAGTGGTTTTGGTGTTGTAAATATATTTTTGAGAAGTTTATGTAATAGACTTGAAGATCTACTTGCTGACATATAAAATTTAGGTTTCAGTGTAGAGAGAAGAATTTTTTTTTTTTTTTGCAATTCAGGAAAAGCTATTTAAAAAATATAATCAAGTAACTGCAAATAGAAAATCAAAGGGGGAACCCCAGGCTGGGAAGAATAATGGTTACTTTTCCCCCACAGAACAAGGTGAGAAGGTGGTCCCTACATCCTTCTTCATCATAGTGGACCTCTTTCCTCACTCTGCAGCATCAAGGGGTCGGACCCCATCTTCAGTAGTTGTAGTTTGTAACCAGCCTGCTGTGTCCCTGAGTTTCTTGGTGAGTAGAATTCAGGTACAATGGGAGGATGAAGTCTCTTACTAGTAGCAACAGCAATGCTGGGTGTCTAAGAATGAACATTAAACAAAATGAACATAGTTTCCCAGAGATAGTTGGTAAATGAAGGAAGGAATAGAACCAGAACCTTGCAGGGCAGAAAGGAGTAAGAGGAGAGTAGACAATAAGGCTAGCTACTTATTAGTACCCCACCAAACAAAGCAAAACAAAAAGAGAAACAGCTTAGAGAAGCTGTAGAGATGAGTTACACACCATTTGATAGAGGGCAGAGAAGAGGATCTCACCATGGAGATACATGGTAACTGCCATTTGTCACTACATTAGGTCCTAGATGAGGGCAACTTGGGTAGGGCTGACTTGTGCCTAAATTCCTGTAGTGCAAGGGTGTTATCCAACCTATTATAGGATATAGGTAAAGTGGGGCAGATGTAGCTGAGAAACTAACATGGTGATAGATTGTTGGGGGCCATCCTTGGATTTAAGCATTACATGAACTAGTTACACTGGCTGCTGCCAGTCCAGCAAATAGGTTTTGCTAGAATAAGATGAAGCTGGGGCCTTTGAAGGTCAGTGAATGTTCCCAGAACACTCTACAGTGAACTCAGAAACAACAGAATAAAAAAGACCCACAAAACAAAGAACCCAGAGAGCTATGTATCTATGGGAGGTTCAAAGCAGGACAAATTGCAGCTAAGTGGGAAGTTAGCCTTGTCAGGTAAGCATATGTGTGTGGTAGGGAAGAGGGCACAGGACTGAGCCAAAACCTGCCCTAGTGGCCACTGAAGAGCCTGGGTGGTGTTCAGTGGAGTTTCGGAAGAGCCTGGAGACAGGGTATCCTGTCCCAGAGGAAAGCTGCTCCTTGATAGAAGGGTCATGAAACAGGAGCATCAAGTGTAGAAGGGGAGGAGAGAGGGAGATAAGGAAAGGAATACTGAGAGAGACAGTTGAAATTAAGCACTCAAAAGGTAGTATGAAAACCTAATACCATAGTAGAAGCTTCCTAAAACTGTAGATCTAAATGAAATAGCCAAATAATTGGGGAGACAGACCCCAATCGGCCATCTCTTGCCAGCAAATAAAGCTTCCAATAACAGGATTGCAGTTAATAATTTTAATAATACATTTAATAATAATTCCATTAACAGGGTTACATTTAACTGACTTGTTCACTAAAGCACCCAGACTGCTGTCAAGACTAGGCTGCTCTCTGGGATGTGACAGCAAGGCTCCATTGCTGAAAACAACACCTACACAACTCATTGAACACGGAGAAATAGAGCTGGTGCCTATATATAATCTTCATTCTAAAGTCTTTGATACTAGAAGGTACTCTGCAAACTACCAAAGAAAAAACATAAACACAACTATTTTAGTCAGTATTCCATTGCTGTGAAGAGACATCATGACCACAATTCTTATAAAGAAAAGTATCTAACTGGGGCTGTTATCAGCATGGAAAGGAAGCATGGTGGGAAGCATGGCAGCACACAGGCAGATTTGGGGCTAGAATAGAAGCTGAAAGTTCTACATCTTGATCATTAGGAAGCAGGAAGAGAAAAAGCCGCTGAGCCTGTCATGCATTTTGAAACCTCAAATCTCACTCTCAGTGAGACACTTCCCCCCCCCAAAGGCCACACCTCCTCCAACAAGGCCACATCTCCTAATGGTGTTATTTCCTGGTGACAAAACATTCAAATCTGTGAGCCTATGAGGGTCATTCTTACTCAAACCACCACACTAATCCATCCACAAACCCTTTGAACTATAATGCTGTGCTGCCTGCAAGAAGGGAGCGAGCAAGCAATGTCTGATTTAAAATATGGCCCAGTGTATAAAAAGGAAACTCATATTGGACACTGCTTGGATGACTAAGAACCTGAAACTAGATACCCCATGGACCTAGGGTAAAATCAGATATTTAATGTTCTAAAACCAACCAACCAATCAATCAAAAGACTGTAGCAATAGAATGACTCCTAATGATATTCTGCTATACTCATACATGAATACCTTGCTCAGCCATCATTAGAAAATCTTCATCCTGCAGTAGATGGGAACAAATTTAGAAACCCTCAGTCAGACTGTATGCATACTTAGAGACTTGAAACACTCTACGTTAAGTAGGATACATCAAATATATCCCTTCTCTCAGGACCTAGAGATCTCTGTGGAAGGGGAAGTAGAAAGAATGTAAGAAAAAAATGGAGATGGAGGACATCAAAAATATAAGGCCCTCTAAATCAACATGATCAAAGCTCAGATGAACTCACAGACTGAGGCAGCATGCAGAGTATCTGCATGAATCTGCACAAGGTCTTTTCATATGTATCATGGTGTCCAATGTACTGTTTCTATGGGATTCCAGAATGTGTGAATGAGTGGGTCTCTCTGATTCTTGTGCTTTCATTTGATATCTTTTCTTTCTATTTGTATAGCCAAATCCAGATTTACTTTTATTTTATTATTATCTCTTAGAAGTAGGTTTATTTTGTAATGAAAACAGAAATGGAGTGGGTATGGATGATAGGATGTGGGGAGAAATTGGGAGGGTTAAAAGGAGGGGAACCCAAAATCATGATATACTATGAGAGAAATAATTTGTTTTCAATGAAGGTGGGGGGAGAAGAAATCTGTGTGTTTTTACTATTTGTCATTATGCTTCACATCAATGCCTTAAATACTATTATTTAACTTGCACTTTTCCTATATTATGAATGTGTCTACTTTTGACTCCCCTCAACTACATAACTTCTGTCTGTTCATAACCCATCTTTTAATGGGTTTGAGGCTTATTGTCATATTTTTTGCAAAGGTTTCCTGATGATGTATTTGTAAATGTCTTACAATGACAAGATTTTGCTTGCTTTTTTTTATTCTTTTAAAAAATGCACATTGAGTCTCTTTTTATTCAGATACCTTTTATATTAATAATGGGATAAAATTAGGTTATACAGTAATCACTAAACTGTATGTTCAATTGATCTGTTCTGTCCAAATTAGAATACTTTACTTATTTTGGTCTACATACTCATTCGTACTTTCTTTTTAAATCAAATATTTTATGTTTTAATTAAAGTTATTTATCTCTTTCATCCTGACATATTTAACTTAAGTCATTTGCCATGTTACAGAGCTTAAGACTATACTCTAAAACAATTATCATCTAAGAACCTTTAAAGTGTTCTTTTTAAATATAATTATAGAATCACATAAATTCAAAGACAGTAATATATGTATCTCTTACCTACTTTCTGCTAAGGGATATAATGAAAAAAAGTACAATACAACTTAAAACCAATAAAATGCCACTGGGATGATCATGTGTAGATCTAATTTATGATACTCATCATTTGCATAGATTTATATTATTGCGGTCTCAGTCAAGATAGAGAACAACTCCATTACCACCAATATGTTCCTTTTGATACTTATTTTTTAGTTATGGAAACAGAGTTCCTATCTTCACCACTAAGTGCTTGAAAACATTTATCAACCTGTCCTGTCAACATATTTGTCTTTCTGACAGTGCTATATAAATGTAATAAAGCAGCGTGGGGTCCTTCAGGTTCATACTTGATTATTTTTTTATTAATTACAATTTATTAACTTTGTATCCCAGCTGTGGCCCCCTTCTTTTTCCCTTCCCAATCCCATCCTCACTCTCACTTTTCCTCCCATGTGCCTCCTCCAATCCACTAATAGGGGTGGTACTCTTCCTATTCCATAGGTTCTTAGCCTATCAGGTCTCATTAAGACTGGCTGCATTGTCTTCTTTTGTGGCCTAGTAGGGCTGCTCACCCCTCACTGGGAGGTGATCAAAGAGCCAGCCACTGAGTTCATGTCAGAGACAGTCCCTGTTCTCTTTACTAGGGACCCACAGAGATACTAAGATGCAATGAGCTACGTCTGTGCAGGGGTTATAGGATATCTCCATGCATGGTCCTTGTTTGGAGTATCAGTCTCAGAAAAGACCCCTGGGCCCAAAATTTTTGGTTCTGTTGCTCCTCTTGTGGAGCTCCTGTCCCTTCCAGGTCTTTTTATCTAACCCTTATTTTATGAGATTCCCTGCACTCTGCCCAAAGTTTAGCTATGATTCTCAGCATTTGCTTCGGTACCCTGCTGGGTAGAGTCTTTCAGAAGCCCTCTGTAGTAGGCTCCTGTCCTGTAACCTGTTTTCTCCCTCTTCCAATATCCATCCTGTTTGTCTTTCTGAATAAGGACAGATCATCTTAACTAGGGTCCTCCTTCATGTTTAGCTTCTTTAGGTGTACAGATTTTAGTATGATTATCCTATATTTTATGTCTAATATTGACTTATAAGTGAGTATATACCGTGTAAGTCTTCTAGGATACCTTACTCATAATAATGATGTCTAGTTGCATTATTTGCCTGCAAATTTCATGATTTCCTTGTTTTTAATTGCTGAGTAGTATTCCACTGTGTGAATGAACTACAAGTTCTGTACCTATTTCTCAGTTGAGGGAAATCTGGGGTGTTTCCAGATTCTGGCTATTATGAATAGACCTGCTATGAGCATGGCAGAGCAAATGTTCTTGTTATGTACTTGAGCACATTTTGGATAAATCCCTAAGAGTGGTATTGTTTAATCTTGAGGTAGCACTAGAACTAAATTTCTGAGAACATACCAGATTGATTTCCAAAGCGGTTGTACAAGTTTACATTCCCACCAACAGTGAATGAAGATTCCCCTTTCTCTACATCCTTCTCAGCATGTATTGTCTCTTTAGTTTTTGATCTTAGCCATTCTGATGGGTGTAAGGGGAAATCTCAGGGTTGTTATGATTTGGATCTCCCTGATGGCTAAGGACACTGAGCATTACTTTAAGCGGTTCTCTGTCATTCTATATTCATCTATTGAGAATTTTCTGTTTGGCTCTGTACAACATTTTTTAATCCGGTTACCTGATTTTTTGCTTTTAAACTTCTTGAGTTCTTTATATATTCTGGATATTAGCCCTCTATCAGATATAGGATTGGTGAAGATTCTTTCCCAGTCTGTAGGCTGTTGTTCTGTTCTGATGATAGTGTCCTTTGCTTTACAGAAGCTTTTCAGTTTCATAGGTCCCATTTATTGACTGTTGATCTTAGAGCCTGTGCTATTTGTGTTCTATTGAAGAAGTTGTCTCCTGTGCCAATGAGCTCCAGGCACTTCCCCACTTTTTCTTCTAGCAGGTTTACGAATTTAGGAGCTCTTGTATTTGGGGCATAGATGTTCAGTATTGTCATGTCCTCTTGGTGGATTTTTCCTATGATGAGAATGAAGTGCCCCTCCTCATCATTTTGTTACTAATTTTAGTTGAAATTGTATTAATTAGATATTAAGATAATTACTACAGCTTGTTCTCTGGGTCTGTTTGCTTGAAAAAACTTTTTCTAGCCCTTTACTCCGAGGTAGTGTTTATCTTTTTGCAGAGGTGTGCTTCTTTGGAGCAGCAGAATGTTGTTAGTCAGTGTCTTTTTATTGGAGAGTTGAGTCAGTTGGTGTTCATAGATAATAGTGACCAATGAGTGTCAGTTCCTTTTATTGTGGAGTTGGTGGTGTTACTGTGTTTCTATGCTTGTTTACCTTTATTTTTTTGTTGTGAAGTTATCTATATCCTGTGTTTTCTTAGGTGCAGTGGTTTTCATTGGATTGGAGTTTCCCTTCTAGTATCTTTTGTAGGGAGTGTTGCTGTGTAGATATTGTTTGAGTTTAGTTTTGTCATGGAATATTTTGTTTTCTCCATCTATGTTGACTGAAAGCTTTGCTGGGTATAGTAGTTTGGAATGACATCTGTCTTCTCTTAGAGTCTGTAATGATATCTGCCCAGGCCCTTCTGGCTTTCTTAATTTCTGTTGAGGAGTCTGATGTGATTCTGATACTTCTACCTTTATATGTTACTTTTGTTTCCCTTGCTGCTTTTAATATTTTTTCTTTGTTCTGTAGATTTAGTGTTTTGACTATTATGTGTCATGAGGAATTTCTTTTCTGGTCTAGACCATTTGGTGTTCTGTAGGTTTCTTGTATGTTTATGGACATCTCTTTAAGTCTGGAAAATTCTCTTCTATGACTTCCTTGATTATATTTTGTGGACCATGGAGTCTGGAATCTTCTATTTTGTTAATTCCTATTATTCTTAAATTTGTTCTTTTCATGGCATCCTTAATTTCTTGGATGTTTTGAGTTTGGGACTTTTCAGATTTTAATTTTTCTTTGAAAGTCATGTCAATTTCTCCAATTGTATCTTCAGCACCCCAGATTCTCTCTCCCATCTCTTGTATTCTGTTGGTGATGCTTACCTTTGTCGTTCCTGATCTTTTCTCCAAATTCTCCAGCTCCAGAGTTTTCTCAGTTTGTCCTTTCTTTATTGATTTATTTCTGCTTTCATGTCTTGCACCATTTCCTTTATCTATTTCAATGTGGATTCCTGTCTTTCCATGATGGTCTCTCTCTCTCTCTCTCTCTCTCTCTCTCTCTCTCTCTCTCTCTTTCATTTCTTCTCTATATGCCACTACTTTGTGCCTCTGAATGTGCCTCTTTTGTTTGACTGTATTTGCCTGTATTTTTTTGAGAGCTTTGTTTCCTCCCTATATGTGTCTACTTTTACCTCAATTTGTTTGTCTGCATTTGTCCATATTTCTTTGAAAGCGTTGTTTTTTTTCCTTTTCATGGGCCTCTAATAACTGGATTAACATAGATTTGAGATAATTTCCCTGTGTTTCTGATGAATTAAAATACCCAATTTTTTGGGGGGGGCGGTTCTTGGTGAAGCTATGATGTCGTTATTTTTGTTGGATGTGTTCTTATGCCAACCACCATCCATCTGCTTAGATGATTTTTTCCTGGTGTCTGTACTTTAGACTGTGTCTGTCAGTCTCTGTTTTTTAGAGTATTCTTCAGGAGAGAGGTCCATCAGTTCAAGAGTGGATGTTGGTGTTTCACCTGTTGCTAATGGAGGAAATGTTGCAGGTGCATAAGTGCAAGCAAGGGAGTGTTCCTGGAAGTGTGCCTTGAAGAACAGGATGTTAGAGTGTGTAGATGCATGGAAGTGTAGGGAATAAGTGAGGGAGGGCATGCTGATGCTATATGTAGGCACAGTGCACATGCACTGGTGCGCTGAATGCCTCAGTGCCCTACAGGCCTGTTGAACTGCCATTCATTATTCAGATCTGTCTGAGCTCCAATAATTGTTTGCATGGACTCCACTGGGAGACCCATAGAACAGGGGCTTCAATGTTGAGATTTCTGTGCCAAGGATCCCTATATTGCCCTCAGTGGTGGTGTGGGTATAAGAGATCTGATGTCAGGCTGCTAGCTTAGAGAGACCCTGGATCTGGGGTTCTCCATGCACTTACTTGAAGGTGCAGTCACTTGCTTGTTGAGCTAATCAGAAAGCACAGGACATCCCCCTGTTATCTACTCTCAAATTTGGGCCCGCAGTTGCAAATGAAAGTGTAGGAGATCTGTCAGCTCAGTGGTATCCACTGTTTGGCCTCTAGACAAGGAGACCCGTACTTGGGACAGCAGTCTCTGTTGTCTTAGTTACCAAGCATTTAAGCTCCTGCTTGGTGCAGCAGCCTCTGTTGTCTTAGTCACTGAACACGGAATCTCCTGCTAGGGCTAGCTGACACCAGCCTCAGCCACAGACCTGGGAGGCCGATATTGCTGATGCCTCTGACTTCTCAGTTACCAAGCATGGAGGCTTGTGTTTAGGGCAACCATTGCTGCTTCTGCAGAGCAGGGAGGCCCATCCATGGGAGAGTGGCCACTTTCAGCTGCCTCTGCTGAGCAAGGAGGCCTGTGCTTTGAGCAAGGGGAATTGCAGGAGGGTCAAATATTCGCCACTCTCAGTCCCTGGAGACAACCATGGGTGACCTGGATCCAAACTGTCCCAGCTCACTGGTTGTCCCCTCTTGCCCAGGAAGCCTCAATGTCAATGTTCCGGCTTCAGCTGCCCCTCCACTCACCTCTTTCAGAGTTTCAAATTCTGTGCCCCACAGATAAGGTGTGTGCTGGTGGCTAGTCACTGCAATCTTGAACTCCCCAGGTTCACATTTTTACTATTCATGATGACCCTGTGTTGTGCAATAGGCTTTTTCTGGAGAAATGCAAGACACACACACACACACACACACAGAGAGAGAGAGAGAGAGAGAGAGAGAGAGAGAGAGAGAAAGAGAGAGTCTATTTACCTCAGATAAGAAATCCACAATAGACCAAAGTATGGGTAAATTCTAAATTGGTAAATCAATTAGTTTTATTGTGGTTTCTTACAGAAATGTGGTGAGGGATTACCTACAGGAGCAGATATGACTCAAAGGCACCTATATGAACAAAAGCACACTCCAGGGTGGGTGAAAACTTACAAAAACCTAGAAACATGGAGCATACTACAAACCATCCAGAAACTCAAGAGGTCATTTTCAGGAACCTTCGTTTCCTAAGCCTCCTCCAGGAATCTCAGATGGTCTCTTTCTTTCAAGGTGCTTGCCTTGTTTAAGACTCTTCTTGGCAGCTTGGCTTCTCTGAGAGTGTCTCCCAGCAGTTTAAACTGTTTTCTGCTAGCTAGGCAGGGCCTAAAGAATCTGGTCAGTTGCAGGGACTTCCTAAATCCATTTTAAGTTGTTTACTTTCTATTTAAATGAGCTTCCTTGCATGGTGGATTGTTTCAGTCTGGGAGAAAATACTCTACAACACCCAAAGTTCTATCCAATTCTTTGTGCATAAAACATTTGTGCCTTTTTAATGAAATGCATTTGTCACACATAGTTAGTATAAATGATTGTAGGACCCAATGTGGTATTCTGAAACATCTATATGTTATATGGTCACCAAATAATAATGAGCAAATCCATCATTTCTTTGTATTGAATGATACATTTAGGGACTTACTACACATTCATAATAATCTTTTTAATTAATTAGTTTATTTTATATCCTGACCACAGTTTCTCTTTCTTCCTCTCCTTCCAGTCCTCCTTAGTATTCCCTCCTCAGTTTCTCTTCAATAAAGAGCAGTTCTTCCATGGGTACAAGCCAGCCCTGAAGTATCAAGGTGACAGTAAGACTAGACACATCCTCTCCTACTAAGACTACACTATGAATCCTAGCAGAAGAAGAGCAGAAGGTCAGAGACAGACCTTCTCCTGTTGTTCAGTGTACCCCATAAAGACCAAAATGCACATCTGCTATGTATGTGTGGGGTGTCTAGATAAGTCCCAAGAATGTTCTCTGGTTGGCAGTTCAGTCTCTGTGAGACCCTATGGTCCCGTCTTAGTTGATTCAGTGGTTTTTCTTGTGTTGTTCTTGACCCCTCTGGCTCCTTCAATCCTTTCTCCCCCTCTTTCATAGGATTCCCCAAGTGTCACTTAATGTTTGGTTGTGGTGCTCTGCATCTGTTTCTATCAGTTGCTTGGTGAAGCTTCCCTGATGACAGTTATGCTAGGCCCCTGTCTACAAGTATTGCAAAATATCATTAACAATATCAGGGGCGGGCTCCCTCACCTGGCATGGGTGTCAAGCTCGACAAGTCATTGGTTGCCTACTCTCTTTATTAGGTATCTTCACCCCAGCACAACTTGTAGGCAGGAGAAATTGTAGGTCGAAGCTAAAAATTTATGTCTTCAGAAAGAAAAATAATCATAGATTTCTTTTGAAGGAACTACAATAGGTTTTCTGGGCACTTTATATTTTAAAGGACAGCTTCGATTATAAGTGTCCACACTAAGAAGGTTTTAACTACTCATGGTCCCAATCATGAACTGAGTCAGGAAGTTCATGAACTTTTGTCACTCTACAGACAGAAAGCAGAATGAGATTGCTATCTTGAAACTCAACGTTTTGGTTTCATTATGTGTGCAAGAAAGAAATTGTAGTTACTTGGTTGAAACATTATTAAAATTAGTTGACTGGTGATTTAATTAAGAAATTTTTTTTATAGCATGGAGGATTGAACTTAGAGCTTGGTTCATGCTACACAATCACTCTCCATTTTCCTGAATTTTTAGACTAGAGTGTCTTTTCTTTCTTAGTCCATTTCTTCTTATCAGTTTTATTAATTATACTTCTATAAATAACAATGAAACATTTTATTAATATGTGTAGCCCAGTAGCCTCCCAGAATTCAGAAAACAAGTACATTGTCCTGAGAGTTTTTATTGTGTAATTGTATTTATTTTCACATATTCATTAAGGAAACACCCTTTTTGAAAAATTTTTTTTATTAATTACACTTTATTCATTTTGTATTCCCCATAAGCCCCTCCCTCCTCCCCTCCCAATCCCACCCTCCCTCCCCTTTCTGCATGCATGCCACTCCCCTCCCCAAGTCCACTGATAGGGGAGGTTCTCCTCTCCTTTCTGATCTTAGTCTATCAGTTCTCATCAAAAGTGACTGCATAGTCCTCTACTATGGTGGCCTGGTAAGGCTGCTCCACCCCTCAGGGAGAGGTGATCAAAGAGCAGGCCAATCAGATTATGTCAGAGGCAGTCCCTCTTCCCATTACTATGTAACCCACTTGGACACTGAACTGCCATGAGCTACATCTGTACAGGGGTTCTAGGTTATCTCCATGAATAGTCCTTGGTTGGAGTATGAGTCTCTGGGAAGTACCCTGTGTTCAAATTTTCTTGTTCTGTTGCTCTCCTTGTGTAGACCCTGTCCTCTCCAGCTCTTACTATTTCCCACTTCTTACATAAAATAACATTGATGCAAAAATACTCAACAAAATTCTCGCAAACAGAATACAAGAACACATCAAAGATATCATCCACCATGAACAAGTAGACTTCATCCCAGGTATGCAGGGGTGGTTCAGTATACCGAAATCCACCAATGTGATCCACCATATTAACAAACTTAAAGAAAAAAACCACATGATAATCTCCCTAGATGCTGAAAAAGCATTTGACAAAATCCAACATCCATTCATGTTTAAAGTATTGGAGAGATCAGGGATACAAGGCACATATCTAAACATAGTAAAGACCATATACAGCAAGCCTATAGCCAACATCAAACTGAACGGAGAGAAAATTAAAGCAATCTCACTGAAATCAGGGACAAGACAAGGCTGCCCACTCTCTCCATATCTCTTCAACATAGTTCTGGAAGTCCTTGCTAGAGCAATAAGACAGTTAAAGGAGATCAAGGGGATACAAATTGGAAAGGAAGAAGTCAAATTATCACTATTTGCAGATGATATGATAGTATACGTGAGTGACCCCAAAAACTCTACCAGGGAACTCCTACAGCTGATAAACACCTTCAGCAAAGTGGCCAGATACAAAATTAACTCAAAAAAAAAAAAATCAGTAGCCCTCCTGTATACAAAAAACAAAAGGGCTGAGAAAGAAGTTAGGGAAACAACACCCTTCACAATAGCCACAAATGACATAAGGTTCCTCTGAGTAACCCTAACCAAGGAAGTCAAAGACTTGTAGGAAAAAAATTTCAAGTCTCTGAAGAAAGAATCAGAAGAAGATATCAGAAGATGGAAAGATCTCCCATGCTCATGGCTTGGCAGGATTAACATAGTAAAAATTGCCATCTTACCAAAAGCAGTCTACAGATTCAATGCAATTCCCATCAAACTACTAACAAAATTCTTTACAGACCTGGAAAGAAAAATTCTCAACTTCATATGGAATAACAAGAAACCCAGAATTGCTAAAACAATTCTCTACAATAAAAGATCTTCTGGAGGTATCTCCATCCCTGATCTTAAGTTGTACTGTAGAGCAACAGTTTTAAAAACTGCATGGTACTGGCATAGAAACAGAATGGTGGATCAATGGAACCAAACAGAGGACCCAGAAATAAACCCACACACTTATGGACACCTGATCTTTGACAAAGACACCAAAACCATACAATGGAAAAAAAGATAGCATCTGAAACACCCTCTTTTATTCAGACATAACTGACTATATTGTGGTCCTATCCTTACTATATCATATTTGTAAATTATTCTGATCAAATTGGATAGATCAATCTTATGAATAGCAAGCATGACCTTTAGCAGGGTATAAAGTACTCACAAATGACGCTGGCTTAGATTCCACCTTACATGTTCTGAATGTTTAAATGTTTTTGGCTTTAATTCTTTTAAGCAAAGCCAAAACAAATAAACAACAACAACAGCAACAAAACACTCTCTGACAGGTTAGTGACTTTTCAAAAGTTGGTGAACCATATTCCACTTTCTGGAAAATTTTATTTGTTTCTATTGATTTATAGGACAGGAGCATAGCATAGCTGTCCTCTGAGAGGATCCACTCAGCAGTAGATCAAAACAGATACAAAGACTCATAGCCAAACATTGGGGAATGCATAGGGTGTCTTGTGGAAAAGTGTGTGTGTTTGGGGGGGAGGTATAAGGACCTGGATGTGACTTGAACTCCACAAGAAGACTAACAGAGCCAACTAGCCAGGGCAAAGGGGACCTTGAAGAGACAGAAGCACCAACCAAGGAACATGCATGGACTGGACCTATGTCCCTTACACACACACACACACACACACACACACACACACACACACACATATATATGTATATATGAGTATATATATGTATATATATATGCATATATATATATGTATATATATATATATATATATATATATATATATATATATATATGTCCATATAACATATAGACAGTTCAGGCTTCCTGTGGGTTCCTTAGTAAGAGGACCCAGAGCTGACTCTGACATTGGACTCCACTGCTTGCTTTCTGATCTCTTACCCCTTGCAGGCTGCCTCTCCAAGCCTTCAGGGAAGAGATCAAGGTCATTCCTGATGCTACCTGAGAAGGAGGGGCCTCCCTTTTTCTGAGGAATAAGGGAGGAGGGATGGAGAAGAAGGAGGGAGGGTGGGGTGAGGAGGAGAGGAGGGAAGAGGCCATGATCGAGATGTAAAGTTAATAAATAAATAAATTAAAAATAAGTATTTAGCTTATATGCTAGTATTTTCAACATATAAAGTATTAGCTATGAATAATACCTTTTTGAATATTCTTTTCTGTTCAATGACAGACATATTTAATTGTCAGAATTTATTTTGCTGCTTGACAGTCCCTGTAAATGCATATTAACAATTTTCTTTGTCTCCTAACACTTCATTTGTGTGAGAATCATCCATTGGCTGTTGAGTCCAGAAGAAATCTCCTCACTTGAGTCAGGTATTTTGGCTGCAGATTGTCTCCCATCTTTTCCTTACCGGACCACACAGTGATGGCCTTCTTCACAGCCTGTGTTAAGTCTCTGGCAAACATCAGAGCTTTGAAAAAGACTTTGACACAAGGTTACTCTTTGTTCAGATTTCCTGGGGTGAATGGCCCATTGGCCTCACACATATAACACAGATGACAGTTTCTTTCCTTTACTAATCCTTCTATTCTAGCACTCCCCTCCAACCACCATCATTTTTCTTATTACAGGAAACAAGTCCTATCATGGCACTTTTAGACTCTACTAAGTTGAGTGACAGCTGGGCTGCTCTGTACTTCCCAAACCCTGATAGGCTCCCCATGGCCTGTTCACATTCTCACCTCAATTCCTACCCAGCCTCAATCTCAGCCTCTTGGCTTTCTTACCATTTCTTTAACAGTCCAACTCTATCAGCCTTCTCTCTTGAACATGCTAATTATAGTTTTTATGGGGTGAAGATGTTCTTGTAAGGTCTCAATGATATTTTTTCAGAACCCAATTTCCAATGTCTCTTTTCAAGACTTCCCACATGAGTGAACATTTCCAGTACTTCTGACATAAATTCCTGAGCAAAGGAGATGGTCACAAAATGTTCTGGGCAGTGAGCAGTGTTGTGGGGGGCACCAATTTGCCATGGTGATTAGGCAGTAGATAGCTGGGCCTCATTGGAACCAAAGAAGATGAAAGTGATTCCAGTGACAGTTTCTTTCATTCTGCCTGCCACTGTAATCCTGCATGCCAGTTTAGCTATATATAGGAGGGGAGGAAAGTTGTGTAATATATGCTGACCAATAGCTGAATTTCCTTTTACCATGAAGGTCATTTTAGAAACACCACTGATCAGCATTTTTTTATAATTTTATTTTTTTCAGCATTTTTAAAATAAGTATTTATTTGTTTTTTATTTTACCTATATGAGTGTTTGCCTGTATATGTGAATGTATACCACATGCATGCTCGGTGCTCACATAGTTCAGAATATTAAGATATTATGTTTTCCTGGAATTAGAGTTACTGATGGTTTTGATTTGCTACTTGGAGGCAAGAACCTAAATCAGGTCCTCTGAAAGAACAGAAGTGATGTTAATTGCTAAGCCATCTCTCTAACCGCTGTGCTGGGCATTTTTTTGGCTCTGGTCATTTCCTGTGATTGAGCCTCAAATCTCATGGGCACAGGGGTACCTAGTATTCTAGTTATAAAATTAATTCTATTTATATATGACATATTAGAAATCATGTTTGTGGCTGTCAAATAAATGCCTTTCTGATAGAACAGCATCTGAGAAAACACATTTATTGCCATGTGTATTTGTTGACTAACCCTTGCAATTCCTTAATTTATTTTTCCCTTTCCATGTTATCCATTAATATTTTTTCTTATTTATGTTTTTCTTAGGTTTGTTTTAGAGACAGGCTCTTTCTCTCTATGTAGTATTGGCTGGCCTGGAACTCTTTATGTTGAACATGCTGGCCTTGAACACATAGAGATCCCCTGCCTTTACTACTGAGTGTTTTGAGGATTATTTTAGATAATCTCATTATTTCATTATTTTTAAGTAAAAAAAAAAAACATAGGTTTTCACAGTAATTACAGAAGAATATAGTATTTTGCAAAATGATTCTGTCTTCCTATAATGTGCAATATTTTTGTAAACCCGAGCATCCATGGCTGACATTTTACTGACTACTAATAATTTATTTTCTTTGTTGATTTATAAAGTAGTGAAGGTTGAACTTTGATGTTGTATATGTTAAAAATGGTACTGTTTAACAAATATAAAACTAGCTTACTTTGTAATTATTTATATACAAGTAGAAGCATATTTTCCTTGTTAGAAGCATATATTCTAAATTATAAGAAATGACAATTACTTTAACTTTGATTTGCAGATAATATGGGAATGTAGACAGTGAAAAAAACACCCAGAGATAAAATATTTTACTCTTATAATTGTATTGTATTCACTAATGTAAGAGTATACCTAAGTATATATTAGAGAGTGGTAATCATAATCATCCAAAAATTATAATTTTAAAAAAGCATTACTTTATAAATGTTTCATGTATTATTTCATTTATGCTAAGACAAATTGTTTTCATGAAACACTTCTTTCAATAAATATTGCTATAAAAAGGGAAGCATAAGCACATATGCTTGTACCGACAGCAATTCTATAAAAGCACAAAACCAAAAGCTGTATCTATAGCTGTAAATATAGAAAGATATGATGTATACATATACATGCAACTGTATATGTGCAAATTTGTAAGGATGAAAAATGCTCTGACACCTTATGTGACAAGGAACCTTCAAAGATGCCAAAGAATTTTTTTTTTCTCTTGGCTATCTACTTCTGGGCATGGGACCTACCATTTTTTTTTAAAGATTTATTTAATATTTTACAACATTCTGCCTGTACACCAGATCTTACTATAGTTGGGAATTGAACTCAGGACCTTTGAAAGAACAACAAATGTTCTAGCTTTCTGAGCCATCTCTCCAGCCTGGAGCCTAACCTTAACAGCAGTTTGTTTCCCCACTGAGACTCCCTGGGTGTAAACTTTTTTTTTTTCATTTGCATTTGGATATAGCTTCTGGGTTAGGGAAGGAGGCAAGTGTTTAATTCTTCTTTCAGCTCTAGGACCACATCTCATGCAGGCCTATAGCCCTATGCATGCTGCTTCAATCTCTGGAAGTTAAAATGAGAGTTGGCAGTGCCACGTTTGGAAGGTCTTGTTTCCTAGGTGTTTTCCATCCCTTCTGGTTCTCACAATTTTTCTGTTTCCTCTTCCACTAGGTTATCTCATACCTGAGTTGAGGGATTCCATGGAGACATCTCATGTCATCTCATCTCATGTGTTCCAAGGGCTCTCACTCTCAGCCTCTCATCTGGCTGTAGATCTTTGTATTCGTTTCCATCTACTTCAGGAGAAAGCTTCTCTAATGAAGACTGTGCATGACAGTTTATATTGGTTTTTTTGTGCTTTTTCTTTGGTACTTTTCTTTCTGTATCTTTGTTTTGTCTAATTTTGCTTGGTTTTGTTTTCTTTAAATTGTTTTGTTATTTTATTGATTGATTGATTGATTTTTCTTTACATTTAAAATTTTAAAATTTATTTATTTATTTTCTTTTCTTAATTTTATATTTAATTATGCTTTATTTACTTTGTATCCTCCCTCTAGTTCCCTCCCTCCTCCACTCCCAATTCCTTTCTTCCTCCCCTTTCTCCACCCATGCCCCTCCCAAAAGCCACTGGTAGGGGAGGGTTTCTTTTTCTTCCTTCTGATCCTGATCTGTTAGTTCTCATCAGGAGTGGCTGCATTGTCTTCTTCTGTGGCCTGGTAAGGCTGCTCTCCCCTCAGGGGGAGGTGATCAAAGATCAGGCCAATCAGTTCATATCAGAAGCAGTCCCTGTTCCCATTACTATGGAACCCACTTGGACACTGAACTGCCATGGGCTACATCTGTGCAGTGGTCCTAGGTTATCTCCATGCCTTGTACTTGGTTGGAGTATGCTCAACCACGTTTGTAGCAGCTTTATTTGTAATAGGCAGAAGCTGGAAACAACCCAGATGCCCCTCAACTGAAGAATGGATACAGAAATTGTGGTATATCTACACAATGGAATATTACTCAGCAATGAAAAACAAGGAAATCATGAAATTTGCAGGTAAAGGATGGGAACTGGAAAGGATCATCCTGAGTGAGCTATCCCAGAAGCAGAAAGACACACACAGTATATACTCACTCATATAGACATATAATGTAGGATAAACCTACTACAATCTGTACACCCAAAGAAACTAATCTAGAGGGAGGACTGTGACTCTGTGGAGAGGAACTGGGTGGAGTCTGGAGATGGAAAACTATAGTTAAATATTTTGTATGAAAAAAAGCTGTTTACAAAAAAAGCATGTTATGAGTATTATAAATTTATTATATCAGGTGATTTCAGTATTCAAATATTCCTATTATAGAAGTTGAAACACACTGCCAATGTACTACGTATTTTATACTTTCTTCAAATTAATGAGCTACTCTGAATTTCTGCTGCAAAATGTTTCAGTAAATTTGTTTTATTTTATATTCTAATATATTATCAAAATGTTCATTAATTTTATTTTAATACCATCCTGTGATTAAAGAGTTTAAAGACCAAAGAAGATCTTTTTTTCCCCTAAGAGCAGTCTCATTAAATCAATTGCCAGTGACTTATGTATTTTGCTACCAAGGGACTTAATCACTCATGCCGAAATTTCTCTCACTTTGCTACCACAATTACAAGCAACTAAATGACTATTCCTCTATTACTTTGTGTTTGTGAAATAAACAATATTTATACCCAAAAGTAGCTTTTTTAAAATCTTTAAGGATAGGAAAAATTCCTCTTTGTAAAATTTAGTACAATTTGTGTATGTAACATTTCTGGGTTGGTCATATAATGTAACAAGATGTCTTCCATTCAAATAGTATCACATTTTACAAACAGAATTTGTAATATTTGATCTAAAATGTACCAATTTCTGTGAATTTGCAGAAATGGAAGGAACATTGTTTAATAGGCACATATCTTAATATAAAACTATCACAGTACATGCTAATTTATTTTTGCGTGAGTTAGAAGTCATTTTTGACATGAATTCAATGGCAGGCTCTGTGACCTTCACCCCACCCCCGAGGGAGGAGCAGCTCTGCTAGGCCACAGAGGAAGACTTTGCAGCCAGTCCTGAAGATACCTGATAAACCAGTTTCAGATGAAAGGGGAAGAGGTCCTCCCCTATCAGTGGACTTGGAAAGGGGCAGGGAGGAGATGAGGGAGGGAGGGTGAGATTGGAAGAGAATGAGGGAGCAGGATACAGCTGGGATACAAAGTTAATAAACTATAACCAATGTTAAAAAATAAAATAAGTCATTTAATGACAAGGGCATATTCTGAGAGAACCATATCAATCTTACGTAATTCTCCCCTATCTAGTAGCTAGCTAAGTATTGCAGAAATACAATCATGATCAACTATACGCGCTGAGGAAATGATAAAGTAGATTCAAAATAAAGTTTTTCTAAAAGTCTTGAGCTAATATAATTTTACAAAGTCTTTTTGGAAAGAAAGAATACATAAAATGAAAGGAAAATAGTTGGTCACTCTTACTTTTGATTTAACTGAAGAATGTTTCATGAAAATAGTTATTTGTCAAGAGACATTGAAAATTTAAAGACTTATAAAGGAAAGTTACATGAATATTGGAATCTTAAACTTTTGTTATTATTTGCTTTAGAACTGCAACTGGAATTAATTTTAACAGTGTAGTGCAAAAGACATAATACTATGAGTGTCAAAAACCAAAAGATTATTTTATAATTTTACCTACCTTGAGTTACATGTATAAAGAAAGAATAAGTCATGGAAATTTTCTCATTATTTAGCTTTTTGTTTCATTTATTTTTTTATTTTTTTATTTTTTTTTCTTTTATTTTTTTTTATCAGTTACATTTTATTAACTCTGTATCCCAGCCGTGTCCCGATCCCTCATTCCCTCCCAGTCCCTCCCTCCCTCCCTCCCTCATCTCCACCGTGCCCCTTTCCAAGTCCACTGATAGGGGGGACCTCCTCCCCATTCATCTGATCCTGTTTTATCAGGTATCTTCAGGACTGGCTGCAAAGCCCTCCTCTGTGGCCTAAAAGGACTGCTCCTCCCTTCGGGGGTGGGGAGACCAAAGAGCCAGTCATCGAGTTCCTGTTAGAAATAGTCCCTGTTCCCCTCACTTTGGGAAACCAATTGGTTACTGAGCTACCACAGGCTACATCTGAGTGGAGGTTCTAGGTTATATCCATACATGGTCCTTGGTTGAATGTCAGTCTCAGAAAAGACCCTGTGCCCAGATATATTTGGTCCTTGTGGAGCTCCTATCCTTTCCCCATCAGACTAACTCCCCTTCCTTCTTATGATTCCCTGTACTCTGCCAAAGGTTTGGTCATGAGTCTTTGCTTTGAAAACACTGCTAGTTAGAGTCGTTCAGATGCGCTCAGTAGACTCCTGTCATACGTTCAATGCACATCCCGTCTGTCTTTCTAAATGAGGATTGATCATCTTACCCCATGTCCGCTCAATTGATTATCTTTTTTAGGTGTATAGATTTCATTATGTTTATCATATCTTATAGGTCTATATAAGTGAGTATATCCCATGTTTGTCTTTCTCCTTCTGGGATATTTCACTCAGAATGATCTTTTCTAGATCCCACCATTTGCCTGCAAATTTCATGATTTCCTCCTTTTTGATTGCTGAGTAGTATTCCATTGTATAAAAATACCACAATTTCTGTACCCATTCCACCGTTGATGGACATCTGGGTTGTTTCCAGGTTCTGGCTATTACAAATAGAGCTGCTATAAACATGGTTGAGCAAGTGTCCTTTTTGTGTACTTGAACAAACTTTGGGTATATACCTAGCAGTGGTATAGCTGGGTCTGGAGGAAGCACTATTCCTATTTGTCTTAGAAAGCGCCAGATAGCTTTCCAGAGTGGTTGTACCAGTTTACATTCCCACCAGCAGTGGAGCAGGGTTCCCCTTTCTCCACAACCTCTCCAGCATGTGTTATCGCTTGAGTTTTTCATCTTGGCCATTCTGATGGGTGTAAGGTGATATCTCAGGGTCGTTTTGATTTGCATTTCCCTGATGGCTAATGAGGATGAGCATTTCTTTAAGTGTTTTTCTGCCATTCGATATTCCTCTGTCGAGAATTCTCTGTTTAGCTCTGTTCCCCATTTTTTAATTGGATTACTTGGATTGCTGCTTTTCAGCTTCTTTAGTTCTTTGTATATACTGGATATTAGTCCTCTGTCAGATAAAGGGTTAGTGAGGATTCTTTCCCAATCTGTAGGCAGTCGTTTTGTTTTGATGACGGTATCCTTTGCTTTACAGAAACTTTTCATTTTCATGAGGTCCCATTTATTGATTGTTGCTCTTAGAGCCTGTGCTGTTGGTGTTCTGTTCAGGAAGTTGTCTCCTGTGCCAATGAGTTCTAGGCTGTTCCCCACTTTTTTTTCCAATTGATTTAGGGTATCTGGTTTTATGTTGAGGTCCTTGATCCACTTTGACTTTAGTTTTGTGCAGGGTGATAAATATGGATCTATTTTCATTTTTCTGCATGTAGACATCCAGTTGGTCCAGCACCATTTGTTGAAGATGCTGTCTTTTTTCCATTGAATGGAATTGGCTTCTTTGTCGAATATCGAGTATTCATAGGTGTGTGGATTTATTTCTGGGTCTTCTATGCGGTTCCATTGATCCTCCTTTCTGTTTCTATGCCAGTACCATGCAGTTTTTATTACTGTTGCCCTGTAGTACAGCTTGAGATCAGGAATGGAGATACCTCCAGATGATCTGTTGTTGTACAGGATCGTTTTGGAGATTCTGGGTTTTTTGTTTCTCCATATGAAGCTGAGAATCTTTTTTTCAAGGTCTGTAAAGAATTGAGTTGGTATTTTGATGGGAATTGCATTGAATCTGTAGATTGCTTTTGGCAGTATGGCCATTTTCACAATGTTAATCCTACCAATCCATGAGCACGGGAGATCTTTCCATCTTCTGATATCTTCTTCGATTTCTTTCTTCAGAGACTTGAAGTTTTTCTCAAACAGGTCTTTCACTTGCTTGGTTAGGGTCACACCAAGGTACTTTATGTTATTAGTGGCTATTGTGAAGGGTGTTGTTTCCCTAATTTCTTTCTCAGCCTTTTTGTCTTTGGTATATAGGAGGGCTTCTGATTTTTTTGAGTTGATTTTGTATCCTGCCACTTTGCTGAAGGTGTTTATCAGCTGAAGGAGTTCTCTGGTTGAATTTTTGGGGTCGCTCATGTATACTATCATATCATCTGCAAATAGTGACACTTTGACCTCTTCCTTTCTGATTTGTATCCCCTTGATCTCCTTTAGTTGTCTTATTGCTCTGGCTAGGACTTCAAGTACTATGTTGAAGAGATATGGGGACAATGGACAGCCTTGTCTTGTCCCTGATTTCAGTGGGATTGATTTAAGTTTCTCTCCATTGAGTTTGATGTTAGCTATAGGCTTGCTATATATTGCCTTTACTATGTTTAGGTATGTGCCTTGTATCCCTGATCTCTCCAAGACTTTAAACATGAATGGGTGTTGGACTTTGTCAAATGCTTTTTCGGCGTCTAAGGAGATGATCATGTGGTTTTTCTCCTTCAGTTTGTTTATGTAGTGGATTACATTGATGGATTTCCGTATGTTGAACCACCCTTGCATGCCTGGGATGAAGCCTACTTGGTCATGGTGGATGATATCTTTGATGTGTTCTTGGATTCGGTTTGCAAGTATTTTATTGAGTATTTTTGCGTCAATGTTCATAAGAGAGATAGGCCTAAAGTTCTCTTTTTTTGTTGGGTCTTTGTGTGGTTTAGGTATTAAGGTGACTGTGGCTTCATAGAATGAGTTTGGTAGTGTTCCTTCTGTTTCTATTTTGTGGAATAGCTTGAGGAGAATTGGAGTTAGCACTTCTTTGAAGGTCTTGTAGAATTCTGCGCTGAAGCCATCTGGTCCAGGGCTTTTTTTGGAGGGGAGACTGTTAATGACTGCTTCGATTTCCTTGGGAGATATAGGGCTATTCAGTCTTTCTACCTGATCTTGACTTAGTTTTGGTAGATGGAATCTTTCAAGAAAATTATCCATTTCATTTAGATTCTCAAATTTTGTGGCATATAGGCTTTTGTAGTATGACCTAATAATTGTTTGGATTTCCTCAATGTCTGTGGTTATGTCCCCATTTTCATTTCTGATTTTGCTGATCTGGATAGTTTCTCTCTGCTTTTTAGTTAGTTTGGCTAAGGGTTTGTCTATCTTGTTGATTTTCTCAAAGAACCAGCTTTTTGTTTCATTGATTCTTTGGATAGTTTTATTTGTTTCTAGTTGATTGATTTCAGCCCTTAGTTTGATTATTTCCAGCCGTCTGCTCCTCTTGGGTGTATCTGCTTCTTTTTTTTCTAGGGTTTTCAGTTGGGCCATTAAGTTGTTTGTATGTGATGTTACGAATTTCTTCTTGCAGGCACTTAGTGCTATAAATTTTCCTCTGAGCACTGCTTTCAGTGTGTCCCATAAATTTGGGTATGTTGTGCCTTCCTTTTCATTGAATTCTAGGAAGTCTTTAATTTCTTTCTTTATTTCTTCCTTAACCCAGCTGTCATTGAGTAGTAAGTTGTTTAGTTTCCATGTGCGTGTCGGCTTTTTGTTGTTTCTGTTGTTGTTAAGGTCGAGCTTTAGTCCATGGTGGTCAGATAGTATACAAGGGATTATTTCAATCCTTTTGTATCTGTTGAGGCTTGCTTTGTGGCCCACTATATGGTCTATTTTGGAAAAGGTTCCATGCGGTGCTGAAAAGAAGGTGTACTCTTTTGAGTTTGGGTGAAATGATCTGTAGACGTCTATTAGGTCCATTTGATTTAGGGATTCTGTGAGTGCTTTTATTTCCCTATTTGGTGTCTGTCTAGTTGATCTGTCCCTTGGTGAGAGTGGAGTGTTGAAGTCTCCCACTATTAAGGTATTAGGATCAATGTATGATTTACGCTTTAATAATGTTTCATTTACGAATGTCGGTGCTCTTGTATTTGGGGCATAGATATTCAAGATTGTGATGTCCTCTTGGTGGATTTTTCCTTTGATGAGAATATAGTGGCCCTCCTTATCTTTTTTGATTAACTTGGGTTGAAAGTCTATTTTATTAGATATTAGGATGGCTACTCCAGCTTGTTTTCTGGAACCGTTTGCTTGAAAAACAGTTTTCCAGCCCTTTACTCTGAGGTAGTATTTGTCTTTGTTGCATAGGTGTGTTTCTTGGATGCAACAGAATGTTGGATCCTGTTTCCTTAACCATTCTGTTAGCCTGTGTCTTTTTATTGGTGAGTTGAGTCCATTGATATTGATAGATAATAGTGACCAATGCATGTTAGTTCCTTTTGTAATGGAGTCGATGATCTAACCCTGATTCATTGCTTGTTTTCTTTTCATTTTTGTTGGGACATTATCTGTATGCCCTGTTTTCTTGGGTGAATTTGTTTTCATTGGATTGGAGTTTTCCTTCTAGTATCTTCTGTAGGGATGGTTTGCTGTGTAGATATTGTATAAATTTAGTTTTGTCATGGAATATTTTGTTTTCTCCATCTATGTTGATTGAAAGCTTTGCAGGGTATAGTAGTCTGGGTTGACATTTGTGATCTCTTAGAGTCTCCATGATACTTGCCCAGGCCCTTCTGGCTTTCATAGTTTCTGATGAGAAGTCCGGCGTGATTCTGATAGGTCTACCTTCATATGTTACTTGGCCTTTTTCCCTTGCTGCTTTTAATATCTTTTCTTTGTTCTGTAGATTTAGTGTTTTGACTATGATGTGACGTGATGTGTTTCTTTTCTGGTCTAGTCTATTTGGAGTTCTGTAGGCCTCTTGTATATTTATGGACATCTCTTTCTTTAAGTTGGGAAAAGTTTCTTCTATGATTTTCTTGAAAATATTTTCTGGACCTTGGAGTCTGGAGTCTTCTTTTTCGTATATTCCTATTATTCTTAGATTTTGTCTTTTCATAGCATCCTTGATTTCTTGGATATTTTGTGATTGGAACTTTTCTGATTTTACTTTTTCTTTGAGAGAAGTATCCATTTCTGCAAGTGTGTCTTCAGCTCCAGAGATTCTCTCTTCCATCTCTTGTATTCTGTTGGTGATGCTTACTTTTGTGGTTCCTGATCTTTTCTCCAAGTTCTCCAGCTCAAGGGTTTTCTCATTTTGTGTTTTCTTTATTGATTCTAATTCTGTTTTCATGCCTTGCACCATTTCTTTCATGTGTTTGAATTTGGATTCCTGTCTCTCTACGATGGCCTCTATTTCTTTTTTCATTTCCTTCTTATATGCCACTAATTTTTCCTCTACTTGTGTATCTATTTGTTTGGCTATGTTTGCCTGTGTTTCTTTAAGGATATTGTCTATTTCTTCTTTCTTTGCCTCCGATTGACTGGCCATCTCTTTGAAAGACTTGTTCATTTCCTCCTTATGAGCCTCAAATAATTGGGCAAGCATGGCTTTAAAATAATTTTCCTGTGCTTCTGCTGAATTGGTGTATCCATCGATTTTGGGGTTTGCTGGTGAAGTCATGATGTCCTGATTTATGTTGGAAGTGTTCTTTCGCCTACCTCTGGCCATTGGCTTATCTGAAACCTTCCCTGTTTGTTTTTGGATTCTGCAGATCAGACTGGTGCTGTCTCTCTCTGGTATCTGGAGAGTTCTTCAGGAAGCTGAGCACTCTCAGCGTGTGCTGAGGACTAGCTGTACCTATGGGAGGAAAGTACGCAGGCGCAAACGGGGCAAATGCAAGCGTGTGTGTGCGCGCGCGCGTGTGTGTCTGTGTGTGTAAGTGTGTGTGGATGAGTTTCTCGAGGGACAGAGTGATGGCTAATGTTGAACCCTTGAGTGTGTGGGAGGGGCTCTGTACTGTATATGTCGCAGGCGCTAATGATGATCTCAGCGCAATTTCTGGTATTAACTGTCTTAGCTCCTCAATCAGGCCCACAGGGCAGGAACTTCAATGTCCCTAGTGCCCCTCTGTTTCCCAAAGTGGGTATGTGGGTGTGAGGGGGGTTCGATGCCTGGCTTCTGATTTAGAAGGACCCAGGATCTGGGGAACTGCAGATTCTCAAGGGTGCACTCACTTACAGGCAGGTCTCTTGGCCGAGATCGTGGTATCCGGGGCTCTCTGCTCTCTGGTTTGGCCCTGCTTCTTTGATGTGTTCTGCCAGTTCTGTGCTGCTGTCACTGCCAGGTTCTGAGGTCTTGCTGCAGCTGGAGATTTCAGGGTGGTCACTTCAGCAGGGATGGGGTAATCAGGCTCTCTGTTCTCTGGTTTGGCCCTGGTTAGTCTTAAACTGGAGGGCTGTGGTGCCCCGCCAGTTCAGTGCTGCTCCGCCGTCAAGTCCTGCTGTAACTGGAGACTGGCTTGCTAGTCCCAATGCTTTCTGGGAAGTCCTGGGATCTCTTCGTTGTGCTCTCCAAGCTTGGGAGGCCCAGTGCCTGGTGTGTCCAGGTTGTATGACGTTTCTGCCTGGTTTCGGTGAGTATATAGCGTATTCTCTGTCACTGTGGGATTGGGCGGACCGTACCGTCAGTGATGGCGATCCTGCGGAGCTAGTATGGTGTCTAGCAGATTCGCGCCCTGGGAGGATGGTGCAGCCGCTGCGCGAATCTGGGACTCCGGGGTACCTACTGCTGGCTTTTGTCTGCCGCTAAAGTGCTTGGGGCTCCGTCTCAGCGGTTGTATACCCCAGGCAGTTAGGTCTGCGCTGAGAAAGAGGAGTCCGCTGTGCCGCTGTGCCGAGGAGGAAGGAGGTCTGGGGGAAGGGAGTGCAGCAAGAACAAAGGATGTTTCATTTATTTTTATTTAAGTGATCAACTTTTTAAAATTTTGTTTATTATTCTTTCTATATGGTGTTTTGCCTGCATGTATGTCTTACAGCATGTTCATGCAGTGTCTACAGAGTTTAGATCCCCTGTAACTACAGTTAGAGGCAGTTGTTAGGTGCCATGTACGTTTTGAGAATAAAACCATGGTCTTCTGAAAGAGCAACCAGTGCTCTTAACCACGGAGCCATCTCTCTAGCCATCTCTGCCATTAACATTGTAATGGCAGTTAAATACAAGAATGTTATGAATTTAGATTTTTTTCTAATATGTACTATGTATCTTATGGCTTAAGTGGTTCTGATTTTATGTATGTTTTGGAGCTCTTGGGCTAAGTAAGCTTATAGCTGGCTCATTATTGTCCCTTACTTTTTTAATTTTAATTTTTATAATTTATTCATAATGTACCCCGATTCAAGCCCCCTTGCTCAACTCCCCCTGCCCCACCCTTCCTCCCTCTTCTATTCCCATCAGGTAGTACACTGAAAGGGGGAGTTCTCCATCAATGCCTGCTGCCAATAGCTTTGTAAGTCTCATCAGGTTTGCCTGGGTCCTCTTCCTCCATGGCTTAGAAAGGCTGCTTCACCAGGGGCAAGTGATCAAAGAATAGTTACCCGAGTTAATGATAGAGGCAGCCCATTCTCCCCTCACTTGGAGATCCACATGGAGACTGAGCTGCCAATCGGCCACATCCAAGCAGGACATCTAAGTCCTCTCTATGTATGATCCTCCATTTGTACACCACTCTCTGCAGAACATCATGAGTTCAGATCCTTTAGCATTGTTGGTCTCATTGTGGGGCTCCTGTCCCCCTCCATGTCCCTCTATCTTCACCAATCTCTTCTTTCATTAGACTTCCTATGCTCTGTCCAAAATTTGACCCTGACCTCAGCATCTGCTTTGATCACCTGTTGGGTGAGTTCCTTCAGAAGACCCTTTATAGTAGGCTCCCATCTTGTTTCCTCTCCTTCATAGCTTCTGTTGTCCACCCTGTTTGTCATTCTGAATGAGATTTAAGCATCCTCCCTAGGGTTCTTGGTGGTGTTTATGTTTTTTTATTTATTATTTTTTATTTTTTATGTCTGTAGATGGTTATGGTACATTACATGACTAATATCTGATTATAAATGAGTGTATAACATACCTGCCTTTCTGTTTCTGGGTCACCTCACTAAGGATGATCTTTTCTAGTTCTATATATTTGACTGCAAATTTCATGATTTCTTTTTTTTTAATTGCTGAGTAGTAATCTGTGATGTAGATGTACCACAATTTTTGTATCCAATACTCAGTTGAGAGACATATAGGTTGTTTCCAGTTTCTGGCTATTACAAATAAAGCTACTATGAACATAGTTGAGCAAATGTCCTTGTCGAGTGATGGGCCGTCTTTTCGGTATACGCCTAAGAGTGGTATAGCCGGATCTTGAGGTAGTGCTATTACCAATTTTCTGAGAAAGCGCCAGGTTGATTTCCAAAGACTTTGTACAACTTTACATTCCCACCAGCAATGAAGGAGGGTTCCCCTTACTCCACATTCTCTCCAGCATGTGTTATCACTTGGGTTTTCAATCTTAGCCATTCTGATAGTTTTAAGATGGAATCTCAGAGTTGTTTTGATTTGTATTTTCCTGATCAATAAGAATGCCAAGCATTTCTTTAAGTGTTTCTCTGCCATTGGATATTCTTCTGTTGAGAATTCTCTGGTTATCTCTGCACCCCATTTTTAGTTGGAATATTTGGTTTGTTGGTGTCTAATTTCTTGAGTTCTTTATGAATTCTGGATATTAGCCCTCTAGCAGATGTAGGGTTGGTGAAGATCTTTCCCAGTCTGTAGGCTGTCATTTTGTTCTAGAGACATTGTCGTTTGCTTTACAGAAGCTTTTCAGTTTCATGAGGTCCCATTTATTAATTGTTGATCTTAGAGCCTGAGTGATCAGTGTTCTATCCAGGAGGTTGTCTCCTGTGCCAATGAGTTTAAGGCTTCCACCCACTTTTTTCCCACCAAATATAGTGTTTCTGGTTTTATGTTGAGATCTTTGATCCACTTGAACTTTATTTGGTACAGGGTGATATGTATGGATCTATATGTATTTTCCCACATGTGGACTTTCATTTATACCAACACCAATTGTTGAGGTGCTATCTTTTTTAAATGTATGGTTTTGGAGTCTTTGTCAAAAAACAGATATCTGTGGGGATATGGGCCTATTTCTGGGTCTTCAATTCGATTCCATTGATCCCACAGTCTGTTTCCATGCCAGTATCATGCAGTTTTTATTACTGTTGCTCTATATTACAGCTTGAGATCAGGAATGGTGATACCTCCAGAAAATCTTTTTATTGTAGAGGATTGTTTTAGTTCTTCTGAATTTTTACTTATTCCATGTGAAGTTGAGAATTTTTCTTTCAAGGTTTGTAAAAAATTGTGTTGGTAATTTGATGGGAATTGCAATGAATCTGTAGCTTGCTTTTGGTAAATGGCTATTTTTACTGTGTTAATCCTGCCAAGCCATGAGCATGGGAGATTTTTCCATCTTCTGATATTTACTTCTAATTCTTTCTTTAGAAACTTGAATCATTTTTCATACAAGTCTTTGACTTGCTTGGTTAGGGTCACACCAAGGTACTTTATGTCCTTTGTGGCTATTGTGAAGGGTGTTGTTTCCCTAATTTCTTTCTTACCCTCTTTGTCTTTTGTATACAGGAAGGCAACTAATTTTTTGAGTTAATTTTGTATCCAGCCAGTTTGCTGAAGGTGTTTATCAGCTGTAGGAGTTCCCTAGTAGAATTCTTGGGGTACTGAGGTATACTATTATATCATCTACAAATAGTGATACTTTGACTTCTTCCTTTCCGATTTGTATCCCCTTGTTCTCCTTCAATTAATTTTCTCTAGCAAGGACTTCCAGAAATATGTTGAAGAGACATGGAGAGAGTGGGCAGCCTTGTCTTGTCCCTGATTTCAGTGGGATTGCTTTAAGTTTCTCTCTGTTTAGTTTGATGTTAGCTCTAGGCTTCCTGTATACTGCCTTTGCTATGTTTAGGTATGTGCCTTGTACCCCTGATCTCTCCAATATTTAAATATGAATGGATGTTGGATTTTTGTCAAATGCCTTTTCAGTATCTAAGGAGATTATCATGTGGTTTTTTTCTTCCTTTCTGGTTAATAAATTGATAAACTTTTTATCATATTAACACTTTTTCTTTATACTTTATCAACATTTTATATTCACAGGTAATATATTTTATCATGAAAATTTTAAATTTCTTGAATTTGTAACGCTTCTTTGAAATTATAGATTGCATTTTGTTTATCCTATATTATATAACTAATATCCTCTTATAAGTAAATGTATAAGATGTGTTTTCTTCTGCTTCTGGTTTACATAACTCAGGATGATCTTCTTCTAGTTCTATCCAGGTGCCTATAAATGTCATGATTTCCTTGTTTTTAATTGCTGAGTAGTATTCCATTATGTAAATATACCACAATGTCTGTATTCATTCTCTGGTTGAGGGACATATAGATTGTTTCTAGATTCTACCAACTACAAATAAAGCTGCTATGAACTGCCAAGTTCAACTAATGATTTTCTAACGAGGTCTTTGTCCAATATTACTCTGTCTACAAAATACAGCCTATGCATAATTTTCCTCATCATAACAAGTGTGTTCTCAATAAATGGTAGCCAAGAGCCAGTTTGGTGATGATTATGGGTAAGAGTTTTAGTTAAATTCACCAGGTTCAAGAAGCAGGAAACTTGGTTCTTTGCCAGAAAGTTTGAATCTACGATCTGACACTACTTGGGTTTTTCTTTTTTCTTTTTTTGGTTTATTGTTTGCAGTCTTTTGAAACATAGACTCAAGTAGATAGGTTTGATCTCGATCTCAAACTTGCTTTACAAACAAGGATAACTTTTAATTCCTTATGCTTCTGTTTCCACTGACAAGAGGTTGGAATTATTGGCTTATCTTGTCTTTTGTTTTCAGTATTACAAAATGAATTAACTGTCTCACACATGATAAGCTATACAGGTACTCTTTTGATAAGCTACTCATGCATCCCACAATATTGCTTTTTTTTTTTTCTTCTCAATGCAGTTTATTCAGGAACCTTGAACAATCATCTGACCCTGGGGAAAGCCAGCCCACAGCTTAAATAGCCTCTGGGTAGCCAACCCCAGTGTGCCACGTGGGCAATGCAGATAGGTCCACATATAGGGAAGCAAGCCAGATTCTCAGCCTAAATTCTGTCAGGAACCATTTCAGTGTAACTATATTACCATGAATAGAAAAATACTCTTTGCAATAAAATGTATGTTAGTGATTAATAGAAGCCATATTTATTGAATTGATTCCTTGCTCACTTCATCTCAAAAGTGAAGAGGTTCAAGACTTAATGGAATATTACATTTGGCCTGGACTAATCCTGATTGCTCCTAAGCTATAACACAGGGACTTCAGGCAGAGAGTTCTCTTCTACAGGAAAGATTCTCAACAGGTAGCTGATCAACTCACATACCTGAAAGCCATTATCATCTCATTAGTTTCCAATTGTCTGATCCTGGGAGTTCTCACACATCATTTAACTAAAGCCTCAGCTGGTCTTTGTCAGCTCTCATCTGAGAGCTGAATCCCAGTGATATCAAATCAATTTTATATCACAATATAAGTAAAGGTGTGAGTTTGCTTGGCCAGCATCTAGGAAGTACTTTGTAATAGCTGAAATTCAGCATTTCCAAAACCTGTGTTTTAAAACTACTGCCAGGTGAAGTACCATAATGGAAAAAGGAAGACCAATTAATTAGAATCCTGTTTCACCTGTCAAAGTTGTTTAGAAATTTCCAATTTAACAGTCCTGTACTGCTTCCAGGTCTGTTGCTCAATTTCTGTATTTTCTTTTTGGCATTTTAGAAGACTTTAAAGCACCTGCCATCAACATTGGCATCATATTAAATTATGTATAGATGTGTTAAAATATGGGTGTCTCTGTTTTACCTTCAGAGATGCTGATCCAGTTTATCTAGGGTAAGCCATGGGAATAAATATTGTTTGAAGAAATTGTCCTCCTGATTCTAGTATGACACCAGAATTGAAAACCTCTGCTTCAGAATAGCACCAGTTACTTGAGTTTTTCTATGCTTTACATAATTTTCTTTGAGATCAACTAACAAATATAAAATAAATTTAATTGAGGACTTAATTATTTTTTAAATTTTTTATTCAACTTTTATTAATTACACTTTATTCCTTTTGTATCCCCCCATAAGCCCATCCCTCCTCCCCTCCCGGTCCCACCTTCCCCCCCTTTCTTCATGCATGCCTCTCCCCAAGTCCACTGATAGGGGAAGTCCTCCTCTCCTTCTTTCTGATTTTTGTTGTTGTTGTTGTTGTTCTTCTCAATGCAGTTTATTCAGGAACCTTGAACAATCTTCTGACCCTGGGGAAAGCCAGCCTACAGCTTAAAATAGCCTCTGGGTAGCCAACCCCAGCGTGCCTCGTGGGCAATGTAGATAGGTCCACATACACGGAAGCAAGCCAGATCCTCAGCCTTAGCCAAATACAGAGTTGTTTGTGACAAAGAGCACTCACCATCAGGAAGGTGGAAGACGGAAACCAGCTCCATCTTTAAGGCGCGGCATTACACAGCTCTCTACAGTTCCCCCTTTTTGTTTTAGACGCATCAGGCAAGAGTAGAGGTCTGATCTCTGATATTAGAAATAAATTGGGACTTTGTACCAATGTTCATTTAGGTGTCATCCACCCAAAGAGCATCAGACCCATCCGATACCTTTTTCTCAGAGGCGGGACCTGGGGAATCAACCCGCATGCAATCAGACATGCTCTTCTCTGGGTAGAAAGCGACTGACCCTGAGTGCAGTGCTTAGCGTTGCATCCTGAGCATAACATTTTAGTTTTTTATGGTAGCCAACCATGCTTGGGGAGACTGTCCTGCTTGAATGGCTGTAAAGGCCTGAATGATCATGGCTGCATTACGCTGTTGTGAGACTCTAATCCTGCATATACACCGCAGGCAAACCAAGGAGACCAACACCAGAAGGTCTGCTAATGCTCCCATGCCCGCCCATTCCTTCAGATGATTCATGGCTGCAGCAATCCATGATGATAATCCTGTGGCTAGTCCTGTGTCCACTCTGGTAGAATTTGCCATAACAATGGCCACTCTCAGCTGCTCCATCATAGTATCGAATTCTTCAGTCCAATCACCTAAAATATAGCTAGACAATTGTTTAGACAGATTTGCAGCACGGGAAAAATTCTCATATTGTATGCTAGTGACACAAAGTCCAGCATACTTCCATTGACAGCCAAGTTGAGTGATTTGCCATAGGGTATCAATTTGCTCCTGCACGAGGTCAATCCTCTGATTGAACACCATCAAGTCTCCTTTATAGTTGAGCATTAATTCCTTTTTGTACATCTAAAGCATGAGCTACATTGGCTAAAAGATTATTTAGGGTCTGAGCAGTCTGCATAGTATGACTCATGGCTAATGCCGCGGTGCTAGCTCCAACAGCTGCGAATGAGATGGCAGTAACAATGGCGGCTGTAATTCCAAGATCCCTTTTCTGTCTGAAGAGAGTCATAGTGTGAGGGCATCAACGGGCACAGGCACCCAGCGAGGCATGCGAGTAACCAGCTAGTAAATTTACTAGCATTCCAGCATTGGGCAAAAAAGCAAGTATCATTACCACAATTACTTGGCTCTATCTGGCTAATAATGAATAGAAATGGGGGATATAAACAAATAGGTGTGGGCTTATAGGAAGTATTATGAGAAGCCTTAAACCCCTCGTTGGAACATCCTGCATCAGTTCTAGAACTAGCAGTGGTGGTGTCCGAGGTCTGAGAAGGTTCAGGAGACCATTGCCCCCAGGGGCGAGACGTGCTCCATGTAAATTGACTAACTCCATGTTTTCCTCCACGTTTGAAAGTCATTTAAGGTTCTTAAATTGTCTTTTCTTTTTTTCTTTTTTAATTTTTCATCAATTACACTTTAAGAACCTCCCTTATCAGTGGACTTGGGGAGTGGCATGCATGCAGAAAGGAGAGGGAGGGTGGGATCAGGAGGGGACGAGGGAGGGGCTTATGGGAGGATGCAGAAGACTTAATTTTTAAACTAATATGCTTTCTGTTTTGCCTCAAGGAAGGTCTACATTTAATGATGTTTTTTATTCTTCAATTTAATATGGAAGAAAGATTTTTTGATAATGTCACAAGTAAAAAATACATTAAGCAACCTGAATTTTTTTATTGAAAAAACTAGCAATTATTTATTGAACATCTACCAAGTTAAAGTCTATGGGAAATTGAAGTTGTCTAAAAGAATTCCTTCACTTTAAGGCACATTTTCTGTGAAGGAATATTTATCTGAAATAATAATCCACATTACAAAATAAAACAATATATGACCAATTAGAAATAAATATTCTGTTTATCAATCTTGTTGGCCAAAAACTGGTGAAATTCTCTCAGGCCTTGGGAATAGGAGTGCCAAAAAGGGCCTGAAATAAGATAGGATTACCTTTGAACTATTACAGGGAAAAGGAGGGGGTGTGAAGTTATGAAATTGAATTTAAAACTCAAAGGTCAATGTTTGGAAATAATGGCAGGCCTAAAGTTTTTTTTTGTTTTTTTGTTTTTTTGTTTTTTTTTTTTTAGATTATTGAATCAGCCTCAGGTTTCATCTTCCTGGATTCATTAGTTGCAATATTTCCATCCTTAGTGCTAGGTTTGGACATGTAACTTAAGAGCAATAGGTGTGATGAGAATGACTTTACCACTTTTACATTTCTGCTTGCCTTCTGTCGTGACTACAGCAAAAGTTCTGGCTAGACTGTTAGAGAATGGGAACTGTAGGATCAGAGAATTAGACCAAATATACAGGTATCATATACATGAATAAGCCCAACCAAGATCAATAGAGCTATCCAGCCACACTCCAGTTCACCCTATACACACAAGCAATATACTCAGCAATATGTAATAGTCTGATAGGTAGAGTGGAGTAGTGTTTCAACTAAAAGTATGCTTCTATAGATTGCTTGCATTCTCCAAGTTTGAATATATGAAAATTATCCATAATAAAATTATCCTTTCAGTTGTTTATGCACTGTTGCTTAATTCACAAATAATTTTAGGGTTGTATCTGCATATGAAGGCATGTTATGAGACCACATCCTCCTCTGTATGCAGTCATCCAGAGAACTACCTAAACCCTAAAAGACAAAGCTTTATTTTTAGAAATAATTTATTTTATTTTTTTTCCTTTTTTTAAATTTTTCTTTTTAGTTACATTTGTTAACTCTGTGTCCCAGCTGTATCCCGCTCCCTCATTCCCTCCCCAACCCCACACTCCCTCCCTGGTCTCCTCCCTGCCCCTTTCCAAGTCCACTGATAGGGGAGGACCTCCTCCCCTTTCATTTGACCCTGTTTTATCAGGCATCTTCAGGGCTGGCTGCAAAGTCCTCCTCTGTGGCCTAACAGGACTGTTCCTCCTGGGGAGGGGGGGTCAAAGAGCCTGCCCTTGAGATCCTGTTAGAAATAGTTCTTGTTCCCCTTACTTTAGCAAACTACTTGGTTACTGAGCTACCACAGGCCACATCTGAGCAGAAGTTCTAGGTTATATCCATAGATGGTCCTTGGTTGAGTGTCAGTCTCAGAAAAGACCCTGTGCCCGGATATATTTGGTCCTTGTAGAAATAATTTAAATTTGCCTCATCACACAGGAAAATCAGAGACAAGAGAAAGAATTCGACTTCCTTACATTAGGAATTGTACTTGGAGTGAAAAGTAATAATCCTTTCTATGCTTAATTTGCTTTTTCCTGATGCAAGCATTTTCAAACCATGACCAATTGTTTTTAATAACAGCTCAAATACCAGTTTCATTTGAGTGTTGATATTCTCAAGAATAGTCATCCACACAATCAGCACATTTTGCTAAAATTCAAAGACAGAATGATATTGAATGAACCTTGTGAAATTAACAAGGAACAAACTATCAATAAATAATTTAAGGAGGTGTAAGGAAAACCACAAATGTGCTTAATACTCTCCTAGTGTTCTTCTAGTGTTCTCAATTATATTGCTTTTAATAGCAATATAAAAGGACTGAACATAGCACAGGCTTGCCATACTGTCTAAAAATAAAAAAAAAAAAATGAGATTGAAGTTTAACTTTCATTATAAGTATACATCATTGTTGGTCTAAAATTGACAATTTTTATCATTCATTTTGTTAGATATGCTGTCTATAACAGCTTTAAGTGTCAGTTTGACTCAGCCTAGAGTTACCTGAGAAAAAATTCTCAATGGAGAAATTGCAGAGATTAAATTAGCTGGTAGAAGTGTCTGTCTATGGACAACAGTTTGATTGTTAGTTGAGGTATGAGTAGCCAGTCCACTGTAGGCAGCACTGTTTTCTGGCAGGTGACTTTGGGCTATATAGGAAAGCTAGTTAACCCTTTGTCTCATTTACAGCAACTATGAAGACAATTCTCAACAACTGAATTTTTGACATTTCAGAAAGTGTCCACATCACTGTGAAGGGGGATACAGTCATTATAAAGGACCCCATGAGAACCCTCCAGAGAGTTGTAGAGTTTCCTTAGAAAGAAAAAGAAAAGGCTCCAGAATGGAACTGGCTACTTTCTGCAATATCTGCAGTCATGTTCAGAACATGCTTAAGAATGTTACACTGGGATTCCATTACAATATGAGATCTAGCATGCTCACTTCCCTATCAGTGCCATTATCAGTGAAAATAGATATTTGGTTGAAATCAGAAATTTTGGCAGGAGGAAAATATATCTATTCTTTTTTTTCATAAGGTTTTCTGCATTTGGCCCAAAGTTTGGCTATGAGTCTCAGCATGTCCTTCAATACTCTGATGGGTGGAGTCTTTCAGAGGTCCCCTTTGGAAGGCTTCTGTCCTCATCCCTGTCTTTTCCTAATTCCAATGTCTATCCTGTTTGCCCCTCTGAAAGAGGTTTCAGCCTCTTCCCTAAGTCCTGCTTGTTGTTTAACTTCTTTAGAACTATAGATGGAAATCATGAAATTTGCAACCAAATGGTAGAAACTAGAAAAGGTCATCCTGAGTGAGGTATCCCAGAAGCATAATGACACACAGGGTATATATATATATATACTCTTATAAATGGATATTAGACATATAATATAGGGTATAATCTGTACACCTAAAGAAGCCAAGCAAGAAGTAGGATCCTATAGAAGCTGCTCAATCCCCATTCAGAAAGGCAAACAGGATAAATATCAGAAGTAGGAGAAGACAAGGAACAGGACAGGAGCCTTCAACACGGGGCCTCTGAAAGACTCTACACATTGAATCAAATGCTTGAGACTCTTAGACTTTTCGAAGAGTGCATGAAGCCTCATGGAAGAGGGAGATAGAAAGACCTGGAGGAGACAGGAACTCCAAAAGGAGAACAACAGAGCCAAAATACTTGGGCCCAGGAATGCCCGCAGTGACCAATACACCAGCCAAGGACCATGCATGGAGAGGACCAAGATACCCTGATCAGAGGAAGCCCATAGGCTGCTCAGTTTCCAAGTGAGTTCCCTAGTAAGGGAACCGGATGTCTCTAGTATGAACTCAGTGGCCAGCTCTTTGATCATCTATCCCTGGGGGTGCAGCCTTGCCAGACCACAGAGGAAGATGATACAGCCAGGCTTAATGAAATCTGTTAAGCTAGGGTCAGAAAGAAGGGGAAGAAGTCCTCCTCTATCAGAGACTAGGGTAGGGGTATAAGGGGAGAAGAGAGAGGATGGGTGCAACTGGGAAGAGACTAGGGAGGGGTCCACAGCCAGTGTGAATAAATTGTGATAGATAAATAAATAAATGAATAAATAAATAAATAAATAATTAGAAAATAAGACCCATTTTTTCTCAATTTCTAATGCAAAGTAATTTATATCACTTTATTTTGAGCTTCTAAGTTATATTGGTATTAGAGTAGAAGAATATAGTACCTAGTTGTTGTTCTTTTTAATTGGATGGTGTTTGCTCTTGCAATAATAAATCATTGGTTTAACATATCTTTCCTTGGTCGTAGAATAATACATTTCTCTTAACAGCATATAGAAATTCTGTATTTTACCAATTATCTAATCTGTTTGAGAACTTTTCCCCAGATATTTCATATGATCGTTTTCTATTTATTTTCAGCTTCACTTACCAAAAAGAGGTTCCTTAAAATTCCTTGAACTATTGTGAATTAATTCATCTTTTATGAGTTGCAGTATACTTTTGTAAATATATTTTACTTACACACTAACTTAGAAATTTTGAATTTCTACCGAGTTATCACTTATTTTTAATGCTGATTTTTATTTTTAATTATATCTATGCATGTTATCTCAGTGTGGGTATGTGGAAATGAGGGCAGGCACCTGAGGAGATCAGTGTCATTTGATCTCTGAAAGTTGGAGTTATAGGAACTTGTGAGTCTCTAAGGGTGCTAGGAACAAAACTCAGGTCCTCCACAGGAGTAGTAAGTTCTTTCAACCAGTGAGCCATTCAGTTCCCTAATTATCACTTCAATCATCACCTAATTGCCTATTTGCCTGAATTTTTTTATTTAATATTTATGCAGATATGTTAACTTTGAGGACTGGGATGACTAATATTAGCTTTGTGTTACAGGCTTTGGGGTTTAAAATATGCCTAGAAAGTTTTTTCCATCTTTGTCAATATTTGGGTTTTTAAAAGAATCATTAAAATTTATTGTTTATTTTTTGTTCTACCACCTTATTTTTCTTCAATTTTTAAATTGTTTTGCTCTACTTTATTGTCACCAAGTTTTAAACTGTTTTCCACTTTTGATGGGCAAAATACATTGATAAATACCTAGAAAAATACTGAATTTCAATGTATCCACATTGCCTTACTATTGTCTTTAGAAAGTTCTGTTCAAGCCAAGATGATTTTTTTAAAGTAAGTTTACATAACCATTAAAATATCTGCATAAAAATCAATGGAATGCTCTACCATTATAATGTAAGATGCATTTCCAAAAATCATAGACAGGATAGACGTTAATAAGTTTAGGGAATAGATTCATTCGCCCTAGGGAGAAACATTTGGTGCAATAGAATTGATTCAGGAAATTAGATTTTTATACACTGTTGTATGATTGAGGTTCCAGTAATATTTTCTAGGTTTGTTCCTTTACCCATAATTTTTCAATATTAGGCTCACTGAATTGTAATCTCCTCTTGATGATTACTCAATTGATCATCAAATGTACATAACTGTATATGTGTGTGCACATATTGGGGAGAAAGGATACAGGTACTTTTGGCTCCTTCAAAAGATTTTTTTTTCTTTTCTTTAAATTAAATTTAATTTTTTTATTATTAGTTACATTTTATTAACTCTGTATCCCAGCTGTATCCTGCTCCCTCATTCCCTCCCAATCCCAACCTCTCTCCTTTAACTCCTCCCTGCCCCTTTCCAAATCCACTGATTGGGGAGGACCTCCTCCCCTTTCATCTGACCCTGTTTTGTCCGGTATCTTCAGGACTGGCTGAAGTCCTCTTCTGTGTCCTAGCAGGACTGCTCCTCCCTTGGGGGGTGGAGAGGTCAAAGACCCTGCCATTGAGTTCATGTCAGAAATAGTCCCTGTTCACCTTACTATGGGAAACCAGTTGATTATTGAGCTACCACAGGCTTCATCCGAGCAAAGGTTCTAGGTTATATCCATACATGGTCCTTGGTGGAGTGTCAGTCTCAGAAAAGACCCCTGTGCCCACATATATTTGGTCCTTGTGGAACTCCTATCCTTTCCATGTCATACTAACTCCCCTTCTGCCGAAGGTTTGGTTATGAGTCTTACTTTCTGTTCCTTCAAAAGATTTTTATTTACTACTGAAAAAAATGACATTTCTAGAATAATTTGTTACAATCAATGTTTATTTTAAAATTTTACAATGTGTATGGATCCTACAATGCTACAATGTATGCTTCCCTTTCCTAGACCATGTGTACAATACAAATAGTCTTTGGTGTGAGACTATTAGTTCAAATTCTCAGGACAAATAAAGAATTGAAAAGGAGAGATATACTTCTAGAAAAAAATAATTCTATTTGTTGAATATAAAGTGAAAAGGGGTTTAAACTTTAATTTACAAAATAATCATGTGCAGCATAAATAACATAAATAACAGTGTCAGTTGTTAATTGATCAGTTGAAGTGCATAGACACTGGAATTTGGAATCCCAAAGCAATAGCAGAACACAATTTATTATGATTATTAACTTTTTCCAAAGAAGGTCAGAAAAACAAAAACCTATTGCAAAGGCAACATGGAATTGAGCAAAGATTCTAAATGACCCCCATTTTTGTCAGGAAAAAAGAGTATAAGTGAATTAATGTGGAGAGTTTCTGCTCAGTTTATTGAAAATGTTCATATAACTTCCAGGTATTACACTGTGATTTTTTTATTATTATTCTGATTTTCCATAAAGAGCAATACAGGGCATGGAAGCTTGATATCAGGTATAAGGAAACGGAGGATCATTCATCTTGCACAGTAATTATCTGTAAAGCCAGAGCTCCACCAAGGTATTCCCTTTTCAGCAGAAGGGTTATTTTATCTTAAGGTCATGCCTACTTTAATTTTCCCCTTCCCTGATGTTAGCATCAATAACCCATGCTGGGATTAATACAGCATACTTTCCTAAAATAACCTTCTATTACAAGGTTGGATAGTTCTCAAAACCAGCTTCAATATCAATCTTCGGTAATGATGAAAACACAGGGTAGAAAGTTTGGAATTAATGTGACTCTATGAGGTTCTACTTCATAATAACATGGAATGGTAATGATTCAAGAAAATGGGAGGGTCTATAACATATCATTGATTACTGCGAACTACAGATGGAAGACAAAACCCAGAAATTAGAAAATTATTTATGGTCAAATAACGAAGAATTAAGTTTCATTGCTGGGGACATAAGATCCTATGAGATTCTGTACTGATTCACAAATTTGGCACAGTTTTACTAGCCTTAAATAATTATTTTATGTCTATTTTTGGAAAATTATATTGTCAATTATTCCAAACAAATATATACATACATATATATATATATATATATATGCCACATAAATTGTGCTAGGATAGTATAAGGCAAACATTAGGGATATATATATACTTGTTTTCAAATCCTGGCAAGATCTTGGAAAAGATAATTATCCAGGTAATTATAATCCATTTGTAATAGATTATAATCGCATGCTTCCTAGAGCATTGATGTGAGTTTTAGTGAGACTACTTTCACAATTGCTACTCACATGACTAGTTTTCTTTTAGTCTCTTTAAAAAAGTTTTTTGAAATATTTAAGAGTCAACATGTACATATCTATTTAAAATTGATTAAATTTAGATTTTTAAGAACTTTTAGAAATGTTAAAGTAACCTGTGATTTGAATATTTTCTACAATGTGAAAGTGAGCGTTAGGAAAATTCCATCATCATTTTAAATATTGCTTTTAAATAAAACATATATAATTAGTGCAGAATTCTACCAGACCTTCAAAGAAGTGCTAATACCAATTCTCCTCAAACTATTCCACAAAATAGAAACAGAAGGAACATTACCAAACTCATTCTATGAAGCGACAGTCACCTTGATACCCAAACCACACAAAGACCCAACAAAAAAAGAGAACTTCAGATCTATCTCTCTTATGAATATTGATGCAAAAATACTCAATAAAATACTTGCAAACGGAATACAAGAACACATCAAAGATGTCATCCACCATGACCAAGTAGGCTTCATCCCAGGCATGCAAGGGTGGTTCAACATACGGAAATCCATCAATGTAATCCACCACATAAAAAAACTGAAGGAGAAAAAACACATGATCATCTCCTTGGATGTTGAAAAAGCATTTGACACAGTATTGGAGAGATCAGGGATACAAGGCACATACTTAAACATAGTAAAGGCAATATATAGCAAGCCTACAGCCAACATCAAACTCAATGGAGAGAAACTTAAATCAATCCCACTGAAATCAGGGACAAGACAAGGCTGCCCACTCTCTCCATATCTCTTCAACATAGTACTTGAAGTCCTAGCCAGAGCAATAAGACAACTAAAGGAGATCAAGGGGATACAAATTGGAAAGGAAGAGGTCAAAGTGTCACTACTCGCAGATGATATGATAGTATACATGAGTGACCCCAAAAATTCAACCAGAGAACTCCTTCAGCTGATAAACACCTTCAGCAAAGTGGCTGGATACAAAATCAACTCAAAAAAATCAGACGCCCTCCTGTATACCAAAGACAAAAGGGATGAAAAAGAAACAGCACCCTTCACAATAGCCACTAATAACATAAAGTACCTTGGGGTGACATTACCCAAGCAAGTGAAAGATCAGTTTGAGGAAAAACTTCAAGTCTCTGAAGAAAGAAATTGAAGAAGATCTCAGAAGATGGAAAGATCTCCCATGCTCATAGATTGGTAGGATTAACATTGTGAAAATGGCCATCCTGCCAAAAGCAATCTACAGATTCAATGCAATTCCCATCAAAATACCAACTCAATTCTTTTCAGACCTTGAAAAAAAGATTCTCAGCTTCATATGGAGAAACAAAAAACCTAGAATGTCCAAAACAACCCTGTATAACAACAGATCATGTGGTGGTAATCCTAGATATCAAGCTGTACTACAGAGCAATAGTAATAAAAACTGCATGGTATTGGCATAGAAACAGAAAGGAGGATCAATGGAACTGAATACAAGACCCAGAAATAAACCCACATACCTATAAATGCTCAATTTTTGACAAAGCAGCCAAAACCATTCAATGGAAAAAAGATAGCATCTTCAACAGATGGTGATGGTCTAATTGGATGTCTACATGCAGAAAAATGAAAATAGATCCACATTTATCACCCTGCACAAAACGAAAGTCTAAGTGAATCAAAGACCTCAACATAAAACCAGATATGCTAAATCTGTTAGAAGAAAAAGTGGGGAACAGCCTAGAACTCATTGGCACAGGAGACAACTTCCTGAACAGAACTCCAACAGCACAGACTTTAAGAACAACAATCAATAAATGGGACCTCATGAAACTGAAAAGCTTCTGTAAATCAAAGGACAACGTCATCAAAACAAAATGACTGCCTACAGATTGGGAAAGAATCTTCACAAACCTTTATCTGACAGAGGGCTAATATCCAGTATATATAAAGAACTAAAGAAGCTGAAAAGCAGCAAACCAAATAATCCAATTAAAAAATGGGGAACGATTTGCAGCACAGGAAAAATTCTCATGTTATATGCTAGTGACTCAAAGTCCAGCATATTTTCATTGACAGCCAAGTTGAGCGATTTGCCATAGGGTATCAATTTGCTCCTGCACGAGGTCAATCCTCTGATTGAACACCATCAAGCTTCCTTTTAGTTGAGCATTAATTCCTTTATGTACAACTAAGGCATGAGCTACCTTGGCTAAATGATTATTCAGGGTCTGAGCAGTCTGCCCAGTATGACTCATGGCTAATGCCCCGGTGGTAGCTCCAACAGCCGCCAATGAGATGGTAGTAACAATGGTGGCTGTAGTTCCAAGATCACTTTTCTGTCTGAAGAGAGTCATAGCATGAGGTGCATCAACGGGCACAGGCACCCAGTGAGGCATGCGAGTAACCAGGGCATACCTAAATTTACTAGCATTCCAGCAGAATGGCCAAGATGAAAAACTCAAATGACAACACATGTTGGAGAGGTTGTGGAGAAAAGGGAACCCTCCTCCATTGCTGGTGGGAATGTAAACTCGTACAACCACTTTGGAAGTCAATCTGGCGCTTTCTCAGAAAATAAGGAATAGCACTTCCTCAAGACCCAGCTATACCACTGCTAGGCATATACCCAAAATTTGCTCAAGTACACAATAAGGACATTTGCTCAACCATGTTTGTAGCAGCTTTATTTGTAATAGCCAGAACCTGGAAACAACCCAGATGTCCAGAGGAATGGATACAGAAACTGTGGTATTTTTACACAATCGAATACTACTCAGCAATCAAAAAAGAGGAAATAATGAAATTTACAGGCAAATGGTGGGATCTAGAAAAGATCATTCTGAGTGAAGTATCCCACAAGGAGAAAGACAAACATGGAATATACTCTCTTATATAGACCTAAAAGATAGGATAAATAAAATGAAATCTATACACCTAAAGAAGATAATCAAGAAAGTGGACATGGGGTATGATGATCTATCCTCATTTAGAAAGACAAATGGGATATGCATTGAACATATGACAGGAGTCTACCACAGAAAGCATCTGAAAGACTCTACCTAGCAGTGCTCCAAAGTAGATACTAAGACTCATAACCAAACCTTCGGCAGAGTGCAGGGAATCATATGAAAGAAGGGGAGTTTGATGTGGAAAGGATAGGAGCTCCACAAGAATCAAACATATCTGGGCACAGGGTCTTTTCTGAGATGGACACTCAACCAAGGACCATGTATGGATATAACCTAGAACCTCTGCTAGGATGTGACCCGTGATAGCTCAGTAATCAATTGGTTTCCCATAGTAAGGGGAACAAGGACTATTTCTAACAGGAACTCAATGACTGGCTCTTTGACCTCCCCACCTCCCAAGGGAGGAGCAATACTGTTAGGCCACAGAGGAGGACTTTGCAGCCAGTCCTGAAAATACCTGACAAAAGGGAGTCATATGAAAAGGGAGGAGGTCCTCCCCATCAGTGGACTTGGAAAGGGGCAGGGAGGAGATTAGGGAGGGAGGGTGGGATTGGGGAGGGAATGAGGGATACAGCTGGGATACAGAATTAACAAAATGTAACTAATGAGAAAAATAAAATAAAATAAAGAAAAATGATAAATATAAAATTAAAATATATAAAATGTGGTATATTTTGCATATCACATTCTGTATATCACAAATGTATTACATGTGTATTATATATATTTGTGTTTCAATTTTATATTATGTAATATACTGAATATAAGCATTTATATCTACCTTACATGACATTCATCAATGTCATACAACAGTATGTATTATATAAAATATAATTCTATTACCATTTAATATCTTACTTTATTTTGAAGACATGAGTCAAATGGGTTAGTATTTGTTCATTACATATGGTACATTGATGTTTTAACATAAATTTTATATTACTTATTACATGTTTATACATAAACATGTATATTCAGAAATTTGTGGGTACATACTTACAATTAGCACCTATTATAATTATTTTCTTGTTTTTTTTTCAACTAACAGAGTAGCCTTTATTGAGTAAGAGAGTATGCCAATACATTTTCAAAAACTTTCATTGTATTAGTACCTTCTATGTTTTAGAAAAGATAGTTTGAATATTTCATGGGTATTAAATGAAAAAACAATTCAGGCTACAGATTAAAAATATATCTGTATTATAACGTATTGTGTAAAAATTGTTTTCATTATATTTGCAAAAATGTCCATTTAATATTTGTACTTTATTTCTACCATTTGAAATTTATCTATTATTCTAATTGTTATACTTAACTATAAACAACAGTGAAATCTATTTTGTTCATTAATAACAAAATTTTTCTCTAAGTTTTTTGAAGATTTCCTTTGTTTATATATTACAAGCAATAATACAGAACATCCTATTTGAATTACTTTTTAATATCAAATATTCTATGATTACAGAACATCTAGATAAATTTAGTATGATGAACAGAGTGTGTTCCTAAAACATTTTGTAGTAATAATGTACTCAGAGTTTTGCCTTATTCTTGCCTTACTGAGCTATTAAAATCTTACTGTTTGACATATTTTCAAACTTTATTTTAACTTTAAAGATTTTTATTATGAGCTAATTAGAAAGGGTCTAATGTACTAACAAATGATGTTACTATTAATCGTACAAATATTAGTATAATAAAGGAAAATGCAAATCCAGAATGGCTCTTTCAAACTTCTCTGTGTGTGCGTGTGTGTGTGTTTGTGTGCGCGAATGTGTGTGTGCACATATATGAATGTTTTCATATGTATGAACACAGGTGTTTCTATGGGTCCTTCCCCAGACTGAATTTATAGGCAAGCCAACACACCAGCCCTGCATTTTATATGATTCTCAAGGAGTCTGAACTCTGACCCTCAGGTTACTTGGCAAGCACTTTAGTACTTAACCATCTTCATAGTCCTGTTCTATGCTATTGTAATTCTGGCCCTACAAATTTCATCCTCAGCATTTGTAAAAACTTCAGAGCACATGCAAAGGCATAAAATGAGGTAGAATAAGCATATGCTAAGGTGTCACATGGGTAGGCATTAAGAATGTCATTTTGGAACTTAGATTTCTGACCTACTAGTTATATCACTTCTCTCAGCCTTGATGTATATTTATTAATCTCTTTGCTTTTTCATCTAAAATACTTTTTGTCTGAATAATATATACATAATAGATAGCACTGAATAAATCTTAAATAATCTGAAGTCCATAATTTCTATTTATACTCATCCTATTTGCAATATCTTTTCTACTGGTCTCCTTACATCACATCCTCATCCATAATCCCCTCTTCATTGAAATGTGTTGCTCCATTGTTGTTTGAGTGTATGTAATAAGGATTGAACATATAATCTTATAAAGGCTAAAACTATATTCAGCCACAGAGCTACATTCCCTACAATTACATAAGATTCCTGGTAAGGTCATATCAATCAACCACAGGCTTTGGTCTTTTAAGAAATATTTATTTAAGATTTAAATATGCATAAGTGTGTGATGGTGGTATCCGTGAGGGTATTTGCTTTTGGGTGGAGGTGCCAATAAAGGTCAGATCCATTGAAAAAGGATTGCATGTGAGCTTCCTGATATAGGTGCAGAAAACTAAACTCTGGTTCTCTGCATGAGTAGTACATTCACTAAGCCACTGAGCCATTTCTGTGGCCTCAACCACAAGCTTTCTAATCTTAACACCAAGTGTGATTCCTTATCAGTTCAAACAATGAATTTATGTAAGTGAAATTTTTGTACCTCCTACTATTGCAGAATCTGAGAGATAAATAGAAAACACAATGGAAGAAAAGACAGCATTCTGTATTATAATACATGTTAACTTTTGTGTAAATATATTTTTGTTATCATTTTTTCTTTCTTTCTTTCTTTTATTTTTTTATCAGTTACATTTTATTAACTCTGTATCCCAGACGTGTCTCGATCCCTCATTCCCTCCCAGTCCCTCCCTCCTTCATCTCCACCGTGCCCCTTTCCAAGTCCACTGATGGGGGTGGACCTCCTCCCCATTCATCTGATCTTGTTTTATCAGGTATCTTCAGGACTGGCTGCAAAGTCCTCCTCTGTGGCCTAGCAGGGCTGCTCCTCCCTCGGGGGTGGGGTGAAGGTCACAGAGCCCACCATTGAATTCATGTCAGAAATGACTTCTAACTCACGCAAAAATAAATTAGCATGTACTGTGATAGTTTTATATTAAGATATGTGCCCTCCTAATCCCAGCCCCCTCCCTCTTCTCCATCCATGTCCCTCCTCTGTTCCACTGATAGGGGAGGTGTTCCTCCAATTTCCTCTGACCCTAGACTATCAGATCTCAACAGGACTGACTGCATTTTATTTGACAGACCCCCCCTTAAGGGGGAGGTGATCAAAGAGCCAGCCACTGAGTTTATGTCAGAGACAGTTTCTGTTCCCTTACTAGGTAATTTACTTGGAAATTGAGCTGCCATGGGCTACACATGTTCAGGGGTTCTAGATTATCTCCATGCATGGTCCTTGTTTTGAGTATCAGTCTAGATAAAAACATTTGGGCTTTTCATAGGTCTCAGAAAAGACCTCTTAGCTCTTTCAAGAACTCTGGCCCCATCCAGGGCTTTCTATCTTCCCCTACATTCATAATATTTCTTGCACTTGTCAAAATGTTTGGCTATGAATTTCAGCATCTACTTCAATACCATACTCTGTAGAGTCTTTCAGAGACCCACTGTGGTAGGCTTCTGACTGGTTCCCTCTTTTCTCCCTCTTTTCTGAATGAGCACTGAGCATCTTTTCCAGGGTGCTCCTTCTTGCAAAAGCTCCTTTATGTGTACATATTTTAGTATGTTTATCCTGTATTATCTCTAATATCCACATTTAAGTGAGTGTATATCATGTGTATCTTTCTGCTTCTGGGATATCTCACTAAGGATGATCTATTCTAGTTCCAATTTGCAAGTTTCATGAGTTCTTCATTTCTTTATTTTTAATTGCTGAGTAGTAGTACATTGTATAAATATACCACAATTTCTGTATCCATTCCTCAGTTATTTGACATCTGGGTTGACTCTCACAAATAAAGCTGCTATGAACATGGTATACTTGGATCTTGAGGTAGTACTAAACCTAGTTTCTTAAGAAAGCACCAGATTGATTTTATGTGTTTCTCTGCCAGTTGATAATCCTCTATTATTTTTTTTTTCTGTTTAGCTCTGTACCCCATTTTTAATTAGATTACTTGATTCATTGCTGTTTAACTTCTTGAGTTCTTTATACATTGAGTATTATCCCTCTCTCAGATATAGGGTTGAAGATCCTTTCCCAGTCTGTAGGCTGTCCTTTGATTCCGTTGACAGTATCCTTTGCTTTTCAGTTTCATGAAGTCCCATTTATTGATTGTTGATCTTAGAGCTTGTGCTGTTGGGTTCTGTTCAGAAAGTTGCCTCTTGTGTCATTGAGGTCAAGATACTTTCAAACGTTTTTTTCTAACAAGTTTCGTATGTCTGGTTTTATGTTGAAGTCTTTGATCTACTAGTAATTTAGTTTTGTGTAAGGTAATAAGAATGGCTATATTTTCATTTTTTATATGTAGTCATCCAATTAGATCAGCACTATTTGTTGAAGGTGTTATTTTTTTTCCATTAGTTTTGGGATCTTTGACAAAAATCAGATGTCTTTAAGTGTGTGGGTTTATTTCTGAGTCTTTTATTTGATTCCATTGATCCAACATTTTGTTTCCATGCAAGTAAAATGAAGTTTTATTACTGTTGCTCTATAGTACAGCTTGACAGCAAGGATAGAGGTACCTCCAGAAGATCTTCTATTGTATAGGACTGTTTTAGCTATTTTGGATTTCTTGTTATTCCATATGAAGTTGAGCAATTTTCTTTCAAGGTCTGTAAAGTATTGTGTTGGTAGTTTGTTGGGAATTGCATTGAATCTGTAGATTGTTTATGGTAAAATGGTCATTATTATTATGTTAATCCTACCAAGCCATGAGAATGGGAGATCTATTTCCTGATCTTCTATTTCTTTCTTCAGAGACTTGACGTTTTTTTCATACAAGTCTTTGACTTGCTTGGTTAGAGTTACACCAAGGTACTTTATGTCTTTTGTGGCTGTTGTGAAGGGTGTTGTTTCCCTAATTTCTTCATCAGCCCATTGTCTCCAGCCATTTTACTGTAGGTGTTTATCAACTGTAAGTGTTCCTTGGTAGAATATTTGGGGTTGCTCATGTATACCATCATGTCATCTTCAAATACTGACACTTTGACTTCTTCTTTTCTGATTTGATTCCTCTTGATCTCCTTTAATTGTCTTATTACTCTTACGAAGACTTCAAGAACTATGTTGAAGAGACATGGAGAGATTGGTCAACCTTGTCTTTTCCCTGATTTCAGTGGGATTGATTTAAGTTTCTCTCCATTTAGTTACATATTGGCTACAGGGTAGTTGTATACTGCCTTTCTTGTTTTTAGCTAAGTGCCTTGTATCCCTGATCTCTCCGGGACTTTAAACATGAATGAATGTTGGATTTTTCAAATGCTTTTTCAGCATCTAAGGAGATGATCAGGTGGTGGTTTGTTTTTTTCAGTTTGTTTATATGGTGGATTACATGATATGATAGTATACATGAATGACCCCAAAAGTTAAACCAGAGAATGCCTTTAATTGATAAACACCCCCAACAAAGTGGTTGGATACAAAATTAACTCAAAAAAATCTATAGCCCTCCTAAATACAAAAGAAAATAGTGCTGAGAAAGAAATTGGAAGAAATATAACCTTCACAATAGCCACAAATAACAGAAAGTACCTTGGTGTAACTCTAACCAAGCAAGTCAATGTCTGGTTTGAAAAATAAAAAGCTTCAAATATCTGAAGAAAGAAATTGAAGATGTCAGAAGATGGTAAGATCACCCATTCTCATGACTCAACAGGAATAAATGTAAAAATGATCATCTTGCCAAAAGCAATCTACAGGTTCAATGCAATTCCTTTCAAAATATCAACACAAATATTTACAAAACTTTAAAGAACAATTCTGAATTTCATATGGAAAAATAAACAAAACCAGAATTGCTAAAACTATTCAGTACAACAACTGATCATCTGTAGGTATCTCCATCCCCTGATCTCAAGCCTTACTACATAGAAATGATAATAAAAACTGGATGGTAGTGGCATAGAAAGAGAATGCTGGATAAATGGAATATAATAGAAGACCTGGAAATAAACACACACCTATGGCTTATTGATTTTTGACAAAAGCTGAAACCATTCAATTGGAAAAAGATATCATCTGCAATAAATGGATCTGTTCTAACTGGATGTCTACATGTAGAAAATAAAAATAAATCCATATTTAACACCAAGCCCAAAACAAAAGTTCAGCTGGATCAAATACCTCAACATAAAATCAGATATACTAAACATATTAGAATAAATAGTGTGGAAATGCCTTGATCTCATTGGAACAGGAGACAACTTCCTGAACAGAACACCAACAGCACAAGCTCTAAGATCAGCAATAAATAAATAAATGGGACCTCATGAAACTGAAAAGCTTCTGTAAAGCAAAGGATACTGTCAACAGAATAAAATGACTGCGTACAAATTGGGAAAAGAACTTTCTCAACCGTATATATGACAGAGGACTAATATCCAGTATACATAAAGAACTCAAGAAGTTAAATGGTGGAGGTGGGGCAGCTGTTCAATGGTGAGCACCATATCTGAGAGGAAAACATCCAAAACTCTCAAAGTGGCCCAAATCTGAGAATAGAGCAAAGGGAATGCCCTCTGATTTCCACATAGTCTTTTGAGCAAGTGAGTTCATCTTCAAATGACTGCATGAAGAACCCTAGATCCAGGGTCCCTCTATGCTAGCAGCCAGCCATTGGATCCCTCCCACCTACACCCACACTGTGGGCAACATAGGGATCCTTGGGACCCTGTTCTCAACCTTGAAGCCCCTGTTCTGTGGGTCTACCAGTGAAGTCCAGGCAAAAATTCTTAGAGCCCAGATACATCTGAATCCCAGGAGAAGAGTACAACAGCACTGTAGGCCACTGAGGTATTCAGAGCACATGCACATGTACATTGTGCCCAATAACAATATCAGCACCCCAACTGCCTCCTGCCCTTAAGCTCCACCCTTCCAAGCATCTACATGCACTAGCACCCTCTTCCTCAAGGCACACTTCTGCACACACAGCCACACCTGCACATATGTGCCTGCAACCTTCCTCCCTTAGCTAGAGCTGAAACACCAATATCCACACTCAAACCAGTGGGCCTCTCTCATCTTCCTGAATAATACTCCAGACACCAGAGATGTATTGAGCGAGTCTAAAATACAGACTCAGAAACAAACAGCAAAGATTACTGATAAGCAGATGGCTAGGGGGCAGCATAAGAACACATCCAACAAAAATCAGGAAGTCATGGTTTCACCAGAAACCCCTAAAATCAATGGATATTTTAATTCATTAGAAATACAGGAAAATGGTTTTAAAGCTATGCTTATCCAGTTATTAAAGTTGCATAAAGAGCTTTACAGTTTCATGAGGTTCCATTTATTGATTGTTGCTCTTAGAGTCTGTGCTGTTGTTGTTCTGTTCAGGAAGTTGTCTCCTGTGCCAATGAGTTCTAGGGTCTTCCACACTTTTTCTTCTAACCAATTTAGAGTATATGTTGAGGTCTTTGATCCAGTTGGACTTTAGTTTTGTCCAGGGTGATAAATATGAATCTATTTTCATTTTTCTGCATGTAGATATCCAGTTGGACCAGCACCATTTGTCAAAGTTGCTGTCTTTTTGTCCAATTGAATGATATTGCCTTCCTGGTCAAAAATCAAGTATTCATAGTTGTGTGGGTTTATATCTGGGTCTTCTATTCGGATCCATTGATCTTCCTTTCTGTTTCTGTGCCAATACCATAAAGTTTTTATTACTATTTCTCTGTAGTACAGCTTGAGATCTAGGATGGAGATACCACCACATGATCTGTTGTACAGTATCATTTTGTAGATTCTGGGTTTTTTTTTGTTTGTTTGTTTCTCCATATGAAGCTGAGAATCTTTCTTTCAAGGTCTGTAAAGATCTGAGTTGGTATTTTGATGGGAATTGTGTTGAATCTGTAGATTGCTTTTGGCAGGATGGCCATTTTCACAATGTTAATCCTACCAATCCATGAGTACTGGAGATCTTTCCGTCTTCTGATATCTTCTTCAATTTCTTTCTTCAGAGACATAAAGTTTTTTTTCAAACAGGTCTTTCACTTGCTTGGTTAGAATCACTCCCAAACAGACACTGTGATCAGAACTAAACGACAGCCTGCAGACTGGGAAAGGATCTTCACTAACCCTATATCTGACAGAGGGTTGATATCCAGAATATATAGAGAACTAGAGAAGTTAAAACACAATGCAATAACTTAAGTAATCCAATTAAAAAATGGGGTACAGAGCTAAACAGAAAATTCTCTGTAGAGGAATATAGAATGGCAGAGAAACACAAACAGATGCTCAACATCGTAGCCATCAGAGAGACGCAAATCAAAACGACCCTGAGATTTCACCTTATACCCATCAAAATGGCTAAAATCAAAAACTCAAATGAGAACACGTGCTGGAGAGGTTGTGGAGAAAGGGGAACTCTCCTCCATTGCTGGTGGGAATGTAAACTGGTACAACCACTTTGGAAGTCAATCTGGCACTTTTTCAGACAATTAGGAATACTGCTTCTTCAAGACCCAGCTATACCACTCCTAGGCATATACACAAAATTTGCTCAAGTACACAGCAAGGACATTTGCTCAACCATGTTTATAGAAGCTTTCTTTGTAATAGCCAGAACCTGGAAACAACCCAGATGTCCATCAATGGAGGAATGCATACAGAAATTGTGATATTTTTACAATACTACTCAGCAACCAAAAATGAGGAAATCATGAAATTTGCAGTCAAATGATCAGATCTAGAAAAGATCATTCTGAGTGAGGTATCCCAGAAGGAAAAAGACACACATGGTATATATTCACTCCTATAGACCTATAAGATAGGATAAACATAATGAAATCTATACACCTAAAGAAGATAAACAAGAAAGAGGACCCAGTGTAAGATGATCAATCCTCACTTAGAAAGACAAATAGGATGGACATTGGATGTAGGAGAAAACAAGGAGCAGGACAGGTGCCTACCCAGAGAGTCTCTGAAAGACTCTACCTAGCAGTGTATCAAAGCAGATAATAAGATTCATAACCGAGCCTTCTGCAGAGTGCAGGGAATCATATGAAAAAGGTGGAGGTAATATGACATGGAGAGGAGAGGAGCTCCAGAAGGACAAAATATATCTGGGCACACGGGTCTTTTCTGAGACTGACACTCCACCAAGGACCGATATAACCTAGAACCTTTGCTGGGATGTAGCCCGTGGTAGCTCAGTAACCAATTAGTATCCCATAGTAAGGGGAACAGAGACTATTTCTGACAGGTACTCAATGGCAGGTTCTTTGACCTCCCCATCCTCCAAGGGAGGACAATCCTGCTAGGCCACAGAAGAGGACTTTGTAGCCAGTCCTGAAGATACCTGATAAAACAGGGTCAGATGAAAGAGGAGGAGGTCCTCCCTTATCAGTGGACTTGGAAAGGGGCAGGGAGGAGATGAGGGAGGGAGGTTGGGATTGGGAGGGAATGGGGGAGCAGGATACAGCTGGGATACAGAGTTAATAAAATGTAACTAATAATAAATAAAAATAAATAAGAAAGGAAAAAAGAAGAAGCCATGAATTTGAAAGAGAATTAGGTGAGTCCATGGGAGAGATTGGGGAGGAAGAAAGGGAAGGATTAGAATGTATGGCCTTGTCAGAATAGGTATGTCATGGAGGTGGGCTTAGAGGTTTCAAAAACCTGTACTTGACTGTCTCCTTTCCTCTGCCTTCAGCTTGCAGATCAACTGCTCCAGCACCATTCTTGTCTGCTTGCTGTTAATACTCCTCACCAAGATGGTCATGGATTCTAACCCTTTAAAACTGGAACCAAGTCCCAATTAAACCACATTTTTAAAATATAAAAACGGTGCATAAAGTGGAAATTAACAAAGTTTTCAAAGAAATACAGGCAAATACAGCCAAACAAAAAGAGGAAAAGATAAAGGCACAAGTAGTGCATAGAGAGAGAAAATAAGCAAAACATAGAAGCCATCATGGAAAGACAGGAATCCAAACTCAGATGAAGGAAATGGTGCAAGTCCTGAAAACAGAATTAGAATCAATAAAGAAAACACAAACAGAGAAAAATCTGGAGCTGGAGAACTTATAGAAGAGATCAGGAATGACAAAGTTAAGCATCAACAACAGAATACAAGAGATGGAAGTGAGAATCTCAGGTGCTGAAGATATAATTGCAGATATTGATATATCTCTCAAAGAAAAAGTAAATTCTGAAACACAAAAGATCCAAGAAATCAAGGATGCCATGAAAACATGAAATCTAGGAATAATAGGAACAGACTAAAAATAAGATTCCAGGATCCAAGGAACAGAAAATATTTTCAAGAAAATCATAGAAGAAAAATTTCCCAACTTAAAGAGATGTTAATTAACATACAAGAGGCCTACAAAACACAAAATAGACTAGACCAGAAAAGAAACTCCTCATGTCACACAATATTCAAAACACTAAATCTACAGTACAACAACAATAACAAAGCAGCAAGGGAAAAAGGCCAATTAAAATATAAAGGTACACCTATACGAATCACACCAGACTTCTGAACAGAAACTATGAAAGACAGAAGAGCCTGGAAAGATACCATCCAGATTCTAAGAGACACAGATGCCAACCCAGACTACTATAACCAGCAAAATTTTCAATCAAGTTGGAAGGAGAAAACAATATATTCCATGACAAAACTAAACTTAAACAATATCTACATAGCAAAACATCCCTACAGAAGATATTAGAAAGAAAACTCCAACCCAATAAAATGAATTACACCCAAGAAAACACAGGATATAGAAAACTTCAGAAAAAAGAATTAAACGAAAACAAGCATAGAAATACATTAATACCACCAATTCCACAATAAAATGGACTAACATTCATTGGTCACTATTATCTATCAACATCGATGGACTCAATTCTCCAATAAAAATACACAGATTAAAAGAATGGTTGTGGAAAAACGATCCAATATTCTGCTACATCCGAGAAACACACATGTGCAAAAATGACAAACACACATGTTCAGAGTAAAGGGCTGAAAAAAGGTTTTTCAAGAAAATGGACCCAGAAAACAAGCTCTGGTAGCTCTCCAAATATCTAATAAAATAGACTTTCAACCAAAATTAATCAAAAAAATGAGGAGGGGCATTTCATTTGCATCAAAGGAAAATTCCAAAAGGAGGTCATGATAATCCTGAATATCTATGCCCCAAATACAAGAGCACCTGCATTTGCTATTGCTAGAGAGCATGTGGAGAAAGGGGAATCCTTCTTCATTGCTGGTGCCAGTATAAACTTGTATAACCACTTTGGAAAGTAATCTCACACTGTCTCAGAAAATTGGGAATTAGTGCTGCCTCAAAATTCTGCTTATACCACTCCAAGTCAAATATCTAAAATATACAGAAGGATAAAACAAGGACTTTTGCTCTACCATGTTCGTAGCTGCTTTATTCATGATTGCCAGAATCTGGAAACTACCCAGATGTCTCTCAACAGAGTAATGGATACAAAAATTGTGGTACATTTACATGATGGAATTCTACTCAGCAATTCAAAACAAGGAAATCATGAATTTTGAAGGCAAATGGTAGGAATTAGAAAATGTCATCCTGAGAAAGTTATCCCAGAAGCAGAAAGCCACAAATGGTATGTGCTCACGTATATGTGGATATTAGAGCTATAATATAGGATAAACATAGTAAAATCTGTACACCTAGAGAAGCTAAACAAGAAGGAGAACCCTGTGTAAGATGATCAACCCTGGCTCAGAAAGGTAAAAAGGATGGAGATCAGAAGAGGGAGAAAATAGAGAACAGGGCAGGAGGGCCTTTGAAAGACTCTACCCGGTAAGGTATGAAACCAGATGCTGAGACTCACAGCCAAACTTTGAGAAGAGTGCCAGGAAGCTTATGAAAGAAGGGGGAGACAGAAAGACATGGGGGGGGGACAGGAGCTCCACAAGGAGAGCAACAGAACTAAAAAATCTGGGCAAAGGGGTCTTCTCTGAAACTGATATTCCAATCAGGGTACATGCATGGAGCTAACCTAGAACCCCTGCACTGATGTAGCCAATTGCAGGTCAGTCTCCAAATGGATGCCCTAGTAAGGGAACAGGGACTGTCTCTGACATGAATTCAGTGGCTGGCTCCTTTGATCACCTCCCGGTGATGAGGGAGCAGCCTTACTGGCAACAGAGGAAGACATTGCAGCAAGTCTTGGTGAAACCTGATACGCTAGGCTTAGAGGGAAGGGCTGGAAGTACCTCACCTAATAGTGGACACGGGGAGGGGCATGAGAGAAGAAAAGGGAGGGAGGGGAAGAAGGAGGGAGCTACAGTTGGGATTCAAAGTTAATAACATGTAATTTATTAAAAAAATAAATTTTTAAAAATTAAAAAAATGTTAAACAGCAAAAAAAAAATCAAGTAATTCAATTAAAAATGTGTATAGAGCTAAATAGAGAACCTACTAAAATCTGTACATCTAAAGAAACTAATCAAGAGAGAGGACCCTGACTAAAATGTTAAATCCCCATCCCAAAAGGCAAAGAGGATGGACATCAGAAGAAGAAGAAAACAGGAAACAACTTAGAAACCTGCCACAGAGGGACTCTGAAATGCTCTGCCCTGCAGACTATCAAAGCAGACGCTGAGACTTATGGCCAACTGTTGGGCAGAGTGCATGAAATCTTATGTAAGAAGTGGGAAATAGTAAGTTCTGGAGAGGACAGGAACTCCACAAGGAGAGCAACAGAACCAGAAAATTTGAACACAGGGGTCTTCCCAGAGACTCATACTGCAACCAAGTACCAGGCATGGAGATAACCTAGAACCCCTGAACAGATGTAGCCCATGGCAGTTTAGTGTCCACGTGGATTACATAGTAATGGGAAGAGGGACTGCCTCTGACATGAACTGACTGGCCTGATCTTTGATCACCTCCCCCTGAGGGGGGAGCAGTCTTTATCAGGCCACAGAAGATGGCAATGCAGCCACTCCTGATGTGATCTGATAGACTAAGATCAGAAGGAAGGAGAGGAGGACCTCCCCTATCAATGGACTTGGGGAGGGGCATGCGTGAAGAAAGAGGAGCGAGGGTGGGTCTGGGAGGGGAGGAGGAAGGGGCTTATGGGGGGATACAAAGTGAATCAAGTGTAATTAATAAAATAAAATTAAAAACGTGTATAGAGCTAAATAAAGAATTCTCAATAGAGGAATACTGGATGGCAGAAAAACACTTAAGAAGTGCTCCATGTCCTTAGTCATCAGGGAAATCTAATCAAAACGAACCTGAGATTTCACCTTAAACCCATCAGAATGGCTAAGATCAAAAACTCAAGTAGCAACATATGTTGGAGAGGACACTGTGTCTGAGGAGCAAGACAGCAGTGTTGGCACAGTGACCAGGAGACTGAACTCTGGGCCCTAAAACACCAGCGTTCATGATTGCCAGGTGAGTGGAAATTAATTGGGACTGACCTCAGGTCACCCAGTCAATACCTGAAAAAGTGTAGTGCCCTCAGCCTCCATCCCAGAGCGGTGCCCTCAGCAGTGAGTCCAGAGTAGGATGCACAGCTTCCAGCTCAGAGCGGGTGCACAGCTGCAAGCCCAGAGAGCTGCTGTGTACCATTCACCATCCCAGATATAACTGTGGTCCCCAGGGCATCAGAGACTGAGTTTCCCTGTCTGAGAAAACTCCACAGACAGAGAAACAGCACGTCCAAGGTTAGAGCTTTCAGCAGACTGACCCCCCCTCCATCCCTAACACACACACACACACACACACACACACACACACACACACACACACAGAAAAGTTCTTGGGAAAAGTTCCCAGGTTCCCGCAGGCAACCAGTCATCAGCTTGAAGCCACCACTCACCTGAGCCTGAAATGTTCCTAGGTTCCTACACGTGCCTAGTCACCAGCTCGGAGCCACCACTCACCTACTTCCACCCCAGATGGAACTGTGAACACCAAACACCACAGACAGGGTCTCCCTGTTGGAAGGAAACCTCACAGTGGGGGGTAAACATCTGGTCCAAACATCAGGTAAACATCAGGACACCCAGCTCCGGAAACTTTTCTGGGCCCCTCAGGCTCCAGGCTCTAGCTCCTGCTGCACGCATGAGATTTGTGCTCACCTGCCACTGATTACCGTTTGCATACTGGGGCACAGAGCTCCAACCTCAGACCTACAGAAGCCAGGGATCCCTGATATCAACCCTCAGATATTGCTCCACGGGGCAACCAGTTAACCATAACCAAACTGACCAAACCAAGGGGGTCCTAGGTTCTTCAAGAGGGCTGTGACTGGAAAACAGTGTAGCAACAGCATCTGCTCACTAAATTCAGAGCAAGAAACCCAGCAGCAGGGCACCTGTCTCCAGGACATCTACGGGTGAGAGGAGAGACCCCTGACTAAAAAAGACCACAATTAACACTCAGATCTATACACGTGTGGTGAGCTGTGATAATTCCTAAGAAACACCGGCCATTCAGTGACCATATCCAAAAAACTGAGGACTTAGAGAGGGGAATGGGAGGAGATGAGGGGTGTAGGGTGGGGTTAGGAAGGAGTGAGGGAGGGTCATACAGCTGAGATACAAAACAAATAAACTGTAATTAATATAAAAATAAAATTTTAATTAAAAAAATAATTTCGCTCAATTACTATGCTGCTTTGAATAAAAAAGGTTAGCATAAATTGAGCACAAACATGCATTTTCATTTTAAGGAAAATACTTTTAATCAAATGCTGGCAGCATACAAAAATTACTATTGTACTAATGATTTGCATTTCATTCCATGGCTGAGATTATTGGTATTATATTAGGATGTTGTGCTCTTATACAGTGGCTATCAGTAGAAAATTTATTATTATTATGCTATGTGTTATTAAGATGTTTATCTTGACAGCTTTGTCTATTTAGTATGAATGATTTCCTTCATTTGTAATTATAGTATTCAGTCTTGTACTTGACACTGTGCTTCCACTGTCTGAAGTTCTGTGCTTCTTGTTCAGTTTTGAAACATGTTTTAGTTATGTAGCCAAGATGGTCTTGAAATCATAATTCTCCAGCCTACACCTCATTCATGATAGGAACACAGAAGAATGCCACTGTGATTTTCTTTATGCTTCCTTAATTTATTGTGCTTATTTGTTAATTTTTATATATTTACATTTAGTACTCAAATGCAATATTTTATAGTCAAAAGTATTATATTTTGACTCATATTTCAGAATTATTATATCATGTTTATTAACATACCTGTCATTATATATACTTATCATTTTTTATTTAGAACATCTTAAATCTATTATATCATCAATGTGTAAACATATTATTAATTATGACACTAATGATCAATAACAATGTTATGTAATAGATTATTTTCTTTTATTATTTTTTTATAATCACAGGTCATTCAATTTTATCCCAGGTGTAGACCCTCCCTTTTCCCACCCAATCCTATCTTCCCTCCCTCCCTCATCTCCTCCTTGCTCCCTTCCAAGTCCACTAATAGAGAAGGCCTTCCTCCTTTTCCATCTGACCCTAGCTTATCAAGTATCTTCAGGACTGGGTACAATGTCCTCCTCTGTAAACTACCAAGCCTGCTCCTCCCTCACAGGTGATGGGGGAGGTCAAAGAGCCAATCATTGAGTCCATGTCAGAAATAACCTTTGTTTCCCTTACCATGGTACCCACTTGGATACTGAGCTACCATGGGCTACATCAAAGCAGTGGTTCTAGGTATAACCATACATGGTCCTTGGTTGGAGAAACATTCTCTTAGAAGACCACTGTGCCCTGATATATTTGGTCCCTGTGGAGCTCCTGACCTCTCCAGGTCATACTAACTCCCCATTCTTTAATATGATTCCTTGCACACTGCCAAATATGTGGTTATGAGTCTCAGCATCTGCTTTGATACACTGCTAGTTAGAGCCTTTCAGAGGCCTTCTGCAGTAGTTAGGCTCCTGTCCTGTAACTTGTTTTCTCCTAATTCCAATGTCCATCCTATTTGCTTTTCTAGGTGAGGATTGATCATCTTGCCCTGTGTCCTCTTTCTTGTTTATCTTCTTTATGTGTACAGATTTTAGTATGTTTATCCTATCTTATAGGTCTACTATCCACTTATAAGTGAGTATATACTGTGTGTTGCTTTCTGCTCGTGGGATACCTCACTCAGGATGATCTTTTCTAGGTCCCAACATTTGACTGCAAATTTGATGATTTCCTTGTTAATTGCTGACTAGTATTCCATTGTACCACAATTTCTGTATCCATTCCTTAACTGAGGAGAATCTGGGTTGTTTTCAGCTTCTGGCTATTACAAATAAAGCTGCTACAAACATGATTGAACAAATGAACTTGTTGTGTACTTGAGCATCTTTCGGATATCTGCCTAGAAGTGGTATAGCTGGTTCTTGAGGAAACAGAATTCCTAATCTCCAGATTGATTTCCAGAGTGGTTATACAAATTTACATTCCCACAAGCAATGGAAGAGGGTTCCCCTTTCTCCACAACCTCTCCAGCATGTGTTGTCATTTGAGTTTTTGATCTTAGTCATTTTGATGGGTGTAAGGTGAAATCTCAGGGTCGTTTTGATTTCCATCTCTCTGATGGCTAAGGACATTGAGCATCTCTTTAAGTGTTTCTTTGCCATTCTATATTCTTCTACAGAGAATTCTCTGTTTAGCTCCATACTCCATTTTTTTAATTGGATTGCTAGATTTATTGCCTTTTAAATTCTTCAGTTCTTTATATATTCTGGATATCAGCCCTCTGTCAGATATAGGGTTGGTGAAGATCCTTTCCCAATCTGTAGGCTGTCGTTTTGTTCTGACAACAGTGTCTTTTGCTTTTCAGAAGCTTTTCAGTTTCATGAGGTCCCATTTATTGATTGTTGCTCTTAGAGCCTGTGCTGTTGGTGTTCTGTTCAGGAAGTTGTCTCCTGTGCCAATGAGTTCTAGGCGCTTCCCCACTTTTTCCTCTAACCAATTTAATGTATCTGGTTTTTTATTGAGGTCTTTGATCCACTTGGACTTTAGTTTTGTGCAGGGTGATAAATATGGACCTATTTTCATTTTTCTGCATGTAGATATCCAGTTGGACCAGGACAATCCCAGGACCATTTGTTGAAGATGCTGTCTTTTTTCCATTGAATGGTATTGTTTCTTTGTCAATAATCAAGTATTGTAAGTGTGTGGGTTTATTTCTGGGTCTTTCATTCAGTTCCATTGATCCACCTTGTGTTGATATTTTGATGGGAATTGCATTGACTCTGTAGATTGCTTTTGGCAAAATGGCCATTTTCACTATGTTAATCTTACCAATCCATGAGCACTGGATATCTTTCCATCTTCTGATATCTTCTTCAATTTCTTTCTTCAGAGACTTGAATTTTTTTCAAACAGGACTTTCACTTGCTTGGTTAGAGTCACCCCAAGGTACTTTATGTTATTAGTGGCTATTGTAAAGGGTTTTGTTTCCCTGATTTCTTTCTTGACTCTTTTGTCTTGAGTAGACAGGAAGGCTTCTGATATTTTTGAGATAATTTTGTATGCAGTCTCTTTTCTGAAGGTGTTTATCAGCTAAAGGATTTCTCTGGTTGAATTTTTAGGATCACTCAGTTATACTATCATTTCATCTACAAATAGTGATACTTTGACTTCTTTCTTTCCAATTTGTATCCCCTTGATCTCCTCTAATTGTCTTATTGCTCTATCTAGGATTTCAAGCATTATGTTGAAGACATATGGAGAGATTGGGCAGCCTTGCCTTTTCCCTGATTTCAGGGGGATTGATTAAAGTTTCTCTCCATTGAGTTTGATGTTGCCTAAATGCTTGCTGTATATTGCCTTTACTATGTTTAGGTATGTGCCTTGTATCCCTGATCTCTCCAAGGTTTTAAACATGAATGGGTTTTGGATTTTGTCAAATGCTTTTTTGGCATCTACGGAGATGATTATGACACTAATGATTAATAACAATTCTATGTAATAGATTTTAAAATCTTGTTTATTCTGAAAAAAAAAACCTTTGTGTGTGTCTCAGTAACATTTTTTCCTTCCCAAATTTTTATACCTCCAATTTGCCAACATTGATCATGATATTCATTTTCTTCTCCCAGAAATCTACATGCAATTGAGATCATATGATACCTTATTTTTATGCTTACTTTACATCATTTTACAAAAGTTATTTTAGATTTATCCATGTATTCGTGAGTTACACAATTCCATGCATATGTAATGTCCCATTTATATGTATGTATACCTCACAACTTTTATATGTGACTCTATTGATGAAATCTTAATTTGTTTTCATATTTTGTCTAACATAAATAGTGCTACAATGACAAACAAATACAGCTATCTCTTTAACATACCTTTGAAACACTTGGTTCTAAAAATGTATGATTTTAGAAAACATAGAGATTAAATGTATATACATGAAGAGGTTGTAATATTGTGTGATGTACACATCTAAACCAAACTGCAACACTGTCGTCCTTTAGTTTTCAAGTCTCTATGCAATCTGCTCTTTTAGCAGAATAAAGAGAACCTGTGACTTGCTTCTAACTATTAAAATATGGCAATGGTAATGGGATATCATTAATTTGATTAGTCTATACTATTTGACATGGTAAGCCACTTTTATGATACGCTTATGAATTATAAACCAAATCATGATTGTCCTGGATGAACCTGGCTAAACTAGATAAAATGCCTTCTAAGCATAATTGTCTGAGACAGAGAATAAAACTTTGTACTCAGTAGTAGATTGTGTGCCTAGCATGTACAATGCCCTGAGTTGACCTTCAATACCACTAAATGAAAAATAGGCCAGAACAGGAGAGTACAAAGGGAAAAGAAAGAAAGAAAGAAAGAAAGAAAGAAAGAAAGAAAGAAAGAAAGAAAGAAAGAAAGAAAGAAAGGGAAAACTAAAATTTTTATTGTTTCAAATATTTTCCCTAATCCTGACTTGAAAGAAATACACAGTAATGTTGTGAATGGTCCAAAAATAGAACTAAGTGACAAAGAATTAGAGAAATTTTATTGTATCTAAAGTCAACTGCCTGCAAAAATTTCTAGAGCACTTTGTGTTGCAGTTGGGTAAATGGGAAATGTCTTAATATGTCAATGTTTCTTAGAAGCAGATATCTCAAATTTGTCATAAAACACAGTGAGAGCTGACATCTTTATTTTTAATTTTTTATTAATTATACTTTATTCACTTTGTATCCCCCGTGTAGCTCCCTCTCTCCCTCCCTCCCCCCTTCTGAAGCCCTCACTTCCTCCCCCTTCTCCAGGCATGCCCCTCCCAAGGTCCACTTATAGGGGAGGTCTTCTTTTCCTTCCTTCTGATTCTAGTCTATTAGGTCTCATCAGGAGTGGCTGCATTGTCTTCCTCTGTGGTCTTGTAAGGCTGCTCCGCCCTTCAGGGTGAGGGGATCAAAGAGCAGGCTAATTAGTTCATGTCAGAGGCAGTCCCTGTTCCCATTACTATGGAACACACTTGGACACTGAACTACCATGGGCTAAATCCATGCAGGGTTTCTAGGTTTTCTCCTTGCATGGTACTTGGTTAGAGTATCAGGCTCAAGAAAGACCCTTGTGCTCAGATTTTTTGGTTCTGTTACTCTCTTGGTGGAGCTCCTATCCTCTCCAGAACTTACTATTTCCCACTTCTTTCATAAGATTTCCTGCACTCTGCCCAAAGTTTGGCCATAAGTCTCAGAATCTGCCTTGATAGCGTGCAGGGCACAACCTTTCAGAGGCCTTCTGTGACAAGCTCCTAACTTGTTCCCTGTTTTCTCCTTCTTCTGATGTTCATCCTCTTTGACTTTCTGGATGAGGATTGAGCATTTTAGCCAGAGTCCTCCCTCTTGATTAGTTTCTTTAGGTGTACAGATGTTAGTAGGTTTATCCTATATTATATGTCTATATGAGTGACTATATACCATGTGCTTTCTGCTCTGGAATAGCTCACTCAGGATGATCTTTTCCAGTTCCCACCATTTTACATGTAAATTTCATGATTTCCTTGTTTTTAATTGCTGAGGAGTATTCCATTGTGTAAAGTACCACAATTTCTGTATCCTTCCCTCAACTGAGGGGCATCAAATGTGTGCATTACACAAACTCTGGACAGTACCATGAAAGTGCACTTTCAAGCCTTGTATGTGGCTGACATTTTGGAACTGTAACTCATTCTTTTAGGAAATTCTGCTTGTGCCAGTTGTACTAGTTATCTTATGCCCACAGTGTGATTTCTGGTAAACCCGTGGTTTGCCATTATAGTTGGGAGTCTTGAGTAGCAGACTTAAGGCATACGAACACTATTCCTTTATTGGAGACTCACCAAAAACTCCGAACACTCCACTGGAAGAGGGACATTGTGCATAGTTTCTCATGCACTGTTTCCATTAACCATATTCTTTTGCTGATTATATTGTAATCTTAATCTTTGCTGTAATAAACCATAATTGTGAAAACTTCTTGAATTCTGAGTGTTCTCAGCTAAATCAGGAGCATGAGGGTAATCTTGGGATGCTTGACTGAGTATTTCAGAATGAAATTACTGTACCTGTAAATAAATAATAAACCAGTTATTACAAAGGAATAACAGAGATATGACTATTCCTTCAAAGATTTTTTTCCAGAAAATGGGTTAACATAGAATAATGTACTCTATGAAAAATTATATGGTGAAAACAGAATCATACTAAATGATTATTGATATTAATATTATTTACATTTTCTAAAATGCTCTGTTTTCTCCCAGCCTCAGAAAATAAGGGGAAATGCTAAAATTTACAACCTTCTAGTAATGGACTTTTCTTTTTTATGGCCATCCTCAGGAAAGATTCTTCTTCATATGGACCAAAAACATTATAGTCAGGTTATATAATATTGATTAATATTCAAAGAATCTCATGATAACCAATTTGTGACGATATTTCTCCATTTATCATTCTCTGCTAAAGAATTTTTTGCCTTGCTACTATGTCTATTAACAGGGTTAGGTAAAAAGTTGGATTTTTACACAAAATATTTAAAAAAATTATTTTTATTAATTTATTTTTTCTTCCTTTCTTTTCTGTGGTGTTTTTCATGTGATGGAAGATTCCATCTGCTGCTTTCACATAATTACTGCTTCCTCATCATCCTCTCTTCCTTGTGTCTAAAGTTCGGCAATCCTTATAAATGAAAAGCAGTTTCAGTAACTCACCCTCCTGCAGGCTAAGAGAGAAAACAAATGTTATAGTTGCACTTATTCGTTGACAAATAGTGACACTAAGAACAGAGCTGAAATAAGTGATTCTCTTTGAAATTCCTGAAGTTAGCTATATCAACAAACACTGGTCCGAAAAATAGCTGATGAAGAAAGTCTGATTGATGGGTAAATGGTGAAATCTCAGGGTTTTTTGATTTGCATTTCCCAGATGACTAAAGATGTTGAGCATTTCTTTAAATGTTTATCTGCCATTCAATATTAAAGAAAAGCTGGGGAAGAACCTTGAAATCATTGGCACAGGAGACAACAGGAGAACACAAACAGCACAGGTTCTAAGATTAACAATCAATAAATGGAACCTTATGAAACTGAAACGCTTCTGTAAAGCAAAGAGCACTGTCATCAGAACAAAATGACAGCCTACAGCCTGGGAAAGGATCTTCACCAACCCTACATCTGACAGAAGGTTAATATCCATAATATACACAAAACTAAAAAAAAAAAAAACAAAAAACAACAACCCGCCAACAAACCAAATAATCTGTTTAAAAATGGGGTACAGAGCTAAACAAAGAATTCTCAACAGAGCAATATTGAATAGTAGAAAAATATTCAATTTATTTTTTTTATAATTTATTCACTTTATATTCTGACTGTAGCCTCCTACCTCATATTCTCCTTGTCCCACCCTCCCTCCCCTTTTCCAAACCCATTTCCCTCAGCTAATCCACTGAAAGAGGCTGTCCTCCTACCCTACAATCTGACCATAGGCTATCAAGTCTCCTCAAGACTACCTGGATCCTCTTTTTCTGTGGCCTGACAAGGCTGCCCCACCAGCGGGAAGTTCATCAAAAAGCAGGCAACCTAGTTCATGATAAAGACCTCTCCTGCTCCCTTTATTAGGGTACCCACATGGAAACTGAGGTGCCTATGGGCTACATCTGAGCAGGACATCTAGGTCCTCTGTATGCAGCAGATCAAAGCAGTCACCAAGACTTACAGTCAAACTTTGGGCAGATTACATGAAGTCTTATGGATAAAGCAGGGGATAGAAGGACCCAAAAGGGGAAGGGAGCTCCACAAAGAGCCTAACAAAGTAAAAAAATCTGTGATTAGAGAAGCCTGCAAAGGATGATGCACAAACCAAGGACTACACATACATGTTTATGTGTATAGGTAAATATATTTGCATGATTTGTACAATGTTTCTATTCCCTTTTACTAAGTATGTATATACATTTTTATGTATATCCATTTCTATTTATCTTCATATTTATCTTTCAATCTATAACAACCAAAAATATGTTTCTAAAATGAAGAAATTAAAAAAAAAATCATAACCAAGGTGTGCTGATACAAATCTCAGCACTTGAGCAGCAGAGTTCAAAATCAACATTGTCTACATAGAAAGTTGCAGGCCACCCAGGGTGACAGAGTAATATCCTGCATCAAAATCATATAGTATTATAGAAAAAATTCTAAGCCTATACTTGCTCAGTAGTGCATAGTATTGAATTTTATCTTAAAAGCCCTTCTTTTCACCCATTTTCTAGTAAATATGATGCTAAACTGCTTTGATAATTGTTGGGGAGTGAGATATGTAAACATTGCTATTGGGTGGTTTATTTCTGTTCCTGAAAAATTTTATTACTAGAATAAATGGTGTGCTCAAATGTATATAATCAATTATCTTACTATTATTTTGTATGATTTCTAGAACTTTTCTCATTTCTCAAAAAAAAAAAAATCTAACCCTCTATATTTTCCACTAATGTTAGAGAAAATTTTACATGTATGCTTTTAATCTACAAAGTAATTTTAGAAGTAAACAATATCAAATGTCTTTCTACTGTTTATTTCTTTGCAAATTAAAACCCAACTATTCCATAACCATGTACATTCCACGTAGCAATGTGACTAAAGCATATTAAAATCTGTATACTTAAAGAAGCTAAGCAAGAAGGAGAACCCTGGGTAAGATGCTCAATCCTCAACCAGAAAGGGAAAAGGGATAGAACACTAGAGAGGGAGAAAACAGGGAACAGGACAGGAGCCTACCACAGAGGGTCTCTGAAAGACTGTACCAAGCAGGATATTGAAACAGATGTTGAGACACATAGCCAAACTCCGGCATTGTGTAGGTAATCTTATGAAAGAAGGGGGAGAGAGAGAGAGACCTGGAAGGGACAGGAGCTCCACAAGGAAAGCAACAGATCCAAAAAAACTGGGCCCAGGGCTTTTGTCTGAGACTGATATTCTAACCAAGGACCATGCATGGAGAGGACCTAGAACCCCTGCACAGATGTATGCCATGGCAGCTCAGTCTCCAAGTGGTTTCCTTAGTAAGGGGAACAGGGACTGTCTCTGACATGAACTCAGTGGCTGGCTTTTTGATCACCTCCCCCTGAAGTGGGTCAGCCTTACCAGACCACAGAGGAAGACAATGCAGCCTGTCCTGATGAGACCTGATGGGCTAGGTTCAGGTGGGAGGGGAGGAGGACCTCCCCTATCAGTGAAATGCAGGAAAGCCATGGGAGAGGAAGAGGTAGGGTGGGTGGGATTTGGAGGGAATGAGGGAAGAGGCTACAGCTGGGATATAATGTGAATAAATAGTAATAAATAAAATTGTAACTAATTTAAAATACTATGTGCTAATAAAATCACTATCTAAAATGAACTTTAGATGTCAGCCCCATAGTTTTTCTTAGAAATCCATACAGCAATTTAAAAAAATTCGTGGAATATTATATAATATATATATATTATGTGGCAACAATGTTGCTGTAACATACAAACTCAACAATGCATTTTTTGTAAAAACACTTATTTTCTATTTCACATGATATAGTTACATGCACATGGATCTTTTGTAATACTTAATTTGAGATATTTGTATAGATAACATCTATTGTTTGTGTGTGTGTAGAGAGTGATTGTTAGTAAAATACCAGCAAAATATTACTGCTGGCTCTATTCAAAACTTGTAAAAACTTTCTATTCTGGTATAGCTTAAATAGCCTATGGATTCTGTTTTTTTTTATTTTATTATAAGGTCCATAAATTAACTTAAATTTTATCTTTTTCAAATGGGTTATACATATTTTTACTAAAACATCTTTCCAATTCTTCCTATATCTATTGGTCCTCCTTAGGATTTTCCATATTTTCCTCAATCATTAAAATGTTTTTATGTGGTTTACACATATGTGCAATTATATTTTTATTAATTATTCTCCTTTATATTATTTTAATGTATATGGGTATTTTTCCTGCATCAATATGTGCCTGTGATCCATTTGCATGCCTAGTGTTCAGAGGAGCTAAATATGTATTTGTGAAGTTATGTGGGTTCTGGAAAAAAAAATTGGGTCCTTTGAAAAGAGATTATTTTGGATTGGCAAGGAAGCTTACAAATTAAGAGCACTTGTTGGCAGTGTATCAAAGCAGATGCTGAGACTCATAACCAAATTTTGGGCAGAGTGCAGGGAATCTTATGAAAGAAGGAAGAGAGAGTAAAACCTGGAGAGGACAGGAGCTTCACAAGAAGAGCAACTGAATGAAAATATCTGAGCATGGGGATCTTTTCTGAGACTGATACTCCAACCAAGGACCTTTCAGGGATATAACCTAGAACCCCTGCTCAGATGTAGCCCATGACAGCTCAGTATCCAAGTGAGTTTCCTAATAAGGGAAACAGGTACTGTTTTTGACATGAACTCAGTGGCTGGCTCTTTGACCACCTCCTCCTGATGGGGGAGCAGCATTGTCAAGCCACAGAGGATGACAATGCAGCCAGTCCTGATGAGACCTGATAAGCTAGGGTCAGATGGAAGGGGAGCAGGTCCTCCTCTCTCAGTGAACCTGGAGACGGGCATGGGAGGAGATGAGGGAGGGTGGGATTTGGAGGGACTGAGGGAGGGGTTACAGGTGGGATACAAAGTGAGTAAACTGTAATTAATAAAAAAATTAATAAAAAATAATGGAGTCTAACCTTGTGCCTAGATGAAGACTGACCCTAACCTACAGTATTCTCTGAAATTTGAACTGTCACATAGACTACATGATTCATTGAGGCAAAAGCGTAGCATTTGAATGTCCATATTAGGACATCATGTCCAATGCTCCCTATTGGGAATGATAATGAAGAAGGAGAATGAAAATGACAATCTCTCATTGGGAAGACATGATGACACCTCATTCTTTTATTTATTTATTTTTACTTATAAATTACATTTAGAGTGTATATGTGTATAACAGAAAGAGAGAAACACATGGACAGACAAAGAGGGAAAGATTGAGCATAAGCCATGACATGTGTGTGTAGATCTGAGGAAAAAAGAACCAGGTAGCACTGCCTTGTGGGTACTGACAGGATTGAACTCAAGTTACCAGGTATGGTGGCATATTCCTTTTTATCATGAACTATCTCACCAGCTCCCCTTTCTTACTATCTCTACAGGCCCCTTTCTCTTAAAAAGTTAGTAACATTAATTGTACATACTTATGAATTTTAGAGCAGCATTTTTATTCAAGTATGTTAGGTATTTATGCCATATTTATTCTTTACTTACCGTCTCATATCCTCCTTCTAGCTTAGTATGACCATCTATTTATTTATAAAGAGAAATCTGCTCTGATGTCAACTGTAAAAGTATGTTTTGTTCACTTGACATAATTGTCTTGGAGACTTAACTGTTGCATATGCTTACCTTTTCTAACTCTTTCTGAACTTTGGCTGGGTGGTTCAACTCAGCTGTTCTCTTTCAACCGCCTCTCCAAGCTGACTCATTCAAACTAGCTTCTCTCAGCTTCTGAATGAATTGTTCTGCTTGGCATCAAACTAACTCTAGCAGTCTCTTCTAATATTCCAGTTCCTTCTTATTCTCTAGTTTTTTTTTTTTTTTTTTTTTTTTAGCTTGTTCTTTCTACCACCTGTGTCTGTAAAACTGTCCAGGTAAAATTGCCTCCTTCACGAACTGAACTGTCAGGAACTGAACTCCACTGCACTGCTTCTCAACTGACTCCTAACTGACTGCCTGACTCTTAAAGAAATGATCTCTTAAGTTGCCTCTACTTTCCTGTGCTATTCTCAAAAGTGTTGGATGTATCCTATCTCTGACTCATTCTGTCAAATCTTTCTCTGCTTCATAACTTTGTCTGCCCCTCAAATATACTTTCAAACATGGGCTCTTCCTTTTAAAAACTCACTTTACCTTTCTTGTTTGGGATTAAAGGTATGTACTAAGGGTGTGTTTGTAGTCCAGACAGAGGGATAAAAGGTGTGTCATTCTAGGTAGATAATATAGACCTGGAAGTTCTGTAGATGTGTTCCCTTGACAGAAAAGTCATATTACTGGGTTAAAATTGCACTACATTCAACTCATAAAGATGGAAGAGGCAATAGCTAAGAGACACTTGGTGGTTTATCAAATAAGAGTAATGGAAGGTCAGAGAAATAGCCTGAAAATACTTTTGGCATTTTGATAATGTTGACCTGGTATTACAAAAGTTTCTTGATAGATATTTATAATAATACTGAATAATTCACATACATCTTTGAATTTACTCTAACAAAAAGCCTCTTTTATAGAAAAATTTTAATTTAAATCCATAGTAGCTATATTTTTATGTCACAACTACTACTAATTTACCAAGACAAACTATTTATAACCACATGCGACTGTCCATTGGCAGAAGCCACTTGATGACATATGAGAATGTGTTGAATTATTTGATATGATAATAAATATAAAGCAAATTTCAAGTTTTTGTATAATCTGTGAAACATTATTTGTATAAGATTAAATAAATTACCCTTGTCTGACCCCAAACCAGAAAAAAATTCATAAAGAGAGATATTTCCCCCTGAGAACTATGAACAAAACACAGATTTTACCTCAAAAAGAAAAAAAATGCATTCGTTTATCATCCTCCCTAAAACAGAAACAATTTTAACAAGCATAATGATTTTATGATCATTTAAGGAAAGGAAAGAACATTAATTATCATAATTGATACCAGTTAGCCTAAAACCAGTCAAGAGCTTAAGAGGTAGCTGCACTCCAGTTGTGACCCAGTCTTTTTAGTAGAGAACTTTAACTCTTAACAGTTTTATCTTCCTTGTCTCATATAACCTCTTTCAATATTGTCTAATGTAGGATCTAGAGTCTTCATATATCTCCTATTCATTAGTCTTTAATGGCATTTCCAGCACACAAAATATTGCCCCATTTCACTATTCTCACATACACTCATAATTCCATTGCACTCAAAAAGTAGAAATTTCTTGGTGAATCTGCATTTTGGTATCTGTTGAGTATCTCCTAGAAAACAGCACATATACATATGCTTAATTAAGTATAATATTTATAGTCCTGATGTTCTATAGCCTTACAAAATTGTTCTTCTTAATATGTGTATTTCTGTGTAAAGTCAAGTTAGAAGAAGCTAAGTAACTTACCATGAGTTACACAGATAATAAAATGATTAAACAAATGTTTAAGTCCCAAAATTTAGACTGAAAAAAATCACCACTTTTTATATTATAAAAGTTGCTATGATATTTAGATCAGTAAAATCAACACAACTTTGAAATTTCATGGAAACACAAATTTATGTACCTTAGATCAGACCTGCTTACTGAGATAGTGTCAGAGATTAACTCAAAAATCTGCCTTAGTAAGCCTTTCAGGGTATTTCTGTGGAAGCTGAAGTTTGAGATTCTGTTTTCACACTATGATTCTATTTTAAAATGTTTCATATTTTAATTAAAATACAATAAAATAATTTACTCCACTCCATTTCCTCCCTCCACCTCCTCCAATATCCTCCCCAAAACACTTCCGATACTCACCACTCCTTCTCAAATTAATGGTCTCTTTTTTATTATTATTGTTACATATATGACTATATAAACATATAAATAATAAATAAAAATTGCTACATCATTTTTACTAATTATTCTCGGTATATAATGTCATTGCTGACCACTTGATATTAGATAATCAATTAGGGGCTCATTCCAGAAAGACTAATTCTCTCACTCTCAGTAGTCATTATGGCCTATAGTTGTTTGCCTAGGTGTGGAGCCTCATAAGATCTCATCCTTTCATGTTAGCATGTTTATTGGTGTTTGTCATTGTTCAAGTTTTGTTTAGGTAGCAATATTGTTGAAGTATCATAGGTTTAATTTCTTTTTTTCTCTGTCATTTCTAGGAAACACGATCTAGCAGACTTTCTGATACTTTGGCTCTTAAAATATTTCTGTTCACTTTTCCAAAATATTCCCTGAGCCTTAAGTGCAAGAGTTGTGCTTTAAATGGTCCTGCTGGAGCTGGAAATTCAAAAAAACCAATTGATGTCTGCATTTTGACCAGTTGTGGTTTTTTGCGATGGTCTCCATTTGCTGCAAGGTGAAGCTATGATGAGAGACCAGAGATACACTTATCTGTGAGTATAATTTGAATGCGTGCTGGTCTGGTAAAATGGACATAGATGGCTCTTTGAAATCCACAAACTCAGTAGTCCTGGGTAGTCAGCCAAGTTTTTATTACCAGGCATAACATCACTCCTGCTGAGTAAGGCTCATGTTCACTTGACAGCTGTTGGTTATCACCAAAATATTATTGCCACTAATTGTACCCTTGGGGATTTCTTATGCTGGTAATTGTTGTGGCTCATAAGTGTCACAGCTGGGTAGGACTAACAATTGATTCTGTCCCTTGGCAGCTTGCATAGTGCCTTATGGCACTATAAATGCTAGATCTCAGGAAAAGGGTTTTTGGTTCAGAATCAGCTTCAATATTCTGAATCCAGTGTCTCAAATGTATTTATTATTATTATTGTTATTATTATTACTGTTATTTTTTTACAGTTTATTCACTTTGTATCCAAATTGTAGTCCCTCCTTCATCTCTTCCTAGTCTCTCTCTCTCTTTTGCTGTTAATGCTCTGTCCCTTTTTCCCTAGTCCACTGATAGGGGAAGTCCTCCTCCCCTATTGGCTGACCCTAATCTATCAGGCCCCATCAGGAAAAACTGCCTAGATCCTCTTCCTCTGTGTGCTGGCTAGGGCACCCCACCAGGGAGAAGTGATCAAGGAGCAGGTAACCAAGTTCATGTCAGAGACTGACTCTCCTCTTACTTGGGAACTCACATGGAGACTGAGCTATCTATGTGCTACATCTGAGCAGGAAGTGTAGGTCCTATCTAAGTATGGTCTTTGGTTTATGCATCAGTCTCTGCAATCCCGTGCTGACCCTGCTTTTTTTGGCTTTGTTGGCCCCCTGTGTGGTTCCTGTCCCCTCCATATCCTTTAATATCCCCCTTCTTCTCAGACTCCCAGTGCTGTGCCCTAACGAAGCTAAACAACAAGGAAGACCCTAGGGAAGAGTTTTAATTCTCACTCAGAAGGGAAAACAGGATAGATACTGGAAGTGGTAGAAGAGAGGGAACAGGACTGGAGCCTAACCACATATGTCTTCTAAAAGACTCCACCCAGAAGGGTATCAAAGCAGATGCTGATCATCACAGCCAAATTTTAAACAGAACACAGGGTGTCTTATGTATTTCTTTAAACAGAGAGGCTTTATCTTCAACCTTTGAGAAGCAACCAAGGCAACAGCAGTAACTTCTATTTATTTGAATGATGCCTTGAATTATACTGATCAACAACTTGAAAGGAGGTCTAACATACCTGGTACTGGGGTTTTGTTAGTCTATGATTCTCATCATAAACATTGTCAGCATAAGGGGAATAACTAACTTCATTTGAGACATATATGTAATTTTAGGTAAATATAAAATAAGAGGATTCCTGAGGGCTTTTGCAAGTAACCTTAGTGATATTTGCCCCTCTTCTTTTCCTTTCCATTTGTATTATTTTAAGGTCCCTATTGCTGTGCTAAACACTATGACCAAATAATAATAAATAAATAATAAATAATAAAAAATAATAAATAAAATTGAGGAATAATATATTTTTGTTTAGCTTACAACTCAATATCAAAGCCCATCACCAAAGAAAGTCTCCCATCCAAATATATCTGGGCACAGGGGTCTTTTCTGAGACTGATTCCCCAACCAAGGACCATATATGGATATAACCCAGAACCTCTGCTCCAATGTAGCCCATGGCAGGTCAGTATCCAAGTGGGTTTCCTAGTAAGGGGAACAGGGACTGTCTTTGACATGAACTCAGTGGCTGGCTCTTTGACCTCTCCCACCTCAAGTGAAAAGCAGCCTTGCTAGGCCACGAGGAGGCCATTGCAGCCAGTCCTGATGAGACCTAATAAGCTAAGGTCAGATGGAAAGCAAGGAGGATCCCCCATATCGGTGGATTTAGAGTGGGGCAGGGAAGAGATGAGTGAAGGAGGGTGGGAATGGGAGGACATTGAAAAAATAACTGAAGCAAAAACAAGGGAAGAACACTGCTGATTTGCTCCACCTCGGTTGTTCAGTGTATATAGTAAATTATTCTATATCCCAGGACCAAGTTCCAGAGGTGCCACCATTCAAAATGGCCTTGTCAATCCCACTTCAATAACTAATTAGGAAAATGACCCACAAGCTTACTTAGAAGCCAATCTTACAGTGGTATTTTCTCAAATGAGGTCCCTTTTCCAAATAAGTCTAACTGGTGTCAATGTTATAAAATGTCAACCAGAAAAACTGACCCCTTTTCAGCTTGACACAAAATCACATCACTATTCATGTCTTGCACATCACTTTCCTTTATTTTTATCCCCAAGATATCATATTAATACCACAATAATACAGCAATACAATATAACTTTAAAGTCTTAACAGTCTTTAAAATTTCAATAATTTAAGAGTTAATTCTCTTTAAAGATGTCCAAGATTTTCTTCAAATTTCAAGGCCTCTCTAACTACACAAAGTCTCTGTAAACTTTCATAATATTTCTAAAATTCTAAAATCACCTAACTGTGGCTCCTGAAACAAACAAACAAACAAACAAACAAAACCCACAAAGTTACACACTGCTTATTTCAAAAGGTAATAGCCTGGTAAAATTTACAATAAAATAACAAACAGAAAACAAAACAAACAAAATCGTCCAGTAGTGTACAAAAACTTGGTGGCAGACATCTGGAGTGTATTCAAAATTTTCTGGGCTACAAACAGCCTAGGCAGTTCCACTTTTATTGCTATGTATTCCATAGTTTAAGCAGCTTGTCTTGTAGGATCAGACAGGCTCCAATGTACACCAGCTGCTCTCCTTGGTGATTAACCCACAGTACTGGCATCTCTAAAATACTGAGTTCTCTGATGTAATTGATCAATAATAGCCTTTCATGCTGATGAGAACCACTGCTTTTTTTTTAATTTCAAAATATTTAATGGCCTCCAATAACATCTTTAGGGTCTCCCAAACTTCCTTCTGAATTTTTACAAGCCGGATTTCCATGATCTGCACTGCTCTGAGTGTTAGCTTTTAAGTTTCCACAATGCATTAAACTTAAAACATTGCTTGAGTTTTCCAATCTAAAGTCCCAAAGTCTTTCCAAAATCTACCAAAAGGGTAAGTTTTGTCAGAGCAATATGTCATAAAACCTGGTACCAGTTTCTATTTTAGTCAAATTTCTATTGCTGTGATAAAACAACAAGAATGAAAACAGCTTGAGGAGGAAAGAGTTCATTTCTGTTTACAATTCTAGGCAACAATCACTGCTGAAGGAAGTTAAAGCAGGAACTCAAGCCAGGAACCTGAAGGGAAGAAGTAAGGTCAAAGCCATGGGAATCTGCTGCTTACTCCTTTGCTGTCTGTGCTTGCTCAACCTACCTTTTTATACAGTTCAGGACCACAGGCCCAAGGTTGGCATCATCCACAATGGAATGTACCCTGCAATGTCAATCATTAATCAAGAAAATGGCCTACACACTTGCCTACAAGTCAGTCTTATGGAGATATTTTCTCCATTGACAGTCCTTCATCCAACATTACTCTAATTTGTATCAAGTAGAAAAAACAATTTGGAACAATCCTCGTCCACTTCCTTCTACACTTTAAATGAAAAAAATGTTTTTTATTTAGAAATATATTCATACAATATATTTTGATTATATTCTTTCCAATCCTCCAACTCCTCCCAGAGCCTCCCACCACCCTACCCAATAAATTCATGTTCTTTCTCTCTCAAAAAAAGGAGAACAAAATCAAAGGTCTGCACACGAGTACACATAACTTTAACCATCTGGCATTTGACCACAGACCTAATCACCCAACACAAAACATTGCAACTACCAGAAGAAAACATACATAGTATCCTATGTGCTATAAGTTTAGGAAGGACTGTCTGAATTAAAATTAACCTGCACAAGAATTAGGGACAACAACTGGCAATTGTAAAGAAGCAATCAATGCAGTGAAGAGAAAGCCCACAGAACAAGAAGGAATCCTTACAAGATACATATTTAGCAGAGAATACATATTCAAAATACATAAAGAACACACCATACAAAGAGTCAGGGAAATGAAGAAGTCATTTGAAAAATTGGCATGAGCCAGAACAGAGAGTTCTCACAAGAAAAAAAAAATAGCTAGGAAAATCTCAAAAATGTTTACTATTCATAAATAGAAAAAAAATGAAAAAGAAATTTTGCAATTTCATTTTACACCAGTCAAACTGGGAAAGATCAACAAAACAACCAACAACCAATGCCTTTGGGGAGGTTGGAAAAGTGTAATTCTCATTTGATATTGGAATTGCAAACTGCTTCAGACTTGCTTAAAGCAGTGTGAAAATTTATTAAACATTTAAAAATGAATCTCTACAATATGGCCAGTTATACCAATAAGTGGTACATGCTCAAAGGATTTCACCTCATTCTCCTGCTTAGCCATATAAATTGCCAACCTATTCAGAATTAGTAAAAAAAGAAACAATCCAAATTTCCTTCAATGAATGAAAATATTATACACAGACACTATGGAATACTATTACAACTGTCGAGAAATATGACATCATGATATTTGCAGGAAAATTGATGGAATTAGAAAAGATCATTTTAAGGGAGATAACCAAGCACCAGAAAGATAAACCTCACATGTTCGTTCTAATCAGATGTAAGTAAATATTCTGGAGTATACAAAACAAAACCAAAAAAGAGTAAGGTTAAAAAATAATAATTTCAAGTGTGGAAAGTGGATTGGGAGCAATGAAAAAGAGCATGGAAGAATACAAATGATCTGATATGAGAAATGGGAAAAAAAGAGGGTGCACTGATTAGAAAAGGGAAAGAGAAAAATACAGAAAGAAGGAGAGTAAAATAACGTGAAGGATGTCTGGAAAAGCCATACTGTTAGCTCTAATTTATATACACACATACAGAGACTTACATGTATAATAGGTATTTTAGGTTGATAATTACATATATTTACAATTCAATGCTCCCTAAAAGAGCCAAAGACCACTAATAAAAACTCCAACAGGAGAAATCAAATCCTTCTCTTGTACTGTTAGTCATGTTTTTCCAAGAGATTCCCAAAATATTACAGGCTGTTGTTATTGCACTTGGTTGCCCCCAGAGGTAGAAGGTAAGAACCTTTCCCTGATGACACCATGCACATCGCCCAGAGTCCCTTTATCTTAAAATGACCTGAAAGCTCCTCTTAAAATACTAGCTTTTGTGGTACCAGCAGGTACCATGCAAGCTTCTATAGGAGTGAAACAACCAACAATCCCACCCAAGTGAGATGCCTATGAATCAAATCAAAGGCCAACATGGCATAACCCTTAAGGTACAGTTATGGAGCACAGATCTTGGTGGTAGCCATCAGCTCTCTAATTGTACTTAAAACCAGCTTAACCAGAGAGAAATAATGTTTGGCATTGGAAACCTAGCCAACTAACCAGGGCCAGTGAAGTCATGAATCTTGCAGAACTTACAACTGCCAATTTACTAAAACAATGTAACTCCTAATTGCATTTTAAATATTTGTTGTTATTCTGACACATAAGTGTAGTCTGTTTTTTTGTTTGTTTGTTTGTTTTTGTTTTATAAAAATCCTAAACATTCAATTTTACCAATAAAGATTCAGGAGTGAGATACTAGGGTGAAAGTCTACTAGCTCTGAGAAGCAAAGAAAGAAACTAGCTGACCTTCCTACTCAGGTGACATCCCAGAAAAAGAAAAAAAAAGCTGTTTCTCCTTAACTACATTGTCTTAAAAACCCTTCAAACTGAATGTCTGCCCTTTCTTCTTACTGTGTGTCTATCATTCCTCTAGCATTTTCACGTTCTATGTTATTTTTCCTACGTTCACTCCCTCTCAACTGGTTGCTTGCTCCATTTCTTGACCTATGGTTGAATTTATTAAATCCTGTTTACCGAAAACTCTGGGATTAAAGATGTGTGTTTAGGCTTAACCACACCACAGCTACCTATTTACAATAAAAAAAAAAGTTCTTGGATTAAAGGTGTATCCTAGGGCTGAGCCATACCACAACTAGAAACAAGTTATTTCAGTACACAGTCTAGGTTCACGGTGTGATCAAATATCCTGCAACAGAAGTCCTGAGCTATCATCAAGGAAGCTTTACTTTTGCGCTGACAGAAGCTGTTACAGAAATCTACAATAATAAAAGTCAGAGTTGTAGAACTCAGTCCCAATGTATGCATCTACAACACAACTCCTACACCTAAAGCTCAGAGATCATTGCAAAAGAGGGAACAGAAAAATTGTTAAGTGCCAGAGGAATTGGAAGTTTTCTGTGAGACTATCTCTCCTATGAATTTCTGAAGCTATACCTCTAAATTCTTACCAACATACTATCTAAACACAAACTGTACAAGAACAACACAATATATGCAGTAATGTGGACAAGGGAAACTCAGGCATCCCCAAGCATACAGAGAACTAAAAACAATTAAAGAATCAGGGATATGGGAGAAATAGTCTTCCCTAAGAAAGAGAACACCAATTGGTTACCCAACATCAAATAATCAGTCTTAAATATATATGTACAAATAACAATTAGCACAATACACACTCAGCATGTTGTTCTTATGTTTTTAGGAATATAGACATAATTATATACATCAACAATTAATGAAATGAGGTCACGGATTTGAAATAGAGGAAGGAGGGATATACTGGAAAGTTTGGAGTGGGAAAAGAGAAGAGGAAATTATATAATTATATTATAATGTCAAAAATCAATAGAACAACTTATAATATAGTGATATATTATTGTTTCTTGGTTCCATTTGTTTGGAATACCCTTTTCCATCCTTTAAGCCTAAGGCAGTCTTTATCCTTGATGATGAGGTTTTTTTATGCAACAGAAAAATCGATCCTATTTTCAAATCCAATCCCCTCAACCCCTACAACCTTAGGTAGGAGATTAAGAGACAAAGGCCTATAGTTCCCTTTTATATAATTCTTGCTGATCAGGATCGATGGATCCTTTGGAGGTTACCAGAATCGATCCTCAGGATACCAGCAGTCCAGCTCAAAGGCCAAAACAGAGTAGTAACACAAAGTCAGCAAAAGCCACAATACCAAGTTAGATTGCCTGGAGAAACACTCTGGAATGTTTCTCTCTGGTAATCAAGTGTCAAAGCACAAAGATCAGCACAGTGATGTTGATCCAAAAGCAATGTCCTTCCTGACCTCTATATATCTCCTTTTCTCAGAGTCCACCCACGGATGTTCTCAGCTGGCCAAAGTCATGCCCATTGCATGAGAGAGTTCACAGAAAAACATCATGTGCCCTCTCACAAACCGACCTACAGTAAAACATCACCTTCTCAGCTTGCAGCAAAACATCACATGACAAAACTAAGTCTTCAAGGAAACCAGAAAATTCCACTTCAGTTTTTGTTTTTCTTTTTTTTAATCTTTATTTTTATGTATAAGTGTGTTTTGTTTGCATGTATTTCTGTGTACTATGTGTGTACCTGGGGCCAACAGAAACCAAGAGGGGGATATCTAACTCCTTATTAATGGATTTATAGAAAGTTGTAAGACAATATGTAGTTCCTGAGAACCAAACTCTGGTCCTCTAGAAGAGCAGCAAGACCACTTAAATAATAAGCCATCTCTCTAGCTTCATCAATGCACTGCAAACACTTTCATCACTGAGTCATCTCCTGTGTTCCAAGAATGTATGTTTTATTGAATCTTGTATTCTCAGCACTACAATATTGATAAGAGTTCTGTGTTGTTCTTCCCTTAAGTAAAACAATATGAATTTAAAAGACAGCTCCACTAACATATTATACCCCTGACATTTTCCTTATTATTTAAAAGTAACATGAAGAAGTAGGGCATACTATCATTTGAATCTGAGTGGAGTTGCTCCTTTTGTGAGAACAAACCTATGTCACACCTGAAAATAAGTTGTAAGAGAAATATGGCTTCTTTTAAATGACAATTTTGTGATAGTATCTCTTGGAAGTAACCATCATGCTGCAAAGTAACCAAGCTGACCTTCCTTCTCAGCCCAGGTCTGGATAGAAAAGACAAAGTCTCACTAGCTCAACTGACAGCCCAGGAGAAAAAGACCAAAAACCTAAGGCCAAAAGCTTACTAGCTCAAAGCCCCAAAAGCCAGGAGCTGAGATGCTGATGCCAAAGCTAAAGCCAAAGATTAAGCTACAGGCTCTTTCTGTTTCTACAGGCTGTCTTAAATACCCCTCAACTCCTTTAGGACTACAAATTTTAGTATGTTTATTCTATATTATATGGCTAATATCCACTTATAAGTGAATATATACCACATTTGTCTTTCTGTTTCTGGGTTACCTCACTCAGGATGATCTTTTCTAGTTATATCTATTTGCCTGCATATTTTATGATTCCCTTGTTTTTAATTGAGGAGTAGTAATCCATTGTGCAAATTGCCACAATTTCTGTATCCATTTCTCCCTTGAAGGACATTTAGGTTGTTTCCAGATTCTGGCTACTACAAATAAAGTTTCTAGGAACATAGTTGAGAAAATGTCCTTACTGAACGGTGGGGTGTCTTTTGGGTTTATACCTAATAGCTTTGTAGCTGCATCTTGAGGTAACATCCTAATTTTCTGAGATAGCTCACATTGATTTCCAAAGAAACTATACAACCTGAAGAACCCTAAGGAAGAGGCTGAAACATCACTCAGAAGGGTAAACGGGCTAGGCATCTTAAGTAGGAGAAGACAAAGAACAGGGCAGGAGCTTCCTCAGGGGATCTCTGATAAGCCTCTACCCACCAAGGTATCTAAGGAGACACTGAGACTCAAAGCCCAACTTTGGGCAGAGTGATGGACACATTATGGAAGAAGAGAGAGATAGAAAGATGTGAAGGAGATAGGACTTCCACCAGGAGACCAACAGAGCCAAAAAATCCTAGGCCCAGAGAGTCCTGCAGATACTGATACTCCAACCAAGGACCATGCATGGAGGGGACCTAGACATTCTGCTCAGAGGAAGCCCATAGGTGATTTAAATTTCAAGTGGGTTCCCTAATAAAGAGGATAGGGACTGTCTTTGACATGTACTCAGTGGCTGCCTCTTTGATCACCTCCGCTGGAGGTTACAGCCTTGTCAGACCACATAGGAAGAGGATGCAGCCAGCCTTGATGAAACCTGATAGGCTAGGGTCAGGGAAGGTGGTCCTCTCCTATCAGGGAATTATGGAAAGGGCATAGGGGTAGAAGGAGGTGATAAGGATGGGGTCTACAGTGGTTATACAAAGTGAATAAATTGTGAATAAGGTGAATAAATAAATTAATTTAAAAAATCCCTTAATCTCAAAATCCCTCCTACTCTTTAATCCCTGATGGTTTCTTGCTCTGCCTATTGACCTAGGGTTAATTTATTAAATCTGATGTACAGAAAGCTCTTGGATTAAAGGTGTGTGCTAGGGCTGGCTGAACACACCATAATCACCTGCTTACAATAAACATTGAGTTCTTGGATTAAGGTGTGTGATAGGGCTCACACTCAACAAACAAGAAACAGGTTTTACACTACACTATCTGGGATTCAAAATGATACAAAATATCCTCTCAACAATGATTAGTAGCTTTGCTGATCATAATAGTTTGGGTAGGCATGATTGTTATTTCAGACTTTGAAGAACATCTGTGCAAAACCTTTTGTATTTGAGAGTCTCCTTGAAAAATAATGGCTCAATTTTTATCTGTTTCTTGGACTTATTTTCTTGCAGTTTTAGATATCTTTTCTTTTTCTGCTTTTTTAGTGTTTTGATTATTATTTTTCAATTTTGATATTATTACAGTTTATTCACTTTGTATCCAGGCTGTCCCCCCATCCTCTCCTCCCAATCCTACTCCCTTTCCTCTTCTCCCCTTATGTGCTTCCCCCAGTCCCCTGATAGGGAAGGACCTCCACCCCTTCTATCTGACCCTAAACTATCAGTTTTCATCAGGCCTGGATGCACTGTCTTCCTCTGTGGCCTGGCAAGGCTGCACCTACCAGGGAGAGATGATCAAGGAGCCTGCAACGGAGTTCATGGCAGAGACAGCCCCTGTATCCCTTACTAGGAAACCTATTTTGAGACTGAAACATGAAGAGGACCTAAACATGTGCCTGACCTGGGTTTAAACTTTCTCTACACTTATTATTCACAGATTTGTTTTTGTTTCAAAATAGGTTTCTATGGGCTACATCTGAGCAGAATTTTAGGTCCTCTTCATGTATGGTCCTTGGTTGGGGTATCAGTCTCCACAGTTTTGTTTTGTTTTGCTTTGTTTTTGCTCTTTTTTGATCTTTTTGTGGAGCTCCTGTCCCCTCCAGGTCTTTCTAGCTCCCACTTCTTTCATAAAATTCCATGTATTCTGCCCAAAGTTTCGTTATGAGTTTCAGCGTCTGTTTCAAACCTTGATCAGTAGAGTCTTTCAGAGGCCATCTATGGTAGGTTCCTGTCCTGTTCCCTGTCTTCCCCTGTTTCCCATGTCTATCATATGTTCCCTTCTGAATGAGGATTGAACATCTTCCCTAGGGTCTTCTTTGTTGTTTAGCCTCTTTAGGAGTATAGATTTTAGTATGTTTATCCTTTGTTATATGTCTAATATCCACTTATGAGTGAGTATATACCATGTGTGTCTTCCTGCTTCTTGGTAACCTCACACAAGATGATCTGTTCTAGTTCCCACCATTTGCCTATAAATTTCATGATTTCCTTGTTTTTAATAGCTGAGTAGTATTCTGTTGTGTAAATGTACCTATTCATCTGGTACTCACCTAAGTTGTTTCCAGATTCTGGCTATTATGAGTAAAGCTTCTATGAACATGTTTGAGCAAATGTCCTAGTTGTATAGTTGAGCCTCTTTCTGATACATGCATAGCAGTGGAATAATTTAATCTTACGGTAGCACTTTGCCTTTTATGTGTCATGGAGTACTTCATTTTTGGTCATGTCTATTTGGTGTTCTATATGTTTCCTTTACCTTTTTAGGTACCTTTGCCTTTAGATAAGTGATAGTTTCTTCTATAATATTTTTAAAGAAGAAATTATGTGCCTGACCTGGGTTTAAACTTTCTCTACACTTATTATTCACAGATTTGTTTTTGTTTCAAAGTGTCCAAGATTTCCTGGATATTTTGTGTCTGACCATTTAACATTTTGATTGACTTGAGTATCTTTTTATTTCACATTGTCTTCAAGATCTGAAATGGTCTCTCTATGTATGTATGTATGTATGTATGTACTTTTTAGCCTGTTGGTGAGGCTTAGATCTGAGATTTTTATCTGGCTCCCTGAGATTTTCCTTAAATTTGTTTCAATTTGGCTTTTCTTCTCTTTTTTTATTGGCTATTTCTTTGCTAAATTCTACTTTCATATCTTGAATTCTTTTCATCATTTCATTATTAAACTGTTTGTATTTTTGCAATCTTCATGAAGGCACTTATTGTCATCCTTTTAAAGGTCCCTGAGAATGTTTGTAATGGCTATTTTGAATTCCTTGTCTTGTGCTTTAGCTAAAATGGTTTTCTATGGGCCTATTATAATGTGTTTGCTGTCTTCTGAATGGAATGATGTTGGGGTTGGTCTAGTGCTATCTATTCTAATGTTAACTGCTTTCCCCCACTGAGGTCTGCTTGCTCTTCTTCAGCAATCAGACAATTACTCAAAATGACACTGTAAACCTTGACTCTCTATTTGACCAATAAAATGCTGGCACTCCTGAGCAAGGTGGATAGGGCAGGTATGGCCAAGGTTGAAGTGCTTTGGGGAAAGGAGAGGATCATGGGAAGGAGAAAAGTGAAAGTAGAGTTGTCATGGGGTAGAAAGTTAAGCATGTGGGCTCAGAAGAAGGACTCTGAGAATGACATAGAAAGGAATGGCCCAGAATAAAATATAAGCAAGTACTTTGAGTTTATGGATGAAAGATAGTCCAAATAGTAATGGTTAAAGCAGATGGGATGGGATGGGAGCTGGGAAATAATGGAATATCTTAGGTAGAATTATTACACAGCTCAAAGTGAAATAAGGCAAATCTAAAATCTAACAAATATCTGTGTCTTTATTTTTCATGATAAAGGGTTTGATAACACAGCTGTGACAATCATAGGGCTAAGAATAAACATTATTAGCATGATATTACAATATAACTAGTATAACTTTTAAAATTACTACAACAGAACATGTTGCCTTGCTTCTTTGTGTTTGTGATGTGGGTTCTAAACATTTATATTTATGATGTTTGAGGTGTTTCTTCATGTAAATATATGGTTTCACATTTGCTGAGTAGATATTCCAGTTTTTGATTGCCTGTTGCCCCATTGTAGTGCCTAGGTAAGTCTGTTGGTTATGAGGTCCCTGATAGACTGTCACTTTGAGAATCAGTGGAAAAATCACTAAATAGTGAGGAAACAGAAGAAAAAGCTTAAGGAAGTTGTTAAAGTCCCAATGTGATGAAGGTGGCTGGGAGGAAGGGTGCAAGCTCATAGGCATAAGCTATTCTAAGCTGTTCCTGGTGAGAACAGGAAGGATAAGAAGAGGGAGTTCATGAGTACCTTTCTGGGGCCCAGTCAAGTGTGATGGCTATGGAGTCTCAGAGAGTTGTTCCTCACGTCATTTGGGAGTCAAAGAAATGGAAATAGGCTCTAAGAAAAAGCGATCTAAGCCAGAATGTCAGCCCTGGAAGAGATAAGTGTATGGGTTCAGCTTGCCAAGATAGGTCACCATGTGGAGAACACAGCCAAAGAGGATGACAGAGAAATATCTCCAGGAAATCAAAGAATTGGATCCCAGGAACTGGTAGATGAATTCTAGGAAAAAAGAAAGGGTAGATATTTCCCATGTCATTGTGGTTGGCTCTGAGGCAGGGCTCTATCCGTGATTGGGTCACTCCTGTAGTATTTGAGGTCTACATATTTCAGAGCATACTTGGAGTTGGCAGAAGCCTTCTTCAACAGCCTAGTGTATCCTGTGATTTCAGGCACCACATAGATCTTAATGGCCATCAGTATGGGGCAGAACAGGAAGGCAGGGTTTTTTGGCTGTTCTCCATCACCAGACCCAAGGAAGGCATCTTAGGAGCTCAGGAGCCAGCCTTCCCGAGCTTCAACTCCCACACAAGCAGCTGTGGTAAGACCAAAAAGAAAATTAATGACAATTAAAGCACTACATATGCATATTTAGAAATTTGATATTGAAACCCATTAATTTCTATATTTAATATTAGTTAAGTATCATGAAACAAAGAGTCGTTCATATATTTGAATGAATTTTTATATCTTAATTTATAAGTTTTATTCTATATAATAAATATACTCGGGTCATTCAATTCCCATTTAAAAGCTTTATTCTGAATACACTCCATTTCCAGTTTCCCACCAATGGACATATTCTCATTTGTTTCCATAAGTGCCTATCAAAGTATGCAACCAAATTTAACTGTGAAACCTCAAATGGACTCTCTGGCACAAAGCCATTATTGCTTCCTCAATTCCAGCGGTCTATACTTCTGTTATAGAATTTCTTGTTGTTAAAAATGACTTTTTCTGATCACATCATAATTACATGCACATAAATGCATAGATATATAAATGATGCATCTGTCATGAGATTCTTAGCATGCATATATTTAAAAGATTTTGCATCGTTTATGATGTTCTATTTCGTTGTCTTTGTTGTAACCTATAAGGTCCACATAGTCAAACAACTTAATATTTGTATTCTATATTTCCATCTGTTTACTGTCCACTCTACCTCCAATGTAAATCATCACGAAGTATAAATTTTATATATGTGTATATATATTTAATATATTTAATAGATAATAGATAAAATGAAGAATTATCTTGTAATTATTTAACAGTGCATTTTATTCATGCTGATGTACAACTGCCAAATATTCATCAACTAATAATCCAAACATGAATTTGTATCTTTGTATTATTTTTTTGTTTCCTCCCAAGTATCCTTTCTTTCCCTCCTGTCTATTCTTTTCTATACCTTCCTACTTCCCTAATAGGAAAAAAAGAGAAGATTTTAAATGTGCTTGTCTCAAAGTAATGATACATTTTGGAAATAATATATGCTAATTTAATTTATTTCATCATCCTTCAATGTGTTTATTACTGTATCACATTGTATCTTAGAAATATATAAAATATTATTTGCCAGACTAAATTTCAGCAAAAAAGAAAAGTAACGAGGGCAATAATAGCATTAAATTTAATGGATGTATACATCTCTGCCAGAAAGGTTGAGGTTTTCATCATTAATAAAATAAAAAAGTCATAAGACAAATTAAGAAGACAAGTTTAGACACAAAAATACCGCCATCACAATTATTATAGTCAATCAGAAGTAATTTTTAATAACTCCTGAAGAATAACAGTATATTTCTATTGTAATTTAAAAACTCACACTAGAATTTTAGTCAGGGTCCATCCTTGTTTTCTTTTCTAATTTTCACTTTCCTTAGATATGTGTCTTATGACTAGAATATTTTTAACTTCCCAGCCTTATTGGGAATTTACATTTCAGTAAATTTTGCACTTTTATTTTATATTTTATTATTTGTTTTCCCCAACTCTTCCAAGATGCTCCCCACATTTCTACCTCTTCAAATTCATATTCTCTGCCTTTCAAAAAAGGAAAGGTAAAGAAAAGCAAAAAAATTGAAATTAAAACAAACAAGTAAAATAAAAACAAAAAGAAAAATAAAACAGTAAGACAATAAATACCAAAACAAAATAAAAAGGGCACAAACAAAGAAAACAATGACAAGAAAACGTGGAGTCTGTTTTGTGTTAGCCAACTCCTCCTGGGCATAGGGCCTACTATGGTGTGTGGCTTTTATAGTCAGTCACACTCCTTTGAAGAAAACGTTTTTCTATCATTTATCAATTGCCAAAAAACTTCTTTAAAAGAGATTGGACTTTGTGTCCCCGTCTTCTTTTCTATGCTGATATTTTGTCTGACTTGAAGCTGTTCAGATTTTGTACATGTTGTCATTCTCTGTATGTATATCAGTCCTATGTATCAGATGTTGTTTCCTAGGAGTCAGTAATCCAAAACTGAAAAGACAAAACATTGGATGTTTTATATGTGGATATTAACTTTTAAGCTTTAGATAAGTATGTTTCAATTCAAAAGTTTCTCATTCTGAAAAATGTTCAAAACGATCTAACAACTCATGGGTAATACTTTTGATCATTTCTAAGAAAGGAATAAAATACAGCCTCTATACTCAAGTCTCTTATAAAACTGGAAATCTAAGGTTTTTCCTGTTTTGTTTTGTTTTGTTTCAGTATCAACAACATAATATTTTAAAATGCGCAGAAATTAGTGAATAAATGAAGATCTTACAAGTCTACAATTGAAGCTTTACTGAGCCCAAAATTTAGTTTTTCATACAAAGATGATCCTACCGAAGACGCCTGGTAATGGGGGATATGGAGCCTGAAATGGCCATCTTCTGTAACCAGGCCAAGCGTTCAATGGTAGAACTGAGACACTAACCCAGCCAGAAAACCTTTTACCTACATTTTGTTCTGTTTGCAAGATTTACTGGAGTAATGGTGGCATAAAACTTGTGGGAGTGGCCAACCATTGACTAGCCACCAGGGGAGGAAACCCATGCATGACACTGCCTTGATGGCCAGGAACCAGAAGCTTGATAGCCCAGAGACCTAGAATAAAACCAAACAAGACTGGCCAACAAAGTCAGTAAAATGATTCCCAATGATATTCTGCTATACTCATATATTCGTTCCTAGCTCAATAGTCATCAGAGAGGTTTCATTCAGAAACTGATCTGAGAAGATGCAGAGATCTACAGACAAACATTAGGTGGAGCTCAAGGAATTCTTTAGAAGAGAGGGAGGAATAATTGTAGGGGGCAGAAGGGTCAAGGACACAACACGTTAAGAACTCAGCCCACAGAATCAACTAAGCTCATAAGTTTATAGTGGCAGTTATGAAGCCTGTATGGGTCTGAGATAAGTCTTCTGCATATATATTATGGTGATGTCACTTCGTATTCTTGTGGGACTCTAACAGTGGGAGTTGCGGCATGTTGAGACCTTTTTCTTCTACTGGGTTGCCTTGTCCAACCTTGTTATACTGTGTTTCATTGATATCCCTGGGAGGCCTGTTCTCTTCTTAAGGGAAATGGAGGAATGGATCTTGGGGAGAAGAGATGTGGAGAAGGACTGGGAGGAGCTGAGAGAGTGGAAACTGCAATAGAGATGCACTGTATGAGAAAATAATAAACAAATAACTTCTTTTAAATTTCAATTAAATATTTAAAAATGAATACCTGCTTTTAATGTTTTCATTTGTGGATAGATATATAAGACAATATGGAAAACCTGTTTTAGGACAAAGTAACAGATATTAGTTAGATGGTAATATTGTCTATCTTCAAAGACACAGGATAAATTGTTCAAATGTATTTAGGAAGGTGTTAAAACAAGAGAACCAAGATAAGTAAATATATAAGAAAATATATTTCAAATGGTCCTGTGTATCATTAGCATTTATTTATTTTGGTAGGGGATAGTACCATGGTACTAATATGGAGACCATAAGACATTACTCTTTCCTTCTAGCATGTGGGTTTTAGAGATTTAACTCAGGACTTCAAGCTTGTTGGTAAATGATTTTTACCTGTTGAGCCATCTTGCCAGACAACATTGTATACGTCAATGGTATATATCATCTTATAAATTTTAACCTTGTCTTAATAATTAACTTTTCCCTTTAAACTTTTGAACTCTTCTAGGAACAGTCGTCCTGCATGCTGATGGTCTGTCTACCTTCAGTAACCACCAAAATGCCCACTCCATTTCATAGGGAATAGTAAAACTAAAGTTGAGTACTAATAGGTCAACACAGAAAGACACATCTTAATTGACTTGTGGAATAGATTTGGCAGACTATCTATTTGAGATCACACTAAACAGCAGGGTGGTGTACTGAGAAGAACAATGTCTACAGAGTCACAAGACTGGTCTTGCTTCTGTCTGGAAAAATTATGGGAGACCTGATAGTCACCTGGTAATTCATAATGGAATCTACTTATGCTCACAAAAAGAGAAAACATCCCTGCCATTGTGTCTCAAAGTCTTTTATGGATTAGAGTTTTTTTTTTTTGCAAGTATCTGAAGAGTTTATTACAAATAAAAAGGAAAGATAAATCCATTAAGAAATGACATGTAAATTATCAACAGGAAAAAAATGGCTTAAATGTAAAATAAAAAGTGGTTGGCCTTGGTAATAAGTTAAATTTCAAATCAAAAGAGGCAGACTATTTTTCACAGATCCAGTTATCAAAGATCAAACAATTTGAAACTACACAGTTGTCACAAAGGTGTGAGAAAACAGATATTTTAATGTTTCATTGATGGAAAAAAATTAATGCAATACCTTAAAAGAACAATTAATAATACCAGAAGAATAATTACTACATGTGAGTATAAATTTGACTTCAGGGATCACATCTGTCAGTTCTCACCAGAACACCCAAAATACACCTTCAGTTTAACTACCTGGGTTTCTTGTTGTTGTTATTTATTTCGAATACCTTTGATTTTATTATTCAAAAATATTTTTATTTTTTAATTTTTAAATTTTTATTAATTACAGTTTATTCACTTTGTATCCCCCCTGTATCTGCCTCCCTCATCCTCTCACAATTCCACCTTCCCTCTTCCCCACCTATGTCCCTCTCCCAGTCCACTGAAAAGGGGAGGTCCTCCTCCTCTTCCAAACCTAAGGAAGCTAATCAGGAAGGAAGACTCTGGCTAAGATGCTCAATCCCCATTCAGAAAGGCAAAGAGGATGGACATCAGAAGAGGGAGAAAACAGGGAACAAGACAGGAGCCTACCACAGAGGGCCTCTGAAAGACTCTACCCAGCAGGGTATCAAAGCAGATGGCAATTTTAACAGGGAATTTTAATGTGTAAAATTCCCTGTTTTAGACATTTTAATGTCTTTTTTTTTTTTTTTGCCTCATTTGTATCCACTTGATAAATGTTTTTTTTTTTTTTTTTACTTTTTTTTTATTTTATTTTATTTTTTTTTTATCAGTTACATTTTATTAACTCTGTATCCCAGCCGTGTCCCGATCCCTCATTCCCTGCTGAGACTCTTAACCAAACTTTGGGCAGAGTACAGGGAATCTTATGAAAGAAGTGGGAGAAAGTAAGACCTGGAGAGGCCAGGAGCTCCACAAGGACAGCAACAGATCCTAAAATTCTGGGCATAGGGGTCTTTTCTGAAACTGATCCTGAAGCCAAGGACCACTCATGGAGATGGCCTGGAACCCCTGCACAGAGGTAGCCTATGGCAGTTCAGTACCCAAGTGGCCTCCATGATAATGGAGACAGGGACTGTCTCTGACATGAACTGATTGGCCTGCTCTTTGATCACCTTCCCCCAGCAGGGAGCAGCCTTAGTAGGCCACAGAGGAAGACAGTGCAGCCACTACTGAGGAGACCTCATAGGCTAGGATCAGAGGGGTTAGAGTGCTTTAATCTCATGTATTTGATGCCATTGAATGTAGAAGGAAATTGACAATAACAAGGAAACAGTCAATTTTTATTAATTACTTTAATGGAACTTATGTTTACTGTGAATACTAATTTATAAAATGGTATATTTTTATAATTTTCTGTTATTTTCATCTTTTTTATTTACATGTATGTTATATGTATGTGTACATGCATTGTGCTTATCCATACGTGTGAGCATATCCATGCGGGGCACAAAGGTTGGTATTGATTATCTTTTCTACTCTTCATCTTATATTTTGAAACATCTTGCTGACCCAAGAGGTCACAGACCAGCTTGACTACCTGGCTGGGAAGTTCAAAGAATATATTTTGGTGCAGCTGGCTTTTTATATGGATTTCAGTAATCTCAGCTCAGGTCTTCATGGTATGCACACTTATTATCTCCTCAGCACAGTTATGTTGTTTTATTATCAAAATTTACTTTCACGTTACACAGAGGCAATGTACATAGTTTTCCAAAAGCAAACTATCTAAGGGGCTAGCCATGTTGAAAACTCAAATTATAAGGTAGTCAAGGAAGAACTTCCTCAACAATTTCAGTGTCTCAGAAAGTGTAATATTCTGTCTTCATGGGTAATGAATTATACTTCTGTAGACATTAGAGGAAGGATTATATTAAAAGAAAGGGCATAAGTAAAATTTAGATGAATCCTGGTTGCCAGGGACTACATGTCACACATATACAAAATGCCAAGGAATAGTAATTTCTAATGATTTTCTGTCTTAGCCTTGATGAAAAAAACAAGAACAATATTGAGAGAGAGAGAGAGAGGAGAAACATAACAGGAAATTGATTTCTGTGCAAACAAAAACAAAAAGTATATGTCCCTGTGGTCTAGATGAAGCCTGAAGATTATATACCACATGTAACAAAGGCAATTTTAACAGGGAATTTTAATGTCTAATTTAAGCAGGTGAAGTAAGCCACCATTGCTCTCAAACACTGATCAAACGAGGTGAAACTGTGGTTAGTCAGATTACTATCAAGTCCCTTAAGGGCTATATAATGAATATACACACACACCCGCACACACACACACACACACACACACACACACACACACACATCATTAAACTTTATTTTAAGGTGTTTATAACATTGTTTTGTGTGATTTTAAAGTACCAAAATATTATTATAGCTTATAAAATTATAATATCCCTGTGGAATGATAAAAGTGATTTGCAGTTTTCTATGAAATTCTGATATTCACAGTAAAACAAATGTTTTTGGCAATTGTATTCTGGATGTAAACTAACTGTTCCTCACTAGTATTTTTTTAGTATTTTCTTCACATTTATTTAGCAATTTATTAACTACTAGTTCGTATAAAAGTGCTGTTTTCCTAAAAAAGAGGTATTAGCAAGAAGCATGGTAATTTATTATTGAAATTAACATAAAATAATATGAAAAACAATAGCAGTATGGTAAATAATTACTAGGACTCCTAATGACAATGTGAAATAGGTATTATTATATCCTCTATTTTAAACTAGCATCTTGAGAGGAAATTAAAGTGCTTGTTCAAGGCCAAAAATGGATTTGAATGAGATCATTGAAAATTAGATCATTGATGTGAGATTAGAAAATTAGATCATAGCTCTGAATTTCTGGAGCTACAATAAGAATTCCAGTTCTAATATTTCATTTAGTCTTCAATAATTCTATCATTCAGTAATATAATGATTTTCTTTCTAGGTAGTCAAAAATTATAGAGATCCAGGATCTTCCACTGAGGATATCAAAGAAACGGGTTTCTTCCCCAGTCAGTCAATGTGACCTTATAATCAATGTGTTTAGTTCCTGTACTCAACTGATCTTGCAGTGGGAATAAGTACTTCAAATGATGGTGCAAAGAAATGTTGTAACCAGATTAATCTTTGTCACAGTTCTAAGTCTAAGTAATTACAAATCATTACAAATCATTATTTGTGGTGAGTAAAATTCTTAATACGGTAAAAATTAAAAAAAAATTAAGAGTATCCTCTCACTAAAGTGCCATGTTGGAATATGTAGCTTTATATTGTTTTCTCTATGTGTAATTGTGGTAATATTCATTCAGAGAGGACATTTTGCAGCAACTTTTCCTAAAGGTTGAAAATCTCAACTACATAAAAAGCTAAAAGGCAAATGACTGCTTATTTTTCTTTTCACTATATTATTGACCCCTATTTTACATTTATGAGAACAAGAAATAGCCATCATTTAACAACATTCTTCTCAAAATTGCAAGCAAAAGTTTATCTTATCATGGCTCTTTCCAAAATGTGCTTTCTGCAAAGTCACTTCTGAAAAAAATGTATAACCTGAAACTAATAATCAAGAAATATCATACTAAGTAAAATTGCTAGGACTTTATAAGGTAACTACCTGGTACATTTTCATATGTCACTGTTATAAAAAGACAAGGAGGCTAGAGAGATGGCTCAGTGGTTAAGAGCACTGGCTGTTCTTCCAGAAGACCGGGTCCAATTCCCAGGACTCACGTGGTGGCTCACAACCATCTATGATGTCATCTGATGCCTTCTTCTGGCATTCAGGTGTACATGCAGATGGAGCACTCATACAATACACACACACACACACACACTCACAGAAGGGACGCACGAGGGATGAGGGGAAAGTTGCAGGGTAAAGACAACTAGAGAAACACAAGCACACTTATAACATGTGATCCTGGATCAAAACACAGACTAGAAGAAATAAAATCCATACATTAGGGACACTGGTAAAATTTAAAAAATTTGTATGGACTAGTTGAAAATATTACACAGTTATATTTGATTTAGGTAGTTGTAATTTAATGGCGTAAAATTATCTTGCTAAGGAAATCTTCACAGGCAACGGGGTGTTATTTGAGTAACACTTAAATATTTTAAGCAGGCATACAGGTACAGATGATACATACATACCCCAGCATATTGTCTTTATAAAATCATTTTTGCACATGTTAGTGCCATATTAAATTCTACAAGGGTCCATTGTATTCTTAAAAACCTTCTTTCTTTTTGAAGAAGGAGACAGGCATGCACATTTGTAGAGTACAAAAGTCATATTGGCACAATTTCCTATGCACAACTTATTGCAAATTTTTTTTTGCATACTGCTTCTCTGTAAGTTACATGTGCAGACTGAAACTCCTTTATAGACTAGGAATTGGCTTGACTGATCTATGCAATGAAATGAGAACACAGGACTCTGCAGATATTCAACCAAGTCTATTATCTCAGCAGGTCTCATTCTTTACAGGGTCATTTCTTAGACAGCTTTGTATATTCTGGAAAACTCATAAGACACTGAACTGATTGCATGATTCATACTTTGCCAATGTACAAAACTTGAGTTTCCATCCACCAAATTGTATGTCTCTAATTCTTGTAAATCTCTAACCATGACCTTAAAGTTACTCACTGTTTCATGGTATACATGAATCTTTAAATTAAGAAAACATACTCATACCATTAACCCTCAGTTTTCTTAACTAGTTTAAGTAAAAACAACTACAAAATTTCTTACTTTTACTTTTTTCCAGCTTCTTAGATTCCTCTTTTCTAACCATTTATGAAATCATGGTGTCACTCATAACACAATGGTTAGCTAATAGTAAACCCTCCTTTGAGACAAGAAATCTTTTTTTAATAACTATTTTTTATTCTTTTATATTAATCACAGGTTATTTATTTTGTATCCCAGCCATTACCCCTCCCTAATTCCCTCCCAAACCCACCATCCCACCCTCATCTCCTCCCTGCCCCTTTCCAAGTCCACTGATAGGGGAGGACCTCCTCCCCTTCCATCTGACCCTAGCTTATCAGGTCTCTTCAGGACTGGCTGCAATGTCTCTTCTGTGGCCTAGCAAGGCTGCTGTTCCCTCAGCAGAGGGTGCAAAAAGCTCACCATTGAGTACATGTCAGAAATAGTCCCTATTCCCCTTACTAGAGAACCCACTTGGAAACTGAGCAACCATGGGCTATATCCCAGCAAGAGTTCTAGATTATACCCATACATGGTCCTTGGTTGGAGAAAAAGTCTCATGAAAGACCCCTGTGCCCTGATATATTTGGTCTTGATGGAGGTTCTGTCCTCTCCATGTCTTACTAACTCCCCCTTCTTTCATATGATTCCCTGCACTCTGCCCAAGGTTTGGTTATGAGTATTAATTTCTGCTTTGATACAGTGCTAGGTAGAGTCTTGCAGAGGCCCTTTGTGGTAGGCTCCTGTCCTGTTACTTGTTTTCTCCTACATCCAATGTCCATCCCATTTGTTTTTCTAAGTGAGGATTGACCTAAGTCATCTTAACCTAAGTCCTTTCTTGTTTACCTTTTTTAGCTGTGTAGATTTGAGTATATTTATCCTATCTTATAGGTCTCTATAAGTGAATATACACCATGATATATACCATGTGTGTCTTTCTGCTTTTGGGATACCTCACTTAGGATGATCATTTCTAGGTCTCACCATTTCCCTGAAAATTTCACAATTTCCTCATTTTTAATTGCTGAGTAGTATTCCATAGTGTAAAAGTACAACAATTTCTGGATCCATTCCTCAACTGAGGGATATCTGGGTTGTTGCCAAGTTCTGGCAATTATGAATAAAGCTGCAAAAAACATGGTTGAGCAAATGTCCTTGTTGTGTACTTGAGCATCTTGTGGATATATGCCTAGGAGTTGTATAGCTGGATCTTGAGGAATCACTATTCCTAGTTGTCTGAGAGAGTGACAGATTGATTTCCAAAGTGGTTGTACAAGTTTGCATTCCCATCAGCAATGGAGGAGGGTTCCCCTTTCTCCATAACCTCTCCAGCATGTGTTGTCACTTTAGTTTTTGATCTTAACCATTCTGATAGGTGTAAGGTGAAATCTCTGTGTCATTTTGATTTGCATCTCCCTGATGACTAAGGACATTGAGCATTTCTTTTAGTGTTTTTCTGCCATTCTACAATCCTCTACAGAATGATCTCTGTTTAACACTGCTCCCCATTTTTTCTTTAATTTGATTACTTATTTGTTGCTTTTTAATTTCTTGAGTTTTTTATATATACTGGATATTAGCCCTCTGTCAGATGTAGGGTTGGTGAAGATCCTTTCCCAGTCTGTAGGCTGTCATTTTGTTTTGACGACAGTGTCTTTTGCTTGACAGAAGCTTTTCAGTTTCATGAGGTCCCATTTATTGATTGTTGATATTAGAGCCTCTGCTATTGGTGTTCTGTTCAGGAAGTAATCTCCTGTGCAGATGAGTTCTAGGATCTTCCCTATTTTTTCTTCTAAGCAATTTAATGTGTCTGGTTTCATTCTAAGGTCTTTAATCCACTTGAACTTTAGTTTTGTCCAGGGTGATAAATTTGGATCTATTTTCATTTTTCTGCATGTAGACATCCAATTGGAACAGCACCATTTGTTGAAGATGCTGTCTTTTTTCCATTGAATGGTTTTGGTTTCCTGGTCAAAAATCAAATATTCATAGATGTGTGGGTTTATTTCTGGGTCCTCTATTCGGTTCCATTGATGCTTCTTTCTTTCTTTCTTTCTTTCTTTCTTTCTTTCTTTCTTTCTTTCTTTCTTTCTTTTTCTTTTTTTTTTTCTTTTTTTTTTTTTTTTGCCAGGTTGCTACTGACAATTTAATTTTATTTTTCTTATTAGTTACATTTTGTTAACTCTGTGTCTCAGCTGTATTCCACTGCCTCATTTCCTCCCCAACCCCACACTCCCATCCTGGTCTCCTCCCTGCCCATTTCCAAGTCCACTGATAGTGAGGAACTCCTTCCCTTTCATTTGACCCTGTTTTATCAGATATCTTCAGGGCTGGCTCCAAAGTCCTCCTCTGTGGCCTAACAGGACTGCTCCTCCCTTGGGGGGGTGGGGAGGTCAAAGTGCCTGGCCTTGAGATCCTGTTAGAAACAGTCCTTGTTCCCCTTACTTTGGAAAACTACTTGGTTACTGAGCTACCACTGGCCACATCTGAGAAGAAGTTCTATGTTATATCCACAGATGGTCCTTGGTTGAGTGTCAGTCTCAGAAAAGACCCTGTGCCCGGATATATTTGGTCCTTGTAGAGCTCCTATCCTTTCCATATCATACTAACTCTCCTTCTTTCATATGATTCCCTGCACTCTGCAGAGGGTTTGGTTATGAGTCTTAGTGTCTGCTTTGAAACACTGCTAGGTAGAGTCTTTCAGATGCCTTCTGTGGTAGACTCCTGTCATATGTTCAATGCACATCCCATTTGTCTTTCTAAATGAGGATTGATCATTTTTGCCCATGTCTGCTTTCTTGATTATCTTCTTTAGGTGAGTAGATTTCACTATGTTTATCATATCTTGTAGGTCTATATAAGCGAGTATATACCATGTTTGTCTCCTTTCTTTTTGTATGCTAGTACCATGCAGTTTTTATTACTATTGCTCTATAGTACAGCTTGAGATGAGGGATGAAGATATCTCCAGATGATCTGTTGTTGTACAAGATCATTTGGAAATTCTGGGTTTTTTGTTTCTCCATATAAAGTTGAGAATCTCTCTTTCAAGTTCTTTAAAGAATTAAGTTGGTATTTTGATGGGAATTTCATTGAATCTTTAGATTGCTTTTTCCAGGATACCCATTTTCAGTGTTAATCATACCAATCCATGAGAATGGGAGATCTTTCCATCTTCTGATATCTTCTTCAATTTCTTTCTTCAGAGACTTGAAGTTTTTCTCAAACAGTTCCTTCACTTGCTTGGTTAGAGTCACCCCAAGGTACTTTATGTGATTAGTTCCTATTGTGAAGGGTGTTGTTTCCCTAATTTCTTTCTAGGCCCTTTTGCCTTTTGTCTTTGGTATAAAGGAGGGCTTCTGTTTTTTTGTTTTTTGTTTTGTTTTTTTTTTTTTTTGGTTTGGTTGTTTGTTTGTTTGTGTTTTTTTCAGTTGATTTTGTATCCAGCCTCTTTGCTGAAGGTGTTTATCAGTTGAATGAGCTCTCTGGTTGAATTTTTGTGGTCGCTCATATATACTATCATATCATCTGCAAACAGTGATACTTTGACTTCTTCCTTTCTGATTTGTATCCCCTTGATCTCCTTTAGTTGTGTTATTGCTCTAGCTAGGACTTCAAATACTATGTTGAAGAGATATGGAGACAATGGGCAGCCTTGCCTTGTCCCTGATTTCAGTGGGATTTGTTGGGAGCCGCCGCGTGAATGTTTCGCCGGCAGAAACGCACGCGACCACAGGAATCCTTCCGCAGTAAACTTTATTAGTCACGCGATGAAGAGGGGAGAGAGGCCGCCCTGCCACCTCGTGGGCGCGTGCGGCTTCCCGAGGGCCGCGGCCCCGGGCGGGGAAACGGGGAAGGAAGAGATCGAAGGAGAGGGTGGGCCCTGGAGTAGCGCTGTTTATATAAGCCCGGGTCGCACCTGAGTGACGTGTCAATACCCTGATTGGCTGCTCACTCTTACCGGCGTGCCTACGCAATTCTTAGCGTGCTTACACAATCTTTAGCGTGTATACGCATCTACGCATGCACCCTGGAGGTTTATAGTTTTGAGGGCGAGATGTCAGCGCCACCCAGTAGCATCTGAGTCTCGGCTCTCCACAGGGATTGATTTAAGTTTCTCTCCATTGAGTTGTATGTTAGATATAGGCTTGCTGTATATTGTCTTTACTATGTTTAGGTATGTGCCTTGTATCCCTGATCTCTCCAAGATTTTAAACATGAATGGGTGTCAGACTTTGTCAATTGCCTTTTCAGCATCTAAGGAGATGATCATGTGGTTTTTCTCCTTCAGTTTGTTTATATGGTTGATGACATTGATGGATTTCCGTACATTGAACCAACCTTGAATGCTTGGGATGAAGCCTACTTGGTCATAGTGGATGATATCTTTGATATGTTCTTAGATTCAGTTTGCAAGTATTTTATTGAGTATTTTTGCTTTGTTGTTTATAAGAAAGATAGGTCTGAAGGAGATGTGGCTCATTGCCACATCTCCTTCAGGAAATCCTTACCAACAATACTGAATTCCTTTATGTTGTTATATTACCACAACTTTATCAGAAACACATTTTTGAGACGATTTTAATCCTTTCTTTTTTTTCCAAATTCCCATTTGAGTTTTATGAGTGTATACTCTCTGCCTTTATTCCTCACTCAGACAATTACCTATCATGTTGATCATTAGATATGTTAGCTTCAAGTGTATTTATTCTACCTGTAAGATTTTTAGTTTTATTTATTTCTTTTGATTTCCGCATGCATTATTTTGTTTTGTTCTGGGTTTGAATATTTTTATTATGGATCAGGAAAATACTCCTACACATGAATAGCACAAAATAAAGCTTTAAAAGATAAAAAAATAAATTCATTTATTATATTTGAAAAAAAAAAGAAAAAAGAAAGCGAGGTCTGAAGTTCTCTTTTTTTGTTGTTGGGTCTTTGTGTGGTTTAGGTGTCAAGGTGACGGTGGTATCATAGAATGAGTTTGTTAATGTTCCTCCTTCTGTTTCTATTTTTTGGAATAGTTTGAAGAGAATTGGCGTTATCTCTTCTCTGAAAGTCTGGTAGAATTCTGCGCTGAAACCATCTGGCCTTCGTCTTTTTTTTTTTTTTTTGGAAGGGAAACTTTTGATGACTGCTTCTATTTCTTTATGAGACTATTCAATCTTTCTACCTGGTCTTGACTTAATTTAGGTAGATGGAATCTATCAAGAAAATTGTCCATTTCATTTAGATTTTCAAAATTTGTGGCATGTAACCTTTTGTAGTAAGACCTAATGATTGTTTGGATTTCCTCAGTGTCTGTAGTTATATCCCCCTTTTCATTTCTGATTTTGCTGATTTGAATAGTTTCTCTGTCTTTTTGTTAGTTTGCCTAAGAGCTCGTCTATCTTGTTGATGTTCTCAAATAACTAGCTCTTGTTTTCATTGATTCTTTGAATAGTTTTATTTGTTTCTAATTGATTGATTTCAGCCCTGAGTTTGATTATTTCCAGCCGTCTGTTCCTCTTGGGTGTATCTGCTTCTTATTTTTCCCCTTAGGGCTTTCAGTTGGGCCATTAAGTTGCCTGTATGAGATGTTTCAAATTTCTTCTTGAAGGCACTTAGTGCTTTCCTCTTAGCACTGCCTTCATTTTGTCCCATAAGTTTGGGTATGTTTTGCTTTCATTTTCATTGAATTCTAGGAAGTCTTTAATTTCTTTCCTTATTTCTTCCCTAACCAAGCTGTTATTGAGTACCAAGTTGTTCAGGTTCCATGGATGTACAGGCTTTTTGCTGTTTCTGTTGTTGTTGAGATCCAGTTTTAGACCATGTTGGTCAGATAGGATACTAGAGATTATTTCAATCTTCTTGTATCTGCTGAGGTTTTCTTTGTGACCAACATTATGGTCTATTTTGGAGAAGGTTCCATGCGGTGCTGAAAAGAAGGTATACTCTTTTGATTTTGGGTGGCAAGTTGTGTACACATCTGTTAGGTCCATTTGATTTAGGGCCTCTGTAAGAGCCTTTGTTTCCCTGTTTTGCTTCTGACCAGATGACCTGTCCCTTGGTGAGAGTGGAGTGTGGAAATCTCCCACCATTAGGTGTTGGGATCATTGTGTGATTTCAGGTTTAATAATGTTTCATTTACAAATGTAGGTGGTCCTGTATTTGAGGCATAGATGTTCAAAATTGCGATGTCGTCTTGTTGGAATTTTCCTTTGATGAGAAGGAAGTGCCTTTCCTCATCTTTTTTGATTAATTTTGGTTGAAAGTCTATTTTATTAGTTATTAAGGTTGCTACCCCAGCTTGTTTCCTGTGTCCATTTGCTTGAAAAACATTTTTCAGCCATTTACTCTGAGGTAGTGTTTATTCTTTTTGCATAGGTGTGTTTTTTGGATGCAGCAGAATGTTGGATACTGTTTCTGCAACCATTCTGTTAGTCTGTGTCTTTTTATTGGAGAGTTGAGTCCATTTATGTTGATAGATAATAGTGACCAATGACGTTCCTTTTATTGTGGAGTTGGTGGTCTTACTCTTAGTCATTGTTTTTTTTTATTCTTTTAATTTTTGTTGGGAAATTATCTGTATCCTATATTTTCTTTGGTGTAGTTGTCTTCATTGGATTGGAGTTTTCATTCTAGTATCTTCTTTAGGGCTAGGTTGCTGTGTAGATATTGCTTAAATTTAGTTTTATTGTGGAATTTTTTGTTTTCTCCATCTATGTTGATTTGAAAGCTTTGCTGGGTATAGCAGACTGGATTGGCATCTGTGTTCCCTTCAAGAATGTATGACCTCTGCCCAGGCTCTTCTGGCTTTCATAGTTTCTGATGAGAAATCTGGTGTGATTCTGATTGGTCTACCTTCATATGTTACTTGACCTTTTCCCTTGCTGCCTTTAATATTTTTTTCTTTGTTTTGTAGGTTTAGGGTTTTGACTATGATGTGACATGAAGTATTTCTTTTCTGGTTTAATCTATTTGGTGTAAGCTTCTTGTATGTTTATGAACATCTCTTTCTTTAAATTGGGAAAACTTTCTTCTATTATTTTCTTAAAAATATTTTCCTGTCCTTGGAGCCTGGAGTCTTCTTTTTCATCTATTCCTACTATTCTTAGGTTTTGTCTTTGTATGGCATTCTTGATTTCTTGTTTGTTTTGTGTTTGGAACTTTTCTGATTTTACGTTTTCTTTGAGGGAGGAATCAATTTCAACAAGTGTATCTTCAGCACCTGAGATTCTCTCTTCCATCTGTAGTATTCCATTGGTAATGCTTACCTTTGTGGTTCCTGATCTTTTCTCTAAGTTCTCCAGTTTCAGGATTTTCTCTATTTGTGTTTTCTTTATAGATTCTAATTCTGTTTTCATGGTCTGCACCATTTCCTTCATCTGAGTGAATGTGGCTCTTACTTTTTTGTTTGTTTCTTCTCTATATGTTTCTAAATGTTCCTGTACATGAGCAGTTATAGTCTTCTGTATTTCTTTGAGAGCTCTTTTCATTTCCTCTTTTTGTTCCTCTAATAACTGAATAAGCATAGCTTTAAGGTCATTTTCCTGTTTCCACTGAGTTAAAATATCCATTGATTTTAGGGTTTGTAGGTGGGTCCTCGGTGTCCTGTTGGGTGAGTTCTTATGCCTACCTTTGGTCATTTGCTTATATGTGATCTTCACTTTTTTTTTCCTTGAGTCTGAACTTCAGACTAGAACTGTCTTTCTTTGGTCTTTGGAGTATTCTTCAGGAAGATCAGGGGGGTCCAGTGGTTTGAGAGTGTGTGTTGTTGCTTTAGTTGTACCTGAGTGAGGAAAAGCCTCTGGCACAGGTTTGTTATTGTGGTGGAGTAAGCATGTGTATGTGTATGTGTATGTGTGTGTGTGTGTGTGTGTGTGTGTATGTGTGTATGTGTGCGTCTTGAAGGGGAATGCTAGAGAATGTAGGTGCTTGGGATATGGGGGCTGGGAGCAAACGCAGGTGGGGATGTGGATGCTGGCAAGGTTAGCAAGCGCAGATTGTGGGCACAAAGCACCTGCGCAGGTCTCCTGAATGCCCAGTCATCTCCAATCTGTGGAGGGCTCTGCAGGCTGGACTCTGAGGTCTGTGGCTGACACTGCGGGCAGAAGTACTCTGCTGTGGGCTCTGTGTGCCCAGCCCTGTGCTCTGTGCTAGAAGCTGTGAGCACAGCAGGCGGGGCTTTGCTCTCTGAGCTGGGAAGCGCTATGTGTTTCCACTGCTGCCTCCTCCTCAGGCAAGGCAGAGGTCTTGGGGAAAATGCTGGGGGTTTGAGTGTTCTCAATCTTGAATATCAAGGAGGGAGATCTGTGCTTGGAGCAGGCAGCACTGTGTGCTTGCAAGCTGTGTGCACTGCAGGGTGCATCCTCTGCTTCAGCTGCTAGTTGTGGTACCTTAGCTTTTGCCTCCTTGTTTGCTGCAGTATCTCTGCTGCTTCCTCCGCTGCAGGTTTGGCTGCCTCTACCTCTGCTTCTTCCCGTTACAAGAAGTGCCCAAGAATCAATTCCCCAGGAGAAGTCCCCAGAGATGTCCATGGTTGACCTGTGTCCTATTGGACTCAGATCAGGGTTTGACCCCCTTCTCCCTGGACTCCTTGTAACATTGTTTTGGGTTCCACAGACCCTCGACTCACCAATTAGGTTTTTCAGCTCCTCTGAATAAGGTGCATGCTGATCGTCGCCATCTTAGATTCCCCAGAAATCTTTTTAAACGTTATATTCAGATCTAAAAATAATAAATGTGATTCTCTATAAAGCATAAATTCATAGAAAAGATCATCTTATATACATCTAAACCATGAATTTTGAGAAAAACATTCCAATTCATAATGAGGTACTGACTGTTAAACATTTCATTAGCCTAACTAAATAGAAATTTTAATTCTGATTTTATTTTCCTTAGGAAAAGTGTTCTCACTCATATTCATATTATAGGCCAGCCTGAAATTCACAATGTAGGCCATAAAGGTAATCTGCCTTCAGAGTTCTGGTGTTACAGACCTGTGCCACTCCCAGCATGTAAAGTCCATGTTATTTTTTTTTCTTAATTGGAAATAGATTTTTCTCTCATACAATACATGCACACCACAGTTTCTCCTCCACTCTTCCCAGTTCCTCCCCACATCTCTTCTTCCTTATATGCCCTCCTACCCACCCCATGTGTTTCCCTTTGGAAGTAGCAGGCCTTCAAAAGACAACCAAACACTAAAAAACAAGATACAATACGACAAAACTGTACCATTCTTAGGCATATATCCAAAATATTCTCAAGTACACATAAGAACATTTGCTCAACCATGTTGATAGTCATTTCATCTGTAATAACCAGATCCTGGAAACAACCCAGATGTCCATCAACAAAGGAATGGATACAGAAATTGTGGTACATTTACACAATGGAATACTACTCAGCAATTAAAAACAAGGAAATCATGAAATTTGCAGGCAAATGGTGGCATCTAGAAAAGATCATCCTGAGTAAGGTATCCCAGAAGCAGAAAGACATAAATGGTATAGATTCACTAATGAGTGGACATTAGACATATAATATAAGATAAACATACTAAAATCCGTACACAAGAAGGAGGACCCTCAGTAAGATGCTCAATCCTCATTCAAAAAAGCAAACAGAACAGACATCAGAAGTGGGAGAAAACAGGTAACAGGATAGGAGCCTACCACAGAGGGCCTCTGAAAGACACTACCCAGAAGGGCATCAAAGCAGATGCTGAGGCTCATAGCTAAACTTTGGGCAGACTCCAGGAAAATTTATGAGAGAAGGGGGAGATCGCAAGACCTGGAGAGGACAGGTGCTCCAAAAGGAGAGCAACAAAACCAAGAAATCTGGGCACAGGGGTCATTTCTGAGATTGTTACTCCAACCAAGGACCATGCATAAAATTAACCTAGAACTCCTGCACAGAGGTAGCCTGTGGCAGCTCAGTCTCCAAGTGGGTTCCCTAGTAAGAAGAATAGGAGCTGTCTCTGACATGAACTCAGTGGATGGCTCTTTGATCACCAACCCCTGATGGGGGAGCAGCCTTACCAGGCCACAGAGGTGGACAATGCAGCCAGTCCTGATGATACCTGATAGACTCCTAACAGAAGGGTAGAACAACCTCCACTACCAGTGGTCTTGGAGAGGGACATTGGAGGAGAGGAGGGAGGGACTGAGGGATTGGGAAGGAAGGGGTCTCCAGCTGTGATGCAAAGTGACTAAAATTTAATTAATATAAAATATAAAAATTAAAAAAAATGACAAGGCAAAAGCCATTCTAGTAAGCCTAGAGAAAACAACCTATTAGGAGAAAAAGAGTCCCAAGAACAGGCAAAAGAATAAGAGACTCAGCTCCTCCCACTGTTAAAAGTTCCCATAATAAAACAAACTAACAGCCATACATATATGCAGAGGACCTTCTACAGACCATTGCAAGCATCAGTGTCTGTGAGCTTGTAGGAACTCTGCTGAGTTGATTCAATGTGTCTTGTTCTCCTGATATCCTCCATACCTTTTGAAATTCAATCTTTCCTCCCCTACTTCTGTGGGGTTTCCCAAACTCTTAAGGAATGGAGACTTCCAATTTAGGCACTCTCTCTGCATAATGTTTGGCTGTGTGTCTCTGTATCCATTTCCATATGCTGCTGGTGGAAGCCTTTCTTATGATGATTGGACAAGGTGCAGATCTATGAACATATCATTACAAATCAGTTTTTTAGCTAGTCATGTTTGGTTCTTGCCTAGGTCTCTGGGCTATTGAGGTTCTCATTCCTAGCCACCCATGTATTATAGGGCACATGTCTCATGTTAAACCAAGCATTGGTTGGCCCTACAAGTTTGTTACCCCAAAACATCTTGTAGGAAGTACAGATCAAGCTTTTTGTGGCTGGGTTGGTGTTGAGGTTTCTCTTTTGTAAATACTTTCCTGAGTCTGAAAAATACTTTCCTGAGCCAAGCAGACTAAAATGTAGGGTGAAGGCTCCAATCCCACACCAGCTTGATCTCTGTATGTTCAATGAATTGTGTGGGTGTTAGTTGTTAAGTAAATGATAAGCAAGTTACAATCCACTGAAACAGAGAGATCCTGTAAGTCAGAGTTTGCCAGAGAACTTGACCTCTACATGTGAATGGAACTGCCAAAGTTCCTTGCAAGACAATTTAAAACTAGGTAGAGAAAATCCAAATTAAAAGCTCTAAAAGTTATCTGAACATAACGATTGTTATTGGACTTTATCTAATTACTCAACAAATGACCATCTCTGAAGAAGGGGGAAATGATTTAAAAATATATTTAAACTAATCTTTGGCAATTCCATTCATCCACCCGTATGTATGCATGTTTGTGTGTTTGTGTGCAATGTGTATCTCTGTGTGTGTGTGTGTGTGTGTGTATAATTCTGACCATATTCACTACCGTATCTTCTCCTCTGTCCCTTCTGACTTCCCTGACCTTCTTCTTCTTCTTAACAATTCTTTTCCATATTTTCATGTCATCTATTGATGATCTGTTGAGGTAAATTTAGGATGACTTCATTGAGATGAATTTATACATCTATAAATCCATGTGTATGCACATGTGTGCACATGTAAAGATCAAGTTCTGTGGCAAACTCTGACTTATCTAGTACAGTTTCAGATAGTGATATGATTGATATTGACTCTGTACTTTTCTGCATGTTTAAATTTTTCATTATTAAGATGTCATTTAAATTGATTCTTAAAAAAGAGATAGTCTGCAGGGGAGAGCCTTTCAGAGGTCCTCTGTGTCAGGCTCCTTACTTGTTCCCTCTTTTCTTCTTCTTCTGATGTCCATCCTCTTTGCCTTTCTGGATAGGAATTGAGCATTTTAGCAAGAGTCCTCCCTCTTGATTAGTTTCTTTAGGTGCACAGATTTTAATAGGTTTATCCTATATTATATGTCTATATGGGTGAGTATATACCGTGTGCATCTTTCTGCTTCTGGGATAGCTCACTCAGGATGATCTTTTCTGACACTTATGGCTAACCTTTGGACAGAGTGCAGGGAATCTTATGAAAGAAGTGGGAAACACTAAGATCTGGAGAGGACAGGAGGTCCACAAGGAGAGCAACAGAGAACCAAAAACTCTGAGCACAGGGGTCTTTCCTGAGACTGATATTCCAACCAAGGACCATGCATGGAGATAACCTAGGACATCTGCACAGATGTAGCCCATGGCAGTTCAGTGTCCAAGTGGGTTCCATAGTAGTGGGAAGAGGGACTACCTTTGACATGAACTGATTGGCCTGTTCTTTAATTACCTGCCCCTGAGGGGGAAGCATCATTACCAGGCCACAGAAGGAGACAATGCAGCCACTCTTGATGAGACCCAACTCAGTAGGAACAGAAGGAAAGAAAAGAAGACCTCCCCTATCAGTGGACTTGAGGAGTGGTATGTGTGCAGAGGGGGGAGGAAGGAAGGGATTGGGATGGGAAGAAGGAGGGAACTACAGTGGGGATACGAAGTGAATAAAGTGTAATTAATAAACAATTTTAAAAATAAAAAAACTAAAAAAATGCAAAGAATCCTGTATGTATTGCTTCTATTAAACTTGGTGCAAATACAGAAAGAATATTGCTCACAAGTGTTATCTTAAGATTACATTTACTTTTTTCTTTGCATTTATCTCTCTTTCTGATTCACCCTTTAAAAGTACATTATTTATGTTAACTAGAAGAAAAGTATATCCCATCTGCTATGAAATTTTCAGCTGTTCCTTTTACATAGTTGATTTTTTGACTTATACCAAGGGGAATTTGCACATAGTTTTGAAGTGGAAAACAAATTCCTGAGATTAAAATTTTAGAAGGTTAACAAAAATAATACAAGATCTGAGGATTTTGGAAATGCAAACAGCATGAATATATAAATGATGAACAACTCTCCTTTTATAAGTTTTAAAAAAACTTATAAAAACGGTGTTATAAAAACTGTTTTTATAAGTTTTTTTTGAAATATTTTAGTGTGTTGGTAACAGACTGAAAATAAGAAAAGAAACATTGATTTGCTTTACAAGCAAATATTCTATTTAAAATTCTCATTTATTACCTTGGGCTAATATATTTTAAAACTACTTAATTTTTTTTTCTCAGAAAGTAATTAATTTATTTATTTTAAACCAGGGGAGGATGTCATCTGTTAAAATGTTCCTGCATGACACTAAAAATTTTTCATGAAGAGTATATATCAGAGACAGAATTAAAGAAATTAGAAACTCCATTAATAAATAACAAATTACTCAAAACATCATGATACTATGCTAATCGTCATTCATTTGTCCTCAGCCAAATCAAGGAATCACTGAAGATTATGCATATATGTGTGTATACATATATGTATGCATGCATATATATGCATGTATGTATAGATATGTATACAAAATAACTAAAGATAAAATATATTATATACATGATAGTTGAAGACATTTTTAAGTGAATATATATGTCATTCTGAAGGTAAAATTGTTACTAATTTAGGTGGTCAGAATGATGAAGGTAAAGAGATGTTTGGCAGAAGTCAGATGTCTATGACTGCTGTAACTTGTCTGAAATATAAAGAAATAGCCTTATTTGTAGTGACTTTAAAACATATGTAGTAGATTTTCATGATTGACCTAAGAAACAAGCTGATATAGCAATTTTAATACCTGAAAACATAAGCTTCAAACCAAACTAATCAAAAGAGATACAGAAGGACACTACATACTTATCAAAGGAAAAATGCACCAAGAATACAGTGCAATTCTGATCATTTATGGCCCCCAAACAAGGGCGCCAAAGTTTTTCAAATGAAATACTACTACAGCTTAAATTACCTTTTCTTAGTTAAGGTTTTAGTGCTGTGGAGATACATCATATTCAACCTAGTTTTTATAAAAGCAAACATTTAATTTGGGATGATTAACAGTTTCAAAGCTTTACTCCATTGTTATCAGGGTAGGGAACAGGGCATCATGGAAGAAGGAAGGGTGCTGGAGGAGCTGAGAACAGAACACAGGACCACCAGCCCAGGAATGGCACAATGGGTTGGGATCACCTCCATTGTTGATGCATCAAGAAAATTAGTTTTCAGTTTCTTGACGCTACCTTTACTAATTATTGATTTTCGAGCCTGAGCCATTGGTGTTCTTTTTGGGAAGTTAGCTCCTGTGCCAATGAATTCAAAGTTCTTCCCCAATTTTTCTTCTAACAGATTTAGTATGGCTGGTTTTATGTTGAGATATTTGATCCACTTGGAAATTAGTTTAGTCCAGTGTGTTAAATATGGATCTATTTGCATTTTTGTATGTGTTGGGATCCAGCTAGACCAACACCATTTGTTGAAGATGCTATCTTTTTTCTATTGTATGGTTTTGGCTCCTTTGTCAAAAATCAAGTGTCCGTAGGTGTGTAGGTTTCTTTCTGGGTCTTCAATTCAATTCCTTGATCACCCAGTCTGTTTCTATGTCAGTACCAGGCAGTTTTTATTACTATTACTCTATAATATAGCTTGAGATAAGGCGGGATCTCATGAAACTGAAAACAGTCTGTAGGGCAAAAGACAATGTCAACAGAACAAAATGGCAGCCTACAAACAGGGAAAAGATGTTTATCAAACCTACATCCTAAAGAGGGCTAATATTCAAAATATACAAAGAACTCAAGAATTTAAATCTAACAAACCAAATAACCAATTAAAAGGTGGGGTACAGAACTAAACAGAGAATTTTCAACAGAGTAATATTGAATGACACAGAAACATTTAAATAAATGCTCAACATCCTTAGTCATCAAGGAAATGCAAATTAAAACAAAACTGAGATTCCATCTTAAACCCATCAGAATGGCTAAGGTCAAAAACTTAAGTGACAACACATGCTAGAGTGAATGTGGAGAAAGAGAAAACTCCTCTGTTGTTGGTGGGGGTGCAAACTTGTACAACAACTTTAGAAATCAACCTGTTGCTTCCCAGACAATTGGGAATAGAGCTACCTCACAATCCAGCTATGCCACTTCTGGGCATCTACCATTGAGATGTTCCACCAGAACACAAGGACATTTGCTCAACTTCATTCATAGCAGCTTTAGTCATAATAGCCAGAATCTGGAAACAACCTAGATGTCCCTCAACTGAAGAATGGATACAGAAATTGTGGTACATTTATAGAATGGACTACTCAGCTATTAAAAACAAAGAAATCATAAATTTGAAGGTAAATGGATGAAACTAGAAAAGATCATCCTGAGTGAAGTAAATCAGAAGCAGAAAAACACACATGGAATATACTTACTTACTTATAAATAGATATTAGCTGTATGTTACAGGACAACCATACTACAATCCACGGACTGAAATAACAAAGAGGAATCTGGGGAGGATATTTAATTGTCATTCAGAAGGGCAAATCAAATAGACACTTGAAGCAGTTGAAGAAAGGGAATAGGATGGGAGCCTATGATGAAATGTCCTCTGAATTACTCCACTCAGCAGGGGATCAAAGAAGATGCTAAAACTCAAAGCCAAACTTTGGTTAGAGCACAGGGAATCTCAGGAAAGAGTAGGGGAATAAAAGTATCCAGAGCAGACAGGAGTTCTTTAAGAAGACCAACAAAACTAACAAATCTAGTCCCATTTGGGCATACAGAGATTGATGCACCAACCAAACACCATACATGAAGAAGACCTAGACCCCCCTGCTAAAATGTAGCCGTTAGGCCACTCAGTCTCCATCTAAAATCCCTATTAAGAGGAACAGGGGTGACTCTGACATGGACTCTGTTGCCTGCTCTATTATCACTTCCTCCTGGTGAAGAGGAAGTCTTGCCAGACCACAGAGAAAGAGGATGCAGGCAGTTCTGGTAAGACTTGTTAGGATGGGTTCAAATGGTAGGAGAGAAGAGTTCCCCTTTTTTGAGCACTAGGGGAGGAAAATGGAGGGAGAAGGAAGGAGGGTAGGACCAGGAAGAGATGAGAGAGGAGCTACAATTGGAATGTAAATTGCATAAATTATAATAAAAATCATCCACAAGGAGAGCAACAGAACCAAAAAATCTGAACACAGGGGTCCTTCCTGAGACTCATACTCCAACCAAGGACTGTACATGGAGATAACCTAGAACCCCTGCACAGATGTAGCCCATGGCAGTTCAGTGTCCATGTGGGTTCCATAGTAATGGGAACAGGGACTGCTTCTGACATGAACTGATTGGCCTGCTCTTTGATCACCTCCTCCTGAGGGAGGAGCAGCCTTACTAGGCCACAGAGGAAGACAATGCAGCCACTCCTGATGAGACCTAACAGACTAGGATCAGAAGGAAGAAAAAGAAACCCTCCCCAAACAGTGGACTTGGGAGGGGAGTGTGTGGAGAAGGAGTAGGAAGGGAGGGATTGGGAGGGGAGGAGGGAGGGAACTAGAGGGGGATGCAAAGTAAATAAAGTGTAATTAAAAATAAAAAATGATGACAAAAAATCATTTAAATTAAAAAAGAAGAAAATTACAGGTTTGTCAACAACCCAAATTTATGGAGGAATTTTCCTTTTTTTTTTTCACTTTGTAATTTTCTTTTATTATTAAAATTTATTCACTTTGTATCCTAGCTGTAGTCCCCTTGCTCATCTTCTCCCATCCCTACCCTCCCTCCCGTTTTTTTCCCCATCCTTCTTCCCAAGTCCACTGATAGGGGAGGTCCTCCTCCCCTACTATCTTACTCTAGTCTATTTGGTCTCATCAAGACTGGCTGCATTGTCTACCTCTATGGACTAGCAAGGCTGCCCTACCAGGGAGAGGTGATCAAAGAGCCATCCACTGAGTCCATGTAACAGTCAACCCCAGCTCCCCTATACTAGAGAACCAACATGGAGACTGAATATTTTCTTAACTAAGATTTTCTCCTCTCAGATAACTTTAGCTTATGACAGGCTGACATAAAACTATCCAGCACACTCTCATAACATTGTAACCAGTATTGTACCAATGTATCTTGAAGGCAAGTCTTGGTTGTATGTTGCAGGGTTTGTAGTTAGGTAATGTTGATGATTACTTTCTTCCTTTGATGATATGTAGAGTACTCTCCAGAACCATGGACACTACTCAGTAGATTTGCTGCTCTATTTAGGCATGAGCTTAATTTTCTCCATGTTTCATAGCATAAATAAGTCTTGTCTTTAGCAATAGGACCTTAACATAAAAAATCATTCAGAATGGTGTTAGCTGAACACCAAAAGACATTTTTTCTCTTATAACTTGATGTTAGCTTTTATAATTTATGTGTACATGATTCAATCCAAATAACCATAGATATTAAATAGCTAGTGACCAGGAGGGAGGATAGGATATCCCAAGGAAGAAGAAGTACATTGTTATAAAGAAAGAGAAAAACAGAATAGTGGGGTTAAATAAGGAAGGGGATGGAAGAGTAAGGAAAAGGAGGGAATATAAAGAGGAGTACCTAAAAATGAAAGCCTATTGAGAAACCTTATGGAAACCTACTAAGTTTCCTAAAATTACCTATATGAATGGAATTTAAGTGGAGTCATCATTCAATATGGAAGAAAGTGCACAAGATATTTACTTGTTGCATATCTTACTATGCCAACAAGTAAAATATCCAGTGTCAGGAATGGGTTACATCTTATTGAGCTGTTGGCTACAAGGATCTCATAAACTCTCCCAAATTACAGGCTATAGTAAAGTCTCCTAGTTACTCTTTTCCCTCTTTCTTGGTGTCGATTAGTTCAAGATTGAGCTTCAGTTTATGCTCCCATGAAGTTGCAAGAATGAAGTATCATTCCTTCTTGGTGATGTCAGGAGCTGGGAAGGGATTACTTCACTTTTACTTAGAGGCAGGCTTTCCTAGCTAGCCCACTCTACCTTTTGGGAAAAAAAAAAAAAGATAACAGAATTGGGATGTAGATATGCAATTGTCATTAATAAATCAGTACCTTTATTTGCTCATGGAAGCACGGATAAGGGTAGTCAAAATATTGAATACCTATGATATCTCTGTTAACTAACATAGAAAGAATTACATGGAGAAATAAAAAAAAAATTAAAACAGCTGTCGCATATTTAATGCGACAAATGCATTGCTCCAGGCATGCATTTCAGCTCACTCTCAGGAAGAAATTGGATTCTCCTTCCTCTGCATTCCATGTTTTTGAATTAAAGGCCTATGACAAGACTAACTGCAGTAAGATTGGAAAAAATATATTGCATATTTAGGCACAGTATGCATTTTGTTTATATCTTCTTTTTCTTAATCCATTTGTCCAAAATCTGATAATATTTCTTACATTTTATTTATTACAATTTATTCACATTTTCCCCATTGCAGTGCCTTCCCTCATCTCCTCCCAGTCCCACCTGCCCTCCCTCTTCTCCCCTTATGCCCTTTCCCTAGTCCCCTCCTAGGAAGGACCCCTTCCTTTTCCATCTGACCCTAACTTACCAGGTCTCATCAAGGCTGCTTTTCATTCTGTTGATTGTAGGACTTAATCACTATTTCACTGACTGCACCTCTATATTTCTATAATTTTCATTCTAATTTTTATTTATGTAGCTAGATTTCTACTTTCCCCAAAATAAATTTGAAGCTATAAAATATATGTGCATTGTAACATGCAGAATTTTTATTACCACTCACTTCTAAAAGTTTCTAAGCTAATTTTATAACTTCATTTTTATTCAAAAGCCACTTTAGGGAAGGGTGGTGGTGGTACATACCATTAACCCTAGCATTCAGGAGGCAGAGGAAGGTGGACCTCTGAGTTTTAGGTAGTCTGGTCAACAGAGTGAGTTCCAGGACAGTCAGAGCTACACACAGAAGCCCTATTTCTAAAAACAAAACAAAAGGGTAAAAAGTCACTTTAGAATGTTTCATGATATTATTTAAAATATTGTTTATTAAAATAAATCTCTTTTAATTTCTATATTAGTGCATTGTAATCAAGAAATGTAATGTTACTATTAATCAATTGCAATTCCCTAAAGCTTCTTTTATGGCAGAAACTTTATGATCTTCAAAGTGTTCATAATATATCTTGCAAAGAGTTTTATTCATATCTTAAAATATAAGATTGTTACTCAAATAACTATGTCTGATTGTTATCTTTGGTTTATATTGAAGTACTGAATATCAAGGTACATTTAATAATTTCTTTTCTTTTTCCATTTCTTTCAGTGACTGGCATATTTTAAGGGAACTAGTTAAATGTAGACAATCTTATTTTTCTTTTAACATTATAGGTTTTGTATTTTCACTTTTTAGCTAGCTTACTTTTTTATTAGACCTACTCTTATTTTGTCTGTAACTGAGAATATATTTGATCAAATTTTATTAACATGTAATATTTTCTATTAATAATTAACTTTACCATGATCTATTACATTAAGCATTATATCTATTTTATAGGGTTTTATATTTTTAATTATGTGTATTTGGATATGAATATGTGTACATATGTACAGATTCCTACAGAGGCCATTGGAGCCTCTTTGCAACCATATTTCTAAAAATATGGAAAAATAAAAAGTAACAACAAAGTTAAATTCACTGCTCTCTAAAAGCTTTGGTTCTAAGATCCTTTTCAGTATCCTTGGAGTATCTTTTTTAATTTTTGAAGATATCTTTTTTTTCTGTATGTGAAGGTACATACCTGTGCCTGTGGCTGGAGTTATAGTGGTTGTAACCACCAGATGTCAGTTCTGGAACTGAACTTAAGTTCTCTCCAAGAACAGTACCTTGTCTAAATTGTTTAGCCATATCTTTAGCACCATGTTAAGTACTTTTAAAGACTAACACAAATCCTTTACTTCACCATGATGATTGATCTTTCACCAGCACATTAACCGAAAGTAATTAACTTAAATTTTAAAATTGTGGCAAAGAAAATTTAACTCAGGTTTTAAACTGAAGTGTGTAGGTGACTACTGAGTCAAAAAAGGGTAAACTTTTTAAAGATATCATAGTAATAATTGTCTCAAGGAAACAATTAAATGTCTTTTGAAATGCAGAACATATATAAGTACTGCAAAATTACAATGAAATCACTGGATATTTCACTTAAAAACAATAATTTCAGTAAAATTATTTTTTATTTATTGTAGATACAAAACTAATTAAAAATAATCAGTAGGGAGACACACATGGTATATAAGTGGATATTAGGCATATAATATAGGATAAAAATACTAAAATTTGTACATCTAAATAAGCTAAGGAAGAAGGAGGACCCTGCACAAGATGATTGGTTTGCACTCAGAAAAACACTTGGGATGGACATTGCAAGAAGGAGAAAACAGGAAACAGGGGAAAAGCCTACCAATGAGGGCCTCTGAAAGACTCTACCCAGCACTGTATCAGAGCAGATGCTGAGACTCATTATCAAACTTTGGGCAGAGTGCAGAAAATCTTAGGAAAGAAGGAGGAGATAGAAAGACCTGGAGGAAAGCAACAGAACCAAAAAAATCTAGGCACAGGGGTCTTTTCTGAGACTGATACTCTAAACAAGGTCCATGCATAGAGATAACCTAGGAACTTTGTTCAGAAGTAGCCCATGGCTGCTCAGTATCAAAGTGGGTAGAATGGGAACAGGAACTGTCTCTGACATGAAATCAATGACAGGCTCTTTGATCACCTCCCCCTGTGAGTAGAGCAGCCTTGTCAGGCCACAGAGGAAGACAATGCAGCCAGTCCTGTTGAGACCTGATAGGCTATGGTCAGTCGGAAAGAGAGGAGGATCTCCCATATCAGTGGACTTGGAGATGGGCATGGGAGGAGATGAGTTATGGAGGGTGAGATTGGAAACGAATGAGAGAGGGGGCTACAGCTGGGATACAATGTTAATAAACTGTAATTATCCTTAAAAAATATAAAAAGATAAAAAAACAAACAAACAAATTAAAAGAAAAAAGAAAAGAAAAGGGGAGGTCCACTACCTACTAACCCACTCCAAGACATCACATCACACGAGGGCTGAACACATCCTCTTCCATGGTGGCATGGCAAAAGAAATCCCACCAGGCAATAAATGATTGAAAAGCTTACAACAGATTCTAAGTCAGAGACAGGCCCTGCTCCCCTTACTAAGGAATTCCACATGAAAACCAAAATGCCAATCTAGTATGTACATGTAGGGGGCGTAGGTCCAGTCTTGCATGGCCGTTGGTTGGTGCTTTAGTATCCAAAAAGCACCCCTGGTTCTGGGTTAGTTGTCTTTGTTGGTCTTGTGATATAGAACAGAGGGGATATCCAACCAATAACTGACCCAAACTGAGACCCATCTCACTGGAGAGACCCAAACCTTGACACTATTCAAGTCAATCTGTTATGCTTGCAGATGGGAGCCTAACATAGCTGTCCTCTGTGAGGCATCACCCAGCAATGGGTCTAAACAGATGCTGAGACTTACAGCCAAACACTGAGCCGAGTGCAGGGAGCCTTGTGGAAGAGTAGCAGGAGCTGCCCAGGATCTTTAGATCGGTAACATTAATAACATTTCCAGATTCCAGATGAACAAGTGGTCCAAGCAAATATAAACACTACACAAAATTCCCTCATATCATTTCTGGATAACTAGGAAAGTTATTTAGGAGTACATACACTAATTAATCCTGATTTTTGTACAAAGAGGTTGTTTTATCTATTACATCAAGCCAGATCATTTAAAATATTCTATCAAGCTCTTCATTGTCTACATACACATAAATGATAGACATGGTTGCAAAAATTTATATATTATATATTTGACTAATGTTTTGGAACTGGTTGATAAAGGATCATAATGAATAATCAGCTAAGCAAAAATGACATTTTCTTTCTAGAAGCTTCTATAGTATGTATCTCCTGCATCACTTACCACATAGTATTTGTGATAATCTGTTTATATTGATGTCTAGGTTTATGATTTGCTCTTGTACAGTGATTTAACATCTACTCTCATGACTTATACCCAGTTCAGATTGACACCTCTTATGGAACTGGACTGTATATAATATTTCTAAGTACCCTCTACTGCTACAAAGCTGGGTGTTGCATGCATGGCAGGTCATCAATACTACCAGGTGAATTATTACAGGGAATTTGCTGAGCATTATTGTTCATGTAACTGGGAAGGTAAACCCCTTATGTTCCAATTTGAATATAAGAGTTATTCTCCACTTTAAGCATGTGCCTAATGTGTAAGACAAATTCTTGATTGATGTATTTATTCTGATATTGTTTTTGTTTTAAAACATAAAATATTACTTTATTTCTTTTATGCTGACTAAAGAATAACTGAAGCATTCTTACTTGTTCTATGCCAAAGAGAAAGTTTGTTTACTCTAGACCTACTTTCCTTATGTTCTCTAAATTCTAATTTAAAAAATTATGTGGCAAATAAGTAAACAAGTGTTTCAAATACAATCAGATTTGAAACATTTCAAACACAAGTATAAATAAAAATGTATTTTTCAATAAAAATTATTTAAAATCTTTTTAAAAGTCAGAAAATAATTAGATAGATAAAACATTTATAAAATACAGAGCTTCTATATTGCAAAATAGGAATCAACTAATTAAAATGTTAATAATGGACAATTTAAAAATGTAGTGGTAAAATAGAAAATTTGGCTATTATTTATTTGTATTTCTATCAATTTTTAATCTTTGAATGCATATGAATTTGTGTAAGACATTTAACAGCAATATGGAAACATTCTATGTAAGTAACACTGAAAATAAACTAGCAAAATATTTTAAAATATTATTGTAGTTTTTAATTTTTCTTCTTGTATAACTGAAATAAAATTGCTAATAGATGGTACCATTGTATGCTTTATTTCTCTATATTTATAAAAGTGCCTTGCAAGGCAGTATGTTTGATTTCTGTCAATCTTATTTTGATAATTTTTTAAAAAAATTCCTTAATTTTAAAAGATGAATAAATTAGTTAGTAGAAAGGGATCATTAAATAATAAAATGGATTGTGTCTTCTCTTTAATTTGCTAAAGTGTCTCTCCCAGCATTATAAGAAATTATTGAATAACACAATTATGAGACCTCCATTTATAATGAGAATTTCTTAACTGAATAAACATATTACCATGAAAGCTTAATTCTAGTGCAATAAAACTTGGTATGTGCCAATGAAATTGACAACACATCTCAAGAACTGTTGTTAAAAGACAAATAAAACAGAGAAATCAAGAATTTTACATTTTCCAGTGAAATAAAAAGCAACAATATTCCAAGTATGAAAAGCATGATGCATTAGTATTAATTTTGGCACCAGTGTAATTTTTTATATGTTCTTGGATTCTGTTGTCTAGTTTTTTATTGAGTATTTTTGCATCAGTGTTCATAAGAGAGGTAGGTCTGAAGTTCTATTTTTTTTTTTTTTTTTACTTTGTGTGATTTAGGAATCAAGGTGACTGTGGCCTCATAGAATGAGTTTGGTAAAGTTCCTTCTGTTTCTATTTTGTGGAATAGTTTGAAGAGTATTGTAGTTAGCTCTTATTTGAAGATCTGGTAGAATTTTGTGCTGAAACCTTATGGACCTAGGCTTTTTTTGGTTGGGAGACTTTTGATGACAATTTCTATTGCCTTTGTGGGATATAGGACTATTTAATCTATTTACATGATCTTCATTTAATTTTGATAAATGTAATATATCAAGAAAATTGTCCATTTCATTTAGATTTTCATTTAGATTTTTTAGAAGTTTGCTTTGTGTCCACCTCTATGGTCAATTTTGGATAAGGTTCCATAGGGTGCTAAAAAGGAGGTACACTCTTTTGTGTTTGGATGAGAAGTTCTGTAGACATTTGATTTAGTACCTCTGAAAGTGTCATTATGTTCCTATTTAGATTCTGTGTAGATAATCTGTCCGTTGGTGAGAGTGAAGTGTTAAAGTCTCCCACTATTAAGCTGTTGGGAACAATGTGTGATTTCAGCTTTAATAATGTTTCACTGACAAATGCAGGTGTTCTGGAATTTGGGCTATAGATGCTCAGGATTGTGATGGCCTCCTGGTGGATTTTCCCTTTAATGAGAATGAAGTGTCCCTCTTCATCTTTTTTGATTAATTTTGGTTGAAAGACTATTTTATTAGATATGAGTATGGCTACTCCAGCTTATTTTCTGGGTCCATTTGCTTGAAAAGCCTTTTTTCCAGCTCTTTTTTCTGAGGTAATGTTTATCTTTGTTGCAAAAGTGTGTTTTTTGGATCAGCAGAATGTTGGATCCTGTTTCCCCAAGTATTCTTTTAGTCTGTGTCTTTTTTAAAATTATTTTTATTACTATAATTTTTTTACAGCTTATTGAATTTGATTGGGCTGTGTCACCCTCCCTGTCTCCTCTCAATCACTCCCCCCAACCCTTTTCTCCCCCTATGTCCCTGCCCTTGTCCACTGATATGTGAATACTTCCTCCCTTTCTATTCAACCCTAGCCTATTAGGTCTCATTAGGACTGTTTGCATTGCATTCCTCTGTGGCCTTGCAAGGCTGTACCTCTCAGGAGAAGGTGATCAGAGAGCCTGTCACTGAGGTCATACCAGAGAAAACCCCTGCTTCCCTTATATTAGGGACCCTACTTGGATATAGAGACCATGGGCTACATTTGAGCCAGCCGGGGTCTTAGGACCTCTCCATGAATTATACTTGGTTGGGTTGTAAGTCTCTATAGGGCCCCTAGGGCTCAGTTTTATTGGCTCTATTTGTCTCTTTTTGGAGCTCCTGTCCCTTCCAGTTCTTTCTATCTCCCCCTTCTTTCATAAGATTACATGAACTCTGTCCAATGTTTGGCTATGAGTCTCAGCCTCTGCTTCAAATAATCGATCAGTAGAGTCTTTCAGAGGCTAGTTGTGGTAGGCTTCTGCCCTGTCCCCTGTCTTCTCCTATTTCCAATATCTATCGCATGAGGATTGAGCATCTTCCCTAGGGTCTTAGTTGTTATTTAGCTTATTTGGGAGTATAGATTTTAGTGTGTTGATCCTATATTATATGGCTAATATCCATTTATGTGTGAGTTGAAATCAGGGAAAATGCAGGGCTGCCCACTCTCTTCTTATCTCTACAACATTGTTCTTGAATTTCTAGCAAGAACAATAAGACAACTAAAGGAGATCAAAGAAATACAAATCAGAAAAGAATCAAAGTATCACTATTCTCAGATGATATGATAGTATATATGGGACACCTCAAATATTTAACCAGTGAACTCCCTTAGATGATGAACACCTTCAGTAAAGTGCCTGGATACAAAATTAATTAAAAAAAAAAATGAAGCCCTCCTGTATACAAAAAGGCTGAGAAAGAAATTAAGGAAACAACACACATCACAATAGCTACAAATAACATAAAGTACCTCGTTGTTACTCTAACCAAGCATGTGAAAGAAGTATATGAAAAAATCTTCAAGTCTATGAAAAAGAAATTGAGGAAGCTATCAGAAGATGGAAATATCTCCTATGTTCATGGATCAGTAGAACTAATGAGGTTAAAATGGCTATTCTACCAAAATCAATCAAGAGATTCAATGCAATTCCCTTCAAAATACCAAAACAATTTTTTTACAATCTTTTATTGAAAGAACATTTCTCATTTTCATGTGGATAAACTACAACCAAAAAAAAAAAAAAAAAAAAACAGAATTACTAAAACAATTCTCTACTATAAAAGATCTGGAGGTATCTCCATCCCACATCTTAAGCTGTACTATACAGGAACAGTAATAAAAATGGCATGGTACTGGTATAGAAACAGACTGGTGGATAAATGGAATCAAATCAAAGACCCAGAAATAAACCCATACACTTAAGGAAACTTAATTTTTGACAAAGAAATCAAAATCATACAATGGAAAAAAGAGAGCCTCTTCAAAAAATGATGCTGATCTACCTGGGTGTCTACATGTAGAAAAATGCAAATAGACCCAAATTCATCACCCTGCACAAAGTTAAAGTCCAAGTGTATCAGGACCTCAACCGAAAAAGAGATACACTAAATCTGTTAGACTAATAATTGAGGAAAAGTCTTGACCTTATTGACATAGGAGACAACTTCCTGAACAGAACACCAACAGCACAGGCTCTAAGATCAATGATTAATAAATGGGACCTCATGAAACTGAAAAGCTTCTGTAAAGCAAAGGACACTATCATCAGAACCTTCATGACAACCTGGGAAAAGATCTTCACCAACCTTATATCTGAGAGAGGGCTATTATCCAGGATATATAAAGAACTGAAGAAATTAAACACCAATATACCAAGTAACCCAACTAAAAAAATGTGGTACAGAGCTAAACAGAGAATTTTTAATAGAGGAATATCTAATGGCAGAGAAACACTTAAAGAAATGCTCAACATTCTTAGTCATTTGGGAAATGCAAATAAAAAAGACCCTGAAATTTCACCTCACACATATCAGAATGGCTAAGTTCAAAAACTCAATGGGTGATGCATGATGGAAAAGTTGTGTAGAAAGGGGAACCCTCCTCCATTGCTTGTGGGAATATAACCTTGTTCAACCACTTTGGAAATCAATTTGGTTCTTTCTCAGAAAATTAGGAATAGTACTACCTCAAGATCTAGACATACCACTCTTAGGCATGTACACAAATGATGCTCCACCATTCAACAAGGACACAACTGTGTTCATAACAGCTTTATTTGTAATAGCCAGAATCTGGAAACAACCCAGATGTCCCTGAATGAAGGAATGGATACAGAAATTTGTGGTACCTTTACACAATGGAATACTACTCAACAATTAAAAAACAAGATAATCATGAAATTTGCAGGCACATGGATGGAAGTAGAAAAGATCATCCTGAGTGAGATAACCCAGAAGTAGAAAGACACATATGGTATATACTCAATTACATGTACATGTTAGCCAGATATACATATATATATATATATATATATGTATATATATATATACTAAAATATATAGTCCTAAGAAATATAAACAACGTGGACCAGAAAGAATATGCTTAATCATTATTCAGAAGGGAAAACAGGATAGACATTGGAAGAAGGAGACAAGGAACAAGACTGGAGCCTTCCACACAGGACCTCTGAAAGACTCTACCCATCAGGATATCGAAGGACATGCTGAGACTCATAGCCAAACTTTGGGCAGAATGCTGGAAAGAAGAGGGGGATCAAAAGACTTGTATGGGAGACGAAATCCACAGGGACAAGAGCAGAGTCAAAATACCTGGAATCAGGGGCTCCTGCAGAGACCAAAACTTCAACCATAGGCCACGAATGGAGAGGACCTACACCCCTGTTCAACAGAAGCCCATAGACTTCTCAGTCTCCAAGTGGGTTCCCTAGTAAGGGGGGCAAGGGCTGTCTCTAACATGAACTTGGTGGCAGGCTCTTTGTTCACCTCCCTCTGGGGGGTGCAGCCTTGCCAGGCCATAGAGGAAGATGATGCACCAGTCCTGATGAGACCTGATATGCTAGGGTCAGATAGAAAGAGCAGAGGTCCTCCCCTATCATAGGTCTAGGGAAAGGGCATAGGGAAGGAAGAGAGAGGGTGGATTGGATTGGGAGGAGATGATGGAGGGGGCTGTAGAGGGGATACAAAGTGAGTAAATTTTAATTAATTAATTTTTAAAAAAGAAAAGAGAAATAAATAACTTAATCTTTATTATAAGGAGGGAAAACAATGTAGTTTACTCTTGTAGATATTTAATAGTGAGCTAACTGATGGGTATATATTTTTTAAATTTTTCATCAATTATACTTTATTCATTCTGCATCCCCCCATAAGCCCTTCCCTCCTCCCCTCCCAATCCCACCCTCCCTCCTCCCTCTGCATGCATGCCACTCCCCAAGTCCACTGATAGGGGAGGTTCTCCTCTCCTTTCTGATCTTAGTGTATCAGTTCACATCAAAAGTGGCTGCATTGTCTTCTACTATGGCCTGGTAAGGCTGCTCCCCCCCCCCCCAGGGGGAGGTGATCAAAGAGCAGGCCAATCAGATTATGTCAGAGGCAGTCCCTCTTCACATTACTATGTAACCCAATTGGACTCTGAACTGCCCTGGGCTACATCTGTGCAGGGGTTCTGGGTTATCTCTATGAATAGTCCTTGGTTGGAGTATGAGTCTCTGGGAAGTTCCCTGTGTTCAAATTTTCTGGTTCTGTTGCTCTCCTTGTGGAGACCCTGTCCTCCCCAGCTCTTACTATTTCCCAGTTCTTACATAAAATTCCCTTCACTCTTCACTCTGATGGTTCTATTTTTTTTTTTACCTGTAAGCCATGTGTGAATTATTTTGTATTGCTAACCTATTTTAGCTTAAGAAAGTCTATCTCAGACAGAAGAAGAAATTTATTTTTGCTTAAGATGTTCCTAAATATTCTCTGCCTGAGATGATCACTGAAACTTACCCCTATTTTCTGAGATGGAACAATATTAGTTTTTGATATTGGATTTGGAAAATGTTATAATATTGTCTATATGATACCTCTAGAAATCATACCACTTTCTCTTATGATCTGGATCTTGACTGTCCAGAAGGCACTAAGGTAAAAATTCTGGTTACCAGTGAGTAAGAAGTGTTGGATAGTACAAGTGTCCAGGAAAGATATAATAAGTTCATGACCTCTTTCAAGTTTTTGTTGTTGTTGTTGTTGTTGGTGGTGGTGGTGGTGGTGGTGGTGGTGGTTTGTTTTTTTAATCCATGAAGTTGTTGTAGACTACATTGCTATGCCATGCAATATTGTACCAATAAAAGATCTGAATAACCTGGTTTATGTACTTAAACCTCTGAAAATATGTACAAAAATAGTTTCTCTCCTTACATTTTTTTCCTGGTATTTGGGCATAATGAAGGAATGCTCACTGAGATACCTCATCAGTCATCATCAGTTGAAAAACTCCTTCACTACTTTTCAGAATACACTTGTGAGGATAAGATAAATTAATTATAAACAAGAAGAAATATTTTAAATAAAAAGAAACTCTGATGGCTAGTCTTCATTAACAGCTTGAGTAGATACATCTAGAATTAATCTAATTCCAAAGGGAGGGCACATGTATAAGGAATTTTTGCTTAACTCAATGTAGGAAGATCTGTTTCTAATCTGATTTTTGAGAAAGGGAGACACACCTTTAATCCAGATATTTTGAGCTGAGAAAGGATATGCCTTTAATCTAGAACTTAGGGCAGGAAAATACACTTTAATATAGAATACAGCTTCTGCTCACAGCCTATAGAAGGACACAGAAAAAGGGAGTTTTGCTCTTTTCCTGCTTTTCCTCGCCTTACTAGAAAACTTGTGGACTGAGCAACTACTAAATTTCTTGGTTATTCTGTTCATATGCAGCCATTTGTGGATTAGCTGGACCAAGTCATTCTAAGAAATCCTCTTTCTATACATAGTTTTATCCAGTGTTATATTATTCTAGAGAAGCTCGACTAATACAGAAAGCCAAATTGTAGAGCCAAACTTTGATTTTTTTAATTGATAGAAACATTTCTTAAAGTATCATCATACACTGTTAAACACTAAGTTCTATTTTTCAAGTAATTTCCTTAAAATATTTTCTAAAGTACCAGTTCATTCACTCATACAAAAGCAAAGTGATTATTCTTAGACGGTATTAATCAATGTCATTTGTTTGAAGGCATTTGTTACACATGAGGAACTATGGTTATGAATTTATGTAAACTGCCTTTGGTTAATAAACAAGGAAAATTAGTATATAAATGTAGTAAGTGTCAATTGGATCAATGATAACTAATTTGTATAGATTTAAATTATATCTACCCCCAGGCAACCATTGATTTCTTTAATAACTGTGTTGGAACATACTCTTGAGCAATTACAACTCAATTGCTATCAAATAGCCTAAATTGTAAAACAAATCTTAAAAATTACATGCTTGAACATTTAGAGAAATTAAAATCCAGTTTATTTTTGATTGCTTATTATATAGGTCACTGAACATCTTCTGAGTTAATTTCAGTAAATTTACTTGTTGTTTTCTTCTTCATTTAAATGTCTGGATTTTAAGAATGAGGTTTGAAATAAAACAAATCCAGTGTAAAACCAGTATGGACTTAACATAGTTCCTTTCAATTATAACATGACTGGTCCACACACTTATTCTTCAATTGGAAATTACTGAGATTTAGTTGATGAAACTATTTGATGAGGAAAATTCAATGTTAACTTCTCCAACACATCTGGGAAACAAATCATAACAGCATGCCCTATGCCATGTCTAAAGAAAAGTATGTCAGACAAACTGTGTTTTCTGAGGCAAACCAGTTAGTTTCAGGAAAAATAAAAGTAATGTCAGGACTCAATGGGATTATTATTTTTTCTTTAAAATGTTATCCCACACTCTTAGATTCCATTATTTTTATTTAACCAGTATTTTCTTATCTAAATTGAGAGAATGATAAATGAGATATACTACATTTTCCTATAAATACATGAAGAGCTAATGAGGTCAGCTCTCTGAGACATGACCCCTGTTAGTTCCTTACATTTTGTGACTAAGGCAATTGTCTAATATTGTGTATCTAAAAGGCTTACATTGTGAAAATATAATATTAAAAGCAGTTGTGTTGAGACTTTCAATAGTAGTAATGTTAAGTGAGTTAAATGGTCAATTCTCTTTTTCTGAAGATTTCAAAACTTTTAAATTTTTTTCTTTTTTTTATTTTTTATTTTTTTTATCAGTTACATTTTATTAACTCTGTATCCCAGCCGTGTCCCGATCCCTCATTCCCTCCCAGTCCCTCCCTCCCTCCCTCATCTTCACCGTGCCCCTTTCCAAGTCCACTGATAGGGGTACCTCCTCCCCATTCATCTGATCCTGTTTTATCAGGTATCTTCAGGAGTGGCTGCAAAGCCCTCCTCTGTGGCCTAACAGGACTGCTCCTCCCTTCGGGGGTGGGGAGACCAAAGAGCCAGTCATTGAGTTCCTGTTAGAAATAGTCCCTGTTCCCCTCACTTTGGGAAACCAATTGGTTACTGAGCTACCACAGGCTACATCTGAGTGGAGGTTAAAGTATCAAATAGCAGGATATTCAGGGAAATCTAAATGGATAAAAGGTAAAAAGCCAAAGAGGTAACCTAACTTTAATACATTTTCTTATCAGGAAAAAAAATATCTGAGAACTAGCCTTACAAAGAAATAGCAAAGATTACATGTATAGCTTTGGTGATAGAATGCAAAACTACGTAAATTGTTGAAGTAATCGGCTAATCCACTCATTAAAAACTGAGTTGTCAAAGTTTTACTCCTATAGGAAAAGGGAAACTACATTTGCAAAGGGCAGACAGTACCAAACTGAGATAAATAGTGAGACTAAGAGAGTTAGTTTCTTCCTTTCAGGAAAGAAATGTTAATCCAGAGATACCACAAATATTGTCTACCAAATTTAATGGAGATAGGGTATAGAGATTTCAGCAGTTAAAACCATTGGCTGCTCTTACAGAGGATGAGGGCTCTATTCTCAGAACCCATGTGGTAGCTCACAACCATGTATAACTCTGGTCTCAGGGTATCTGATGCCATTTTATAATGTCTATATGTACTAGGTATTTATATAATGCACAAATATGTGTGTATGTAGGCAAAATATCCCCAACTATAATGAAAAATTAATGTATATAACCTAGTTTTATGTCTGACATATAAAGAGATCAGATGGTTTAACTCTGCCTTAACGGCATGGGAACACTTGAATGAACCGCAATTTGGGTATGCTTGGATTATCAAAAAAGTATGGTAACAGGATACACAACTTACAGGAATAAATCGATTATTTCAGTGTGTTCAGAAATTATAAAACAGAATGATGTGGACTTGACTGCAGGTGTGCAAGGCTATATATATATATCAACATTCAAACTCAGCTCAAAATGGTGGCACTCAACTTCAATGTGAGTATTTAAGAAACAGAGGCATGCATATCTCTGCAAGTTTGAGGCCAGAATGGTCTATATCATTATTATTATTCAGGCCAGACAGGGATAATTAGTGATACCATGTTTTAAAAGAACAAAATATTCAATATAAAATTATAAAATTAATTCACATCCACAAAAGATAAAAAATCAAATAGTCATAACTATAGAAATATACACATATTGAATGCAATAAAACTTAGCATACTAATAATATTAGGGATAATTTCAAGTTAACAAAGAACATGCTGTAAAATTCCTATAGTTAACATAGTATGTAATAGTTTAAAAGAAAACAAGTTTCCTATCTACTATCAAGAATATGGCAAGGATTGTGAAATCTAACAAATTAAATTAAATTGTCAATGGATGGTTTTAACCACAAATAAATTCAACTGAGTAGAGAAATAATTATGATAGAAGTATCCAGAATCAATAGCACAAGACAAAGGGGATGAAAAAAATGTGGAAGATAATAGATTGAATGTTCCAAAACAAATGTCTAACTTTAATTTGGTCGCCTCAGATAGCTTGTATTATGCAGAAATCACATTTTGAATAAGTATTCAATAAAACACTTATGAAAGATACAGATATACAGTAAGATGTCTACATACAAAACATATCTATTCTTCCCTCTCTCCACATATCTATGTGTTGCTTATTTATCATAGGCTCAAATTTAATAAAACAGCAAACATAAACAATCTCTCTCTCACACCCACCCACCCACCCACCCACCCACACACACACACACACACACACACAAAACAATGACCACCAATCAAGTGTAGAATCCCCAAATAAACTGTGATGTATGAGTTTAGTGATTACTACAGATCAAGGAAAATGAAAAAAATTCTGTGTTGCGTTAAAACAGTTAAGGATCTTTCGAGCACAATACTGAACAGGAAATTAGGCATATGCTGATAGAAACAGTTTGCTATTTGTTAAAACCAAACCAAACTCTCTATAAAATAATATTATGAAGAAAAACAAATACATCAGCTCCCAATTCTTCTGCATTATTATTTTCTTACATAGCCATATATATCTTCTCTGAACTCTTATGCCTCATTCTTTCATGTATTTGTTTTTTGGCACTGAGGAATAAATTCATGGCCTTGTACATGCTAGACAAATACCTAGCAAGGACTCTTCAGAATATATGCAGCCCATATGAATGATATAGAATATTGTATTTATTTGAAGGTCACCTGAATTGTAGCTTTAACTCTTCCCTTGTTTTTACCATATAATACAGCATAGCAAAACCCAATATGGTATATTTAAGGTTGCAGAGATTAGGTCACAGATATCTTTGCGAAGCTTTTTGCGAAGCTTTAAGTTGCTTGTTTAAGATGTCTCCAACCAAGGACTATTCATGGAGATAACCTAGAACCCCTGCACAGATGTAGCCCATGATAGTTCAGTGTCCAAGTGGGTTACATAGTAAAGGGAAGAGGGACTGCCTTTGACATAATCTGATTGGCCTGCTCTTTGATCACCTCCCCCTGAGAGGGGAGCAGCCTTACCAGGCCACAGTAGAGGACAATGCAACCACTCCTGATGTGATCTGATAGACTAGCATCAGAAGGAAGGAGAGGAGGACCTCCCCTATCAGTGGACTTGGGGAGGGGCATGCATGCAGAAGGGGGAGGGCAGGTGGTATCGGGAGGGGAGGAGGGAGGGGCTTATGGGGGAATACAAAATGAATAAACTGTAATTAATAGTAAAAAAAATAAAAAAATAAAAAAGATGTCTCAAACATCTTTCTGAAGTCACTTAGTGCTATAAACTTTCCTCATATCACTGCTTTCATTGTGTCCCATAAGTTTGGGACAATTTCTTTCCTGACCCAGCTGTCATTAAGTAGAGAGTAGTTTAGTTTCCATGTCTATATAGGCCTTTTGTTATTTCTGTTGTTGTTGAGGTCTAGTTTTAGGCCATGGTGGTCTGATAAGATACAAGGGATTATTTCTATCTTCTTGTATCTGTTGAGGCTTGCTTTGTGCCTGACTATATGGTCAATTTTGGAGAAAGTTCCTTGAGGTGCTCAGAAGAACATATATTCTTTTGACTTTGGGTTAAAACTTCTGTAGACATCTATTAGGTCCATTAAATATGGACATCTGTAAATGTCATTATTTCCCTATTTAGCTTCTGTCTACATGACCTGTCCCTTTGTGGGAGTGAAGTGTTGAAGTCTCCCACTATTAAGGTGTTTGGATATATATGTGGTTTAAGCTTTAATAATGTTTCATTTAAAATTGCAGGTGCTCTTGTGTTTGGGGCATAGATGTTCAGCATAGTGAATTTTTCCTTTGATGAGAATGAACTGTCCCTCTTCACATTTTTTAATTAATTTTGGTTGAAAGTCTATTTTATCGGATTTTAGGATGGCTACTCCAGTATGTTTTCGGGATCTGTTTGTTTGAAAAATCTTTTTTTTTTTTCCAGCCCTTTACTCTGAGGTAGTGTTTATCTTTGTTGTGAAGGTGTATTTATTGGATCAGCAGAATTTTGGATCCTGTTTCTTCAAGCATTCTGTTTGCCAGTGTCTTTTTATTACAGGGTTGAGACCACTGATGTTGATAGATATTAGTGACCAACATTTGATAGTTCTTGTTATTGTCGAGTTGGTGGTGATAGTGTGTTTCTGTGCTTGTTTTATTTTATTTTCTGTTGTTGTTGTGAAGTAATGTATATCCTGTGTTTTCTTGAGTGTAGTTAATTTTGTTAGATAGGAGTTTTCCTCCTAGTGTCTTTTGTAGGTCTGGGTTGCTGGGTATATATTGTTTAAATTAAGTTTTGTCATGGAGTATTTTGTTTTCTCCATCTATTTTGATTTAAAATTATGCTGGATATAGTAGTCTTGGTTGGCATCTGTGATATCTTAGAGTGCATTACTTCTGCCCAAGCCTTACTGGCTTTCATAGTTTCTGTTGAGAAGTTTGATGTAATTCTGATAGGTCTACATTTATATGTTATGTGGCCTTTTTTCCCTTGCTGCTTTTAATTTTTAATCTCTTGTATGCTTAGGGATGTCCTTTCCTTAGGTTGGGGAAATATTCTATGATTTACTTGAAAATATTTTCTGGACCTTAGAACCTGGAATCTTCTTTTTCCTTTATTCCTACTTCTCTTAGTTTTTTTTTGTTTGTTTGTTTGTTTGGTTGGTTGGTTGGTTGGTTGGTTGGTTTTTTTTGTTTGTTTGTTTTTTGTTTTTTTCTATTCATGGTACCCTTGATTTCTTGTATGTTTTTTGTAAGGACCTTTTCTGATCTCATGTATTTTTTGAGAGATGTATTGATTTCTTGAATTGTGTCTTCAGCTCCTGTGAGTCTCTATTCCTTCTCTTATATTCTATTGGTGATTTTTTTTTTTGTGGTTCCCGATCTTTTCTCTAAACTCTCCAGCTCTAGAGTTTTCTTTGTTTGTGTTTTCTTTATTGATTCTAATTCTGTTTTCATGTTTTGCACTGTTTTCTTCATCTGTTTGAATGCGTATTCCTGTCTTTCCATGATGGCTTCTACTTTTTTGTTTGTTTCTGTTCTATATGTCTCTAATTGTGCCTCCACATATTCCTGTATTTGTTTGGTTTATTTGCCTGTTTTCTTTGAGAGCTTTGTTTGTTTCCTTTTTATGTACCTCTAATAACCGGATAGGATAAGCATAGATTTCAAATAATTTTCCTGTGTTTCCAATGAATTAAAATATCCATAGAATTTGGGGGTTGCTGGTGAAGCCATAGTGTTCTGTTATCTGTTGTATGTTTTCTTTTTCTGGCCCCTAGCCATCTGATGATCCATAAAATTCATTATTTGTTCTGGGAGTCTGTACTGCAGACTGAGTCCATCTGTCTCTGGTGTCCAGAGTAATCTTCAAGAAGATGAAAGAGGTCCACTGGTCTGAGAATGGATGTTGTTGTTTCAGATGTAGCTAAGGGAGGAAGGTCACAGGTGCTTGTGTTCAAGTGAAGGAGAGTGCATGCAAGTGTGCCTTGAAGTACTGGGTATTAGAACATGTAGATGCTTGCAAGCATGGAGCCTAAGTGCAGATATGGGTGCTCTGAATGTCTCAGTGGCCCACATGCCTGTTGTACTCCCCTTTAGGCACTCAGATGTGTCTGGGTTGTACCATCTTGGCTCTAGGAATTGTTTACCTAAATTCCACTTGGAGGACCAGAAAATAGGGGCTTAATGTTGAGAATGCTCTCTCAGGGATTCCTATGTTGTCTACAATGAGGGTGGGAGGAATCTGATATCTGGTTATGAGCTTACAGGGACCCTGGATCTGGATCACCGCAGACACTCACTTGAAGGTGCATGCCCTCGCAGGTGTATGGGGAAATCACAGTGGGCCCAATGTTCTCTACTCTCATATTTGGGTCAGCAGGGGCAAACGAAAGTGTAGGAGATCCTTCAGTGGTGTCTACTCTTTGGCTACTGGGTAGGGAAACCTGTATTTGGATTAGCTGCTGTCACCTCGGATTCTGAGCAAGGAGGACAATACTTGGGGCCACCACTGTCATCTCAGTCACTGAGCAGGAAGGCCAGTTCTTGAGGCAGCCACTAATGGTGATGGGACAAGTGAAAGTACAGGTAGTTAAAAGTTAGCCATTCTCAAACCTTGAGATGTGTATGTGTGACCTGAATCCAATCTGTTACAGCTCACATGTTGTCCACTCTAGCTTGGGAAACCTCAAAGTTGATGTTCTTGCTTCAGCCAATCCTGCACTTAACAGTTTTGAAGTTTTGGATCCTCTGACTCTCAGATAAGGTGAGTGTTGGTCACTACCATATTGGAGCCCTTTTTCAGGAATTCTTTGTCTGAACTCTAAGAAACAGACTCTCAGGCCTAGTCATACAAAGTGGAGAAAAGAAGCCTGTTATGGCTTCAGATTAGCAAAACAGATAAACACTGAATCTGTCCCAGCTTATTCAAATATTAACCCAGCTCTATCAGAACATATCAGGGCCATCTTAGTATGCCAGTAGACTCCACGGCCCTCTGCTATTACACCTTGGCTATGATGGGCTAGTGTCCATAGAGGCTACATGACTACTATTAGAATTGGCTGGCTCCTTGGAATTAAGTTCTCTTACAATCTCAGTATAAAGGGCTGGAAAAAAAATATTTTCCAAGCAAACAGACACAAGAAGAAATCTGGAGTAGCTATTCTAATATCTAATAAAACAGACTTTGAACCAAAATTAAACAAAAGATATGGAGAGGAACATGTCACTCTCATAAAAAGAAAAATTCACCAGAAGGATATCAAAACCTGAACATCTATGCTCCAAATAAAAGACCACCTGCATTTATAAATGAAACATTATTAAAGCTTAAATCACACATCCATCCTAACACCTTAAAAGTGGGAGACTTCAACATCCCACTCTCACCAAGGGGAAGAACAACAAGGCAGAAGCTAAACAGAGAAATAATGACACTTACACAGGTCTTAAATCAAATGTACCTTTTAGATGTTTGCAGAACTTTTATTTTTTTTTTTCAATGCAGTTTATTCAGGAACATTGAACAATCCTCGGACCCCGGGGAAAGCCAGCCCACAGCTTAAATAGCCTCTGGGTAGCCAACCCAGGCGTGCCACGGGGGCAATGCAGATAGGTCCACATACATGGAAGCAAGCCAGATCCTCGGCCTTAGCCAAATGTGGAGTTGTTCGTGACAGAGAGCACTCACCATCGGGAAGGTGGAAGGCGGAAACCAGCTCCATCTTTAAGGCATAGCATTCCGCAGCTCTCTACAGTTCCCCCTTTTTGTTTTAGACGCATCAGGCAAGAGTAGAGGTCTGATCTCTGATATTAGAAATAAATTGGGACTTTGTACAGATGTTCATTTAGGTGTCATCCACCCAAAGAGCATCAGACCCGTCTGATACCTTTTTTCTCAGAGGCGGGACCTGGGGCATCAACCCGCATGCAATCAGACATGCTCTTCTCTGGGTCCAAAGCGGCTGACCCTGAGTGCAGTGCTTAGCCTCGCATCCTGAGCGTAACATTTTAGCTTTTTATGGTAGCCAACCATGCTTGGGGAGAATGTCCTGCTTCAATGGCTGTAAAGAACTTTTAAACCAAACACAAAAGTATATACCTTCTTCTTAGCATTTCATTGCACCTTCTTTGAAATTGACCACATAGTCAGGCACAAAGCAAGCCTCAACAGATAGAAGAAGATTTAAGAATCGCATCAAACCACCAGGTTTAAAAATAGACCTGCAAAATAACAAAAATTACAAAAAGCCTAGACACACATGAAAATATAACAACTCTCTATTCAAAGACAGCTGGATCAGGGAAGAAATAAAGAAATTAAAGACCCCCTAGAATTAAATGAAAGTGAAGGTACAACTTACTCAAACTTATGGTACACAGGAAAGCAATGTTGAGAGGAAAGTTCATATAGCATTAAGTGCCTTCATAAAGACATTCAAGACATCTCATTAAGCAACTTAATGACACACTTTAAAGCACTAGAAAAAAAAAGAAGCAGCAGATACACCCATTAAGAGCATTAAGAGTAGATGTTTCGAAATAATCAAACTCAGGGCTGAGATCAATACATTAGAAACAAAGAAAAGAATTCAAAGAATCAATGAAACCAAGAACTAGTTCTTTAGGAAAATCAACAAGACAGACAAACCCTTAGTGACAGGCAGAGAGACAGTGTCCATTTCTGATTCAACAAAATCAGAAATGAAAAGGAGGACATAAAGACAGACACTGAGGAAATCCATACAATAATCAGGTCTTACTACTAAAACCTATATGCCACAAAATTTGAAAATCTAACTGAAATGGACAATTTTCTTGATATAGTCCATTTACCAAAATTAAATCAAGAAGAGGTATATATAATAAATAGTCCTATCTCCCTTAAGGAAATAGAAGCAATAATCAAAAGTCTTCCTTGCAAAAGAATGCCCATGGCAAGACCAGTTTAGCTCAGAATTCTACTATACCTTCAAAAAAGAGCTAATTCCAATAATCTTCAAAATAGTTCACAAAATAGAAACAGAAGGAATATTACAAAACTCATTCTATGAGGTCACAGTCATGTTGATACCCAAACCACACAAAGACCCAAAAAAGAAAGAGAATTTGAGACCCATCTCTCTTATAAACATTAATGTAAAAAATACCCAATATAATACTCACAAACAAAATCCAAGAACTCACAAAGATATCATGCACTAAGACCAAGTAGGCTTCATCCCAGATACGTAGGATTGGTAGAATATACTGAAATCCATCAATGTAATCCAGCATTATAAACAACCTGAAAGAAACAAAACAAAACAAAACACATGATTATCTCCTTAGATGCTGAAAATCATGTGACCAAATACAACACCCATTCATGTTTTCTGTCTTGGAGAGATCCAGGATTCAAGGCACATACCCAAACAGAGTAAAGGCAATATACAGCAAGCCAATGACCAACATCAAATTAAACAAAGAGACATTTAAATCAGTCCCACCTAAATCAGGAAGAAGACATTTTTTTGCCCATTCTCTCTGTATCTCTTCATCATAATACTTAAAGTCCTAGCTAGAACAATAAAACAGCTAAAGAAGATCAAGGGAATATAAATCAGATATGAAGAAGTGAAACTATCACTATTTGCAGATGATATGATTTTCTGCATTAATGAGTGCAAAAATTCTACCAGAGAACTTCTACACCTGATAAATACCTTCAGCAAAGTGGCTGGATACAATATTAAGTTAAAAAAAATCTGAAGCCTTCCTGTATACAAAAGACAAATGGGCTGAGAAAGAAATTAAAGAAACAACTCTCTTCACAATAGTCACAAATAACATAAAGTACCTGGGTGTAACTCTAACTGCAACTAAGCAAGTGAAAAACTTAAATGAAAAAAAAAATATTTAAGTCTCTGAAGAAAGAAATTGAAGAAGAAATCAGAAAATGCAAAGAACTCCCATGCTTTCAGATCAGCAATATTAACATAATGAAAATGGTCATCCTACCAAAGACAATTTATAAATTCAATGCATTTCCAATCAAAATACCAACACAATTCTCTACAGACCTTGAAAGAACATTTCCCCACTTCATATGGAAAAGCAAAAGGCCCAGAATAGCTATAACAATCCTCTACAACAAAAGTTCTTCTGGAGGTATCTCCATCGCATATTTCAAGCTATATTATAGAGGAACATTAACAAAAACAGCATGGTACTGTCATAGAAACATACTGGTGTATCAAAGGAATCAAATCAAAGACCCAAAAATAAACCCACACACCTAGGGAAACATAATTTTTTTACAAAGACACCAAAACTAAAAAATAGAAAAAAGACAGCATCTTAAGCAAATGGTGCTAGCCTAACAGGATGTCTACACATAGAAAAATGTCGATAGACCCATATTTATCATCCTGCACAAAGTTAAAGTCCAAGGGGATCAAAGAAATAAACCTAAAAACAGACACACTAAGTGTGTCAGAAGGAAAAGTGGGGAAGACCCTTCACCTCATTGGCACAGGAGACAACTTCCTGAACAGAACACCAACAGCACAGGCTCTAAGATCAATGATTAATAAATGGGACCTCATGAAATTGAAAAGCTGTTGTAAAGCAAAGGACACTGTCATCAGAACAAAAGTACAGCCTACAGACTGGCAAAAATATCTTCACCAGCCCTATATCTAAGAGAGGGCTAATATCCAGAATATATAAAGGACTGAAGAAGTTAAACACCAACAAACCAAGTAATCCAATTTAAAAATGTGGTGCACACAGAATTCTCAACAGAGAAATTTCGAATTGTAGAGAAACAATTAAAGAAATGCTCACGTCCTTTGCTATAAGGGAGATGCAAACCAAATGGACCCTGGGACTTCAACTTACACCCATGAGAATGGCTAAGATCAAAAACTGAAGTGACAACACTTGCTGGAGAAGTTGTGGAGAAAGGGGAACTCTCCTCCATTGCTGGTGGGAATGCAAACTTGTACAACCACTTTGGAAATCAATCTGTCGCTCTCTCAGACAATTAGGAATAGCTCTTCCTTGACATCCAGCTATATCACTCTTAAGCATATATCCAAAACATGCTCAAGTACACAACAAGGACATTTCAACTATGTTTGTAACAGCTTTATTCATATTAGCCAGAACCTGGAAAAAAACCTAGATGTCCCTCAATGGAAGAATGGATTCAGAAACTGTGGTACATTTACACAATGGAATACTACTTAACAATTAAAAACAAGGAAATCATGAAATTTGCAAGCAAATGGTTATATCTAGAAAAGATCATCCTGAGTGAGGTATCACAGAAGCAGAAAGACACACAGAATATACACGCACTTATAAGTGGATACTAGACCTATAAGATAGGATAAACATACTAAAATCTGTACACCTAAAGAAGCTAAACAAGAAGGAAGACACGGGATAAGATGTTCAGTCCTCACTTAGAAAGACAAAGGGGTGGACATTGGAAGAAGTAGAAAACAAGAAACAGAACAGGGGCCTACCACAGAGTTGCTCTGAAAGAGTCTACCTAGCAGTGTATCAAAGCAGATGCTGAGACTCATAACCAAACCTCAGGAGAGTGCAAGGAATCATATGAAAGACTGTGGAGTTAGTAAGACCTGAAGAGTACAGTAGCTCCACAAGGAGAGGAACTGAACGAAAATATCTGGGCCCAGGGGTCTTTTCTGAGACTGATACTTGAACCGAGGTCCATTTATGGATATAACCTAGAACCCCTGCTAAGATATAGTCCATGGCAGTTCAGTCTCCAAATGGGTATCCTAGTAAGGGGAACAGCGACTGTCTCTGACATGAACTCAAAGGTTGGCTCTTTGACCACCGCCTCCCTGGAGGGAGGAGCAACCTTACCAGACCAAAGAGGAGGACATAGAAGCCAGTCTTGTCGAGACCTGATAAGCTAGGATCAGATGGAAGGGGAGCAGGACCTCCCCTATTAGTGGATTTAGAGAGGGGCATGGGAGGAGATGAGGGAAGGAGGGTGTGGTTGGGAGAAAATAAGGGATGCGGCTAGAGCTGGGATATAAAGCAAATAAAATGTAATTAATGTGAAAAATAAAAATTTAATTAAAAATGAATTTTCAAAGTCTTTAGTCATCAGGGAAATGAAAATCAAAGCAATCCTGAGATTTCACCTTATACCCATCAGAATGACTAATATCAAAACCTCAATTGACAACACATACTGGAGAGAAATAATAACCCTCCTCCATTGCTGGTGGAAGTGTAAACTTGTATAGCCACTTTGTAAATCAATTTGATGTTTTCTCAGAAAACTAGGAATAGTGCTACCACAAGACTAGCTATACCACTCATGGGCTTATATCTGAAGGATGCTCAACCATATAACAAGGACATTTGCTCAATAATGTTTGTAGCAACTTTATTCAGGTTCTGGTCCCACCCTAGATGCCCCTCAACCAAAGAATGGATAGAGATATTTTGGTATGTTTACTCAATGGAATACTACTCAGCTGGGATACAAGTGAGTAAATTGTAATTAAAAACAAGGACTTCATGCATTTTTCAGGCAAATGGATGGAACTAGAGAAGATTACCAAGAAAATATCACCCAAAAGCAGAAATACACACATGGTACACACTCACTGATAAGTGGATATTAGCCATATAATGTAGAATAAACATACTAAAATATAGAGACCTAAAGAAGCTATACAACAAGGAGGACTCTAGGGAAGATGCTTAATTCTCATTCAGAAGGAGTTACACGGTAGACACTGGAAGTGGTAGAAGAGAACAAACAAAGGAGAACAAACTACCTACCACAGAACTCTAAAAGACTCCACTCAGCAGTGGTTGAAGCAGATGCAGATTCACAGTGAAACTTTAGACAAATCATAGAGAGTCTTAGGTAAGAATGGGGAGATAAAACAACCCAGAGGGGACTGGAGCTCCACAAGGAGACCAGCAAAGCAAAAATAGCTGGGCCAAGGGGTGCTACAGAGGCTTATACATCAACCAAACACCATGCATATAGAGGACATAGACCCCCCCCCTCCCCTGCTCATATGTAGCCCATAGACAGCTCAGTTTTTTTATGGATTCCTTAGTAAGGGGAGAAGAGATTTTTCTGGCATGAATTTCGTTGCCTGCTTCTTTATCACTTCTTCCTGGTGGGACGACCTAGTTATCCTACAGAGGAAGAGGATCCAGACATTCCTGATGGGGCCTAAGAAGCTACTGTCAGAAAGTAAGGGAGAAAGAGCTTCCCCTATCAGTGGACTAAGGAAGATGGTAAGAGGAGGAAGAAGATGGGAGGATGGCACCAGTAGGGGACAAACAAAGGGTCTACAACTGGGATACAATGTTAACAAATTTTAAAAACGAAAAAATAAAACTAAATTAAATTAAATTAAAAAAAAAAACAAAAAGGGAAAGCAAGTGGTTGGATCTCAAAGTATGACCTCCTGTGGTTGTTTCTTAGTGTTTTAAAGACCAACCAAGTAAGAATAATATGAGACGGTGATTAAAAATTTAGATTTGTGTAATCAAATCCATAGTGTTATCAGAGATGAATGGGTCTGATGGAAATGTGATCATTAAATCAACTCCTCTAAGACATTGTTTTCATGGAACACATGAAAAATCAATGACTTAGAGAGATTGTCAGGTTATATTTTAGTCTTATTCAGCTCAGATGGTCAGAGTCCCAATCACAAGTTGGGATTTGTTATTTCAAGCTATAAAATCATGAATGAAGTTTTGGGTATTTGAAGTAAGACTTTTCATTCTTTCTTTTTTTTTTTTTTAACTTGAAAATGTTGTATCTTTTTCTCTTTAAAATTTTTTTTATTATTTTTTTATTTTTTTTACACTTTATTCACTTTGTATCCCCCATAATCCCCACCTTCCTCCCCTCCCGATCCCACCCTCTCCCTTCTTCATGCATGCCCCTCCCCAAGTCCACTGATAGGGAGGTCCTCTTCTCCTTCCTTCTGATCTTAGTCTATCAGATCACATCAGGAGTGGCTGCATTGTCATCTTCTGTGGCCTGGTAAGACTGCTCTCCCCTTAGGGGGAGGTGATCAAAGAGCAGGCCTATCAGATTGTGTCAGAGGCAGTCCCTCTTCCCATTATTATGTAATCTACTTAGACACTAAACTGCCATGGATTACATCTGTGCAAGGGTTCTAGGTTATCTCCATGCCTGGTACTTGGTTGCAGTATGGGTCTCTGGGAAGACCCCTGTGTTCAAATCTTCTGGTTCTGTTGCTCTCCTTGTGGGGTTCCTGTCCTCTCCAGATCTTACTATTTCCCACTTCTTACATAAGATTACATGCACTCTGCCCAACAGTTGGCCATAAAGTCTTAGTGTCTGCTTTGATAGTCTGCAGGGCAGAGCCTTTCAGAGGCCCTCTGTGGCAGGTTCCTAGGTTGTTTCCTGCTTTATTTTTCTGATGTCCATCCTCTTTGCCTTTCTTTTCTTTCGCATCATTAAGCTCACTGATAGGCATTCTTGATACCAGTTTTTTCATTTACAATCAGTTCCCATCAAGATTGATGATGGGTATGAGATTATTTTTACCCAGATTTTGAGTTTATATCTGAGTCTGTCATAGATTCAAGGCTACTAGTAGGCAGGAAACTACTGAGACAGAGACTTTGAGATACCGAGTTTATCCCAGACTGTCAAGTTCTCCCTTTTGTAATCATAGGAATCCTTAAAAGTGGGGAACTATTATTTGCTGTAGCTAAAGAAAATTATATGAAGACAGATCACAGCCATAAGTACTTTGAAAATAGGAGAAGGGAATGAGTCATGGAATGAGAACATCCTTGAGGGCCTTAAACAGAAAAGGGAACAGTTTATCTGCCAGAGTCCACAGGGAACTCAGACTAGATAATACTTTGAATTTTCATCCAATGAGACATGTATTGGTTTTCTGACCTCTAAAAGTAGAGAGTAATACAATCATGTTGTTTTAATCCATAATCCCCATAGTAATTTTTACATAAATAATAGAAAAATTTAAGAGAAAATTGAAGGATACAGTAAACATTGTCTTCATTTTTCTGCCAATTCACCAAACTTCAATTCACTATAAGGTGATATAGGGAAGGCCTGATGATTCCTGAAAGAGCAGTGGATGTAATTTATTGGAGATGCCTAGAGGTATGTTTCATTGGTGGTTTTAAATCTAGTCAAGTTGTCAATCAAAATCAGTCTTCACAGTGAAGTAAAACGTTATGGTGCCCAAAGCATGTAACAGATACGTTCTTTATCTGAGGTGGCCAGAATAGTGGAACAGTCCAAGATACAGTGCAAGGGCAGGCCCCTATTAAAATACTTCCTCTGTCTATGACCACTCCCTGAAATTTCCAGTACCTTCAATAATAGGTTCCTAGTAGGCCTGGGAATGAAGGCTTCAACACATGAGTCTGTGGAAGGCATTTCATATTTGAACTATATAGCACAACTGAAATAAGTAGTCTGTTAATGATATTTAAAACATAAAATCTGTTTTTATAAGATCAAAATGAATATGAGCATAGCTTGACCATTTCTAATGTAAAACACAAACAGATGTACCTTTATTTTTGGAATTGCCGCAGGTAAGGAAACTGTATTATTTCCAGTTCTAAGTATTTTGGACAGTAAAACCGCTTTCTGATTTTAGACAATAGCTTTTTATGTTGTTTTTTTTAATAATGTGAGGTTCTTTAATAGATTCACTATCATATTAAAACAAGGAAGATTATGCTTTCCTAGAAAATAAGACAGAAATTTTCTATAAAATTTAGAAAGAGATTTTTTTTTTTATTGGAGTCTCAGTTCAAGGGGCCATAGTTGCAAGGGGATGAATACTCGTGATATTTTCCAATAAATGCTGTTGAAAATACCGTGGTGTAAAATGATGAACTTATTTTTTTTTCCTTCTCAAGTTGATAGTATAAATGAAGCCCTAATTAATTGTTCAGAAAACTACTTTACATCTCCCAGTTATTATTAAATAAAATAAAATAGTGTCTATAAATGAAAATATATTTTCAGTAGAAATAGAAAATACATTGTGTCATGAAATTGTCTTCATTAACATTATAGTCACCACCATAATAAGGATTATAATTCATAATTTAGAAGGCCCTGTGTTCAACTAAGTTTAACTAATGTTTGCCATACTCCATAAATATATGTTTCCTTATATAGGTCTGATACTGGAATTGTTTTGGAAGTTTGATGTTGTCTCAGAATTTAGGAGACAGAATTCATGCTCAACATTCAGTCCTTTTGAATGTTAAAGCCATATTTGTGAACTGTTTAAAAGTTGACCCTTCACTGCTTCTGGTACAGTCACCTCTTATGTCACTCTGCATTGTGATCTTTGGTCACGACACATCAATGAGTATGCAAACTTCCTTTGATTTAGAAAGTGCTGTATGTTTAATACCTGTAGTAATTAAGGGAGTTATCAGATCATAGAGATAAAAGTGAAAGGAAAGAAGGTTAGAGACTGAATGAAGGACTATGCTTTGAGGATCCACTTTTAATTTTCTAAATGCTAACAATACACCTTCATTTTGTATTATTAAAACAAACACTTTTGAGTTTTACTCTCCTATCCTTAAAAATGACAAGTTAGGTTTTCCTTAAGGATAACAATTCTGTTATGTATCTCTCTGACAACTTAATGCACACAATTGGTATTTAATGCTTCTTTAGTACTTGAAAGTTAGTTATTTTTTATTTTAAATTAATTACTTTAAAGTAATTTCAATTAAACCTACCTTAAGTTCCAACTGGACAGTGTCTAATGCAAAATCTACCATTAATATTTAACAGCTCCCATTACAAATTTGGTATGCTTTTTCTTCTTCTACTGTATGACTATTTCACAATTTATCTATATTCAACTGTCCATAGCTATTTATTATTTCTTCAGTTTTTAGCTATTAAAAGTAGTGCTGCACAAGATAGATGGCTCAGCAGTTAAGAGAAGTTGTTGCTCTTCCTGAGGACACAAATTGATTCCCAGCATCCTCATGGCAGCTCACAACTGTCTGTAATTTCAATAGTAGCAAATTCCATTGCCCACTTCATGCTTCTGTGCACCTACTGCACAGACATACATAGTCACTACACCCATAGATAAAGGGTAATTTTTGAAAACAAAATTTAAAAGTGTAGGACTGTTACAAAACCATCTAACTTAAATTTGGTATTAGCTCTTCCATTTGGCAGAGGTAAAGAATTAGACTTACTGTAAATTCAGATGCTTAGTTTTAGTCAGTACTGATAATCTAATTGCAACAATATATACTTTTATCAACAGTGTTTGAGAGTTCTTCTTTTTCCACATCGTTGATTGCAGTGTAAAAGATGAATGCTGACAAATATGTTAATAAAATTCAATGAGAAATTCATTGCATAACATAAGTTAATGTGTACATTAAATCATGATCTTCTTATCTTTAATATAAAATTATTGTCGATTAAAGAGTTTAAAAGACTAAAAAAATAAACAAACTGAGTATTTAAATTTCTCCATAATCAGAAAACCCCAAGTTATCCTATAAGTGTCCATAACATGTATGTGGTATAAGAGGACTGCCCTCTGCTAAAGCAAAAATAATGGTCAATAGATCTCTTATTTCATCTCCCTAATTAAGGATTTCCATGACTTATCACTTCAAAACTCAGGAAAAATATATGGGAGCTAAGAAATGAGGCAACATTTTTTTTTCTTGGTTACCGTATCTTTATGTTTACCAATGTTATTCACAGCTTAGTTTTACCAATTTTTTTTTTTTATTCCATGAAACAGGTTTCCTTTTGAGAAGCTACCTTGTTGGGTACATATTTACTGAAAATTTGACCATTTTAGAATTATGAATTGGCCTATTTTACATTTGTCAATGGTTCCTGTCTTGTCTATTTTCTCTGTTACTGATATAACCATAGTATCTTATATTTCATTCTTTCATTGAATCCATGTTGTTTTTAATTTTAGTGTATATTTTTTATAAATTACATTTGAATTTTTGCTCCCTTAACCTGAAAATTACCTTTTGAATTTTATATTGTTCAATGTAATTGAATTATTAATAGGATTGGATTTAAGTCTATGTAACTTTTTTGTTTCATATGTTTATGCTGTATGTCTTGCTTCTTTTCTTGTTTTCTTTTTTTGTCTTTTTTTTATTAATTACAATTTATGCACTTTGTATCCCCCCTGTACCTCCCTTCCTCCTCCCCTCCCAATCTCACCCTGCCTTGCCTCTTCCCCACGCATGTCCCTCTCTCAGTCCAATGAAAATGAAGGTCCTCCTCCCCTTCCCTCTGATCCTAGTCTATCAGGTCTCATCAGGAGTGACTGAGTGACAGAGGAGTGTCTTCCTCTGTGGCCTGGTAAGGCTGCACCCGCCTCAGGGGAAGGTGATCAAAGAGCAGGCCAATCAGTTCATGTCAGAGACAGTCCCTGTCCCCATTACTATGGAGGCCACATGGATACTGAACTACCATAAGCTACCTCTGTGCAGGAGTTCCAGGATATCTCCAAGAGTGGTCCTTGGCTGGAGTATCAGTTTCAGAAAAGACCCCTGTGCCCATAATTTTATGATCTGTTACTGTCCTTGTGGAGCTCCTGTCCTCTCCAAGTCTTAAGGTCTCCTACTTCTTTCATAAGATTCCCTATACTCTGCCCAATGTTTGGCTATGAGTCTCAGCATCTGCTTTGATACCCTGCAGGGTAGTGCCTTTCAGAGACCCTCTGTGGTAGGCTCCTGTCCTGATCCCTGTTTTCTCACTCCTCCAATGTCCATCCTCTTTGCCTTTCTGAATGGGGATTGAGCATCTCAGCCACAGTCCTCCTTCCTGGTTAGCTTCCTTATGTGTACAGATTTTAGTAGGTTTGTCCTATATTATATGTTTAGTATTCACTTATGAGTGAGTATATACCCTGTGTAACTTTCTGCTTCTGGGATACCTCACTCAGGATGATCTTTTCCAGTTCTCACCATTTACCTGCAAATTTCATGATTTCCTTTTTTTTTTTTTTTGATCCCTGAGTAATATTTCATTGTGTAGATCTACCACCATTTCTGTATCTATTCCTCTGTTGATGGACAACTGGGTTGTTTCCAGGTTCTGGCTGTTACAAGTAAAGATGCTAGAAACATGGTTGAACAAATGTTCTTGTTGTGTACTTGAGCAACTTTTGGATATATGCCTAGGAGTGGTATAGCTGGATCTTGAGGAAACAGTATTCATAATTGTCTGAGAAAGTGCCAGATTGATTTCCAAAGTGGTTGTACAAGTTTACATTCTCACCAGCAATGGAGGAGGGTTCCCCTTTCAAACCTATCACTTGAGTTTTTGATCTTAGCCATTCTGATGGGTGTAAGGTGAAATCTCAGTGTTGTTTTGATTTGCATCTCTCTGATGGCTAAGGACATTGAGCATCTCTTTAAGTTTTTCTCTGCTATTCTATATCCTTCTACAGAGAATTCTTGGTTTAACTCAGTACCCCATTTTTTAATTGTATTGCTTGATTTATTGCCTTTTATCTTCTTTAGTTCTTTATATATTCTGGATATTAGCCCTCTGTCAGATATGGGGTTGGTGAAGATCCTTTTCCAGTCTGTAGGCAGTTGTTTTGTTTTGATGATAGAGTCCTTTGCTTTCCAGAAGCTTTAAAATTTCATGAGGGCCCATTTATTGATTGTTGCTCTTAGAGCCTGTGCTGTTGGTGTTCTGTTCAGGAAGTAGTCTCCTGTGCCAATGAGTTCTAGGGTCTTCCCCACTTTTTCTTCTAACTGATTTAGTGTATGTGGTTTTATTTTGAGATCTTTGATCCAATTGGACTTTAGTTTTGTACAGGTAATAAATATGGATCTATTTCTATTCTTCTGCATGTAGACATCCAGTTGGAACAGCACCATTTGTTAAAGATGCTGTCTTTTTTCCATTTATGGTTTTGGCTTCTTTGTAAAAAATCAAGTATCCATAGGTGTGTGGGTTTATTTCTATGTGTTCTATTCGGTTCCATTGATCCTCCTTTCTGATTCTATGCCAATACCATGGAGTTTTTATTACTACTGCTGTGTAATACAGCTTGAGATCAGGGATGGAGATACCTCCAGACTATCTATTTTTGTACAGGATCATTTGGGAAATTCTGGGTTTTTGTTTCTCCATATGATGTGAAGAATTTTTCTCTCAAGGTCTGTAAAGAATTGTCTTGGTATTTTCGTGGGAATTGCATTGAATCTGTAGATTGATTTTGGCAAAATGGCCATTTTCTCTATATTAATCCAACCAATCCATGAGCATGGGAGATCTTTCCATCTTCTGATATCTTATTCAGTTTCTTTAGAGCACTGAAGTTTTTTCAAACAGGTCTTTCACCTCCTTGGTTATAGTCACCCCATGTCCTTTGTGTTCTTAGTGGCTCTTGTGAAGGGTGTTATTTCCCTGAATTCTTTCTCGACCCATTTGTTTTTGGTATACAGGAGGGCTTCTGATATTTTTGAGTTTTTGAGTTAATTTTGTATGCAATCACATTGCTGAAGATGTTTATCAGCTGAAGGACTTTTCTGGTTGAATTTTTGGTGTCATTCGTATATACTATGATATCATCTACGAATAGTGAAATTTTGACCTCTTCCATAATGATGTATCCCCTTGATCTCCATGAGTTGTCTTATTACTCTAGGTAGGAATTCAAGTAATATATTGAAGAGATATGGAGAGAGTGGGCAGCCTTGCCTTTTCCCTGATTTCAGTGGGATTGATTTAAGTTTCTCTCCATTGAGTTTGATGTTGGCTATAGGCTTGCTGTATATTGCCTTTACTCTGTTTAGGTATGTGACTTGTATCCCTGATCTCTCCAAGAATTTAAACATGAATGGGTGTTGGATTTTTGTCAAATGCTTTTTCAGTATCTAAGGAGATGATCATGTGGTTTAGATATCAATGTGATTGTGGCTTCATGGAATGAGTTTGGTAATGTTCCTTCTGTTTCTATTTTGTGGAATAGTTTGAATAGAATTGGAGTTAGCACTTCTTTGAAGGTCTGGTAGAATTCTAAGCTGAAAGCATCAGCCCCAGGAAATTTTTTGGAAGGGAGACTATTGATGACTGCTTCAATTTCCTTGGGGGATGTAGGACTATTTAATCTTTCTACCTGATCTTGACTTAAATTTGGTACATTGAATCTATCAACAAAATTGTCCATTTATTTTAGATTTTCAATTTTTTTGGCACATAGGCTTTTGTAGTAGATGGAATCTATCAAGAAAATTGTCCATTTCATTTAGGTTTTCAAATTTTGTGGCATATAGGTTTTTGTAGTAGGACCTAATGATTGCTTGGATTTCTTCAGTGTATGTAGTTATGTCCCCCTTTTCATTTCTGATTTTGTTGATTTGGATGGTGTCTTGCTGCCTTTTAGTTAGCTTGGCTAAGGGTTTGTCTATCTTGTTGATTTTCTCAAAGAACCAGCTCTTGGTTTCATTGATTCTTTAAATAGTTTTATGTTTCTAATTGATTGATTTCATCCCTGAGATTGATTATTTCCAGCCATCTGCCCCTCTTGGGTGTATCTTTTTTTTTCTAAGGCTCTCAGTTGGGCCATTAAATTGCTCTTATGAGATGATTCAAAATTCTTGAAGGCTCTTAGTGCTATGAATTTTCCTCTGAGCACTGCTTTCATTGTGTCCCACAATTTTGGAAATGTAATACATGCATTTTCATTGAATTCTAGGAAATTGTTAATTTCTTTCTTCATTTCTTCCTTAACCCAACTGTCATTGAGTATGAAGTTGTTCTGTTTCCATATGCATGTAGGTTTTTTTTCTGCTATTTCCACTGTTGTTGAGGTCCAGCTTTAGTCCATGGTGGTCAGATATAATACAGGGGATTATTTCAATCTTCTTGTATCTGTTGAGGCTTGCTTTGTGACCAACTCTATGGTCTATTGTGGAGAAGGTTTCATGAGGTACTGAAAAGAAGGAATGCTCTTTTGAGTTTAGGTGAAAATTTCTGTAGACTTCTATTAATTCTATTTGAATTAGGGCGTCTGTAATACCTTTATTTCCCTATTTGGCTTCTGTCTAGATGATCTGTCCCTTGGTGAGAGTGGGGTGTTGAAGTCTCCCACTATTAAGGTATTGGGATCTATGTGTGATTTAAGCTTTAATAATGTTTCATCTACAAATGTATACACTCTTGTATTTGGTGCATAGATGTTCAGAATTGTGATGTCTTCTTGGTAGATTTTTTCTTCGATGAGAATGTAGTGCCCCTCCTCATCTTTTTTGATTACTTTTGGTTGAAAGTCTGTTTAATTAGATATTATAATCACTACTTCAGTTTGTTTTCTGGGTCCATTTGCTTGAAAAACATTTTTCCAGCCCTTTGCTCTGAGGTAGTGTTCATCTTTGTTGCAGAGATGTGTTTCTTGGATGCAGCAGAATGTTAGATCCTGTTTCCACACCCATTTTGTTGGTCTGTTTATTTTTATTGGAGAGTTGAGTCCATTAATGTTGATAGATAACAGTGACCATTGAACTTAGTTCTTTTTATTGTGGAGTTGGTGGTCTTACTGTGATTCATTGCTTGTTTTCTTTTAATTTTTGTTGGGAAATTATCTGTATCCTATGTTTTCTGGGGTATAGTTTTCAGTGGATAGGATTTTTCCTTCTAGTATCTTCTGTAGAGCTCATTTGCTGTATATAAATTGCTTAAATTTAGTTTTGTCATGGAATATTTTGTTTTCTCCATCTGTGTTGATTGAAAGCTTGGCTGGGTATAGTAGTCTGGGTTGGCATCTCTGCCCCCTTAAAGTCTGCATGACATCTGCCCAGGCCTTTTTGGCTTTCATAGTTTCTGATGAGAAATCTGGTGAGATTCTGATAGGTCTACCTTCATATGTTACTTCGGCCTTTTCCCTTGCTGCTTCTAATATTATTTTTTTTGTCCTATAGATCCTGTGTTTTGACTACGATGTGGCGTGATTATTTTCTTTTCTGGTCTAGTTTATTTGGTGTTCTATACACCTCTTGTATGTTTATGGACATAGGTTTCTTTAGGTTGGGAAAATTTTCTTCTTTTATTTTCTTGAAAATATTTTCTGGACCTTGGAGTCTGGAATCTTCTTTTTCATAAATTCTTATTATTCTTAGATATTTCCTTTTCATGGTGTTGTTTATTCCTTGGATGTTTTGTATTTGGGACTTTTCTGATTTTACTTTTTCTTTGAGAGACATATCAATTTTTGCAAATGTATCTTCAGCACCAGAGATTCTCTCTTCCATCTTCTGTGTTCTATTGGTGATGCTTACCTTTGTGGTTCCTGTTCTTTTCTCTAAGTTCTCCAGCTCCAGGGTTTTCTAAGTTTGTGTTTCCTTTATTGATTCTAATTCTGTTTTTTTTGCCTTGTACCTTTTCCTTCATCTGTTTGATTGTGGATTCCTTTCTCTCTATGATGGTCTCTATTTTTTGTTTGTTTCCCCTCTCTGTTCCACTAATTGTGCCTCTACTTGTGCCTCCACTTGTTTGGGTAAATTTGCCTGTGTTTCCTTGAGAGCTATTTTCATTTCCTCCGTCTTTGCTTCCACTTGTGTGGCCAATTCTTTGAAAGATTTATTCGTTTCCTCTTTAACTGTCTATATTTGTATGGCTATTTCTCTGAGAGATTTGTTTGTTTCCTCTTTATATGCCTCTAATAACTGGATAAGCATAGCTTTCAAGTCATTTTCCTGTGTTTCCGATGAATTGGAGTACCCATTAATTTTGGGGGTTGCTGATGAAGCCATGATATCCTGATTTCTTTTTTTTTTGATGTGTTCTTTCCCTGACCCCTGGCCATTTGCTTATCTGTAACCTTCACTGTTTGTTCCTGGATTCTGCATATCAAACTGGTACAGTCTTCCTTTCATTTCTGGAGCATTCATCAGGAAGATGAGAGAGGTACATTGTTTTCAGGTTGAGCATTGGTGTTTCAGCTGTACCTTTGAGAGAGAAATCCGAGGGCCCACAAGGACAAATGTAGCTTGTGAGCATGCATGTGCGTGGAAGTGTGCCCTCAGGGACAAGGTGCTAGAGAATGGAGAGGCCTTCAGTGTGAGGGAGGGGCACCTTGCAAGTACTGAAGGGGTCGCAGGCACTAAAGGTATTGCAAGCACTGGTAATGATAGTAGGTGTAAATTCCCTGAGTACTTCAGTGGCTTATAGGCTAATGGTATTCATCTCTAACTGAGCTCCAGGAGTTATTTGCCTAAACTACACTGGTAGATCCGCAGAGCAGGGGTTTCAATGTCCCAAGAATCCCTCTGTTTCCCACAGTGTGTGTGTGTGGGTGAGAGGAATCTGATGCCTGGCTGTTAGCTTAGAAACACCCTGGATCTGGTGCTTTGTGGGCACTTGATGATGCACTCACTCTCTAGTAGTTCAAATTGTAAAGTACAGGGGTTCCTCTTGTTCTCTACTGGCTGGTTTGGACCTGCTGAGTCAAATGTGGCAGGTTGAGCTCAGCTCAGTGGTGCTGCAGTCATTGAACTAGGGAGTCCAGCTGCAGCTGCAGAACTGGAGTATCCAGGTGCTTGTTGGGAAGTCCTTGGGAGCCACAGATGTGGTCCACAGACCTAGGTGGCCCAGCGCCTGGTGTACCTGGGTAGTTTTGCAGGTCTGCTGGACTTTAGTGGTTGTACAGCTGGCTGTCTGCCACTGAGGGATTGGGCTATCCATACAGTCACTGGCTGGGAGGCCCTGTGGAGTCGGTACTGCTTCTCACAGATTTGAAACCCGGGAAGGATTGTACCATGGATCTGGGACTGGGCAGGCAGGTACTCGGCAGGCAGGTACAGCTGGCAGCCGAGTCTGAGGAGCTAAGAGCCCTGCCTCTGCTGTCTAGGTCCACAGGCAGTGAGTTCTGTGCTCAGCATCATTGGCACTGTGTGTCAGCTCCCCAAGGAGGAGGAAAGCCAGAAAAAGGGAAGTGCCCCTCTCCATTCCCAGAGAAGTTCGCACCTGATCTGAATCTAAATGTTCTCTGATACTGTGATGTCCCCTCTCTTTCAGGAAGCCAAAGTGTTGATTTTCTGTTTTCAGTTGCCCTTCCACTTACCAATTTCAGAGTTTCAAATCCTCTGCCTCTAAGAAACGGTGAGCGCTGGTTGCCGTCTTGGATCCCCTCTCCCTACGAATATCATCTTTTTTAAAGAAAGTTAGTAATAGTTTCAAGGAGAAAGAAGATCAAGGATTGATTTGTCTAATCAAGGACTGGATGAATTCAAATCTAGGATTTAGTCTTCCTGAGATCCTATCACTTTTGTACTGCATTTGCTTTTGATCATAACTCTACACGATTACCAACTTAGGAGATACTAGCTTTACCAGGAATGCTGTCCAACTTTTAAATGCACTTTTATTCTAGCATTTACAATAGTCAATTCTGATGTGTTAGTGTGTGTATGTGTGCATGTGTGTTTGCTTGTTTGTGTGCATTTTTGTGTGTTTGTGTGTGTGTTTGAATGTGTGTGTTGTATACATATATGTATGTATGCAAGGAGTGTGTGGAAGCAAGAGTTTGATATTGGGTGTCTTCCATTTTACCTTCCTCCTGCTCTTTCTCCTTCTCCTCCTTTTCCTCATCCTTCTCCTCTTTTTCTTTCTATTTCTCTATTTCTTCTTCTGTAGTAAGGTCTCTCAATAAAACCAGAGTTCATTGTTTTGGTTGAGTTGTCTGCCTAGTACTTGCAGATTCTGTCTGTCTCCTGCACTGTCTTCCCTGGTTTTCAAGCATGTACTGCTACATCTTGATATTCTGTAGGTGTTGTATTTCCAAACTTAGGTACTTGGTTTGTTTTTTGTAGACTTAGATTTTTCACCAAGTATACTTTATTTAGGGTTCTTAAACACCTTTACTTCCCTTCCAACCCCCAACCTTAGGTAGGAGTTTAGTAGGGAAAAGGGTTTATAGACCTCTATTATCTAGTTACTGCTGGTTAAGGTCGATAAGTCTTTAGGTGATTACCAAACTCATTTGTCAGGATACCAGCAGTCCAGTCCAAAGGCCAACACCAAGCAGCAACCTGAAGTCAGTGAAAGCCAAAGGACTCAATTGGATTGCCCTCAGAAGTTTCTTGGAAAGTTTTTCTCATGAAGTCAAGTGGCAAAGCACAAAGATCATCACAGTGATGTCGGTCAAAAAAGCAATGTCTCACTGTGTGTAGGCCTTTATGTTCTCTTCTCAAAGTCCACCCATGGATGTTCTCAGCTGGCCAAAGCCAAGACCCTCACAGGAGAGAGCTCACAGCATCATGTGCCCTCTCACAAACCAACCTACAGGAAAACATCAGGTGGCCAACTTGCAACAAAACATCATATGACAAAACCAAGTCTTCAAGGAAACCAGAAAATTCCACCTTCAGTTTTTGTTTATTTTTTAATCTTTATTTTTATGTATATGTGTGTTTTGCTTGCATGTATTTCTGTGTACCATGTTTGTACCTGGGGCCAACAGAAACCAAAAGGGAGGTATCTAATTCCTTATAAATGGAGTTATAGAAAATTTTAAGACAATGTGTAGTGCTGAGAACCAATCTCTGATCCTCTGAAAGAGCAGTAAGACCTCTTAACTCTCCAGCCTCATTATTGCACTGTAAGTACTTTTGTCACCGAGTTATCTCCTGTATTCCAAGAATGTATGTTTTATTGAATCTTATCTTCTCAGCACTATAATATTGATAAGAATTCTGGGTTGTTCTTTCCTAAGAAAGACAATATAACTTTAAAAGACAGCTACACTAAAATATTATAGCTCTGTCATTTGCCTTATAATTTAATAGTAACATGAAGAAGTAGGGTATACTATCCTTTAAATCTGAGTGGAGCTGCTCCTATTATGGGAACAAATCTATGTCATACCTGAAAATAATTTGTAAGAGAAGTATATTTTCTTGTAAATGACAGTTTTGTGATAATATTCCTTGAAAGTAAACCATCATGCTGCAAAGTAACCCGCTTGCAGAAGTCTATTATGTTGCAAAGTAAACAAAGTTACTTTCACAGAATGTCAATAGGAATGTATGTAAGTCTCAGCTCCAAACTAATAACCGGTATCAAATGCCAAACATGTAAATGAAGAAGGGAGTCTCTACAGGTTCCCAGCCCACAGTCATAATACACCTTCAGCTGAGGAGATCAAGTGTGTGGCCCTTTGAGGCCTTTCCCAAAGGATGAAAAAGGCTTTCACAAGCCTTTTCTGAGAACATTATCATTACTATTGTTTTGTCTTAATAGTTTTCAGATAGCTCATATTCATAAATAAGGAATTTAAGCATGCAACTGTCTGCTTAGTTTTGTAGATGTTTACAAAATTTGAATAAAAATGCCAGGGGTAACATTGCCAAATACTGGCAGTCACAGCTCTGTCTTCATTTTGACTGTAATCTCAGAGGACTATATCCTGGGTGCCTCATCAGTCTCAATCTCCTATCTTTGTTTTCTAAGCCCCGAGATTGCCAAACTCTGTGTTGTCTTCTTTCTTCTTGACTACAGCTTTCTGACAGAGTTCTTGGCATCTTTCCCAGTTCCAAGAAGTAGCAGGTGCCAGAGAAAGAAACAGGGCTTAGAGAATATTGGCTTGCCTCTTTGCACATCTCTTCACTCAGGTATACCAATCTCTGAAGTGGATATTTTGAATTTATTTTTCATTTTCTTCTTTGGTTACCAATAACAATATTGGCTGCACACAATTTCTGTATCAGAGCCCAATATAGAAGTTTGTATTACATTTTAAATATTACTTTTGTGTTGAACTATAGAAAACAGTTTTGGAAGAGATCAACTTAGAATGGTGAACAGTAATGTAGGTGGGAAGTAATGTTGGACAGAGCTATAGTAAAACTAGAAAAAAAACAATAAAATACTTAAAATTTATTAGCATACAAAATTTGCATGATTTGGTTTTAGCTTAAGAGAGAGGAAAATATGGCAAGCATGTAAAAGTGTATCATAAATAATAGGGTGTTTATTAAGGTGCTTCACTGAGTTGGCTGTTTCATATAAAAAATTTCGTAGGAAGAACATTTAAAAATAGGGACTTTTAAATTTGAGATATAATTTGATTTTCAAAGTGAAAACTGGCAATTGTCAATGAATTTAGAACTTACAAAAGCAACCTACACTAGAGACAGAATTTAAAGGCAACGGAATACCCATGGCATTTTAATATATAGAGGTGAATTAAAATTACCTGAGAAGAACACACGGAACAACAAAAAAGAAGAAATGACAGGGCTAAACAAACTTGTTTTCATACCTTTCAGCACAAAGTGAGATGCACTAAAACACCAGAAAAATTTCATGGTCTTACTCTTAATTTTCTCAAATACTTTTTTTTTCTAATATAGATTTAGATTATCATCACCTGATATGTAGAATGCCCTTTTCTTTTTTTTTTTCTTGTTTTTTTTTCTTTTTTTTTTTGGGGGGGGGTTCCAAAATAAATTTTATTACCAGACTGAACACAATTGAGAAAATACAGGGACATACTCTGTTCCTTCCTTTTTTGCAACTATAAGAAATACATGAAACCACACATATGTTTGTCTAAAATAGGTTGGTTTTGTAATTTTTCTAATTAAGAGTTGGCTGAAACACAAAATCTTTTAATAGTTGTTTACAAATCTTTGTTTAATTAGTTTAATCGCTGGTTTAACTGAGTTTCTGTTCTTATTGACTTCCTTTTGATGAGTTATTTTTTTTCCTGTCTCTTGAACATGTCTTTTTATTTGCAGTAAGATTCCTTTTATATACAAAAGAATAGCAGAGTGTAAAAATAAGGTTTTATTCCTTGAAATAGAATTTACATTGTGTTTTTTTTCTTTGTTATTTGGCAGGTAAGAACATGTTTGATCATTTCAAACATAAATGAACACGTATGATTGAAGATGAGAACAAAAGTGACATTAGAGTCTATCTTAGTTTCCTATGGTCTAAAGCCAACAATTTTTCAGGAGAATGTCCTATTATTACCTTCCTGTCAGTCATATCAACTCTCCCATGCACCATGAGGATGGGAAGCTGCCCTGACTGTAACTTGTACACTTTCTGATATCTAGAGTTTAGAAACTTTTCATATGCTGCAATAGTAAGGTACTTAGGTACATTCTCCATCTCAGCCCATTGAAAAATCCAAGACACTCATTCAGAGAACTTTATTGCTAAATATGTATAAGATGATATCATCAGGGAAGCAATGAATACTATATATCTCCTGTACTACAAACAAATTTATACTTTCCTAACAATAAGGCTTAAAGTCAGATAACAATTATTTTTTTGCTATATATTTTTAAACATTTTTTTTATTTCCAAAGGTAAATGTGCACACAATTTATCATATGGCCCCATCTCCAACATCTTTGATTTTTTTAAAAAAAATATTGAATATGCCGATAAATAATTTTTAAATATATCCAGCCTTGTTTTCCATGAAAATCTGTTCTCATACATATTTCTGGAAAGTATTGAGACTACCTTAGATGCAAAAGTAAGCAACTGTCTGACTCTGACTTGTGTCTATTACATCTTGTCAGCCAGGAGGATTGATCCAAATAACCAGAAATATGAGAACTGTTTCCAGTGACACTACAAAATTTTAAATGAAGTTCTGAGATTGTATATGTTCCTATTATTAAGCTCTTATATATCCAAAGTGCCCACAACAATCCTAAATCATTGGAAAACATTACCTTGGTTTAAAGAGTAACTGGTAAAGTAACTTCATTATTTGAAGAAAACTTTAAGATCAATGTTAAAATTGAAGACAGAAAATCAAAGAGATAGAAAATAAACAGCCAACTACTGACAATATCATTTAAGGACATTAAGTTGGGTATATTTGAGATCAGGTCTATCCTTGAACTTTTCTGTCACATGTGTTTAAATGTACTTGTCTCTTCTTTCATAATTGTTCTTAAATTGGATTTATACAATTTACAATAGAAACAGTACTAATATATCATGTATGCTATGATAAAGGTTTTCTTTGTGACAGAAATGACATACACGCACACAGAGATTTACTGCCTCCAAGAAAGTCTTGCAAAGATTACTATCTGAAGAGTGTTTTATTGTTGTTTTTAAGGGGAGCATGAATTGAATGACAGGATTTCTGATCACTTCCCTCTGGGGGTGCAGCCTTGCCAGGTCACAGAGGAAGACAATGCAACCAGTCCTGATGAAACCTGATATTCTATGTTCAAATAGAAGTGGAGAAGGACCTCCCTTCTCAGTGGACTAGGGGAAAGGCATAGGGGGAAAAGAGGGAAAGAGGGTGAGATTGGGAGATGAGAGAGGGGTCCACAGCTGAGATATAAACTGAATAAATTTTAATAAATAATAATGAAAATAAAAAAGAATATGCCACCCCCAAGAGAATACAGAGGTACAAATATTCAAATAGTAAGCCACTAAATCCAGGCCTAAGTGATTAATAATGTAATGGAAGTTTTGGTTTCTTTAAAAACTTAGGTATGTCATATTATTATTTTAATCCAGGTGGGGAATTTTAGTTTGTGCTTTAGTTTGTCCACAGCTGATAATTGCCTCCTGCATGGAGTGGTTTCTCCAGAGGGTAATAAACTGTCTCATGCAGCATGGAGAGGAATGTTGTCTAGGACTCTGAGTGATATAAATAGGAGAACCCAGAAAGAGAAGGTGTGGCAGTTCCAAGAGACCCAAGACTGTCAGTGTGGCACCTTGGAGACTGACAGAAAAAAGTTGCAACACAGTGGCTTAGAGGAGACTGCCTACTGCTTTTGTTGTTGATGAAGATTGGTATATCCCTAAAAGAAATTATGAACCCTAAACACCCAGGAGAATTAAAGGGGGCCTGTGCCTCCACTCCTCACTAATCTTCTCTGTCTTTCTAAGGATTAAAGGGTTGGTGGAAGGAAGGTTAAGGCTTAAAAACTGCCCCCAATAGAGTTTAAAAATAAGGAAATGAACTCTGTGGCTGGCTCATTGATCACCTCAGGGGCCAACCTTACCAGGCCACAGAGGAAGACAATGCAACCAGTCCTGATAAAACCTGATAGGTTAGTGTCAGATAGAAGGGGAGGAGGACATCCCTATCACTGGACTGAGGGGGAGGCATGGAAGGAGAAGAGGGAGGAAGAGTGGAATTGGGAGGGGACAAAGAAGGTGGCTACAGCTGGGATACAAAACGATACATTATAATAATTAAAAATATAAAAAAGCAATAAAATTAATTAAAAACTGAGGGCAAGATGAAAAATGTTATGTTTGAAAGATTCTCTCATTTTTCATCAAATATAATTCTTACTCTTCTTGCAATTTTTATGAAGCAAACTTTGTTATTTTAAAGATACCAATCTATAGTTGAATAACTACATAGAAGAAAATACTTACTTGTAGACCTCCATTCAGAAAGTTCTGTAAACATTTCTCCAAATCCTTTAACAACATTACTTTAAGTAATAGCTTTATTGAAACATATATATATACATACAGATATATATGTTAGAGTTCACCCATTATATGTAAATTTGTGAGGTATTTTGTAACTGACAAAATTATTATTTATATTTATGGGATATAATGTGATATTTTGATATATATACACAATATATAAAGTATATGTATATATGTACATTTGGATATATGTAAATTATAGAATTATAACATCTAGATAATTATCATAGATATCACTTCATTAATTTATCAATTTTTTTGTGGTAAGGACACTGAGAATTATTCTTCTTACTAAAGTAAAATACAAAAAAATACATATTTTGACATGATTATGATTGTTGTGAAAGATCCCTGAAAATTATACCTTGGAACTAACTAAAATTTTGGAGCATTTAATAAATATCTTATTTTTCTATCCAGGACCTTTCTCTAATGTGGTAACTACCTTTCTACTTTTAGTTCTCATGAGATTGATTTTTTTAACATATCACATAATGATCTTTGAGCAGTGTGTATACTTATAGAATATTCACAAAAAGAAAAAAATATACAAACTCATGTACCTAGCCAAAGATATTTTCCCCTTTGTATATGTAGTCACTTTTATTTACTTCTCTCTAGTAGGAATAATAAAAATTCTGTTACTATAATTTTTCTTTTCTATAATTTTATAAAAATATAATTATTAAAAGTATATATATTTGTATATAAATTCTTTCACTTAGCATGCTGTTTTCTGATTTATATATATTATTTATATGTGTATATATTATATATTAATATGTCAGTATTTTTCTTGATTAGTATTCCTTTGTATGAATATATTTTATTGATCCATTTACCTTAAGATAGACAACAGGGTTCTACCCAGTTTGTAGGGAAATTAAACAACATTGGCTTAGTTAACTTTATACATTTATTAGTGACAGATTAGAATTTAATTATTACTGTGTAAAATTTTTATTTATAATACATTAATGACCTTTGTTAAGGTAAGATGTTTAAAAATACATGATTTAGCTGAACTCTAATAGTTTATATGTGACTAGTAAATGAAACTGAATATGAGGTATTTGATAAGTCTATCATAACTTTTTCTGGATGAAAACTATCTAAATATTAAAAATTATGAAGTGATAACATTTGAATAAACAATGTAAAATTAATGTTTAGAAACGAGAAACAGAAAAATGTTCAATATTATTAGTCATGAGGAAAATACAAATTAAAATGCATTTAAAATTTTCACTGATGGTTCTAGTATGTAGTGCCAGAAGACACAAAAATCCTATGAAATTTATGTCTCAATAAGTTAAGAATCTCTGCATCATTATAGTGTTTGCACATACAGTTGTATGTTTATTTAAAATTTTCTATGTGGTTTCCACTGAATTCAACTTTTATTGCTAACTACACTAAAGGTGTAGAGGCTGAGTATCCCTGATTTTTTCTTAATATTGGGAAAAAAAAATAACATTTAGTTTCTCACCATTAACTATGATGTTAGTATTGAAAACATTATTGCATTAGATTGAAGAGTCTTCCTATCCTTAGTTTCAAGGCTGCTTTTAAAATGTTGAAATTTTTCAAATAACTTTTCTGTGTCTAGGGATGTGAGTGAATGCTGTTTCTTTTTTAATGTGTTAATATTATGAATTGAATTAACATAAGGGTACCCTTAAAGTAACCTTGTGTTCCTAGGATTAAATCCACATAGTCATGAAAGTTCGTTTTCTTTACATAGTTGTACATTCTGTTAGCTAAAATAAGGTTACGGGTTTTTATATATCTATATTTATAAAAAAATATTGATCTATAAGAATTTTCTCTTGTAATGCCATTTTTAGATTTTAGTAAGAGGGCATCTAGAATTTTAGATTACACAGTATTTATTATACACCTGATTAATAGAAAAAGGATAAAGGCCTGATATTTTTTATAAGAAATGTGATAGAACCAACCAACAAATACAGGAAAAAATGCAATATCCTTCAAACTTATCAATATTTTATAAAAAATAAAATAACTAGAAGTTGTAAGAGTGACATTCTAGAGGAGACATAGGGGAGTTGAGAGAGAAAATGCAGTGCAAATATAATCATAATTCATTGTGTAAGTATATGAAACAAAACTCACAAAAATGAAAAAAAATAGAATTGGTTAATATTCTATTCATTTATACTAAAAATAAATGTAGACATTAAAGCTAGTATAAATATTTCAGGAATTAAACCACAGATAGGAAGATTTTAGCCATCTATTTTTCTTCCTTCAGAGATCTCTGTGTTCACCTAGTATTCATTCTGTTCTTTTTACCATCTTATGAATACTGTCAGACACTCTTGGCTGCCAGATGAAATCACCATATAATATTTATGATGTACTCTATGTAGTAGAAAAAAAACATGAAAAGTAAGAATTAAGTTGCAGTTGTGACAACATTTAAATAAATTGAGAATATTGACTTTAGTGTGTCAAATCTAGAGTAGCTGGTAAAAACTGTGAGAAAAATGATAGGAATTGATGACATTCAGAGTTTGTATTGTCCCTAATTACATTTATATTTTTTATTATCACCTCTAATTTCATACCAAAATGCATATTAGGGAAGAAAGAAAATGTCACATAGCTCAAAACTTACTTCATTGATTTTAAAACTTATTTTCTTATTAATTTTATTGTGCATGTTTGATATATGTGTGTGTGTGTGTGTGTGTGTGTGTGTATGTGTGTGTGTGTGTGTTTGTGCAGGTACAGGCAAATTCCATGATGGACATGTGGGTTTTACATGTACACAGGAAAGAAGACTATGAAAGAGTCCATTCTCACTTTCCATCATAGGTTCAGAAATTGAATTGCAGTTTTAGACCAACACAGCAATCATTGTTTACTCATTGAACAGTCTTGCCAACCTATATTACTTTATTCTTCAATTATTCATCAACTTCATTTCTTCTGGAAGTATTACTATGTCCCCCCACCACACATGAAACTTTCTCCGGAAAAGTTCCTGGGTTCTTGCAAGTGCCCTGTTGCCAGCTTGGAGCTAACCCCCTGCCCTCCAGCCTCTGTTTGCACTATGCACCACAACAAACACCACAGACTGGGTCTCCATATTGAAAGGAAATATCTGGGGGAAATATCTGTAGGGAAAATATTTGGCCCTACTTCAGGACACCCAGCTCCAGAAAAGTTTCTGCGTCCCCACATGCTCCAGGCTCTGGACTCCGGCTGCAAGCATGAGAGCTGTGCTCACATGTCATTGATTACCACTTGAATACTGAGGCACAGAGCTCCAACCTCAGACCTACAGAAGTCTGGATCCTTGAGATCAGCCCTCAGATACTGCTCCAAGGGGCAACCAGTTATCCCTAACTAAACTGAACAACCTGCTGGGTGTCCAGGTTGCAGCAGAAACTCACTAAAGTTATAGGAAGAAACCTAGAAGCAGGGCAGCTATCTCCAGGACTTCTCTTGGTGAGAGGAGAGCCCCCTTGACTAGCAAAGGCCACAGGTAACACTCAGGTCTATATGCCTGAGGTAAGCTATGGCAATTCCTGAAAAACCCTGGCCGTTCAGTAACCATACTGAAAAAGCTGAGGAGGCTTCCTTCAGAAAAAAAATATCTTCCTGCCAAGGGGATTCTCCACACTACAGGATTCTAGGAACCACCAGAAAATAACACCCAACACCTAAGATAGCCCAATAGGTAGAGGCAAGTGTAAAAACTCAACCAACAAAAGAAAGAGCAACATGGCATTTCCAGAACCAAGTTATCCAGGGGCAAGCAGCCCTGGACACCCCAATGTAAATGAAATTAAAAAAGATGATCTTATATCTATGCTTATGAAGAGGATAACACAGGAAACAAAATGTATAAAGAATTAGAGGAAGATAAAGTCACAAAGATTATGGTCATCTTGTAGAGATATGGGAAGATGCAGGGAACAGTTTGTGGTCTTTAGAGAGAAAATACTTAAATCACTGAAAGAAAGAAAAGACAGAGGGATGATCAAACAAACAACTGAAGGAATTGAAGGAAAATACAAACAGGTGAAGGAAAGAAAAACATGGCTGAAGATCAGGAGATACAATTGGAAAAGTTAACGAGAAGACAAATGGAAACAATCATGGAGAGAAAGAACTTAGTAAAGAAAAAAGTAACTACAGAGGTAAGCCTAACCAACAGACTATAAGAGATGGAAGAAAGAATCTCAGGTGTAGAAGATACAATGGAAGAAATTGGTGTATCCATCAAAGAAAATGTTAAATCTAAAAGATTCCTGACAGAGGCCAAGAAATCCAAGACAACTTGCAAAGACAAGACGTAAGAATAATAGGAATAGAGAAAAAAGAGGATTCCTTCCTCCACGGCCCAGAAAATATTTTCAACAAAATCATTGAAGAAAATTTTCCCAACTTAAAGGAGAGGCCTATAAGCATACAAGAGGCCTACAGAACACCTAATAAATTAGACCAGAAAAGAAAATCCTCCCACAATGTAATTATCAAAACAGTAAGTATATAGAACAAAGAAAAAAATACTAAAAGCTACAAGAGAAAAAGACCAAGTAACATATAATGGCAAACCCATTAGAATCACACCTGACTTCTCAACAGACTACAAAAGCCATAAGGGCCTGGACAGATATCATGCATACCCTAAGAGAACACAGATGTCAGCCCAGGCTACTATGCCCAGCAATACTCTCAGTCATCCCAGATGGAGAAAACAAGATATTCAACGACAAAAGCAAATTTCAACAATACCTACACACAAATCCAGCATAATAGAAGACACTAGAAAGAAAAATACAACACAGGAAAGCTAATTATGTTCAGGAATACACAGGAAATATTTAACCTCATTACACTAAAACTAAAAGTGACCAAGCACACAAACACACTTCCACAATCAACGTCAATATCAAAGGATCTAAAAGCCATTGCTCATTACTCTCCCTCAAGATCAATGGACTGAATTCTCCAATAAAAAGACACAGACTAACAGAATGGATAAGTAAATAAGATCCAATGATCTGTTGCATACAAGAAACACACCTAACTCACAAAGATAGACATTACCTGAGAGTAAAGGGCTAAAAATGGTTTTCCAAGCAAACAGACCCAAGAAGCAAGCAGGAGTAGCCATTCTAATTTCAAGGAAAATTAATGAAAAGACATGGGGGAGGTCATTTCATACCCATCAAAGGAAAATTCCACCAAGAAGAAACAATTTTGAACATCTACACCCCAAACACAAGAGCACCCACATTTGTAAAAGAAACATTAATAAAACTGAAAGCACACATATATTCCTACATATTAGCTGTGGGAGACTTCCACACCGCACTCTCAACAAAGGACAGGTCAACAAAACAGAAATTAAACAAAGAAACAATGTCTCTGACAGTGGTCATGAATCAAATGGACCTAACAGACATCTACAGAACCTTACACCCAAACGCAAAAGAATTTACCTTCTTCTCAGCACCTTCTCCAAAATAGACCATATGGTTGGTCACAAAGCAGGCATCAACAGATACAAGAAGATTGAAATAATCCTTTGTATCATATCTGATCACCATGGACTAAAGCTGGACCTCAACAACAACAGAAATGACAAAAAGCTTACACACACCTGGAAACTGAGAAACTCCCTACTCAGTAACAGCTGGGTCAGGGAATAAATAAGAAAGAAATTAAAGACTTCCTAGAATTCAAAGAAAATGAAGATACAACATACCCAAACTTATGGGACAAAAATGAAAGCAGTGCTAAAGGAAATTTCATTGCACTAAGGGCCTTCAAGAAGAAATTTGAGACCTCTCATTGAAGAAATTTAACAGCTCACCTAAATACCCTAGAAAAAGAGAATCAGAGGTTCGCCAAGATGGCGGTGCCGGGACGACTCTCATTCTAACCAGCAGAGCAGCAGGATTGGCACAGTGACCAGCAGTAATAACTCGAGGCCATAAAACACAAGTGATTGTGTTTCCCAGGTGAGAGAATACCCCACGGTGGGGGATTCAATCAGCTTTAACTCACCCAGCTAAACCGCGGAAGAGATCCCTGTTCTTCCAGGTGCTTGGTCTCCAGCCCAGAGCCACATGCGAGCGTGCTGTGCTCTGATCATTGTCCCAGACAGAACTGTGGGCACCATCACATCAGAGACTGAGTTTTCCAGTCCAGAGATAACCCCACGGTGCAGAAAACGATTGGGACCAATATTAGGTCACCCAGACATCCCCTGGAAAAGACTCAGATTCCACAAGTACACAGGAGCCAGCCCAGAGCCAGAGCCAGGATCTAGGCACCCACACAGAGTCCTGCCTGCTTGCCTGATTTGCTGCCCCAGATAGAACTGTGGGCACCAGGGGACCAAAGACAGAGTTTCACTGTCAGGTGCAAACCCACAAGGAGGGGAACTGCTGGTTTGATCTCAGAGCACTCAGCCAATACCACCACCCCAAAAAGGTCTCCGGAAAAGTTACCCAGTTTGGGCAGACACCCAGGCACGCAATCACCAAAAAAGGCAGAAAGGCAGAGCCATGTAAGTCTGTGCCTGCAGGTTCTACTCACCATCAAAGACAGAAATGCTGTCCCCAAAGCAAAGATTGGGTGTCACTGTCAGGAGGAAACCCCACAGCAGGGGGATCATCAGGTCCAATTCTCAGGATACCCAGCTCCAAAAGACTTTTTGGATTTACGCAAACTCTAGGTTCTAGCCTTCTACTGTAGGAGCACTGTGCTCACCCTCCATTATTGAGTACTGCTAGGGCACTGGGGCACACAGCCACATCCTCAGACCTACAAAAGCCAGAGAGCCATTACAGTAGCCCTCAGATACTGCACCAACGATCAACCTGTTATCCCTAGTTAAACTGACAAAACTGTGGGAATCCCTGGTTCTTCAAGAGGGCTGCACACAAATACTACACCTTAAGAGCAACAGCTGCTGCTCACTAAATTCAGAGCAAGAAACTCAGCAGCAGGGCAGCCATCACCAGGACCTCTCCTGATGAGAGGAGAGCCTTCCTGAACACCACAGTTACCATACAGGTCCATACACCTGAAGTGAACTGTAATAATTCCTGAGAAGCACCACCATTCAGTTGACCATACCCAAAAAGCAGAGGAGAACTTCAGAACCCTGCCAAGTGGATTCTCCCTGCCCCAGGACCTAGAAGGCCCCAGAAATTAACAGACAACACCTGAGACAGAGAGATGGGTAGAGGCCAGCGAAAAAGCACAACCAGCAAAAGGCAAAGAAATATGGCATCCCCAGAACCCAATTATCCAGGGGCAAGTAGCCCTGGACACCTTAACATAAGTGAATTTCAAAAAGATGACCTTACATCTGTGCTTATGAAGAGGTTAATGGAGGAAGTAAATAAAACACATAAAGAATTAGGGGAAGATATAATAAAACAGATTATGGTCATCCATAAAGAAATACAGGAAGATCCAGCCAAACAGGATGTGGCATTCAGAAAGGAAATGGTTAAATCACTGAAAGAAATAAAAGAAACAGAGGAATGTTCAAACAAACAGCTGAAGGAATTGAAGGAAAAGCCGGAAAATACAGTCAGACAGGTGAAGGAAATCAACAAAATGGTTCAAGATCTGAAGATAGAATTGGAAGAATTAAAGAAAACACAAATGGAGGAAATCATGGAGAAGGAGAACTTACGAAAGAAAAGAGGAACTACAGAGGTAAGAATAACCAACAGACTACAAGAGATGGAAGAAAGAATCTCAGGTGTAGAAGATTCAATGGAAGAAATCAATGTATCCATCAAAGAAAATGATAAATCTAAAAAACTCGTGACACAAACCATCCAAGAAATCCAAGACAACATGAAAAGACAAAACCTAAGAATACTAGGAATAGAGGAAAAAGAAGATTCCCTCCTCCAAGGCCCAGAAAATATTTTCAACAAAATCATTGAAGAAAATTTCCTCAACTTAAAGGGGAGGCCTATAAGAATACAAGAGGCCTATAGAACACCCAATAAATTAGACCAGAAAATAAAATCCTCCCATCACATAATAATCAAAACAGTAAGTATACAGAACAAAGAAAAAATACTAAAAGCTGCAAGGGAAAAAGGCCAAGTAATATATAATGGCAAACCCATCAGAATCACATCTGACTTCTCAGCAGAAGCTATGAAAGCCAGAAGGGTCTAGATGGATATCATGCATACCCTAAGAGAAAACAGATGACAGCCTAGGTTACTGTACCCAGCAAAACTCTCAGTCCTCATAGATAGAGAAAACAAGATATTCAATGACAAAAACAAATTTCAACTATACCTACACACAATTCCAGCATTACAGAAGATACTAGAAGGAAAAAATACAACCCAAGAAAACTACTTTCACTAAATCACAGGAAATAAATAACCTCACTACAGCAAAACAAAGAGTAGCCAAACACACAAACACACTACCATGGCCAACATCAATATCAAAGGATCTAACAGCCACTGGTCATTAATCTCCCTCAACATCAATGGACTCAATCCTCCAATAAAAAGACACAGACTAACAGAATGGATGTGTAAACAAGACCCAACAATCTGTTGCATACAAGAAACACACCTAAATCACAAAGATAGACATTACCTGAGAGTAAAGGGCTGGAAGACGGTTTTCCAAGCAAATGGACCCAAGAAACAAGCAGGAGTAGCCATTCTAATATCTAATAAAATAGATTTTCAACCAAAATTAATCAAAAGAGATAGAGAAGAACACTTCATACACATCAAGGGAAAAAACCACCAGGAAGATATCACAATCCTGAACAATTATACCCCAAATGCAACGGTACCCATATTTGTAAAAGAAACTTTAATAAAACTTCAACCATACATAGACCCACACATATTAATAGTGGGAGACTTCAACACCCCACTCTCAACAAAGGACAGGTCAACAAAACAGAAATTAAACAAAGAAACAATAACGCTGACAGAGGTCATGAATCAAATGGAGCTCATGGACATCTAAAGAACCTTTCACCAAAACTCAAAAGAATTTACCTTCTTCTAAGCACCTCAAGGAACCTTCTCCAAAATAGACCATGAAGTTAGTTACAAAGCAAGCCTCAACAGATACAAGAAGATTGAAATAATCCCTTGTATCCTATCTGATCACCATGGACTAAAAATGGACCTCAATGACAAAAACAGCAAAAGGCCCACATACACAGAAACGGAACAACTTGCTACTAAATGACAGCTGGGTCAGAGAAGAAATAAAGAAATTAAAGACTTCCTAAAATTCAGTGAAAATGAAGACACAACATACCCAAACTTATGGGACACAATGAAAGCAGTGCTAAGAGGAAAGTTCATAGCACTAAGTGCCTTCAAAAAGAAATTTGAGACAGGTCATGCAAGCAACTTAATGGCTCACTTAAAATCAATAGGGAAAAAAAAAAAGAAGCAGACACACCAAAGAAGACGTCTGGAAATGATCAAACTCAGGGCTCAAATCAATCAATTAGAAACAAATAAAACAATTCAAAGAATCAATGAAACCAAGAGCTGGTTCTTTGAGAAAATCAACAAGATAGACAAACCCTTAGCCAAACTAACTAACAGGCAGAGAGAAACTATCCAAATCAACAAAATCAGAAATGAAAAGGGGGACATAACCAAAGAAACTGAAGAAATCCAAACAATAATTAGGTCTTATTTCCAAAGTCCATATGCCACAAAATTTGAAAATCTAAGTGAAATGGACAATTTTCTCGACCGATTCTACATGCCAAAGCTGAATCAAGACCAGGCAAACCAATTAAGTAGTCCTATATCCCCTAAGGAAATAGAAGCTGACATCAAAAGTATACCATGCAAAAAAAAGCCCAGGGCCTGATGGTTTCAGCACCGAATTCTACCAGACCTTCAAAGAAGAGCTAACACCAATATTCCTCAAACTATTCCACAAAATAAAAACAGAAGGAACACTACCAAACTCAATCTATGCAGCCACAGTCACCTTGGTACATAAACCTCACAAAGACCCAACAAAGAATATTTCAGGCCAATCTCCCTTATGAACATTGATGCAAAAATACTCAACAAAATACTCGCAAACCGAATCCAAGAACACATCAAAGATATCATCCACTATGACCAAGTAGGCTTCATCCCAGGCATGCAGGGGTGGTTCAATATATGGAAATCCATCAATGGGATCCAACACATGAACAAACTTAAGGAGAAAAAAGACATGATCATCTCCTTAGATGCTCAAAAGGCTTTTGACAAAATCCAACATCCATTCATTTTTAAAGTATTGGAGAGATCAGGGATACAAGGCACATACCTGAACAAAGTAAAGGCGATATACAGCAAGCCTATAGCCAACATCAAACTCGATGGAGAGAAACTGAAATCATTCACACTGAAATTAGGGACAAGGCAAGGCTGCCCACTCTCTCCATATCTCTTCAACATTGTTCTTGAAGTCCTAGCTAGAGCAATGAGACAATTGAAGGGGACCAAGGGGATAGAAATTGGAAAGGAAAAAGTCAAAGTATCACTGTTTGCAGATGATATGATAGTATACCTGAGTGACCCGAAAGATTCTAACAGGGAAGTCATACGGCCATGTTTGAGAAAAACTACAAGTCTCTGAAGAAAGAAATTCAAGAAGATATCAAAAGATGGAAAGATCTGTGCTAATGGATTGGGAGGATTAACATAGGGAAAATGGCCATTCAGCCAAAAGCAATCTACAGATGAAATGCAATTCCCATCAAAATACCAACACAATAATTTACTGGCATTGAGAGAAAAATTCTCAACTACATATGGAGAAACAAAAAAAACCCAAAGTCTCCAAAATGATCCTGTACAACAACAGATTGTCTGGAGGTATCTCCATCCCTGATCTTGAGGTGTACTACAGAGCAATAGTAATAAAAACTGCATGTTTCTGGCCTAAAAACAGAATGGTGGATCAATGGAACCAAATAGAAGACCCAGAAAAAAAGCCACATACCTATGGATACTTGACTTTTGACAAAGAAGCCAAAACCATTCAATGGAAAAAGATAGCATTTGCAAAAAAAAAAAAAAAAAAAAAAAAAAAAAAAAAAAAAAAAATGGTGCTGGTCCAACTGGATGTCTACATGCAGAAAAATGAAAATAGATCCATTTTTATCACCCTGTACAATACTAAAATCTAAATGCATCAAAGACCTCAACATAAAACCATACACACTATATCGGTTAGAAGAAAAAGTAGGGAAGAGCCTAGAATTCATTGGCACAGGAGACAACTTCCTCAACAGAATACCAACAGCACAGGCTCTAAGATCAGCAACCAATAAATGGGACCTCATGAAAGTGAAAAGCTTCAAAGGACACTGTTGTCAGAATAAAATGACAGCCTACAGACTGGGAGAGGATCTTCACCAACCTTATATCTGACAGAGGGCCGATATCTAGAATATATAAAGAGCTAAAGAAGTTAAAAGGCAATAAATCTATCAATCCAATTTAAAAAAAAAATGAGGTACCAAGCTAAATAGAGAATTCTCTGTAGAGGAATTTGGTTTGGCAGAGAAACACTCAGTGTCGATATACAGCAAGCCTATAGCCAACATCAAACTCGATGGAGAGAAACTGAAATCATTCACACTGAAATTAGGGACAAGAAATGCTCAGTGTCCTTAGCCATCAGGGAGGTGCAAATCAAAACTACCCTGAAATTTCACCTTGTCCCATCAGAATGGCTAAGATCATAAACTCAAATGACAAAACATGCTGGAGAGGTTTTAGAGAATGGACAACCCTCCTCCATTGCTGGTGGGAATGTAAAATTGTAAAACCACTTCGGAAATCAATCTGGCACTTTCTCAGACAATTAGGAATAGTGATTCCCCAAGATCCAGCTGTACCACTCCTAGCCATATATCCAAATGATGCTCAAGTACACAACAAGGACATTTGTTCAGCCATGTTCATAGCAGCTTTATTCATAATAGTCAAAATCTGGAAACAACACAGAAGTCCATCAACAGTGGAATGGATACAGAAACTATGGTACATTTACACAATGGAATACTACTCAGCAATTAAAAACAACAAAATCCTGAAATTTACAGGCAAATGGTCATATCTAGAAAAGATCATCCTGAGTGAGGTATCCCAGGAGCAGAAAGACACACACAGTATATAATCACTTATACACTAGATCTATAAGATAGGATAAACCTACTAAAATCTGTATACCTAAAGAAGAAAAACAAGAAGCAGGACCTGGGGAAAGGTGATCAACTGTCGTTTAAAAAGACAAATGGGATGGACATTGGAAGCAAGAGAAAACAAGTAACAGGATAGGAGGCTACCACAGAGGGACTCTGAAAGACTCTACCCAGCAGTGCATCAAAGCAGATGCTAAGACTCATAATCAAACCTGCGGCAGAGTGCAGAGAATCATATGACATGGAAAGAATAGGAGCTCCACAAGGACCACATATATCTGGGCACAGGGGTCTTTCTGAGACTGTTTCTCCAACCAAGGACTATATATGTATATAAACTAGAACCCCTGCTCAGAAGTAGCCCATGGCAGCTCATTATCCAAGTAGGTACTCTAGTAAGTGTAACAGGGGCTGTCTCTGAGTTGAACTCTATGGTTAGCTCTTTGACCTTCCCCCTGAGGGAGGAGCAGCCTTGCTAGGCCACACTGCAGCCAGTCCTGGAGAGACCTGATAACCTAGTGTCAGATGGAAGGGGAAGAAGACCTCCCCTGTCAGCCAGTGGACTTAAACAGGTACAGGGAGGAGATGAGGGAGTGTAGGTGTGATTGGGAGGAAATAAGGAAGGGAGGCTACAGCTGGGATACAAAGTATTTAAACTGTAACTAATGTATATATAAAAAAGGAGATTCAATGGATTTATCCAAACTCATGTATTTAAGCTGAGTATCAGACATTAATTAGACTGTCTTATTTGGATTTTTAGCATGCTTGTCTGTTATTTTTAAACACATTTGCATAGGACATACAGTTTAACATTTCCTATAATCCTAATGTACATATGAATGCTGTTTTGAGTCTCATTTTCTTCCCATTAATGGATGACAGTTTTCTCAGACCTATTTCAATATATATTAATATAAATGTGTCTTTCCTCTTTGTATTCAAATATTTTGAAAATATTGTAGGCGATATTCTAGTCTACTTGGATTTATGTATAAAGATATCAGATCAGATTTCATAATCATCAGGCATTTATTGCTCATAGTTGTGAAGATTGCAAATGTTAGGATCAAAGCGTCTGCAGAATCTGTTTCAGATAAAGGCTTATTGGTTTATGTATACCTGCTCGTCTTGTTTTTGGATTAGAGAAATAGAAAACTGTCACATCTCTTCTTGTAAGAGCATTAATCTCATCATAAAACTCCTCCTGGGTAATCTAACCAGGTCCCAATGGCTCTATTAGGGTCTCAAAAAATGAATTTTGAGAGGGTACAGATGCTAAAATGGTATTGATTTATGTAAGGTACAATCTCAAACAATCTCAAATGCTGACATTTTATAAACCATAGTTCATATTTTTAATGATGGAAAGATGAATTATGGAGAAGAAATTAGAACATTTTCAGTTTTACACAGATTAGCTCTCAAAGTATTAATCTGTGTTCTTTTTCTGTACCCCTTCTAAAAACACACTTTAGCTAAGAAAAAGAGGTATTTACTAAGTTTAGCAAACTTTTGGGCCTACAGCAGTTGCTGATATAAGAGTTTATCCAATATTGCAAAATACATAAAATAAATTGTCTTGTGGAGATGATAGGAGCTCCACAAGGACCAAATTACATCTGGGCACAGGGTCTTTTCTGAGACTGATACTCCACCAAGGACCATGTATGGATATAACTTAGAACCTCTGCTCAGTTGTAGCCCGTGGTAGCTCAGTAATCAAGCGGGTTATCCTAGTAAGGGAAACAGGGACTATTTCTGACATGAACTCAATGGCAAGCTCTTTGACCTCCCCAACCCCCAAGGGAGGAGCAACCCTCCTAGGCCACAGAGAAGGACTTTGCAGGCAGTTCTGAAGATATCTGATAAAACAGGGTCAGATGAAAGGAGAGGAGGTCCTCCCCAATCAGTGGACTTGGAAAGGGGCAGGAAGGAGATGAGGGAGGGAGGGTGGGATTGGGAGGGAATGAGGGAGTGGGATACAGCTGGGACAGAGTTATTAAAATGTAACTAATAATAAAAATAAAAAATAAAAAATAAAACTGTTTAATGCATTCAAATTTGTATAAACTTAAATACTAAATAAACATTAAATTGTACATATCTACCGTCAATAAATAAATAAATAAATGAAATGTCTCTTGTTTGGATATTTGGCATTTAAAGGTAATGCAGTTCTTATGTTTCCTATTAATATTACGTTTAAAAAACTAGAATTTTCTTCACATTGACAACTAAATGGCACCTTCAAATTTGTTCTTGATATTTTATTCCATACAAAAGCACAAGCATACACATTGTAGAAACCTACTTACATATTTATGTCTAGAAATAATAATCATATTTTTTTATTTAAGACCTTCACAGTCTTTTCACAATAAAATTCAGGCATATACATGGGGCATGCTATATGGCAATAATGAAGATTTTAGCTTAAAAACACAGAGCTAATTAGAAGCTTTCTTGGTGGATGAGTTTTTAATGAATTAAAGCTGCTTTTGTGCCTGAAGTTACTGTTTCAAAGTTATTACATATATAGGCATAATTACCTATTCAAGAAGATATATAGAATATTGTTACTCTTCAGTCCCTAGAATGCTTCCATCAAATTTGTCATTCTGTATATAAATACTTGTATAGTGGATTTCCCTATACTCCAAACAACATAAAAACTTGGTACAGGATATAGTAAAATTGAACAGGGAATGCTCATGTTCATATACCTTTAATAAAAAAAGTATTTCACAAAGAAGAGCCCCAGGTATAAAGTGAATATGTACACATTTTTTCTAAGGAAAATCATGCCCTACAAGGGAAAAATAAATTCCGAATATCTATTCACTCTGAAACAAGATTAAGTTATTGATTGTGAAAATTAGCCAGCTTCAGTAGTATACTTCCATGAATTATCTATGACTTATCCCAGCAGTAACTTCTTCATATATTAAATTTTATTTTTAATTTTAAGAGACGAATTTATTATTTTACGTGTATGGGTGTTCTGCTTGGTTGTGTCTGTGTACCACAGCATGCAGTACTCATAGATGGCAGAAGATGTCATCAGATACTCTGTAATTGGAGTTTCATTTGGTTGTGAAGGCAGTATCTGGATCATGGGAACTGAACCATGAATCCTCAGAAAGAGCAGCAAGTGATCTTAAACCCTTATCCATCTCATCAATACCAATCATACATATGTTTAATTATATTCTTATTCTTTAGTTTTTGGTTTGTCTACAGTTTTTAATTGTTAGCAGGTTTCAAGTTTTAATAATATCTAGGTCATCTTCATATCTTTGTCATTGACAAATTATAAATTATAATTTAAAATATAAAATTTCACTTTACTGAAATCAGAACCTTCATATTTGACTCTCCTGTCCCGACCAGCGGGGCTTGAACGTGGATTCCTAAGGGAGGAGAGTGGAAGGAATGGGGAAAAGGGACGAGAAGCACAAGGAAGGAAGCCAAGTCTTTTTGTCTGATCAAAGCTTCATTTATTAGAAATTTTTACCCAACTTATATAGAGAGAAGTCAGGAAAAGGGGGAAGGTAATTAGCTGCTGCAGGAGACAGGAAGAGTGCTTTCATGTGTTAAATAGGGTGCCTGCAAGATACCATAGGGATGTTTTCTCACGGATGCTCTAACAAATGGATGTCCTCACAGTCTATCACCCATGAGTTAGGGTCCTAGATAACTTTCACTAAATAGCTTTAGGTCTCCACTAAATGAACTTTGCTCACTATTTGGCTTTGGCCTAGTAAACACCTTTTGTCTCCACTAGATATCTTTGACTCACTAATTGACTTAGGCTTCAGTAGATAGCTTTGGCTCCACTAGATAGCTTTGACTTTGGCTTCCATAGATAGCTTTGGCTCCCGGCACTCTCTAAAGTGCACCATCACAATTTTTACTGTGTGTAAGCATTGTATGTGCATATAAGAACATAAATTCTTCATTAAATGAAGACACTTTCATAAAATAACTTCTATTACATTTTCTTTGACAGTTTTAAACATATACATAGTGTATCTTAGCTATGATCATTTCTTGACTCTTTGTCTCCCACAAACCCCTACCAACAATCTGCCTCTCTAGACTCCCTGTAAAGGCTCTTTGGCCTCCCCACCCCCCAAGGGAGGAGCAGTCCTGTTAGGCCACAGAGGAGGGCTTTGCAGCCAGTCCTGAAGATACCTGATAAAACAGGATCAGATGAATGGGGAGGAGGTCCCCCTATCAGTGCACTTGGAAAGGGGCACGGTGGAGATGAGGGAGGGAGGGAGGGACTGGGAAGGAATGAGAGATCGGGACACGGCTGGGATTCAGAGTTAATAAAATGTAACTGATAAGAAGAAAATTAAATTAAAAAAAAATTTTAAAAAAGTTTCTTTCCTGCATATGTCCTTTAGTTCTTACTGAGTTGAACTGGGATCATCTTTGTGATCATGGATTTAGAATTAACCATTAGAGCTTAGTAGGCTTGTCAGTATCTACAAACCTGAAAACAATGACTTCTCCTCCCCTGGATATCATCACTAGCCAATAGTTCAGGATAAAAGGGTAGGACCCGGTGGATTTCTCTCTGATACATGACTGGCTATTATTGCCAGGGTCAGTGTTGTGACGATCCAGTACAGGAAATCATAGTTGCTGTAATAGCTACACAGTGCCCAAAAGATAGCATTTTCAGCCTAACTTTTCTTTTTGCTGCTATGTTCTTTACATCACCTCTTGTGTGTTACTTCAGGGTTGAACACGTGCAATGTCACTTATACTCAGCCACGATTATCTGTATTTACTGCCATTCATTTCAAAATGAAGCTTCTCCGATTATGAGTAGAAATGCTATTTGTATATGGGAATAGATATAAATATTTACAAGGAAGTTTAACACTAAGTAAATTTATCTAAACAACAGTGGTAAAATTCCCCCCTTAAGACCTAAAACATCCACAGCCATGAGTTTTTAACTGAGTTTAGAGTACATGAATTCCTTAGAGTGTTGTGGCCCTCATATCCAGGAAGAAAGTAGTTGGTTACCCCCTAAAAGCTGTGCCACTGTTGTAAAATGTGCATATTTTGCCTGAAAGGTTGTTATTTAGTTCATAGAGTTCATAGTTAGGTATGACCATTGGCATCTTTTCTTCCCCAAATGCCTACATAGCATGTCCCAGAACTGTGAATGTTAGCCAACAGAGAGAAAATTTACAATTGAGTTCCAGCTTGATTTCAGTATCTTGTTGGTAGAAATGAATAAGCACAGAGTGTGGGTATGTAGAAGAAAAAATTAAACAGGGAGACACCTGGAGGTTGGTAATATAAAGCCTAAGTATCTGAAAAGTGATATATGAAAATCTCTTATTTCATAAGCCATATAAAAATATTATAGAAACAAACAAACAAAAAAACAAAAACTAGAATGGAACTATCCAGCATGGCTAAAATAATGTTTTTCCTAAAAGCTTGTATTTACTAATCAATAATTCGAATGCCAAATGTAGAATGCTTCAGAATTGTTGATGAAGCCCTCAAAACAAATGAGCCAGTGAGGTTCTGAACCTGTGAAAGGCAACCCCTTTTGGGGTGGAATGACTCTTTCACAGGGGTCATCTAAAACTACCAGAAAACACAAATATTTACATTACAATTCATAACACTATCTAAATTACAGTTGTGAAGTATGAACCAAATAATTTTGTGGTTGATGGTTACTACAACATGAGGAAGTATATTAAAGGGTTGCAGCATTAAGAAGATTGAGAACCACTGACATAGACCCTTGCAGTTCATCTTCATCACCTATCAAAAATACCTGAAGAGGTTTTGACCAGGGTTTTATGACTGGTAAAATTTTCAACTGGTAACCATAGTGATGTGTACTTACTTTATATTTGCGGTTTTGAGCTATTTCGTTTCAAATATTATTCCCTTGCTCATGATTAGAATACTCATGCAATTGTCATTATTGACTTATGAAGTGTTCTATACATAATGTTTTTATTCTTATTTCAAATGAATTCTTTGTATTTCAAATAAGTTATTCAAAATGAATATCATTTAGAAATTTTAAAACAAATTTCCCAGAATTATATTTTGAGAAGTTCAGAGTTTAGATGTAAGTTTTAATCTTTGAAATCTCAATATTTGAGATTATGCTTTTGCCCATATTTACACATTTTTCTGTAAAAAATATTTTTTTAATTTTTTTTTAACTTTTATTAATTACATTTTATTCCTTTTGTATCCCGCCATAAGCCCCTCCCTCCTCCCCTCCCGGTCCCACCATCCCCCCCTTTCTGCATGCATGCCACTCCCCAAGTCCACTGATAGGGGAGGTACTCCTCTCCTTTCTGATCTTTTTTTTTTTTTTTTTTTTTTTCTTCTCAATGCAGTTTATTCAGGAACCTTGAACAATCTTCTGACCCTGGAGAAAGCAAGCCCACAGCTTAAATAGCCTCTGGGTAGCCAACCCCAGCGTGCCTCATGGGCAATGCAGATAGGTCCACATACACGGAAGCAAGCCAGATCCTCAGCCTTAGCCAAATATGGAGTTGTTTGTGACAGAGAGCACTCACCATCGGGAAGGTGGAAGGCAGAAACCAGCTCCATCTTTAAGGCGAGGCATTACACAGCTCTCTACAGTTCCCCCTTTTTGATTTAGACGCATCAGGCAAGAGTAGAGGTCTTATCTCTGATATTAAAAATAAATTGGGACTTTGTACCAATGTTCACTTAGGTGTCATCCACCCAAAGAGCATCAGACCCGTCCGAAACCTTTTTCTCAGAGGCGGGACCTGGGGCATCAACCCGCATGCAATCAGACATGCTCTTCTCTGGGTCGAAAGCTGCTGACCCTGAGTGCAGTGCTTAGCCTCGCATCCTGAGCATAACATTTCAGCTTTTTATGGTAGCCAACCATGCTTGGGGAGAATGTCCTGCTTCAATGGCTGTAAAGGCCTGAATGATCATGGCTGCATCACGCTGTTGTGAGACTCTAATCTTGCATATACACCACAGGCAAACCAAGGAGACCAACACCAGAAGGCCTGCTAATGCTCCCATGCCCACCCATTCCTTCAGATGATTCATGGCTGCAGCAATCCATGATGATAATCCTGTGGCTAGTCCTGTGTCCACTCTGGTAGAATTTACTGTGACAATGGCCACTCTCAGCTGCTCCATAGTAGTATCGAATTCTTCAGTCCAATTACCTAAAATATAGCTAGACAATTGTTTAGACAGATTTGCAGCATGGGAAAAATTCTCATATTGTATGCTAGTGACACAAAGTCCAGCATACTTCCATTGACAGCCAAATTGAGCGATTTGCCATAGGGTATAAATTTGCTCCTGCACGAGGTCAATCCTCTGATTGAATACCATCAAATCTCCTTTTAGTTGACCATTAATTCCTTTTTGTACATCTAAAGCATGAACTACATTGGCTAAAAGATTATTTAGCGTCTGAGCAGTCTGCATAGTATGACTCCTGGCTAATGCCGCAGTGGTAGCTCCAACAGCCGCCAATGAGATGGCAGTAACAATGGCGGCTGTAATTCCAATATCCCTTTTCTGTCTGAAGAGAGTCATAGCATCAGGGGCATCAACAGGCACAGGCACCCAACGAGGCATGCGAGTAACCAAGGCATACCTAAATTCACTAGCATTCCGGCATTGGGCAAAAAAGCAAGTATCATTACCACAATTACTTGGCTCTATCTGGCTAATAATGAATAAAAATGGGTGTTATAAACAAACAGGTGTGGACTTATAGGAAATATTATGAGAAGCCTCAACACCCTCGTTGGAACATCATGCATCAGTTCTAGAACTAACAGTGGTGGTGTCTGAGGTCTGAGTAGGTTCAGGAGACCATTGCCCACAGGGGCGAGACTTGCTCCATGTAAATTGACTAACTCCATGTTTTCCTCCACTTTTGAAAGTGATTTAAGGTTCTTAAATTATCTTTTTTTCTTTTTTTTTTTTATAATTTTTTAATCAATTACATGTTATTCATTCTGCATCCCCCAATAAGCTCCTCCCTCCTCCCCTCCCGCTCCCGCCCTCCCTCTCCTTTCTGCATGCATGCCACTCCCCAAGTCCACTGATAGGGGAGGTTCTCCTCTCTTTCCTGATCTTAGTCCATCAGTTCACATCAAAAGTGGCTGCATTGTCCTCTACTATGGCTTGGTAAGGCTGCTCCCCCGCAGGGGGAGGTGATCAAAGAGCAGGCCAGTCAGATTACGTCAGAGGCAGTCCCTCTTCACATTACTATGTAACTCACTTGGAGACTGAGCTGCCATGGGCTACATCTGTGCAGGGGTTCTAGGTTATCTCCATGAATAGTCCTTGGTTGGAGTATGAGTCTCTGGGAAGTTCCCTGTGTTCAAATTTTCTTGTTCTATTGCTCTCTTTGTGGAGGCCCTGTCCTCTCCAGCTCTTACTAGTTCCCAGTTCTTACATAAAATTCCATTCACTCTGCCCAACAGTTGCCCATCAGGCTCAGCATCTGCTTTGATAGTCTGTAGGGCAGAGGCTTTCAGAGGCCCTCTGTGGTAGGTTCCTAGGTTGTTTCCTGTTTTCTTCTTCTTCAGATGTCCATCCTCTTTGCCTTTCAGGATGGGGATTGACCGTTTTAGGTAGGGTCCTCTCTCTTGCTTAGTTTCTTTAGATGCACAGATTTTAGTGGGTTTGTCCTATGTTGTATATCTATATGAGTGAGTATATACCGTGTATGTCTTTTTGCTACTAGGACAACTCACTCAGGATGATCCTTTCCAGGTCCCACCATTTACCTGCATACTTCATGATTTCCTTATTTTTCATTGCTGAGTAATATTCCATTGTATAGATATACCACAATTTCTGCATCCATTCTTCAGTTGAGGAGCATCTGGGTTGTTTCCAGGTTCTGGCTATTACAAATAAAGCTGTTACAAACATGGTTGAGCAAATATCCTTTTTGTGTACTTGAGCCTCTTTTGGATATATACACACGAGTGGTATGGCTGGATCTTGAGGAAGTGCTATTCCTAGTTGTCTGAGAAAGCGCCAGATTGATTTCCAGAGTGGTTGTACAAGTTTACATTCCCACCAGCAGTGGAGAAGGGTTCCTCTTTCTCCACAACCTCTCCAGCATGTGTTGTCACTTGAGTTTTTGATCTTGGCCATTCTCATGGGTGTAAGTTGAAGTCTCAGGGTTGTTTTTATTTGCATTTCCCTAATGGCTAGTCAGGTTGAGCATTTCTTTAAGTGCTTCTCTGCCATTCGGTATTCCTCTACAGAGAATTCTCTGTTTAGCTCTGTTCCCCATTTTTTAAGTGGGTTACTTGGTTTGCTGCTTTTCAGCTTCTTTAGTTCTTTATATATACTGGATATGAGTCCTCTGTCTGATAAAGGATTGGTGAAGATTCTTTCCCAATCTGTAGGCAGTTGCTTTGTTTTGATGACGGTGTCCATTGCTTTGCAGATGTTTTTCAGTTTCATGGGTCCCATTTATTGGTTGTTGCTCTTAGAGCCTGTGCTGTTGGTATTCTGTTCGGGAAGTTTTCTCCTGTACCAATGAGTTCTAGGGTATTCCCCACTTTTTTTTCAAGCCGATTTAATGTGTCTGGTTTTATGTTGAGGTCTTTGATCCACTTGGACTTCAGTTTTGTGCAGGGTGATAAGTATGGATCTATTTTCATTTTTCTACATGTAGACATCCAATTGGACCAGCACCATTTGTTGAAGATGCTATCTTTTTTCCATTGCACGGTTTTGGCGTCTTTGTCAAATATCAGGTGTTCATAAGTGTGTGGGTTTATTTCTGGGTCCTCTGTTTGGTTCCAATGATCCACCATTCTGTTTCTATGCCAGTACCATGCAGTTTTTAAAACTGTTGCTCTATAATACAACCTTATATCAGGGATGGAGATACCTCCAGAAGATCTTTTATTGTAGAGGATTGTTTTAGCAATTCTGGGTTTCTTGTTATTCCATATGAAGTTGAGAATTTTTCTTTCCAGGTCTGTAAAGAATTGTGTTGGTAATTTGATGGGAATTGCATTGAATCTGTAGATTGCTTTTGGTAAGATGGCCATTTTTACTATGTTAATCCTGCCAAGCCATGAGCATGGGAGAACTTTCCATCTTCTCATATCTTCTTTTAATTCTTTCTTCAGAGATTTTAAATTTTTTTCATATAAGTATTTGACTTCCTTGGTTACGTTACTCCGAGGTACCTTATGTCATTTGTGGCTATTGTGAAGGGTGTTGTTTCCCTAATTTCTTTCTCAGCCCTTTTGTCTTTCGTATACAGCAGGGCTAATGATTTTTTTGAGTTAATTTTGTATCCAGCCACTTTGCTGAAGGTGTTTATCAGCTGTAGGAGTTCCCTGGTTGAGTTTTTGGGGTCACTCACGTATACTATCATATCATCTGCAAATAGTGATAATTTGACTTCTTCCGTTCCAATTTGTATCCCCTTGATCTCCTTCAACTGTCTTATTGCTCTAGCAAGGACTTCCAGCACTATGTTGAAGAGATATGGAGAGAGTGGGCAGCCTTGTCTTGTCTCTGATTTCAGTGGGATTTCTTTAAGTTTCTCTCCGTTCAGTTTGATGTTGGCTATAGGTTTGCTGTATATTGCCTTTACTATGTTTAGATATGTGCCTTGTACCCCTGATCTCTCCAATACTTTAAACATGAATGGATGTTGGACTTTGTCAAATGCTTTTTCAGCATCTAGGGAGATTATCATGTGTTTTTTTTCTTTCAGTTTGTTAATATGGTGGATCACATTGATGGATTTCTGTATATTGAACCACCCCTGCATACCTGGGATGAGCCCTACTTGGTCATGGTGGATGATATCTTTGATGTGTTCTTGTATTTGTTTTGCAAGTATTTTGTTGAGTATTTTTGCATCAATGTTCATAAGGGAGATTGGCCTAAAGTTCTCATTTTTGTTTGGGTCTTTGTGAGGTTTAGGTACCAAGGTGACTGTGGCTTCATAGAATGAGTTTGGTAATGTTGCTTCTGATTCGATTTTGTGGAATAGTTTGAATAGAACTGGAGTTAGCTCTGTTTTGAATGACTGGTAGAATTCTGCAATGAAACCATCAGGTCCTGGGCTTTTTTTGGCTGGGAGACTTTCGATGACTGCTTCTATTTCCTTGGGGGATATAGGACTATTTAATTGATTTACCTGGTCCTGATTTAGCTTTGGTAAGTGGAATCGATCAAGAAAATTGTCCATTTCATTTAAATTTTCAAATTTTGTTGTGTATAGACAGACTTTTGAAGTAAGTCCTAATGATTTCTTGGATTTCCTCAGTGTCTGTAGTTATGTCCCCCTTTTCATTTCTCATTTTGTTGATTTGGATGGTGTATCGCTGCCTTTTAGTTAGCTTGGCTAAGGGTTTGTCTATCTTCTTGATTTTCTCAAAGAACCAGCTCTTGGTTTCATTGATTCTTTGAATTGTTTTATTTGTTTCTAATTGATTGATTTCAGCCCTGAGTTTGATTATTTTCAGCTGTCTGCTCCTTCTTGGTGTGTCTGCTTCTTCTTTTTCTAGGGTTTTTAAGTGAGCCATTAAGTTGCTTGAATGAGCTGTCTCAAATTTCTTCTTGAAGGCACTTAGTGCTATGAACTTTTCTCTTAGCACTGCCTTCATTGTGTCCCACAAGTTTGGGTATGTTGTGTCTTCATTTTCATTGAGTTCTAGGAAGATTTTAATTTCTTTCTTTATTTCTTCCCTGACTCAGCTGTCTTTTAGTAGCAAGTTGTTCAGTTTCCATGTGTGTGTAGGCTTTTTGCTATTTCTGTTGTTACTGAGGTCCCGCTTTATTCCATGGTGATCAGACAGGATACAAGGGATTATTTCAATCTTCTTGTATCTGTTGAGGCTTGCTTTGTGACCAACTATGTGGTCTATTTTCCATGAGGTGCTGAGAAGAAGGTAAATTCTTTTGTGTTTCGGTGTAAGGTTCCATAAATGTCTGTGAGGTCCATTTGATTCATGACCTCTTTTAGAGATATTGTTTCTTTGTTTAATTTCTGTTTTGTTGATCCGTCCTTTGTTGAGAGTGGGGTGTTGAAGTCTCCCACTATTAGTGTGTGTGGATTTTGTGTGGTTTAAGTTTTATCAATGTTTCTTTCACAAATGTGGGTGCCCTTGTATTTGGGGTATAGATGTTCAGGATTGTGATGTCTTCTTGGTGGAATTTTCCCTTGATGAGTATGAAGTGTCCTTCCCCATCTCTTTTGATTAATTTTGGTTGAAAGTTTATTTTATCAGATATTAGAATGGCTACTCCTGCTTGCTTCTTGCATCCATTTGCTTGGAAAGTCGTCTTCCACCCCTTTACCCTCAGGTAATGTTTATCTTTGTGACTTAGGTGTGTTTCTTGTATACAACAGATTGCTGGGTTTTGTTTATGCATCCATTCTTTTAGTCTATGTCTTTTTATTGGAGAATTGAGTCCATTGATATTGAGAGAGATTAATGACCAGTGGCTGTTAGATCCTTTGAATTTGATGTTGGCTGTGGTCATATGGTTGTGTGCTTGGTTGCTTTTTGTTTTACTGTAGTGGGGTTATTTTTTTCCTGTGTTTTCTTGAATGTAGCTAGTTTTCTTGGGTTGTTTTTTCCCTTCCAGTGTCTTCTGTAATGCTGGATTTGTATGTAGGTATTGTTGAAATTTGTTTTTGTCACGGAATATCTTGTTTTCTCCGTCTATGAGGACTGAGAGTTTTGCAGCATATAGTAGCTTGGGCTGACATCTGTGTTCTCTTAAGGGTCTGCATGATATCTGTCCAGGCCCTTCTCGCTTTCATAGTCTCTGTTGAAAAGTCAGGTGTGATTCTAATGGGTTTGCCATTATATGTTACTTGGCCTTTTTCTCTTGCAGCTTTTAGTATTTTTTCTTTGTTCTGTATACTTACTGTTTTGATTATTATGTGGCGGGAGGATTTTCTTTTTTGGTCTAATTTATTGGGTGTTCTATAGGCCTCTTGTATTCTTATTGACCTCTCCTTTAAGTTGGGGAAATTTTCTTCAATGATTTTGTTGAAAATATTTTCTGGGCCTTGGTGCAGGGAATCTTCTTTTTCCTCTATTCCTATTATTCTTAGGTTTTGTCTTTTTATGTTGTCTTGAATTTCTTGGACGGTCTGTGTCAGGAATTTTTTAGATTTAACATTTTCTTTGACAGATACATCTATTTCTTCCATTGTATCTTCCACACCTGAGATTCTTTCTTCCATTTCTTCTATCCTATTGGTTATGCTAACCTCTGTAGTTCCTGCTTTCTTCCCTAAGTTCTTTCTCTCCACAATTTCTTCCATTTGTGTTCTTTTTAATTTTTCCAATTCTATCTTCAGGTCTTGAGCTATTTTGTTGGTTTCCTTCCCCTGTCTGACTGTATTTTCATGTTTTTCTGTCAATTCCTTCAGCTGTTTGTTTGAACAATCCACTGTTTCTTTTATTTCATTCAGTGATTTAAGCATTTCCTCTCTAAAGGCCACATACTGTTTGGCTTCATCTTCTTATATTTCTTTTCGTATTTTATTTGTTTCCTCTGTTATCATCTTCTTGAGCATAGATGTTAGGTCGTCTCCTTGAATTTCATTTATGCTGGGGTGTCTAGGGCTATTTGCCCCTGGATAACTGGGTTCTGGAGATGCCATAATGCTCTGGCTTTTGTTGGTTGAACTTTTACGCTGTCCTCTACCCATTGGGCTATCTTAGTTGTTTGAATTTAGTTTCTGGTTGTTCCTGGACTCTTGTAGTGGAGAGAATCCCTTTGGCAGGAAGATGTTTTTTCCTGAAGGAAGCCTTCCCTGCTTTTTGGGTATAGTCCCTGGATGTGCGGTGTTTCTCGGGAGTTGCTACAGCTCACCTCAGGCTTAGAGACCTGGGTGGTAACTGTGGTCTTGATTAGTCAAGCGGGCTCTCCTCTCACTGGGAGAAGTCCTGGAGACAGCTGCCCTCCTTCTAGGTTTCTTGCAATAAATTTAGTGATTAGCTGCTGTAACCTGTGTGTCCTGTGGTTTGGTCGGTTTTGTTAGAGATAACTGGTTGCCCCTTGGAGCAGTATCTGGGGGTTGTTCTCAAGGTTCCCGGTCTTTTGTAGGTCTGAGGTTGGGGCTCTGTGCCCCCGAACCCAAGAGGTGATCTGTGGCGGGTGAGTACTGCTCTGGTGTCTTGGGGCACACAGTTCTGTCTGTAAGGAGTAGTTGGTACAAAGCAGGCCTCTGGGCTGGCGGAGCATGCGCCCACCTGCTAGTCTGCGGGAGCTGAGTTTCCAGTCACTCTGTGCTCCCTGTTTGGGCTCAGATCTGTGATGGCTGGCTGTACTCACCTGTTTGTGATCTGCAGTCTGCTAGACTTTCCCTAGGTGACCCCAGCAGCATAGTTTCTTCCTTCTCTGTTGGGTCCTCTCCGGACAGGGTTTCACAGTCCCTGTTGTACTGGGGCGCTCAGCTCTGTACTGCTGAGCTGAGCGTGCAGCTCTCCGCACATGGCAGGAGCTCAGCTGTGATGGTGGGGGGCAACCGCTGTCCTAGAGACCTTTCGGGGAAAGACTGGGTGACCCGAGATCCGACCCGCAACTTTGCTTTCCCGTGGGGTCCCCCGTGACTGGGACTCCCAGCCTCAGGCACCCTTGTGCCTACGGATCAGCCTGGGAAAGTGTTGGGGACATGCAGGCTTAAGGCACCAGCCCGGAGACCCAAAGCCCGTGCCACTGTAAAAAAAAAAAAAAATCTTATGGCTTAGGTCAATTTAACATTTTAAATACAGTTAATTTAAATTCAGTGAATGCTAATGCTTCTTGTAAATTACAACAGAAATCTTCATGATAGTGTCATATGTAGAGCAATACGTTATTGAGCACTATGCTATTGTTGAACAATATGGTATTTCTCAGTCCTTACTTACATTTTACTACCAAATTATCTTCAAACATTTTATTATAGTAATATATAGTACTGTTCTACTTATTCAGCACACTAAAATATAAAATTGTTTAAGAACTCATGTTCTTGATGATATGTTATCACAATAATATCATTTAATTTTTATAGCAACATTATGAAATATGTCTTTCAAATGATATTTTTTTAAACCCAAGAGAACTCATTAACTACAGATGTTAAAATCTTAACACACATCCACTTGGAACAAACCTCATTCATTTGAATCTCAAGTTCTTATTTTAATAATTACCCTAATATAAAATGTAGCAGGTATCGTTTGAGTGTGACTACTGTTTATGGTTTCTGTAAGTATAATTAAATATTTTGTGATGTTCTTGAGAAATGTATTACTCATAAAAAAAATCAATGTGATCTCCCACAAGCATACCCAAACATACATCACCCAAGTGTTTCTAGATCTTGTCAAGTGGCCAATTAACAGGGCCAGGAAAATGTTTTAGTGGATAAAAGCATTTGTCTCTAAACCTGATGACTTTAGCTCTATCCCTGGAACCCACATGGTAGAAGGAAAGAACTGGCTCTCATAAACTGTCCTCTGGCCTGTATGTGTGTGTATGTTATGATACATGTACACACATGCACAGAAAGACACACATACAAACACACAAAACAAACAACCAAACACATAAAAAGTAATACAAATTTTAACATTGACAATTAATACTAAACATCACAGCTACTAAGAGAAAGTATACTGAGTTCAGATTAAAGATTACCAAAAAAAAAAAAATTAAAATGTTCTCTTCTTTTTAGAAAAAAGCTTCTTTCACTGCACTTTTTTTTTTTTTTTACACACACACACACACACACACACACTTCGAACAAGATATCAGACAACAGGTATCTCTGGGAATTTCTATCCTTCTGTCCTTGATACCTCTTGGATTATGTCAACCTCTAAAAGTCACTAATTTTGACTCCTATTAAAGATTCCTTTATGTAGCCCATGGCACTTCAGTGTCCAAGTGGGTTTCATAGTAATGGGAACAGGGACTGTCTCTGACATGAACTGATTGTCCTGCTCTTTAATCACTTCCCTCTGATGGGGGAGCAGCCTTACCAGGCCATAGAAGAAGACAATGCAGCCATTCCTGATGAGACCTAATAGACTAGGATCAGAAGGAAGGAAAAGAAGACCTCCCTTATCAGTGGACTTGGGGAGGGGCATGCATGCAGAGGGAGGAATTGGGATGGGAGGAGGAAGGGTACCACAGGGGAACCACAAAGTGAATAAAGTGTAATTAATAAAGAATTGAAAAAGAGTCTTTGAAATGATATACAATTTTTTAACTTGGATAAACTGATCAGGACCCTGAAAGGCTAAAGCAGAATATCACTAAAATTATTTTATTTTCTTATACTAAGTTTTGGAAAATAACTCCTCAAGGTAAAAACAATCATTTTAGTTTATTTTCTCAGTGGGGAATCTTGATAATAATAAAATTTAAGGGTAATTCCAAATATATTTGGAATATAAATTGAAACCCAGGATTTTCCCTTTTAAACTTTATTTTCTATATAAAATGTACTCAGCACACAATACTTAGTGATATGGTAGCTTGTAAAGTCCTTGAGTTATTCAATGAAATTTAGGCATTTATTTTGTACAGTTACAATATGCAATTAAATAGGAATATGATGATACCACAGATAAACCAAATAATCTGCTTTATTTATTTATAGGTATAAGGACACTTAAACATTCACTCTCTAAATTGGACAGTATATCATTCAGTTAGTAGTTTATTAAACATTAATTAAATTCTTAAGTGTCAAGAATTTTAAAATTTAAAGTATAACTAAATTTTAAATTTATAACTCTAAAAGTATATGGGAGAGCAATGAAGAAAGGTGGGAGAACATAAGAAATGATAAATCCAGTTAACCGAGTATGGCCAAGAAAAGAGAACATAATATATACTAATTCTATAAATATATATGTGTGTGTCTCATTTTGTGATTTCTATAAAAATTATCCAATAGTAAAGACCTGCTTTACTAATATAAGGTAAAAATGCAGTATAAAATACAATGTAGGTGCCTCAGTCACATACCTTCTATATCCTATGAGTGTATTTAGGTTCATTACATAGGTCTTCTTCCCTCAAGTATCTAGACCTCTTAAATTGAAAACAAGGCAGGTAGATATACTGGATTTTAGGTCATTAGAGATACAAAGATCAATATAAATAATCACAATATTTTCCTAATTAAAATGATTCTGAAATATAATCAGTAATTTTCTCTAAGGTTATCATTCTTAAACATTTACATGCTGCATAAAATGTGCCACATGTTTTCACCTTAAAGTATAACAGTGATGAAACGATTTCTAAATCCCCTCTACTGAAGTCATATTTCATCAGAACTTCACCTCCTTTATTGTATCATTGAAAGAGACAAATGATCATTCTTTCTATTTTGTTTTGTTTTGTTTTTTAAGACAGGGTTTCTCTGTATAGCTTTGGCTGTCCTGGACTTGCTGCTTTGTAGACCAGGCTGGCCTCAAATTCAAAGAGATCAAACTTCCTTGGTCTCCCTGAGTGCCACTACCATGAGCAATAAACAATTATACTAGGTCAATAATTTCTCAGGCTCTAATCACATTTTCAGTAGCTCAAAATATTTCTCAATAGAAATGTTCAAACAGTTGTATTTGCCTGAGTGTTGTTCCTGAAATAAATTCAGTTATGTCTCATTATTGAGCCTCTTAAAAGATGTCTAAACCTACAACCCCTGCACAGATGTAGCCCATGGCAGTTCAGTGCCCAAGTGGGTTCCATAGTAATGGGAAGAGGGACTGCCTCTGACATGAACTGATTGGCCTGTTCTTTGATCATATTCCTCTGAGTGGGGAGTAGCCTTACCAGGCCACAGAAGATGACAATGCAGCCACTCCTGATGACATCTGATAGACTAAGATCAGAAGGAAGGAGAGGGGGACCTCCCTTATCAGTGGACTTGTGTAGGGGTATGTGTGAAAAAGGGGGAGAGAAAGTGGGATTAAGAGGGGAGGAGGGAGGGATTTATGGGAGGATACAAAGTAAACAAAGTGTAATTAATAAAAGTTTAAAAAATTATGTCTAAAATCAAAATTTTGATCATCTTTTCAAGTTGATCCAAGTGTATATAGCGTATGACTTTCTCTGTCTTGCATCAGAATGAGTCCCTAAATGTACTTTTTTCCATTTGTAAAATACTTGATATAGATATAGATATAGATAGAGATAGAGATAGAGATAGAGATAGAGATGGAGATGGAGATGGAGATGGAGATGGAGATGGAGATAGAGATAGATAGATAGATAGATAGATAGATAGATAGATAGATAGATAGGTAGATAGATAGATAGATAGATAGAGATAGAGTTAGAGATAGAGATGTATGTATGTATAGATATTTTGAAATGCTCAGTATCATCTGTTGATATTTTAAGTACTGTAGTCATTATTATCTATGTATTGTGAAAAAGCTGTGTGCTCATTACATGCGGTTTAATTATTATCTACTCAGCAAGGCAAAAGCAAAATTAATGGAAAGATGAGATGAGAGAAATAGACGAGAGAAAAAGTCATAGTCCATAAGGAATACTCTACCTGTAGCAGAGAGATCTGCCAAACATGGCTAGGAAAAGACTATGTTAAACTATCTGCACATATGATTCCAATGAACATTTAAAGGCCAAGCACCCCCATGAAGAATCAGTCAAGGGAAATGAAAATAAATCACAGAACAAAAGAAGAAACAAAAGCTCTATAGAGAAACTCTTTACCCTGTTGTTTTCAGGTGATGGCCCAGGGCAACCATGTATCATTTGCACCTCAGAGGCATGAGTTGAAGCGATTGTAATTATGTTCCAACTTCTAACTGCTTAGTATCTCAAACAAATGAGCACGTGAGTCCGAACATATATGTAGGGGCCAATGTTGAGATGTTCTAATGTAGCCCTAAAATGGAAAATGTATTTTTCTTTTGTGGACATTTGTATTATTTTTCTGTATATCAATATTCACAGGGAAGAAAGCCAAATTCCCAGAAATGCAAAGACTCTAACCAAAATAGTCATTATAATGGTAGATTATATGACTGTCAAAGTTTTATATGTCTTTAATATCACTTGTTACCCACTCAGCAAAAGCCAAAAGAAGATCATCTTTTATAAACTAATCTGAGCTACACAGAGTTTTAAAAACTCAACCCAGGTTGAATACCTACTAAATGATGCTGAAGAAATTATTAAACATAGTCATTTCACATGAATATCAATAGATAGAAGGATGTTTTCTTATATGTTGCACTTACTAGTTTGTTTAAGGAAATTCCAGAAAAGAAGCCAAAGAATTCTCTGAGACATTGACATAGCCCCAGTATAGTATGCTCATAGTCTAGTCTCTGTTACCTAATAGTGTCATGTTGTAATGAGAGAAAATTTGTGTACTGGTTTTCTTTATCTGTATTTGACACAAGATTCTTATTACTGGCAGCTCACAAAATTCTTCCTAGACTTCTCATGTAAAATGTTTTTTTAGAGAGGGACAGGGAGGAGATGAGGGAGGGAGGATAGGATTGAGAGGGAATGAGGGAGGGGGCTACAGCTGGGATACAAAGTAAATAAACTATAATTAATATAAAAAATAAAAATTTAATTTAAAAAAGTTTATTTATTTATTCATTTTAACAGAATTGAAAATAACGGGATTGCTTATTTTCTAGACAGGGTAACTGTGCAGAGTAAGTTGTTTCTTTTGTATTCCAGTTCTTTCTTATATAAATAATACATATGAATATTTTACGGCATTAGAGAATGTTCATCACATATTATGGATATCACTTGATCTTATTCCTATATTCAGTCTGTCCAATCTTACTACTAATACTGTGTACAAGGCTGCCTTTCAATATTATCTTCATTGCTCTCTTACTTGACTAGCTGAATATTATAAGATTTTCAAGTTTCATCATTCTATTAGCAAACCATGAACAATATATTTTTGAGAATGAACATATAAAGCTTTAGTACTTCTAAAAAATGTACGTTGTTTTGATTTCATGGTTGACATTTTTCTTTCCGGATTTACCATGAGTTATTGTCTGAGTGGCAACACACATTTTGGTAGAAATCTATTTCAAAACCTTAGTAACAAACCTACCGTAAATTTTATTAAAACTTCACCTGACATTTGCATATTGATAAGTTATCTCCACTGAAATAAGCTAATTCAAGTCAAATTAAAAGTTAAAAAGAAAAGAAGAGCTGGCCATGGTGGCACAACACCTTTAATCTTCCAGTATTTAGGGAGGCAGGGGCAGACAGACCACTGTGATGGCAATGTTTCTAATGATTGTAAGTGAATGAAAATGATGTGTCTGTGTCTGCCACACACTGAACTTGTGTCCAGATATGGCCATCTGGGGCCAGTGCTTAGGTGGCTGGAATCTTTAGGTAATGAGGGTGGGGCAAACATCAGGAATATCTAGAATGCAAAACTAGGCTCCAGTGCTTTCCTCAGAGATGACATGGTTGAAGAGAAAAAACGGGATTTACCATATCATGTGGGAGAGATAGGGCAACCTGAGATTCCAACTGAACACATAATGTGGCACTGATTTCTTCAGGTTTTCTTGTAAACATTAATGATATTTAGAGATACATATTTTAAAAAAAAGAGATTAGTTTTGGGGGCAAGGGCTTTCTGATTTTCTGCTACACCTTATAAATATAAATTTCTCCATTTGACAACAGAATAAATATGTTTATCATGCAAATTATAAATTATTTATCATTCAAGATGATTTCTCAGAGTTTAAAGTTTAATCATATCTCTTATCTACTTCCTAACTGTATAAATAAAAGAGTAGTATATTTTCACACTAAGCATTCAAAACACTGAACAATAATGTCATTTTATAAATAAAGATATGTGGATATCATTTTATACCCAATTACTTATAATGGCAACTCTGATAAAAACAGTCTTGAAACTATATTCTCTTATGAAAACTTCACTTGGACAAGATGATAATTGGCCTCATCTTCTTTAATGTGAATTCCAATAACACATGGATTATACATCGAGGTTATATCACCTTATGTTAAGCTCATGATCCAAAAGCAATTTTAAAGAATGATTTTATATCATTTGTGAGCTAAAGAGTATTAACAATTTCATGTCCAATTTTTAAGTAACTGCAGCATTTCTGATCTTCTTCTGATAATTGAATACATTCAGGACAGTAAATGTAGAGTTGGGGTACCACAGTTCTTCTTAAAAAGGGTATACTGGTAATAGTGGTTTTCAAAGTTGGTCCTCAGACAGCAGCAGCAGCATTCCTTGCAAACCATTTAGAAATTCAGATTCTCAGGCCCTACTTCAGACCTTTTGAGTAAAAAATGCTTGGGGTAGATTTCCTCAGTGTGTGTGTGTGTGTGTGTGCATGCATGTGTGTGTGAGTGTGTGTGTGTGTATGTGTATCATATATTTATGATTTTTTTCTTTTAAAACCATCTAGGTGGCTTTGATGGAACCTCAGTTTGAGAGACCCACCTCACATATTAGACTTCATAATTTGTGATTGTCATCTTAACTTCTAAATTTATTTCTGTTTGAACAAGTGTTAGAAATATGTAGTTAGATTTAAACTTTAATGTTTGATTAGTAAAAGTCTAATACAGTCTTGTAGGTTGAAAAAAATTCCCTACTAGTTGATTTTTGTGCCCTTAATTTCTAGTACTGTTTATTTTTATAAGTAATGATAAGAAACAGAGTTAAGATTTTTTCTCTAGACTTTAAAATATTATAAATAATATATTTATCAGTCTTAAATGCATAAAACAAACTCAAGAGTTATATCACCTACCTTTCTCCCTTTTGGTTGTCTACAAGATACAGCTCAAAACAACCTCATTGTGTCACAAATGTTTCTTTAAACTCAGTACTCACTCTATCCCTAATAAACCAATAGCAAAATATTCAGAATGAGGTTACTATAGTCTAAACAGTGGGTATGCTTCCAACTTGAGTACTAAGCAGTACATATTATATGATGATTTGCTTATTTCTATCAGTCTACAATATGCTGTTTCCTAAAAGCCCTACATATTTTCATTAACTTAGCTGTGGTTACAGTATACAGTCATTGATTTTACTTTTCTTGATACGATTTGATCACAATATCAATTCACTGACATTGAGGATCACACATTAATAGAGCCATACCCAATACATTTAGTAATACTATTTTGATAGCTCAGAATCAAGGGTATATTGGTGTGTAATTGGCTACTCTACCAGTACGTAGTACAATGAAGAGGTTTATGCTATCTAACTTGATTCCATATACTCTTGTTTTCTTTATTCTAAATAACAGAATAGTAAAAAAAAAACACTGAATTTGAAATTTAAATGTCTACTTGTATATTTGATTGCGTATCTGATTTTATATAGGAACATACACTTGTCCAGAAACCTGATATTGTTTTTACTGTTCTCAAAATAATCTTAATAAAAGCACAGAGACATTAAAACAAACATTCAGAATGCATCTAACATCTGATTTGATAATATGATGTTTTCCCCTAAACATTATCTCTCAAAAATATCATATAATTGTGTTGTAGATCAAAGATTACTGTGTTGGCTTTTGTTACCATGTCAGAATATCTAAGAAAACTGATTTCAGCAGCAAAACTTTGTTTTGGCCAATGATATCAGATATGTCACATCATGGTGGAATGCTTCTAGGCCTGTAATGCAGCAAAAATGTCAAGATTGCAGGCCACATAGCAGATGAAAGCTATTCATTTCAAAGAAGGTTATTGACTTCAAGGAAGCTTAGAAACAGAGAGAAAACCAGAGGCTAAGTATAAAGATATACCTTGCAGCATCTTACTCCCAGCTATTGTCTCCAACTAGGTTTCATTTTTCATGAATTAATCCCTTGGTGGAATTAGAATCCTTAAAAAGTAATTACCTTTCATACCCTCACTTCTGAACATTGTCGAATTAAGGAGCAAGCCTCTAACATATGACTCTTCAATAAATACTGTTATATCAATTGTTGTAGTAAATAAAAATGTCTAATAATGTTTACTATTAAAGGCCTATAATTATTACAGCAGTATTATCTAACCCTCTATCATAATCAATAAAAAACATGGACACCTGATAGATAAGCCTTATTTTATCTGGGGCTGGGCAGATATTACCCCATAATCTACTTTCTTACCGCCCAGTCCCATATTCCATGCCAACTGCTCTAATCATTCCTCTCTGGGCTACTTCCCATCCAATTACTTGCTGCTGCTTCTCATCTTTGCCACTTTCATGCATCCACACTGATCCAGCCATGAGCTTCTCTCCATGCAAACCCATAGAAGTTTTCTTTCTTTTATTCTCCCGTACCTCCTCTCTGCTTTGCTAACCTGTCCCAGGTGAACCTTAGCTCCTCCTCTCAGTTCTGCCTTGCCCCGGTGTAGGATATTTTATCTAGCCAGTCAGGGATAATTGGGGAACATTCCTTATATCACATGGGTACAGGACATGGTTCAACATTCATATATTCATAATGCCTGTGGCAGGTCAAAAAAGGGATCTCAAGACACTGAAATCAGTACCTGAAAACACAGTACACAAGACCCTCCTCCAACAAATTGGAACAGTGAGCCAAATTTTCAGTAAAGCTGTAGATAGTAAATTTGTGGTCAATAATGTCCTTTACTGCAAGTGTGCATGCTATCGTGTTAGGAAAATGTTGATATTAGTCACTGTGCTTGGACCCATGCCCATAATGCTTTGTTTACAAAACAAGGTCGTGGGTCAACTTTGACTTGTGTGGCAATATTCTGCTTAACCTCATTTTAGTCTTAAGTTTTGTCACTCAAACTTTAATGCATGAAAAATTTAATTGAAGTTTTTATTGGAATATAGATTTTTACTTATTAGGTCTAGATTGCAATTCAAGTATTTGCTCTCAACTGAATATTAACATAGTTAGAGCATAAGACCACCTAAGTGGGTAATCTATACTTTAAAAAGGCATTCATAATATTTAATATTATCTCAACAATATTTATTCCAACAATACAGACAAGTTTCATGAAGATGAATTAGCCTGAAATAGCTTCTGTTCATAATACCTTAGTGGAATTTCAAACATAGTAATAATTGCATTTAAGAATTATTGGGGTATATACTCACAAAAACAATTCTTGGATTATTTAAAATCAACACTTCACAGATGAGTTTAAAAAATGATAAAGGTATTTATGGTGTGAGGATAAAATATATGTTACAAGATAGATACATAGAAATTTTATTAATATTAAGAGAAATGTCTGTCACTTAAATCATGACATTAAAATGCTTGTTGACAATATAAACCTCAAATTAAATGCTTATAAATAAACAAGTTTGAAATGAAAAATTTTATTTCCATATTACCTAATTCAGAAAGTACTTGTAGTAAAGACTTAGGTATTATTTGCAGCAAAAAGAGAAGCTTGTAAACACAACTTTTCTTTTAAAACATGCACAATATATTTCTATATATATTTATCAACACAATAATCTTCAAATATTTGTATATCATACAATAGCAAACTCAAGCTATCAAATGTATCATTTCATATATTTATCAATTGTATGAGAACAACAATTAAAATGTTGCAGGAGTCTTTGTCACCACCATAGTCAATAGACTAACAATCCATAAGAAGCATGAAGATATTTCTTTTCAACATGACCTAGCAGACACTTTGGTTCAAACTTCATGAGTCTGTTTCTTAGTAGATTATTTCAAGCATATTTAGCCACAGTAAAATTTGACAAAAAGTTTTTCTGGTGCTAATAAACTGTACACAGTAAAGCTTAAGGTATGATTACGCTGAAACTCTTTATAAACTACTTTTGAAACCTTCCATAAAAATGCATTCTATAGACTGACTACATGTGACACCTTCTATACAGACAGGTTCTATAGATTGACAAGTTTTGAAAAAGAGGTTGATAGAATATCCAGTGTGGTCTTGATGATACAGGTAGTGCAAAAGGTCACCAGGCTATTAAGCATGTCTATTTCTAGCCTTCTCAGCAGTTAACAGGTTATAAATTCCTTCGTTTAATTAATAAAAATCCCATGTTAAATATATTCTTGGTTCCCCTTAGTACTTGTCTGTGAGAACAAGAACCATTGTGCCTCTTTCTTTTATTTTTATTAATTACAGTTTATTCACTTTGTATCCCAGCTGTAGCACCCTCCCTCATTCCCTCTCAATCCCATCCTCCCTCCCTCATCTCCTCCCATGCCTCTCTCTAAGTCTGCTGATAGGGGATGTCCTCCTCACATTCCCTCTGACCCTAGCCTAGAAGGACTGGCTCCATTGTCTTCCTCTGTGGCCTGGTCAGGCTGCTCATCCTTAACCAGGAGGTGATCAAAGAACCAGACACTGAGTTCATGTCAGAAACAGTCCTTTTTCCCATTACTAGGGAATCCACTGGGACATTGAGTTGCCATGGGCTACATCTGTGCAGAGGTTCTAGATAATCCCCATGCATGGTCCTGGGTTGGAGTGGCAGTCTCAGAAAAAAGCACTGGGCCCAGATATTTTGGTTCTGTTGCTCTCTTTGTGGAACTCATTTCTTCCCTTTCTCTGCTTCTGCCTCTGCCCTCTGCCTCCTTGGTTGTTTCCTTAATTTCTTTCTCAGCCCATTTATCATTTGTATAAAGAAAGGTTGCTTTGCCTTCACAGAAGGAGCTTCCAAGGACCAACCTGCCCTCTCCTAATAAAGTATAAACAACATCTTTCCAAGAACATTCTTGTTTTTCTAAAACTTCATGTAGAAGTTTTGTTTTAATAATGTTAGAAGTAATGTTATTAAACTGAAGGACTCAGTTTGTATCCTAAGACAGGACTGGCCAACCATGTTCAGTAAGCCAGTTAAAACAGCTAAATTAAAAGTGGAAAATGAAGCCAGGCATGGAGGTTCATACCTTTAATCTCACAACTCGGAAAGCATAGGAAGGACCATGCAGATCCCTATGGCTTTGTGGCCAGCCTGGTCTACAAGTGCGGCCAAAACAGCCAAGACTCTTATGACTTGAAAGCACCTAAAAAGGTGAAAGATGAAAAAAAAAATCAATATGCCCATATTGGCAAGAGGAGCAGAGATCCAGTAAAGTCCTCAAGTGTCTCTATGAGTGGAGAGTCCTGAAGGCAGATTAAAGTTTAAATAGAAGGCCATAAATTTGTATATCTAAGAAGTAAGAATAAAGTTGTGGGTCCCTTCAATATATCCATCATAGTCTGGCCTTCAATATTATGCTGTAAAGGCAACCAAACAAGTTGTTATAACCATGTGAAATCTTTCTAAGAAATGAGTTCACTCTCCGAGTGGGCCTTTTTTCTTCCCTTCCAGCATAAGATTCCTTGTAAATTCCCATTTCTTTGGTGTCTACTGCTGAGAGACATAAGTGTCTATTTAGAATATCTTCATTTCTTCCAGGCCGGAATGTGCTATTACCAATACCTAATTGTGTTTAAATTTTGTTGTGTGTGTGCACACATACATGCATGTCTGTGTGTGTGTGGGCATACCTGTGTGTGTGTGTGTGTGTGTGTGTGTGTGTGTGTGTGTGTACAAGAGAGGGCATGTGCTCGTGTATTTCTGTGGGTGTGTATGTTTATCTTATTTTCTTGAACACTGCTAGGTATAACGTGATGAGGTACTTTTCCCAGTTTTAGTTGTAAATAAAGCTATAGCTTTTAAACCCTTATGTTTTAGTTTGGAAAGAAACACTTAAAGATGATAGCCAGCAAAGAGCCTTGCCAGGCCACAGAGGAAGAGGATGCAGGCAGTCTTGAAAAGACTTGATAGTCTGGGGTCAGTTGGTAAGGGAAGAGAGCTCCCTCTTTTGGAGTTCTAAGGGGCAGGAATAGGTGGAAAAAGGGAGGGAGATCTGGGAAAAGATGAGGAAGGAGGTTACTATTGGGATTTAAAACAAATACATTAATAAAAAATAGAAAAAATGATGCACGAGTTAGCCAAGGAAATACCAACCATTTGCTAAGTTTTATTTAGCCTGACTGAGTGATGAGACAGCTAAGCATTCAGCGGTTAGAAATAAAAGATATGTCATCACTGGGAGGGATTGGGGGAAAACCAATGAATACCATCAAGATTAACTTGTTTTCATATAGAGATAAAGTACGTGGTTCACATTCATCACCTTCATTCTTCTTACAGCCTATCACATTCAGCAGTTCTCTCAAGAGCCCACCTTACAGATTCTTCTCTCATTTGTGGGATACTATTTCACGGGAATGGAAATCTACAAATTATGTACTCTCTATTAATTTTATGCTCAAATGTTATCTCTTTAGAAAGATATTTCTGTCATAGAATAAACGTAGTGGAATCTTTCTATCATTAGCCTATTTCCCATCCTGCTTATGATCTATACATGTAGTTTGAACTAAATGAATAAACAAATGTACCTTCTTTTGCAGTTACCATATGTCTTTCTAATGATATTTGTATAATTACACATTCATATTTCACTAATATTTACTGACCCTATTAATAGTTAAAGGACTAATATTTGCTTAGGATTAATTAACATAATCAGGCTTTCTTTTAAGGAGGCAGTCTGCAGTAGCATATATGGTATTTTTACAATTAAAATTCTAAACTCTAAGAATGATATTTACTGAAGATACTGCTTTAATAAATACAGGAAACTCACAATAAAATGTAATTGTAAACACAATTTTGTTATTTTATATAAACAACAAAAGATTTTCATCTGTAGCTTAATATTCAGAGAACCAAGAAAGTGATGATGGAGAATTCTAGTCAGTCAGACTTTATATTCCCAAAATTTTGCATTTTTCTTCATGAAATAATTGATGGTTTAAGATCTATATTCTAAATTAGAGATGTAATGACATTTTTTAGTGAAGAAAATGAGGATTCTTTATTTTTTAGGTGAGCAACGAGGTCACTCATATTAAACCTATATATAATCAATTACAACTTTCCTTGAAGAAGATTATTTTTCAACTGTTTATTTCATATGTTTTTATTTTGTAGAAAATTTTACATAGTTTGTAAATAGCATATAGGCACCATTAATTTTTAATTAACATAACTTTCCAAACTACAATTATGAGATAACTGTAATTTCAGTGTTGAAGACAATATTACTCCAATTCCCAAACAAAAGATGTGACTAAGATTATTCAAGTATCTAAATAACTGCATGTCTGTTGAAATAATAGACTTTTCTTTTTAATTAGGTGAGCCCATTCTAGGATTAATGAGGATATTTGTGGAGCAGCTTGTTCTTTGTCAGGGAAGGTATTATCTCTTAAAGTGGCAAGAATAAGATGTAACACTATCCATTAGTTGCAATTCTCACAAATATTATGAGAATGCTCCAGACAAAGGCATAAAGACAGAGACTTAATGGATAAAGTATTTTGTACCCACCAGCTTCGTCTGCATAAGGAGCTGCAGGACAGCCAAAGCTACAAAAGAGAAAACCTGTCTTGAAAAACAAAGACAAAAAAAACAAAAACAAAAACAAAACTTGTATTTTTTTATCTCTAATTGATTGAGGACAAAATACAGATGATGGGTTATTATCACACTCTATATTACTCGCATATGTGTAAATTCTTTATAAATATCAGTAAAATACAAAGAAGCTGAAGAAGCTAAAGAAGCTGAAAAGCAGCAATCCAAGTAATCCAATTAAAAAATGGAGAACAGAGCTAAACAGAGAATTCTCTGTAGAGGAATATAGAATGGCAGAGAGACACTTAAAGAAATGCTCAACCTCATTAACCATTAGGGAAATGCAAATCAAAACGACCTTAAGATTTCACCTTACACCCATCAGAATGGCCAAGATGAAAAACACAAATGACAACACATGTTGGAAAGGTTGTGGAGAAAGAGAAACCCTCCTCCATTGCTGGTGGGAATGTAATCTGGTACAACCACTTTGGAAGTCAATCTGGCGCTTTCTCAGACAATTAGGAATAGCGCTTCCTCAAGACCCAGCTATACCACTGTTAGGCATATTCCCAAAATTTGCTCAAGTACACAATAAGGACATTTGCTCAACCATGTTTGTAGCAGCTTTATTTGTAATAGCCAGAACCTGGAAACAACCCAGATGTCCATCAACGGAGGAATGGATACAGAAATTGTGGTATTTCTACACAATGGAATACTACTCAGCAATCAAAAAGGAGGAAATCATGAAATTTGCAGGCAAATGGTGGGAGCTAGAAAAGATCATTCTGAGTGAAGTATCCCAGAAGGAGAAAGACAAACATGGAATATACTCACTTATATAGACATAAAAGATAGGATAAACAAAATGAAATCTATACACCTAAAGAAGATAATCAAGATAGCAGACGTGGGGTATGAGGATCTATCCTCATTTAGAAAGACAAATGGGATATGCATTGAACGTATGACAGGAGTCTACCGCAGAAAGCATCTGAAAGACTCTACCTAGCAGTGCTCCAAAAGATACTAAGACTCACAACCAAACCTTCGGCAGAGTGCAGGGAATCATATGAAAGAAGGGGAGTTTGATGTGGAAAGGATAGGAGCTCCACAAGCACCAAATGTATCTGGGCACAGGGTCTTTTCTGAGATGGACACTCAACCAAAGTCCATGAGAGGATAAAACCTAGAACCTCTGCTCGGATGTGACCCGTGATAGCTCAGTAATCAATTGGTTTCCCATAGTAAGGGGAACAAGGACTATTTCTAACAGGAACTCAATGACTGGCTCTTTGACCTCCCCACCTCCCAAGGGAGGAGCAGTACTGTTAGCCCACAGAGGAGGACATTGCAGCCAGTCCGGAAAATACTTGACAAAAGCGAGTCATATGAAAGGGGAGGAGGTCCTCCCCTATTAGTGGACTTGGAAAGGGGCAGGGAGGAGATGAGGGAGGGAGAGTGGGATTGGGGAGGGAATGAGGGATACAGCTGGGATACAGAATTAACAAAATGTAACTAATGAGAAAAATAAAATTATGGAAAAAAAAACAAAAAAAAAACTTGTATTTTTTTTTATCTCTAATTGATTGAGGACAAAATACAGATGATGGCTTATTATCACACTCTATATTACTCGCATATTTGTAAATTCTTTATAAATATCAGTAAAATACAAACAACTAAAACTTCAAATTATGCTATAAAACTCTCAGTTGAGTTCTGAGTGTGATAACACACATTGTTTTTTAAGCCCTATACTGGAGAATCAGAGGCAGGCAAATGTGTATAAGTTTGTGGCCAACTTGGTCTACATAGTAACTTTCAAGAGAGCCAGAAGCTACAAAGTAAAACATTATCTAAAGATTAAAAAATGCAAATACAAATTAAAAAGAGACCATATCAGTTGTTTTTACCTCTGTTTAAAGCTATATAAACTAGTAGTATTTGAAACTACTAGTATTTGACAGTAAAATCTATAGTCAAATAGAATTTAATAACTTTATTGACACTGCACATTTTGTGCTTTCTTATCCTTTACTTTGTATCATCTAAGTTATATTTATTTAGACTTAGCAAGATGTGAAGTTGTAAATGTTATTAGAAGTATGTTTAAAACATTTATTGTACTAAAACCTAAAAACTAAGTGAGGATTGATCATCTTACCTCGTGTCTGCTTTCTTGTTTATCTCCTTTAGGTGTATAAACTTCATGTTTATCATATCTTGTAGGTCTATATAAGCAGTATATACCATGTTTGTCTTTCTCCTCCTGGGATACTTCACTCAGAATGATCTTTTCTAGATCCCACCATTTGCCTGCAAATTTCATGATTTCCTCATTTTTGATTGCTGACTAGTATTCCATTGTGTAAAAATACCACGATTTATGTATCCATTCCTTCCTTGATGGACATCTGGGTTGTTTCCAGGTTTTGGCTATTACGAATAAAGCTGCTACAAACATGGTTGAGCAAATGAGACAAATGAGATGTGCAAAGGACATATGACAGGAGTCTACCACAGAAGGCATCTGAAAGACCCTACCAAGCAGCATTTCAAAACATATACTAAGACTAATAACCAAACCTTCAGCAGAAGGGGAGTTAGTGTGATGGAGAAAAGATAGGAGCCCCACAAGGACCAAATATATCTGGGCACAGGGGTTTTTCTGAAACTGTTTCTCCAACCAAGGACCATGTATGGATATAACCTAGAACCTTTACTCAGATGAAGCTCGTGGTAGCTCAATAACCAATTGGTTTCCCATAGTAAGAGGAACAGGGACTATCTCTGACAGGAACTCAATAGCAGGCTCTTTGACTCCCCCCCCCCAAGGGAGGAGCAGTTCTTGTAGGCCACAGAGGAGGACTTTGCAGCCAGCCTTGAAGATACCTGATAAAACAGGGTCAGATGAAAGGGGAGGAGGTCCTCCCCAATCCGTGGACTTGGAAAGGGGCAGGGAGAAGCTGAGGGAGGTAGGGTGGGATTGGGAGGGAATAAAGGAGCGGGATATAGCTGGGATACAGAGTTAATAAAGTGTAACTAATAATAATAAACAATAAAAATATGAATAAAAAAGTAAAAAAGCTAAAAACTAGACTACAGATGAAAAATGATTTCACTTTTATATAACTAGGCACCTATTATACATAATTTGTGAGAATTTTCCATGTTACTATGTTTATAGAACATGTAGTATGTAGTTTGTTGTAAATGATGTTATTTGATACACTTCAAAATTCCTAAGAGTAAATACATAATGTGGCTAAATAGACATACAAAAGTAGCTTTTTATACAGCATCTACTCTTTTTTTGATATTATTTTTTATTTTTTCACAATTTATTCACTATATATATATATATATATATATATATATATATATATATCCTGACTTAAGCCCTTCCCACAACTTTCCCCAGCCCCACTCTCACTCCCTTTCCCCCATCTTCTTCCCCTAGTCCACTGAATGGGGAAGTTCTCTACCATTGCCATCTGCCTATAGTTTATCAAGTTTCATCAGGACTAACTTTATCCTCTTCCTCTGTGGCCTGGCAAGGCTGGAACACCAGGGGAAAGTGACCAAAGAGCAGGCAACCCAGTTCATGGCAAAATCAACCAGTGCTCCCCTCACACGGAGACCAACACGGACCCTGAACTGTCAATCGTAGCAAAGTTCTAGGTCCTCTCCATGAATGGTCCTTGGTTGGTGCATTCATTCATCTGAAGACACACTAATGTTTTTCCTGGAATCTATATAAAGTGTAGGATTTTCCCTTCAGTATTAAAATGGTTTTCTAGTATTCCTGAGTTGCTTACATTCAATCTCCAACAAAGTTCAGTAGTAGAATGTTTACTTAGCATATTCAAGGTCATGTGTACAATCTTCAAAACTCTGAAAAGGAATAAGTTATAGGTTACTCTTTGCCCTTTAAGAATATTTGTATTCCCACTCTTTTGTATTTAATGGTGCACTTGTGACTTGTCTCTGGCCAATAGTTTAAAATCAGACATTATTACATAGAATACAAAGAAATTACTTTTGTTATAAAAAGTATAAGATGCAGGTGATATTTATAGTCATTTGAATGAGAAAAGTCCCCCATAGACTCAGGCATTTGAACTGTTGATGTTTGGGGAGATGTAGGAGGTATGGCCTTGTTGGAAGAAACACCTAACTGGAGACTGAATGAAAAAAGGAAAAAAAAAAAAAAAGAAAGAAAGAGGAAAGAAAGGACATTACTGCTTCTAGGTATAGTGGAGGAGAAAGTTTATTGTAGATAAAGGGGAGAGGGCATGTAAAGGCATAGACATCTAGAAGAGTTAAAAGTGGTCATGATTCTGAGCCATGTGGGGAGAAGGGAAGGAGTAGGAGAGGGGAGAGAAAAGAATTAGGTGCAGCAACCAGGAGGCCAAAGGTACAAAAAGGGCAAATAACCAAAATGTCTGGTTTATATAGAGAAAAGCCTCTGGGGGAACAGCAGCCAGTTCCTGGGTTGGAGATTTCAGGGTAGAGTGGGCAGTATGTGCAGCCTACTCAGTATCCAGTAGGGACTAAGGAATTCTGGGAAAGTGAACATAGAGGCCAGGTCTACCTTTCCAGGAAAACTAGGCACCTCAGGCATTTTTCCTGGGTTTAAAACTTAATAGAGGGGAATCCAAGATGGCAACACTGAGAATACATTCTCTCTAACAGGACAGCAGTGACTGAACAGCAACCAACAGACCGAACTTTGGGCCTTAAAATACTGTAATTGTGTTTCTGAGGTGACAGGAATTCCCACTGTATGGGAAGCAATCGGGTCCATTCTCTGGTCACCCAGCTAAACCCTGGAAGAGTTCCCAGGTCCTGGCCCAGAGACACACTCCTGTGTGCTCTGATCATCATCTCAGGCTGAACTGTTGGCCCCACAACACCAGAGATTGGGCTTTCCAATTGAGAGAAAAACCAACGTTAAAGGTAGAATTGGGACTGACCTACCTCAGGTCATCCAGACATCCTAGGAAAAGGTCCTGGGTTCTGGCAGGCACTCAGGCTTCAGCTCAGTGACTCACCTATGCACCCAACTCACTGTACTACACAGAACAGTGGAACACACAACACCACAACAACAGAGACTAGGTTTCCATGTCAAGAGGAAACCCCACAGTCACAGAAACATCAGATCCAAACTCAGTACAACCTGCTAATCCCTGGAAAAGTCCCTGGGTTCCCACAGGCTTCAGGCTATAGCCTACTGCTCCATGCATGAGTGTTGTGCTCACATTCCACTGATTACCTCTTGGATACTGTTGCACAGAGCTCCAACCTCAGACTTACAGAAGCCTGGGATCCAGGGGATCAAACACAGACACTGCTCCCAGGAGCAACCTGTCTCCCTAGGTAAACTGACCAAACTGAGGGACTCCCTGGTTACTCCGGAGGGCTGAGCCCAACAAACACAGTGTAAGCAGCAAGAGGTCACTAAATTCAGAGCAAGAAACCCAGTGGCAAGGCAGCTGTCTCCAGGACTTCTCCTGGTTAAAGGACAGACACCCTGAATACCAATAACCACAGTTACTACACAGGTCCATACACCTGAGGTGAGCTGTGGCAATTCCTGAGAAGGACCTTCATTAAGTTGACCATACCCAAAAAGCTGAAAAGGCCTCCTTCAACAAAGACTATGAAAACAAGAAGGGCTTAAAATAGATATAATGAAGATCATAAGAGAACACAGATGTCAGTCCAGGCTACTTTACCCAGCAAAACTCTCAAACATCATAGATGGAGAAAACAAGTTATTCAACAACAAAATCAAATTTCAACAATACCTACACACAAATCCAGCATTACAAAAGATACTAGAAGGACAAGTACAATCCAAGAAAGCAGACTACATTCAGGAAAACACATGAAAAAAATGTCCTCCCTACAGCTAAACAAAAAGTAGCCAATCACACAAACCAAATAACACAACCAACTTAAAAACCAAAAGATCTAACAGCCACTGGTCATTAATCTCTCTCAATATCAATGGACTCAACTCTTCAATAAAAAGACACAACTAATAGAATGGATGTGTAAACAAGAACCAAGAATCTGCTGCATACAAGAAATACACCTAAGTCACAAAGATAGACATGACCTGAGAGTAGGGCTGGAAGACAGTTTTCCAAGCAAATGGACCCAAGAAGCAAACAGGAGTAGCCATTCTAATGTCTAATAAAATAGACTTCCACCAAAATTAATCAAAAGAGATGGGGAAGGTCACTTCATACTCATCAAAGGAAAATTCCACCAAGAAGACATCACAGTTCTGAACATCCATACCCCAAATACAAGGGCACCTACATATGTAAAAGAAACATCAATTAAACTTAAACCACACATAGACCTCTACACATTAGTAGTGGGAGACTTCAGCTGCCCACTTTCAACAAAGGACAGGTAAAGAAAAAATAAATTAAGCAAAGAAACATTACACTAACAGATGCCATGAATCAAATGGACCTAACAGATATTTACAGAACGTTTCATCCAAACACAAAACAATTTACCTTCTCAGGACCTCATGGAAACTTCTCCAAAACAGACCAAATAGTTGGTCACAAAGCAAGCCTCAACAGCTACAAGAAGGTTGAAATAATCTCTTGTATACTATTAGACTACTGTGAACTAAATCTGAACCTCAACAACAACAGAAATAGCAAAAAGCCTACACAAATATGTAAACTGAACAGCTCACTTCTCAATGACACCAGGGTCAGGAGAAGAAAAGAAAGAAATTAAAGACTTCCTAGAATTCAATGAAAATGAAGGCACAACATACCCATACAAAATTATGGGACACAATGAAATCAGTGTTAATAGGAAAGTTCATAGTCCTAAATGCCTTCATAAAGAAATTTGAAACATCTAAAAAAAAAAAAAAAACTGAACTGCTCACCTGAAAGCACTAGAAAAAAGACACACATGAGGAGTAGACAATTGTAAATAATCAAACTAAGAGCTGAAACTGAAAAAAAGTAGAAAACAAAGAATCAATGAGACCAAGAGCTGGTTCTTTGATAAAATGAACAAGATAGGCAAACTCTAAGCAAAACTAACTAAAAGTCAGAGAGAAACCATCCAAATAACCGAACTCAGAAAGGAAAAAAGGGACAAAACAACAGACACTGAGGAAATCCAAACAATTATTAGGTCTTACTTCAAAAGCTTATAGGCCACAAAATCAGAAAATCAGAATGAAATGTACAATTCTCTTGATAGATTCCATTTACCAAAGCTGAATCAAGATCAGGTAAATAGATTAAATAGTCCTATATCCCTCAAGGAATTAGAAGCAATCAATAGTTAACTCCAATTCTTTTCAAACTAGTCCACAAAATAAAAACAGAAGGAACATTACCAAACTCATTATATGAGGCCACAGTCACCTTGATACCTAAACCACACAGGGACCACCAAAATATAGAACATCAGACCTATCTCTCTTATGAACATTGATGTAAAAAGTACTCAGTAAATACTTGCAAACTGAATCCAAGAACACATAAAAAATAATCATCTCCCATGACCAAGTAGACTTCATCCCAGACATGCAGGGGTGGTTCAATATATGGAAATCCATCAATGTAATCCACCATATAAACAAACTGAAAGAGAAAAATACCACATGATCAGCGCCTTACATGCCAAAAAAAGTAAAAAAAAAAAAAAAAAAACAAACAAAAAACAAAAAACAAAAACAAAACAAAACAAAACAGAAACAAAAACAAAAAAACATTTGAAAAGAATCTAGTTTAAAGGTCTGGAGAGATCGGGTATACAAGACACATTCATAAATATAGTAAAGACAATATACAGCCAACATCAAACTAAACAGAGAGAAACATAAAACAATCCCACAGAAATCAGGGACAATTCAAGGCTTTCCATTCTCTCTGTATCTCTTCAACACAGTACTTGAAATCCTAGCTACAGTAATAAGACAACTTAAAGCAATCAAGTGGATACAAATCAAAAAGTAAGAAGTCAAAATATCACTATTTGCAGATGATATGATAGTATACATGAGTGACCCAAAAATTCAACCAGTGAACTCCGTTTGCTTGCTGATAAACACCTCTAGCAAAGTGGCTGGATACAAATTAACTCAAAAAATAAAATTAGTAGCCCTCCTGAATATGAAAGACAAAACAGTTGAGAAAGAAATTAAGGAAACTACACCCTTCACAATAGACAATATTAATATAAAATACCTTGGTGTGACTCTAAACAAGCAAGTGAAGGACTTGTTTGAAAAACTCTTCAAGTCTCTGAAGAAAGAATTTGAAGAAGATATCAGAAGATATCTTCTACTCATGGATCGGTAGAATTAACACAGTGAAAATGGCCATCCTGCCAAGAGCAACCTACAGATTCAATGCAATTCCCAACAAAATACCAACACAATTCTTTACATAACGTGAAAGAACAATTCTTTTTTTTTTTTAATTTCAATATGATTTTATTTTGTGAGCAGACTACTTTTTTTAATTAATTACACTTTATTCACTTTGTATCCCCATATAAGCCCCACCCTACTCCCCTACCAATCCCACCCTCCTTCCCCCTTCTTCACTAATGCCCCTCCCCAAGTCCACTGATAGGGGAGGCCCTCTTCTCCTTCCTTCTGATCTCAGACTATCAGATCACATCAGAAGTGGCTACATTGTCATCTACTGTGGCTTGGTAAGGCTGCTCTCCCCTCAAGGGGAAGTGATCAAAGAGCAGGCCAATCAGATTATGTCAGAGGCAGTCCCTCTTCCCATTACTATGTAATCCACTTGGACAATGAACTTGTCATGTGCTACATCTGTACAGGGGTTCTAGGTTATCTCCATGAATAGTCCTTGGTTGGAGTATGAGTCTCTAGGAAATTCCCTGTGTTCAAATTTTCTGGTCCTGTTGCTCTCCTTGTGGAGTTCCCGTCCTCTCCAGCTCTTACTATTTCCCACTTCTTACATAAGATTCCATGCACTCTGCCCAACAGTTAGCCATAAGTCTCAGTGTCTGCTTTGATAGTCTGCAAGGCAGAGCCTTTCAGAGGTCCTCTGTGGCAGGTTCCTAGGTTGTTTCCTATTTTCTTCTTCTTCTGATGTCCATCCTCTTTGCCTTTCAGGATGGGGATTGACCTTTTTAGGTAGGGTCCTCTCTTTTACTTAGTTTGTTTAGATGTACAGATTTTAGTGGGTTTATCCTATATTATATGTCTATATGAGTGAGTATATACTGTGTGTGCTTTTCTGCTTCTGGGACAGCTCACTCAGGATGATCCTTTCTAGGTCCCACCATTTACCTGTGAATTTCATGATTTCCTTATTTTTTTATTGCTGAGTAATACTCGATTATGTAGATGGACCACAATTTCTGCATCCATTCTTCAGTTGAAAGGTATCTGGGCTGTTTCTCACTTCTGGCTATTACAAATAAGGCTTCTACAAACATGGTTGAGCAAATGTCCTTACTGTGTACTTGAGCCTCTTTTGAATATATGCCTAGGATATATGGTATGGCTGATTCTTGAGGAAGCACTATTCCTAGTTGTCTGAGAAAGTGCCAGATTCCTTTCTAGAGTGGTTATACAAGTTCACATTCCCACCAGCAGTGGAGGAAGATTCCCCTTTCTCTACAACCACTCCAGCACGTGCTGTCTCTTGAGTTTTTTTTTATCTTGGCCATTCTGATGGGTGTAAGGTGAAATCTCAGGGTTGTTTTGATTTGCATTTCCCTAATGACTAATGATGTTGAGCATTTCTTTAAGTGTTTCTCTGCCATTTGATATTCCTTTACAGAAAATTCTCTGTTTAGCTCTGTTTCCCATTTTTTAATTGGATTACTTGGTTTGCTGCTTTTCAGCTTCTTTAGTTCTTTATATTACTGGATATCCGTCCTTACCAACACAATTCTTTACAGACATGGAAAGAAAAATTCTCAACTCCATATGGAATAACAAGAAACCCAGAATTGCTAAAACAATCCACTACAATAAAAGATCTTCTGGAGGTATCTCCATCCCTGATCTTAAGTTGTACTATAGAGCAATAGTTATAAAAACTGCATGGTACTGGCATAGAAACAGAATGGTGGATCAATGGAACCGAAGAGAAGACCCAGAAATAAACCCACACACTTATGGACACCTGATTTTTCACAAAGATTCCAAAAACATACAATGGAAAAAAAGATAGCATCTTCAACAAATGGTGCTGGTCTATCTGGATGTCTACATGTAGAAAAATGCAAACAGATCCATACTTATCACCCTGCACAAAGCTAAAGTCCAAATGGATCAAAGACCTCAACATAAAACCAGACACATTAAATTGGTTAGAAGAAAAAATGGGGGATACCCTAGAACTAATTGGTACATGAGAGAACTTCCTGAACAGAACACCAACAGCACAGGCTCTAGGAGCAACAATCAATAAATGGGACCTCATGAAACTGAAAAGCTTCTGTAAATCAAAGGACACCATCATCAAAATAAAACGACTACCTACAGATTGGGAAAGAATCTTCACCAACCCTTTTTCTGAAAGAACAATTCTTAACTTCATATTGTAGAACAAAAAAACCATCATTGCTAAAACAATCCTGTACAACAACAGATCACCTCTAGGTATCTCCATCCCTCACCTCAAACTGTACTACAGAGAAATAGAAATAAAAACTGCATGTTACTGCCATAAAAACAGACTGGTAGATTAATGGAATTGAACAGAAGGCACTGAAATAAAGCAACACACCTACACATACCTGATTTCTGACAAAGTATCCAAAACCATACAATGGAAAAATGAGAGTGTCTTAAACAAATGGTTTGGGTCTAAGTGTATGTCTGTATGCAGAAAAATCAAATATATCCTTATTTATCATCCTGCACAAAACTAAAGACCAAGTGGATAAAAGACCCCAAAATAAACCAGACATACTAAATCTGGGAAAGGATCTTCACCAAACCTATATCTGACACAGGACTAATATCTAGAATATGTAAAGAATTCAATAAGTTAAAAAGCAGTAAATCAAGTAATACAATTAAAAATGTGATAATAGATAAACAGAGAACTCTCATTAGAAGAATATTGAATGGCAGAGAAACACTTAAAGAAATGTTCAATGTTCTTAGCCATCAGAAAAATTCAGTTCAAAATGACCCTGAGATTTCACCTTACTCCCATCAAAATGGCTAAGATAAAAAAAAAAAAAAAAAAAAAAAAAAAAAAAAAAAAAAAAAAAAAAAACTCAAGTGACAATACATCCTGGAGAGGATGGGGAGAAAGGAGAAGTCGCACCCATTTCTGGTGGGAATGTTAAATTGTACAACCACTTTGGAAATCAATCTGTGCTCTCTCAGATAATTAGGAATGGTGCTGTCTCAAGATCCAGCTATAGCACTCCTAGGCATATATCCAAAATATACTCAAATATACAAGAAGAATATTGGCACAATCCTGTTCACAGCAGCTTTATTCATAATAGCTAGAATCTGGAAACAAGCCCCATGTTCCTCAGTGAAGGAATGGATAAAGAAAATGTGATACATTTACACAATGGAATACTACTAAGCAATTAAAACGAGGGAAACATCAAATTTGCAGGCAAATGATGGGAACTAGAAAAGATCATGCTGAGTTTGGTATCCCAGAAGAAAAAGACACACATGGTATATAGTCACTTATGAGTGGATATTAGACATATAATATAGGATAATCATACTAAAATCTGTACATCTAAAAAAGCTTAGCAAGTAGGAAGACCCTGAGTAAGATGATCAGTCCTCACTCAGAATGGCAAAGGTGACATACATCAGAAGAGGGAGAAAACAGGGAACAGGATAGGAGCCTACCAAATAGGGCCTCTGAAAGAGTCTACATAGTAGCATATTAAAGCAGATGCTGAGACTGATAGCTAAACTTTAGGCAGAGTGCAAGGAATCCTTTTTTTAATTAATTTTTTTATTAATTACAGTTTATTTACTTTGTATCCCAGCTGTAGCCCCCTCTATTGTCCCTGTCCAATCCCATCCTCAATCCCTCATCTCTTCCCATGCCCCTGCCCAGTTCACAGATAGGGGAGGTTGGTCTACACTTCCCTGTGACATTGGCCTATCATGTTTCATTAGGACTGGCTGCATTTTCTAAGGATGTTGAACATTTCTTTAAGTGTTTCTCAACCATTTGATATTCCTCTATTGAGAATTCTCTTTTTTAGCTCTGTACCCCATTTTTTAATTGGATTGCTTGATTTGTTGCTTTTTAACTTCTTGAGTTCTTTATATAGTCTAGATATTAGCCCTCTGTCTGATGTAGGGTTTGTTGAAATCCTTTCTCAGTCTAGTGACTGTTGTTTTGTTATGATGGCAGTGTTCTTTGCTTTTCATAATGTTTTCATTTTCATGAGGTCCCATTTATTGACTGTTGATTTTAGAGCCCATAGTGTTGGTGTTCTGTTTAGCAAGTTTTCTCATGTGCCAATGAGTTCAAGGTTCTTCCCCACTTTTTCTTCTAATATATTAAGTGTGTCTGGTTTTATGTTGAGGTCTTTGATTCACTTGGGCTTTAGTTTTTTGATGGGGGATAAATACGGATTTATTTTCACTTTTCTACATGTAGATATCCAGATAGACCAGCTCCATTTGTTGAAGATGCTGTCTTTTTTCCATTGTATGATTTTTTGCTTCTTTGTCAAAAATCAAGTATCCATAAGTGTGTGGGTTTATTTCTGGGTCTTCTTTTTTATTCCCTTGGTCCATCATTATGTTTCAATGCCAGTACCATGCATTTTTTATTACTAAAGGAGATCAATGGGAGATAAATTGGAAAGAACGACATTAAAGTATCTCTAATCTAATTGCAGATGCTATGATAGTATACATGAGTGACCCCAAAAATTCCACCAGAGAACTCAATCAGCTATGAAACACTTTCAGCAAAGGGGCTGGATACAAAAGTAACTCAAAAAATCAATAGCCCTCCAGTATTTTAAATAAAAATGGGCTGAGAAATAAATTAAGGAAACTACACTCTTCATAATAGCCACTAATTACGCAAAGTACCTTGGTGTGAGTCTAACAAAGCAAGTGTACAGTTCATTTTATGAGGCCATTATTACCCTGATATCCAAGGCCCAAGAAACCTCAACACATAAAGAAATTAGAGAACAATTTCCATTATAAACATGTATTCAAAATACTCAATAAAATACTTGTAAACCAAATCTAAGATCACATTAAAAAGATCTCCATTATGATAAGTTTGCTTCTTTCTAGAGGAGCAGGGATTGTCCAGTATATGACAATCCATAAATGTAACAAGAAATATAATAAAATGAAAGAAAAAATTACTTGATTATCTCATTAGATACTGAAATTTTTTTTTACAAAATTCATCTTCCATTTATGATAAAACTCCTGCAGTGATTAGGGATACAATGGAAATACATAAACATAATAAAGGTAACTGACAACAAGCCTATAAGCAACGTCAAATTAAAATATGAGAAACTTAAAGAAATTCCACTAAAATTATAAATGACAAGGCTGCTCACTCTCTCCATATAAATTTTGTAAATTACTTGAGGTCTTAACTAAAGCAATAAGACAACAGTTGCGATCAAGGGGGCAAAAAGTACAAAGAAAAATCAAAGTAGTGTTATTTTTGAATGACATGATATTATATTTATAAGTGACCCTAAATATACCACCAGGAAACTTCTAGAGCTGCTAAACACTTTCAATGAAGTGGCTGTTGTTGTTGTTTGTTTATTTGAAAAAAACTCAGAAGCCCTCTAATACACAATTGACAAATAAAATAAGAAATAAATCAAGGAAACAATGTGTTTCTCAATAGCCCTATATAATATATAATATATAGGTGTAATTCTAACCAAGAAAATGAGAGATTTGTATGACAAAATTTTCAGGTTTTTGAAGAAAGAAATTGAAGAAGACATGAGATAGTGGAAAGATCTTCCAAAACCATGAATTAGTAGGATCATCATAGCAAAACTGCCATTCTGCCAAAAGCAATCTACAGATTCAACACAAGCCCTATCAAAATTCCAAGACAATTCTTTACAGGCCCTGAAAGGACTCTTCTAAACTTCACATGGGGAAAAAAAGAGTGTAGCCAAAACAATCCTCTAAAAGAAATTCTACTGGAGGTAACAACTGTGATTTCAAGTTGTTCTACTTACCTACAGTAATAAAACCTGCAAGGTATGGGCATAAAGACACACACTTGGATTAATGTAGTGGAACTGACGACCCAGGTATAAATCCACCCAATTTCGGACATATGATTTTTGATAAGTCAGAAATACACACTGGGAAAAAAAAGAAAGCAGCTTTAACAAATGTTGCTGACAAAACTTTATGAATTCATGTAGAATAATACAAACAGATCCATATTTAACACACTAAACAAAAATCAAGTCCAAGTGGCTCAAAAACCTCAACATAAAACCTAATATATTACCTAATAAAGTAAATCTGATGGACAAAATGTACCAAATAGCCTTGAATGCATTAGTACAGGAGAACACTTCCTGAACAGAACACCAGAATCTCTGGCACTGAGATCAACAATTAATAAATGGGACCTCATGAAACTGAAAATCTTCTGTAAGGCAAAAGACACTATCAACTCGACAAAGTAGCAACCTACAAAATGGGGAAAAGATTTTTACTACCTCCATATCTGATAGACATCTAATATTCAAACCATATAAGAAATTCAAGAATGTAGATATCAAGAAACCAAATAATCCATTTTAAAAATCAGGATGGAGATACCAACTCACCAATAAAACCATTGACCCAAAATTTGTCATGCCTACAAAAACGTATAGGGATAAAATGGAGTAGAGATTGAGGGAAGGGCCAAACCAATGACTGGCCCAACTTGAGAACCACACCATAGAGAGAGCCAAACAATGACAGTATTAATGATACTCTGCTATGCTTTCAGATGGGAGTCTAGCAAAATTGACTTCTGAGAGGCTTCATCTAGGAGCTGATGGAAAGAGATGCAGTGACCCACAGCCAAACAGTACATGGAGATCACAGAGTTTTTTAGAAGAGTAGGAGGAAGGATTGGGGTATCTGGAGAAATAAAGGACACCTCAAGCATATCTACTGAGTAAATTAACTTGGGTTCATGTGGCTTACAGAGACAGGAGACCTCCTAAACATATATAGCAGATGAGCATCTTGTTCTTCATGTGGGTCCTCTAACAATTAGGGTGAGAGCTGTCTCTCATTCTGTTTTATTTTTATTTTTTTGCATTTGGGTCCCTTTACCCTAGCTGGGCTACCTTGTCTGGCCTCAGTGGGAGAGAAGGCTCTTAGTTCACCAGGAACTTAAGTTGCCAGGGTGTTAGTATCCCTTTGGGACATCCTTTTCTCTGAGAAAAAGGAGAGGGAGCAATGAGGTGAGAGGTCATGAAGGTACTACAGAGAGGAGAGGAGGGAGGAGGTTGGAATCTCTTTGTAAAGTGATTAAATAAATAAATAAAGGAAAAATAAAATGGGGTACACAGCAAAACAGAATATTAATAGAGGCATTTCAAATGGCTGAGAAACACTTGAAGAAATGTTCATTATTATTAGCTATTAAGAGAATGTAATTTCTGAGCAGGGGTTGTAGGTTATATCAATACATGGTCCTTCGTTGGATAAACAGTCTCATAGAAGACCCTTGTGCTCAGATATATTTGGACCTTGTGGGGCTCCCTGTCCCCTCTAGGATATACTAATTCCTCCTTCCTTCACATGATTCCCTACACTCTGCCAAAGGCTTGGTTATGGGTCTCAGCCTCTGCTTTTATAGACTGCTAGGTAGAGTCTTTCAGGAGCCTTCTGTGGTAGGCTACTGTCCTGTTACTTGTTTTCTCCTATTTCCCATGACCATCCCCTTTGTCTTTCTAGTTGAGGATTGATCATCTTAACCCTGGACCTCTTTCTTGTTTATCTTCTTTAGGTGTACATATTACCAAGGACCATGCATGGATGTAACCTACAACCCCTGCTCAGGACATAGCCCATGGTAGCTCAGTATCCAAGCAGATAGGACAGGAAATGTTTCTGACATGAAGTCATGAGCTTCCCCTCCCCCTGAGGGAGGAGCAGCCTTGTTAGGCCACAGATAAGGACATTGCAACCATCCTGAAGATACCTGATAAGCTAGGGCCAGACAGAAGGAGAGAAGGACACCCGCTCTCAGTGGAAGGGGGTAGGGAGGAGGTGAGGGAGGGAGGGGAGAATTGTGAGGGAAAGAGGGAGAGGGCTACAGCTGGGATACAAGTGAATGTATAAAATTATTTAAAAATAAATTATTGGTAAAAAAATGCAATTAAGGACTACTTTGAGATTCCATCACTCACCAATCAGAATGGCTAAGATCTATAACACAAGACAACTCATGCTGGTAAAGAGGGGAACAAGAGGAATACTCCTCGATTGCCAGTAAGACTGCAAACTGATACAGCCACTTTGGAAATCAATACAGCAGTTCCTCAGAAAATTGAAAATAGATGTACCTCAAGATCCAACCTCTATTACTCTTGGGCATATACCCAAAGGACACTTCCTTAACTATGTTCATTGAGGTTTTATCATGATGGGCAGAAAATGAAGTCAGTGTAGATGTCCCTCAACAGAAGAATGGATAAAGAAATGTGGTACATTTACATAATGGAGTATTACTTAGCTCTTAAAATAATGACACCATGAAATTAACAAGCTAATCAAGAGAACTAGAAAGAAAATCATCCTGTGTGAGGTAACACAGACCCAGAAATAAAATATGCTATTTGTCACTCATAAGTGTATATTATCTATTAAGTAATGATAACCAAGCTAAAATCCATAGACTCAAAGTGATTAGATAAGGAAGAGGGCTCTATGGAGGGACTTATTGATGAAACAGAATAGATTTTGTAGGTGGACTGGGGGTGGCTGGAAACAGGAGAAGGGATCATGTAGGGGGTGGGTTGGAAGGAAAGAGAGATGGTTGTGATTAGGCAGCATTTGGGGGTATAGAAACCTAATACAGTGGAAAACTTCTAAAATCTGTAGAGGTGATCCTAGTAAGTACTCCTGGTAATGAATTATACCAAATCTTAACTAGTCATCTCCTGTAGCCAGGCAGTTCTCCCAATGATTGGACTCAGTTGCATTTGGTTGAGTTTCTGGCCAACGGGTTCCCGTGGAGATCACTAAAGAATCCAGACGAATGCTAGAACAGTGGGGTTGCTCTTTACAAACTGACAGTGGGACCACATTTTTGAGGATAACATCCACACATCTCAGTGAATGCAAAGAGGTTGAACTGGTGCTTGCATGGAGCCTTCACCCCTACCTTCTAGCCTATTTGAAGCAGGAAATTACTCTGCAGCTGATGGAAACAGAAACTTGGATGCCAGTCCACCACAAAACAATCTGCCCTGCCTGCAAGATGTGTTAGGCAGTGGAGTCCAGGAACTAGAGAATGGATATCACAGAGACATAGGGTAGAACCCAACATGATTGAAAAAATAAATGAAATGATTTGTAATGATATTTTGTTGTCATAGATCTGTGCCTTGTCCAACTACCATCACTGAAGCTTCTTTAGGCAGTGTGTGGGAGCAGATGCAGAGACACACAGTCAATAAAGCAGAGATAACATCTAAATCAGAGGTCTCCATCAGGTCCCTCCTTTCAGAGATTGGGAAACCTGGTGGAAGAGGGAGAAGAAGGATTGTATTAGTCAGAGGTGATGGAGGACACCAGAAGAATATGACCCATCAAATTTATTACATAGGGCTCATATGGTCTCATAGAGACTGTAGCAGTCAGCATGCGGCCTCCATGTGGCTTCACCAGGTCCTCTATGTATATGTTGTGGCTGTTAACTTGATGGTATTTGAGACTCCTTATAATAGGAGCAGGTGTTTCTCTGACTTTTTGATTGGTTTTGGGAAACTTTTCCTCTTGTTGGCTTACCTTGCCCAGCCTTATGTGTGTGGACTTTTACCTTGTATTGTCGTATTTTGTTTTGTTGTGTTTGGTGTTGTCTTGTGGAGGCCTGCTCTTTTCTGAATGGAAACTGAAGAGGAATGGAAAGGGGGAAGGGAGCTAGGCTGAGTGGAGGGAGGTGAAATAATGGTCTGGATGTATTGTATGAGAGAGTAATCTATTTTCAATTAAATTTTTATTTAAAATATACTTAAATATTAAAAAAAACTCTATATCTGGATATAAGGCTATGGAACTATGGAATGGAAATTTATTAAACATGACCAATGTGTTTTCTAGTATGTTTTATATTATAAGAAGGAGTATAGGAAACAAGAGAGACCATGACTTCAGAAACAGTTTTAAGGTCACTGACTTTGTTGGAATGAAATACTTCACTGATTTAGTGATTTTAAGAAAGCTATATCAGTTGCATAATATACATGCTTTTAAAACATTATGACAGAGATTTCTGGAATAAGTACAAATGAAACTCAGAAAAAAGACATATGGAATACAACTGGATATACATTTGCTGGCAGTTTTTCTCTAGAGACCTTTGCTTAACTTTATTGGATCTAGAAGTCTTATCAAAAGCAAAAGCAGTAGCCTCAAGCTTGCAAATTTCTCACTAGACTGGAAGGGTAAAAACTGGCTTTCAGAGGTACAAAGACAGCCAACACTTCAAGGAGCCAAGACTTTAGAATTTGAGAATATCAAAGAACTCAACAACTGCAGTGAATTTCCCTTTAGAAATGAATTGAGTTAGAGGCCAGAAAAGCAAGGGAAAAAAGGCAGCAGCTAAGAGGTTATAGTGCCACATAGATATTTACACAGGCTCACAGCATGAAGGAGACAAACAGTAGAGGTCCAAGGCTTGCCAATATGGAAACTTCTGAATGGCTCTGTCATAGGCACAAGGCCTAGAAATATTTTACAGGTTTTCTAAAGTTTAAAGTATATCTTTGAATCATCTCATTCTATAATGATATTAAGGTCATCCTCTTTGTCTATGATTATATGTTGAAAATAATTTCTTTTGGTGTCTAGAATTTCACCCAAATTTGTACCACATTTCAATAAAATGTGCAAAAGAGACTAATACAAAGAGAAAAAGTACATACATTTAAGCACAAACAATATCAATATATTATAGGCAATTTCATTAACAAATTGAAACTTGGGGAAGAATCCAAGGTAGCAGCAACCAGCATGCACCATATCTGAGGGGCAAAGGATCCAAAATTCCAAAATTGGTGAGTGGAGGGGCAGTTGAAGCCAGAGCATCAACACTGAGGCTTCCTGGGTGAGAGGAGACAAGCTGTGAGCTGGACCACTTTGAATCCCAGTCACCTGTGGACATCTCCAGAGTGTGAGGCTGGTGAATATTCAAAGCCCTTGCACTTTTCCTTGCCCTATGTATGGGCTTCCCTGGTCTGCTGAGGCAGCAATGGTTCCCCCTAGGACCAGCCTCCATGTTTGGTGACTGAGACTGTAGAGGTAGCTGCTCCAAGTACTGGCCTTCCTGCCCAGTGGCCAAACAGCAGACACCATTGAGCTGACTGATCTCCTACATTTTCAGTTGCCTCAGTGGGCCCAAATCTGAGAGTAAAGAACAGGGGAAATCCCTGTACTTTCCATATAGGCCTGCAAGCAAGTGAGTGCACCTTCAAGTGAGTGAGTGCAGAGCCCCAGACCCAGGGTCCCTCTACACTAGCAGCCAGACATCATATCCCTCACACCCACAACCCCACTGTGGACAACATAGGGATCCTTGGGACAGCATTCTCAACACTGAAGACCCTGTTCTGAGGTTTTCTCAGAAGAGTCCAGGCAAACAATTCCTGGAGACAAGATGGTGCAACCCAGACAGATCTGAATACCTGGAGAAAAGTATGAAAGGCCTGTAGGCCACTGAGGAATTCAGGGCACCTGTGCATGCACATTGTACCCTCGAGCTGTACCAGCACCCCCACCTAGACTTATATCCACCCTTCCAGGCAGCTACATGCTGTAGCACCCTGTCTTTCAAGGCACACTTCCACAACAGTCCTGCACTTGTGCACATGTGAGTACAACTTTCCTCCCTTAGCTACAGCTGAAACACCAACATCTACTCTCAAACTGGAGGACCTCTCTCATCTTCCTGAAGAATACTCCAGACTCCAGAGACAGATGGAGCCAGTGTAAGTACAGACTCCAGGAACAAAGAGAGAAGTTTACAAGTAAGCAGAGGTCTAGAGGTCATCGTAAGAAAATATCCAACAAAAACCAAGATATCAGGGCTTCACCAAAATTGCCAAAAATCAATAGATATTTTAATTCATTTGAAACACTGGAAAAGGATCTCAAATCTGTTAGTTATTAGAAGCACATAACGAGTAGACATACAATGCTATCAAAGAAACACAGACAATTATAGGCAAATGAGTAGAGGTTCATGTAGAGGCACAAGTAGAGGCCTATAAAGAAGAAATAAACAACAACAACCAAAAAATAGAAGCAACACATTCAAACAGATGAAGGAAATGGTGCAAGACATGAAAAAAGAATTAGATTCAATAAAGGAAACACAAATAGAAAAAAACTTGGAGCTGGAGAACTTAGAGAAAAGATCAGGAACCACAAACTTAAGCATCACTAAAAGAATACAAGAGATAGAAGAGAGAATCTTAGGGCTGAAGATACATTTGCAGAAATTGATACATCTATCAAAGAAAAAGTAAAATCTGAAAGGTTCCAGAAACAAAACATCAAAGAAATCAAGAAGGCAATGAAAAGATGAAATCTAGGAATAATGGGAATAGACAAAAAAGAAGATTCCAGGCTCCAAGGCCCAGAAATATTTTCAAGAAAACCATGAAAGAAAATTTGCCAACTTAAAAAAAGAGATGTCCTTAAACATATAAGAGGTCTAGAAAACACCAAATAGACTAGACCAGAAAAGGAACTCCTCACTTTATATAATTGTTAAAGCTTTAAATCCTCAGAACAAAGGAAAATATTGAGAACAGCAAGTGAAAAAGGCCAAGTAACATATAAAGGTAGACCTATCAGAATTACACCAGATTACTCAAACAAAATGACGAGTGCCAGAAAGGCCTGAAATGATGTCATGCAGACTTTAAGAGACCATGGGTACTAACCCAGACTACTATACCAAGCAAAATTTTCAGTCTGCATAGACGAAAAAAACCAAAATATTCCATGATAAAAACAAACTTAATATCTACACAGCAAACCCACCCTACAAAGGTTAATGGAAGGAAAACTCCAATCTACTGAAATCAACTACACATAAGAAAACACAGGATACAGATAACTTCACAACAACAAAATAAAATAAAATAAGCATATAAACAAGCTATCACAACCAATTCCACAATAAAAGAAATTAACATTCATTGGTCACTATTATCTGTCAACATCAAAGAACTCAGGTCTCCAATAAAATATATAGGCTAACAGAATGGTTGAAGAAACAGGACACAATATTCTGCTAAATCCAAGAAATAAAACTCTGCAACAAAGATAAAACTAACTCAGAGTAAAGGGCTGGAAAAAGGTTTTTCAATCAAACGGACCCAGAAAACAAACTGTAATATTAATTCTAATATCTAATAAAACAGACTTTAAACCAAAATTAAACAAAACAGATGAGGATGTACACTTCATTCTCATCAAAGGAAAAATTCTGCCCGAAAGACATCAAAATTCTGAACATCTATACCCAAATACAAGGGCATCTGATTTTATATTTTAAATTAAATTTTTATTTTTATATTAATTACAGTAAATTCACTTGGTAGTCACCTCCCACCTCCCCTCCTAATCCCACCCTCCTTCTCTTCTGTCCTCCTAAATCCCTCCCCTTCCATCTGATCCCAGCTTATCCAGTCTCATCAGGACTGGGTGCATTGTCACTTCTGTGGCCTTGCAAGGCTGTGCCTGTACCTGGAGGAGGCAGTCAAAGAGTTAGCCACTGATTTCATGTTAGAAACAAACCCTGTTAACCTTACTAGGGTACCCACTTGGATACTGAGCTACCATGGGCTACATCTGAGCAAGGATTCTACGTTATATCCATGAATGGTCCTTGGTTGAAGTATAGGTCTCAGAAAAGACCCCTGTGTCCAGATATTTTGGTACTGTTGCTCTCCTTGTGGATCTCCTGTTCTCTCCAGGTCTTTCTATTTCCCCCTTCTTTCCAAAGATTCCCTGCACTCTGCCTAAAGTTTGGTTATGAGTCTCAGTATCTGCTTTGACACAATGCTAGGTAGAGTTTTCAGAGGTCCTCAGTGGTAGGCTCCTATCCTGTTGCCTGTTTCTCCTTTTTCCGATGTCTGTCCCACTTGCCTTTCTGAGTGAGGACTGATCATCTTACCCAGAGTCCTCCTTCTAGGTCATCTTCTTTAGGTGGACAGATTTTTGAGGTGTATTCTATATTATATGTCTAGTATCCACTTATAAGTGAGTATATACTGTATGTATGTTTCTGTTTCTGGGATACATAACTCAGAATGATCTTTTCTAGTTCCCACTATTTGCCTGCAAATTTCATGATCTCCTTGTTTTTAATTGCTGAGTAGTATTCCATTGTGTAAATGTACCACAATAGCTGTATCCATTCCTCAAATGAGGTACATCTGGGTTGTTTCCAGGTTCTCGCTATTATGAATGAAGCTGCTACGAACATGATTGAACAAATGTCCTTATTGTGTACTTGAGCATATTTTGGATATATGCCTAGGAGTGATATAGCTGGATCTTGAGGAAGTACTATTCCTAATTGTCTGAGAAAGCACCAGATTGATTTCCAAAGTGGTTGTACAAGTTTACATTCCCACCAGCAATGGAGGAGGGTTCCCCTTTCTCCACATCCTTTCCAGCATGTGTTGTCACTTGAGTTTTTTATTTTAGCCATTCTGATGGGTATCAGGTGAAATATTAGGGTCGTTTTGATTTGCATATTCCGGATGACTGAAGACATTGAGCATTTAAATCTCTAAGTGTTTCTCTGCTATTCTTTATTCCTCTACAGAGAATTCTCTGTTTAGCTCCATACCCAATTTTTCAAGTGGATTGCTTGATTTGTACCTTTTAAATTTTTAGTTCTTTATGTATTGTGGATATTAGCCCCCTGTCAGTTAAAGGGTTGATGAAGATCCTTTCCCAGTCTGTAGGCTGTCATTTTGTTCTGAGGACAGTGTCCTTTGTTTTACAGAAGCTTTTCAATTTTATGTGGTCGTATTTATTCATTGTTGATCTTGGAACCTGTGTTATTAGTGTTCTTTTCAGGAAGTTGTCACTTGTACCAATGAGTTCCACGTTCTTCCCCACTTTTTCTTCTAACCGATTTAATGAATCTGATTTTATGTTGAGGTCTTTGATCCACTTGGACTTTAGTTTTGTACTGGGAGATAAATATAGATCTATTTGCATTTTTTAACATGTAGACATCCAGTTAGATCAGCAGCATTTGTTGAACATGCTGTCTTTTTTCAATTGTATGGTTTTGGCTTCTTTGTCAAAAATCAAGTATCCATAGGTGTGTGGGTTTTTCTCTGGGTCTTTAATTTGATTCCATTGATCCACCATTCTGTTTCTATGCCAGTACCATGAGACTTTTATTACTGTCATCCTATAGTACAACTTGTGACTGGTCTTCCACTTGCTTGGTTAGAGTCACATCAGGGTATTTTATGTTATTAGTGGCTATTGTGAAGGGTGTTTCAGTAATTTCCTTCTTAGGCTTTTTTTTTTTTTTTTTTTGGTGTACAGGAGTCCTTCTGAATTTTTTGAGTTAATTTTGTATCAGTCACTTTTCTGAAGGTGTTCATCAGCAGAAAAAGTTCTCTGGATTTTTGAGGCTATCATTTCATCTGCAAATAGTGACACTTTGAATTCTTCTTTTCCGATTTTTATCCCCTTAGTCTCGTTTAGTTGTCTATTTAGGACTTCAAGTACCATGTTGAAGACATATGGAGAGAGTGAGGAGCCTTGCCTTGTCCTTGATTTCAGTGTGATTGATTTAAATTTCTCTCCATTGAGTTTGATATTGGCTATACATTTGCTGTATATTGTCTTTACTATGTTTAGGTATGTGTCTTGTATCCCTGATCTCTCCAAGACTTTAAACATGAATGGGTTTTGGATTTTGTCAAATATTTTTTTCTGCATCAAAGGAGATAATCATGTGGCTTTTATCCTTCAGTTTGTTTATATGATGGATTACAATGATGGATTTCCGAATATTGAACCATCCCTGCATGATTGGAATGAGAAGCCTAATTGGTCATGGTGGATGATATCTTTTGTGCATTCTTGGATTTGGTTTGCCAGTATTTTATTGAGTATTTTTGCATCAATGTTCATAAGAGAGATAGGTTTGAAGTCCTCTTTTTTTTGGTGGGTCTTTGTGTGGTTTAGGTATCAAGGTGACTGTGGCTTCATAGAATGAGTTTGGTAATGTTCCTTCTATTTTTATTTTGTGGAATACTTTGAAGAGAATTGGTGTTAGCACTTCTTTGAAGGTCTGGTAGAATTCTGCACTGAAACCATCTGCCCGGGGACTTTTTTTTGGATTGGAGTTTTTTGATGACTGCTTCTATTTCCTTGGGGGATATAGGACTATTCAATCTTTCTACCTGATCTTGATTTAATTTTGGTAAATGTAAAATATCAAGAAAATTGTCCATTTCCTTTAGATTTTCAAATTTGTGGCTTATAGACTTTTCTACTAAGACCTAATGATTGTTTGGATTTCTTCAGTGTCTTTTGTCATGTCCCCTTTTTTTATTTCTTGTTTTGATTATTTAGATAGATTCTCCCTACCTTTTAGTTAGATTGGCTAAGGGCTAGTCTATCTTGTTGATTTTCTCTATGAACCAGCTCTTGGTTGCATTGATTCATTGAATAATGTTACTTGATTCTCTTTTATTGATTTCTTCCATGGGTTTGAATATATCCAGCTCTCTACTCCTCTTAGGTGTGTCTGCTTTTTTTTTTTTTTTTTTTTTTGGAGGACTTTCAGTTGAGCCCTTAAGTTGCTCATATGAGATGATTCAAATTTCTTCTTGAAGGCACTTGGTGCTATGAATTTTCCTCTTATTACTGCTTTCATTGTTTCCCATCAGTTTAGGTATATTGTGCCTTCATTTTCATTGAAGTGTAGAAAGTCTTTAATCTCTTTCTTTATTTCTTCCCTAACCCACCTCCTATTGTGTAGGGAGTTGTTCACTTTCCATGTGTGAGTAGGCTTTTTGTTATTTCTGTTGCTATTGAGGTCCAGCTTTATTCAATGGTAGCAAGATAGAATACACGAGATTATTTCAATCTTCTTTCATCTGCTAAGGCTTGCTTTGTGACCAACTATATGGTCTGTTTTGGAGAAGGTTCCATGAGGTGCTGAAAAAAAGATATACACTTTTGAATTTGGGTGAAAGATTTCTATAGACATCTATTAGGTCCATTCGATTTAGGACCTCTGTAAGTGTCTTTATTTCCTTCTTTAGCTTCTGTCTAGATGATCTGTCCCTTTGTGAGACTGGAGTATTGAAGTCTCCCACTATTAAGATGTTGGATGTGATGTGTGATTTCAGCTTCAATAAATGCATCATTTACAAATGTAGGTTGTCTTGTATATGGAGTATAGATGTTCAGAATTGTAATGTCCTCATGGTCAATTTTTTCTTTGATGAGATTGAAGTGCCCCTCCTCATCATTTTTTATTGATTTTGATTGAAAGTCTATTTTATTAGATATTAGGATAGCTAGGTCAGCTTGTTTTCTGGGTCCATTTGCTTGAGATCATTTTCTAGTCCTTTTCTCTGAGGTAGTGTGTATCTTTGTTGCAGAGACATGTTTCTTGGATGCTGCAGAATGTTGGATCCTGTGTGCTCAATCATTCTGCTAGTCTGTGTCTTTTTTATTGTAGACATAAGTCCATTGATGTTGATAGATAATAGTGAACAATGAATGTTAGTTCCTTTTATTGTGGAGTTGGTGGTGTTACTGTGATTAATTGCTTATTTTCTTTTATTTTTTTAATTTTTTATATATGTATTATTCAGTATATCCCAAGATGTACATGGGAATACTCAAATAACAACAGATTTTACCCAGGAAAATATCGGGGTGTCACATAAGATATATATGAATCTAGTCATGATTACATTTTAGTGTGCTTTATAAAAAGACAGTAACCAAGTAATTGTTTGATACTTACAGAGTTAACCATCACACCCTTGTCAAAGTGTCCAATTAATGAAATCATGGCAAGAAGGATCATTATGTAGCTAGTCTTTTTCGGGTTAGGATCTATTTAATTAATTTATTTTTATTATTAATGTTAATAATTATTCACATTTTATCCCCCTTGTACCTCCCAATGCCACCCTCCCTCTTCCCCACACATGTCCCTCTCCCAGCCTACTGAAAAGGGAGGTCCTACTCCACTTCACACTGATCCTAGTCTATCAAGTCTCATCAGGAGTGGCTGTAATGTCTTCTTCTGTGACCTGATAAGGCAGCTCCCCCCTCGGGGGGAGGTAATCAAAGATCAGGCCAATCAGTTCATGTCAGAGACAGTTCCTGTCTCCATTACTAGGGTGGCCACTTGGATACTGAACTGCCATAGGCTACCACTGTGCAGAGGTTCCAGGCCATCTCCATGAGTGGTCCTTGGCTGCAGGATCAGTTTCAGAAAAGACCCCTGTGCCAAGAATTTTAGGATCTGTCACTGTCCTTGTGGAGCTCCTGTCCTCTCCAGGTCTTACTATCTCCCACTTCTTTCATAAGATTCCCTGTACTCTACCCAAAGATTGACTATGAGTCTCAACATCTGCCTCAATACCCTACAGGGTAGAGCCTTTCAGAGGCGTTCTGTGGTAGGCTCCTGACCTGTTCCCTGTTCTCCCCTCCTCCAATGTCCATCCTCTTTGCCTTTCTGAATGGGGATTGAGCATCTTAGCCAGAGTCCTCCTTTCTGATTAGCTTCTTTGGCATGTTTATGTTAGCATGTTTATCCTATATTATATGTCTAATATCCACTTATGAGTTAATATATACCCTGGGTGTCTTTCTGCTTCTGGAATACCTCACTCAGAATGATCTTTTCCAGTTCCAACCATTTACCTGCAAATTTCATGAGTTCCTTGTTTTTGATCCCTGAGTAATATTCCATTGGTAATATACCACAATTTCTGTATCCATTCCTCAAATGAGGGGATCTGGGCTGTTTCCAGCTTCTGACTATTACAAATAAAGCTTCTAGAAACATGGTTAAGAAGATGTCCTTGTATACTTGAGTGTCTTTTGGATATATGCCTAGCCATGGTATAGCTGAATCTTGAGGAAGCGCTATTCCTAATTGTCTGAGAAAGCACAAGATTGATTTCAAAGTGGTTCTATCAGTTGACATTTCCCACCAGAAATGGAGGAGGGTTTCTCCTTTCTCCACATCTTCACCATCATGTGTTATCACTTGAGTTTTTGATCTTGGCCATTCTGATGGTTGTAAGGTGAAATCTCAGGGTTGTTTTGATTTGCATTTCCGTGATGACTAAGGATGTTGAACATTTCTTTTATTTTACTTTTTTAATTTTTATTTTTTAATATTAGTTGTAGTTTGTTAACTTTGTATCCCTGCTGTGTCCCACTCCCTCTTTTCCTCCCAATCCCACCCTCCCACCTTCATCTCCTCCCTGCCCCTTTTCAAGTCCACTGATAAGGGAAAACCTCCTCCCCTTCCATCTGATACTGGTTTCTCAGGTGTCTTCAGGACTGGCTGCAAAGTCCTTCTCTGTGGCCTAGGAAGGCTGCTTCTCCCGGGCCGGGAGGTCAAAAAGCCCACCATCAAGTTGATGTCATAAACCCTGTTCCCCTTATTTGCGTACTCACTTGGATACTGAGCTTCCAAGGGCTATATATAAGCAGGGGCTCTAGGTTGCATAATACATGGTCCTTGTTTGGAGAAACAGTCTCATAAAAGAAACCTGTGCCCAGATATATTTGGTCCTTGTGGAAGTCCTGTCCTCTCCTGGCTGTATTAACTACCCCCTCCCCTTTTCTTGGTTCCCTGGATTCTGCCAGGATTTTGGTTATGAGTCTTAATTTCTGTTTTGATACACTGCTAGGTAGAGTCTTTCAGAGGACCTCTGTGGTAGGCTCCTGTCCTGTTACTTGTTTGCTTTTACATCCAATGTCCATCCCATTTGTCTTTCTAAGTGAGGATTGATCATTGTACCTGGGTCTTCTTTCTTGTTTATCTTCTTTAGGTGGATAGATTATAGTATATTTATCCTATCTTATAGGATTTATAAGTGAGTATATACCATGTATGTCTTTCTGCTTTTGGGTTACCTCACTCAGGATAATCATTTCTAGGTCCCACCATTTGCCTGAAAATTTCATGATTTCCTCGTTTTTAATTGCTGAGTAGTATTCCATTGTGTAAAAGTACCACAATTTCTGTATCGATTCCTCAACTGAGGGACACTTGGATTGTTTCCAGGTTCTGGCTATTACAAATAAAGCTGCTACAAACATGGATGAACAAATGTCCTTGTTGTGTACTTGAGCCTCATTTAGATATTTGCCTAGGAGTGGTATAGCTGGACCTTAAGGTAGCACTATTCCTAATTGTCTGAGAAAGCACCAAATTGATTTCCAAAGTGGTTGTACAAGTTTGCATTCCCACCAGCAATGGAGGAGGGTTCCCCTTTCTCCAGAACCTCTTCAGCATGTGTTGTCACTTAAGTTTTTGATCTTAGCCACACCTGGTGTGTGTCAGGTGAAATCTCAGGGTCATTTTGATTTGCATCTCTCTGATGGCTAAGGACATTGAGAATTTCTTTAAGTATTTCTTTGCCATTCTGTATTCCTCTACTGAGAATTCTGTTTAGCTATGTACCCCATTTTTTAATTGGATTGCTTGATTTGCTGCTTTTTAACTTCTTTAGTTCTTTATATATTCTGGATATCAGCCCTCTGTCAGATGTAGGGTTAGTGAAGATCATTTCCCAGTCTGTAGGCTGTTGTTTTGTTTTGATGGCAGTGTCCTTTGCTTTACACAAGCTTTTCAGTTTCATAAGGTCCCATTTATCAATCGTTGGTCTTAGAGCCTGTGCTGTTGGTGTTCTTTTCAGGAAGTTGTCTCCTGTGCCAATGAGTTCCAATGTCTTACCCACTTTTTCTTCTAACCGATTAAGTGAATCTGGTTTTATGTTGACATCTTTGAAACACTTGGACTTTAGTTTTGTGCAGGGTCATAAATATGGATCTCTTTTCATTTTTTCTGCATGTAGACATCCAGTTGGACCAGCACCATTTGTTGAAGATGTTGTCTTTTTTTCCATTGAATGGTTTTGGCTTCTTCATCAAAAATCAAATATCCATAGATATGTGGGCTTGATTTTGGGTCTTCTTTTCAGTTCCATTAAACCACTATTCTATTTCTATGCCAATACCATGCCGTTTTTATTACTATTGCTTTGTAGTAAAGTTTGAGATCAGGGATGTAGATGCCTCCAGACCATCTGTTGTTGTACAGGATCATTTTGGAAATTCTCGGATTTTTGTTTCTAATATGAAGATGATAATTTTTCTCTCAAGATCTACGAAGAATTGTGTTTGTATTTTGATAGGAATTGCATTGAATCTGTAGATTGCTTTTTTGGCAGAATGGCCATTTTCACTGTGTTAATTCTACCTATCCATGAGCACTGGAGATCTTCCCATCTTCTGATATCTTCTTCAATTTCTTTCGTCAGAGGCTTGATTTTTTTTTTCAAACAGGTCTTTCACTTGCTTGGTTAGAGTCACACCAAGGTACTTTATGTTATTAGTGATTATTGTGAAGGGCGTTTTATCCCTAATTTCTTTCGTAGCCCTTTTGTCTTGGATATACAGGATGGTTTCTGATTTTTCTGAGTTAATTTTGTATCCAGCCACTTTCCTGAAGGTGTTTATCAGCTGAAGGAGTTCTCTGTTTCAATTTTTGGGGTCGCTCATGTACACTATCATGTCATCTGTGAATAGTGAAACTTTGACCTCTTCTGTTCTAATCTCCAAAGGAGATTCCCTTGATCTCCTTTAGTTGTATCATTACTCTAGCTAGAACTTCAAGTACTTTGTTGAAGAGATATGGAGAGAGTGGGAAGCCTATGCTTTCAGTAGGATTGGTTTGAGTTTCCCTACATTGAGTTTGACATTGTCTATAGGCTTGCTGTATATTGCCTTTACTATGTTTAGGTACATTCCTTGAATCCCTGATCTTTCCAAGACTTTAAACATGAATGGGTGTTGGATTTTGTCAAATGCTTTTTCGGCATCTAAGGAGATGATCATGTGTTTTTTTCACCTTCATTTTGTTTATATGGGGGATTACATTGATGAATTGCCATATATTGAACCACTGTTGCATGCCTGGGATGAAGCCTATTTGGTCATGGTGGATGATATCTTTGATGTGTTCTTGGATTCAGTTTTCCAGTATATTATTGAGTATTTTTGCATCAATGTTCATAAGAGAGATAGGTATGAAGTTCTCTTTTTTGTTGGGTCATTGCATGGTTTAGGTATCAAGGTGACTATGGTTTCGTAGAATGAGTTTGGTAATGTTCCTCCTGTTTCTATTTTGTGGAATCGTTTGAGGAATATTGGTGTTAGTACTTCTTTGAAGATCTGGTAGATCTGCACTGAAACCATCTGTCCCAGGGCGTTTTTTTTTTTTTTTTTTTTTGGAGGGGAGACTGTTAATGATGCTTCAATTTCCTTTCTACCTGATCTGGACTTAATGTTGGTAGATGGAATCTATCAAGAAAATTGTCCATTTCATTTAGATTTTCAAATTTTGTGGTGTATAGGCTTTTGTAGTATGACCTAATGATTGTTTAGATTTCCTTAAGTGTCTTTAGTTATGTCTCCCTTTTCATTTCTGATTTTGCTGACTTTTAGATAGTTTGCCTAAAGTTTTATCAATCTTGTTGATTTTCTTAAAGAACCAGGTCCTGGTTTCATTGATTCTTTGAATAGTTTTATTTATTTTCAATTAATTGATTTGAGTCCTGTGTTTGATTATTTCCAGCTGTCTGCTCCTCTTGGGTGTAACTGCTTCTTTTTTTTCTAGGGCTTTCAATTGCGCCATTAAGTTGTTTGTATGAGATGTTACAAATTTCTTCTTGAAGGGACTTAGTACTATGAATTTTCCTCTGAGCACTGCTTTCATTCTGTTCCATAAATTTGGGTATCTTGTGCCTTCATTTTCATTGAATTCTAGGAAGCCTTTAATTTCTTTCGTTATTTCTTCCTCGACCCAGCTGTCAGTAGCAAGCTGTTCAGTTTCCATGTGTGTGTCAGCTTTTTGTTATTCCCGTTATTGTTGAGGTTCAGCTTTAGTCTATGGTTGTCAGATAGAATACAAGGGATTATTTCAATCTTCTTGTATCTGTTGAGGCTTGCTTTGTGACCAACTATATGGTCTATTTTTTAGAAGGTTCCATGTGGTGCTGAAAAGAAGGTATACTCTTTTGAGTTTGGATGAAAAATATGTAGACGTCTATTAGGTCCATTTGATTTAGGGACTCTGTAAGTGCCTTTATTTCCCTATTTGATTTCTGTCTAGTTGACTTGTCCCTTGGTTAGAGTGGAGTGTTGAAGTCTCCCACTATTAAGGTATTAGGATCAATGTGTGATTTAAGTTTTAATAATGTTTTATTTATGAATGTAGGTGCTCTTGTATTTGGGGCATAGATGTTCAAATTTATGATGCCCACTTGGTGGATTTTTTCTGTTATTTGATATTCTCTATTTATTGCTGTACCCCATTTTTTAATTGGATTACTTGATTTGTTGCTGTTTAACTTCTTGAGTACTTTATATATTAGCCCTCTGTCAGATAAAGGGTTGATGAAGATTCTTTCCCAATCTCTAGGTAGTCATTTTATTTTGATGATAGAATCCTTTGCTTTACAGGAGCTTTTAAGTTTCATGAGGTCCCATTTATTGATTGTAGCTCTTAGAGCCTGTGCTTTTGGTGTTTTGTTCAAGAAGTTGTCTTCTATTCCAATGAGTGCAAGGCACTTCCCAACTTTTTCTTCTAATCGATATAGTGTGTCTGGTTTTATGTTGAGGTCTCTGATACACTTGGATTTTAGTTTTGTGCAGGGTGATAAGTATGGATCTATTTACATTTTTCTACATGTAGATATCCAGTTACACTAGCACCATTCACTGAAGATGCTATCTTTTTTCCATTGTATGGCTCTGACATCTTTGTCAAAAATCAGGTGTCCATAAGTGTGTTGGTTTATTTCTGGGTCTTCTATTCGGTTCCATTGATCCACCATTCTGTTTCCATGCCAGTACCATACAGTTTTACTGTGGCTCTATATTACAGTTTGAGATGAGGGATGGAGATACCTCCAGAAGATCTTATATTGTAGAGGATTGTTTTAGCAATTCTGGGTTTTTTGTTATTCCATATGAAGTTGAGAATTTTTCTTTCCAGGTCTGAAAAGAATTGTGTTGGTAATTTGATGGGAACTGCACTGAATCTGTAGATTGATTTTGGTAAGATGGCCATTTTTACTATGTTAATCCTGCCAAGCCATGAGCATGGGAGTTCTTTCCATCTTCTGATATCTTCTTCTAATTCTTTCTTCAGAGACTTGATATTTTTTTTCATACAAATCTTTGACTTGCTTGGTTAGAGTCACACCAAGGTACTTTATGTCATTTGTGGCTGTTTTGAAGGGTGTTGTTTCCCTAATTTCTTTCTCAGCCCTTTTGTCTCTTGTATACAGGAGGGCTACTGATTTTTTTTTTTTACTTAATTTTGTATCCAGCCACTTTGCTGAAGGTGTTTATCAGCTGTAGGAATTCCCTGGTAGAACTTTTGGGGTCACTCAGCTATACTATAATATCATCTGCAAATAGTGATACTTTGACTTCTTCCTTTCTGATTTCTATCCACTTGATCTCCTTCAATTGTCTTATTGCTCTAGCAAGGACTTCCAGAACTATGTTGAAGAGATATGGAGAGAGTAGGCAGCATTGCTTTGTTTCTGATTTCAGTGGGATTGTTTTAAGTTTCTGTCTGTTTAGTTTGATCTTGGCTATAGGCTAGCTGCATATTGCCTTTACTGTGTGTACATTGTGTCCCTGATCTCTCCAATACTTGAAACATGAATGGATGTTGGATTTTGTTAAATGCTTTTTCAGCATCTAGGGAGATTATCATGTATTTTTTTTCTTTCCCTTTGTTAATATGGTGGATTTCTGTATATTGAACCACTCCTGCATACCTGGGATGAACCCTACTTGATCATAGTGGATGATATTTTTTATGTGTTCTTGTAATAGGTTTGTAAGTATTTTGTTGAGTATTTATCCATCATAAGGGAGATTGGCTTGAAATTCTCTTTCTTTATTTGTTCTTTGTGAGGTTTAAGTACCAAGGTGACTGTGGCTGCATAGAATGAATTTGGTAGTGTTCCTTCTGTTTCTATTTTGTGGAATAATTTGAAGAAAACTGGAGTTAGCTCTTATTTGACTGTTTGGTAGAACTGTACACTGAAATCATCTGATCATCTGGTCCTGGGTTGTTTTTTTTTTTTTTTTTTTTTTTTTTTTTTTTTTTTTTTTTGGATGGGAGACTTTTGATGACCACTTCCATTTCCTTATGGGATATAGGACAATTTAATTGATTTACCTGGCCTTGATTCAGCTTTGGTAATTGGAATTGATCAAGAAAATTGTCCATTTCATTTAGATTTCAAATTTTGTGGCAAATATATTTTGAAGTAAGTCCTAATGATTGTTTAGATTTCCCCAGAGTCTGTTGTTATGTCCACATTTTCATTTTTGATTTTGTTAATTTGGATAGTGTCTCTCTGCCTTTTAGTTAGTTTGTTTAAGGGTTTGTCCGTCTTGTTGATTTTCTCAAAGAACTTGGTCTTGGTTTCATTGATTCTTTGAATTGTTTTATTTGTTTTTAATTGATTGATTTCAGCCCTGTCTTTGATTATTTCCAGCCGTCTATTCCTCTTTGATGTGTCTGCTTTTTTTTTCCCCCCTAGGGCTTTTAGATGAGTCCTTAAGTTGCTGGCATGAAATGTCTCGAATTTCTTCTTGAAGGCACCTAGTGCTATGAACTTTCCTCTGAGCACTTCTTTCATTGTGTCCCATAATTTTTTGGTATGTTGTGTCTTAATTTTCATTGAATTCTAGGAAGACTTTAATTCTTTCTTTATTTCTTCCTTGATTCAGTTGTCATTTAGTAGTGAGTTGTTCAGTTTCCTTGTATGTGTAAGATTTTTTGCTATTTCTGCTGTTGTTGAAGTTCATGGTGATCAGATAGGATACAAGTTTTTATTTCAATCTTCTTGTATCTGTTGAGTCCTGCTTTGTAACCAACCATATGGTCTATTTTAGAGAAGGTTCCATGAGGTGCTGAGAAGAAGGTAAATTCTTTTGTGTTTGGGTGAAGGTTTGTAGATGTCGTTTAGATCCATTTGTTTTATAACCTTTTTAGAGACATTGTTTCTTTGTTTAATTTCTGTTTTGTTGACCTGTCTTTTGTTGAGAGTTGGCTGTTGAAGTTTCTTACTATTAATGTGTGGGGAACTGTGTGTGGTTTCAGTTTTATTAATGTTTCTTTCACAAATGTGGGTGCCCTTGTATTTGATGCATAGATGTTCAGTATTGTGATATCTTAATGGTGGAATTTTCCATTGATGAGTATGAAGTGTCCTTCCCCATCTTTTATTTTTTAATAATTTTGGTTGAAGATCTATTTTATCAGCTATTAGAATGGCTACTCCTGTTTGATTCTTGGGTCTATTTGCTTGAAAAACCATCTTCCAGCCCTTTACATTCAGGTAATGTCCATCTTTGTGACTTATGTGTGATTCTTGTATGCAACAGATTGTTGGGTCTTGTTTACACATCCATTCTGTTAGTCTGTGTCTTTTCATTGGAGAGTTGAGTCCTCTGCTGTTGAGAGATATTATTGACCAGTGACTGTCATATACTTTGATTTTGATTTTGGCTGTGGTAGTATGTTTGTGTGCTTGGTTACTTTTTGTTTTGCTGTAGTGAGGTTAATTATTTCCTGTTTTTTTCTTGAAAGTAGTTAGTTTTCTTGGGTTTTATTTTTCTTTCTAGTGTCTTCTGTAATGCTGGATTTGTGTGTAGGAATTGTTGAAATTTGTTTCTGTCATTTCATATCTTGCTTTCTCTGTCTATAACGACTGAGAGTTTTGCTTGGGCTGACATCTATATTCTCTTAGGGTCTGCATGATATCCATCCAGGTCCTTCTGGACTTCATAGTTTCTGTTGAGAAGTCAAGTGTGATTCTGATGGTTTTGCCATTATATGTTACTTGGTCTTTTTCCCTCACAGCTTTTAGTATTTTTTTTTTCTTTGTTCTGTATACTTACTGTTTTGATTATGATGTGGCAGGAGGATTTTCTTTTATGGTGTAATTTATTAGATGTTATGTAGACCACTTGTATTCTTATAGGCCTCTCCTTTAATTTGGGGAAATTTTCTTCAATGATTTTGTTGAAATTATTTTCTGGGCCTTGGAGGAGGGAATCTTCTTTTTCTTCTATTCTATTATTCTTAGGTTTTGTCTTTTCATGTTGTCTTGGATTTCTTGGATGGTCTGTTTCAGGATTTTTTTTTTAGATTTATTGTTTTCTTTGACAGATACATCAATTTCTTCCATTGTATCTTCCACACCTTAGATTCTTTCTTCCATCTCTTATAGTCTATTGGTTATGCTTACCTCTGTAGTTCCTGTTTTCTTCCCTAAATTCTTTCTTTCCGCAATTTCCTCCATTTGTATTTTCTTTAATTTTTCCAATTCTATCTTCAGATCTTGAGCCATTTTGTTGATTTCCTTCACCTGTCTTTATTTTCCTGTTTTCCCTTCAATTCTTTCAGCTGTTTGTTTGAACAATCCTTTGTTTCTTTCATTTCTTTCAGTGATTCACATATTTCCTCTCTAAAAGCCACAAACTCTTTGTCTGAAGCTTCCCGTATTTCTTTACGGATGGCCATAATCTGTTTGACTTTATCTTCCTCTAGTTTTTTACACATTTCATTTTTTTCCTCTGTTATCGTCTCCATAAGCATAGATGTTAGGTCACCTTCCTGAATTTCAATTATGCTGGGGTGTCCGGGGCTTCTTGCTCCTGGATAACTAGGGTCTGGAGATGCCATATTGTTCTCTATTGTTGGTAGTGCTTTTAAGCTTGCCTCTACCTATTGGCCTATCTTAGGTGTTGGTTGTTAGTTTCTGGTTGTTCTTGGAATCCTGTGGTGGAAAGAATCCCCTTGGCAGGAAGATCATTTTTCTTGAAGGAAGCATCCTCAGCTTTTTGGGTATTTTCACTGAATGGCCAGCATTTTTCAGGAATTGCCACAACTCACCTCAGGCTTACAGACCTGAGTGATAGCTGTGGTCCTTGATAGTCAAGAGGACTCTATTCTCACCCAGAGAAGTCCTGGAAAAAGCTGCCCTGGTTCTGGGTTTCTTGCTGTAGATTTAGTGGTCTGCTGCTGTAACCTGTGTGTCTCATGGTTTGGTCAATTTAATTAGGGATAACTGCTTGCCCCTTGGAGCAGTAACTGGGGTTTGATCTCGGGAATCACAGGCTTCTGTAGGTCTGAGGTTGGGACTCTGTACCTCAGTACCCAAGCCGTAGTCAGTGTCAGGTGAGCCCCATTCTCATGGGTGCAGCTGGAAGTTAGAGTCAGCAACCTGTGGGTAGCCAGAAACTTTTCTGGAGCTAGGTGTCCTGAGGTAGGGCCAGATGTTTCTCCCACTGTGGGGTTTTCTCTCAACAGAAAGGCCCAGTCTGTGGTGTTTGGGGTGGTACATAGAACACGCCAGTAATGGTGGTTGGTGGTTCCAAGCTGGTGACTGGGCAGGAACCTGAGATCTTTTCCTGTGTGTGCTGCTGGTGGTGGCAGTGGTTTTCGGCTGAGTGCTCTAAGGTGTATCCCTCTCTTAGGAGTTTTCCACCTGACAGGGACTCCCTGTCTTTGATGCCCTGGGGCCCACAGTTCTATCTGTGAAGGATAGTCAGGCATCCAGCAGGTCTCTGGGCTGGTAGCATACTCCCACAGGTCTGTGGGACCTTTTCCAGGGATATATTGGGTGACCTTGAGTCAGTCCCCATTTGCTTCCTCCTCTGTGTGGTTTTCTCCTGACAGGGAAACTCAGTCTCTTATGCCATGAGGCACACAGTTCTGTGTGTGACAGAGTCATTTGCACAGCAGGTCTCTGTGCTGGTATCTGGAGCCCAGTTCAGGGCTTGTGGTTTGCTCCCTGCTGATCTGAAGGACCTTTTCCAGGGATAGACTGGGTGACCTGAGGTCAGTCCAGTTTCCTTCCTTCCCTGAGGGTTTTTCTCACAACTGGGACTCCCAGTTTCTGGTGTATTTTGTGACCACTGTTCAGCCTCAGAAGGTGATCAGGACACCTAGAAGTGTGGCTCTGTTCTGTCAACCGAGTGCCTATGCGACCTGGGATCTCTTCTGGTTTCTGGCTGGGTGACCTGAGAGTATATCTTACTGATTCCCACACCGTGGAGTTTCCTCTCACTTGGAAAACAAGATTACTGTTGATTTCGGGCCCAGAGTTCAGTCTCTTGTTTGCTGTACTGACATTACTCTCCTGCTCCTCAGAAGCAGTGTCCTCCTGGTGCAGCCATCTTAGATCTTGTTTTCTTTTACTTTTTATTAAGAAATTATATGTATCCTATATTTTCTTGGATGGAGTTGTTTTCGTAGGATTGGAGTTTTCCTTCTAATGTCTTCTGTACGGCTGGTTTGCTTTGTAGATATTGCTTAAATTTAGTTTTGTTATGGAATATTTTGTTTTCTCCATTTATGTTGATTGAAGGCTTTGCTGGTTATAGTAGTCTGGATTGGTATCTATGGTTCCTTAAAGTCTGCATGACATCTGCCCAGACACTTCTGGCTTTCATATTATCTGATGAGAAGTCTCGTGTGTTTCTGATAGGTCTACATTTATATGTTACTTGCTTTTTTCCCTTTTTGCTTTTAATATCTTTTCTTTGTTGTGTAGATTTAGTGTTTTGACTATTATTTGACACGAGGAGTTTCTTTACTGGCTAGTCTAATTGATATCTGTAGGCCTCTTGTATGTTTATGGAAATCTCTTTAAGTTGGGAAATTTTCTTCTATGATAGTCTTGAAAATATTTTCTGGACCTTGGAACCCAGGATCTTCTTTTTAATCAATTCCTTTTATTCTTAGATTTCACCTTTTCATGGTGTCCTTGATTTCTTGGATGTTTTGTGTTTGGAACTTTTCCAATTTTGCTTTTTCTTTGAGAGAATTATCAGTTTCTGCAAGTGTATCTTTAGCACCAGAGATTCTCTTTTCCATCTTTTGTATTCTATTGGTTATGTTTCAATTTGTTGTTCCTGATCTTTTTTCTAAGTTCTCCAGCTCCAGGGGTTTCTCTATTTGTCTTTTTTTTTCTTCTTCATTATTATTGCTTTTAGTTCTCTTTTCATGTCTTGCACCATTTCCATCGTCTTTTTGAATGTGGATTCCTGTCTCTTTAGATGGTCTCTCTCTTTTTTTTTTATTTCATCTCTATATGCCACTAATTGTGCCTCTACTTGTGCCTCTATTTGTTTGGCTATATGTACCTGTGTTTCTTTGAGAGCTTTGTTCATTTCCTTTTTGTTTGTCTTCATTTCTATTGCTATTTCTTTGAGATAATAGTTTGTTTCCTGTTTATGTGCCTCTAATAACTGGATAAGCATACCTTTAAAGTCATTTTCCAGTTTTTCTGATGAATTTAAATATCCATTGATTTTGGAGGTTGCTGGTAGAGCCATTATGTTCTGATGTTTGTTAGATCTGTTCTTCAGGAAGATGAGAGAGGTCCACTGGTTTGAGGATGTTCAACACATGTGTTTCAGCTGTACCTAAGGGAGGCAGAACTGCTCGTGTAGAATCTCAGTTGAGGGGGAGGAAGCATGTGTGTGTGCGTGGGAATGTGTCTTGAAGGAAAGAGTGCTAGAGAGTGTAGATGATTGGAATATGGGAGGGGTGCAGGCACAGGAAGTGGTGCAGATGCTAGCGCTGTCCTCTGGTGCAGTTTGAAGGTACAATGTGCCTGCGCAGATTTCCTGAATACCTCAATGGTTTGCAGTCCTGTCATACTGTCATTCTGGTATTCAGATCTGTCTGGGCTCCAGGAGTTGTTCGCCTGTGCTTCACTGGTTAAACGCGCAGAGCAGAGGCTACAATGTTGAAAATGCTGTCCCAAGAATCCCTTTGTTGCTGCAGAACTTAGGTGATGGTTTTGCTTTCCACTGGGAGTCCAGCCACTGTAGCAGAACTAGGAAGCTGCTGTCACAGATACCTTCTGATAGGCCCTGGGGAGCCGCGGGCCTGGTTGGCCTGGTGGAGCCGCTGGTACTGCGCTCTGTGCTAGAAGCTGTGGGTATTGCAGACCAGGCACTATGCTCCCTGCCAGGTGCTAAGGTCTGTCTTTACAGGCCCTGCCTCTTCTAAAAAGGGGGAAGGGAAGCCTGTCCTGGGGAAATGCCAGGGGATTGAGTATTCTCTGTCTCAAATCTCAAGCAGGGTGTTCTGCAGTAGGAGCAACCAACAGCACTGTGTTCTATACTAGGAGCTCTGTGCAGTATGGGATGCCTGCACGGCCTCCTCTGCTGCCTCCAAAGTTGCCTCTGCCTGTTAAAGAAAAAGTGCCTGGGAATTGAGTCCCCGGAAGAAGTCCATGGAAATGTCCGCGGTTGATCTGTATCCTATTGGTTTCAGTTCAAGGTTTGTCCCCTTTCTCCCAGGAAGCCTCTGAGTCATTGTTCTGGGTTTAGCTGTCCTTCTGCTCACCAATTTTGGAGTTTCAGATCTAATGCCCCTCAGATACAGTGTGTGCTAGTCACTGCTATCTTAGATCTCTTGTGATGAGCACCTGTATTTGTAAATGAAACATTATTAAAGCTTAAATCACAAATCAATCCCAATACCTTAATAGAAGATGACTTCAACACTCCACTCTCACTAAGGGACAGATATTCTAGACAGAAACTAACTAGGGAAATAATGACACTTACAGAAGTCCTAAAGCAAATTAACCTAATAGTTGTCTACAGAACATTTCACCCAATCTCAAGAGAGTTTACCTTCTTCTCAGCACCTTATAGAACTTTCTCAAAAATTGAACATATATTCAGGGGCAAAACAAGCCTCAACAGATACAAGATGAGTGAAATAATCACTTGTCTCCTATCAGCCCACCATGGCCTAAAACTAGACACAAACAACAAAAATAACAAAAAGCCTATATACACATGGAAAAAAAATAACACACCTCTCTATTCAATGGCAATTTGGGGAATAAATGAAAAAAAAATTAGAGACTTCTTAAAATTCAATGAAAATAAAGGTACAACTTACTAAAACTTATGGGACACAATAAAAGCAGTGTAAAGAGGAAAGTTTAAAGCATGAAGTGCCTTCAGAAAGATTTTTGAGACATCTCAAACAAACAACTTAATGGCACACTTAAAAGACCTAGAAAAAAAAGCAAATACATACAAGAGAAATACACAATTGGAAATAATCAAACTCATAGCTGAATAAATTAGAAACAAAGAAAACTATTAAAAGAATCAATGAAAAGAAGAACTGGTTCTATGAGAAAGTAAAAAAGATAGACAAAGTCTTAGTCAATCAAAGTAAATGGCAAAGAGAAAATATCCAAATCAGCAAAATCAGAAATGAAAAGGGAGACATTAAAACAGACACTGAGGAAATCCAAACAATCATTAAGTCTTACTACAAAGCCTGTAGGCCAAAAAATTTGAAAATCTAAATGAAATGGACAATTATTTTGATGGATTCCATTTACCAATATTAAATCAAGATCAGGTAAATAGACTAAATTGTCCTTTACATATTAGATATGTATAGATATGTAATATCTATACCCCAAGGAAATAGAAGCAGACATTATAAAAAAAAAAGGTTAAGGGCAAGAAGGTTTCAGAGCAGAATTTTATCAGAACTTCAAAGAGGAGCTAACTCCAATTCTCTTCAAATATTTCCACCAAATAGAAAGAGAAGGAACCTTATCAAACATTGATTCAAAAATACTCAATAAAATACTGGCAAACCAAATCCAAGAAGGCATAAAAGATATCGTCCACCATAATCAAGTAGGCTGCTCATCCAAAGCATGCAGGGCTGGTTCAATATATGGAAATCCACCAATGTAATCCATCATATAAACAAACTGAAGGAGAAAAACCACATGATCATCTCCTTAGATGCGGAAAAAGCATTTGACAAAATCCAACACCCATTCATGTATAAAGTTTTAGAGAGATCAGGGATACAAAGCACATACCTAAGCATAATAAAGCCAATATGCAGCAAGACTATAGCTAACATCAAACTTAATGGAGAGAAACTTAAATCTGTCCAACAGAAATCATGGAAATCCAAGGCTGCCCATTCTTTCTGTATCTCTTCAACACAGTAATTGAAGTCCTAGCTAGAGAAATAAGGTAACAAAAGCTTATCAGGGGTATACAAATTGGAAAGGAAGAAGTCAAAATATCACTATGTTATGATGATATTATAGTATAAATGAGTGACCCTAACAATTCAATGAGAGAACTCCTTCAGCTTTTAAACATCTTCTGCAAAGTGGCTAGATATACAATTAACTAAAAAAAAAAAATCTGAAGCTCTACTGCAAACAAAAGACAAAAGGGCTGGGAAAGAAATTAGGGGAACTACACCCTTCAAAACAGCCACAAATAACATAAAGTACCTTGGTGTGACTCTACTCAACCAAGTGAAAGACATGGTTGAAAAAAACTTCAAGTCTCAGAAGAAAGAATTTGAAGAAGATTTCAGAAGATGGAGATATCTCTATGTTCATGGATCTGTAAGATTAACATAGTGAAAATGGACATCCTGCCAAAAGCAATCTAGAGGTTCAATGCAATTCCCATCAAAATACAAATACAATTCTTTACAAAACTTGGAAGAACAATTCTCAATTTCATGTGGAAAAACAAAAACAACAAACAAACAAACAAAAACAGAATTGCTACAATAGTTCTGTACAAAAACATATTATCTGGCGGTATCTCCATCCCTGATCTCAAGCTGTACTACAAATAAATATGGTACTGGCATAGAAACAGATTGGTAAATCAATTGATTTTAACAGAAGACCCAGAAATAAACCAACACACCTACAGATACTTGTTATTTCACAAATAATCAAAACCCAAAAATGAAAATAAGATAGCATCTTTGACAAATGGTGATGGTTTTACTGGATGTCTACATATAGAAAAATACAACTAGAAAGATATTTATCTCCCTGCACAAACTAAAGTCCAAGTGGATCAAAGACCTCAACATAAAATTAGACACACTAAATTTGTTAGAAAAAATGTGGGGAAGTGCCTTGAACTCATTGGTACAGGAGACAACTTGCTGAACTGAACACCAACAACACAGGCTCTAGCATCAACAATCAAAAAATGGGACCTCATGAAACTGAGAAGCATAAAGCAAAGGATACTTTCCTCAGAACAAAATGACAACCTACAGACTGGGAAACGAACTTGACCAACCCTTCATCAGACAGAGGGATAATATCCAGAATATGTAAAGAACTCAAGAAGTTAAACAACAACAAATCAAGTAATCCAATTAAAATTTTGGTACACAGTTAAACAGAGAATTCTCATTAGAGAAACACTGAATGGCAAAGAACCACTTAAAGAAATGCTCATCAGGGCAATGCAAATCAAAACGACCCTGAGATTTCACCTTACACCCATCAAAATGGCTAAGATCAAAAATTCAACTTATATAACACATGCTGTATAGAATATGGAGAAATGGGAGCCCTCCTCCATTGCTGGTGGTAATGTAAACTTGTACAACCACTTTGGAAATCAACCTGGCTCTTTCTTAGACAATTAGGAATAGTGCTACCTTAAGATCCAACTATACCACCCTTAGGCATATATCCAAATGATGCTCAAGTATGCAACAAGGACATTTACTCAACCATGTTTTTTAGCAGCTTTATTCATAATAGCCAGAATCGGGAAACAACCCAGATGCCCTTCAATGGAAGAACAGAAACAGAAATTGTGGTACAATTACACAATGGAATAATGCTCAGCAATTAAAAACATGGAAATCATGAAATTTGCAGGAAAATTGTGGGAACAGAAAAGATCATCCTGAGTGAGTTATCACAGAAGCAGAGAGACACATATGGAATATACTACTTGTATGTGATTATTAGACATATAATATAGAATAATCACTCTAAAATCTGTATATCTAAAGAAGCTAAACAACAAGGAGGACCCTGGGTAAGATGAAAGGCCTTTCACTCAGAAAGGCAAACGGGACAGACATCAGAAGATGGAGAAAACAGGGAACAGGAGAAGAGCCTGTGAAAGACTCCACCCAGCAGGGTATCAAAGCAGATGCTGAGACTCATAGCCAAACTTTGGGTAGATTGCAGGGAATCGTGTGAAAGAAGGGGAGATGAAAGACCTGGAGGGGACAGGAGCTCAACAAGGAGAAAAACAGAACCAAAATATCTGGGCAGAGGTGTCTTCTCTGAGATTCATACTCCAAACAAGGACCATGCATGGGGATAACCTTGAACCCTGCACAGATGTAGCCCATAGCATCTAAGACTCCAAGTGGGTTTCCTAGTTAGGGGACAAGAAACTATCTCTGACATGAACTCAGTGGCTAGCTCTTTGATCTCCTCCTGTTGAAGGGGGAGCAGCCTTACCAGGCCACAGAGAAAAACAATGCAGCCACTCCTGATGAGACCTGATAGGCTAGGGTCAGATGAAAGTGGAGGAGGACCTCCCCTATCAGTTTACTTGAGGAAGGGCATGGAAGGAGAAGATGGAAGGAAGGTGGTGTTGGGATGGGAAGAAAGGGGAGGCTACAGCTGGGATACACAGTGAATAAATTTTAGTTAATAAAAAAATTAGAAATAAATAAATAAAGTAAAACATGAAAAAAAGAAAATTTAAACATATAAATGCACACACACATACTCACATCAAGTAGCAATTATAGGACTGAAACAATAAGCCCTAAACCTTAAATGAAATTAAGAATTATTTAATATAGCCTTTAAATGGATAATAAATAACGCTTGTGAGAATATATTCAAATGGAAGAGAAATTAAATATTATTTTTTCCAATGAATAATGATGCTGTATAAATGTGCAAAGCAAACTATAAGGGATAGTGGACATGATAAAATTGTAATACTCATGCAGTTATAGAAAAAAAAACAAATAGCACGAAACACAGTGCTTTTAGATGAGATGCTGAAAAATGAAGAAAAAAAAAGGCATGAAAATCTCCACCATCAAGATTGAATGAAAAATTTATTTCAGGGAATTTCAAAAATACTGGTAACTTCAAATGAAAGGAGAGGCTAGAAATTAGAAGAACAGTTAGTTTTGAGATCTTGGTAAATGTTTGCTATTGTAGCATTGTGTTAAATATTTATGTAACTGTTATAAAATATACGTGAGAAAAGGAACTTTTAAAAAAAGAAAGGTTTATTTTGCCTCACAAAGTATAAGTTTAAATCCATTTTGGCTGTAAGAGTGGAAGCAGTTTGAGTTACATGCTATCTAGGGTCAAGAACCAGAGCTTAATGACAACTGGTGATTGGCTAGCTTTCTCCTTTCTATTCAGTTCAGGACCCCAGACCATCGAATGGTATTATCCTCAGGGAAGGCAGGTCTTCTAAACTCAATTAACCATAATCAGCCCTTTGGCCAGATTCAGTCCTAGGTGCTTCTAGATACTGTCACCCCGACAATGTTAGCCCTAGTAACAATTTAAGGCAAATATATGGATAATTCATGACAAATAAGAAGGCTTGATATTTTAAAACAAAGAAGCTTTACTGGGTTTCAAAAATAATCATATATTGTTTACAGTGAGCACCTCTAAAATATGAGGCCACATAGAATTTGATAGTAAAAGAATGGAAATACACTTAAACTAAAGTCTAACAGAAAAATTTGAGGACAGAAATAGACAAGTCAACAGTAACAGAACCTTTCAAACAAACTTCTCTGTAATAAATATAATAAGAGGGGAAGATCAGTAGAAAGTAATAAAAAATTCTTGTAGTTATATCAAACCGAAGGAATTCAAACTCTGAAATACAGTTTAAGTATGCATTCAAATTTGGTAGTGTTTTAATTAGAATTTCTATTGCTGTGACTAAACACCATGACCGAAAATCAAATTAGGGAGAAAAGGGTTCATTTGGCTCACACTACCTACCGTATTGCTGTCCATTAATACAGGAAGTCAGGACAGGAACTCAAACAGGCCTGAAACAGCTATCTCCTCTAACTAGTCAAGACTACCAAGGGAAGAACTAGGACATCAGTCAATCTACCATACCTTCGACCCACAATATGTCCTCCCAATAAGATGTCCTGCCTGTAAAGGACAAAGTTGGAACAGAAATTGAGGGAATGGCCAGCCAATGACTAGTCGAGCTTGAGATACATACCACAAAAGGGAGCCCACCTCTGATACTGTTAATGATATTCTGCTATACTTACAGACAGGAGTCTATCACAACTGTGGTCAGAGAGGCTTCACCCAGCAACTGATGAAAACAGATATAGAGATCCATAGCCAAACATTAGGGCGAGCTCAGGGAATCCTGTGTAGAGGGGGAAGAAGGACTGAGGAGTCAGAGGGGTCAAGGACACCACAAGAAAACCTCAGAATCAGAGCCAAGATGGCAGCACCGGGAGAGCACTGCCTCTGAGAAGCAGGACAACACTCTCCATGCAGCGACCAGGAGAATGATCTCTGGGCCCTAAAGCAATCGTGTTTCCCAGGTGAGGGGAGGCTCCCACGGCATGGGAATCGGTCGGGTCCACTCTCAGCTGCCCAGCCAGAACCCGGAAGAAATCCCGGGTAACTCTGGCTTTGGGTCTCCAGGCTGGAGCCACAAGCCTGCATATCCTGATCACTTTCCCAGGCTGATCGGTGGGCACAAGGGTGCCTGAGACTGGGAGTCCCAGTAGCAAGAAAACCTCACGGGGAAGCAAAGTTGCAAGTCTGATCACGGGTCACCCAGTCTTTCCCTGGAAGGTCTCTCGGACCACGGGTACCTGCCGCCTTAGCAACTGATCTCCTGCCACACTGAGAGCTGTGCACCCAGCTCACCTGTACAGACGAGCTGCGTGCCCCAGTGCAACAGGGACTGGGAACCCATGCCTGGAGAGGACCCCACAGGGAAGGAAGAAACCGTGCTGCTGGGGTCACCTAGGCTGTGCCTGGGGAAAGTCTAACAGACTGCAGATCGCAAACAGGCGAGTATGCCCAACCATCACAGATCCAGGCCCAAGAAGGGAGCACAGAGATATTGGGAACCCAGCCTCCGCAGAATAGCAGGCAGGCACACGCTCCGCCAGCCCAGAGGCCTGCTTTGTACCAACTATTCCTTATAGACAGAACTGTGTGCACCAAGACACCAGAGTCTTAGAGTCACTGTCTGGAGAAACCCTCACAAGGAACAAGGAATGAAGCAAAGGGGACAGACTTAGGCAACCCAGTATATCCCCGGAAAAGGTCCCAAAGACTGGCCCAACCCAGGGAACTGCTGTACCCCAGATAACCTGCTGTTACCAGGAGAGCAGTACTCACCCGCCACAGATTACCTCTTGGGTTCTGGGGCACAGAGCACCAACCTCAGACCTACAAAAGACCAGGAACCCTGAGATCAACCCCCAGATAATGCTCCAAGGGGCAACCAGTTATCCCTAACAAAACTGTCCAAACCATGGGACACACAGGTTAGAGCAGCTAATCACTAAATTTACAGCAAAAACCCCAGAAGAAGGGCAGCTGTCTCCAGGACTTCTCCCAGAGAGAGGAGAGCCCTATTGACTAATCGGGACCACAGTTACCGCCCAGGTCTCTATGCCTGAGGTAAGCTGAAGCAACTCCTGAAAAACACTGGCCATCCAGTGACTATACCGAAAAAGCTAAGAAGGCTTCCTTCAGGAAAAAACATCTTCCTGCCAAAGGGATTCTCTCCACAACAAGACTCCAGGAACAACCAGAAACTAAGTTCAAACAACTAAGATAGCCCAATGGGTAGAGGACAGCGTAAAAGTTCAATCAACAAAAGCCAGAACAATATGGCATCTCCAGAACTCAGTTATCCAGGGGCAAATAGCCCTAGACACCCCAGCATAATTGAAATTCAAGGAGATGACCTAACATTTATACTCACAAGGAAGATAACAGAGGAAACAAATAAAATATGAAAAGAAATAGAGGTAGCTGCAGCCAAACAGTCTGTGGCCTTTACAGAGGAAATGCTTAAATCACTGAATGAAATAAAATAAACAGTGGATTGTTCAAACAAACAGCTGAAGGAATTGACGGAAAAACATGAAAATACAGTCAGACAGGGGAAGGAAACCAACAAAATAGCTCAAGACCTGAAGATAGAATTGGAAAAATTAAAAAAAAAAAAAAACACAAATGGAAGAAATTGTGCAGAGAAAGAACTTAGGGAAGAAAGCATTAACTAAAGAGGTTAGCATAACCAATAGGCTACAAGAAATGGAAGAAAGAATCTCAGGTGTGGAAGATACAATGGAAGAAATAGATGTATCTGTCAAAGAAAATGTTAAATCTAAAAAATTCTTGACATAGACAGTCCAAGAAATTCAAGACAACATAAAAAGACAAAACCTAAGAATAATAGGAATAGAGGAAAAAGAAGATTCCCTGCACCAAGGCCCAGAAAATATTTTCAACAAAATCATTGAAGAAAATTTCCCCAACTTAAAGGAGAGGTCAATAAGAATACAAGAGGCCTATAGAACACCCAATAAATTAGACCAGAAAATAAAATCCCCCCACAACATAATTATCAAAACTGTAAGTATACAGAACAAAGAAAAAATACTAAAAGCTGCAAGAGAAAAATGCCAAGTAACATATATTGGCAAACCCATTAGAATCACACCTGACTTTTTAACAGAGACTATGAAAGCCAGAAGGGCCTGGACTGATATCATGCAGACCCTAAGAGAACACAGATGTCAGCCCAGGCTACTATACCAAGCAAAACTCTCAGTCCTCATAGACGGAGAAAACAAGATATTCAATGACAAAAACAAATTTCAACAATACCTACAAACAAATCCAGCATTACAGAAGACACTAGAAGGAAAAATACAACCCAAAAAAACTAGCTACATCCAAAAAAAAAAAAAAAAAACACAGGAAATAAATAACCCCACTACAGTAAAACAAAAAGCAACCAAGCACACAACCGTATGACCACAGCCAACATCAAACTCAAAGGATTTAACAGCCAGTGGTCATTAATCTCTCTCAATATCAATGGACTTAATTCTCCAATAAAAAGACACAGACTAACAGAATGGATGCGTAAACAAAACCGAGCAATCTGTTGTATACAAGAAACACACCTAAGTCACAAAGATAAACATTGCCTGAGGATAAAGGGATGGAAGACAGCTTTCCAAGTAAATGGATGCAAGAAGCAAGCAGGAGTAGCCATTCTAATATCTGATAAAATAGGCTTTCAACCAAAATTAATCAAAAGAGATGTGGAAGGACACTTCATACTCATCAAGGGAAAATTCCACCAAGAAGACATCACAATCCTGAACATCTATGCCCCAAATACAAGGGCACCCACATTTGTGAAAGAAACATTGATAAAAGTTAAACCACACATAGATGCCCACACACTAATAGCGGGAGACTTGAACACCCCACTCTCAAAAAAGGACAGGTCAACGAAACAGAAATTAAAAAAAGAAACAATATCTCTAACAGAGGTCATGAATCAAATGGACCTAACAGACATTTACAGAACCTTACACCCAAACAAAAAAGAATTTACCTTCTTCTCAGCACCTCATGGAACCTTCTCCAAAATAGACCACATAGTTGTTCACAGAACAAGCCTCAACAGATACAAGAAGATTGAAATAATCCCTTGTATCCTGTCTGATCACCATGGAATAAAGCTGGACCTCAATAACAACAGAAATGGCAAAACGCCTACACATACATGGAAACTGAACAACTTACTACTAAAAGACAGCTGGGTCAGGGAAGAAATAAAGAAAGAAATTAAAATCTTCCTAGAACTCAATGAAAATGAAGAAACAACATACCCAAAATTGTGGGAAACAATGAAGGCAGTGCTAAGAAGAAAGTTCATAGCACTAAGTGCATTCAAGAAGAAATTTAAGACAGCACATTCAAGCAACTTAATGGCTCACTTAAAAACCCTAGAAAAAGAAGAAGCAGACCCACCAAAAAAGAGTAGACAGCTGGAAATAATCAAACTCAGGGCTGAAACCAATCAATTAAAAACAAATAAAACAATTCAAAGAATCAATGAAACCAAGAGCTGGTTCTTTGAGAAAATCAACAAGATAGACAAACCTTTAGCCAAGCTAACTAAAAGGCAGTGAGACATCATCCAAATAAACAAAATCAGAAATGAAAAGGGGGACATAACTACAGACAGTGAGGAAATTCAAACAATAATTATGACTTACTTCAAAAGGACTTACACAAAATTTGAAAATCTAAATGAAGTGGACAATTTTCTTAATCAATTCCACTTACCAAAGCAAAATCAGGATCAGGTAAATCAATTAAATAGTCCTATATCACCTAAGGAAATAGAAGCAGTCATCGAAAGTCTCCCATCCAAAAAAAAGCCTAGGACCTGATGGTTTCAGCACAGAATTCTACCAGACATTCAAAAAAGAGCTAACACCAATTCTCTTCAAACTATTCCACAAAATCGAAACAGAAGGAACAGTACCAAACTCATTCTATGAAGCCACAGTCACCTTGGTACCTAAATCTCACAAAGACCCAACAAAAAAGGAACTTCAGGCCAATCTCCCTTATGAACATTGATGCAAAAATACTCAACAAAATACTCGCAAACCGAATTCAAGAACACATCAAAGATATCATCCACCCTGACCAAGTAGGCTTCATCCCAGGTATGCAGGGATGGTTCAATATACGAAAATCCATCAATGTGATCCACCATATTAACAAACTGAAAGAAAAAAACCACATGATAATCTCCCTAGATGCTGAAAAATCATTTGCCGAAGTCCAACATCCATTTATGTTTAAAGTATTGGAGAGATCAGGGGTACAAGGCACATATCTAAACATAGTAAAGGCGATATACAGCAAACCTATAGCCAACATCAAACTGAATGGAGAGAAACTTAAAGCAATCCCACTGAAATCAGGGACAAGACAAGGCTGCCCACTCTCTCCATATCTCTTCAACATAGTTCTGGAAGTCCTTGCTAGAGCAATAAGACAGTTGAAGGAGATCAAGGGGATACAAATTGGAACGGAAGAAGTCAAATTATCACTATTTGCAGATGATATGATAGTATACATGAGTGACCCCAAAAACTCCACCAGGGAACTCCTACAGCTGATAAACACTTTCAGCAATGTGGCCGGATACAAAATTAACTCAAAAAAAAAATCAGTAACCCTCCTGTATACAAAAGACAAAAGGGCTAAGAAAGAAATTAGGGAAACAACACCCTTCACAATAGCCACAAATGACATAAGGTACCTTGGAGTAACCCTAACCAAGGAAGTCAAATACTTATATGAAAAAAATTTAAAATCTCTGAAGAAAGAATTAGAAGAAGATATCAGAAGATGGAAAGATCTCCCATGCTCATGGCTTGGCACGATTAACCTAGTATAAATGGCCATCTTACCAAAAGCAATCTACAGATTCAGTGCAGTCCCCATCAAATTACCAACACAGTTCTTTACAGAACTGGAAAGAAAAATTCTCAACTTCATATGGAATAACAAGAAACCCGGAATTGCTAAAACAATCCACTACCATAAAAGATCTTCTGGAGATATCTCCATCCCTGATCTTAAGTTGTACTATAGAGAAACAGTTTTAAAAACTGCATGGTACTGGCATAGAAACAGAATAGTGGATCAATGGAACCGAACAGAGGACCCAGAAATAAACCCACACACTTATGGACACCTGATCTTTGACAAAGACGCCAAAACCATACAATGGAAAAAAGATAGCATCTTCAACAAATGGTGCTGGTCCAACTGGATGTCTACATATAGAAAAATGAAAATAGATCCATACTTATCACCCTGCACAAAACTGAAGTCCAAGTGGGTCAAAGACCTCAACATAAAACCAGACACATTAAATTGGCTAGAAATAAAAGTGGGGAATACCCTAGAACTCATTGGTACAGGAAAAAAGCTTCCTGAACAGAACACCAACAGCACAGGCTCTAAGAGCAACAATCAATAAATGGGACCTCATGAAACTGAAAAGCTTCTGCAAAGCAAAGGACACTGTCATCAAAACAAAGCGACTGCCTACAGATTGGGAAAGAATCTTCACCAAGCCTTTATCTGATAGAGGACTCATAGCCAGTATATATAAAGAACTAATGAAGCTGAAAAGCAGCAAACCAAGTAATCCACTTAAAAAATGGGGAACAGAGCTAAACAGAGAATTCTCTGCAGAGGAATATCGAATGGCAGAGAAGCACTTAAAGAAATGCTCAACCTCATTAGCCATTAGGGAAATGCAAATAAAAACAACCCTGAGACTTCAACTTACACCCATGAGAATGGCCAAGATAAAAAACTCAAGTGACAACACATGCTAGAGAGGCTGTGGAGAAAGGGGAACCCTCCTCCACTGCTGGTGGGAATGTATACTTGTACAACCACTCTGGAAATCAATCTGGCACTTTCTCAGACAACTAGGAATAGCGCTTCCCCAAGATCCAGCCATACCACTCCTGGGCATATATCCAAAAGAGGCTCAAGTACACAAAAAGAACATTTGTTCAACCATGTTTGTAGCAGCTTTATTTGTAATAGCCAGAAGCTGAAAACAGCCCAGATGCCCCTCAACTGAAGAATGGATGCAGAAACTGTGGTACATCTATACAATGGAGCATTACTCAGCAATGAAAAATAAGGAAATCATGAAATTTGCAGGTAAATGGTGGGACCTGGAAAGGATCATCCTGAGTGAGTTGTCCCAGAAGCAAAAAGACACACGGCTGTCTAGCCTACCCTCAGCAGGAGGAGATATGCCTATTATTATTCCAACTTGATATGCTAAGTCTGTTTGATATCCATGGGAGACCACTCCTTTTCTGAGTTAAAAAGAAGGAGGAAGAAATGGAGAGGGTAGGTTAGAGGGAAGGACTGGGATGAAAGGAGGGAGAGGAAGCTGTAATCAGGATGTAAAGGAAATAACTAACTTAATATGAATTAATTAATTAAAACAAAATAAATAAAGTCTCTTCTGGTGTGACTTCATTTTGTTTCTTTACTTCAACAGTAGAATTTCCAAAATTTTCTTTCTAAGAAGTTTGTGGTTTTTTTCAGAAATTGGTGTATTAGAGTACAATAGAAGGGGAGTGAGATGAGACAAGATGAGGGTTATATAAAAGCTGTTATGATGGTGGTGGCTTTTTGAGTCTCCATAGAATGATGTAATAACTAATAAAAAAGACTAAGCAGTATTAAAAAGTTTTGGCATCAAATCAGATTAGTAGATTCCGTTTTATTTTATTGGTCATCAAAATTTTTGTTACTATTCTTCTGTCTATCCACCTCCTTTGCATCATCATGATTTCTGTATTCTTTACCTCTTTTAGAAAAGAAAACCTGAATATTAGAAATGACCTGAATAGATTCTGTTATTTTACTCTTCCTGAACATGAATATGCACTTAGTCTTGGAACTATTAAGTGATATGTTTTACAGAAGACTTTATTGTAAGATCCTGATTATATATTTTTCTTAAATTTTGGTAAAATTATTGTTTAAAAGAACACTTATAGCTCTCAAGTTGAATTATTAAGTAACTCAAAGCTTTAAACAGGAATAACAAAATAAGATATATTACTACCAAAATGAATATACAATATGCATAAATTAAGATTTAAAAATGTCTACATGAAAATATTTTTAAAAAAAGTTATCACAAATTCCAAAAAATTAGTCTTTCTTTCAACACATTTAAAGTATTATTTGTAAATATAAAATTAAATTTTAAAATATCTTCAAGTTATTATTCTCTGCAGGAATGAATTGAGTAGAATCATTCAGATTGACTTTTAACTCATAATACAAGACTAAACAAATGGTCTTCTTGGAAAGAAAATTCATATATACACATATATACGTAGGTAAACACACTGGAAAGTATCTTTGAAATCTTGATTAATCATTGATATCATTAATGTGGAGTATAATATAATCAGCTGCTTTGGTAATCCAATAAACCATGCCATTTTTCTGAGTAATTAAATCCCTCTGAAATTCATTGTTTATATTTAATTCTATGTTGTTCCTCAAAAAATATTACTTCATGAACTTATAAGAAATAAGCATTTCTCATACAAATTATGGTGCTTGCATACTGTATTTAATGTCCCTATTAAATCAAACTCATTCAAAAATATTTATAAATAACTGTGTGACAAGTTCTTGTGGTAGCTGTCATGATTCACAAAGAAAACCAAGTTTTAGAAGCTGCCAACAAGGACAACAGTATATGGAAAGGTCACACTACACTAAGAAGTGCATTAAATGTTTTAAAGCATGAAGGGAAACGGTGTTCAGAAACATTTTGAAAATACTATTTTATGATTTCTTTGAAAGTTAATAACAGGCTTTTGATGCTTGGTTGGTTTCACATACTTACTAAGTTTAGAATCTGAATTGCACAGGAATACTTGATTTTTACTCTGCCCTGCCTTAAGACTATACCATTTTCATGGCAGAATGCATTTGAAGATGAAAAACTTGCATGACAAATAAAAAGCAAAACTATTCTTAGACAGCTCTTTAATTATAAATCTTAAAGTTAGTAAAAAAAATAATTTACTTTAATTGAATTTCTTTCACATAATGACAAATTGTGAAAACACAACTTTTGTATTCTTTAATTAGGAGAAAACAATGGTAAAAAAAAACAGGTCACATGGTTAATTCTTTTAAATTGTACTTAATGGTACATGTTTGCATGCTGTCTTTTTCATAACCTTTAAGGTCGTGTTCATGCAGTGAGGATGGCACAGTGTTTGAATATGAAAATATACTTTTTTCTGTAATACTGCATACTTTAACAAGGTAATCCTGGATAGGTTTCAAGCCAGTTACTCTAATGGTATTATTCAGTTTCTCATATTATTGAGTCTTCAGAACAAAAGTGCTGCTATCAATAGGGTACGAATTTTCTCATTAACTCATTTTGATTTCCATTGAAACCTTTCCTTCACACTTACATGTACTCTCTAAAGTCTTTAAGCCTTTTAAATGCTGGCTGTGGAGACTAATGCCAGAAGCTATTTATTTGGGAAATGAATTATCCTAATATATTGCAGTCATTTCCACATTTCAAAAATGTAGGTGAAAATGACAAGGAGAATGAAGAATGACAAGGAGAAGGTCAAATGAGCACTGACAAAAATGAAGCCTGGTTTGAAGCAGATAGTTTTAAGTGCTCCAATGTGATAGAATTTCAGAACTTTGGAAACTAGTTATCTGGTGTGTAGTGGTTGTTAAAACATCATTGACTTACCTTGTTAAATTGGCTTAGGAATTTAAAACATCAGTCTTCAGAATTCAATCACTTACAGAGAATATGCATTTCTAATCAATTGATAGAATATATTCTTCCAGTTACTCAGTATATACTAGTATATTCAGAAATGTGTCGGACTAGTGGTTTTCAAACTTTACATTGTGTCAGTGCCCCCCTGGTGCTCTTATTATAACACTCTGGCAGAGTTTTCATTCCAGAACTTCTGATTCCTTATTTTGGAGTGAGATCTGACATTTGGTATTCTAACCAATCTTTAGTCTATTAGTCTGTTTAGACTGCCACAATAAAACATTACTGACTGAGTGATCTAAACTCCATAAATTTATTTATCACAAGTCTGGAGGCTAAGAAGTACAAAGTAGTTGAGGTTTCAACAAGTTTCATTCTGAGCCCTTTTCTCTTAGTGTACAGGAGGCTGCTATAGTCTCTCTAAATGTACTCGTGGTGACTTCCTTGCACAAGCAAAAGACAGGGGAATCTCTGATGTGTGGTACTTTATTGATAAGCATATCAGCCCTATTATATTAGGACCAGACCTTTATGAAGACTATACCATTATCTTTAACCACTTGAAAGTCTCTACCCTGAAATGCAATTGATTGGAGTTAAGAGCTTTAATGTATGTTTGTAGTGGAATGCCATGCAATGTAACTAAGTGTTGTTTCTTTCATTGTCCAGAAACCACACTGTGTCAAATAGTTAAGTACATCATCGTACTCATATATTAACACTTATGGGAAAGATACTGGCCTACATAGAGTTTGCTATTCTCAACGCACAGATATTGCTCATTAAAAAAAAAAAAAAAAAAAAAAAAAACACCTAGGGAGCAAAATATGACCATATAAAATAAATGAGCTTCCCCAAAAATTCATCCAGAGAACTTCTTCAGCTGATAAACACCTTCAGCTAAATGACTAGATACAAAATTAACTCAAAAAAATCAGAAGAACTCCTGTACACAAAAGCAAAAGCCTGAAAAAGAAATTAGGGAAACAACACCCTTGACAATAGCCAATGATAACATAAAGTACCTTGGGGTGACTCTAACCAAGCAAGTAAAAAACCTGTTCAAAAAAACCTTCAAGTCTCTGAAGAAAGAAATGAAGAAGATATCTGAAGATGGAAAGATCACCTGTGCTTATGGATCTATAGGATTAACAGTGAAAATGGACATCCTGCCAAAAACATTCTACAGATTTAATGCAAGTCCCATCAAACTAACAAAATAATTCTTTTTTAATATAAAAAATTAAAATTTAATAAAAATCACGTTAAAATATCTTCCTTTTTTGTAAGGAAGTGTAAAGGAGGAGCTACACTGGAACAGATATCACCATATGTATATACAGAAATTCCAAAAAGAAACACTATGAAAGATTATTGTAGACTAACAAAAATACAAACAAACAAACAGGCTTACACAACTGTGAAAGTCAGATTAACTATAAATTTCAAACAAGTATAGGAAGGTAGACTCCCACAAGAACAGTATTACAAGATAGAAGTAATACTATCCTTTTAACACTCATGGACTTTTTACCATAACTAACTTCTGTAAGAAAACCTTGCTTAACAAGATATAGCCATGTGCCCATCAGTTGGTTCTCTCTCCAGGAGGCCAGCCTCAGGCATCTTATTCCAGAGACTGCATTTAAGGACTACAAGATCACACGTACCACCCAACTGTACACAAGGCCTTTTAGGCAATCAAAATATGGCCTGAGGTATTTTCTTTCAATAGTTATAAATGAAACCTATATGTAATTTACAGATTAGAAAGCACAAAATTTATATTACAGATTGAATTATTAAAGGTCTAAAAGTAATTCATAAACACTTAACTGTTTTATGCAGTGTTTCATCTTTGGGTTTTCTCATGCCAGAGTAGGCTTTTATTTTTTATTTTTTTATTTTTTTTATTAGTTTATTAGTTACAGCTGATAAACTTTGTATCCTTGCTGTATCTTGCTTCTGCATTCCCTCCCAATCCCACCCTACCTCCCTCATCTCCTCCCTGCCCCTTTCCAAATCCACTAATAGGGGAGGACCTCTTTCCCTTTCATCTGATCCTGGTTTATCAGTTATCTTCAGGACTGGTGCAAAGTCCTACTGTGTGGCCTAGTAGGGGTAATTCCCCCTCGAGGGAAGGGGTCAAAAAGCCTGCCATTGATTTCATGTCAGAAATAGTCCCTGTTCACCTTACTAGGGTAACCCAATTGGATACTGGGCTAACATGGGCTACATCCGAGCAGAGGTTCTAGGTTAGATCCGTACATGGTCCTTGGTTGGAGAAACAGACTCATAAAAGACCCATGTGCCCAGATATATTTGGTCTTTGTGGAGCTCCTATCCTCTCCAGGTCATATTAACTTCCCCTTTTTCTTACGATTCCCTACACTCTGCAGAAGGTTTGGTTATGAGTCTTAGTATCTGCTTTGATGCACTGATAGGTAGAGTCTTTCAGAGGCCCTCTGTGGTAGGCTCCTGCCCTGTTGCTTGTTTTCTCCTACATCCAAAGTCCATCCCATTTGTCTTTCTGAATGAGGATTGATCATCTTACCCCAGGGCCTCTTTCTTGGTTATCTTCTTTAGGTGTATAAATTTCGGCAGGTTTATCCTATCTTATAGGTCTATATAAGTGAGTATATACCATATGTGTCTTTCTGCTTTTGGGGTACTTTACTCAGGATGATCTTTTCAAGGACCCACCATTTGGCTGCAAATTTCATTATTTCCTTGTTTTTAATTCTTGAGTAGTATTCCATTGTGTAAAAGTACCACAATTTCTATATCCATTCTTCAACTAAGGGACTTCTGGATTGTTTCCAGGTTCCACGTTCCAAACAATCATTAGGTCATACTACAAAAGACGATATACCATGAAATTTGAAAATCTAAATGAAATGGACAATTCTTGATAGATTCCATCTAACAAAATTAAGTCAAGATCGGGTAGAAGGATTGAATAGTCCTATATCCCCCAAGGAAATTGAAGCAGTCATCAATAGTCTCGCCTCCAAAAAAAAGCCCTGAGCCAGAGGGTTTCAGTGCAGAATTCTACCAGACCTTCAAAGAAGTGCTAATACCAATTCTCCTCAAACTATTCCAGAAAATAGAAACAAAAGAACATTACCAAACTCATTCTATGAAGCTACAGTCACCTTGATACCTAAACCACACAAAGACCCAACAAAAAAAGAGAACTTCAGACCTATCTCTCTTATGAACATTGATGCGAAAATACTCAGTAAATTATTGGCAAACTGAATCCAAGAACACATCAAAGATATCATCCAGAATGATCAAGTAAGCTTCATCCCAGGCACACAAGGGTGGTTCAGTATAAAAATTCGTCAGTGTAATACACCATATAAAAAAACTGAAGGAAGCTCTAGTTGATCATTTCCTTAGATGCTGAAAAAGCATTTGAGAAAATTAAACAACCATTCATGTTTAAAGTCTTGGAGAGATCAGGGATACAAGGCACATACCTAAAAATAGTAAAGGCAGTATACAGCAAGCCTATAACCAACATCAAACTCAATGGAGAGAAACTAAAAACAATCCCACTGAAATCAGGGAGAAGGCAAGGATGCCCACTCTGTCCATATCTCTTCAATTTAGTACTTGAAGTCCTAGCTAGAGCAATAAGACAACTAAAGGAGATCAAGGGGATATAAATTGGAACAGAAGAGGTCAAAGTTTCACTGTTCACAGATGATATGATAGTATATATGAGCGACCCCCAAATTTCAACCAGAGAATTCCTTCAGCTGATAAACACCATTAGCAAAGTGGCTGGATACAGAATTAACTCAAAAAAATCAGAAGCCCTCTAATATAGCAAAGACAAATGTGCTAAGAAAGAAATTAGGGAAACAAACACTTCATAATAGCCACTAATAAAAAATTACCTTGGTGTGACTCTAACCAAGCAAGTAAAAGACTTGTTTGAGAAAAACTACAAGTCTCTTAAGACAGAAATTGAAGAAGATATGAGAAGATGGAAAGATCTCCTGTGCTCATGGATCAGTAGGATTAACATACTGAAAATGGCTGTTCTGCCAAAACAATCTACAGATGCAATGCAATTCCCATCAAAATACCAACACAATTCTTTACAGACCTTGAGAGAAAAATTATCAACTTCATATGGATAAACAAAAAACCCAGAATTTCCAAAATGATCCTGTACAACAACAGATCAGCTGGAGGCATCTCCACACCCTGATCTCAAGCTGTACTACAGAGCAATAGTAATAAAAACTGCATGTTATTGGCATAGAAACAGAATAGTAGATCAATGGAACCGAATAGTAGAGCCATAAATAAACTGACACACTTATGGATACTTGATTTTTGACAAAAAGCCAAAATCAGTCAATGGAAATAAGACAGCATCTTCAGCAAATGGTGCTGGTCCAACTGGATGTCTACATGCAGAAAAAATGAAAATAGATCCATATTTATCACCCTGCACAAAACTAAAGTCCAAGTGGATCAAAGTCCTCAACATAAAACCAGACACACTAAATTGGCTAGAAGAAATAGTGGGGAAGAGCCTAGAACTCATTGGCACAGGTGACAGTTTCTTGAACATGAACAGCACAGGCTCTAAGATCAACAATCAATAAGTGAGATCTCATGAAACTGAAAAGCTTCTGTAAAGCAAAAGACACAGTTGCCAGAAAAAAATGACAGCCTACAGACTGGGAAAGGATCTTCACCAACCTTATATCTGACAGAGGGCTGATTTCCATGGCTGGGATACAGTTAATAAAATGTAACTGATAAAAAATAAATAAAAAAAATAAAAAAATAAAAAAAAGAAGTTAAACAGAAACAAATCAAGCAATTCGATTAAAAAATGAGGTACAGAGCTAAACAGAGAATTCTCTGTAGAGGAATACAGAATGGCAAAGAAACACTTAAAGAAATGTTCAACGTCCTTAGCCATCAGTGAGATGCAAATCAAAGCGACCCGGAGATTTCACCTGACACCCATCAGAATGGCTAAGATCAAAAACTCAAGTGACAATGCATGCTGGAGAGGTTGTAGAGAAAGGGGAACCCCTCTCCACTGCTCGAGGGAATGCAAACTTGTACAACCACTTTGGAAATCAATCTGGCGCTCTCTCAGACAATTAGGAATAGTGCTTCCCCAAGACCCAGCTATACTACTCGTAGGCATATATCCAAAATATGCTCAAGTACACAACAAGGACATTTGTTTAACCATGTTTGAAACTTTGTTATTTGTAATAGCCCAAAAAATTCTTTATAGACCATGAAACTTAATATGGAAAAACTTCATATGGAAAAACAAAAAACCCAGAATTTCCAAAATGATACTCTACAACCACAGATTGTCTGGAGGTATTGAAGAGTTTAAATTAGCCAAAATATAACTCCATTTTGAAATAAAGATTTTGACTGGGAACTGAATTCAGGTACCAGGAAATATCACAGAGTGTACACATGGCAGAAAACAAAGTTAACTCTCCTAGCAACAGCCTCCAGGAAATATAACAGAATAAATGCTTCATAGAAAATAGAGACAAAATCCCTGGCAATAATCAATGGGAATCGGTTGAGAATTGGGTGGGAAAATTCTCCCCAACGTTTCAGATATGGTTTAGAAAAATAGCCATTGTGTTTATATGCCTTAGCCATTGTGATTGTGTGCCTCAGAAAAGGTCATCCTGCCCTGCTAAACTTCATCCAATTCTGTAATGCCAAGGCTTGTGCCCCCCTGCTTGCTGCCATGGAAACCCCCTGCTCACAGACTTTCCCTTTAAAAATTCTGTTCACTGAGAACTCGAGGTCCCACTTCTCTACTGCTGTATCAGTGAGACTTGGGTCCCAAGTTCGATCGCTCTCATAATAAAGCTCTCTAGCAATTGCATCGAGTCGTCTCCTGGTGGTCTCTGAGGGTCCTGTGAACCTGGCATAACAGTATCTCCATCCCTTATCTCAAGCTGTACTACAGAACATTAGTAATAATAATCTCATGGTACTGGCGTGGAATCAGAATGGTGGATCAATGGAATCAAATTAAAGACCCAGAAATAAACCCACACACCTATGGATACTTGATTTTTGACAGAGAAGCCAAAACCATTCAACGGAAAAAGACAACATTGTCAACAAGTGGTGCTGGTTGAACTGGATTTCTATATGCAGAAAATGCAAATAGACCCATATTTATCACCTTGCACAAAACTCCAGTCCAAGTGGATCAAAAACCTCAACATAAAATCAGACACACTAAATTGGTTAGAAGAAAAAGTGGGAAAGAGCCTAGAACTCATTGACACAGGAGACAACTTCCTGAACAGAACACGAATAGCACATGCTCTAAGAGCAACAATCAATTAATGGGATCTCATGAAACTGAAAAGCTTCTGTAAAGCAAAGGACACTGTCCTCAGAACAAAACAACAGCCTACAGACTGGGAAAGGATATTCAGCAACCCTTTAACTGAAAGAGGGCTAATACCCAGAATATATAAAGAACTAAAGAAGTTAAAAAGCAACAAAGCAAGTAATCCAATTTTAAAAATGGGGTAGAGTGCTAAACAGAGAATTTTCTGTAGAATAATATTGAATAACAGAGAAACACTTAAAGAAATGCTCAAAGTCCGTAGTCACAAGTGAGATGCAAATCAAAACAACCCTGAGATTTCACCTTACACCCATTAGAATGGCTAAGATCAAAAACTCAAGTGATAACACATGCTGGAGAGGTTGTGGAGAAAGGGGAACCCTCCTCCATTACTGGTGGGAATGTCAACTTGAACAAACACTCTGGAAATCAGTCTGGCACCTTCTCAGACATTTAGGAATAGTGCTTCCTCAAGATCCAGCTATCCCACTCGTAGGCATATATCCAAAAGATGCTCAAGTACACAAGAAGGATATTCCTTCAAGCATGTTCCTAGGAGCTTTATTTGTAATAGCCAGAACCTGGAAACAATCCATATGTACCTCAACAGAAGAACAGATTCAGAAATTGTGGTACAGTTACACTATGGAATACTACTCAGCAATTAAAAACAAGGAAATCATGAAATTTGCAGGCAAATGGTGGAACCTGGAAATAATCATCCTGAGTGAGTTATCCCAGAAGCAGAAAGACATATACAGTATATATACTCATTGTAAGTTGATATTAGACATGTAATATAGGATAAACCTACACAAATCTGTACACCTAAGGAAACAAAGCAAGAAGGACTGGGTAAGACAGATGAACAATCCTCACTCAGAAAGATAAGCAGGATGGACATTGGAAGGAGAAAATAGGGAACAGGACAGGAGCCTACCACAGAGAGCCTCTGAAAGACTCTATCCAGGTGTGAATCAAAGTAGAAACTGAGACTTATAACCAAACTTTGGGCAGAGTGCAGGGAATCTTTTGAAAGAACGGGGAAATAGGAAGACCTGGAAAGTACAGGAGCTCCACAAGGAGAGCAACAATACCAAAAAATCTGGGCACAGGGATCTTTCCTGAGACAAGGTCCATTCATGGATATTACTTGGAATCCTTGTTCAGATGTAGCCCATGGAAGCTCACTGTACAAGTGAGTTCCCTAGTAATGAGACCAGGGATTGTCTCTGAGATGAACTCAGTGGTGGCTCATTTACCATCTCCCAGAGTTTGGAGCAGCCTTGTCTTACCAAAGAGGAGGACAATGCTGCCAGTCCTGAGGAGACCTGATAAGCTGGGGTCAGGTTGAAGGGGAGGAGGAACTCCCTTATCAGTGGACTTGGAGTATGGCTTGGGAGGAGATCAGGGAGGGAGTGTAGGATTGGGAGGGAATGAGGGAGGGAGCTACAACTGGGATACAAAGTGAATAAACCATAATTAATATAAAAATAAATTTAAAAATAAATAAATATTTAATATACTTAATAATAAATCATACATTTTGTTTACAAATAACATGTAATTTTACATATTTTAATATAAATGTTTATGTAATATAAAATATAAATATATAATATATAAGCATTTAAATAAATAATTAAATTATGTATATAAAGAATGCATCACAAAGCATATATCTGTACACCTATGGATACTTATAATCTGTCACATTTTGAAAGCAAATATAACAGATATGGATGTAGGTTATTGCCAAAGCAATAACATTGAATTTACTACAAGTAATATCTTTGTGGAAAAAAAATGGAAGAGATTGCTTTGCATGAAGAAAAACCTCTCTCAAAAGTGGTAGAAGGTAATATTGGTAATTTGAACCAGACTATGAAGAGTAAGAATTACAGGCCCTATAATTTCCTAGTAAAAAGAATACATAATGGAAACAGAATAGTGTACACTGAAGAAAAATGAGATCTCTATAGATAGTGTAGTATATTTCCTCTTTTTCTTTGCTGTCATTTGGGATTTGTAAACGTGTAAAATATTAATGACTACTGACATAAATTATTTCTTTGAATCCAAATTTATGATCTACAAATCTTGGCTTGTAAACAAAGATTCTACATTCACCTACCATATTATACATTACATAGTGCCAAGTAAGAAACCTCAAACTAATTACAAATACAATTTTTTTTGTCATTCCAAAATATATGCTCTCCATCAATTCAACATTATAAAGAAATTAAATGCCTATAATTTGGAAGAAGCTTTGGAAATGTGCACAACATAAGTTGGATAATATAATTTGCCATTAAGTATTTCTAGTAGATACTAATATACTCTTATGATACATTATTTTCTACTTATTATCAATTTTGGTGTATTATCTCTGTATTAGTACTTTATTAAATGGATGGATGACTTCTATATTTATTATATTATTTATGACTTTTTAGTTATGCTATATGTTTGAAATCAATGCTTCTTGAGGTAAGAAAAAAATCAAAATCATTTGATTGTATCAGTAACTTAATTTTATAATCTTGGTTATTTTAGATTAGCTAAAATTAGAACTATCTTAGTTAATATATTTATGATTACAAAACCATCTATCCTGAAACATACCTCAGAACTCTCATTAAGGGAATAAGGGAGAATCTCAATTTTTAAATAAGTCATATTTACATCCTCCATTCATTCCTCCCTAGTTCACCTAAATTTTTGAATAAGTCATATTCACATCCCTCCATTTATTCCTCCCTAGCTCACCTCCACAACCCTATCCATTTAGTCTTGTGTTCTCTCTCTCTTAAACTCACCAAGCACACAATTGTGTTGCCCAAATATTCTTAAGAGTGGAGCCTGTCATGGAGCATGGTCAACCTAACAATGATCACACTTATAAACATACTAAAATCTGTAAACATAAAGAAGCTAAACAAGAAGGAGGTTCCAGGGTAAGATGATCAGTCTTCACTTAGAAAGACAAATAGGATTGACATTGGAAGTAGGAGAAAACAAGAAACAGGACAGGAGCATACCATAGAGGGCTTCTGAAAGAGTCTACCTAGCAGTGTATCAAAGCAGATGCTGAAACTCTTAACCAAACCTTGGGCAGAGTGCAAGGAATCATATGAAAGAAGGGGGAGTTAGTAAGACCTGGAGAGGACAGGCTCTCCAGAAGGAACAAATATATCTGGACACAGGGTTTTTTTTTTTTTTTTTTTTTCTGAAACTGATTCTACAAGCAAGGGCCGTGTATAGATGTAACCTAGAACCCCTGCTCAGATGTACCCCATGGCAGCTCAGTGTCGAAATGGCACCCTAGTAAGGGGAACAGGGACTGTCTCTGACATGAAATCAGTGGTTGGTTCTTTAACTCCCCCCTCCCCCGAGGGAAGAGCAGCCTTGCTAGGCCACAGAGGAGGACATTGCATCCAGTCCTGTTGTCCTGTTGAAACCTGATAAACTAGGGTCAGATGGAAGGGGAGGAGGACCTCTCTATCAGTGTACTCAGAGAGGGGAAATGAGGAGATGAAGAGGGAGGATGGGATTGTGAGGGAATGAGGGAGGGGATTACAGCTTGGATACAAAGTAAATAAACTGTAATTAATATAAAAAATAAAAATTTAATTAAAAAAAGAAAATTGGCTCTCCCTTTCCCAGTATCTATCAAATTCTACTAGCTCATTAACATGGGATGGAAATTTGTGCCTGCTTTCTCCCCTCTTGGAAGTTTTGTCTGCCTAGAGCTTAAACATCCTGTCACAATTACTGTGAGTGCATATGTACAACTTCCCTGTTGTGTCTAAAAAACATTGTGTTCTTTTAGCCATGCATGACTTCTTGCTCTTAAAGTCTTTCTGTCCCATCTTACATGAAAAATCCTGAGTCTTGGGGGAAGAGTTTGATAAAAATCATTACATGTAGGGCTGAATACTCTACAGTCTCTTATTCAATGCAAGTTAAACAAATGTGGTTCTCTCTGTTAATTGCAATCAACTGCAAAAAGCTTCTCTGATAAGAGCTGAGCTTTACACTAATCTATGGAAATAACTCATTATAAGTCTTTCCAAAAATATCTTCATTCAGCAGAAAAGTAGTAGTAGATTCTTCCCTAGGGTCTATGACCTATGTAGCCACTGGTTCTTGGCCCTGATAATGGTACCAGATATGTGTTCCTTCTTGTGAAACAGGCCTTATATCCAATCAGAATCATTCACTTCTATGATATTCCTATCCTTATCACAACAGCAAGCATATCTTGCCAGGTTAGTTGTTGTAGCATTCATGATTCACAACTGGGTGAAGATGGGTGATAACTTTTCTTCTTCTGAAGTATATCTAGTACTTTCCCCCACAATGTATTGCTAGTCAATAGGGATGAATCTCTAGGTTAGTACTGACTTTGTTTCTCCATGTTCTGTGATTCAGATATGTGTTTGTCTCACAACTGATTTATAATATTGAATTCTAGATGGGAAATAACTGCATTGGCCACAGCCTGTATGTAATCTTTAGGAGTTCTATGGGAACTCAGAAGCTCGAAAGTCCAAAATAGGTAAACTATTCCTGGCACTAGGTTTTTAATTTGTTAGATATGTGTATACTTTAGGAAGTTTTACCTTAGCAAGTTTCCATATAACTTATTTAAAAACATTTAGTATTATATATCCCATTCCATATTCCCTGGATGACAGAATAGAAGGAACTGCATTTTAAATTTCTGTGTTGAGGAAAAAATAACTGAAATAAATTTACAATGCACAAAGAATATTTGTATGTTTTTGAATTCATCTTATGCTGTATTTTTAAGAACAATTATCTCATAAAAGTAGAAATTTCTTGCTGCTATAAAAGCAATGCTTGTAAAGGAAATCATAATGATTTGAAAATGTGTAATTGTCACTTCTGTGTCAGGATAGAAGTGAAGAGCTTGTTGCCAGTAGAAAACAGAAATTTATATTTGTCACAAGTTTTGACATAGCTTTTCAATGCAAAGACATATTTATTTGAACATGCATCAGTTGTGTGCATTTAATGATATAGTACTACATGAAAAAACATATTATGAAGTCCTCATTCTTCCTCTATCTTATCCTTCATTCTTTTCTTCCTTCTTTTCTTTTGCTATGCAACTCTTTGATATCATTTGAAATATTTGTTTCTTAAAATAGAAAACAAACAAACGACAAAACGATTCCTTGTTTTTTTTTCTGTCTTTCTGTGATGTAATTCTTTATTATATATTTAAATTCTTTCTAAAGTTACTGTATTTTTTATAAGTAAGAACAATTTTAATATTTTGTACTTGGCTGCATAAGGTTACAAGTTCATACATATATTTGAGCATATTTTTCCCACAAATGCTACCATTTCCTCTCATTCCACTCTTTCCCGATTTGTTTCATTTCTTCCCTAGACAGTGTTACTTTTATTTTCATATCCTCTTTATATGTGTAATTTTTACATCTATTTGAAACATAAAAGCCATCCATTTTCCTGAAAATGATATAAACTCTTCTTTCTAAATGAAAAAAGGAAACAAACCACATTTTCTTTATCTATTTTTTTTTTTTGTTGTTGTTGTTAATGAATGTTATCCTGGTTTCAGTTTTGTTGCTGTGATAAACTACCCTGATACAAGACTATTTAGGGAATGAAGGGTTTAATTCACAATTCCACATTATAGTCCATTATTCTGGGGAAGTCAAGATAGGAACTTAAAGCAGCTAGTCATACCCACAGTAAATAGCAGAAAGAGAATGAATGCATACATTCTTGTGTGTAACTAATTACTATCTATATATACTTATACAGCCCAGGAGGCAAAACCATAGAATGCTTCCACAATAAGTGTCTCCTCCCATTTCAATTAATTCAATCAAGATAATCTCCCACAGATATACCTACAAGCTAACTTAATCTAGAAGATCCCCTCATTAAAAGTATTAATTCTAAATTACATCAAGATGACAGCTAAAAATAAACATCATAGACACTTAGGTTGATTACAATGGTTTCCTATTGTGAGTGGTGTTGTAACAAATACTAACATGCAAAGCTCTTTGTGGTAAACAAGCTTAGAGTCTTTGTGGTTGTAGTAGTTACTTTAAAATTGCTGTGATAAAATACCATGACCAAGGAAACTTAGAAAAGGAAACATTTATTCAGGCTTACAGCTCCTAAGGCTTAGTGTACCTGATAGTGGACTGAAGGCATGGTGGCAGGAACAGTTGAGATTTGACTTCTAGAATTGAAGGCAGGAGGCAGAGAGCACATTGGGAATGTCCTGAGTCTTTTGAAACCACAAAGCCTGCTCTCAGTGGCAAACCTCCTCCAACAATTCCACACTCTCCTAATGCATCCCAACAGTTCCACCAGCTGAGTACAGTGTATTCAAATGCCTGAGACTTAAAAGGGTATATTTTATTCAAAGTACCATAATGGTTAATAACCAAAAGTGATGCATAAGGAACCTCCATACTGATATGTTACTTTTCTAACATAAATGTGTGTGTGTGTATGTGCTCGCACACACACACATTGACCATTTGTATTTTTGTGTTTTATCTTTTGGGAAATATCTTCTCATTTCATTATCCCATTTTTTGATTTAGGTTACTTTATTCCTCAATATTTGCTCTTTTTCTGAGTTCTTTGTTTTTATCTAGATTTTAATTATCTGTCAGACATATAGGTAGGAAGAATTTTCCCCTATTCTGTAAACCGTCTCTTCATTTGCCTTTTGTTTTGTTTTGCTGTAAAGAAGTGTTTTTGTTTTTAGTTTATTCCAAGAGAAGAATTTGTCAATTGCTGGTACCATGTCCCAAGAAAATGAAGTCCCATTTAGAAACTGTTTGGTCACACTGATACCCTGAATTGTCTTCCTTACTTTTTTATTTTATCAGTTTTACTGATTGAGGCCAAATATTAAGTCTTTAATCCATTTATTATTGATTTTTAAACAAAGCAAGACATAAGACTCTAGTTCCATCCTTTAACTGGAAATCCAGTTTTGCCTAAGCCATTTGTTGAGTACATTATCTTCTTTCCAATACATATTTTTGGTGTCTTTGTCAAAACTTATATTGTTAGGATTACACTGATTTGTATCTTCTTTGTTCTTTCTTCTGTTCCATTAATCTGTATATTTGTTTTGTACCAGTACCATTTCCTTTTGTTTTTTTAAAAACAAAAGTTGACTCTGTAGTACAACTTGAAATTTATGATGGTGATATGTCACTGTTTCATACTTATTTTCATCATTTGACTTTCCTTATTACAATTAAACAAAGTATTATTTAAATGGTTAGCATCTGTGTTATCGGTTCTGTATATATTGATTTTGGGTGGTATAATTATTTTCAAATTCTGAATTGCACTCTTAAATATCAATGTAGTTTTTGGTTTCATTTTTGTATATCTGAATCTTTTGTTCGCTAGAAGTTAAAATGTAATAGCAGAAAGTAAAGATTCGTTTTTCCTTACAATTACCCTGCTAAATCCCACTGGATTTTCAGTTTTATAATTTTCCAGCACCACATTTAATACTTTTGTTCTGTTTTATTTCCAGAATAAAGATGCAGTGTAGGTGTATTTTGGTACCATGTGTCTGTCATTGGTTTCCTCTAACTATATGTGACAAATACTTAAGTGTGTTTCTTTATGAAGTGAAAATATTTTGTACTATGACACAAAGAAAAACACCAAACAAAATATTCTCTTGAAGTTTGTGAATACTTCTTCATACCTGACAGTTTAATATCTTTTTCATTCTCATACACAATGTTTCTGCTGAAGTTATCTTTGCTTTCTCAGAAGATTCATTAGAGAAAGTTCAAAAGTCTCTCACTCTTGTATTGCCTATCACTGTTCCCTGTTAAAGCACACTAGGGCAAAACAAGACATCAAAAAACAAACAAACAAACCCAAAACCAAAAAAAAAACAAAAACAGAAAACAAAAACAAAACCCAAAAAACAAAACAAAACAAAAAATAATCTTCAGGTTAATATTTAAATTTTTGCTTTACTTATTACATGGGAGTAAGATACTGTAAGGAAATTAAATTATTTTTAGTCTCTTTGTTATGAGCTTTCTGTGGTCATTTTGCAACTTTGGTTTGCCATTCACATTAACATCCTGTTGTATGAGTTATTCATTCTGTTCATAATTTCCTTTTTTTCTGTATTGCTCGATCTTTTAAAACATTAAGTTTTAAAGTACTCTTCCAAGATTGTGGTTTTATTAACTTTATCTTCTTTTTTGTTTTTTGTTGCTGCTAAAACAATAACTGTAAATATTTATTATCTTAATTAAGAGCTCAGAATTGTCTCTATTATTTTTTCTTGTTCATAGAAACTATCTTCCATTTGACATTTGTTTTTCTTTATGCTTTTTAAATTATCTTCTCTTTTTGATTTCTTTTGGCTTGCTTTACCTTTGCTGCATCTCTCTTGGGAGTACTCTCTTATTTGACTGCATGCAAGTTTCAATGTGAGTTCCCTGCATCTCAGGTGTCCACTTCCCAATCCCTATTCAGCCACTACTTGTAGTGACCCATGCAACTTGGGTCCCGGAACATTAGGAGCTATGAGGGAATGAAGAAAAGAAAAACATACATGTACAGTAAAGCTGGGATCAGGTGGGATTCTCTAACATTTCCACCACAATCCCAAACCCCATCATGCTTATTAGGTACAGCACTGGGAGAAGAATTTCTAGAAGGTCTCCGTGGGTGTTCAGTCTGGAGCTATAAACATCAATGAGGAGGAAGCCAGAGTTGCCAGGCTTTGTACACACTGATCATTTCACTCATACATAGACACCCAAAGAAGGCTTTGTTATCCGTCTTGAGCCTAGCTCATATAGGTAACACCATTGCTAGTTCCCATGGATCATTAGCCTTGGTGTCCCTGGTATGGCTTTGTCCATGTGAAAAAATACATTCATTCAAGAGTTCACTCATTCAGGGCTTCCTCTGCTCCTTAACTAAATGCCATCACTTTAATATTTCATATTTAGATGATCCTTTACATATAATTTTAGTAAACAAAAACTTAATATAATCTTATTAGCAAACTAGCTTGACATATTCTTTAAAATTATGTCATGTCTTCTCATGTCAATAAATATTTATCTGGTCTAATATTTTAATAGCTTAAAGAAAAACTACACGATCAGCTTGAAATTCCAGTATAATAGTTTTGTTTTGTTTTTTTTAATCCCAACAAGCTGTGAAGTACTTGGATGGTTATAAACATTTTATCACTTTTCTAAAACAGTGCCAATGATTAAAAAACAAGAGCCAGGCTAATTATTTCTTTTTATGACAAATATCATTCCCTTCCTAAGCAACTGTATCCATGATGAAAACTGGAGGAGAGAATAAAAACTAAGCAAGTTATGTTGAGTCTTACTTTTAAAAAAAATTAGGTAAGGAAACTTTATGTCATCCTTCTCCACAGAAGCAAATGTTTATTAATCTACCTATCATGGTAGTACCACTAAGGTCAATGAAATAAATCTAGATGAGCAGATTGGAAGAAGTCATTTACTAAGAGCACAAGATATCAGCTTAAACTTTCCACTACAACTTAACAAGAAAAGTCCTAGAAAATAATCTCCTGATTTTTGCTTTAAATTTTAAATTATTATAGTACTGTATATATTTTCATGAATGAAATGTTCAGCAACATGAAAGAGAGAGATTTCAGACTAGGTAAACAGGAAGACTTAAGAAAGTGATCTGTATGGAGATAGAGTCTTTTTATGGGGAGTTGAAATTGAACTCACTTGATACAGTACAGGTAAAAAAAAAAACTTAAATAAATTTTATGTAGATTTTACATAAATGTGTACATGTGGATACATATGCATATGTGCACATATTGTGATACATACATACTTAATCAATTATTCTGAAACACTTCCTCCAACTGTAGACCATGCAATAAAATATATGAGCATGGAAGATTGGATTATAATGTTCTCCATAGCCCATAGGGAGTGTCACTATTAGGAAATATGGCCTTGTTGGAGGAAGTGTGTCAGTAGGGGTTGGGTTTTGAGGTTTCAGAAGCTCAAGCCAGGGGTACTAGCTCGCTGTCTCTTCCTGTTGCCTTTGGATCAAGATTTAGAACTCTCAGCTGCTTCTCCAGCACCATGTCTGCCTACATGAGGCCATTCTTCCTGCCATAATGATAATGGAGTACACCTCTGAACTGTAAGCGAGGCCCAGTTAAATCTTTTCTTCTGTAAATGTTGCCATAATCATGGTGCCTTGTCACAGCAATAGAAACTCTAAGAAATCAATGAAATATTTTTGTAAATATTAAGTTATGTTTGTTCTCTAGTACAATTAAACTCAAATGTTTCATAGCTGTTTTCATTGCTTGCTTGCTTGATTGAATGATTTTGGTTTCTATTATTTGTCTATTGATGAACATGAGCAGGGTTGTAAGTAACAAGATTTTACTGTATTTGCTTTTCTATTTTTTTTTTATATAATAGTTTTGTTGTGGATGATTAGTTGCTCTAACATGGCTACATATACATTCCAAACTGTTTATTCTCATTAAATTAATCTCTTTGTAATTTTAATGACAACATTCAACTTTGTGTTGTTGTTTTGATTTTTATTTTTGAGACAGTATTTCCCTGTGTAGCCTTGGATGTCCTAGAAATTGCTCTGTAGAAAAGGCTGCCCTCAAACACAGAGATTTTCCCACCTCTGACTCCCAAAAGCTGGGATTAAAGGTATGGCAGCACCACCCAACCCAGACAATGTTCAATTTTTTTTATATTTTAAAATATATATTTTTGAGGCTTAGGTTTAAAAAAACAAAACTATGATCCACATTTTTTCCATTTTCTTTTTCTAATTTTTATTTTTATATTAATAACAGTATATTCACTTTGCATCCCATCAGTAGCCCCTTTCCTCATTCCCTCCCAATCCCACCATCCCTACCTCATCTCCTCCCTGCCCCTATCTAAGTCCACAGATAGGGGAGGTCTTCCTCCCTTTCCTTCTGAGCCTAGCTTATCAGGTATCTTCAGGACTGGCTGCAAGATCCTCCTCTGTGGCCTATCAAGGCTGCTCCTCCCTTGGGGTAGGGGGAGATCAAAGAGCCACCCACGGAGTTCCTGTCAGAGACATTCCATGTTCGCCTTACTAGAGTGCCACTTGGATACTGAGATACTATAGGCTACATCTGAGCAGGGATTCTAGGTTATATCCATGCATGTTCCTTGATTGCTGTGTCAGTCTCAGAAAAGACTTCTTTGCCTAGAATTTTGTGTTTCTGTTGCTCTGCTTATGGAGTTCCTGTTCTCTCAAGGTCTTAATAAGTCCCCCTTCTTTCATATGTTTCCCTGAACTCTGCCCAAGTTTTGGTTATGAGTCTCAGCATCTGCTTTGATACACTGCTAGGTAGAATCTTTCAAAGGCCCTTTATGGAAGGCTCCTTTCCTGCTTCTTGTTTTCTCCTACTTCCAGTGCCATTCCATTTCTCTTTCTAAGTGAGGGTTGATTATCTTACCTGGGACCTCAGTCTTGTTTAGCTTCTTTAGGTTTACAGATTTTAGTATGTTTATCCTATATTACAGGTCTAGCATCAACTTATAAGTGAGTAAATAGTGTGTGTGTCTTTCTGCTTCAGGGATAACTCACTCAGAATGATATTTTCTAGATCCCACCATTTGTCTCAAATTTCATGATTTCCTTGGTTTTAATTGCTGAGTAGTATTTCATTGTGTAAATGTACCACAATTTATGTATCCATTCCTCTGTTCAGGGACATCTGGGTTGTTTCCAGGTTTTAGCTATTACAAATAAAGCTGCTATGAACATGGTTGAGCAAATGCCCTTGCTGTGTACTTGAGCTTCTTTTGAATATATGCCTAGGAGTGGTATAGATGGATCTTGAGGAAGTACTATTCCTAATTGTCTGAAGAAGTGCCAGATTGATTTTCAAAGTGTTTGTACAAGTTCACATTCCCACCAGCAATAGACTAGGGTTCCTCTTTCTCCACAACCTCTCCAGCATGTATTATCACTTGAGTTTTTTATTTTAGCCATTTTAATGGGTGTAAGTTGAAATCTCAGAGTCGTTTTGCTTTGCATCTCTCTGATGTCTAAGGATGTTGAGCATCTCTTTAAGTGTTTCTTTACCATTCTGTATTCCTCTACGGAGAATTCTCTGTTTAGCTCCATACTCCATTTTTTAATTGGATTGCTTGATTTGTTGCTTTTTAACTTCTTTAGTTCTTTATATATTCTGGAAATCAGCACTCTGTCAGATATAGGGTTGGTGAAGATCCTTCTCCCAGTCTGTAGGCTGTCGTTTTGTTCTGAGAACAATGCATTTTTCTTTACAGAAGCATTTCAGTTTGATGAGGTCCCATTAATTTATTGTTGCTCTTAGAGTCTGTGCTGTTGGTGTTCTGTTCAGGAAGTTGTCTCCTGTGCCAATGAGTTCTAGGCTCTTTCCCACTTTTTCTTCTAAGGGATTTAGTGCATCTGGTTTTATATGTTGAGGTATTTGTTCTTCTTCGACTTTAGTTTTGTTCAGGGTGATAAATATGGATCTATTTTTATTTTCTGCATGTAGACATCCAGTTGAACCAGTAACATTTGCTGAAGATGCTGTCTTTTTTCCATTGAATGATTTTGACTTCTTTGTCAAAATCAAGTATCCACAGGTGTGTGGGTTTATTTCTGGGCCTTCTATTCTGTTCCATTGATCCACTAGTCAGTTTCTATGCCAATACCAAGTCAATTTTATTACTATTGCTCTGTAGTACAGCTTGAGATCAGGGATGGAGATGCCTCCAGATGATCTGTTGTCTTACAGGATAGTTTTAGAAATTTTCTGTTTGTTTTGTTTTGGTTTGGTTTGGTTTTGGTTTTTGTTTTTGATTTTGTTTTTTTGGTGTTTTTTTTTTTTCCATATGAAGATGAGAATTTTTCTTTCAGGTCTGTAAAGAATTGTGTTGGCATTTTGATGAGAAGTGCATTGACTCTGTAGACTGCTTTTGGTAGAATGGCCATTTTCACTATATTAATCCTACTGATCCTTGAGCACGGGAGATCTTTCCATCTTATTATATATTCTTCAATTTTTTTCTTCAGAGACTTGAAGTTTTTTGTTTTTTTTGTAAACAGGTCTTTAAATGTTTGATTAGAATCATGCCAAGGTACTTTATGGTAATAGTGGCTATTGTGAAAGGTGTTGTTTCCCTGATTCCTTTCTCGGCCCTTTTGTCTTAGGTATACAGGAGGTCTTATGATTTTTTGAGTTAAATTTGTATCCTGCCACTTTGCTGAAGGTATTTATCAGCTGAAGAAGTTCTCTGGTTGAATTTTTGGGCAACCTCACTTATACTATCGTATCATCAGGTAATATTGATACTTAGACTTCCTCCTTTCTGATTTATACCCCCTTGATCTTATCTTATCACTCTACCTAGGACTTCAAGTACTATGTTGAAGAGATATGTGGAGAGTAGGCAGCCTTGCCTTGTCCCTTTCATTGGGATTGATTTGAGTTTCTCTCCATTAAGTTTGATGTTGGCTATAGGCTTGCTGTATATTGCCTTTACTATGTTTAGGTATGTGCCTTGTATCCCTGGTCTCCCAAAGACGTTAAAAATGAACGGGTGTTGGATTTTTTCAAATGCTCTTTTGGCATCTAAGGAGATAATCACGTGGTTTTTCTCCTTCAGTTTGTTTATATGATGGATTACATTGATGTATATCCATATAGTGAGCCACTTTTGCATGCCTGGAATGAAGCCTACTTGGTCATGATGGATGATATCTTTTATGCCTTCTTGGAATTGGTTTGCAAGTATTTTATTGAGTATTTTTCTATCAATGTTCATAAGAGAGATAGGTCTAAAGTTCTCTTTTTTGGGGGACATTGTGTGTTTTAGATATCAAGGTGACTGTGGCTTCATAGAATAAGTTTGGAATAAGAAAATAAGTTCACAGAATAAGTTTTGTTCCTTCTGTTTCTATTTTGAGGAATACTTTGAAAAGAATTGGAGTTTGCTCTTTTCTGAAAGTCTGGTAGAATTCTGTGCTGAAACCATCTGGCCCTGGGTTGGTTTTGGTTTTTTGTTTGTTTGTTTTTTGTTTGTTTGTTTTTTTTGAATGGAGACTTTTGATGACTGCTTCTATTTCTTTGGGGGATATAGGACTATTCAATATTTCTACGTGATCTTGGAATCTATCAAGAAAACTGTCCATTTCATTTAGATGTTGAAATTTTGTGGCATAGAGCCTTTTGCAGTAAGACCTAATGATTGTTTGGATTTCCTCAGTGTCTGCTGTTATGTCTCCCTTTTCATTTCTGATTTTGCTTATTTGGATTGTTTCTCTGCCTTTTAGTTAGTTTGGCTAAGGGCTTGTCTATCTTGTTGATTTTCTCAAAGAACCAGCTCTTGGTTTCATTGATTTATTTGAATTGTTTTATTTATGTCTAATTTATTGATTACTGCCATGAGCTTCAATATTTCCAGGCATCTACTCCTTTGGTTGTGCTTGCTTCTTTTTTTTTTTTTTTTTCTAGGACTTTCAGGTGAGCTATTTATTTGCTTGTATGCAATGGTTCAAATTTCTTCTTTTTTGTTTTTTTTTTTTTTCAATGCAGTTTATTCAGGAACCTTGAACAATCATCTGACCCTGGGGAAAGCCAGCCCACAGCTTAAATAGCCTCTGGGTAGCCAACCCCAGCGTGCCACATAGGCAATGCAGATAGGTCCACATACATGGAAGCAAGCCAGATCCTCAGCCTTAGCCAAATGTGGAATTGTTCGTGACAGAGAGCACTCACCATCGGGAAGGTGGAAGGCGGAAACCAGCTCCATCTTTAAGGCGCAGCATTACGCAGCTCTCTACAGTTCCCCCTTTTTGTTTTAGACGCATCAGGCAAGAGTAGAGGTCTGATCTCTGATATTAGAAATAAATTGGGACTTTGTACTGATGTTCATTTAGGTGTCATCCACCCAAAGAGCATCAGACCTGACCGATACCTTTTTCTCAGAGGCGGGACCTGGGGCATCAACCCGCATGCAATCAGACATGCTCTTCTCTGGGTCCAAAGCGGCTGACCCTGAGTGCAGTGCTTAGCCTCGCATCCTGAGCTTAACATTTTAGCTTTTTATGGTAGCCAACCATGCTTGCGGAGACTGTCCTGCTTCAATGGCTGTAAAGGCCTGAATGGTCATGGCTGCATTACGCTGTTGTGAGACTCTAATCTTGCATATATACCACAGGCAAACCAAGGAGACCAACACCAGAAGGCCTGCTAACACTCCCATGCCCGCCCATTCCTTCAGATGATTCATGGCTGCAGCAATCCATGATGATAATCCTGTGGCTAGTCCTGCGTCCACTCTGGTAGAATTTACTGTGACAATGGCCACTCTCAGCTGCTCCATCGTAGTATCGAATTCTCCAGTCCAATTACCTAAAATATAGCTAGACAATTGTTTAGACAGATTTGCAGCACAGGAAAAATTCTCATGTTATATGCTAGTGACTTAAAGTCCAGCATATTTTTATTGACAGCCAAGTTGAGCGATTTGCCATAGGGTATCAATTTGCTCCTGCACGAGGTCAATCCTCTGATTGAACACCATCAAGCTTCCTTTTAGTTGAGCATTAATTCCTTTTTGTACATCTAAGGCATGAGCTACATTGGCTAAATGATTATTCAGGGTCTGAGCAGTCTGCCCATTATGACTCATGGCTAATGCCCTGGTGGTAGCTCCAACAGCCGCCAATGAGATGGTAGTAACAATGGTGGCTGTAGTTCCAAGATCCCTTTTCTGTCTGAAGAGAGTCATAGCATCAGGGGCATCAACGGGCACAGGCACCCAACGAGGCATGCGAGTAACCAGGGCATACCTAAATTTACTAGCATTCCAGCATTGGGCAAAAAAGCAAGTATCATTACCACAATTACTTGGCTCTATCTGGCTAATAATGAATAAAAATGGGGGATATAAACAAACAGGTGTGGGCTTATAGGAAATATTATGAGAAGCCTTAACCCCCCTCGTTGGAACATCCTGCATCAGTTCTAGAACTAGCAGTGGTGGTGTCCGAGGTCTGAGTAGGTTCAGGAGACCATTGCCCCCAGGGGGGAGACGTGCTCCATGCCAATTGACTAACTCCATGTTTTCCTCCACTTTTGAAAGTCATTTAAGGTTCTTAAATTATTTTTTTCCTTTTTTTTTAAATTTTTCATCAATTACACTTTATTCATTCTGCATCCCCCCATAAGCCCCTCCTTCCTCCCCTCCCAATCCCACCCTCCCTCCTCCCTCTGCTTGCATGCCACTCCCCAAGTCCACTGATAGGAGAGGTTCTCCTCTCCTTTCTGATCTTAGCGTATCAGTTCACATCAAAAGTGGCTACATTGTCCTCTACTATGGCCTGGTAAGGCTGCTCCCCCCCAGGGGGAGGTGATCAAAGAGCAGGCCAATCAGATTATGTCAGAAGCAGTCCCTCTTCCCACTACTATGTAACACAATTGGACTCTGAACTGCCCTGGGCTACATCTGTGCAGGGGTTCTGGGTTATCTCTATGAATAGTCCTTGGTTGAAGTATGAGTCTCTGGGAAATTCCCTGTGTTCAAATTTTCTTGTTCTGTTGCTCTCCTTGTGGAGACCCTGTCCTCTCCAGCTCTTACTATTTCCCAGTTCTTACCTAAAATTCCCTTCACTCTGCCCAACAGTTGCCCATCAGGCTCAGCATCTGCTTTGATATTGTGAAGGGCACAGGCTTTCCAAGGCCCTCTGTGGTAGGTTCCTAGGTTGTTTCCTGTTTTCTTCTTCTGATGTCCATCCTCTTTGCCTTTCAGGATGGGGATTGGACGTTTTTGTTAGGTTCCTCTCTCTTGCTTAGTTTCTTTAGATGCACAGGTTTTAGTGGGTTTGTATTATGTTGTATGTCTATATGAGTGAGTATATACCATGTGTGTCTTTTTGCTTCTGGGAAAACTCACTCAGGATGATCCTTTCCAGATCCCACCATTTACCTGCAAATTTCATGATTTCCTTATTTTTCATTGCTGAGTAATATTCCATTGTGTAGATGTACCACAATTTCTGCATCCATTCTTCAGTTGAGGGGCATCTTGGTTGTTTCCAGCTTCTGGCTATTACAAATAAAGCTGCTACAAACATGGTTGAGCAAATGTCCTTTTTGTGTATGTGAGCCTCTTTTAGATATATGCCTAGTAGTGGTATGGCTGGATCTTGAGGAAGTGCTATTCCTAGTTGTCTGAGAAAGCGCCAGATTGATTTCCAGAGTGGTTGTACAAGTTTACATTCCCACCAGCAGTGGAGAAGGGTTCCCCTTTCTCCACAACCTCTCCAGCATGTGTTGTCACTTGAGTTTTTCATCTTGGCCATTCTCATGGGTGTAAGTTGAAGTCTCAGGGTTGTTTTGATTTGCATTTCCCTAATGGCTAGTGAGGTTGAGCATTTCTTTAAGTGCTTCTCTGCCATTCGGTATTCCTCTACAGAGAATTCTCCGTTTAGCTCTGTTCCCCATTTTTTAAGTGGATTACTTGGTTTGCTGCTTTTCAGCTTCTTTAGTTCTTTATATATACTGGATATGAGTCCTCTGTCAGATAAAGGGTTGGTGAAGATTCTTTCCCAATCTGTAGGCTGTCACTTTGTTTTGATGACGGTGTCCTTTGCTTTACACAAGCTTTTCAGTTTCATGAGGTCCCATTTATTGATTGTTGCTCTTAGAGCCTGTGCTGTTGGTGTTCTGTTAAGGAAGTTTTCCCCTGTACCAATGAGTTCTAGGGTATTCCCCACTTTTTTTTCAAGCCGATTTAATGTGTCTGATTTTATGTTGAGGTCTTTGATCCACTTGGACTTCAGTTTTGTGCAGGGTGACAAGTATGGATCTATTTTCATTTTTCTATATGTAGACATCCAGTTAGACCAGCACCATTTGTTGAAGATGCTATCTTTTTTCCATTGTATGGTTTTGGCGTCTTTGTCAAAGATCAGGTATATATAAGTGTGTGGGTTTATTTTTGGGTCCTCTGTTCGGTTCCATTGATCCACGATTCTGTTTCTATGCCAGTACCATGCAGTTTTTTAAACTGTTGCTCTATAGTACAACTTAAGATCAGGGATGGAGATACCTCCGGAAGATCTTTTATTGTAGAGGATTGTTTTAGCAATTCTGGGTTTCTTGTTATTCCATATGAAGTTGAGAATTTTTCTTTCCAGGTCTGTAAAGAATTGTGTTGGTAATTTGATGGGCATTGCATTGAATCTCTAGATTGCTTTTGGTAAGATGGCCATTTTTACTATGTTAATCTTGCCAAGCCATGAGCATGGGAGATCTTTCCATTTTCTAATATCTTCTAATTCTTTCTTCAGAGACTTGAAATTTTTTTCAGACAAGTCTTTGACTTCCTTGGTTAGGGTTACTCCGAGGTACCTTATGTCATTTGTGGCTATTGTGAAAGGTGTTGTTTCCCTAATTTCTTTCTCAGTCCTTTTGTCTTTTGTATAAAGGAAGGATACTGATTTTGAGTTAATTTTGTATCCGGCCACTTTGCTGAAGGTGTTTTTCAGCTGTAGGAGTTTCGTGGTAGAGTTTTTGGGGCACTCACATATACTATCATATCATCTGCAAATAGTGATAATTTGACTTCTTCCTTTCCAATTTGTATCCCCTTGATCTCCTTCAACTGTCTTATTGCTCTAGCAAGGACTTCCAGCACTATGTTGAAGAGATATGGAGAGAGTGGGCAGCCTTGTCTTGTCCCTGATTTCAGTGGGATTGCTTTAAGTTTCTCTCCGTTCAGTTTGATGTTGGCTATAGGCTTGCTGTATATCGCCTTTACTATGTTTAGATATGTGTCTTGTATCCCTGATTTCTCCAATACTTTGAACATGAATGGATGTTGGATTTTGTCAAAAGCTTTTTCAGCATCTAGGGAGATTATCATGTGGTTTTGTTTTCTTGAATGTAGCTAGCTTTCTTGGTTTGTATTTTCCCTTCCAGTGTCTTCTGTAATGCTGGATTTGTTTGTAGGTATTGTTGAAATTTGTTTTTGTCATTGAATATCTTGTTTTCTCCAACTATGAGGACTGAGAGTTTTGCGGGGTATAGTACCCTGGGCTGACATCTGTGTTCTCTTAGGGTCTGCATGATATCCGTCCAGGCCCTTCTGGCTTTCATAGTCTCTGTTGAAAAGGCAGGTGTGATTCTAATGGGTTTGCCATTATATGTTACTTGGCCTTTTTCCCTTGCAGCTTTTAGTAGTTTTTCTTTGTTCTATATACTTACTGTTTTGATTATTATGTGGCGGGAGGATTTTCTTTTCTGGTCAAATTTGTTGGGTGTTCTGTAGGCCTCATGTATTCTAATTGGCCTCTTCTTTAGCTTGGGGAAATTTTCTTCAATGATTTTGTTGAAAATATTTTCTGGGCCTTGGAGAAGGGAGTCTTCTTTTTCCTCTATACCTATTACTCTTAGGTTTTGTCTTTTCATATTGTCTTGCATTTCTTGGACGGTCTGTGTCAGGAATTTTTCAGATTTAATATTTTCTTTGACAGATACATCGATTTCTTCCATTGTATCTTCTACACCTGAGATTCTTTCTTCCATCTCTTGTAGTCTGTTGGTTATGCTTACCTCTGTAGTTCCTGTTTTCTTCCCTAGATTCTTCCTTTCCATTATTTCTTCCATTTGTGTTTTCTTTAATTTTTCCAATTCTATCTTCAGGTCTTGAGTTGTTTTGTTTACTTCCTTCACCTGTCTGATTGTTCTTTCCTGTTTTTCTTTTAGTTCCTTCAACTCTGTTTCTTTCATTTCATTAAGTGTTTTAAGCATTTCCTTTCTAAAGGCCATAAACTGTTTGGCTGCAGCTTCCTCTATTTCTTTACGGATGGCAATATTCTGTTTGAGTTTATCTTCCTCTATGTCTTTACAAATCTTATTTGTTTCCTCTGTTATCATCTTCATGAGCATACTTGTTAGGTCATCTTCTTGGATTTCAGTTATGGTGGGGTGTCCAGGGCTAATTGCCCCTGGGTAACTGAGTTCTGGAGATACCATATTGCTCTGTCTTTTGTTGCTTGAGCTTTTACACTGGCCTCTACCCACTGTGCTATCTTAGGTGTTTGGGGTTATTTTCTGGTGGTTTTTGCAGAAAGCTGGTTTTTCCTGAAGGATGTCTTCTCAGCTTTTTGGGTATAGTCCCTGGGTGGCTGGTGTTTTTTCAGGAGTTTCTCACCTCAGGGATATAGACCTGAGTGGTAACTGTTCTTTGTTAGTCGAGAGGGTTCTCCTCTCACCCAGGGAAGTCCTGAGGGCAGCTGCCCTGTTTCTGGGTTTCTTGTTGTAAATTTAATGATCAGCTGCTGTGACCCAGTTGGACATCAGGCGCGCATCAACTGTTTGTGCCTGTGTCTGGAGCACAGCTGAGTGATGGCGCCTCAGCCCCACTAGTCTGCTAGACTTCTTCTAGGGAAGGGTTGGGTGATTTAGGTCAGTACAGTTTCCTTCCTTCCCTGTGGATTCTCTGGAGACACGGACTCCCAGTGTCTTTTTTTGCCCTGGTGCACACTGCTCAGTCCGCCAGCTGGCTGGCTGCAGAAACTGCCTGTGCCATGAGCACAGCTGTGTGATGGCGGCTCAGTCTCTGCCAGCTGTCTGGTGCATAGAAACTGCCTGTGTCTGCCTTTGCGGCCTTTGGGAACCTGGGTGCCTCCCTAAGCTGGGTAATTTTCTGGGGACCTTTTCAGGCTGGGGGTGTCGGCTGAGTGCTCTGATATCAGACCAGCCGTTTCCCTCTCTGTGTGTTTGCACCGGACAGTGAAACTCATTCGCTGGTGCCCTGGTGCCCACAGTTCTATCTCAGGCAGCGAGTCAGGCGCGCAGGCAGGCAGGGCTCAGTGCCGGAACCTGGGTCCCCAGCTCTGGCTCTGGGCTGGGTCCTGGGGTGCCCGTGGACCCCGAGTCTTTTCCAGGGGATGTCTGGGTGACCTAAGGCCGGTCCCAGTAGTTTCCTGTACCCTGGGGTTATCTCTCAACTGAAAATTCCAGTCTCTGATAGTGTGGTGCGCAAGGTTCAGTCTGGGACTGTGACCAGAGACACTGGCTTGTGGCTCTGGGGCTGGGGCTGGCGGCCGGCAACCAAGCGTCTGGCGGAACCCCGGGATCTCTTCAGCGGTTTAGCCGGGTGAGTTAAAAGCTGATTGAATCCCCCACCGTGGGGTATCCTCTCACCTGGGAAACACAATGACTGTGTTTTATGGCCACGAGTTCTGATTACTGGTCACTGTGCTGATCCTGCTGCTGCTGCTCAGAATGAGAGTCCTCCAGGCGCTGCCATCTTGCCCCTCCCCCTCAAATTTCTTCTTGAAGCACTTATTGTTATGAACTTTTTTCTTAGCACTGATTTCATTGTGTCCCATACATTTGGGTGGGTTTGCCTTCATTTTCTTTGAATTCTAGGAATTCTTTAATTTCTTTCTTTATTTCTTCCCTAACCTAGCTGTCATTGAGTAGCGAGTTGTTCAGTTTTCATGTGTGTGTAGGCTTTTTGCTATTTCTCTTGTTGAGGTCCAGCTTTAGACCTTGGTGGTCACATAGTATACAAGGAACTACTTCAATCTTCTTGTATCTGTTGAGGCTTGCTTTGTGACCAACTATGTGGTCTATTTTGGAGAAGGTACCATGAGGTGCTGAAAAGAAAGTAAACTCTTTTGAATTTGAGTGAAAATTTCTTTAGATGTCTATTAGGTCCATTTGATTTAGGGACTCTGTAAGTGTCCATAATTCCCTCTTTAGCTTCTGTCTGGATGATCTGTCCCTTGGTGAGAGTGTAATGTTGATGTGTTCCACTATTAATGTTTTGGGATGAATATGTGATTTAAGCTTTAATAATGTTTCATTTATGAATATAGGCACTCTTGTATTTGAGGCATAGATGTTCATAATTGTGATGTCCTCCTGGTATAATTTTTTTTTAATGAGAATGAAGTGCCCTTCCTCATCTTTTTTGATTAATTTTGGTTGGAAGTCTATTTTGTTAGATATAGATTTATTAGATAGTTAATTCAGCTTGTTTTCTGGGTTCATTTGCTTGAAAAACTTTTTTCCAGCCCTTTACTCTGAGGTAGTGTCTATCTTTGTTACAGAGGTGTGTTTCTTGGATGTACCAGAATATTAGATCTTCTTTCCGCCACCATTCTGTTAGTCTGTGTCTTTTTATTGGAGAGTTGAGTCCATTGATGTTGATAGATAATAGTAGCTAATGAATATTATTTCCTTTTATTGTGGAGTTGCTTGTCTTACTGTGATTCATTGCTTGTTTTCTTTCCATTTTTGTTATAAAGTTATCTCTATCCTATGTTTTCTTGGGTGCAGTTGTTTTCATTGGATAGGAGTTTTCCTTCTAGTATCCTCTGTAGGGCTGGTTTGCTGGATAGATATTGCTTAAATTTAGTTTTGTCATAGGATATTTTGTTTTCTCCATCTATAGTGATTGAAAACTTTGGTGGGTATAGTAGTCTGGGTTGGTATCTGTGCTCCCTTTAGTCTGGATGACATCTGCCCAGGTCCTTCTGGCTTTCATAATTTCTGTTGAGAAGTCTGGTGTTATTCTGATAGCTCTACCTTTATATGTTACTTGGCCTTTTTCCCTTTTTGCTTTTAATATCTTTTCTTTGTTCTGTAGATTTAGTGTTTTGACTATTATGTGACTTGAGGATTTTCTTTTCTGTTCTAGTCTATTTGGTATTCTGTAGGCCGCTTGCATCTTTATGGACATATGATTGATTCTTTATGTTGGGAAATTTTTCTTCTATGATTTTCTTGAAAATATTTTCTGTTCCTTGGAGCCTTGAATCTTCTTTTTCATCTATTCCTATTATTCTTCGATTTCATCTTTCATGGAGTCCTTCATTTCTTGGATGTTTTGTGTTTGGGACTTTTCTGATTTTACTTTTTCTTTGAGAGAAGTATCAGTTTCTGCAAGTGTATCTTCAGCCCCAGTGATTCTCTCTTCCATCTCTTTTATTCTATTGGCAATGCTTAGCTTTGTGGTTCCTGATCTTTTCTCTAAGTTCTCCAGCTTCAGGGTTTTCTGTTTGTGTTTTCTTTATTGATTCTCTTTCTGTTTGTATGCCTTGCACCATTTCCTTCATCTGTTTGAATGTGATTCCTGTCTCTGTATGGTGTCATCTATTATTTTTGTTCATATCCTCTCCATATGCCACTAATTGTGCCTATAGTTGTACCTCATTTGTTTGGCTATATTTGCCTGTGTTTCTTTGAGAGCTTTGTTCATTTCCTCTTTATTTGCTTCCATCTGTGTGGCAATTTCTTTGAGAGATTTGTTTGTTTCCTATTTATGTGCCTCTAGTAACTGCATGAGCATAGCTTTAAAGTCATTTTCCTGTATTTTTGATGAATTGGAGTATCCATTGATTTTGGGGTTTGCTGGTGAAGCCATGATGTCCTGATTTTTGTTGGATGTGTTCTTTTGCCACCTCTGGCCATTTGCTTCCCCATTACCTTTACTGTTTGTTCAGGGATTCTGCAGTTCAGATTGGTACTATCTTTCTCTGGTGTCTGGAGAATTCTTCAAGATGATGAGAGGTCCAGTGGTTTCTGTGTGTGTATTGGTATTTCAGCTGTACCTGTAGGTTGAAAGGGCATGGCTGCAGGACAAATGCATGCAAGAGTGTGTGATTGTGTGTGTGTGTGTGTGTGTGTGTGTGTGAATGGAAGTGTGCCTTGTGGGATAGGGTCCTAGAGAATGTAAAAGCCTTGAGTGTGTGGGAAGGGTGCCAGCCTATAGGCTACTGGTATTCAGATGTGACTGAGCTCCAGGAGTTATTTGCCTAAACTCCAGTGGTGGACTAGCAGAGCAGGGGTTTCAATTTCCCAATAATCCCTCTGTTTCCCTCAGTGGATGTGTGTGTGGGAGGGAGCTGATGTGTGGCTGTTAGCTTAGAAGGACCCTCGATCTGGGACTCTGCAAACACTTGAGGGCACACTCACTTTCTAGTAGGTCAAATTGTCAAGCACCAGGGTTTCCCCTGTTCTCTACTCTCAGGTTTGGGCCTGCTCAGTCAAATGTAGTTGCAGGAGCTCCTTCTGCTCAGTGGTGTTGCAGCCTCTGAAATTGGAAGTCCAGCTGCAGCAGTGGAACTGGGAGGCCGGTCCCAGATGACTGCTGGGAAGTTCTGAGGAGCCACAACAGTGGTCCACAGACCTAGGTGATCTGGCGCCTGGTGTACCTGGGTGGTTTGGCCGGTCTTGCAACTTTGTTGGCTGTACAGCCGACTGTTGGCCACTGAGGGATTGGGTGGCTCATAAGGTCACCGGCTGGGAGGCCCGGCTAAGTCAGTATGGCCACTCATGGACCCAGGACCTGGAAGGATGGTACTGTGCATCTGGGACTCAGAAGGTGGGTACAGCTGGCAGCTGCCGTTGAGGTGCTAGGAGCTCTGCCTCTGCTGTCTCAGTCCCCAGGCAGTGAATTCTATGCTGAGAGTCTCCAGCCCCATGAGCAGGCTCTGCCAAGGCACAGGTAGGCATAAAAAAGGGAAGTGCAAAGGGTTCAAAAGTTCCCCACTCTCCTTCCCAAGGGAAGTTTGTAGATGACCTGAATCTAAAGATCTTAGCTCATGTGATGTCCCCTCTTTTTCAGGAAAGCTCAATGTTGATTTTTTGGATTTAGCTTCCCCTCCACTCAAGAATTTTGGAGTTTCAGATTATCTCTCTCTTTCAGATAGGGTGCGCACTGGTCGCTGCCATCTGGGATCTTGTTTTAGATTTTCATGGTATATATTATTCCTTCCCTTTACATTTAGATTATGTGTACTTGAATGAGAAATTGAATTGTTTCATGGGCAGCATATCAATGCATATTTTTAAATCTATTCATCCATTTTAATTCAATTTTAACATCTTATATAAGTTTATTTCTGAAGGTTGTTATTGCTATTCAAATAAAAACATGTAAATTAAGCTCACCTTAAATTTCAAATTTATTTATCTACATACTTAATGCATATGAGTATATACGTGTATTTGAAGATAAACTTCTATTAAGTACAATATGTTGACTTGCATGTTTTGGCAGTATTACGGTGCTGATGTGAAGCTCTCATAAGTTTCTATGAGTACATAAGCTGTTTGTAGGTAAAACAAAGCTGATATGTGTACTTTTGATGTTCATACTTGGATAGGACACATTCTGGAAGCACTGATATGTACAATGTACACTATCTCATAGAGAAAAGTTGCTGTTATCTCTCAATGGCTATGAGTTGCACAAGAGATACTACTTTCTGGTATACTTGATTGGTTCATTTGTCCCTTTCCAAGGGACATGTTGGGCAGTTCACATTATAAGGCCATTATGCTTGGTGTGAGTTTTGAAGCTCCTTCTTAAGCCAGAGAGGCCATGTTTGGTGGGTAGTATTTATTTAATGTACATTTTGGTGAGCCACACACCTCAGAGATGTTCATATGATTCTTTAGGTCATTAATAAGCAGAAAGGATTCACTGAAAACTTCCTTGATTTTGTTTGTCTGTTTGTAGAAGTTAAAAGTTGACCTCACAACTCAAAGAAAGGTTCTAAACTTGTGTGCATGTGTGTGTGTGTGTGTGTGTGTGTGTGTGTGTGTGCATGTGTCTTAATAGATGGAGGCTAGAGCTATGTATCTATTTTCCAGGAACATAAACACGACAATCAATTCAAAATTGGGTAGTTGGCTGATTCTCATGCTCATGAGTCAGTGGTTGGTTGGATATGTTGATCAGCTGTTTCCTGTTGCAGAAGAAAAGTTGTCATGGATTTCTGGTAGCTTCCTATTGCAAAAAATAAATGAGATGATAAAAATGGGCATCTGGAAACTTAGTAGGCTAAGATGCTCCCCAAAGGTGATCTGACTGCTTCATAGAACTGTGATGTATGCGTTGTTACCCAGTCAATTTATAAGGTTGAGTGAGTTAAGTGTCAAGATCCAGTCACCTCATAAGTTGACATAAACCCAGGATTACAGTGACTCACAATATCACTGTTCATCAAGAGTTTGTGTGGAGAAAAGAGGTAGGGTTTTTTCCAAGAAAATTTTTTTGTGTGGTAATCCAGCAGCAATTTAAACTAGACTCAATGTCCACTAGGACTCTGGGTTTTTCAGGCATCATATACTTCAGATTTGTATCATGTTAGTGAGAATTACATAGAACCTCCTACTTATCTTTATCATCTATGTAATCTCTGATAACTTGTGGTTGATGACAATAGAACTGACTATTGCAGTTGGAGAGAAATGGCTCAGTTAGTGTATTGCTCCAGAGAAATAGAATTTAAACATAATAATCTCACCTCTGAGGGTACCTGTACTCTTGTGCACATAGTCCCCTACATCATTAAAAATAATAAATCCTTTAGAAAAACAGGTGGAACTACAAATGTGGTATGCTTAACATTTTTTCTTATAATACTACCACCTGTTTCTCTGCAATATTCTTGCTTTATTTCCATTTAGTCTAGTGCTCATCTTCAAATATTTCAGTGAAATAACATAATTTATTCTGTTGTTTTCTTCTTTTGCAGGTGCATGGTAGGAATCAGTAAAAGTTGAGATGAGATATGCCCAAACTTCACTAATGCATGGCTTGGGCAGAGCCCAGAGAATTTCTATCTAAATACCTCTCGGCTTAGGCCTGAGAGCTTCTTGCCTTCATACAATCTAATCTTCTACAAGCCCAGACCTTGAAGGCTTCAGTTTCTGGTCTCCATCTGCTAACCGAAGCCTAGAATGTTTACAGCCTCTGAAACTTAATGCTGAAAAAGCTCACCCTTCCTAGCTTTTTCTGAGCTCTGGCTGGCTGGTTCAGCTCAGTTGTTCTGGCTCAAATTTCTCTCCAAGCTGATTGATTTAAAGTGGCTTCTCTTAGCTTCTGACTGAATTGAACGAACTGAATTATTCTGATGCACAATGCAACTGAACTCAACTGCATTCACTTGAACTGCACCAAACTCACCTCCCTCTCTTTGCATGCCCTGCTCTTAAGTAGCCTTTCCTTTCTGTCCTGCTGAGAGTTGGGCATATCCTATCTCCAATTCATTCTGTCAAATCATTCTGATTCCTCGCTTTGTCTGCACCTCACTTAGATATCATAGTTTGGGAATAAAAGTGTGTGCTAAAAGCATATCTGTATTTCAGCCACAACGTACAGTAAACAAGGGTATGCCCACATTCTGGCTGGATCATATAAACCTATAGTCTTTAAATATAAACCCTTGCCAGAGAAACCATGCTGCTGGGTTAAAAATTCTTCTACAGGGACCTCTACTCAACCATCTTACTTATATCACACTTTAAACATTTGATATTATGCATACAGACTAATTTAGTTCTAATTATTTTGAGTACTTTTGTGTTTAAGTTGTGTAATATGTTTAAAATATGTTAAGGGATCATCAATTAAGATACTAAAATAATTTTAGTTTGTGTATATATTTACCATAACCAATGAAGCTTATAAGTTTCTATACTTATATATATAAATATATATATTTATGATTTTTCATTTGAATATGAACATCTCCTTAATTAATTCTTGTAAGATATGTTTAGTTTTATGAGGTTTCATTTATTGATTGTTGATATTAGAGCCTGTGCTGTTAGTGTTCTGTTCAGAAAGTTATCTCATGTGCTAATGAGTTCAAGGCTCTTTCCCACTTTCTCTTCTAACATATTTAGTATGTCTAGTTTTATGTTGAGGTCTTTGAGCTACATGGACTTTAACTTTGTGTAGGATGATAAATATGGATTTATCTGCATTTTGATAAATGTAGACATCCAGTTAGACCAGCACCATTTGTTGAAGATGCTTTCTTTTTTCCATTGTATGATTTTTTTCTTCTTTGTCAAAAATCAAGTATCCATAGGTGTGTGGGTTTATTTCTGCATTTTCTATTTGGTTTCATTGATCTACTAGTCTGTAGCTATGCCAGTACCATGAAGTTTTTATTACTATTTTTCTGTAGTGTAGCTTGAGATCAGAGATGGAAACACCTTCAGACAATCTGTTCTTGTACAAGATTGTTTTAGCAATTAGGTGCTACTTTTTTGTTTTTCCACATGAAACTGAGAACTGTTCTTTTGAGGTCTGTAAAGAATTGTGTTGGCATTTTGATGGGAATTGCATTGATTCTGTAGATTGCTTTTGGCAGGATGTCTATTTTCACTATGTTAATCCTACAGATCCAGGAGCAAATCCTCATTCAGAAAGGCAAACAGGACAGACATCAGAAGAGGTAGAAAACAGGGAACAGGGCAAGAAGCACTACAGAGGGCCAAACTTTGGGCAGAGTGCAGGGAATCTTATGAAAGAATGGGGAGATAGAAAGACCTGGAGGAGACAGGAGCTTCACAAGGAGAGCAAGAGGGATGTTTTCTGAGACTGATACTCCATGGAGAGGACCTAGAACTCCTGCTCAGATGTAGCCCAGCTAAATCTCCAAGTAGGTATCCTAGTAACGGGAAAAGGAGCTGTCTCTGACTTGAATTCAGTGGTTAACTCTTTGATCACCTCACTCTGACTGGGGAGAAGTCTTACCAATCCACAGAAGAAGAAGACAATGCAGCCAGTCCTGATGAGACCTGATAGGCTGGGGTCAGATGGAAGGGGAGGAGGACCTCCACTATCAATGGACTTGGGGAGGGGCATGGGAGAAGAAGATGAAGGGAAGGTGGAATTGGGAGGGGACAAGGAAAGGGGCTACAGCTGGGATACAAAATGAATAAATTGTAATTAATAATAAATAAATAAGTTTTTTAATGATACATTTAGTAAGTTGGTAGCTTTTTGTCGCCATTGTTTTACAAATTTCATTATACCTTCCTGTTCTGTATATTATCCAATGGCAAAGTTGCTATAATTGCATGAAAATATATTTGTACATGATCATTCATTTTTCTCATCTTTTTAAAAAAGAATCCAAATTTTTAGAATTAATTTTATACTTTGTCTCAGGGTCCTTGGGGTTCATCTTTTGAAATTATTATTTTTTTTCCGAGACAGAGTTTCTCTCTGTAAATTTGGCTGTCCTGACTCACATTATAGACTTATCAACCAGGGTAGCCTCAATCTCAAAGAGATTTGCCTGCTTTTGCCCCCTGAGTGCTGGGATCACAGGCGTGAGCTACCGCACCAGGTTTTTGAAGTGATCTTTTAGCTTTACCAATCCATAGACAATATTTTGTCAAATATTGGTGAAACACAGAGCCATCATCTCTTTAAATGGTTGTTCTCTTTTTGCCTTCTCCTCTAGTGTTTATGACATGCACATATTTTCTGAGTAGGTAGTGTTGAGTTTCATAGGCATTGTTCCTTCTTTCATCATTTTATTTCCTTTTTGTTTCTTTAGCTAATTTCACATGACCTGTAGTGAAATTCAATTACCCTTTTTTCTGCATGATTTAATCTGCTGTGGAGGCTCTCTGCTTAAGTTTTCAATTTTGTAATTGCCTTCTGAAACTCCAGAATTTGCTTATTTATTTTTGATTGTTTCTGTTTTCTTATTAAACAGTTATTTCATGCATTGTTGTCTTGATCTCATTTATCTGTTTATTTGTGTTTTATTCAATGTAATTGAATTTCTTTAAACAGATTATTTTGAATTATTTTTCAGGTTATTTCTTTTTCTTTCTTTTCTTTTCTTTTTTTTTTTTTTTTTTTTTGAAGGGCAAGCAAGATTTTGTTGAAAAGTGACACATTCCTATAGCAGGAAAGGGTCTCTAAACAATTTTGCTTCATTTTTTTTTAAAATATGTACTGCAATTAGAACATAATTACACCATTTTCTTGTTCCTTTTCCTCCTTCCAATCTCTACATTTCCCCTCCTTTTTTCCTCTTAATTTCCTAAAGGTTTTTTTAGTATTTTTATTATTACAGTTATATAGACAGATGCAGAAATGCATGAACAAAACCTGCTGAGTTTGTTTTTATTGTGTGTTTATGATTTCAGAGCTGACTACTTTGTATTGAAATAACCAATGAGTAGGTTTAATTGTTGGCTATTCATGAAAACTCAAGCAGCTTGGAACACAGCGTTCACTACCCTGAACTCCCTTTGTAAACTTTGTATAAACCTAAAAGCAAGAAAGTTGCCAGGCTCCAACCTGAGGAGCAGCAGCAGCCAGGCCTCCTCAACACTCAGATTTCCCTAAAGGCCTTATCAGTCATTTTCTAATGGCCATGAGTGTCATTCACAGTCCCAAGATGGGAAACTGCCCAGACCCTGCCCTCTAGAAAAATCCCACCAATACCTGAACAGGAAAATCCACCAATCTCTGAGTTTTCACAAGCTCAGGACTTGAAATCTCACCAATCTTCACCCTAAAAAGGTCCACCCCCCTTAAGAAATCCTATAAAAATACTGCCTGCCGTTTACTTTTCTATTGTCTTCTCCCAAAAGCAGAGGCAGGTAGCCCTGGATTAGTCCCTCTCAATAAATCTCTTTTATGAGATTTACTGCCTGGTGTGACTCATTGAAAGAAGCCAAGAAGTAAAGAAGTGCAGCAGGACTGAAGGTCGTGAGCTCTTCAGCGTAGCTGGGGATGCCTATGGGGAGCTACAACACTGAAGAAGAGGAGTGGTGTTGCACAGCTGTTATACTGTAGCACTCCAGCTCAGCCAGGGATATGCTCCCTCAGGGCTGCAGTGCCTCTCAGAACTTTGTGGTTACTGGGCTGCCAAAGCTAATTCTTCATCTCTCAGTAGTCATTAGTTTCCTATAATTCTTTGTGAAGGGGTGGCACTCCATGACTTTTTTCAGCTTCTATGATAACACATGTGTATTGACATTGTCATCTTTCAGGTTTTATTTTAGCAGCTATTTTACAGTGCCTGAAAAGACAGTGACTCCAAAGCCATGACTAAGAGGACTGGAACTAGGTTAAAGAATGCTTTAAGGTATAGCCAGGGTTGAGTTTGACAAACTTTTTCATATTTTCTTTTTTTTTTAATTTATTACAGTTTATTCACATTGCATCCCAGATGTAGCCCCCTACGTTGTCCCCTCCCAACCCCACCCTCCCTTCATCTTCTCCTCCCATGACCCTCCTCAAGTCCACTAATAGAGGAGGTACTCCTTCCCTTCCATCTGACCCTAGCCTATCAGGTCTCATTAGGACTAGCTGCATTGTCTTCCTTTGTGGCTTGGTAAGGTTACTCCCGCCTCACCAGGAAGTAATCCAAGAGCCAGACACTGAGTTCATGTCAAAGACAGCCCCTTTTCCCATTACTAGGGTATCCACTTGGAGACTTAGCTGCCGTGGGCTAAATCTGTGCAGGTGTTCTAGGTTATCTCCATGCATGGTCCTTGGTTGGAGTATCAGTCATAGAAAGAGCCATAGGCCCAGATATTTTAGTTCTGTAGCTCTCCTTGTGGAGCTCCTGTCCCCTTCAGTCTTTCTATCTCCCCCTTCTTTCATATGATTTCCTGCACTCTGTCGAAGGTTTGGTTATGAGTCTTAACATCTGCTTTGATACCCTGCTGGGTAGAGTCTTCCAGAGGCCCTCTGTGGTAGGCTCCTATCCTGTTCCCTGTTTTCTCCTTCTTCCAATGTCTGTTCTGTTTGCCTTTCTGAATGAGGACTGAGCATCTTACTGAGGGTCCTCTTTCTTGTGTACCTTCTTTAGATATATGGATTTTAGTATGTTTATCCACTCATAAGTGAGTATATACCATGTGTGTCTTTTTGCTTCTAGGTTACCTCACTCGGGATGATCTTTTCTTTTTCCCACTATTTGCCTGCAAATTTCATGATTTCCTTGTTTTTAATTGCTGAGTAATATTCCATTGTGTCAATGTACCACAATTTCTGTGTCCATTCCTCTTTTGAGAGACATCTGGATTTTCCAAATTCTGGCTATTATGAATAAAACTGCTATGGACATGGTTGAGCAAATGTCCTTGAGTTTGACAAACTTTTAACTCAAGTCACAGGCAGGTATCTTTCTATCAGATAATGGTTGTGGCAGCAAAAAGACAAAATGAAGCTTTAACAAATCAAATCCCATTGGTTAATGATGTTTCTGGATTTGTGAACAAGATCATGTTTAACAAATTGGCCACTTGTGCTAGACCACATTGTTTTCAGTATCCTTTCAGGATCTTGGGTGACACTGAGGTTTTCAGAGCTCCTGAAACCTCCTTCAGATTTTCTATGCCTTTACTAGCTATCATATTCTTGTGTAAAGTTAGGTATTTGGGCTTCACTAAATGCATTGCACATATTAAGTTGATTCTTTCTAGAGGTTCTCTTTACTACTTGATTTTGCTGCAAGCTCTTATGTACCATTTAAGCTTGTTATATTTTCAGTGTGGAAAAAGGTTAGGAGTAGAGGTACAGCAGTGGATACAATTCATACAGACTACATCTGTTCTTAATTCACCAGCCCCATAGCTTTTGATGAATCTAACCAGAGTTACTTTCTAATACTTCAAAATTTTATTTGAGTTCATTGATGTTAAGAATAGTTGTAGTAAATTAATAGACTGAATTTTTTTTTCATGTTATAAAATAGCAAAGATGTAATATTATAGGATTTAACTCAAAGCAATGTATAAACTACAAGATGTATCAATACATTGTAAGCAGTTTTAGAAAAAAATATATTTGTTTTATTCTTCTTTTTGGTTTTCATGGAGAGTTTAATACCCACAAATAACAGTAATTGTTGATTGCTGAGAAAACAATCAATTTTTATTTCAAATATAATAAAATTGGAATTTCTGTGATAAGGAGAAAAATCTATCCACTTTTTAATATTATGAGTTTCCAATATATTTGGTTATTTTATATGTTCAAAATCCTTAACAAAAACTCATACATAAACTACGTAGTATAGTGCCCTATAAGTAGTTTCATAGGGAAAAATTCTACAAAGAAAAGTGTCTTTAACCTTGGTTTTTAATCAAGACTATTGCTGAGCCAAGAAAAATCCCCAGAGTATTAAGTTTTAGGCCTGTGAAATTGAATCTAATTCATAACAGCTTCCTTAGAACTCGAAAAATATTCTCAGTAAATTTCAAAAGTCTCTTAATACCTTAGGAGTTCCTTGTTCAAGTGTATTTTAGGATGATCCTACATGCAATTTGCTCTCTGAAAGTCAATGGCACTAGTAAGTCAAGAAAAAAATGTAGTCTGCACAAATTGTAGCTACTGATGTATCTCTAGTCCTCACTTGTTTCACACTGAAGAACACATTCATATATTCTGTCTTTGAACAACTACCATCATAATTCAAAAGTAAACACAGAAATTTCTAATGGAATTCCTTCCTTTGTAAATTGGTTTTTATGAGGTTTGGAATCATATACTGATATGTGTAGGTAGATATTTGTTATGTTATGGATTACTTGAGAACTGTCACATGAATAGCAACATTTTATTATCTTTTATCACACACCCACACACATGCATGCACACACACACAGACATATATATATATAATATGTGTGTATTAATTTTCATATGCTGAATGAAAGGAAATATGACTTATTTGGAAAGTCTAATTCATTTGGAAAGTCTAATTCTATGAAATAATTTGAGTTTGCTGAACCCACAGTTATTCATATACTGATACCTTACATTTTATTCTCATTCAGTGAAAATATGTTACAATAGTGTTTGAGCATAATAAACAACTCTGGAATATCACTTGCTCACAAAAAAAAAATTATTTGGAATCTGCTGAAGCACAGCTATCTGTCCTAAGCTGCATGCTATCTTTCCTGAACTACATTATCCAGCCACTGCTCTGCCAGCCTTCACCAACCCTGCTATGGCAGGAACTTCCAAGTTAGACATCCCGCCATCCACTGCCTGCCAGGTCTCCTGTGGCACACCCACGTGATCTGAGCTGCTGTCTAACAATCTACCTCCACCTCCATTTTCAGGCCAGCACTTTGTGGGTATTCACCAGGCCTCATATACTAGGAACATCCAAGTTGGATTCCTTTTCTCATACCCTCACTACCACTGAGTTTCCTGGAACATTCTCAGCTTCCCTGAGCTGCATGCTTTGTCACCCCCTACCCTGCTCAAGCTCCATTGTCCAGCCACCTCTCCACCAACCTTCACACAGTGGCATGAACACTGAAGCTATCTAAAGTATAATGTAAAGTATAATATGTGAATTATGTGGAAATTTCTCATTTCTCTGAAGAAAGAATTTTGTCATGTGATGTTTTGCTACAAGCTGGGCACTTGATGTTTTGCTCAGATGATCTTGTGAGAGGGCACATGATGTTTTGCTGTGACTCTTCACATGAGAGGAGAGTGACTTTGTCCAGCTGAGAACATCAGTGGGTGGACTCTGAAAAGAGGAGATATATAAAGGCCTACACACAGTGAGACATTGCTTTTTGGGTGGACATTGCTACCCTGATTTTCGTGCTTCTCAGCTTGGCTTCAAAGAAAAAAATGTTCCAGAGAGCTTCTCCGGGCAAGTCAGCTGAATCATTCAGGTTTTGCTGCTTCTTGTTAGCATTTGAAATGAACTGCTGGTTTCCTAACTTCTGAGTCTGGTAAGCCCCTAAAGACCCATTGACATAAGCAGCAAGAAGTTGACAAAAGAGGACTATAGCCCTTTTCCCTACTAATCTCCTACCCAAGGTTGGGGGGTGGTTGGAAGGGAAGTAAAAAGGTGCTTCAGAATCCTAAATAAAGTATGTTTGGTGAAAAATCTAAGCCTACAGCACATATTAAGGGTTCATATCTAAGACTCTAGTATATATCACACGTATATTAATTTTAACATTCTTTTATAATTTTATGTACATATGTGTTTCTCTGGGTTAATGGCACCATACACTTTCAGTAGCCTGTGGAGAAATGAAACAGCCAACAGATCCCCTGGAACTATAATTACAGATGTTTGTAAGTTGTCATAAATACTGGGAATCAAACCTGCCCTTCAGTAAGAACGTTAAGTGTTCTTAACTGCTAAACCATTTCTCTATCTCCCTATACATAATACTAAAATTTGAAGTTTAGGTTAAAATAAATGGCATATATTCATTATTTTTTGAGCTTCCTCTATGATTGGTATAATTAAAATTGACATTTATTTCCTCAGTTACTCTTGTTCCAGATCTCTTTTTCATGTTTGTCACTTCCTAGAGCATGAATGCAAAGATGAATATGAGAATGTTGTTTATTGACATTTATTTTTTTTCTGATTTAATTAAAGCTTTATTTGACAGTGACATTATCAGTCCTAGAATTATCCATAATAATATCTAAACAAAAGATATGAACTCACTGTTATACAGTGCATTTGAGCCAGCTAGCAATGAAAGAAGAGCTATTGCATTACAAAAGACAAATGAATTTTTATTTGGTAACTACCTCAGGAAGTCTAACTCAGATGATACTAAAAGCCAGAATAATACTATTTTGTTGACTATCTTTAGTTAAATAAATGACTTTAGCTACTCTAGCTAAAAGTTCCTTACATTTTCACATATATAAAACAAACAATATGGTGTTTCATCTCTCTTTTGTTATGAGAGTTTTAAAAATTATCTTAAACAGAAAAGAAAATTTACTATTTAGTAACAATACTATGCATTAGTATTCAGCAATAACTGAATATGGTGTATTAGTTTTTTTTTTTCTTTGTGTACTTGGAGGGGGTTACAGTTGCTTCATGGCAACTGTAAGGTGTGATTTTCTTCTTTGGTAAGCTCAAAGATTATTTCATCATTCAGATGTAAATTCCAAACTGCATCCACCCTCTAATTCCAAGTATGTCATTATTAATTATTTTAGTGAATTTCTCTGAAATCTACATTAGCTCTTGGGAATGGAACATTCAAAGCAATGTTTCACTTTGCTTTTAGATTTGTAGTAAAACAAGGCAGAATGATTATGGCTTTAAAAGATGCATGAAACATTGAGAAATTAAAAGTATGCAAATGCCATTTTCTTACACTGCTTTTCAAAAGTGTGTACAGAAGGATTAGAAAAACCACCATTACTTATGACAGATGTCTTCATCTAATTAAGGAAAATACCTCATAAGGTCACAAATGTCCATTTTTGCTAAAAAAAAAAAAAAAAAAAAAAAAAAAAAAAAAAAAAAAAAAAAAAAAAACAAAAACAGAAGTTGCATCATATTCTGAGAATTCTGTCCTCTTCATTTTCCTCAGATTGAATCTGGAGCTTTGATTTTATAGCTCCACATGACTGGTTAGCTAGCCTAATGAACTTACCACTATTTCAAAATATCTTGGCTGATTTTCCTAACGTAGCCTTAGGGGGGAAAAAAGGACAAGAATGTAAAGTATAAAGAAAAGAATTTGAGATTAGATCCTGACATCTTTATTTTACAAAACAAGTTAGAAAAGAAGTTAGGGCATAGCTCACAGCTGCAGACTCCAAAAGTCTTACTTGAGCAGCTGCTTAAACTATGGGATATAGAAACAGATTCTAACTTTGACTTTTAGTTCAGACTGTTAGGAAACGTGCACCTGTAGAGGTTACACGCGGGTTCACAAATCACACCACGAGATCGTTCCACGTGGGAGGTTTATTAGGGAAAAGGAGAAAGGGGTCGCAGAGAGAGACGAGGCAGAGAAGGGAGGGGCTCCTGTTCTTTTTATAGGGTGACTCCGGGCAACCACCTGGTGGTTCCAGGTGGTCAGCAGGTGGTCTGGGTGTCTTTTCAAATGTCTGATAACTGGTTTGTCAGGTCCCGGGGCTGCCTGTAGAAGTGCCTGCTTACTGATCCCAACATTCTTCCCTTTTTGTTTTATTAAAAAGTGAGGAGTCAGGAAGGAGTGATGGTGGGGGAAGGGCATAAGGACGACTTTTGCTCTTCAAGCTACTTCCTGCTGATTAGGGGTGTTGTCCGTCTCCGGATACAGCTGGTCCACACCATCGAAGTCATAGTCATCTGGCTCTGTGGGCAGAGGTTGATAATCCTGTAAGAGTAACTGATTAATGGTTTGGTTAGAGATTTTTTGCATTTGTTGTTGGAAAAATGTAGAGAGGAAGTTAATTAAGCAGGCTGCAAAAAGCAAAAGCAGAAAAACTAGCAAGAGAGGTGAGATAAGGGGCAGAATCCATTTTTATATGGGATTCTGAAAGGCCCAAGAGCTAGACGCTTCCAGCTCTTCCTTTCGTTTTTGTAAATCTGTTTCGAGTTGTTGGATTTTGTCCTTTACTATACCCGACTGGTTGACATAAAAACAGCATTCCTCCTGGAGGAAAAGGCAGAGGCCACCTTCTTTAGCTGTGAGGAGATCCAATCCACGTCGGTTTTGAAGTACTACTGCTGCCAGCGAGTCGATCTGTCCTTGGAGGGTTAGTATTGTCTGAGCCACCCTTTGAAGGTCCTGGATGAATTGGCAAGAAAGCTGATAATACAGTTAGTGAGGTAGCTAATCCTGCTGTTCCGGTCCCTAAAGCTGCCGTGATTCCAGCAGCAGCCAGCAGTGGTGGGATTTGAATTGCCTCTTTTCCTGCTGGGCAGATTTTGAGTCTACAACTGGGATTGGTAGGAGCTTTCTGTCGCTTATTACCCCCAGCTCAGGGAAGAGGAGTACCAGAGCACAAACTCCTGACCAATGGGCAGGCAGACAATGGTAGACCTGAGTGCCACAAAGAATCGAAATATTATTCCCGGTAGGGCATTGGGGTTGAGATGAGGTCTCAGGATTATAGTTTCATTACAGTCTAAAGAATTTAGTATTCCTACAGAGTGTATCCCAGATGCCTTGAAACAGCTTGCCACGCCAAAGAGGGTGATATGAGAAAGGTAGGGGGTTGTGGCAACAGTAGAGTCAGGGCAGTTAGTAAATGGGGAGGGAAGGTTGTTTGACAGAGTCATTGCAGAGTCTGTCAGCGGTACCTCTGACTTGGTCCTCTGTGGTACACACAGCCAGCAAGCTTCAAAGTGGCCCAGTTGGGTCACATTAAGGAGCTTGTAGGCTGAGGTCAGAGTCTGGAGTAGGAGATTAAATGACAGGTTTGTGTCATTTATAAGAGGGGATGTTAGAGAGGTAATGATCTTAGAGGAGTGTTTAATTATCTCTTCTACTTCTCCCATTCCCAAATTTTGGGTAATTGGAACATATTTTCTTTGGATACGGATAGTACTTATCAGTAGACCGGGTGTGTAGCGGCGGTAGAGTTTTCCAACGACACCTCCTTCTCATCTGGCATCCCACGGGTCTTGGATGTATAAGTAGAGGGTTTTTTTTTATACAGGCAAAGAAATTTCTTCTGTGCTGGTAAGTGGATTTGGCAAGACCAGTATGGGCAGCCTCCATACGTGTCCGGCCATTTTTTGCAATAATCCTTTGTTTGATCAAAGTGAAAGCAAACAAAAACTCTATCAAATAAGGGGGGAGGGATAGAAGTGGGGGTGATGGCTATCTCAATCGGCTCCCAACAGCCTCCCGTAGAGAGCAGTTCGTTTACCTTATTTGGAGAGATTTTTTATTATCAATGATGGTTTCTTAAACCTCAAATCTCCATACGTAGGGATTACCTTTGACAGAAATAGGCAAGAGGGAGAGGAGGAAAGATACATATCCAACCTAGTGGAGTTGAACACCACTCCTGTGGTCAGGCCTCATTCTTCTGGAACTGGAGACAGGGTGGTTGAACTTGGCGTCTTTTGGAGCTTGAGGGAGCAAGGCCCTGTTGGGGTTGATATGTAGGAAGGGGCATTATCTTGAGGAGAGGGGGTGAAAGGCTTAAGGTGGGATAGATGAATCCAGTGAGGGAAACCCTCAAGTTTAGCAGCTGTGGGAGTCACAAGAATCACCTTGAAAGGACCCTGCCATTTAGGAGAAAGGGTTGGGGAACTTTGGTTTGGAGGGGAAAGAAGGACCTGGTCCCCAATGTTAATAGGAGATGGACAGGGGTTAGTGTATGGCCATGGTAAACAGTGGTCAGTAAAGATCCATAGAAGGGAACGGAGATGACAGAGTAAGGGGGTAAGCAGGTGGTCAGGGAGAGGAGAGGATTTAGCTGAAAGACCAGGAGTTAGGACCGGTCTCCCGTACATGAGTTCAAAAGGTGAAATAGACAGGGGCTTTTTGGGGAGAGCTCACAGCCTGAAAAGAGCCAAGGGGAGGAGTTTTACGCAATCGAGGTGGAGCTCTGGTGATAGTTTAACGAGAATGTTTTTTAGGGATCAATTAGTTCGCTCTATCTTTCCTGAGGACTGAGGATGGTACGGGATATGAAAATACCAAGGAATGTTAAGGGCTTTAGATAAGGTCTAGAAAATCTGAAAAGTGAACTCAGGGCCATTATCTGGCAGAAGGGAAGTAGGAATTCCAAAGCATGGGATAATCTCACGGAGAAGGAGATTAGAAACCGTCTGAGCTCTCTTGTTAGTGGTGGGGAAAGCCTCCACTGGTCCCGAGAATGTGTCCACCAAAACCAGGAGATATCGGACACGTTTGACTGCTGGCTAATGGGTAAAATCAAGTTGCCAGTCAGTCCTGGGGAGGGAGCCCCTAGCCTGGTGGGTAGGGAAAGGGGGGCTACGATATCCTGAGTTAGGATCTGAGGTCTGGCAGATCTTACAAGAGGCAGTAATGGTTTTTAGGAAGCGTAAGTCCTCAGAGGTAGGCTGCAGGTGAGCTCTAATAAAGTTACATAAAGCTCAGCTGTTAAGATGGAAGAGCTGTTGTAGATAGGACAGGATCTGACGAGTATCAGGAGAGGGAGGGGGGATGTGGGTTGTAGTGTGAGGATGTTTTGTGGTGGGAGGGAGTAGTCTAGGCCTTTTAGAGCTGCAGCCTTAGCTGCCTCATCAGCCAGCCATTTCCTTTGGAAACTATGGAATCGTCCATCCGGTGGGACCGGCAGTGGACTACTCCAATGGCTGTGGAAGGTGGAAGGCTTCTAGCATGGCCATAATTTGGCCTGCATTGGTTACCGATCCTCCCTTTGCTGTGAGCAACCCATGCTCTCTCCAGATGGCAGCATGGGAGAGAAGAATATGAAAAGCATATTTAGAGTCTGTATAAATGTTGAGGGATTGTCCCTGGGCTAATTGAAAAGCTTGGGTAAGAGCTATTAATTCGGCCTGTTGATTAGTGGTATAGGCAGGGAGGGCTTGTGCCTCAATCACCTCAGTATCCGACACTATGGCATAACCTGCGTTTTGAGCTCCCTCATGTACAAAGGAGCTGCCATCTGTATACCAGGTATAGGTAGCCTGAGGTAATGTGCCCTCCTGTATGTGTGAGGGGTGGGGCAATAGTTCTTCTAAAGTTTCAGTGCAAGAGTGAGATGGGGAACAGTCAGAGTTAGGTCGAGGAAGAAGGTTTGAAATATTAAGGGGTGGGCATGGTTGGAAAGTGAGGGTAGAGTCTTCTATTAGCGCCACCTGGAGGGAAAGGACCCTGGAGGGAGGTAAGGTTTGTAAGCCTTTGTATGTTAAAAGGTGAGACAGACTGTGAGAAGAGAAGACAGTAATAGGTGACCCAAAAGTTAGTTCTTTTGACTCTCTAATAAGGAGCTCTGCAGCCGCCAGGGCAGGAATGCAGGGTGCCCATCCCTGGATTGTCAGGTCTAATTTTTTTGATAGATAGGCTACAGGTGCAAAAGAAGGTCCCAGCTGGTGGCCCAGGGCCCCAAGGGCATATCCCTCTTTTTCTGTTACATAAAGGGAGAAGGGATGGGTTAGGTCTGGAAGATGTAAGGCCGGGGCCTCAAGAAGAGCCTGTTGGAGCCTCCGGAAGGGCTTAGTAACAGGTTTTAGAAGGGGTTCATGTAAATGGCCTAAGGCTGCCTCATATAAGGGGTGGGCAAGAAGGGAAAAGGGGGGGGGACCCAGGACCATAAGAAACCGGCCATTCCCAGAAATGATAAGATTTCCTCTTTATTAGAGGGAACTGTCAGCGACCGTATTAGTTCTTTCCTGTCTAGGGTAATATTCTTGGGAGTTGGATTTATTGTTTGTCCCAGATAGGTGACCTCAGAAGTGGATAGCTGGACCTTGGAGGGTGAGACCCAATAGCCCTTGCTGGATAGGAAATTTAGAAGAGCAGAAGTGTTACTTTGGCTAACTTTTAGGGAGGGGCTACAAAGGAGAAGGTCATCTACATATTGTATAAGTTTAGACTTAGGGAGAGATAAGGAGAGTAGGTCAGAGGCTAGGGCCTGGCCAAAAAGGTGTGGACTGTCCCGGAACCCCTGGGGTGAAACAGTCCAGGTAAGCTGAGTAGAAACCAGGGTGTCAGGGTCAGTCCAGGTAAAGGCAAAGATATTTTGTGATTGGGCATCTAAGGGAATAGAGAAAAATGCATCCTTGAGATCTAGAACTGAGAAATGGGAAGTACCTGAGAGGATAGTGGAAAGAATGGTATACGGGTTAGCTACCACAGGGTGGAGAGGAACGACTGCAGTATTTAGTAGGCGGAGATCATGAACTAGGCAAAAGGTTCCTTTGGGCTTTTTTACTGCCAGGATGGGGGTATTAAAAGGAGAAGAGGTAGGACGGAGGAGTTTTTTTCTTAGAAGGTCAGAGATAATAGGCTTAAGTCCCCTAAGGCTCTTAAGAGGAAGAGGGTATTGAGCCTGAACAATATAATGGGTGGGGTCTCATAGCCGAATGGTTAAAGGGGTATGGTGACTGGCCACAGAGGGATTTTGGACATCCCAGACTTGTGGGTCCACTTGAGAGGCTGGTAAGGGAAGCGGCGTGTCAGGACTGGTGGGCAAGGTGGCTAGGAGGAGGAGGAGAGAGGACGCTGGCGAGCTTGGGGTCAGGCAGATGGGCGGAGTGAAGGAAATAGAGGCCCCTACTTTGACTAAAAAGCCCCTTCCCATTAGGGGAACTGGACAGGCTGGCATTACTAAAGAGGAATGAGACAAGGGGACTCCCCTAAAAATACAATTAAGTGGTGGAGTCCGGCAGGGCTGGCAAGGCTGTCCCCCTACCCCGACAATAGAGGAACTACAAGGAAAAGTGGGACCCCAGTATTCCGTTAGGACTGAGTAAGTGGCTCCGGTGTACACAAGGAAGGAGATGGCTCACCCTGATACCATAATAATTACCCGAGGCTCCCTGTGTGTGATGACAGTAGTTGGGTCAAAGGAACCCGGGCACCGTCAGTCATTCGTAGCCAGGCCTAGGATATCGGCCAGAGGGCTATCTGGGGGTGATGCCCCCATATCATGGGAGAAATGGTAGCAGTCAACACCCCAATGTCCCTCTTGGTGGCATTTTGGACATGGCCTCGGTGGCTTTTGGGGATTAGGGCAAGCTCTGACCCAGTGAACTTTTTGACCACATTTGAAACAGGGATCCGGTGGTACTCGTCCCTTAGAGTGGAAGGGAGCCTGGGTAGTGCCCGAGACTGGTCGGATAGCCTGGGCCAACATTTGGTATTTTTGCCTGTGGGCTTTTTTATCTCTCCCATGGAGCACCTTAAAAGCCAGCGCTAAGACTTCTGCCTGTGGAGTCAGAGGTCCCCTTTCCAAGGATTTAAGCTTAGCCCTGATGTCGGGGTAACTTTGGGAGAAAAAATAGGTCATCAGGAGTTGTCTGCCCTCTATACTTTCGGGGTCTAGATTGGTATGTTGTAAGAGGGCCTGTGTAAGGCGCTCTAGGAACTGAGATGGGTTTTCATTTTTGTCCTGAATGACCTCCTGAAGCTTTTGATAATTAACTGGCTTAAGAACAGCCTTGCGGAGACCAGCCAGGAGGCAGGTTGTAAACTGATCCCTAGCTAGAATGCCCTCTGGGGTATTATAATTCCAATTTGCGTCCTGGTAGGGTACCGCCCCAGCCCCCAAGGGGTGTGAAGTGTTTGTTTGGTGAACCTCATCTGCATACCATCTAGCCTGTTCCCAAACTCGCCTGTGCTCCTCAGGTAATAGGTAATTGATAAGGATCATATAAATGTCATGGAAGGTGAGATTATAAGACTGAGTGAGATATTGAAATTCTTTAATGAAGGTAGAAGGATTAGAGGTATAGGATCTTAATCTCTTTTCTACTTGAGAAAGTTCAGTTAATGAGAAGGGAACATGCACCCTAATTAAGCTATCTATACCTGCTACTTCTCTTAAGGGAAGGATAGAGGCTGGCTTAGGTTGAGTAGAGGTATTAGATTTTGTTGCAGAACGGGAACGGGTTGTGGGTGGGGTGAAAGTGTGTGCCAGTGTGAGGCAAGTAGGATGGTCTGTTGATGGAGGAAGGAGCGAGGATTTTGGAGAAACCGAAGGAGAGGGAAGGGCCCGAAAGTTGTGAGGATTTTAGAGAAGCAGGAGGGGGAGAGGCTGGGACAGACTCCGGAGGTTGTGAAGATTTTGTAGAGGCCAGAGGTTGAGGGCTGCACGGTGGAGCTTCATCCTCTGGGTCAAAAGTAGAGAGCTCCTCAGACTGAGGTTTTATTGTTGAGTAGGAGAACAGGAGGAACAGAGGTAAAGTTTAGAATGAAGGAAAAGGAAAGCTTGGATGTAGGCCACCTCCTTCCATTTTGCAGTTTGCTGACAGTGGTTAAGAAGGTCCCATAAAATACTGGGATTTAACGTGCCGTTAATAGGCCAATTTGGACCCTTACCTAACGAGTATGTAGGCCAAGTTTTATTACAGAGGCGTATGAGTCTGGAAGTCTTTAACTGGGGTTGTAGACCCAAAGTTTTAAAATTTTGTAGAAGACATCCCAGCTGAGAAGTTGGGGGAATAGACTGCAGCGTATGAGTGTTACCCATCGGGAAGCGAGAGAGACAAGGCCTTTTAATGGCGTCCCAGAAGAAGGTGAGTCTCTAGACAGATCAGTCCAGTCTGGTACAATATCTCTTCAGATATTGGCCAACGACGGAAGCACGTGCCCCTTGGCACGGCCGAAAGGACACTTTTTTTTTTTTGCTTAGCTAGGGCTTTCTGCAAGAGCAGGTAGAGAAAAATGTGTGTAGAAGGCTCCCAAGGGAGACTGAGGCCCTAGTAGAGATGGGGTCTAGCAATAGGGATATGCTAACCCAAGGGGAAACTTACCAATGTAGCTGGTGTTGGATGACTTTGTAGCGAACTGGAAGCAGGAAAGTGGAGATCTCGGGCAGATTTGGAGAAAATAGGTTTCCAGAAGCCCCGGTGCGCTCGGTGAACTTGCTGGAGGTAACCTATCCCAGCCAAAACGCACCAATGTTAGGAAACGTGAGCCTGTAGCGGTTACACGCGGGTTCACAAATCACACCACGAGATCGTTCCACGTGGGAGGTTTATTAAGGAAAAGGGGAAAGGGGTTGCAGAGAGACGAGGCAGAGAAGGGGGGGGAGGGCTCCTGTTCTCTTTATAGGGTGACTCCGGGCATGCACAGGTGGTTCCAGGTGGTCAGCAGGTGGTCTGGGTGTCTTTTCAAATGCCTGATAACTGGTCTGTCAGGTCCCGGGGGGGGGGGGGGGGCTGCCTGTAGAAGTGCCTGCTTACTGATCCCAACACAGGCAATGTATAATTTTGACGGTATTACTTACCTATGCTTCAGAGTCCATATTCTAGCAACAATTGCACCAAGAGTATTCACTTTATAGAGATGAGATGAGGATTAAATAAAATAATGTGGAAAGAAAGCACTCTATACAGTGGTCCTGACATAGTGTCCAATAAAACAATGATTTTCAAAGATTATTATTAGAAATTTTAACCTGTTTAAGAAGGCAAAAAAAAAATATTTCTCTGTATGCTTCATATTGCTCTTAATGGGAGTCAAGATGGTCTGGGGTAAAAAGTAAATAAAAATGATAACATTAATTAATTATATTATCAATCAGACATATTTCTTCATTTTTACTATGAATTCACCATTGTGTTAGTGAACAATTTGGAGGGGACTGTACGTGGTAGATGATTTTGTTCTGAAAGATAATGGAATGACCAGAGCAATGATGATCAGTAGAAATACAGTAAAAGCTACATGGGTAATGTTAATATTTTAGTAACCATGTTAAGCAAGCAATCATTGAGATGAATGGTGTATTTTTCCAATAAACATAGCTAAACTGCTATAATTTAAATTTGTAACTGATAAAAATTGTTAATAAACATATTATATCCCCTCTCTACTTCAAAATGCAAAATGTTTCATACAGCACCTGTATCTGAAAAGACACATAGCAAGTACACAAAAGACAATATATATATATATATATATATATATATATATACATATGTACATATATACATATACGTATATATGTATATACACACCCACCATTCAATACGGTATGGGGAATATATATGTATATCTATGTATACATACAAATTCATCAAATAATGCAGGATTGGCGGATTGATAAGAAAAAAGAAAGAAAACACAGTGCCGGGTGTTTATATATAAACATGATCAAAAATTTTCTTTGGAGGCTGGATATCAGAGAATTATTCTCAAGGATGTACTACTCAACTTTAACCAAACCTGTAGGTATATAGCTCCTTTTATACTAAGAAAAACTGACCCAATTTTACTTAGACATTGATCTTAGGCATGGCTGGATATTTGTAATTTTTTTTAACTTATTATATTGTAAGGAGTATAAGATCTCTAAACTAATCTAATAAAAAGAAAAGACAGTTCTTTTGTCTTTATTTATTAAAACGCTATTGTATTCTTGCCAAGCTTTATCTCACTGTTCTATTAAAAACGTACCATTGAGGATACAGTTACAGTTGAGACTGTACATAGTGTGATGCATGAAGGAATATTGATCAGTTTTATCTTTGACTCTCTTGAATTGCACATTTTATTGTACTAATGCTTCTTATATTAACTACTGTATTAAATCAGAACTTTAACATTATGATTCATAAATAACATGGAACTTGGTGATTATAAATCACAGCACTAAATTTGAAGTTTAAAGTTAAGATTTATAAACCTACACACTAAATCACAAATTTAAAATTTAAGAATCATTAACAAATAATTTTATATGCATGATGTATAAATCAAAGTACCTGAATTCTTGGAAGTTAATGCATGCAAATCAGAACTCTGAAATTTAATATTAATAAATCAAGGAAATGCATTTTACTTGGTAAATTTCTATTTTGATACAATAATTCCTATATGACATAATGGATGTTATCTTATGAAAATGTGAATCTCAAAACTTCCTTTGATAGTCATTGCTAAAACATCTTTTTTGTTTTATTTAAGCTTGTTTATTTTGTGTAAATATGAAAAAACAAGAAATGCATGTTTTCATCCAAGCTCTCATATATTGAAAACATAAGGATATCATACAGTGGATATATCACTTTTAGACCACAAAGCACTCCATTTTAAGTGTATTTTGCAGTTTTGATTATTTTGAACTGTGTATTATAATTTTGAAGGCAATATGAACAAAGCCAGAGAAGATGTTTTTATGTGTACTTTTTTGCAGAGGGTTTAATGGTTCAGTTATTTGTGACCTTTCACTTCTCTTGTCTGTTTATAAGAGTACATTTAGATCTCTGCCAAAACAATGGGGCTTGATTCTACTCTTGTAATGTGTTATTGTGAAATCAGGAGAGATATGTGCTGGACTCCCTTCATATTTAAATTCTTTGAGCTGCTAATTCACTGACAACAAACTGGAGTCTACTCTTTTACACTCTAATAAACCTGTTCTTGTTATAGTTACTAAAATCTGCTATGAGGTTAGGAGCTAAAATTATGTTGATTCCTAAATGTGAATATTTACCACATTTTGTGCTGTTGATTCTGTTACAATCTATGTCTACCAAAATGTCTCCTAGTTTATGAAACTTGGTATGCTAGCACTTTCCTTTCTTTTCATTTTCTTTTTTTTTCTTTTTGAGAGAGACTTAACAAGTAACTGAAGCTGGTATTTATCTTGAAATTCTCCTATTTCAGCCTCCTACGTAAATGTTGGGATCATAGGCACTGATATTTACAACAGGTTCTATTCTAATACCTTTTAACCTAACAAACAGTGTTTCAAATAGTCCTCTTCTTCTGTTTCTTATTTTTCTCACCATATGTTTCTTCTCATTTTTGCCCATGATACCTGTTACCTAAATGATGACATCTACAAATATGTTGTTCATGATCTAGAACTATTTACATTGTACTTTGTCTTAAGCATAGCATTGACATTAAGTTTTCCTTTTATTTTTTTAAAGTGACTTCACTCTTTCAAAACCATTGAAATTACAGTTCTAACCAGCTAACTTTTGTTTCACCATTGTTCCATTCCATTTTCTAAAGTCATGATTTAGTTCAGGCCTCACATAATTATTCTTTAAGCGATTTCAGAGCTTCTTCACTGCTCCCGAGCCATCTATAAAGCAAATCTGAACACATATGTCCTTTACATAGTTCCCCACTCCTCATATAGATGTTCTTTCAAGATCCATGTGCTTTCTACTTATTTCCATCATTGTCTCCTAAAATATATGTCTATACTTTAAATGAATGAATCTATGCCTAGATAGTTTTTTTTTTTTCTGTCCTCTTTCCCCCTTCCTATTAACAAGGTTGAAGAAAATTTTGATTGTCACAATGGTGTTATATCTTCATAGTGTAGATTACACAAAAATTTATCCAGGCACAAATGGCAGTAATTCTGTGGTCAGAAATTCTGCTATAGGTAAAGTGAGTATGCTTGCTTCACCAAAAAAGTAGGGCAAATATGTGGACCTCAAGCTTCAAACATGAAATTTTGAAAGTGTTTTAGGCATGACATATAATTTATCTGAAATGCTATTTTTCTCATTCATACTCAGAATTACTTGTTTTCACCTTGAAAACAACAGTTCATAATCTTACTAAAGCGTTTGCTCTACCTTCTAAACACTCGCTCAAATTTAACATGATGTTATGGAAATAAATTCATAGAATCTGAAGTTATGATGATATTAAATGGAAATATGACTCCACCTTAACGGTAATAGCACATAAGCAAAGCAAACTAAGAGCTAATTCATTCTAAAAAACAGCAATACAAAACGCTGAAGAAATAACTACCCTTAGGATTTCACCACATAAGGACACTTAGCTTCATATCTGTTGCATCAGTGATCACCCATACTAAATTTACATTTTTGTAGATTACACTAACAATAAAAAAGGATAAGATTTTTCCCATTTATCTCATACTTATTCTTCAATAAATGCACACAAAAGTTGAATGACCCAACTAGATCTTCCTAAGATGCATTCAGTGCTCATTGGAAGAATGGTATAAAACAAGAGAAATAGCTAGAACCTGGAAACAACCCAGATGTCCCTCAAGTGATGCAGAAAATGTAGTATATTTACACAATGGAATACTATACAGCTTTTAAAAACAAGGAAATCATGACATTGGAAGGCAAATTGTGAGAACTAGAAAAGATCATACTGAGTAAGGTATCCCAGAATCAGAAAGACGCACATGGTATATGCTAACTTATGAGTATATATTAGACATATAAGATAGCATAAACATACTAAAATCTGTAGACCTAAAGAAGGTAAGCAAGAAGGGGGACCCTGTGTAAGATGATCAATCCTTACCCACAAATGGGGCAAATGGGGCAGACATTGGAAGAGGTAGAAAACAGGGAACAGGGCAGGAGCCTACCACAGAGGGCCTCTGAAAGACCCTACATAGCAGGGTATCAAATCAGTTGCTGAGGTTCATAGCCAAACTTTGGGCAGAGTACAGACAATCTTATGAAAGAAAGTGGAGACAGAAAGACCTAGAGAGGAGAGAAGCTCTACAAAGAGAACAACAGAACCAAAATATCTGGGCCCAGGGGTCTTTTCTGAGACTGATACTCCAACCAAGGACCATGCATGGAGATAACCTAGAACCCCTGCTCAGATGTAGCCCATGGCAGCTCAGTCTTCATGTAGGTTTACTAGTAATGGGAATAGGGACTGTCTCTGACATGAACTCAGTGGCTGGCTCTTTGATCACCTCCCCCTGAGGTGTGGGGGGGGGGGAGCAGCCTTATAAGGCCACAGAGGAAGATAATGCACCCAGTCCTGATAAAACCTGAAAGGTTAGGTTCAGATGGAAGGGGAGGAGGACCTCCCCTCTCACTGGACTTGGAGAGGACATGGGACATAATGAGGGAGAAAGGGCGGGGTTGGGAGGGAATGAGGGCGGGGGCTACAGCTGGGCTTCAAAATGAATAAACTTTAATTAATTTCAAAATAAATCTAGATTTGACGACTGGTTTGGGATTAGAAGTTGAAAACATTCACATTGTATAACTATGGGAGTGAATGTGATTCCTAAGGAAAAAGAAAGAAAGGGGCTTATTGGTGGAGCCTTGTGGAAAATGTAGTTAATAGGATAGTGAAAAAAAAAAGATATAAGAAGCAAAGCAATAATAGAAGAATAAAGGAAAGGTGGCTATATAAGGGACATAATCAAATGTTACATAGGAGTCAAACATAGTTGATCTTAAAAAGAAAAAACAACTGGGAAATATTGGAGGCAGCACAGAATAATGGTTGATAGCACACACTTGGGCTGGTGTAGTAGCTCAGTGGAGAGGGCTCTTGCCTAGTGTGTATGAAGCCTTGAGTTCAAACCTTGAGCACAGAAAAAATAAATAATTGATTGATTGTTTGAAAAAAACCAAGAGATACAGCAGCAAAAACTATGTACAATTTGTCAACAATTACACTAGGATAATTGTGTTATTCTAGGAACCAAGTTTAGTGCATCTGACACATGTACTTTTAAAATATGCTAGCTATGTGGACTATAAAGAAAACTTTGGAGTACAATTCTAAAATAAGACAAATTCAAACATTATAGATTATAATCAACTAGTAAATTAATAAGAGAAAAATGTCTAAAAATTGTTTTCTTTGCAAACTGATAATATAGTAAAAAAAGTGCTATTTAAACTTGTGAATGAAACAGAAAATATTGTTACTATCATATGTATCAATTCATATGTATGTGCACAGGTGAATTTATACATTCTTCTCCAATAGATTTTATTTTCAATTAGCTAATTTTGGGATGTACATGATACAGTATGAACCCTCTAGAACATTCTTTGTAAGAGTTACAAATATAAATTTATCAAAGTAATAAATGTGTGCAGAGGCATACATATGACTCAAAGTGGACATCTAAATAGATTTAAAATAGACCTAAAAGATGCAACCATGATTAGTCTTCTGTAACAAATGTTTACTTACAGCATTTTTTTTTTTACCTGTGATGAATACAACCTTACAATAAGAAGAGTCATTCTGTCTGTAGTAATGTTCTTGCATCATCTAAGCCTTTCCCAGAGGAAATAATGTGTGAAAGAAAAACTAAGTGAAAAAGAACTTATCAGACTTACTGTAAAAGGCTTCTCTGGCATCAAGGGTATATGTAGATGTCCTTGATTCAGACTCCATGTGATTTAGTTTTTGTCTCTATCTTACATATTATTTATTTACTGCAAATAACTTAATATAAAAATACTTTTAATATAATATAAATACACATACTTTTAATATAATATAAATACACATATTATGAAAGAATGAATTATTGATAAATTTTTGAGCATATTCTTTTTTAGGGTATTTAAAATTTTATTTGCCAATTGAAGTTTTCTTTCCATTTTTTATTTTAATTTTAATTAATTACACTTTATCCACCTTGTATGCCCTCATGGCCCCTCCCACCTTCCCTCCCAATTTCACCCTTACCCCCCTCTCCACACATGCCCCTCCTAAGACATGCCTCATAAAGTATTTAATATCACTTATTGGTGGCTCTGAGATGAATTTGTTATATAATTGAAACAAATATTACTTGTCAAAAGTAGTTGTTTTCTTTCATTGTTAATTGATATAAATAATAAATCTCCTTAGGTGAAACTGTAGAAAGTTATATGATTTATGTCCTTTAATTATCATTTCTTATTGTGAAATGAGAAAAATCAAAGCATTTCCACCTTGAGATTTATGTCATTTTTGGAATCATATAGTCAAGAAAAAATTCTCAAAATTCCAAATTATATGTCTAAATTTTTATTGAAAAATATCTTCTGTGTCTTACAGGGCATTTTATAGTTAAAGGTAAATTTTTAAAGTTTTTTTTTACTTTTTTATTTTTATTATTAGTTACATTTTTATTAACTCTGTATCACAGCTGTATCCTGCTCCCTCATTCCCTCCTAATCCCACCCTTACTCCCTCATCTCCTCCCTGATCCTTTCCAAGTCCCCTGATTGGGGAGGACCTCCTCCCCTTTCTTCTAACCCTGTTTTATCAGGCATCTTCAGGACTGGCTGCAAAGTCCTCTTCTGTGAACTAGTAGGACTGCTCCTCCCTTGGAGGGTGGGGAGGTCAAAGAGCCTGCCCTTGAGTTTCTGTCAGAAATAGTCCCTGTTCCCCTTACTATGGGAAACGAATTGGTTACTGACCTACCATGGGCTACATCCGAGCAGAGGTTCCAGAACACACCACCAACAGCACAGGCTCTAAGAGCAACAATCAATAAATGGGACCTCATGAAACTGAAAAGCTTCTATGAAGCCAAAGACACTGTCATCAGAACAAAACGACAGCCTACAGACTGGAAAAGGATCTTCAACAATCATATATCTGACAGAGGGCTATTTATCCAGAATAAATAAAGAACTAAAAAAATTAAAAAGCAATAAATCAAGTAATCCAATTAAAAAATGGGGTATGGAGCTAAACAGAGAATTCTCTGTAGAGGAATATAGAATGGCAGAGAAACACATAAAGAGATGCTCAACATCCTTAGCCATCAGGGAGATGCAAGTCAAAACAACCTTGCGATTTCACCTTAGACCCATCAAAATGGCTAAAATAAAAATATCAAATGACAACACATGCTGGAGAGGTTGTGGAGAAAGGGGAACCCTCCTACATCGATGGTGGGAATGTAAACCGGTACAACTACTTCAGAAATCAATCTGGTGCTTTCTCAGACAATTAAGAATAGTGCTTCCTCAAAACCCAGCTATACCACTCCTAGGCATATATCCAAAAGTTGTTCAAGTACACAAGGACATATGCTCAACCATGTTTGTAGCAGCTTTATTTGTAATAGCCAGAAACTGGAAACAACACAAATGTCCCTCAGTTGAGGAATGGATACAGAAATTGTGGTATTTTTACACAATGGAATACTACTCAGCAATCAAAAACGAGGAAATCATGAAATTTGCAGACAAATGGTGTAATCTAGAAAAGATCATTCTGAGTGAGGTATCCAAGAAGGAGAAAGACACAGATGGTATATACTCACTTATATAGACCTATAAGATATGATAAACATAATGAAATCTGTACATTTAAAGAAGATAAACAAGAAAGAGGACCCAGGGTAAGACAATCAATCCTCACTTAGAAAGACAAATGGGATCTGCATTGGACGTAGGAGAAAACAAGTAACAGGATGGGAGCCTACTGCAGAGGGCCTCTGAAAGACTCTACCTAGCAGTGTATCAAAGCAGATACTCAGACGAGTAACCAAACTTTTTGCAGAGTGGAAGAAATCACATGAAAGAAGGAGGAGTTAGTGTGATTTGGAAAAGATAGGAGCTACACAAGGACCAAATATATGTGGGCACAGTGGTCTTTTCTGAGACTGATACTCTACCAAGGACCAGGAATGGAAAAGTAAATTATAACCTAAAAGGAAACAATAAAATTCTAGCATAACAAATGGTTAATGATTTAATGTACAAGTTCTCAAAAGTTACAATGGAAAATGATATTAGTAAAACTACTATAAGGCAATGTAGACAGGTAATATAAAAAGAATATAAATACAATTAATAATATAAAAATCAACTTATTGTACTGGTTACTGAATAAATTAAAATAGAGGCCAAGAATTAATGTTATTCCTATCACAGATCACAAAATGCTATTCATGCTTTCATGGTGCCATGTCTCATTTTTAATTAAATGTTATTCGTTACTGATATACATATGACTAATAGAAAATAACACTATTACATGAAACTAGTAAGCATATATATTAATATAACATTCACAACTTTTTTCTTTAAAATAAGACTATTTTGACTTAATTATCCTAAGGAAATTATTGTATTCAGAATATGTTGATTATAATACAATTTAGTTTGTCCCCTAAATAAAAAATAACACAAACAAAAAAGCATGATTTGAATACATTATAATGTACCCATAAGGAGATATAACCACAAAAAGAAAACTTTCTACAAATATATTTGCAAACATATACACTAAACATTATTCATTTTCACCTAAAAATGCTCATGAAAATGCACAATTGAACTTTGTGTAATGATTAATTAGAAGGTTTATCCTATATTATATGTCTATATGAGTGAGTATATACCATGTGCATCTTTCTGCTTCTGGGATAGCTCACTCAGGATGATCTTTTCCAAATACTACCATTTACCCGCAAATTTCATGATTTCTTTGTTTTTTATTGCTGAGTAATATTCCGTTGTGTAGATATACCACAATTTGTGCATCCATTCCTCCACTGAGGGGCATCTGGGCTGTTTTCAGCTTCTGGCTATTACAAATAAAGCCGCTACAAACATGGTTGAGCAAATGTCCTTATTGTGTACTTGAGAATCTTTTGGATATATGTGTAGGAGTGGTATAGTTGGATCTTGAGGAAGCGCTATTCCTAGTTGTCTGAGAAAGCGCCAGATTGCTTTCCAGAGTTGATTGTACAAGTTTACATTCCCACCAGCAGTGGAAGAGGGTTCCCCTTTCTCCACAACCTCTCCAGCATGTGTTGTCTCTTGAGTTTTTGATCTTAGCCATTCTGATTGGTTAAGGTGAAATCTTAGGGTTGTTTTGATTTGCATTTTCCTGATGGCTAATGAGGTTGAGCATATCTTTAAATGTTTCTCTGCCATTCTATATTCCTCTGCAGAGAATTCTCTGTTTAGTTCTGTACCCCATTTTTTAATTGGATTACTTGATTTTTTATTGTTTACCTTCTTTAGTTCTTTATATATACTAGATATTAGCCCTCTGTCAGATATAGGATTGGTGAAGATATAATATAGGATAAACGTACTAAAATCTGTACACCTAAAGAAACTAATCAAGAGGGAGGACTCTTGCTAAAATGCTCAATTCATATCCAGAAAGGCAAAGAGGCTGGACATCAGAAGAAGGAGAAAAAAGGGAACAAGTCAGGAGCCTGACACAGAGGACCTCTGAAAATCTCTGCCCTGCAGACTATCAATGCATATACTGACTTATAGGCAACCTTTGGGCAGAGTGCAGGGAATCTTAGGAAAGAAGTGGGAAACAGTAAGATTTGGAGAGGACAGAAGGACAGCAACAGAACCAAAAAAAAAAAAAATTCTGAGCACAGAGGTCTTTCCTGAGACTGCTATTCCACCCAAGGACTATGCATGGAGATAACCTAAGACCCCTGCACAGATGTAGCCCATGGCAGTTCAGTATCTAAGTGGGTTCCATTGTAATAGGAACAGGGACTGTCTCTGACATGAACTGATTAGCCTGCTCTTTAATTTCCTCCTCCTGAGGGGGAAGCAGCATTACCAGGCCACAGAAGAAGACAATGCAGCCACTCCTGATGAGACCTAATTGACTAGGATCAGAAGGAAGGAAAGAAGTCTTCCCCTATCAGTAGACTTGGGGAGGGGCATGCAGGCAGAGGGTGGAGGAAGGGAGGGATTGGGATGGGAGAAGGGAGGAAACCACGGGGGGGGGGGGAGATACAAAGTGAGTAAAGTGTAATTAAGAAAGAAAAAATTGCATTTATAAAAAAAATAAATAAATAAAACATCTTAAAAAAAGAAAAAAAAGTATTAATTAGAAGAGCATTTGTTTTTTGTCATCTGAATAGAATGTGTAATTTCCAATTTCTTTTACTTACTTATTTATAGGAAGCTGAATTTGTACATCTTTTATTATGATTTTATTATTTGAAACATTTTTTTAATTTAAATTTATTTTGATCTCTACACAAAATTCCTTCCAGATCCTCCCTACACACCCAACTTTGGGTTCTTTCTAAAATATAAAGAACAATGCAACAACAAAGCTACCCAAACACAAACTCAGGAACACAAAATAAAACCAGACCCATAGAAGAAAAACAAACAAGCAAACAACAACAACAACAACAACAAAAACTCATACCAAACTCTAGCCAAATAAAAGCATGCAAAAAAAAAAATGGGACTCCATTCCATGGTGAACTACTTCTGAACATGAGAACTTTTCTGGATTAATTGATATACCCAATGTCATTCTACTGGAGAATACTGATTTACCCTTTTCCAGGAGGTTTATGTGACAGTTTAATTGCTAATCTGCACCCTATTGGCTAGGTTTTCATTTATGAATGCATTCACACCTTTGTTTTTAAGAATATAACAGAATAATATCAGAGAAAAAAAAACAAACAAACAAAAAATCCCTACCATAGAACTTGGGCATGACAACCCAAAAGATGGAAAAGGGCTGAAGAGAAAGCACAAGAATCAGAGACCTACTCATCTGTGTACTCAGGATTCCCATAAAACACTAAACCAGAAGCCATAATATATATACAAAGCACTTTGTACAGACCCAGCAAATTCTCATAGACCTAAAAGACAAATAAATAACCTCTTTGTGATAGAATTGTAGAGTTTAGTATAATTCATGTCAATGGTTTGCTGTAAAATATTAAATGTTATGAAAAGGTACAAATCACAAAGTTGTACTTCTCACCTCAAATCTCTTGGCCTACTGTCTGTTTAAAGGATTTTTTTTTTTACATGATGGCTTGTAAACATGTACTTTCTGAAAAGCATCCAATGTAAAATTAACTTTTATTTCCTTGAAGTAATTGTCATCTTTGGAGGCTTACTGCTGAATAACTAACTGGTACTTTCTAGCTCTTTCTGAATTCTGGCTGACTGGTTCATCTCAGCTGTTCTGGATCAAATTTTTCTCTATGCTGACTGATTCATACTGGCTTTTTTCAACTTCTGAGTGAATTGCTCTGCTTGACCTCAAACTAACTCTAGCAATCTGTTGTAATCTGGCTCCTTCTCATACCCTGGCTTGTTCTGTGTTCATCCTTGTCTAGCTTGTTCTCTCTTCAACCTGTCTCTGTAAATCCATCCCAGAAAAATGGACATCTTTCTGAATTGAACTCATTAACAAACTCAACTCCACTGCACTGACTCTGACTGACCTACACTGAACTCAACTCCACTCATTTGAACTGACAGACAGATGCAATTCAACTCACTTACTGACTCAAATGTACCATCTGAACTGATTCAACTGAACACTCTCTGTACTGCTCTCTTAAGTCTCCTTTCTTTCCTGGCTCTTCTTTTGAGAGTTGGATGTATGCTATCTCTGACTCATTATTTTATATATTTCTCTGATTTGTCACTTTGTCTGCCCCACAATTAAACATCTTTTTCAGACATGGCTGCTTCTTTCTACAAACTAATTTTACTTTCATTGTCTGCAATTAAGGGAGTGTACAAAAAGCAAGTCTGCATTCTAGCCAGAGAGTTTAAACCTAGATTAAAATTCCTGTACAATGAAGTTTTACATAGCTATCACTCTATTGATTATTTTCATATCCCCTTTCATCTTGAATCCTAAAATAACACTGTAGTTAATGTTTTACTTCTGTTAGCAGCATCTGAATCTTAAAATACTACATTTGTCAACTTACATCCTACATTTCAGCTTTCTCTGAAAGAGTGTTTGGATATTATAAGAAAGTCATTACTCTGTTTTATATAGAGGCTATAGAAAGATATGTAGATTCGTATACTACTCAGATGGGAGGTCATCTGAGGAAAATATATTTCTTTTTAAAAATTGTTGGTGTTTTTCTATATTAAATTTTTTCTTCATTTTCTGAACTTAGGTCTTCCTTTTTTGCTTCCCTTCTCCTTCTAAACATCTGCTTAAAATTATTTTTTTCATTTTTTTTATATTAATTACAGTTTATTTTTATTTTTTGTATCCCAGCTGTATCCCCCTTCCTCAATCCCTCCCAATCCCACTCTTCCTTCCTCTTTTCCTCCCATGCCCTTCTCCAAGTCCACTAATAGAGGCGGTCCTCCTCCTCTTCCATCTGACCCTAGTCTATCAGATCTCATCAGGACTGGCTGTATTGTCCTCCTATGTGGCCTGGCAAGCCTGCTCCCAAATCAGGGGAAGGTGGTCAAAGAGCCACCATTGAGTTCATCTCAGAGACAGTCCCTGGTTCCATTACTAGGGAACTCACTTGTATACTGAGCTACAATGGGCTACATCTGAGCAGGGGTTCTAGATAATATCCATGAGATCTTGGTTGGAGTATCAGTCTCAGAAAAGGTCCCTGTGCCCAGATATTTTGGTACTGTTGCTCTCCTTGTGGAATTCCTGTCCTCTCCAGGTCTGTCTATCTCCCCCTTCTTTCAAAAAATTCCCTGCACTCTGCCCAAATTATGGTTATGACTCTCAACACCTGCTTTGATACACTACTGGTGTATCAGTGTTTCAGAGGCCATCTGTGGTAGGCTCCTGTCCTGTTTCCTGTTTTCTCCTTCTTCCAATGTCCATCCTGCTTGTCTTTCTGAGTGATGATTGATAATCTTACCCAGTCCTCTTTCTTGCTTTGTTTCTTTAGGTGTGCAGATTTGTGTAGGTTTATCCTATATTACATGTCTAGTATCCACTTATAAGTGAATATATACCATGTGTGTCTTTCTGCTTCTGGGTAGCTCACTCAGGATGATTGTTTTCTAATTCTCACCATTTGCCTACAAATGTCATGATTTCCTTGTTTTTAATTGCTGAGTAGTATTCCATTGTGTAAATGTACCACAATTTCTGAATCCATTCCTGCATTGAGGAACATCTGGGTTGTTTCCAGTTTCTGGCTATTATGAATAAAGCTGCTACAAACATGGTTGAACAAATATCCTTACTGTGTACTTGAGCATATTTTTGATATATGCCTAGGAATGGGATAGTTGAATGTTGAGGAAACACTATTACTAATTGTCCAAGAAAGCACCAGATTGATTTCCCAAGTAGTTGTACAAGTTTACATTCCTACCAGCAATAGAGGAGGGTTTGGCTTTCTCCACATCCTCTCCAGCATGTATTGTCACTTGAAATTTTGATTTTAGCCATTCTAATGAGTGTAAAGTGAAATCTCCGGTTCATTTTGATTTGCATCTCCCTGATGACTAAGGATGTTGAGCATTTCAACATGCATAGTATTTCTCTACCATTCTATATTCCTCTACAGAGAATTCTCTGCTTACCTTTGTTACTCATTTTTTTTAATTAGATTACTTGCTTTGTTGCTTTTCAACTTCTTTATATATTCTGGATATCAGCCCTTTGTCAGTTAGAGAGTTGGTGAAGATCCTTTCCCAGTCCGTAGGCTGTGATTTTCTTGTGACAACTGTTTCCTTTGCTTTACAGAAGAATATTTAGTGTTTCCCTTATTGTCATTCTGGTATCTCTATTTTCATTTCTTTCTGTTCTATACCACAAGAAGTGATTTTTCTAATTTTTTTGACCTGTTCATTCTATCATCTATTTGGTTGATTTCTTTATAAACATTTTAAAATTCAAATCATGTTTATTAGAATTGACTCAACGGGAGATAAAAATACAGTATGCTATGTAGTCAGTTAATGTCTATTAACAGAGGGATGGAATGAATACATATAAGAATTGACAAGAAGAGAACATAGGTAAGGGTTTCAGAAGGATATTGGGTCCATCAGAAAGGGGGGATTTTGAGAAGTAGAAAAATATTTAGAAGTAATATAATTTTTAGTTAACATATGTAAAAATGAGAAAATGAAGTTAGTTTGAACTAAAATTCATTAAGACAGAAAGTGAAATAGCATCAGAGTTAAGGTAAGGATAGAAAATCATTCAAGGTATACTGAGTCATAGAAAAATGCACCAAAATGAAGAATGAGCAAAAAAACACTCTTAAGAGAAATTGTTAAAAATGAATAGTTAGTGAAATTCAAGAATATGTCAATCATTATGTAGAATATAGCAAGGATTGTTATGTAAATACCTGAGTGTTTTTAAATTTATTTATATGTTTATTAATTACAATTTATTCACTTTGTATCCCAACTTTAGATCCCTCCCTGGTCCCATCCCAATCTCATTACCCCTCCCTCTTTTTCACCCATGCCTCTTCCTCAGTCCACTGATAGGGAGGTCCCCTTCCCTCCATCTGTTTTGTTAGTGAAGCAAACATTTAGCAAGAGAATGCTCTAAATATGTGAAATATACCCATATTGGACAACATAAAATTTAAACAAATATATTGGCAAAATATCAAATGCAAAACATTAAGCAATATCCAAAACAGGTAAAAAAAAAAAAACTAAACATTTAAAAAAGAAAAGTGGATTTGTACATTTACAAAAGGAATACTACTCAGCTATTAAGAACAAAGAAATAATGAAAGTTTCAAGGAAAGGGATGGAAGTAGAAAAAAAATCATCCTAAGTGAGGCAAACCAGACCCAAAAAGATGCACATGGTTTGTACTCACTTATTAGTGAATATTAGACCTTAGCACAGGACAATCATAATACAATCCACAGACCCAAAGAAGCTAAGTAACAATGAGGGCTCAAAAAAGGGTGTTGGAATATCAGAAGGCGAAATACAATAGACAGCAGAAGTAGATGAAAAGAGGGACCTGGACAGGAGATGGAATGCGGAGAGAAACAATTGTGGGGGTCAGATGTAGCGACAACTGGGGTGGCAGTGAGAGGTCTGGGAATAAGAAAGGAAAGTGAGGAAGAACATCTCTTTGTCAGGCTGGAACCTTACTATGGGGTAGGCTCCTGGTAGGATATGGGTGTGATTCTAGAAGAGGTTTCTAACTGGGTGGGGGAGGTGGAGAATGAAGACTGGAGTGACCACGCCCTATTCAGACAGCACTAGTGAAAGGAGGGGATCACCAACATACCAACCAAACCTGTGAACCAAAAATTGCCCTGTCTACCAGAAGTGTAGGGATAATGAGAGAACAAACATAGAGGGAAAGTCCAAACATTAATTAATTCAACCTAATACCCACCCGATGGGGAGTGACTCAGTCCCTGACAATAATAATCATACTGTGCAGCATGTGTTGTCATTTGAGTTTTTGATCTTAGCTGTTCTGATGGGTGTAAAATGGAATCTCAGGGTCATTTTGTTTTGGATTTCCCAGATGACTATGGACATGGAGCATTTCTTTAAGTGTTTCTCTGCCATTTGATATTCCGATACTGAGAACTCTTAATTGGACTCTGTACCCCATTTTTTAATTATATTACTTGATTTGTTGCTGTTTAACTTCTTGAGATCTTTGTATATTCTGGATATTAGCTCTCTGTCAGATATAGGGTTGGTGAAGATCCTTTCCCAGTCTTAGGTTATTGTTTTGTGCTGGTAACAGTGTCCTTTGCTGGAGGGAATGTAAACTTGTAAAATCAATTTAGAAATCAATCTGGCATTGCCAAAACAATCCTGTACAAAAACAGATTGCCTGGAGGTATCTCAATCCCTGATCTCAAGCTGTACCACAGAGCAATAGTAAAAAACAAACAAACAAATAAAACTGCATGAAAACAGAATGGTGGATCAATTGAATAGAATAAAAGACCTAGAAATAAATTCATACACTTACAGACACTTGATTTTTGACAAAATTCTTTTAAAACCGTACAATAGAAAATGATAGCATCTTCCACAAATTGTGCTGGTGTAACTGGATTTCTACATGTAGAAAATGAAAATAGATTCGTATTTATCACCCTGCCCAAAACTAAAGTCCAAGTGGATCAACAACCTCAACATAAAAACAGGCACACTAAATCTGTTAGAAGAAAAAGTGGGGAAGAGCCTTGAACTCATTGACACAGGAGACAACTTCCTGAACAGAACACCACCACCAACAGGCTCTAAGATCAACAATCAATAAATGGGACCTCATGAAACTGATAAGTTTCTGTAAAGCAAAGGACACTGTCATTAGATCAAAATGACAGCCTACAGACTGGGAAAGGGTCTTCACCAACCCTATAACTGACAGAGGGCTAATATCCAGAATATATAAAGAACTCAGGAAGTAAAAAAAGCCTATTCATTTTATCTTTAGCCTCACTATAAAATTCTTATAAAATGGGTAGAATTCAAACAGAGTATTTACCATAATATTATGTAGATATCCCCTTGTCTCATGAGACAGGCCTCCAATGTCAGGGTTTCTCTCAGCATTCTTGTCTTTCAAGATCCCGATCAATATGGCTCATTAAGCTAATCTAATGTTATTTAAGGATTTTTCCAGCCTAATGTTACCAGTTCTTAAGCAGTCCCCAATCCAATCCCAACTGCCCAAGAACTGCATTCTCAGGTTTATCAAAGCAATGACACAAAAACTATAAGGTACTCATTTATGTAACATAATAGTAACACTCTTATTTATTAGTTTTATGCCATGTGGCTGTGGTAAAATACTGACAAAAGCAAGTTAAGAAAAGAAGGTTTAATTTTGATTCACATTTCCAGAGATACAGTGCGTCATGAGAGAAGATACAATGATAACAGCAGATGACTGTTCAATAGTGTATCCAGAGTGGGAACAAAAAGCAAAGAACAATGAATCTACCTTTCTCTTTTTTATTCAGTCTGGAATGCTTTGTCTTTTATTTAGAGGAGGTCTTCCAATCCAATTAATGTAATGTAGATAATCCAAAACAAACATGTTCAGAGCTTTGTTTTCACAGAGAATCAAATTCCATCAAGGGCACAATGAAGTTTAACCTAACAGAATCTTACACCCAATTGTTAGAATCTTTAAAAACTAAATTATTAGATTCTCTTGCAATTAGGTTTCTCAATGCTCAGTTCATTCTACTAGTGATTGTTATTCTAACAATTAATGGTTTGGAGACCCTCCTATTTGTGTGGCTAATGGCATGGTTAGAAAAGCATTCATTTGTGTCTTGATTCAGAAATTTAGTGGCAAACCATCACCTTTGAGTTAAAAGGGCAGAAATGACACATAACGTAGAGTATAGCCTCTCTCTCTTGTTTTTGGATGTCAGCCATGTCATTCACAGTAAAGTGTTAGCTCTTAAATGTTTCACATATAAACACCTGGACTTTCTTATTTTTTTCTGAAGAAAATTTCTTTATTCATCTAATGAGTAAGCAGAGGCATAGTAGAGAAGAGAAGTGATGAATGTAATACCCAAGAGTGGATTTTGAATGATGAATTCCTTAGAAAGACAGTTCTATCTAATCAGAACCAGACAGACACCTCTGACTCTTAGTCTTAAGTCTGATATCCCCCCTTCTTGAGCATATTAACAGAAGAAACCTCCATATCTGTATCCACGACTGGCAGGTACAAAACCAAGACCTGCTAACTAAAAGAAAGGCTTCTTATATAAGTGAGCTTCTTTTTTCCCCTTTTGAATTTTTATTTTCACAATTTATTCATTACATATCCTGATTGAAGCCTCATTCCTCAATTCCCCCCAGCCTCACCCTCTCTCCCTCTTCACCCCATTTCCTTCCCCTCTTTTGCTTGAATGCTTAAATTGCAGTTTCACTGCATTAAATTTAGTAACACATTATAAAGTATCAAAAGACAAAACTGGAAAACTGATCTAGTTTCACATTATTTACTAATGCATTTAAACTCAAGCCTATGAAAATTTCTGGAATTGATAGTTAATGGACAATTTATGATAATCTGAAATAGAGTAAAAAATTACACAGAGACAAAAGAGTATCATGGCAAAGTAATGTGTTTGATAGACTTCGTACTAGTTAAACAACACTGATAAAATATCTGAATTTCTTCAAGTATTTCTCAAAAAATTTTAATGTCACCATCTCTGAAAAATTTTTGCATCATTCAAGCACTATTAATAACAGCTTTCTGTGTTCATTTACCATTTTATCAGTTCTGAAATGATAATTATTATATTGAATTTACAACTAAATTTCACATTTTCCCCTCTCATAATTCCTCTATTTTTAGAGCTTGTAATCATTAAGAAAGCAATATTATTAATTCATTTATATTTAAGGTCTTATGCAATGCTTGTCACATTAGGTTTATTTGATAAAAGTGAATATTTAATATTGAGTTATATTACTGGGTATACTGATAAAAAATTGAACACTCTGCACTGGTTGCTGGATCTATATGAACTGGAAAAAGTCTTTGTAAATATTGTTTCTATTTGTTCAGATGAAAGGATGAGATGAAAGCTGTTCCCAAGCTTTTCTAGCTCTCTCTGAACTATGGCTGGCTGGTTCCATTCAGCTGTTTTGGCCTAAACTCTTCTCCAAGATGACTGATTCACACTGGTTTCTTTCCAACCCCCAGACATAAAAAAAAGCTAAATAACAAGAAGGACCCTAGTAAGGATGCTTAAATCTCATTCAGAAGGGCAAATAGAAAGGACACTGGAAGGTGTTGAAGAAAGGGAATAGGACAGGAAGCTACCATAGATGTCCTCTGAAAGACTCCATCTAGCCAGAGATTGAAGCAAAGGCTGAGACTCACAGCCAAAATTTTGGGAGAGCATAGAGAGTCTTATAAAAGAATGGGGGCTGGAAGGGACATGAGCTCCATAGGAAGATCAACAGAGCCAAAGTCTCTGACTTTGACTCTGTTGCCAGTACTTTGATTACTTCTCCCTGGTGTGTGTGTGTGTAGGTGGAGCTTGCCAGGCCACAGAGGAAGAGGATGCAATCAGAAGCAGTAGTAGTGTGACTTAATAGGCTGGGGTCAGATGGTAGGGAAGCAGGGCTCTCCCTTTCTAAAGACTAGGGGAGAACCATACAGGGAAGAAAGAGGGAGGGTGGGACCGGGGAGACTTCAGTAGGGGACTACAGTCAGAATATAAAGTGAATAAAGTATAAAAAATAAATTAAAAACAAATAAACTGTCTTCTCTTAGATTCTGAATAAATTGTTCTTCCTGGCCTCAAGCAATTTCTGGCAATATGTTTCAATCTCTGGCTCCTTCTGTCTTCACTTTGTGTCTAGTTTGATCTCTCTTCAACTAGTCTCTGTAAACCTACCCCAGTAAGAAATTCTTGTTAAAAAAAAAAAAATTCACAGCAAAAATGTCCTCTAAGTAACATCTCTTTCTTGACCTGTTCTCGTATTCTGTCTCACTCATTCTGTCAAATCTTTCTTTTATTTGTCAATTTGTCTGCCCTTCAATTAGAAAACACATTCAAACATGCCTGCTTCCTTCTGTAAACTAGCCTCACCTGCATTGTTTGGAATTAAAGGTATGTACTAAAGGTGGGTTTGTATTCTGCCAGATCATTTTGTAATCCAGAGCATGTCTGCATTCCAGCCAGATCACATAAACCTAGAAGGTATTTGGATGTGATTCCTTGTCAGTGCAGTCATGTTGCTAGATAAAAATTACTCTACGAGTCTTAATTAGAGTCACTGTTAGGCTTTTTCAATTGAGTTATCTGTTTTATTTTATTTATCAAGCCAGTAAAGTATTATTTTTATTCTGATTTGTAATTGAGCTAGTCATTTTGTGAGGATGGTGTTCATCCTTATTAACTTGATTTATAAGCTTCTTAAAGTCTCAATCTTTACCTACTTTGTTCCTGTGCCTACATCAGTGCTAGGCCCACAGGTAGTTCCTCTTATCTGATACCTATACTGTTCCTCCAGCATCTATGGGAAGTCTTGTTTTCCAATTTAAGAATTAGTAGGGGATTATGAGTAACTACCCATTGTTTGTAGCCTCTCATTTCTTCATTTAGAATAAACTGATTCCTTTTTTTTTCTTGGACAATACCCATATACTTAGGATACCCACGCATTTGGAGTAAATCACTGTAAATAGGCAATCAGCAGAAAACAACAGCCTGTAGAATGAATTTCCAAGGAGAAGAAGGCTGCCAAGTTTTTCATAACTGGGCTACTAGCCACCAATTTAAAGGTTTAATCTGAACACACTTTTTTCTCCACAGTGAAGGCTGTTTTTCTACACAACATAAATGTAAGGGGACAAAACACTGCTGCTCTAAGTTATATTAAATATGTGTTTTTAAACACTTCTGGCTTGAGTTGGTAAACAAGATTTGGAAAATGTGTATCCAAGGAAATGAAAGATATTGGAAACCTGACAATGTATGTAAATATATATGAAAATCAGTCTTTTAAAATCACCTCCAATCTCTTAAGTTAACTTGCAATTAATTGACTCTGGCAGCACTAGTTTCAATCCTTACATAATAACACCAAATGTTTCTCTGTCTTTTAGCGTCTAATAACAGTGTTGGCCAAAAGGAAGAGAAGCAGCTATATCCTCCTTCATTTAATTGCTGATATGACTTTAATTTTTTTTTTATATTTAAGTTCCCAAATAAGCATTTTCCAAGACAAAACTGTTTTAGACTTAAGTTTTGAGAGTGCTCCATTTCAGTGAGATATTCCACCACAGAATAATGAAGGATAGCTTCTAATCATAAAAATATTTGATGATGCCTTTTTATCCAAATATCCCAGAGCAGTAAAGGAACTAAAAACTTCCTTCATTTGCATGCTGCTTCTGATAGAGAATAAAACAAACAAAACTGCTTGAATTTCTGATTCCTTGTCATTAAAGCTAAGTAAATATTTCTATTAACACCTCACAAATGACCTAAAATGTTTATTCTAAGTTTAGTCTCTAGCCTCATATGTCCTTTTTCACACCTAAAGGGAAGAACATTTTGTAACTATCCCTGACTTCTCATCCCTTTTTAAAATCCATGTGCCCCAGGATTTTGAATTTTTCTTTTGAAATGGACCTTCATTAGGCTTTGCTTAGAAACTCTTGAGAGATTCCAAAGCACAAAAGCCCACCTCATGGCAGATTTTAAATATTTGATAAATTAGATATTGTGAGTGTATTTGTGCAAGAAATAGAAGAGGGAGTTCAATAAGCAATCTATTAACATACCCACTATTATAGAGCAGGATCCATACCTTTGCCATTGTCCTGCTCCTAAAGTTTCTGCTTTATGTTTTACTTTTCATCCAGTGACTCAACCCATGAAAAAGACATGGAAACCTTATCTTTCCAGACATTATTCAGACCTTAGTTCTTCATGTGCCACCCATAGCTATGAGATTTTCAAGATTCCTGGACTTGAGACTACCAATAACAGTTGTTTCATCTTAAGAGTGAACACACACACAAACACATGTAAAGGCACAAAAATAGCTACTGATGCAGCTTATCAAGTTTTTGTCGAGACCAGTTGTTCCTTCAGCTTTTCTATAGAAGCTGTCTTGCTACTCAGCACTGGAGTCCAGCAGCACAAAGCACTGGCATCATAGAGGAAGGAAAGTTCTTTAAAACAGGCCCTTCTATCTCTATCCATTAAATAATGATTTGTATTTTAACATCTTCATATGCTCAAAAATGCACCTTAAATTTGGAACACCTGTTTCAAAGTATATCCAATGCTTCTAACTATGTAAGTTGTCAAAATATTTCTTAGACCAAAATATGATATTTGATCCATCTAGCTCTTAGAGATTTTATGTATCTATATTTTGTTGTAGCATGTCTTACAATGCTTAAAATGTGGTGGATTATTAAGTAACTGATGACTTTTCATTTAGTTTATATTTTAAACATTTCTTTATTATTTTGACAAAATGTAACATATATTACTTTAGTCAACTGATAAACACTTTAGTCAAAAGAGTGCATAAGTCTTGCATTTCTATGGTTCTAAATTTAATTTTCTGTGTCCAATTCAGACCTTAATGTAACATTTTAAAGTGAAAAAGTCAAAACAAAACACAAAAACACACACACACACAGGAAAGGAAGGGTGATGGAGTGCCATGTACTTATAGGATGCTAATCTATTATTTCAGACAGTTTTACAGTGGAGTCATAGTGTCATCTCCAGCCAGCAGTGAAAAATGGATGTTCATCATGAATTTGCAGCTGTTAATTTGGAAAATATCTGGCCAAAAGGCTCCAACTGAAATATCATTTTTCTTCTTTAATTCTTCCTTTCTTCTTTCCTTCCTTCCTTCTTCCTCCCTTCTTTCTTTCTTTAGGTTTCTTGAGACAGGGCTTCTCTGTGTATCTTTGGCTGTCCTGAACTCACTTTGTACACCAGACTGGGCTTAAACTTGCAGAGATCCATCTGCCTCTGCCTCCCAGGCACCAAGATTATGACATACATCCCTATGCCTGGATGAAATTTTCTTAAGTCTTTATTTGTTAAAGGTATTATTTCTTAATCTATGTATTTGACTATTAAAAAGTCAAGCAGAAACTATTAAAAATTATACAATTGTATCTTTTTAAATATTGAAAACACACATGTACACACTTACAAACATGCATAGGCACATATGACATAATTATAGAAAAGATAAAACATTTCTATGGAGACATGCGCCTATAAAATGGCTCTGCAAGTAAAAGAAACTTGGTTTTCAAGATTGACCACTTGAGTTCTTTTCCTAGAACACACTTAACAGTGGAAGAATAGAACATACTTTACAGAGTTTTCTTTTGACTTCCAGATATATCCTGAGAGACAAAAGAGTTGAAAGAAGTTTTTTGGGGGGAGGGGGATTAGTTTGGGGTTTGGAGCAAAGGACTGAATGAAGCCCAGCCAAGTGAAGACATACCCAGCCACTTGGGGAAAGTAACTAGCTTTACTGCATTTCTTTTCTTGCCAACTAGAGATACAGTTGTTAGGAAACTGGCCTAGATGGCCAGGCCAGATCCACTTATGGTCCTGGCACCTAAAGTAAAATAATCATTTCAAAAGCCATTTTCCCTTTCCCAGTCGTGTAATCCCAAGGCATGTAATTCCTTGCTTGTGTTTTTTCCCTTTAAAAACCTTGTTTCCCTAGACTGCAGGGCCCCATTCCTCTCCTGCATCCACAGGAAGTTTATAACCCAGGCTCAAGCACCCTCATTTATCCAATAAACCCTCATTTATTTTCAGTGGAGTCGATTCTTGATCGTCTTTGTGGGTCTCACGAACTGGGCATAACATTTGGTGGACCTCCTCCAGGATCTCCAAGACTCCAGGACCCTGACCCAAAGGATCTTATGCCAACGGTAAGTATCTCTGTGCAGTGTCCATGTGTGTGTGCACTTTCTGTCCTCTATTTCAAAAATTCCTTGGGTGTCCTTATCTGGACAGCATAACGTAAGGCAGCAGGCATGCTGGAAAATCACAATGCCAAAGTCAGGGAGACACCCCTGGCTTTATCAATTTTTTGGCAGGTAGAGTCCCTCCATAGGTGGTAGTTCAGAACCACCCTCTGCTCTGGAGCTTCTGTGGCAGAGAAACCAGATCAGGAAGAAACTTCTTCAGGTCAGATGTTGTACCTTTCCTGTTGGAGGAACCTGTTTCCAGGTGCATTTGTCTGTCTTTTTTGTTCCTCCTCTCTTCCCCTCACTGTGTCCTGCCACAGTAGAATAGGCTCTGGCTACAGGAGGGAATGTATGGTTTAGGAAGGATAGAAGCCAGTCCCTTCCCAATGGCAGCAGCAGCAGTGGGCTGCTTTTGGCTTTCAGCTTCCATGGCTGGGAAGCCATGGCAAGAGTCTATGAGTCTGAGCTTTTGGTTCCACTTTGTGTTTGTCTTTGTATTTTGTTCCTTGCATTTACGTTGGACTGACTGACACTATGAGAAAGAATTCCTCTAACTCTTCCCCGTTTCTCTGAACCCCTTCACCTGCATAATGTTCTACTTCCCAGGTGGACCTGTGGGTGTGACAGCAAGCATGAATTGGGAGTGAATGTAAGGGTGGAGACAGGAATGAAATTGTTGGGACTGCTCCAGGCCACCACTGAGAAAGTGCTTGAAGTTACAGCTGGATTGAATACAGAAAGTTTTGTCTGTCTGTTTAAATTTATATATGGCCATTATGTATTGTGTTTGTTTTTTACTGATCTTAAATGGTGAATATGGTCTCTGTGTCTTGGTTATAGATTAGATTAAGAGTTATTGGATATGTTTAAAGGTTAAATTCAAACTCTTGTTTAGAACATATATGTGTGCCTATGTGTTTATAAAATTTAAAAAAGGATAGGTGTGTTTAAATAGAAACCATGTAGTTTGCCATGCATTGTGATGTGACTCTGCCATCTTGATATTGCCATGTGGTATGTGGTAGGGCAAAGGATTACAGAACCTTTTAGTTTATAATGAATTTTGTTTATCGTCCTATTTCTGTTTAGACTAAAAAGACAAGTCTCATTTTAAATTGGTATTGATTTTAGAGATCAGATTGTTTGCACTGGTAAAACTTGGTTTTGACGTTTAAAATTATGGTTATGCTTTTTTATTTGACTCCTAAAAAGGGTAAATTATTTTGATATTGCAAAACCAGATTTTGGAGAATTTTTAAATGTTTAAGGTGATGAAATGTTTTAAAATTTATCAAGCATTTTAAATAATGACCTTGGGCAGTTTTAACAAAGAACTTGGAACAGGTTCTCAACCTTTGAGGGAAGAAAGAAAAGACCTTGATATTTATTTATTTTTTTAATTTTACCAAATGAAAAACAAGCCATATTGTTTGAGCCAGCTGAGAAAACTGAAGTTTTTACAGTGTATCATGTCACAATGGTAAAAACCCATGGAATAACTTAGTAAAAAAAATGAAAAGGATTTTGATGGAAGTTTTTATGTTGTCTGAAAAGCAAGAAAGAAAACAAGAGACTGGGAAAGTAAGTAAAAGAAAAGGAAAAAATAGCTTGTCTAAAGTAAGAATGTCTGGTTAAACCAGAAGAACAGAGCTAGGATAATTTAACCTGAAGGTATAAAGAATGTCATGGAATGTCAGAGTATGTATAGAGAGCCAGAGGGCATATGAACTGTATTTACTTTGGTTTTTCATACGTGCAAATATGACTTGAGAAAGAACTGTAAAATATCATATTCTTCATTTAAAAGTTTGGTAATTTACTGATGCAAAATGTTTTCTTATGTTCTTTAAAGGGGAAGAAAACTGCAGCTCCTTGTAAGTCCATAGTTATACAGGGTTGTATTCAAGTCATTGTTAACCATTGTATGAAATATATGCCTGAATAATAGTTCCTGAGTGAGCAGATTAATACTTTACTTTCTGGCCGATAGGTTTGGTGTGGCCAGAATACTTCAAGTACAGTTTAATTTTTTTTTTTTTTCTATTCAGGTCTGTTATGTAGTTGTTTCTAAATCTTATTTGATTACAATGTTAGAACTTTTGGTTGAAGGAAACTATAAATGAACCTCAGTGCTTTACCATGGAAGGTAGCAACACCATCAGTGACACTGAATAGCTATGCTTTATATTGCAAGCCACAGACTGTAGCAACACGTGGCTAGCCGCCATGTTGGTTCAGAGATAAAGGTGGAATTGTGGTTTTACCACCATCTTTGTTGAGGGCTACCAGCTGTGTTCTGTTCCCTGTTTATTGGTAAGTGAAACTTTTGTCCTTTAAGCTTTTTGCTATCCATTTTTAGTGATATGTGGTAGGATCAGCAAGGTTTGCTAGCCCCTCTATGAACTGTATTGGATTGAAGGTTTTGCTTTGATTCTAGTTCAGAAAGATATTTAAAGTTATGTTAACGACAGCAGTTGGGAACAAGATTGAACTTTAGTTATCTTTTGTTTGTTTTCAAGGTTAAGCCTAGGATGGATAACTGTGAAGTTTGTCTATGTAGATCTACTTGAAATAGGTATGCTCCTAAAATACTCATCTAAGGAATATGCCAGAATTAGAGGTTATAACATTCTGTTTTATAGGATGCAGTTTAAAGTAGATAACTAAAGATAGAAAAAGAGTAACTCAAAATGCTCGTCCTCAAGCTTGTCAGAGAACTGATGAATATGGCATTTTAACATGTGTAAGCTTATTATGACAGAGAGTCCCAAATCCTGGATTTAGTTCTCCAAGATCTCCAGAAGATTTGGGCACAACATGACTCTGTATTGTGGTATGCTAACCACTGGACAAGACTGCCTCAACTGGCCCACTGCTAGGGCTCAACCTAAACTGTGGACAAAGCTGTGCACACCAGGAGAGTCATTGTTTCACATTGCTGAAGGCAAGGTGAGGTCATTCTTTCAAGTTCTTTTCTCCACAGAAACAGTCTCTCATGTTCTGTGCCTGATGGCTGGATCTCCTCTGCTCATGATGCCATGAGAATACAGGAATCAGAGACACTGCCTAGGTGATGGACTGACAAGTCATCTCTATCATTTTGATTGGTACATGGCTTGGAACATTTATTTCTCTCATAATTTATTCTTCTCAGGTCTCTGATCATATTGATGGCTAGGTTAAAGTAATGGTAACTTTGCTAAATAACAAACAATTAGATCCACTGTTAGTTCATTGGACAGTTCATAAGCTAGTTAGAAATATTAGGTAGTGGGTCTTTTATTTAAAAAGGCAAATATATTTGCCTTGTTCACAGGCTTCATGTTAGTTGCCTGTGCCTTATCTTGAATAGCTGGTAGAAAGACATGGAGTTTATGTAGGGTCTCAGGATATAAAAGTTTAAGTAATGAGGATCTAAAAAGTTGAGAGTCTAGGAAAATATTTCAAAGTTAGTAAATGCAAAAAAGATTGGAGGGTCTAATTAGATGTTTTAAGGTATATGAATTTGAGTTGTAATGATATAGGAAAGTAATTCAAGGTATATAAAAATGGGAGATATTTTAGATCCTCCTTTCTGCTATTGTTGTGTTTATGTTGTTATAAGATTTCAGAAGTTCAGAGTTTTGACATTGATCAATAGTGTTCTGATAAGTAGATAGAGCACTGACTGCTTATTATACAGTCAAAAGCTTGAGGTTTTAGTTTCCTTTGGTTATCTTCTGAGATAGACTTAAAGGTGCATCTCATCCTGCTAAGAACATTTGTCTAATGTGAGTATCTGAGCCAAAAGCCATAGCTTTTACTATGGTATTCTTAATATCTGTCATTTTTTTTGGTAGACCTTTACACAAAATTTAGGATTATCTTAAACCTATTCTAATTCTTTTGTTAAGGAAAGTCTAAGCATCTGGGGGTTTAGCACTAAAGCCATTAATATATTTCTGCCTCACTTTCCAGTGTGACATGGGGGTGGGGGCTAAAAGTAGATGCTGAGTGTACAAGAAGTGGCTGAGCACCATTGGTAGCTGATTACCAACAACTATGCCCACAGGAAAAGTGTTTTAGAACATGAACACACTTAAATTGTTTATAAATTTTACAGAACAAACAGCTAAGAAGAACTGATACTCATTATGTTGAATGCAATTTTACCTGTTACTCTCAGGATGCTCTTATATTAGATTTGCTGATATGTTACTTTTTTGAGTATTTTTTTTCCACAGTAAGTACTTTGTACTCAAATATTCAGTTGATGAGGTATTTTTTTTTTTGCCTTCGTTTTGGGATTCCCCACTTTCCCTAATTACTAGACAAATTTTACTTATGTCTCTAGTTTGAATTTGTCTCAGCAGATATTCAACTGGTTAACTCTATTTGGGGACCAGCTATGGACTGCTGGCTGAAATCTTGACTTGATGGAAGCTAAAGTAAACCAATCCATCTGATGTGATGGCTCCATGTCTCTTCAACTGGATCTCTAATTAGAAAGCACCCCATTACCCAGCCTTTGGCTGGCATTTCAGCCTCCTAGCCCCTGATGTCCATGGTCATATTGCCAGCACTGTAGAAGTTTCAGAAGAGCCTTTCAGTCTATAATTCCAACTAACAGGCTGAAATGATAAGTCAAAAGGGACTCCCTGACATTAGCTATTATCTTGGGGAACTGCTTAGCTGGAGTAGGAACTGGTATTGCTGCAGTGGATGTAAAAAGCTGGTATTATAATAGCTTAAAGGCAGATATTGATAGAGATATTCAATGCCTTGAAAACTTAATCACCCATTTAGAAAAGAATGTTGATTCCCTGGTAGAAATAGTGTTGCAAACAGAAGGGGATTAGATCTGTTGTTTTTATAGCAGAGTGGGCTATGTGCAGCCTTTAGAGAGAAATGTTCTTTTTATGTAAACCAGTGAGGAATGTTTAGGAAATCCTTAGCAAGAATGACAAAAAGCCTGGAGAGATGCTAGCAAGATTCCAGAAGATGGTTTAAATCCTAATAGTTCTCCTTGGCTTATTACCCTTATATTCACCCTGATGAGACTCCTACTAAGTTTCATTTTTAACTTTGGGCCTTGTATTTTAAATTGCTTGATGGCTTTCATTAAGGAATGCATGGGAGCAATATAGTAATGGTACTCATATTCCATTATGGAAAAGTAAATCTGGAGGTCTCCAGGGGTTATATCTAGAAGACCCAAGATTGGGCCTTCAAATGATCATGGGAAAGGAGAAATGGAGACCAAAAACTGAAAAAAAATTTTGGGTGGTACATTAGTTTGAGGTTTGGAGCACAGGCCTGAGTGAAGGCCAGTCAGGTAGAGACATGTCCAGCCACCTGGGGAAAGGAACTAGCTTTACTCCATTCTTTTCTTGCCCACTAGTAGCTAGGAAACTGGCCCAGATGGCCAGGCCAGAACCACTTATGGTCTTGGCACCTAAAGTAAAACAATCATTTCAAAAGCCAATTTCCCTTTCCCAATCATGTAATGCCAAGACATGTAATTCCCTGCTTGTGTTTTCTCCCTTTAAAAACCTTGTTCCCCTAGACTGCAGGGCCCCATTCCTTTCCTGCTTCCACCAGAAGTTTATGACCAGAGCTCGTGCATGTATACAATGAACCCTCATATATTTTTAGCAGAGTCAATTCCTGGTGGTCTTTGTGGGTCTCACAAACTGGGCATAACAATCCTATACATATGCAGGCTTTCACATAGATACACACACACACACACACACACACACACACACACACAGAGAGAGAGAGAGAGAGAGATTAGGAGATTAGAAGCTTTAAAGTCTTGTGCTGATTAAAATTTCTTGAATGAAATTTTACAGTAAAATATGCATTTGAAAGATATTAGAATAGCATGTTTGGATAATTATACAGAAGTTACATATACAGTGCAGGTGACAAGAATTAAGTGTCATTACAAAGAATATGTATAAATTCTCATATTAAATTCTTGTAGGCTCAGACATAATTTAAGAATAACAAGTATGTTGAACAGAACTGCATACTTTTGATTTCTGTTCCCATCTTCATTGTTCATTTACTGTTCCTTTTGTGTGAAAGGTTGACTGTTATAGGGTACCATTTCAACCAGGCCTCCTTAAAAACTGTTTCCTGTCATTAATAACACTTAATTATTACTTATTTTATGTAAAGAATGACAGTTTGGATTAGTTACTTTGTTTTGAGTTGCTTTGTTTGTCCATTTGTTATTGATTTGAGAGAGTTTCTAGCAACTATCCTAATGTCATCATTATTGATGAAACAATTGGAAAATTTCTTCATTTTATTGGAAATTCTATCAAAAATTTAAAATGTCTCAAGAACTGTTCCTTAAAAAGGTAATGTGTTGCATGTTAAAAAATTGATGGCTTTGTCAAATCTGGAAATAATGGGTTAAAGAAAAGAACAAAGAAGACTGTCTTCTTGTAATGGTAATTAAACTTTAGCACATAAAGGAGAATTGAGAATCTATATGAGCCAAAGTACAATTCAGTTACAAAATTATCCAATTTTATTTGTTCAAAGAATACATCTAGAATGAACTATTACATGAAACTGAATTCTAAAAACTGTATTGAGTTTAAAATGAGATTTTAATACTTTAATTAATTACTATATTATAATTTAAATCCACTTATATTTGCAGAAGATGTCTTGCTTGTGTCAGAAAACCAAACCTTTATCTACATGAAGAAAAATAATGGGAGAATTTCCTGCCTACATTCAGGGCTACATTCTGAAAGATATTTTCTCTGGTGATAAAGCTAATGAAGGCCCAACATATGAGAAAAAAATATCCTGCGGATGCAGGGCCTTCACAAGAGATATTTGTTCACTATTTGAATTAAACACAAAACATAGCTGAGTATGTAGAAGTGTTGAAGGCTCAACATATATACTCAAGTTAAGCAATTGAAGCATTAAGCATGAGCACCAAATTCTGAATGCTTTTCACCTAGGTAACCTGCAATTCAGCTTACATGGTAGAAAATTAATTGGTATATATTATAAATAAAATTGGATGTGTGAGAGAGCAAGAATGCCAAGGAGAGTTGTTGGTAAAATATTCTTGTTCATTCTAATGCTGATTTCTCTACTCCACTATCTGGTTTCAATCTGGACATTGTATTGTGATGCTCATTCTAAGTATCACCTGTTTCAAGTTTGTGTAAACACGCTACCACTTGTTCTCTATAATTGTCAATTAAACAACCAGCCAATGCTGTGCAATGGAGAAAATAGGGTGGGATATCCTGGTTCCTAGAGAGGAGAAGAAAGCCAGTGAGAGAGGAAGAAGGGGTAGAAATTAGCAGAAAAGGACTTAGAACCATGAGGATTGATGAACTGGATTTAATGTATGACTAAAAGCAAGTATGATATGGGAAATATGAATGGTAGGAAACTATGCAAGCTCGGACATTTAGGATGGAGTAACTATTGCCTAGCATTGTGCTCTAGGTTAATTAAATAAATCCTAGTCTCTCTGTGGTGATTGGGTATACAGCAGGTTTAGGAATAACCACTGCTTAGCTAAAAGATAAATCAATAATAAATATTAATAACCCACAACAGAGTATTCAATCTATGATGACAAACAGGCAAATGATACTCAAAGTTTTATTTCTCAAAAAAATGTTTTTTTTTTGTTTTTTTTTGTTTTTTTTTTTTTGTAAATAGAAATTTGTGTTAGGCTGAACCTTTACAGAAGTTTATTTTTGAAAGAGAACAGTTTGTTTAGAAAAAAAAATTCTGAAATGGAAGCTTGTGGTTTTATATTTGCAGAAAAAGTATATAATAAACAAATAAATACATTTAAATAAATGTTGCCTTAAGGCCGTAAAGACAGCCATATGCTTTTGCATACATTTTCACAACTCAGCAGCTGCTCATGGAGTCTCTTCAATCTCAAGTTTTCCCATTGACCACTCTCTTCTTCAAGGTTTCTGTGAAAGCCGGATGGAAATACTTATGAAAACACAAGGGCAGCCAGGATCGTCCAAGTGTTTTCAAAATGTTTGCTCAGCAAAGAGCTGCTGGCAGCCAAAATATACTCCTACAAGGGCTTTAGTAAGTGTTTATCTCTCTTTAGTGTATTCCATTTATAAATGTGGGCAGATACCACACACGAGAAGCTTTAAAGCAAAGAAACTAAAATACACTCTGCTTTAGGCCTTGCACCTGAGGGTCGGACCTCAGTCATCAACAATTTCAATCAATTCACAAATAACCACTTCCCACTTTAATCATTCACATAATCTCAGAGAAAAAAAAAACTAGAAAACTTCGGGTTTTCAAGCTATATTCTTAAAAATAATCAGTGAGGATTTCTCAGAAGATAGATACCTTAGTAAGCACTAAAAGATAAAATTAAGGAAGCTGAGAGGTGCCAAGTATTTTCAGACCAAAAGTGAAACCCTTGGAAATAGAAAGTATGATGCATTACAGAACACAACTGTATAGTGATGATTATTAGAACATCCATTGTCAGATGAGTGGTGCCTGTTATTACGTTCTGCATATAGGAGAGATCCTTATCATAAAGCACTTTCTAAGCCGTGTTCAGGAATTTACAGGATCAAAAGCATTCTCTAAAATGATATGTCAGGGGATACTATGGAAGACAGTGAGGAAGAAGATTAAAAAATACAGTGACACATATATGTGAAGATGCTGTGATGGACTCCATTAAATTACATGCTAAACTTAAATGTTAGTGATATATAATAAAAACAAATTTAATACTTCTGATGTGTAGGATGAGTTTTGTTCTTTTATTTTTTTTTATTCTGATCACTGAAAACCAGAAGCTTAGTATCTACTGCTGTAGATACCAGAGCAATATTTGATAGGAGTCAAATAGGTGGAGATTAAAAATTCAGGGGAAAATGGTGGAATCATACAGCATATTTTTCTAAGATTAATTAATGATGTTTGTGACTTATATCAGAGGCTCCATCCTTTATGATGCAGAGTAGCATATTTCATGGTACATACTGCTACATAGTTCTATTGATTTACAAACAAAATGGAATTGAGGTTGCTTTCAGTTTGGGGAGATTATGAATGACAAGACCAAATACCAACACAACAGTTATGTGTCCTGATGATGGTCTTAATTACACTTTTTTTTTTTTTGGTATTTTAAACTTCATATACTGTTAAACCACTACACATTAATTTTACAGTATATAAGTCTTAAATCATTTTTAAAAACTCAAAACTAAAGTATAAAATTTTAGATGATTCAAAAGTTGAACCAATGTATTATTTAAATTTCACTAGCAGAAATTTAAAAAATGGATTTTAGCAATCATGTAGACAATAGTAAGCTTCATTCATTTATTCACACCCATTTTCTTCATATGATGGTAACCTTGTACAATCACTTTGGAAATCAATCTGGCACATTCTCAGACAATTAAGAATAGTGTTACCACAAGATCAAGCTATACCACTCCTAGGCATATATCCAAAATATGCTCAAGTATACAACAAGGACATTGCTCAGTCATTTTCACAGCAGCTCTGTTCATAATAGTAAGAAGCTGGAAACAACTGAGATATCCCTCAACTGAAGAATGGATACAGAAATTTTGGTACATTTACACAATGAAAAAACTATTAAACAATGAAAAACAAAGAAATCACAGAAATTGCAAGCAAATGGTGGGAACTAGAAAAGATCATCCTGACTGAGGTATCTCAGAAGCAGAAAGACACACATAGTATATATTCACTTATAGGTGGATATTAGACATATAATAGAGGATAATCTTACTAAAATCTGTATAACTAAAGAAGCTAAGCACAACAGAGCACAGTGGGTAAGATGATCAATCCTCATTCAGAAAGGCAAATGGGATGAACATAAAAAGAGCTAGAAAACAGAGAACAGGATAAGAATCTATCACAGAAGATCTCTGAAAGACTCTATATAGCAGAGTATCAAAGCAGATGCTGAGACTCGTAGCCAAACTTTGGGTAGAGTGCAGTGAATATTCTGAAAGAAGAGGGAGTTAGAAAGACTGGAGGGGATAGGAGCTCTACAAGGACAGCAACAAAATCAAAATAATCTGAGCCCAGTGTTTTTTTTTCTGAGGCTGACACTCCAACAAAGGACCATGCATGGAGATAATCTAGGACCCCTGCACAGATGCAGCCCATGGCAGCTCAGTCTCCAAGTGGGTTCCCTAGTAAGGGGAACAGGGGTTGTCTCTGATGTGAGCTCAGTGGCTGGCTCTTTGATCACCTGATAGGCTGGGGTCAGATGGAAGAGGAGGAAGACCTCCCCTATCAGTGGACTTGGGGAGGAGCATGAGAGAGGAGGGAGGGAGTGTAAGATTGGGAGGAGATATAAGTGGGGGCTACAGCTAGAATACAAAGTGTATATATTATAATTAATAAAAAACAAATTAATTAAAAAAATGAATAACACAAAAATCAAGAATTTAAGCTAAACCACATGGCTCTTTGGAAGTTGGTTGCTTCTAATGGTGGTGCTCTTCCAACACATTCTGAGACAAACACCTTCACAGTTGATCAACACACAGCTGCCAAACCAGCCCATCTGGACTAGAAATTACATGACATGGGTGCAAAAAGTTCTTTTACAAGGATCCACATATGTGTATATATCATCATTTCTTTGGAAATAAGTAGCAACTGGATCAAGAAATAAAAAGGAAATGATCTTATACAGAAAAAGAAGGATGCAATAATATGGTCTTTAGCTCAGCTGCATTAGAAATATTTCTAGAAGAGTGTTTAGATAACATCCGATTAGCAATTCTACAAGGGTGAGGTTTCTTAAACCTTGAATTTTGTATTGGAAAAGCAATTTGGCAAAAATTGTTTGACACTTTGCCTTTGAAAAATCAATACAAATGGTAGTAAGAAGGATATTCACTAAGCAAATAGTTATTAATGCTGTCAAGTGAATTAATTGATCAGATCATTTTTAAACTCATAACTTGATCACAGTAGTTTATCATAAGCACATCAGCATATATTTATTATGCTGGCATAATATATTAGAAGGTATTTAAAGTGATGGTCAAATTGGAAGAAAATCAGCTGAGAGTCAAGAAATTATTTTCCAAGAGTTACTATGTGATATACAATTTGCAAAATATTTCAAAAATTTTAACTTTTTCTATCCATGATCTTTGCATTGTGACTTTGTGGCTCATATTATTTATAAAAAAGAGGTCTGGTTTATCAGTCACCAAAATCTGGGCTTCTTTTGTGGCCTATCATAGACAAGTGAATGTAATGCATATGATGCTATGTCCATTCTGAGATGGGTTCAAGTGGTCAAATATTTTCCTAACTTCTCCCATTTAAAAGTCCCTTTGCCTCAACCTAGAAAAATGCTTCTGGTGAAATTGTGAGAATACAGAACAGAAACACTGTCCACCAACTCAAGTGTCCCTAGATCTACTAGACTAGAAAATGAAGTAGTAAGAGATCTGAGAAATATGAGCCAGCTCAGCTGAGAAAAACAGAAGACCATGCCAGATTAGCAGAAACCTATAGCAGCCCTAAAGATTGTCAGTGAAATAAATGCTTGACAACAATTAATCAAATGCTTTGAAATTTTCCTTGGAAAGGATTTTTAATGTTACCCCTAAAAATAAAATGCTTCATGCCTGGAATTATTAGTCTATAACCTACACAAATATAGTCACCAAATATTATATTATGTAATGAGGTCTCACAGTGGACTACATAAAATATACAATTAGAATAACAAAAATAATACTGGAAAGTTGTCTAAGCTGATAAAATGCTTGCTATTCATATCACTACTCACAAAACAAAACAACAACAAGAAGGCAGGGGCATCAGTCCATGTCTCTAACCCCAGAACTGGTAAGATGGGGGCAGGTAGGATCTCTGGGCCTACAGTCTAATTGCTATCACTGAATTAGTAACCTCCAAGCTCAATGGAAAAATCCTGTCTCAAAAAAAGAAAAGGAGAAGGTGGAAAGAAATGAACAACTGAGGGACATACCTGACATTGGCTACTGACCTCCAGAAGCTCATATGTTCATGCTCAGTTGCATGTAAAGTGAAATATGCAAACATATTTGTTCACATGCTGCATATAAAGATAACAAAAATATATGTAAATAGTAAATAAATGGCTATTAATTAAGTCACAATGTTCTGGAGGTATTGGTGCACTATTACTTATTATTAACCAAGAGAAAAAGACTTCAAATCAATTTGCATGTACTAGTATTTGTTTCTTGTTACCATTTTATCAAATACAGATTGCTTAGAGAAGCATGAATATAGTCTTTTATAATTATGTGGGTCAGAAATTTTCAGTTAGCTTCACCAGACTAAAATTGTCAAAGGCCTGTTTCTTCCCAAGGTTTAATAAAGAATCTTCCTTGCCATTTCTAATTGTTAAGACTGACTGAATACCATGCCTCAGGAGCCCTTCCTCATTTTCCATGTGTATCACTTCAATTTATACTTTGTTAACCTGTAACCTTTTCCTTTGGGTGTACCCCTTCCTTACTCCCTCACATGAGTAAAACAGGTCTACCTGAATAAGACATGTTCAAAGATTTTTAAAAATGTCATCTGAGAATCACATCTGAGAAATCACAATCACATCTGATAAGTCTATTTTGCTGGGTAATCTAACATATTCCAATTAAGGGGTTTGAAAGATGGACATGCTTTAATATCTTGATATAACTTCTACCATATCCTTGAACCTGCTATAATTAATTATTTTCCATTTAAAATTAACAGTTGTATATTTTCATAATGAAAAAAATAAACTCTAACCCGACCTATAGCCAAATGGAGAAAAGAAAGGATTCTAATATCAGGTTTATCTGTGAGAAAAGTTAGGTGAAAAACACCAATTAAAGCTACTAGTTATTAACCTCTTCCTTCAGCCTGAAAACTCTGCTAGGCATTTTGCATTTAATTTTCAAAATTATTGAAGTCTTTCAAGGTAGATTTTTACCTACTTTGAGGCCAAGTAATTCGTATAAATTGTATGAAGCTGGAAAATAGTTCCATATCTTTCTTTACACAAAGGGCATTATCCACTTTGTTTCATTAAAATCTTGCTCCCTAAAACTACTCCCTCAAATTACAAATCTAATCACTTTAGAAAAGATTTTTCCCTGCATCAGTCTCTTGAGGCAAGTAAGACAAAACTTTTTCTATTGAATACTGAAGGTTTTATTATAGATTAAAGTAGCTGGAAGTCAAGTGCTTAAGTCATTTTCTAATTCGATATTTTAGCTTGATAATCCACCAATAATTAAAAGCTCATCTACTAATATTTTTGAACAAACTTTCCTACATATCATTTTTATTGTCATAAAAATGTTCTCAGCTTAATTTATATTCACCTTGACTTCATCTTTTCCTGGCAACACACTTTAAACTTTAGTTACTTCAAAACTTCCCTAAAATTTTTACCTCATGAATTATTTTGAAAGGCCTTATTTTGTTAGTGGAGAAAATAACAGTTCCTCTGAAAAGCATTCTACTTGTAAACAAAATTGAAATGCTCTTCTATCTATGTATCAGTAGCAAGGAGAGTGAATTAATTTGCATTGTTACATGAAAACATTTTAGCTATATGCATAATAAATGTATCTTTATTTGAAATCTTTATGAATAAAATATCTATGTATAATTATTACCAAACAATACTTGACTTCATTGCATTCTTAAAACTATATTTAATTTTAGAACTTTACAAAACCAGTAAAAGGAAAAGGTATATCTACTGCTCTGTAAACTAAGGTCTGCTTATTTATTTTATGGTACATTCAAATACCTCCGAAATCTTTTAAAATGTAATACTTTTATTGATCTTTGAAAAATTTTCACAGTATACATTTTGGTGATAGTCATCCTACCATCAATTCCTGTATTCGTCTTCTCTGCCTTCTCTTCCCTACCTACCCAATATAAATTGTTGTTTGTTTTCCTGTTTTTGCCAATGAGATCCACTTGACTTTTTCATACACTCTTGCGTGTGAGGCATGCCCTAAAGTGTGATCAACCTACATGGGGTCACACCATTAAAGAAAATTGACTCTGCTGGAGAGGTTGCGGTGAAAGGGGAACCCTCCTCCATTGCTGGTGGGAATGTAAACTGGTACAACCACTTTGGAAGTCAATCTGGCGCTTTCTCAGACAATTAGGAGTAGTGCTACCTCAAGACCCCGCTATACCACTCCTAGGTATATACCCAAAATTTGCTCAAGTACACAACAAGGACATTTGTTCAACCATGTTTATAGCAGCTTTATTTGTAATAACCAGAAATTGTAAGCAACCCAGATGTCCATCAACAGAGGAATGGATACAGAAATTGTGGTATTTTTACACAATGGAATACTACTCAGCAATCAAAAAGGAAGAAATCATGAAATTTGCAGGCAAGTGGTGGGATCAAGAAAAGATCATTCTGAGTGAAGTATCCCAGAAGGAGAAAGACAAACATGGTATATACTCACTTATATAGACCTACAAGATATGATAAACATAATGAAATCTACACACCTAAAGAAGATAAGATAATCAAGAAAGTGGACATGGGTGAAGATGATCAATCCTCATTTAGAAAGACAAATGGGATGTGCATTGAAAGTATGACAGGAGTCTACTGCAAAAGGCACCAGAAAGACTCTAACTAGCAGTGTTTCAAAGCAGACACTAAGACTCATAACCAAACCCTCTGCAGAGTGCAGGGAATCATATGAAAGAAGGAGAGTTAGTGTGATATGGAAAGGATAGGAGCTCCACAAGGACCAAATATATCCGGGCACAGGGTCTTTTCTGAGACTGACACTCAACCAAGGACCATCTATGGATATAACCTAGAACTTCTGCTCGGATGTGGCCCGTGGTAGCTCAGTAACCAAGTAGTTTCCCAAAGTAAGGGGAACAAGGACTATTTCTAACAGGATCTCAAGGGCAGGCTCTTTGACCTCCCCACCCCACCCCCAGGGGAAGAGCAGTCCTGTTAGGCCACAGAGGAGGACTTTGCAGCCAGCCCTGAAGATACCTGATAAAACAGGGTCAAATGAAGGGGGAGGAGGTCCTCCCCTATCAGTGGACTTGGAAAGGAGCAGGGAGGAGACCAGGGAGGGAGTGTGGGGTTGGGGAGGGAATGGGGAATGAGGGAGCAGGATACAGCTGGGACACAGAGTTAACAAAATGTAACTAAAAATAAAAATAAAAAAGTAGAAATGTAAAAATAAGTAAATAAATAAAAGTTCATTACATAAAAAATAAAATAATTATTTATAAAAAAAAAGAAAAGAAAATTAACTCAAGATCTGTCAAAATTCGGTTGGAATTTTGATGGGGATTACCTTGAATCTGTTGATTGTTTTTGGTAGGACAGCCATTTTAACTAAGTTAATGCTACAAATCCATAACAAAGGAGATCTTTCTGCTTTCTGACATCTTCTTTCAATTCTTTCTTCAATGATTTGAAGTTTTTAAAATCAAAACTACTTTGAGATTTCATTTTATACCTATCAAATGGCTATGACCAATAGAACAATAGAACAAGTGATAACCTGTGTACTGTTGGGAATGTAGAGTAAAGAGAACACTCATATATTGCTAGTGGGAGTACAAATTTGTTTGGCTAGTATTTAAATCAGTGTGTAGAGTCCCCAGGGAGATTGGAATAAATTTATCTCAAGATCCATCTATACCACTCTTGGGCATCTACCCAAAAGTTGCTTCATTTTTACCAAAGAGACACTTGTCCGAACATGTTTATTGTTGCTCTATCATTTATGTAATAGAGTATTACTCAGCTGTTAAAATGAAATTCGAAGGAAATTAAAAAAAAATCAACATGAGTGAAATACCATAGACCTAGAAAGACAAATATGGTAAGTATTCCCTCATATATGTATATTAGCTGTTAAGCCAGTGATAACCAAGCTATAATCAAGAGAACTTCAGAGAGTAGTTATAGAATAGGGGACTACAGGGAACACATACATCTCATTAAAAAGGAGAAATAGAATAATTATAGATGGATGTGGGCTAGAACAGGAATATCAGGGGAGGAGGAAGAAACTGGAGGGGTTAAAGAAGGGAATGTGGGGAAACAAAGCTAAAATTAAGGTGCATTTGAGGGGAATTATGAAAATCTAGTACAATAGAAACTTACAGTACCTGAATTGGGTTACATCTAATTGAGTTTCTGGACAAAGGAGCCCCGCAGGAATCCTCAAACAACCTAGTCTACTACAAAGACAAAAGGTTGCTCTCTACAAACTGGCAGCAAAACACCATTGCTGAATATGACAATTACATAACTCATTGAACATAAAGAGGTCATGTTAATGTCTACATAGAGCCTTCATTGGTCTGTGCTAAGGTCTTTGGTGCAAGAAGGTTTTACGCATGCTACTGAAAGAGAAAAACAAAACAAAACAGCAACAACAATGACAGCAAGTCAAATACAAAACCTTTGAGCCACAATGATGTCTTTTTTGTAAAATATGTTAGGGCAATGATGGCACAAAGTTTGTGGAACTAACAACCAACTAATAAATAATTTGACAAGGCCCACTCCATGAGATGAAACATATACCCAACACTGCCTGGTTTATCAAGAAAGAGAAACTAGATAGCCCAGAGACCTAGGATAAAATGAAATACTATTGCTATTAACCACAACCAAAATGAGTGATAAAATAACACTTACTGATATTGTGCTATACTCGTAGATGAGTGTCTTGTTGAGCCATCATCAGAGAAGCATGCTCTTACAGCAGATGGGAACAAATATGGAGACCCACAGCCAGACATTACTCAAAAAAAAAAAAAAGAAAAAAGAAACAGACAGACAGACACAAACACTGAGTCAGACAGACAGAATTGGACCATTCAGCCCTAAGTGGGATGTCTACATGCAATCTCTTCCACAGATGTCAAAGTAACCCATAGAAGAGGAGGTTTGAGAGTTTTGAGAGCCGGAAGGTATGTTGGACACCAAGAAACCAAAGCCATCTGGATCAACATGAACAAAACTCATGTGAACTCACAGAGATTGAAGCAGCATGCACAGGGCCTGCACAGCTCATTACCAGGTCCATGCTTATATAGTATGCCTTATAATTTAGGGTTTGTATATTCCAGAGTGTGTGAATGAGTGGGTCTGATCCTTGTGATGTCTCTTAGGCTCTTTTCTATTAGCTTGTATTGTCCAAATTTGATGTGATAGATTTTGTCTTGTCTTATATTTTATTTGTTATGTTATTATTATTATATCTTAGAAGCCTGTTCCTTTTTAACGAGACAGAAGAGGAGTGGACCTGGATGGCATGTCAGAAGACTTGGGAAAGAGCTAGGATGAGTGGAAGGAGGGGAAACCCTAATTAGAACACATTATGTGTGAAAATAATTATGTTTGATAGAAGAGAGAGAATGAGAACTGAATCTCTCTCCCAGCCACAATTGATTCTCTCATCTAGCTGTGTTCTTCATCAACACAGGAGCTGAGTGATCTACCAGTAAGAGTCATGCCAGTTTTTTGCATGTGGGCAAAAGAGAACTCGGCTGCTCATTGGCTGATGATGGCACAAATCTCTTTCCCTCCTCACCACCCACACCACCCTGGAGCACTCTGATTGTGCCTTCATTCTAGACAATGAGGCCATCTATGACATCTGTCATAGAAACTTGGACACTGAGCATCCGATCTACACTAACCTTAACCACCTTATTAGCTAGATTTTGTCTTTAACCTGGAAGTGGGACTATATGTTTGTAACCCCTGTTTCAAACTGGAATTTCATCTGACTTCAGCTTGCAAACCTTTTGTGCATGTTTTAAGAATCACTGTAAATTCATAAGTAACTAATTCCTTATACTCATGTTTTTGTTTGTGAGCACATGGTAGCTAGTTGGATTACTGGCCTTCTGTTACACAGTAACTTCTTTTAAACTCAATTTATTTGTATATGTATATATTTTGGAAATCTTCTACAGTAACTTGTTCCCATATGTTTTTTTCAAACATCCTTTATTTCTTCCCATATTTCCTCCTCTACTCTGCAACTCATGGCCCATTCCAATTAAACATCCTGTTCCATGATTCTGTTTTATCCTGCTTTATGTCTGTATTCTATGTCCTCTCTCCTAAAGGGTCACTTCCTCTACCATGACCATTCAGTATTTTCCTAACCCTTATGGGTATTCCAAATGTAACAAAGCTAATATATTCTGTTTATGTATCTGTGCAGTACTGCTGCCATGGCAAAGTTAAAACTAGGTAAGTAGCCAAAACATTAAATATTTATTTTCTCATGGTTGTGGGTATTAAAGAGCTGAGAGCAAGTTCTCAGTCTGGTTGGTTGCTTACAAAACCTGAAAAGGATGCTCTGCCCCATGTTTCTGCCTGAGTGGCTAGTAGCTTGGTTGTAATCATTGCAGTTGATAGGCTTGTGTGTGTGTGTGTGTGTGTGTGTGTGTGTGTGTGTGTGTGTATATATATATATATATATATATATATATATCACCCAAATATCTGCTTTCATATCCAAATGACTTTTTAACCTATATCCATTTCTGTGTATAAGTGTCTCTTAATAAATCATTGTTATGATTAGCCTTAATTGTCAACTTGGTACAACTCAGAGTCATCTGGAATGTCTCGCTGAATGATTATCTGCATTTTACCTGGCCTATGGACATGTCTTTATTCATTGTGTTAAGGTAATTGATGTGCAAAGATATGAACCACTGTGTGTGGTACCCTTTCTTAGGCAGTTAGTCCCAAACTATAGAAATGGAAAAATTGAACAAAGAATAAGCCAGCAAGCACATGAGCAAGTATTTATCTGCTTCTCTCTTCTCTTGGCTTTGGATGTGATATAAACCAGCTGTTTAATTTTATGCTTCTACTATCCTACAATGATGGACTGTATCCAGGAATTGTGTGGGGTTTTTTTTGTAATTTTTATTTTTTATATTAATTATAATTTATTCACTTTGTATCCCAGCTATAGCCTCCTCCCTCATTTCTTTCCAGTCCCACCCTCCCTCCCTCATCTCCTCCCATGACCCTCTCCAAGTCCACTGAGAAGGGGGTTTCTCCTCCTTCGCATTCTGACCCTAGCCTGTCAGGTCTCATCAGAACTGGTTGCATTGTCTTCCTCTGGGGCCTGGTAAGGCTGCTCCCCTCTCAGGGTTGGTGATCAAAGAGCCAGCCACAGAGTTCATGTCAGATACAGCTCCTGTTCCCCTTACTAGGGAACCCACTTGGCTACTGAGCTAATGATCTACCCAGAGGGGTCAGGAGATCCCCGAGGAGAGCAACAACACCAAGAAATCTGTATCCAGGAATTCTAATCTGAACAAAATCCCTGTCTTTTCTAAGTTATTTTTTCTTAGAATATTTTTTTCAGAACAATACAAATGAAACTACACAATCCTCTATTCAATTTAATTAATGTACCACATTATTCTAGGACAGTATTGACTCATCTAAGTATATCTGTAATGTGCCTAGTTCCAAATGCATTGAGAAACAAAGATTTTACCGTATGAATTTTTAAAAGACAAATTTTAATCTAAATATTTGATGATAAAGCACAATGCTGAAACTCTAATATAACTTTAAAAGAACAATCAAATAAATATGAAATTTTGTTTTATGTCTCAGATAGAATTTGCTGAAAGGGTCATGTTGGAAGTCTGATACTAAATATGGAAGAGTTTAGGTAGGAGGACCTTGCCAAAGTTACCTTTTTATTGCTATGAAGAGTCACCAAGGCCAAGGCCACTTAGAAAAGAAAGCACTTAATTGTGGGATTGCTTACCATTTCAGAAGATGAGTCTATTACCATCATCACAAGGATCTTGGCAACAGGAAAGCATTTTCTGGAACAGTAGCTGAGAGTTTTCATATGACCAACATGCACATAATACACATACACACACACAAAGTACATGTGAGAACAACTGGGCCTGCCATGGGCTTGTAAAACCTCAAAGTTCACCCGCAGTAGCACACCTCATCCAAAAGGTCACACCTCTTCATTCTTGCAAAATACTCCATCAACTGAGAACAAAATATTTGAATATATTATCTTATGGAAGCCAATCTCATTCAAATCACAACAGACATTTAAGATATGAGGCATAGTGTGAGGTGAGGTGATTGAATCTTTATGCCACTACCCTTGGAGGCTACTCATACTAATTTTGACTTAATTGGTTCTCAAGAGACCAGGGAATTATAAAGTAAGGAAACACTAACTCCTCATCCCTTTCTTCATTATGATGTTTTCCTTACTTTCTCTATGACATGTTGTCAAATTGCTCATCAGTGACTAAGCATATGATATCACCTGATCCTGATCATTTATTTGCAGTTCCCTATAATATGAGATAATTAAACATCTCCATTCTAATTTTATAATATCTAGGTTATACATTCCCAATTGTTAAGTCCTAAACATATATATGTATGTATGTATGTAAGTGGGTGTGTATGTTTATGTGTTCATGTGTACATGCATGTGAGAGTATGCTTGTGTGTGTGTATGTGTTTTCTTAAGAAGAAGAAGTCATGAAGTTGAGAGTGCATATGGTGACTGGTGATGCAGGAAGAGTTAGAAGGAAGAGATGGAGGTATGTAAATGACATAATACAGTGCTCATATATGAAATTCTCAGAAATGAAAGTTCAATTACCAAGTATATCTATTTAAGCAAAAAATATACTGATAATGAACAAAGTGGCAAAGATAAAGAACTACTCATGCCACCTAATCCTCATCTTATAATTCTTCAAAAAAATTCTATGCAACCTGTCTATTTCAATCATTAACAAATCTCCCATTCAAATCACACAAGTAAGTGAAACTATACACATTCATGATGTGAAACTTTCAAAGAAGAAAAAAGTATTTAACTGGAAGAAAACCTGAAAACCTCAGTTTTCCTTAACTTGCCAAAATCCAAAGTTGCAAGCTGATTACTACCAACAGTAAGGTATTTCATTTGTGATAGATTTTATTCTCTATAACAAAAATCTATATCTTTGTAAATATACATTTTTATACTACTCTGTGCTTAAGACTAAATTATAATATATTAATTAACATTCTATACAGCAAGTCATAAGAATTTAAAAACAATCAACTTGTGAAAAATAGGAAAATACAGTCAGAGAGGTGAAGGACATCAACAAAATGGTTCAAGATCTGAATATAGAAATGGAAAAATTAAAAAAAAAAACACAAACAGAAAAAAAATCATGGAGAGGAAGAACTTAGGGAAGAAAACAGGAACAACAGAGGTAAGCATAACCAACAAGTCGACTACAAGAGATGGAAGAAAGAATCTCAGGTGTGGAAGATACAATGGAAGAAATCAATGTATGTGATAAAGTAAATGATAAATCTAAAAAAAAAAAAAATCCTGACACAAAAAATCCAAGAAATCCAAGACCACATGAAAAAAAAAAAAAAAAAAAAAAAAAAACCCAAGAATAATAGGAATACAGGAAAAAGAAGAATCCCATCTCCAAGGCCCAGAAAATATTTTCAACAAAATCGTAGACAAATATTTCCCCAGTATAAAGGAGAAGTCTATAAGCTTACGAGAAGCTTACAGAACAACTAATAAATTAGACCAGAAAAGAAATCCTCTGACCACATAATAATCAAAATGTTAAGTATACACAACAAAGAAAAAATACTAAAATCTGCAAGGGAAAAAGGCCAACTAATATTTAATGGCAAACCCATCAGGATCCCACCTGATTTCTCAACAGAGAAAATTAAATCCAGCAGTGTCTGGACAGATATCATGTAGACCCTAAGAAAACACAGATGTCAGCACAAGATATGATACTTCATCAAGACTCTCAGTCAAAATAGATTGAGAAAACAAGACATTCAACTACAAAAATAAATTTAAAAAATACCTACCCACAAATCCAGCATTCCAGAAGATAATAGAAGGAAAAATACAGCCCAAGAAAATTAACTAACTTCAGGAAAACACAGGATATAAATAACCTCACTACAATAAAAAAGTAGGCAAGCACATAAACACACTACCACAGCCAACATCAAAATCAAAGATCTAACAGCCACTGGTCATTAATCTCTGTCAACATCAATGGACTCAAGTCTCCAATAAAAAGACACAGACTAACAGAATGGATGCATAAACAAAACCCAGCAATCTGTTGCATACAAGAAACACACCTAAGTCACAAAGATAGACATTACCTGAGAGTAAAGGGCTGGCAAAAGGTTTTCCAAGCAATGGACCCAAGAAGCAAGAAGGAGAAACCATTCTAATATCTAATAAAAGAGACTTTTAACCAAAATTAATCAAAAGAGATAAGGAAGGACACTTCATATTCATCAAAGGAAAATTTCCCTAAGAAGACCTCACAATCCTGAATATCTATGCCCCAAATACAAGGGCACCCATATTTGTAAAAGAAACATTAATAAAAATTAAACCACACATAGATCTCCACACATTAATAGTGGGAGACTTCAACACCCCACTGTCAACAAAGGACAGGTCAACAAATCAGAAATTATACAAAGAAACAATGACACTAACAAAGGTCATGAATCAAATGGACCTAACAGACATTTAGAGAACATTTTACCAAAACATAAAAGAATTTAACTTCTTCTCAGATCCTCAAGGAATCCTCTCCAAAACAGAATATAGAGTTGGACACAGAGCAAGCCTCAACAGATACAAGAAGATTGAAATAATACCCAGTATGCAATCACACTACCATGGACAAAAGTTGGACCTCAACAACAAAAGAAATAGCAAAAAGCGTACACACACACATGGAAACTGAACAACTCACCAATTAATGACAGCTGGGTCAGGGAAGAAATAAAAAAAGAAATTAAAGTCTTCCTAGAATTCAATGAAAATGAAGGCACAACATATCAAAACTAACGGGTCACAATGAAAGCAATGCTAAGAGGAAAATTCATAGTACAAAGTGCCTTCAAGAAGAAATTCAACATATCTCATTCAAGCAAATTAATGGCTTACCTGAAATCCCTAGAAAAAAAAGAAGCAGTCACACCTAAAAGGAGTAGACAATTGGAAATAATAAAAATCAGGGCTGAAATTAATATATTAGAAACCAATAACAAAATAAATCAATGAAACCAAGAACTGGTTCTTTGAGAAAATCAACAGGATAGAAAAAACTTTAGCCAATCAAACAAGTAGTCAAAAAGACACTATCCATATCAAAAAAATCAAGAAAGAAAAAGGGGATGTAACAACAGACACTGAGGAAATCCAAACAATCATTAGGGCTTACTTCAAAAGCCTATATAACACAAAATTTGAAAATCTAAATGAAATAGATAATTTTCTTGATCAATGACACTTAGCAACACAGAATAAAGACCACGTAAATAAATTAAATAGTCTCATATCCCCAAGAAAATAGAAGCTGTCACCAAAAGTCTCCCATTCAAGAAAAGCCCAGAGACAGAGGGTTTCAGCACTGAATTCTACCAGACCTTCAAAGAGATAACACCTATACTCCTCAGACTTTTAAACAAAATAGAAAGAAGGAACACCACCAAACTCATTCTATGAAGCCACAGTCACCTTTGTACCTAAACCTCACAAGGACCCAAAAAAGAAAGAGAATTTCAGGTCAATCTCCCTTATGAACACTGATGCAAAAATACTCAACAAAATACTTGCAAAATGAAAAGAAGAAAACATCAAAAATATGATCCACTTTGACCAAGTAGGCTTTATCCCAGGTATGCAGGTATGATTCAATATATGGAAATCCATCAATTTAATCCACAATATAAACAAACTGAAAGAAAAAAACACTTGATAATCTCCTTAGATAGTGAAAAGTATTTGACAAAATCCAACACCCATTCATTTTTAAAGTCTTGGAGATATCAGTGATACAAGATACTTACCTAAACATAGTAAAGGCAATATACAAGAAGCCTATAGCCAACATCAAATTAAACAGAGAGAAACTTAAATCAATCCCACTGAAATCAGGAACAACGCAAGGATGCCCATTCTCTTCATATATATTCAATATAGTTTTTGATGTCCTTGATAGAGAAATAAAACAATTAAAAGAGATCAAAGGGATATGAATTGGAAAGGAAGAAGTCAATATATCACTATTTGGAGATGATATGATAGTATACATGAGAGACCCAAAAAATTCTACCAGTGAGCTCCTCTAGCTGATAAACACTTTTATTGAAGTGGCTGGATACAAAATTAACTAAAAAAAAAAAAAAATTAGTAGCTTTCCTGTATACAACAGACAAATGGTCTGAGAAAGTAATTAGGGAAACAACATGCTTAACAATACCCAAAAATGATATAAAGTTCCTTGGTGTGAATCTAACCATCAAGTAAGGCTTGTATGAATAAAATTTCCAGTCTCTGAAGAAAGAATTAGAAGATATCAGAATCTGGAAAGATATCCAATACTTATTTCTTGGCAGAATTAACAAAGGAAAAATGGCCATCTTACCAAAAACAATCTACAGATTAAATGCAATTCCCATCAAATTAACAACACAATTCTTTACAGAAATTGAAAGAAACATTCTCCACTTCTGATGGAATAACAAGAGTCGCTTAAGCAATCTTCTACAAAAAAAGAAAAGAAAGAAAGATTGTCTGGCAGTATCTCCATCACTCATCTCAAGCTGCACTATAGAACAACAGTAGTAAATGTTACTGGCATAGAACCGAATGGTGGAGCATGGAATTGATGATAGACCCAGATATAAAATGACACACTTATGGACACCTGATTTTTGACAAAGATACCAAAACCATATAATGGAAATAAAGATAGCATCTCCAACAAATCGTACTGTTCTAACTGTATATCTACATGTAGAAAAATGTAAACAGATCCACACTTATTACCCTGCACAAAACTAAAGCCCAAGTGGATCAAAAATCTCAGTATAAAACCAGACACACTAAACCTGTTAGCAGAAAAAGTGGGGACAAAACTTGAACTCATATGCACAGAAGACAACTTCCTGAACAAAACACCAACAGCACAGGCTCTAAGATCAACAGTCAATAAATGAGACCTCATGAAACTGAAAAACTTCTTTAAAGCAAAGGACACTGTCCTCAGAAATAGATAATAGCCTACAGATTGGGAAAGGATCTTCTCCAACCCTATATCTGACAGAGGGCTAATATCCAGAATATATAAAGAACGCAAGAAGTTAAACAGCAGCAAATCAAATAATCCAATTAAAAAATAGGGTTCACAGAATCTCCAAAATGATCCTGTACAACAACAGATCATCTGGAGGTATCTCCATTCCTGATCTCAAGCTGTACTACAGGGCAACAGTAATAAAAACTGCATAGTATTGGCATAGAAACAGAAAGGAGGATCAATGGAACCGCATAGAAGACCCAGAAATAAATCCACACACCTATGAATACTCGATATTTGACAAAGAAGCCAAATCCATTCAATGGAAAAAAGACAGCATCTTCAACAAATGGTGCTGGACCAACTGGATGTCTACATGCAGAAAAATGAAAATAGATCCATATTTATCACCCTGCACAAAACTAAAGTCAAAGTGGATCAATGACCTCAACATAAAACCAGATACCCTAAATCAATTGGAAAAAAAAGTGGGGAACAGCCTAGAACTCATTGGCACAGGAGACAACTTCCTGAACAGAACACCAACAACACAGGCTCTAAGAGCAACAATCAATAAATGGGACCTCATGAAACTGAAAACTTTCTGTAAAGCAAAGGATACCGTCATCAAAACAAAACGACTGCCTACAGATTGGGAAAGAATCTTCACTAACCCTTTATCTGACAGAGGACTAATATCCAGTATATACAAAGAACTAAAGAAGCTGAAAAGCAGCAATCCAAGTAATCCAATTAAAAAATGGGGAACAGAGCTAAACAGAGAATTCTCGACAGAGGAATATCGAATGGCAGAGAAACACTTAAAGAAATGCTCATCCTCATTAGCCATCAGGGAAATGCAAATCAAAACGACCCTGAGATATCACCTTACACCCATCAGAATGGCCAAGATGAAAAACTCAAGCGATAACACATGCTGGAGAGGTTGTGGAGAAAGGGGAACCCTCCTCCTCTGCTGGTGGGAATGTAAACTGGTACAACCACCCTGGAAAGCTATCTGGCGCTTTCTAAGACAAATAGGAATAGTGCTTCCTCCAGACCCAGCTATACCACTGCTAGGTATATACCCAAAGTTTGTTCAAGTACACAAAAAGGACACTTGCTCAACCATGTTTATAGCAGCTCTATTTGTAATAGCCAGAACCTGGAAACAACCCAGATGTCCATCAACGATGGAATGGGTACAGAAATTGTGGTATTTTTACACAATGGAATACTACTCAGCAATCAAAAAGGAGGAAATCATGAAATTTGCAGGCAAATGGTGGGATCTAGAAAAGATCATTCTGAGTGAAATATCCCAGAAGGAGAAAGACAAACATGGGATATACTCACTTATATAGACGTATAAGATATGATAAACATAATGAAATCTATACACCTAAAAAAGATAATCAATTGAGCGGACATGGGATAAGATGATCAATCCTCGTTTAGAAAGACAGATGGGATGTGCATTGAACGTATGACAGGAGTCTACTGAGTGAATCTGAAAGATTCTAACTAGCAGTGTTTTCAAAGCAAAGACTCATGACCAAACCTTTGGCAGAGTACAGGGAATCATAAGAAAGAAGGGGAGTTAGTCTGATGGGGAAAGGATTAGGAGCTCCACAAGGACCAAATATATCTGGGCACAGGGTCTTTTCTGAGACTGACATTCAACCAAGGACCATGTATGGATATAACCTAGAACCTCCACTCAGATGTAGCCTGTGGTAGCTCAGTAACCAATTGGTTTCCCAAAGTGAGGGGAACAAGGACTATTTCTAACAGGAACTCAATGACTGGCTCTTTGGTCTCCCCACCCCCGAAGGGAGGAGCAGTCCTGTTAGGCCACAGAGGAGGGCTTTGCAGCCAGTCCTGAAGATACCTGATAAAACAGGATCGGATGAATGGGGAGGAGGTCCCCCCTATCAGTGGACTTGGAAAGGGGCATGGTGGAGATGAGGGAGGGAGGGAGGGACTGGGAGGGAATGAGGGATCGGGACACGGCTGGGATACAGAGTTAATAAAATGTAACTGATAAAAAAAAATAAAAAAAAATATAGAGTACAGAGCTAAACAGAGAATTCTCAATAGAGGAATATCAAATGTCAGATAAACATTTATAGAAATACTCAACATCCTTAGTTATCAGGGAAATGCAAATCAAAATAAACCTCAGATTTCACCTTAAACACATTAGAATGGCTAAGATCAAAAATTCAACTTATAGCACATGCTGGAGAGGATGTGGACAAAGGGGAACCCTCCTCTATTGCTGGTGGTAATGTAAACTTGTACAACCACTTTGGAAATCAATCTGGTGCTTTCTCAGACTATTAGGAATTGTGATAACTCAAGATCCAGCTAAACCACTCCTAGGCATATAACTGAAATATGTTCAAGTATACAACAGAAAACATTTGCTCAGCTATGTTTGAAAACATAGCAGCTGGTATTTGTAATAACCAGAATCTGGAAACAACCTAGATGTCCCTCAAAGGAGGTATGGATACAGATATTGTGCTACATTTACACAATGTAATACTACTCAGCTGTTAACAACAAGGAAATTATGAAATTTGCAGGCAAATGGCGGAATCCAGAAAAGTTCATCCTGAGTGAGGTATCCCAGAAACACAAAGACACACATGGTATATACTCATTTATAAGTGGATAGTAGACCTATAGTATAGGATAATCATAATAAAATCTGTACACCTAAAGAAGCTAATCAAGGAGGAGGACCCTGGAAAAGATGATCAATCCTCATTCAGACAGGCAAATGAGATGGACATCAGAAGGTGGAGAAAACAGGGAACAAGACAGGAGCCTACCACAGTGGGACTCTGAAAGACTCGATCCAGCAGGGTATCAAAGCAGAGGCTGAGACTCATAACCAAACTTTGGTCAGATTTCAGGGAATCTCATGAAAGACAGGGGAGATAGAAAGACCTGGAGGGAATAGGAAGTCCACACGGAGAGAAAAAACTTTGGGCACAGGGATCTTTTCTGAGATCGATACTCCAACAAAGGACCATGCATGGTGATAACCTGGAACCTCTGCACATATATAGCCCTTGGCAGCTCAGTGTCCAAATAGGTTACCTAGTAATGGGAACAGGGACTGTCTCTGATGTGAATTCAGTGGCTGGCTCTTTGATCATTTCTCCCTGAGGCGGGTGCAGCCTTACCAGGCCACAGGGAAGACAATGCAGCCATTCTGATGAGACCTGATAGACTAGGATCAGAATGCGAAGGAGGAGAACCCCCCTTCTCAGTGGACTATGGGAGGGGCATGGTGGAAATGACAGAGGGAGGGTGATATTGGAAAGGGACAAGAGAGTTGGCTACAGTTGTGATACAAATTGAATCAACAGTAATTAATAAAAATTAATTAATTAAGATAATGAAAGCAAAACAAAGTCACAACTATCAGAAAGGATATGGAGAAATTGGAACTTTGCTAAGCTATTCATTTGAATATAAAACAAACTTGTTGCTTCCAAAAAATATGGACAATTTCTAATTACCACATGATCCAGTAATTCTACCACATGATCTAGTATTTAAATGAACTGAAAAAGCTACTTTTGAAGAGATTTTTATGCTCATGATCACAGCAGAATTAAATTTTCATAACAGCTCAATCATGGAAACACTGTAGGTTGACAGCAATAGAGGAACATATAAATCAAATATAGCACATATGGTGGCATATAATCTACCATTAAACAAGTAAGAAATTCTGGCATAAATAGTTTCTGTTTCAAGGAAATCTGATATATCGAAGAATATTCAAACACAAAGAATCAGAAATTGTAATCAAATTTGACAAGGGCTGGTAAGGATGGACAAATGTAGGTGACATTTAAATTGATGAAATATTTCCATTCTGCAAGATAAAAAATTATAGGGATAAAAAAATAAAAAAAATTATAGGAGTTGTTGTGCAACAATGTGATATAGTTGGCTGAAGTATATATTTGAATTTGTTAAGATAACAAATTATACCATATATTTTAGGTACAATAAAATATAATGAAAAGTTTACCATGCATGAGATTATGTTTATAAGGTCACTAAACTAAATGGTTAATTTTAAAATATACAACTGGATTTTCAATTTTTTCTTTATTAATATTATTTATTATAATTTATTCACTTTGTATGCCACCTATAGGCTCCTTCCTCATCTCCTTCCAGTCCTACCCTTCCTCCTTCTTTTCCCACTATGTCCCTCCACTAGTCCACTGATAAGGGAGGTCCTCCTTCCCTACTATCTGACACTTGCCTATCAGGTCTTATCAGGACTATCTGGATCCTCTCTCTTTGTAGCCTAAAAAGAAACAGCCACTAAATCCTGTCAAAGACAGTTCCTGATCCCCTTACTAGAGAACCAACATAGAGACTGAGCTGTCCATAGCCTACATCTAGGCAGGGGGTCTAGGGCTTCTTTATGCATGGTCTTTGGTTGATTCATCACTTTCTGTGGCATCCACTGAGCCCAGATGTTTTGACTCTGTTGGTCTCCTTGTAAAGCTTCAGTCTCCTCCATATCTTTCTCTCTTTCTCTTCTTCCATAAGATTTCCTGCACTCTGCTCAAAGTTTGGCTATGATTCTCAGCATCTGCTTCTATACCATAATGGGTAGATTCTTTCAGAGGCCCTCTGTGGAAGGCTCCTGTCCTGTTTTCTGTCTTCTCCTGATTCCAATGGCTGTCCTGTTTGCCCTTCTGAATGAAGAATAAGCATCTTCCCTAGTGTCCTTCTTGTTGTTTGGCTTCTTTACGAGTATTGATTTTAGTATGTTTATCATATTTTATATGGCTAAAATCCAATTATAAATAAGTATATACCATGTGTGCCTTTCTGCTTGGGGGTTACCTCACTCAAAATGATCTCTAGGTGCATTCATTTGCCTCCAAATTGCATGATTTCCTTGATTTAATTGCTGAGTAGTTGAGTGACAACTAGGTTGTTTCCAGATTCTGGATATTATGAATAGAGCTCCTACACAGTTGAGCATATGCCTTTTACATTCACACCATCAATGGAGGAGGGTTCCCATTTCTCCACAAACTCTCCAGCATGTGTCATCCCTTGAGTTTTTTATCTCAGCCATGCTGATGGGTGTAAGGTAAATCTCAGGGTTGTTTTGATTTGCATTTCCCTATGACTAAGGATATTTAGCATTTCCTTTTTTTTTTTTTTTTTTTGGTTTTTAAAATTTTTTTATCTATTGCATTTATTCAGTCTTTACCCCAGCTCTATCCCCCTCCTTCATCTCTCCCAATCCTACCCTCCCTCCCTCTTCTCTTTCTATGCCCTTCCCCAGTCCACTGATTGGGGAGGTCCTCTTCCCTTCCATCTGATCCTAGCCTACTAGGTCTCATCAGGACTGTCTGCATTCCCTTCCTTTGTTGTTTGGTAAGGCTGGCCATGCCTCAGAGGAAGGTGATCACAGAGCCAGCCACTGAGTGTTTTTCTGTCATTCGATATTCTTCTATTGAGAATTCTCTGTTTATCTCTGTACCCCTTTTTTAAATTGGCTTACTTGGTTTGATGGTACTTACATTCTTGAGTTCTTTAAAGGTTCTGGCCATTAGCACTCTGTCAGATATAGGGTTGGTGAAGATCCTTTCCCAGTCTGTAGGCTGTAGTTTTGTTCTGTTGACAGTGTCCTCTGCTTTATAGAAGTTTTCAGGTTTCATGAGGTGCTATTTATTTATTGTTCATGTTAGAGTCTGTGCTGCTGGTGTTCTGTTCAGGAAGTTGTCTGCTGTGCCAGTGAGTTCAAGGCTCTTCCCCAATTTTTTCTTGTTATAGATTTAATGTATCTGGATTTATGTTGGGGTCTTTGATCCACTTAGACTTTACTTTTTGTGCAGGGTGATAAACATGGATCTATTTGCATTTTTCTTCATGGAACATCCAGTTAGATTAGAATCATTTGTTGAAGATATCTTTTGTCCATTGTATTTTTTTTTTTTAAATCAAGTATCTGTAGCTGTGTGGGTTTATTTCCAGGTCTTCTACTCAATTCCATTGATGCACCATTCTATTTCTATGGCAGTACCATGCAGATTTTATTACTGTTCCTGTATAGCACAGTATGATTTCAGGGATGGATATACCTCCAGAAGATCTGTTATTTTACAACATTATTTTAGCAATTCTGTTTTGTTTTTTTTTTTTTTTTTTTTTGGTTTGCTTGTTCTCCCATATTATATTGAGAATTGTCCTTTCTACGTCTGCATGGATTTGTGTTTGTATTTTGATGGGAATTTCATTTAATATGTAGATTGCTTTTGGCACGTTGTGCATTTTCACTATGTTAATCTTACTTATCCAAGAGCATGGGAGATCTTTCATCTTCTGATTTCTTCTTAAATTTCTTTCTTCAGACTTGAAGTTTTTTTTCTTTTTTTTATACAATATTTCACTTACTTGGTTAGAGTTACATCAATGTATTTTATGTTATTTGTGGCTATTGTGAAGAAAGTTGTTTCTCTGATTTCTTTCTCAGCCCGTTTGGCTTTTGTATACAGGAGGTCTACTGATTTGTTTTGAGTTAATTTTGTATCCATCCACTTTGCTGAAGGTGTTTTTCAGTTTTAGGATTTCACTTGTAGAATTTTTGCGGTCATTCATGCATAGGAACATATCATCTGTGAATAGTGATATGTTGACTTCTTCCTTACTGATTTGTATCCTTGTGCTGTCCTTTAGTTGTCTTATTGCTTTAGCTAAGACTTCAAGTTCATGAAATAAGGGGAGAGTGACCAGACTTGCTTGATCCCTGATTTCAGTGGGATTGAATTAAATTTTTCCCTGGTTAGATTGATTTTCGCTATAGGCTTGCTCTATATTGTTTTTATTATGTTTAGATATGTGCGTTGTATCCCTGATCTCTCTATAACTGTAAACATGAATGGGTGTTGAGTTTTGTCAAATGCTTTATTTGTTTGTTTGTTTGTTTGTTTGTTTGGAGTCTATGGTCATGATCATGTGGGTGGGTTTTTTTCCCAAGTTTTTTTTTTTTTATGGCTGATTACATTGATAGATTTATGTATGTTGAACCATGCCAGTATGCCTGGGATGAAGCCTAATTGGTCATGGAGGATGATATCTCTCTTGAATTCAGATTGCAATTATTATATTGAGTATTTTTGTGTCAGTGTTCATAAGTGAGATTGGTTTGTAGTTCTCTTTCTTTGTTGGGTCTTTGTGTGGTTTAGGTATTAAGGTTACTGTGGCCTCATAGAATGAGGTTGTTAGTGTTCTTTTTGTTTGAAGATTATTGGAATTAGCTCTTCTTTGCTTGTAGAATTCTGAGCTAAAACCATCTGGCCCTAGAGTTTTTGTTTGTTTATTTGTTTATTTATTTGTTTTTGTTTTGTTTTGTTTTTAGATGGAAGAGTTTTCATGAAGGAGGAGAGGGGTGGATCCAAGATGGCTCCATGAGGATATTTTTTCTGACCGGGAGTACAGCAGGATCTGCACAGTGACTAGCAGACAGAACTCTGGGTCTTAAAACACCAGATATTGTGTTTCCTAGATGAGAGGAAACCCAAAGTGTGGAATTCAGTCAGCTTCAGTTTACCCAGCTAAACTACAGAAGAGTTCCAGGTTCCACCAGGCACTTGGTTGCCAGCCCAGAGCCACATGCCAGTGTGCTCTAATCACTGTCCCAGTCTGAACCATGAGCACCACAACACAAGAGACTGGGATTTCCAGTTGAGAGAAAACCCCATGGTGAAGGAAAAGATTGGGACTGACTTTAGGTCATCCAGATAATACCTGGAAAAGACCTGGGGTTCCGGCAGACACTCAGAAGCCAGCCCAGAGCAGGGTGCACAGGCGCCAGCACAGAGTCTTGCTTGGTGCCTGACTCATTGCCCCAGATAGAACTGGGGGCCCCAGGGCACCAACGACTGAGTTTCTCTGTTGAGTGGAAACCCAGAGTGAGGGGAACAGCAGGTCTGACCTCAGAGCACTGAGCTAACACTCCTCCTTCACCAAAAAAAATTTGGGAAAAATTTCTGCAGACACCCAGATAGCCAATCACCAGCAAGGCAGAGCCACACACCTGTGTTTTGCAAATCCCAGTCAGAACTGCAGTCCTGAAAGCACCACAGTCTGGGTGTCCCTGTCAGGAGGAAACCCCACAGAGGGAAAAACATCAGGTCAAATGCTCAGGACACCCAGCTCCAGAAGAGTTTCTGGGTTCACACAGGCTCTAAAGTCTAGCCATCTACTGCAGGCATGAGTGCTGTGCTCACCTGCCATTAATTATGGCTAGGGCACTGGGATACACAGCTGCAACCTCAGACCTACAAAAGCCTGAGAGCCATTGGAGCAGCACACGGATACTGCTCCAAGGTACAACCAGTTATACCTAGCTAAACTGATGAAATCGCAGGACTCCCTGGTTCAAAAAGAGGGCAGTGACAAGCAAATACAGCTACAGAGCAAAAGCAGCAACTCAATAAATTTAGAGCAAGAAACCCAGCAGCAGGGAAGCTATCTCCTATCTCCATGACTACTCCTGAAGAGAGGAGAACCTTCCTGAACACCACAGTTATCACACAGGTCCATATGCCTGAGGTGAACTGTGACAATTCCTGAGAAGCACCACCTTTCAGTTGACCATACCCAAAAAGCTGAGGAGATCTCCTTCAGAACCCTCCCAAAGGGAATCTCCCCACCAAAGGACACCAGCAGACACCAGAAATTAACAGACCACACCTGAGACAGCCAGGTGGGTAGAGGTCAGAAGGGCCTGGATGGATATCATACAGACCCTAAGAGAACACAGATGTCAACCCAGGCTAATATACACAGCAAAACTCTCAGGCCTCATAGACAGAGAAACGACAAAAACAAATTTCAACAAGGCCTTCACACAAATCCAGCATTACAGAAGATACTAGAAGGAAAATACAACCCAAGAAAACTATTTTCAAGAAAACACAGGAAATAATTAACCTCCCTACAGTAAAACAAAAAGGAGGCAAGCACACAAACACACTAACACGGCCAATATCAAAATCAAAGGATCAAATAGCCACTGGTCATTAATCTCTCTCAACATCAATGGACTCAATTTTCCAATAAAAACACACAGAACTAACAGAATGGATGTATAAACAAGACCCAACAATCTGTTGCATGACACAAAAACACCTAAGTCACAAAGATAGATATTACCTGAGAGTAAAGGGCTGGAAGACTGTTTTCCAAGCAAATGTACTCAAGAAGCAAGCAGGAGTAGCCATTCTAATATCTAATAAAATAGACTTTCAACCAAAATTAATTAAAAGAGAAAAGGAACGACACTTCATACTCATCAAGGGAAAATTCCACCAGGAAGACCTCATAATCCTGAACATCTATGCTCCAAATACAAGGGCACCCACATTTGAAAAAGAAACATTATTAAAACTGAAACCATTGAAGACATTGAAGCAGGACAGTCTCCCCAAGCATGGTTGGCTACCATAAAAAGCTAAAATGTTACGCTCAGGATGCGAGGGTAAGCACTGCACTCAGGGTCAGCCGCTTTGGACCCAGAGAAGAGCATGTCTGATTGCATGCGGGTTGATGCCCCAGGTCCTGCCTCTGAGAAAAAGGTATCGGAAGGGTCTGGTGTGTGGATGACACCTAAATGAACATCAGTACAAAGTCCCAATTTATTTCTAATATCAGAGATCAGACCTCTACTCTTGCCTGATGCGTCTAAAACAAAAAGGGGGAACTGTAGAGAGCTGCGTAATGCCACGCCTTAAAGATGGAGCTAGTTTCCGCCTTCCACCTTCCTGATTATGAGTGCTCTCTGTCACGAACAACTCCACATTTGGCTAAGGCTGAGGATCTGGCTTGCTTCCGTGTATGTGGACTTATCTGCATTGCCCACGTGGCACGCTGGGGTTGGCTACCCAGAGGCTATTTAAGCTGTGGGCTGGCTTTCCCCAGGGTCAGATGATTGTTCAAGGTTCCTGAATAAACTGCATTGAAAAAAAAAAAAAAAGAAAAGATTGAAAAGCCTCAGGAACTCGTGTAGTTTTAAAAATAAACTGTATTTGTTGAAAAAAAAAACAAAAACAAAAATAAAAAAAAAAACTGAAACCATACATAGATCCCCACATGTTAATACTGGGAGACTTCAACACCCCACTGTCAACAAAGGACAGGTCATTCAAACAGAAATTAAACAAAGAAATAATGACTCTGACATAAGTCATGAATCAAATGGACCTAACATACATCTACAGAACCTTTCACCAATACACAAAAGAAATTATCTTCCTCTCAGCACCTTATGGAACCTTCTCCAAAACAGACCATATAATTGCTCACAAAGCAAGCCTCAACAAATACAAGAATACTGAAATAATCCCTTGTATCCCATGTGATCACTATGGACTAAAGCTGGACCTCAACTACAATAGAAATTAAAAAAAGCCTACAGACACCTGGAAACTGAACAACTCACTACTAAATGTGTCAGGGAAGAAATAAAAAAAGAAATTAAAGTCTTCCTAGAATTCAATGAAAATGAAGGCACAACATACCCAAACTTATGGGACACAATGAAAGCAGTGCTAAGGGGAAAGTTCATAGCACTAAGTGCTTTCAAGAAGAAATTTGAGACATTTCATTCAAGTAACTTAATGGCTCACCTAAAAGCCTTAGAATAAAAGAAGCAGACATACTAAAAAGAAGTAGACTCTTGGAAATGATCAATAAATTAGAAACAAAAATAAAACAATTCAAAGAATCAATGAAACCAAGAGCTGGTTCTTTGAGAAAATTAAAAAGATAGACAAAACCTTAGTCAAACTAATTACAAGGCAGGGAGACATCATCCAAATCAATAAAATCAGAAATGAAAAGGGGGACATAACAACAGACACTGAGTAAATATAAACAATCATTAGGTCTTACATCGAAAAATCTATATGCCACAAAATTTGAAAATCTAAATGAAATGGACAATTTTATTGATCTATTCTACTTAACAAAGCTGAATTAAGACCCGGTAAATCAATTAAATAGCCCTATATCCTCTAAGGAAATAGAAGCTATCATCAAAAGTCTCGAATCCAAAACGAGCCCAGGACCAGATGGTTCAGTACACAATTCTACCAGACCTTCAAGAAGAGCTAACTCCAGTTCTCTTCAAACTTTTCCATAAAATAAATACAGAAGGAACGCTCCCAAACTCATTCTATGAAGCCACAGTCACATTGGTACCTAAATCTCACAAAGACCCAACAAAGAAAGAGAACTTCAGACTATCTCTCTTATGAATATTGATGCAAAAATACTCAATAAAATACCAGCAAACTGAATACAAGAACACATCAAAGATATCATCCACCATGACCAAGTAGGCTTCATTCCAGGCATGCAGGGATAGTTCAATGTACAGAAATCCATCAATGTGATCCACCATATAGACAAACTGAAGAGGAAAAACACATGATCATCTCCTTAGATGTTGAAAAAGCATTTGAAAAAATCCAACATCCATTCATGTTTAAAGTCTTGGAGAGATGAGGGATACAGTGCACATACCTAAACATGGTAAAGGCAATATACAGCAAGCCTATAGCCAGTATCAAAATGAACGAAGAGAAAATTAAATCAACCCCACTGAAATCACAGACAAGGTATGGATGCCCATTCTCTCTATATCTCTTCAACGTAGTTCTAGAAGTCCTTGTTAGAGCAATAAGGCAATTAAAGGAGATCAAGGGAATATAAATTGGAAAGGAAGAAGTCAAAGTATCATTATTTTCAAATGATATGATAATATAAATGAGTGTCACCAAAAATTCTACCAGGGAACTCCTACAGCTGACAAACACCTTCAGCAAAGTGGCTGGATACAAAATTAACTCAAAAAGATTACTAACCCTCCTGTATACAAAGGACAAAAATGCTGAGAAGGAAATTAGGAAAGCAATACCCTTTAAAAAGGACATAAAAGACATAAAATAAATTTGTGTGACCCTAACCAAGCAAGTCAAGGACTTGAATGAAAAAAATTTCTAGTCTCTGAAGAAAGAACTAGAAGAAGATATCAGAAAATGGAAAGATCTCCCAAGCCCAAAGTTTGGCAGGATTAACATTGTAAAACTGGCCATCTTACCAAAAGCAATCTATGAATTCAATGCTATTCCCATCAAATTACCAACACTTCTTTATAGAACTTGACAGAAAAAATTCTCAACTTCATATGGAATAACCAGAAACTCGGAATTGCCAAAATAATCCTCTACAATAAAAGATCTCCTGGAAGAATCTCCATCCCCGATTTCAAGCTGTAGTATAGAGCAGCTGTAGTGAAAACTGCATGGTACTGGCATAGAAACAGAATGGTGGATCAATGGACACAAATAGAAGACCCAGAAATAAATCTCCACACTTATGGACACCTGATTTTTGACAAAGATGCCAAAACCATTCAATGGAAAAAACAAAGCATCTTCAATAATTAATGCTGGTCCAATTGAATGTCTACACATAGAAAAATGCAAATAGATCCATACTTATCACCCTGCATGAAACTAAAGTCCAAATGGATCAAAGACCTCAATATAAAACCAGACACACTCTTATATAAAAAAGTAGGGGAAGAGCCTTGAACTGATTGGCATAGGAGACAACTTCCTGAACAGAACTCCAACAGCACGGGCTCTAAGAGCAACAATCAATAAATGGGACCTCATGAAACTGATACATTTTTGTAAAGCAAAGGACAATGTCTTCAGAACAAAATAACTGCCTACAGATTGGGAAAGGATCTTCTCTAATCCTGTATCTGACAGAAGGCTAATATCCAGAATTTGTAAAGAACTCAAAAAGTTAAATAGCAACAAATCAATTAATGCAATTAAAAATGGCATACAAAGGTAAACAGAGAATTCTCAATAAAGGAATATCGAATGGCAGAGAAACACTTAAAGAAATGTCCTTCGTCATCAGGGAAATACAAATCCAAATGACCATGGATTTCACCATGCACTCATCAGAATGGCTAAGATCAAAAACTCAAGTGACAACACGTGCTGAACAGGTTGTGGATAAAGGGGAACCCTCCTCCACTGCTGTTGAGAATGTAAACTTGTATATCCACTTTGGAAATCAATCTGGCACTTTCTCAGACAATTAGGAATAGTGCTTCCTCAAGATTTAGCTATACCAATCCTAGGGATATATCCAAAAGATGCTCAAGTGTACAACAAGGACATTTGCTCAACCATGTTTGTAGAAGCTTATTTGGAATATCCAGAAAATGGAAAAACATCAGATGTCGGTCACCAGAGCAATTGATACAGAAACTGTGGTACATCTACACAATGGAATATGACTCAGCAATAAAAAACAAGGAAATCATGAAATTTGCAGGTAAATGGTGGGAACTGGAAAAGATCATCCTGAGTGAGGTATCCCAGAAGCAGAAAGATACAAAGGGTATATACTCACTCATAAGTGTATATTAGACCTATAAGATAGGATAAACATAATAAAATCTGTACACCTAAAGAAACTAATCAAGAAGGAGGACTCTGGTTAAGACACTCAATTCCCATTCAGAATGGAAAAGGGGATGGGCATGATAAGAGGGAGAAAACAGTGTACAGGGCAGGAGCCTTCCACAGAGGGTCTCTGAAAGGCTCTACCCTGCAGGGTATCAAGGCAGATGCTGAGAATTATATCCAAACTTTGGGCAGAGAGCAGGGAATCTTATGAAAGAAGAGGGATATAGTAAGACCTGGAGAGGACAGGAGCTCCATAAGGAGAACAACGGAACAAAAAAATTTCTGGGCAAACAGGTCTTTTCTGAGACAGATACTCCAACCAAGTACCATTCATGGAGATAATCTAGAACTTCTGCACAGATGTAGCAGTTTAGTGTCCAAGTGGGTTACATAGTAATGGGAAGAGGGGTTGCCTCTTACATAATCTGATTGGCCTGCTCTTTAATCACCTCCCCCTGAGGGAGAAGCAGCCTTACCAGGCCACAAAGGAAGACAATACAGCCACTCTCGATGAGACCTGATAGGCTAGGGTCAGATGGAAAGAGAGGAGGATCTCCCTTATCAGTGGACTTGGGGAGGGGCATGGGTAGAGAAGGGGGAGGGAGTATTGGATTGGTAGGGGAGGAGGGAGGGAGTTACAGGGGAGATACAAAGTGAATAAGCTGTAATTAATAAAGATTATTAAGGAGTAAAGAAAAAAAAGAGAGAGAGTTTTCGTGACAGATGGCAGTGCCGACCACATAGGATACCCTGAACAGCAGTTAAGCAGTGAGATAAGGGTGATCTGTACTCTATATTGCGGACCCCAAAACCTCAACGTCTTTGTTTCTCAGGTGAGTAGAAAATCCACTGAGGTACAGCAAGGTCAACATTCTGGCCACCTGGCTAATACTAGGAAAAATTCCTGGGCTCCCGCCAGGCTCTACTGCAGCCCTAGGCCACTAGGCCAAGCCTGTCATCTGTAGTCTCCTTTCTGGAATGGTAGCAGGAAGTATGGACCCCTCAGCATTAGACCACCTGCCCAAGCCCACTTTCTGTGGATACCTTCCCAAGACCAGTGCCTGTGGGCTCAGAGTTTAGGCACTCACTCTCACTGCCTGTGCCATGAATACCTTCCTGTACTGATGGTGAGGTTACAAACCCAGGCACCCACTCTCACTGTCTTATGGAAACCTTCCAGGTCAATGCAGCTAGTGGAGCTCACTCTCGCCTTCCTGTGGAGGGGATGCCTGCCAGTACTGTGGGAGAGGAACAGCTCCATTCTACCTGCCCCAAAGCTGCCTGATTCACCTGGGTCTGAATTAACCAGCACAGCATAGACAGTTAAACAAACAGAGTTGTGCCTGGCTGGGGACCCAAATTCTGTTGTGTAACATCTGAAGGGAGCCAGTGGGGCAATGGAGCAACTCTAGGCACAGAGATCTTTTTGCCTGCTCCCCAGCAGCCTAGCCCACCTGGGTCAGTAACAAAGAGCCCAGAAAACCCAGTGGAACTGAGCCAGATATCTGACCTAAATCCAGTTCTGCACCATCTTAAGGAAGCCTGTGGGACACTGGAGCAGCATTAGGTTTAGAGATGTTTTTTCCCATGCTCCTGCTACCTGGCATACCTATATCACAAACAGTGAGCCAGCAGAGACAGGGAATCCAGCACAAACCACTCCAGACTCTAGAGACAGGTGAACCCAGTCTTCAGTACAGGCTCCAAGAACAATCAGTCAAAGCTACAGACATCAGATTGCTAGAAGCCAGTGGAAGAATACAGGCAACAAAAACAATGACATCATGGTTTCACCAGAATCTCCAAGAATCAACAGATATTCTATTGAAGCTGAAACATGGGAAAATTATCTTAAATCTGTAATTATACAATTACTCGAAGAATATAAAGAGGAAACAAACAAACAAACAAAAGCCATCATGAACAGACAGGAATCCATATAAAAATGTATGTAGGAAATGTTGTAAGACATGAAAACAGAATTAGAATCAATAAAGAAAATACAAACAGAGAAAACCCTGGAGTTGGAGAAGTTAGAGAAGAGATGAGGAACCACAAATGTAGGCATCACCAAAAAAATACAAGCGATGGAGAAGAAAATCTCGCATGCTATAGATAAATTGTAGAAATTGATACAACTCTCAAAGAAAAATAAAATAAAATCAGAAAAGTACCAGACACAAAACATCCAAGAAATCAAGGACATTATGAAAAGACAAAACCTAAGAATAATAGGAATAGACCAAAAAGAAGATGCTGGGCTCCAAGGCCCAGAAAATATTTTTGAGAAAGTCATAGAAGAAAAATTCCCAACATTAAGAAAGAGATGCCCTTAAATATACAAGAGGCCTAAAAAACATCAAATTTACTAGACCTGAAAAGAAATTCCTCACACCACATAATAACCAAAACACTGTATCTACACAACAAAGAAAAATATTAAAAGTGGCAAGAGGAAAAGGCCAAGGAAAATATAGAGACAGACCTATCAGAATCACACCAGACTTCAAAACAGAAACTAGGACAGCCAGAAGGGCCTGGACAGATGTTATGCAGACTCTAAGAGACCACAGATGCCAACTTAGACTACCATAACCAGCTAAACTTTCAATCAGCATAGATGGAGAAAACGAAATATTCCATAAAATAACTAAATTTGAATATATACACTGCAACACAGCCCTACAGAATATACTAAAAGGAAAACTCCAAACGAACAGGATCAACTAAACCCAAGAAAGCACAGCATAAAGACAGCCTGACAACAAAAAAGAAAAAAAAAAAAAAAAAAAAACAAAAAAAACAAGCACACAAACACACCATCACCACCAAATCCACAATAAAAGGAATTAACAACCATTGGTTAGTAGTATCTATCAACATCAGTGGGTTCAACTCTCCAATAAAAAGACACAGACTAACAAATAGTTATGGAAACAGGATCCAATATTCTGCTGCATTCAAGAAATGCACATCTACAACAAAGATAAACACTCCCTCAGAGTAAAGGGCTGGAGAAAGGTTTTCCAACAAATGGACCCAAGAAGCAAGCTGGAGTAGGCATCCTAATAGCTAATAAAATAGATTTTCAAGCAAAATTACTCAAAAGAAATGGAGAGAGACATTTCATTTTCATCAAAATCAAACAGGTGGGCATCACAATCCTGAACATCTATACTCCAAATACAAGGGTACCTGCATTTGTCAAAGAAACATTATTGAAGCTTAAATCACACATTGATCTCAACACCTTAATTGTGGTAGACTTCGACACCCCACTCTCACCAAGGTACAGATCATTGAGAGAGATCCTAAACAGATAAATGATGACACTTACACTGGTCTTAAATCAAATGGACCTAATAGATGTCTACAGAACTTTTCACCCAAACACAAAAGAATATATCTTCTTCTTAGCACCCCATGGAATCTTCACCAAAATTGAACATATAGTCTGGCTCAAAGCAAGCCTCAACAGATACAAGAAGATTGAAATGATCCCTGTATAACATCAGACCACCATGGTCTAAAACTAGACCTGAACATTAACAGAAATAGCAAAAAACCTGCACATGCCTGGAAACTAAACAACTCCATACTCAACGACAACTGGTTCAAAGTGAAAAGAAAGAAATTAAAGGCCTCTTAGAATTCAATGAAAATAAAGGTACAAGTTACGCAAACTTCAAATAGCAGGGACACAATGAAAGCAATGCTAAGAGGAAAGTTCAGAGCACTAATTACCATCATAAAGAAATTCAAGACATCTCATACAGGCAATTTAACTGCACACCTAAAAGCAATAGGAAAAAAAAAGAAGCAGACACACCCAATAGGAGGAGATGGGTGGAAATTATCAAACAGAAGGCTGAAATCAAAAAATTAGGAACAGGAGGATGCCAAGATGGCGGCGAGCAGAGCACACCGTTTTGGAGAGGCAGAAGACATGAATCTCCAGAATTGGTGAGTGGAGAGTCTATCGAAGCTAGAATTTGGACTTTTGGGCTTTCTAAAGGAGAGGGGCCACCACAGAAGTGTGGAGTGCTAGTAGATTTAGTTCAGGCGTGGACTTCTCTGGGAAGGAAATAGGGCACTTCCCTTGTCCGGGCCTCCCAAGGGGAAACCCACACACAGCACCAGGCAGCTGAGCGCAAAGCTCATATCCGGGAGATCAAGGCAGCAGAGACAGTGCTCCGGGCCCCTTACAGCAGTGGTCTGCTATAACCACCCCTTGAACACCCTTCCCTCCTTGGACACACGTCCCACTCAGGGCCCTCCAGACATGTGGAGCTTCCCCTCCCCCATCCTGCTGATGTGAGCCTGAGCTAGACCACAGCAGGAAGTGCAGTGGAGCTCACGTCCCAAGCGGCCAGAGAGCAATAACCCCGGAAACCTCCTCACAGGAGGAGCACAGGCCCAATCACAGAGCACCAACCACTGAGCGCTAACCACAGAGACTCAAATCCACAATACAATTCTTCCTGGATACCAAAGCCGCAAAGCTCAGTGTCTGTGACCCGATACTGGTGGAGGCAGGGCTCCAGACCCCGCAGCCACAGCGGAGAGCAACGACCTGCTGAACGCCACCACTCAGAGGAGAACACACCCCACCTAGGGCCCTCTCGCCGAGCTCTTGACCCACGGAACACACCCCCTACTACCACCACCACCCGGCTCTGCAGGAGTGCACGCACCACCAAAACTCCAACCGGCCAGAGCACACGCCCAATACAGTGCTAGCCACAGAGACTCAGACCCACAGTACAACCGTTCCCAGATCCCAAGTCTGCAAGTGGCAGCACGGACTACACAGGGCTGCCCAGCCAGTGATTGTATGGGCCATCCAACCCCTCAGTGGCAGAAAACCAGCTGAATAGACACCAAAGACGAGCAGACTCGTAAAATCAATACGCGCGTGCATTCTTCAACAGCGCTTGTGATCCCTTAGCGCCTGCAACAACTTCAGTGCCTGCAGGGCACCCCTCTCACACACTGAAGGCCTCTTCATTCACCAACACCCTGTCCCTTAGGACACACCCACAAGCACACGCTCAAACACATGCTACCCCGCATTTGTCCTTCTGCGCCTGCGAACTTTCCTCCTACAGGTATAGCTGAATAACCAACGCACACACTGAAACCACTAGACCTCACCCATTTTCCTGAAGAATTCTCCAGATACCAGAGAAAAACCAGTCTGACCTGCAGAATCCAGGAACAGACAGTGAACACTACGGATAACCAAATGGCCAGAGGTCGGTGAAAGAACACAACCAACACAAATCAAGATATCATGGCTTCACCGGAAACCTCCAAAATTATTGGACACTCCAACTCAGCAGAAACACAAGAAAATGATTTTAAAGCTATGATTATCCAGTTATTTGAGGCAAATAAAGAAGAAACAAACAAATCTCTCAGAGAAATAGTCATAGAGATTCAAACAGTTAAAGAAAATCCTTTAAAGATTTGGCTTCCCAATTAGAAACAAAGAAAAATGAAGTGAACGAAGAAGCTGTTAAAGAAACACATGCAAATATAGCTAAACAATTGGAGGCAGAAGCAGAGGCACTAAGAGATGAAACAAACAAAAAAATAGAGACCATCTTGGAGACACAGGAATCCACACTCAAACAGATGAAGGAAATGTTGCAAGACATGAAAACAGAATTAGAATCAATAAAGAAAACACAAACCGAGAAAACCCTGGAACTGAAGAACTTAGAGAAAAGAGAAGGAATCACAAAGGTAAGCATCACTAATAGAATACAAGAGATGTAAGAGAGAATCTCAGGTGCTGAAGATACACTCACAGAAATTGATACTTCTCTCAAAGCAAAAATAAAATCAGAAAAATCCCAAACACAAACCATCCAAGAAATCAAGGACGCCATGAAAAGGCAAAATATAAGAATAATAGGAATTGAATAAGAAGAGGAGTCCAGGCTACAAAGTCCAGAAAATATTTTCAAGAAAATCGTAGAAGAAAATGATCCCAACCTAAAGAAAGAGATGTCCACAAACATACAAGAGGCATACAGAACACCAAATAGACTAGACCAGAGAAGAAACTCCTCACGCCACATCATAGTCAAAACACTTAATCTACAGAACAAAGAAAAGATACTAAAAGCAGCAAGGGAAAAAGGCCAAGTAACATATGCAAACCTATCAGCAACACACCGGACTTCTCATCAGAAACTATGAAAGCCAGAAAGGTCTGGGGAGATATCATGCATGCCCTAAGGGATCACAGATGCCAACCTAGACTACTTTACCCAGCAAAGCTTTCAATCAACATAGATGGAGAAAAAATATTCCACGACAAAACTAAATTTAAGCAATATTTGAACAGCAACCCAGCCCTACAGAAGATACTAGAAGGAAAATTCCAATCCAATGAAAACAAATACACCCAAGAAAACATAGGTTAAAGATAATTTCCAACAAAAATCAAAAGCAAACAAGCAATGATTCACAGTAACATTGCCAACTCCACAATAATAGGAAAAAACATTCAATGGTCATTATTATGTATCAACATAAATGGACTCAAATCTCCAATAAAAAGACACAGACTAACACAATCGGTGCGGAAACAGGAACCAACATTCTGCTGCATCCAAGAAACACACCTACACAACAAAGATAAACATTACCTCAGAGTAAAAGGCTGGAAAACAGTTTTTCAAGCAAATGGTCCCAAAAAATAAGCAGGAGTGGCTATCCTAATATCTAATAAAATAGATTTTCAACCAAAATTAATCAAAAAAGACATAGAGGGGCACTACATTTTCATCAAAGGAAAAATACACCAAGAAGACATCACAATTCTAAACATCTATGCCCCAAATACAAGAGCACCTACATTATTGAATGAAACATTATTAAAGCTTAAACCACACATTGATCCCAATAACCTAATACTGGGTGACTTCAACACCCCACTCTCACCAAGGGACAGATCAACTAGACAGAAACTAAATAGGGAAATAAAAGCACTTACAGAGTCCCTAAATCAAATGGACCTAATAGACGTCTACAGATTTTTTCACTCAAACTCAAAAGAGGATACCTTCTTTTCAGCACCTCATGGAACCTTCTCCAAAATAGACCATATAGGTCACAAAGCAAGCCTCAACAGATATAAAAAGATTGAGATAATCCCTTGTATTCTATCAGACCACCATGGACTAAAGCTGGACATCAACAACAACAGAAACAACAAAAAGCTGACACGCACATGGAAACTGATCAACTTACTACTCAATGACAGCTGGGTTATGGAAGAAATAAAGAAAGAAATTAAAGACTTCTTAGAATTCAATGAAAATGAAGGCACAACATACTCAAATTTATGGGACACATTGAAAGCAGTGCTCAGAGGAAAATTTATAGCACTAAGTGCCTGCAAGAAGAAATTTGTAATATCACATACAAGTAACTTAATGGCCCAACTGAAAACCCTAGAAAAAAAAGAAGCAGATACACCCAAGAGGAGTAGAAGGCTGAAAATAATCAAACTCAGGGCTGAAATCTATCAATTAGAAACAAATAAAACCATTCAAAGAATCAATGAAACAAAAAGCTGGTTCTTTGAGAAAATCAACAAGATAGACAAACCCTTAGCCAAGCTAACTAAAAAGCAGAGAGAATCTATCCAAATCAGCAAAATCAGAAATGAAAAGGGGGATATAACTACAGACACTGAAGAAATACAAACAATCTTTAGGTCATACTACAAAAGCGTATACGCCACAAAATTTGAAAATCTAAATGAAATGGACAATTTTCTTGATAGATTCCATCTACCAACATTAAGTCAAGATCAGGTAGAAAGACTGAATAACCCTATATCCCCCAAAGAAATAGAAGCAGTCATTAACAGTCTCCCCTCCAAAAAAAGCCCTGGGCCTGATGGTTTCAGCACAGAATTCTGCCAGACCATCAAAGAAGTGCTAATACCAATTCTCCTCAAATTATTCCACAAAATAGAAACAGAAGGAACACTACGAAACTCATTCTATGAAGCGACAGTCACCCTAATACCCAAACCACACAAAGACCCAACAATAAAAGAGAACTTCAGACTATCTCTCTTATGAATATTGATGCAAAAATACTCAATAAAATACTTGCAAACCGAATCCAAGAACACATCAAAGATATCATCCACCATGACCAAGTAGGCTTCATCCCAGGCATGCAAGGATGGTTCAACATACGGAAATCCATCAATGTAATCCACCACATAAACAAACTGAAGGAGAAAAACCACATGATCATATCCTTGGACATCGAAAAAGCCTTTGACAAAGTCCAACACCCATTCATGTTTAAAGTCTTGGAGAGATCAGGGATACAAGGCACATACTTAAACATAGTAAAGGCAATATACAGCAAGCCTAAAGCCAACATCAAACTCAATGGAGGGAAACTTAAATCAATTCCACTGAAATCAGGGACATGGCTGCCCACTCTCTCCATATCTCTCCAACATAGTTCTTGAAGTCCTAGCCAGAGCAATAAGAAAACTAAAGGAGATCAAGGGGATACAAATTGGAAAGGAAGAGGTCAAAGTGTCACTATTTGCAGATGATATGATAGTATATATGAGTGACCCCAAAAATTCAACCAGAGAACTCCTTCAGCTCGTAAACACCTTCAGCAAAGTGGCGGGATACAAAATCAACTAAAAAAAAAAAATCAGAAGCCCTCCTGTATACCAAAGACAAAAGGGATGAAAAAGAAATTAGGGAAACAACATGCTTCACAATAGCCACTAATAACATAAAGTACCTTAGGGTAACATTAACCAAACAAGTGAAGTTCTAATATCAGAGATCAGACCTCTACTCTTGCCTGATGCGTCTAAAACAAAAAGGGGGAACTGTAGAGAGCTGCGGAATGCTACGCCTTAAAGATGGAGCTGGTTTCCGCCTTCCACCTTCCCGATGGTGAGTGCTCTCTGTCATGAACAATTTCACATTTGGCTAAGGCTGAGGATCTGGCTTGCTTCCATGTATGTGGACCTATCTGCATTGCCCACGTGGCACGCCTGGGTTGGCTACCCAGAGGCTATTTAAGCTGTGGGCTGGCTTTCATCAGGGTCAGATGATTGTTCAAGGTTCCTGAATAAACTGCATTGAAAAAAAAAAAAAAAGAAAGACCTGTTTGCGAAAAACTTCAAGTCTCTGAAGAAAGAAATTGAAGATCTCAGAAGATGGAAAGATCTCCCGTGCTCATGGATTGGTAGGATGAACATTGTGAAAATGGCCATCCTGCCAAAAGCAATCTACAGATTCAATGCAATTCCCATCAAAATACCAACTCAATTATTTTCAGACCTTGAAAAAAAGATTCTCAGCTTCATATGGAGAAACAAAAAACCCAGAATCTCTAAAACAACCCTGTACAACAACAGATCATCTGGAGGTATCTCCATCCCCAATCTCAAGCTGTACTACAGAGCAATAGTAATAAAAACCGCATGGTATTGGGATAGAAATAGAAAGCAGGATCAATGGAACCGAATAGAAGACCCAGAAATAAACCCATGTACTTATGAATACTCGATTTTTGACAAAGCAGCCAAAACCATTCAATGGAATAAAGATAGTATCTTCAACAAATGGTGCTGGTCTAATTGGATGTCTACATGCAGAAATATGAAAATAGATCCACATTTATCACCCTGCACAAAACTAAAGTCTAAGTGTATCAAAGACCTCAACATAAAACCAGATACCCTAAATCTGTTAGAAGAAAAAGTGGGGAAGAGCCTAGAACTCATTGGCACAGGAAACAACTTCCTGAACAGAACTCCAACAGCACAGGCTTTAAGAACAACAATCAATAAATGGAACCTCATGAAACTGAAAAGCTTCTGTAAAGCAAAAGACATCGTCATCAAAACAAAACGACTGCCTACAGATTGGGAAAAAATCTTCACCAACCCTTTATCTGACAGAGGGCTAATATGCAGTATATACAAAGAACTAAAGAAGCAGAAAAGCCACAAACCAAGTAATCCCATTAAAAAATGGGAAACGGAGCTAAACAGAGTATTCTTGAAAGAGGAACATCGAATGGCAGAGAAACACGTAAAGAAATGCTCAACCTCATTAGTCATTAGGGAAATGCAATTCAAAACGACCCTGAGATTTCACCTTACACCCATCAAAATGGCCAAGATGAAAAATTCAAGTGACAACACATGCTGGAGAGGTTGTGGAGAAAGGGGAACCCTCCTCCATTGCTGGTGGGAATGTAAACTGGTACAACCACTTTGGAAGTCAATCTGGTGCTTTCTCAGACAATTAGGAATAGTGCTTCCTCAAGACCCAGCTATACCACTGCTAGACATATACCCAAAATTTGCTCAAGTACACAACAAGGACATTTGCTCAACCATGTTTGTAGCAGCTTTATTTGTAATAGCCAGAACCTGGAAACAACCCAGATGTCCATCAACGGAGGAATGGGTACAGAAATTGTGGTATTTTTACACAATGGAATACTACTCAGCAATCAAAAAGTAGGAAGTCATGAAATTTGCAGGCAAATGGTGGGATCTAGAAAAGATCATTCTGAGTGAAGTATCCCAGGAGAAAGACAAACATGGAATATACTGGCTTATATAGACCTAAAACATAGGATAAACATAATGAAATCTATATACCTAAAGAAGATAATCAAGAAAGCAGGCACAGGGTATGATTATCAATCCTCATTTAGAAAGACAAATGGGATATGTATTGAACGACAGGAGTCTACCACAGAAAGCATCGGAAAAACTCTACCTAGCAGTGTTCCAAAGTAGATACTAAGACTCATAACCAAACCTTTGGCAGAGTGCAGGGAATCATATGAAAGAAAGGGAGTTTGATGTGGAAAGGATAGGAGCTCCACAAGGAACAAACATATCTGGGCACAGGGTCTTTTCTGAGATGGACACTCAACCAAAGACCATGAGAGGATAAAATCTAGAACCTCTGCTCGGATGTGACCTGTGATAGCTCAGTAATCAATTGGTTTCCCATAGTAAGGGGAACAAGGACTATTTCTAACCTGAACTCAATGACTGGCTCTTTGACCTCCCCACCTCCCAAGGGAGGAGCAGTACTGTTAGGCCACAGAGTAGGACTTTGCAGCCCGTCCTGAAAATACCTGCAAAACGGATGTCATATGAAAGGGGAGGAGGTCCTCCCCTATCAGTGGACTTGGAAAGGGGCAGTTATTAGATGAGGGAGGGAGGGTGGGATTGGGGAGGGAATGAGGGATACAGCTGGGATACAGAATTAACAAAATATAACTAATGAGAAAAATAAAATTAAAAAAAAAATAGGAACAAAGAGAACAATTCAGAGATTCAGTGATACCAAGATCTGGTTCCTTGAGAAAATCAACAAGATAAACAAACCTTTAGCAAACTAATTAACCAAATCAATAAAGTCAGAAATAAAAATGGAGATATAAGGAAAGACACTGAGGAAATCCAAAGAATCATTAGGTCCAACTTCAAAAGCCTAGCAGCTACAAAATTTAAAAATATAAATGAAATGGACAATTTTCTTGAAAGATTCCATTTACCAAAGCTGAATCAAGATCAAGTAATTAAATATTCCTACAACAGAATTTTATGCAATAATAATATTTTCCTTTATTTGAATTTTATGTTTCTTTAGACTTGTATTCTAACTTTGCAAAATATCATGCATGTGTATCAAATATCATGCATGTGTATTAATGCAATGAACATTTCAATACAAACTACATCTTCCCTAGTTCAAATTTCTGAATCATTTTACTCTACCAGGTTTCTATTGTTTCCATTTTTATACTGTTAATAATTGAGAGATACTGAGATTAAATAAAGTCTAGCATTATATATAGACTATACTGACTGAAACTTGATTTCTTCTCTCATACCCAAAAATAAAAACCAGTTTGTCTTTATTTGCAGTTTACCTCAACCTTACTTTACTCCAAATAAAATGTGTGCTAATTCGATTTTTCTTTTGAAGCAGTTATAACATCTGTCTGGCTTCCTCATCACATATGTTTAAAACAAATTCTTTGCTATGTTTTCATTTTCATGTCTGGAATTCATAATATCACATACTTTCAAAATTATCATTTAATACTTTTTCCCTTGTGGATTTGTAATATATTGCAATTTTAAAATATTGAAGACATTTTGGAACACCTGCAATCTCTAAGTTGAAGCAAGGTTGAGAGATAACAGTTAACTACTGGAAGTCTTCTAGTGTTGTTGCTAAGAACAATGGGAATAAAAAGCATCATAGGGAATATGAGTTTAGGAATAGGAATCAAGAAATGTCAGAGCCACCATTTTCATTTTTTGTTTGTTTGCTTTATTTTAAAGTACAAGTGTACATAAACATTTGTGTAGGCATGTACATATGGGAATAGGTATCTGTAGAATCCAAAAGAGGCATTAGATTCCATGGATCTGTGGTTACATGTGGTTGTGAACCACCTGATACAGGTACTGGTAACCAAACCCCATTCCTCTTCATAGCTGTACAAGGTCTACACTGCTAAGCTATGATTCCAGTCCCATCTTCCATTGTGTTTAATATTATTTTTAATTTTATATCTGCTTCTATGCTCACTTTACCCTTTCTCTATATTCCTTTAAGCACTTACATATATGTAAATAAAATAAATATTTTCGTGTTTCTATTAATTTATTTTTTATTAATTATAATTTATTCACTTTGTATCCCAGCTGTAGCTGCTCCCTCCTCCCCTACCAATCCTACTCTCCCTCTCTCTTCTCCACCCTTCCCCTTCCCAATTCTATTGATAGGGATGGTCTGCCTCCTCTTCCATCTGACGTTTGCCTATCAGGTGTCATCAAGACTGGCTGCATTGTCTTCCTCTGTGGATGTGTAAGGCTGTTCCCCTCTCAGAGAGAGGTGATCAAAGAGCCAGCCACTGAGTTCATGTCAGAGACAGCACCTGTTCCCCTTATTAGGCAACCCAGTTGGAGACTGAGCTAACATGGGTTACCTCCCTGCAGGGGTTCTAGGTTATTTCCATGCATGATCCTTGGTTGGAGTATAAGTCTGAGAAAAGACCTCTGGACCCAGATTTTTTGGTTTTGTTGCTCTTCTTGTGGACCTCCTGTCACCTCCATGTCTTTCATCTCCCCCTTCTTTTGTAAGATTCCCTGCACTCTGCCCAAAGTTTGGCTATGAGTCTCAGCATCTGCTTTGATACAATGCTTCGTAGACTCTTTCAGAGTCCCTCTGTAGTAGGTTCCTGTCCTGTTATCTGTTTTCTCCTTCTTCCAATATCGATCCATTTGGCTTTCTGAATGAAGATTGATCATATCACCCAGGGTCCTCCTTCTTGCTTAGCTTCTTTAGGTGTACAGATTTTAGTATGTTTATCCTACATTATATGTCTAATATCCACTTACAATGGAGTATATACCACGTGTGTCTTTCTGCTTCTGGAATACCTTACTTACTTACTATAAAAGCATGATCTTTTATAGTTCCCACCATTTACCTGTAAATTTCATGATTTCCTTGTTTTTAATTGCTGAGTAGTATTCCATTGTGTAGATGTACCACAATTTCTGTATTCAGTTTTCCACTGAGAGATATCTGGGATGCTTCCAGATTCTGCCTATTGTGAATATTGCTGCTATGAACACATGGTTGAGCAATGTCTTAGTTATATACTTAAGCATATTTTGGATATATGCCTAGGAGTGATATAGTTAGATCTTGAGGAAGCACTATTCCTAATTATCTGAGAAAGTTCCAGATTGATTTCCAAAGTGGATGTACAAGTTTACATTCCCACCAGCAATAGAGGAGGATTCCCCTTTCTCCTCATCCTTTCTAGCATGTATTCTCACTTGAGTTTTCAATCTTAGTCATTCTGATGGGTGTAAGGAGAAATCTCAGGGTCATTTTAATTTAATATTCCTCTGAAGTCTGAACTCTGCCCAAAATGGTTATGAGTCTCAGCACCTACTTTTATACACAGCTGGGTAGAGTCTTTCAGAGGCCCTCTGTGGTAGACTTCTCTCCTGTTTCTTGTTTTTTCCTTCTTCCAATGTCCATCCCGTTTTTCTTTCTGAGTTAGGATTGATCATCTTACCCAAGGTTCTCCTTCTTGCTTAGCTTCTTTAGGTGTACAGATTTTAGTATGTTTATCCTATTTTATAGGTCTAGTATCCACTTAGATCCATCTCTAAGGAGATGAGAATGTGGTTTTTCTCATTCCATTTGTTTATATGGTGGATTACACAGATGGATTATAGTATATTGAACCACCCCTGCATGCCTGAGATGAAGCTTACTTGTTCATGGTGGATGATATCTTTTATATGTTTTTAGATTCAGTTTAAAAGTGTTTTATTGAGTTTTTTGCATCAATGTTCATAAGAGAGATAGGTCTGAAGCTCTCTTTTTTGTTGGGTCTTTGTGTGGTTTAGGTATCAATGTCACTATAGCTTCATAGAGTAAGTTTGGTAATGTTCCTTCTGTTTGTAACTTGTGGAAGAGTTTGAAGAAAATTGGATTTATCTCTTTTTTGAAGGTCAATTAGAATTCTGCTCTGAAACCATGTGGCCCTGGGCTCTTTTTGGAAGGGAGACTTTTGATGACTGCTTCTATTTCCTTGAGGGATATAGGACTATTATATCTAGTTACTTGATCATAATTTAATTTTGGTAAATGGAATCTATCAAGAAGACTGTCCATTTTATTTAGATTTTCAAATTTTGTGGCACATAGCTTTTGTAGTGAGATCTGATGATAGTTTGGAATTCTTCAGTGTCTGTTTTTATATCCCTATTTCCTTTTCTGATTTTACTGATTTTACTAGTTTCTCTCTGCCTTTTAGCTAGTTTGTCTAAGGGTTTGTCTATCTTGTTGATTTTCATAAAGAGCCAGCTCTAAGTTTCATTAATTCTTTGAATTATTTTATTTGTTTCTCATTTATTGATTTCAGCCCTGAATTTGATTATTTCCAGGTGTCTACTTCTCTTGAGTGCATCTTCTTTTTTTTCCCCCCCTAGGGCTTTCAGGTGAGCCATTAAGTTGCTTGAATGAGATGTTTTAAATTACTTCTTTAAGGCAATTAGTACTTTGAATTTTCCTCTTAGAATTGCTTTCATTGTGTCCCATAAATTAGGGTATGTTGTGCCTTCACTTCCATTGAATTGTAAGAAGTCTTTAATCTCTTTCTTTATTTCTTCACTAACCCAGCTGTCATTGAGTAGCAAGTTGTTCAATTCCCATATGTGTGCAGGCTTTTTCCTATTTTTGTTGTTGAGGTCTAGATTTAGTCCATGGTGGTCACATAGGATTCAAAGAATTATTTCAATCTTCTTGTATCTGCTGAGGTTTGATTCATGACCAAATCTATGCTGTATTTTGGAGAAAGTTCCATGAGGTGCTGAAAAGAAGGTACACACTTTTGAAATGGGTGAAATGTTGTGTAGACATCTATTAGGTCCATTTGATTTAGGACCTCTGTAAGTGCCATTATTTCCCTATTTAGCTTCTGTCTAGATGATCTGTCCCTTGGAGAGAGTGGAGTGTTGAAGTCTCCTACTATTAATGTGTTGGGATTTATGTGAGATTTCAGCTTTAATAATGTTTCATGTATAAATGTAGGCACTCTTGTATTTGGGGCATAGATGTTGATAATTGTTATGTCCTCCTGGTGGATTTTTTCTTTGATGGGCATGAAGTGCCTAGGAGTGGTATGGCTGGATCTTGAGGAAGTGTTATTCCTAGTTGTCTGAGAAAGCACCAGATTGATTTCCAGAGTGTCTCTGAAGAAAGAAATAGAAGAAGATATAAGAAGATGGAAAGATCTCCCATGCTCATGGCTTGGCAGGATTAACATAGTAAAAATGGCCATCTTACCAAAAGCAATCTACAGACTCAATGCAATTCCCATCAAATTACCAACACAGTTCTTTACAGACCTGGAAAGAAAAATTCTCAACTTCATATGGAATAACAAGAAACCCAGAATTGCTAAAACAATCCTCTACAACAAAAGATCTTCTGGAGGTATCTCCATCCCTGATCTTAAGTTGTACTATAGAGCAACAGTTTTAAAAACTGCATGGTACTGGCATAGAAATAGAATGGTGGATCAATAGAACTGAACAGAAGACCCAGAAAAAAACCCACACAATTATGAACACCTGATCTTTGAAAGATGCCAAAACCATACAATGGAAAAAAGATAGCATCTTCAACAAATGGTGCTGGTCCAATTGGATGCGTACATGTAGAAAAATAAAAATAGATCCATACTTATCACCCTGCACAAAACTGAAGTCCAAGTGGATCAAAGACCTCAACATAAAACCAGAGATATTAAATCAGCTAGAAAAAAAAAAGTGGGGAATACCCTAGAACTCATTGGTACAGGAGAAAACTTCCTGAACAGAACACCAACAGCACAGGCTCTAAGAGCAACAATCAATAAATGTGACCTCATGAAACTGAAAATCTTCTGTAAAGCAAAGGACATCAAAACAGAAGCGACTGCCTACATATTGGGAAAGAATCTTCACCAACCCTTTATCTTACAGAGGGCTAATATCCAGTATATATAAAGAACTAAAGAAGCTGAAAAGCAGCAAACCAAGTAATCCACTTAAAAAATGGGGAACAGAGCTAAACAGAGAACTCTTTGTAGAGGAATATCGAATTGCAGAGAAGCATTTAAAGAAATGCTCAACCTCATTAGCCATTAGGGAAATACAAACCAAAACAACCCTGAAATTTCACCTTACACCCATCAGAATGGCCAAGACCAAAAACTAAAGTGACAACACATGCTGGAGAGGTTGTGGAGAAAGGGGAACCCTTCTCCAGTGCTGGTGGGAATGTAAAATTGTACAATCACTCTGGAAATCAATCTGGCGCTTTCTCAGACAACTAGGAATAGTGCTTCCTCAAGATCCAACCATACCACTCCTAAGAATATATCCAAAAGAGGCTCAAGTACACAAAAAGGACATTTGGTCAACCATGTTTCTAGCAGCTTTATTTGTAATAGCCAGAAGCTGGAAACAGCCCAGATGCCCCTCAACTGAAGAATGGATGCAGAAATTGTGGTACATCTATACAATGGAGTATTACTCAGCAATGAAAAATAAGGAAATCATGAAATTTGCAGGTAAATGGTGGGACCTGGAAAGGATCATCCTGAGTGAGTTGTCCCAGAAGCAAAAAGACACACAAGGTATATACTCACTCATATAGACATACAACATAGGATAAACCCACTAAAATCTGTACATCTAAAGAAACTAAGCAAGAGAGAGGACCCTAACTAAAATGTCCAATCCCCATCCTGAAAGGCAAAGAGGCTGGACATCAGAAGAAGAAGAAAACAGTAAACAACCTAGGAACCTGCCACAGGAGGCCTCTGAAAGCCTCTGCCCTGCAGACTATCAAAGCAGATGCTGAGCCTGATGGCCAACTGTCGGGCAGAGTGAATGGAATTTTATATAAGAAGTGGGAAATAGTAAGAGCTGGGGAGGACAGGAACTCCACAAGGAGAGCAACAGAACCAGAAAATTTGAACAAAGGAACTTCCCAGAGACTCATACTCCAACCAAGGACTATTCATGGAGATAACCTAGAACCCCTGTACAGATGTAGCACATGGCAGTTCAGTGTCCAAGTGGGTTACATAATAATGGGAAGAGGGACTGCCTCTGACATAATCTGATTGGCCTGCTCTTTGATCACCTCCCCCTGAGTGGGGAGCAGCCTTATAAGGCCACAGAAGATGACAATGCATCCACTTCTGATGAGAACTGATAGACTAAGATCAGAAACAAGGAGCAGAGAACCTCCCCTCTCACTGGACTTGGGGAGGGGCATGTATGCAGAAAGAGGAGGGAGGGTGGGATTGGGAGGGGAGAAGGGAGGGGCTTATGGGGGATACAAAATGAATAAAGTATATTTAATAAAAGTTAAATAAAAAATTAAAAAAAAATGAATACAGTAATATGTATTGCACAAGCATAGTAGTGCTCATTGATGGTATTTTGAAAGGGTAGTTGGCACTTGGCCTTTTACAACATTTTAATAAAAGGAGAATGATGCATAGAAGTCACCAGGCATAGAAAAAAGTTTTGGGCTCCCAAGGTTAGTAAACTGTGGAACTTAGCATAATGAGGGAAATTAATAGAGTAAGTGATGTTTTTGTTTGTGTAGAGGAATGTCAGCACCAACTGAACATCTTCCTAAGGGCCACAGAGCATTCACAGAGATGAAATGTATGACAATATTCATTACTCAGAAATTCTTCTTTTCAATCACACAAAATAAAAGTTTAAAGAAAACTCGTTTCCACATACATTGTTTCTTAGATGTGTTTATTTAAAAATAATTCTCATACGAATAAACTACATTAAGTGGGGGCATAACAGAAACCTTGATTCATATAGATATTGATAAAGGTCTGTCCATAAACCATTCTATGTTATACTTTTCATACCCCAAAAGAGTAAAGGTTTAGTTCTTGGTTTGTAAACGTCCTGGCATACAAATTAAATGAAGGTCTAGTGCATATTATCTTTATATAGCAAAACAGAAATATAATATGTTAATAACCACTTGGTTTATTTAGCGAATTTTTCAACTTGTTTCCTGGTAACATTTGGGGAAATTTTTTAATTTAGTTCAAATTTCCTATGTCATAAACACTGAATTGTATTCACTGTTGGCTGGCTGTTGGCTGTCAGTATAATTGGAGTATTTTTGATGTCCAAAATATCCTCATCCTTTATTTTATTTGAGGAATGTATAAGCTTTAGTTCAACTAGACAACTGTCAAGAGAATGAAGCAACTCAAAGTTCATTGGTGAATTAATGGAATGTGGTCAATAAACACAGTGGAAAATTATCATCTTTACTATGCTATGTATAAGCACTATGTGATAAGCAAACAATACAGAGAAAAACAAATGTTTGATTCCTTAATGTGTATGTGTGATCAAATTCATTGAAACACTGTAAGTAAAATGGGCTATGTAAAAAAGAGAGAAACAATTGAGGGAATGTTATTGAATGCATATACATTTTTAGCTTTACAAAATGTCTTGAAGATTTGAATGTAACATTTAAATTATTAAGATCAATATAATGCTGACAATTGATAAGCAAGGTAATTTTGTTAGTATCACAATTTTAAAAAAATACTACTTCCGGGCTAGAGACATGGCTCATTCATTAAGAGCTGTTGCTGGGTTTTTTGTTTTGTTTTGTTTTTTGTTTATTTGGTTTATTTTGTTAGTATTTACTTTCTTTTTTATTTTCATTTTTATTTCTTAGGGATCAAAAACTTTTTAATATTAATTACGGTTTATTTACTCTGTATCCCAGTTGTAGCCCCCTCTCTCATTCCCTCCCAATTCCTCCCTTCCTCAACTCCTCCCATGCCTCTCTCAAAGTCTATTGATAAGCAGGTCCTCCTCCCCTTCCATCTGACCCTAACTCATCAGATCTCATCAGGAAAGGCTGCAGTGTCTTCTTCTGTGGCCTGGCATGGCTGCTCCCCAACCTGAGGGAGGTGATCAAGAAATCTTGGCCCATGGGTCTTTTCTGAGACTGACATTCCAACCAAGGACCATTTATGGAGATAAGCTGGAACCCCTAAACATATGTAGTCCATGGCAGTTAAGTATCCAGGTGGGTTCCCTAGTGGAGTTGCTGTTTTTACAGCATTTCCAAGTGCAGTACTTATGTCCCACATGGTGGACTGCAAACACTATTATCTCCAGTTCCATGGATTCTGTTGTCTTTTGATCTTCATGAGAATCAAGAAGGCATGAGTTATATGTATGTACATGCAAAACACTAATGCATACAGAATAAAAAAATAAATAATTGAAAAATACTACAACCTCAATGGGGAGGTAAGTAATGTAGTAAGAGGAGGATTGGCAGTCTCTGGCATGAACTCCATTGCCTGATCTTTGATCAACTCCTCCCTGACAAATGGCCTTACTAGGCCCCAGAGAAAGAAGATCAAGACAGTCCTGATGACACCCGATAGGGTAATTTCAGATAGTAGGGAAGGAGGACTTCTCTTATTAGTGGACTAGGGAAGGGACATAAGGGTGGAAGAGGAAGGGAAGGTGGGACTGGAAGGAGATGAGGGACAGAGATACAGCCAGAATACAAAGTGAATAAATTGTAATAAATAAAAACAACAATAATAATAAATGGGAAAATACTACAGCCAACATGAAATATTAAGAAAAAAAACATTATTGCCATGTATATGACATTAATCTTCTTTCATAACAGAACACCAAAGAATGGCTATTTAATGATTAAGAATTGTAAGGCAAAGCCAAGCCCGGAGGTAAAGGCCTGTGATTGCAATTATATAACAGGGTGGTTAAGAGTTCAATGCCATATATACAGAGTGAATTGATGGCCAGCCTGGGCAAATTTTCCAGACATTGTCCTATAATTTAAAAACAATGATTACAGGGAAGAGCACTAAACACACCTTTTGCCAACTTAAGAGAGATTGATTGTAGCTGGGCATGGTGGTATGTCTTTAATCCCATATCTCAGGAGGCAGAGGCAGTCAGTCTCTGTTAGTTCAAGGCAAGTCTGTTCTAAATACCAAGTTGTAGGCAAGCAAGCAAGAAAGCAAGAGAGAGAGAGAAAGAGAGACAAAGAGCAGGGAAGAAAAGAAACAAAAAAGAAGAAAAATTTATTACAAATATACTATTTACATTGATAATAATTTCCAATTTTCTACACCATGGAGTAGCCTGGAAGAACATTTATTAGTGCTAGATTTTATATACAAGTTATTTCACAATTTTTCACACTCAAAATGCATATAGTTCTAATTATGGACAGAAATGTGAAAAATATTAAAATGAAAAAGAAATGGTGGCATGTAATATGGGTTAAACAATGTTAAATCAATTAATAAAGTGGTCACAAACCATTGAAAACATCCAGTGGAAGTATTGAGGGAAAATAGATATATTTTCAACTCTACAAGTCATTGACCATGAACTGTTTTTTAAAATCAAAAAATAAACTAACAGATATTGGGCCTAGGGAAGACAGTGGATGGAAAAACTTCACTAACATAGATCTCACATTGAAAAGAATAACAAACAACATATGAGAGTCAAGAGTTCTAGTTAATTCTTTTAATGCCTCAAGTCTTTTTAAATGTTCTATGTGCCTAGAAGCCTGCTCTATATGTGTCATATCACTTATATTGAATCAGACTAGGATAGTTATGTCCTTAAAATGAACCCATTCATGATTTCACGGCTTTACTGGATAAATTTATCTCAACTTGACTCAGGCTAGAGTCCTTTGGGAGGAGGGAAACTCAATTGAGAAGATGTGTACACAGAATCCAGCTGTAAAGCTTTTTCTTAGTTAATGATTGATTGGGAGGGTGCAGCTCATAGGGGGTGGTGATATCCCTAGGCTGGTTGACCTTGGTTCTTAAAAGCAAACAGGCTGAGCAAGCCATGGGGCAAGCCAGTAAGCAGCATCCCTCCATAGCTTGTTCATTAGCTCCTGCCTCCAGGTTCCTGCCCTGATTGATTTCCTGTCTTGACTTCCTTCAGTGGTGAACAATGATACAAAAGTGTAAATTAAATAAACCCCTTTCTCCCCAACTTGTTTTTCATCAACTTGTTTTTAATCACAATCATAATAATCCTAAGAGAGTGTCCTACATTTCCCAGCCAGTATTTCATTGACCAATGTCAATGTCAGATTATTTTTCAAAGTCTTTTAAAGAAAGAAATAAAATAAGATATTTAAAAAATTAAACTTGCTTTTTTTGTTCTTTATATATACTGGATATTAGCCCTCTGTCAGATAAAGGGTTGGTGAAGATTCTTTCCCAATCTGTAGGCAGTCGTTTTGTTCTGTCGACAGTGTCCTTTGCTTTACAGAAGCTTTTCAGTTTCATGAGGTTCCATTTATTGATTGTTGCTCTTAGAGTCTGTGCTGTTGGTGTTCTGTTCAGGAAGTTGTCTCCTGTACCAATGAGTTCTAGGGTCTTCCCCACTTTTCCTTCTAACATATTTAGAGTATCTGGTTTTATGTTGAGGTCTTTGATCCACTTGGGCTTTAGTTTTGTGCAGGGTGATAAGTATGGGTCTATTTTCATTTTTCTACATGTAGACATCCATTTAGACGAGCACCATTTGTTGAAGATGCTATCTTTTCCATTGTATGGTTTTGGCATCTTTGTCAAAGATCATGTGTCCATAAGTTTGTGGGTTTATTTCTGCGTCTTCTGTTCAGATCCACCATTCTGTTTCTATGCCAGTAACATGCAGTTTTTATTACTGTTGCTCTATAGTCCAGCTTAAGATCAGTGATGGAGATACCCCCAGGAGATCTTTCATTGTAGAGAATTGTTTTAGCAATTCTGGGTTTCTAGTGGAAAAGTGAACAAAGCCAGAGAGTAGCAGGGGTGGAGATATAAATGAACAAATGTTGTGATTCACAGTTAAGCAGAATTTTTTTCTTTGATGTCCATTGGTTACCTAAGTGGTTCATTTAAGGAGAGGTGAGGAAGCCCCATTTCTCTCTCTGCTTACTTTTAACTCAATAATAGGCTGAATTTCAAAGATATTAGATAAGGAGGCAATCTGATTATGATTTGATCCTGTCATTTTAGCATGTGTATGTCCAGATTGCTAAACAGGGGCAAAATTATTCAGTCAATAATTTATAAAATTAAAAAATGGAGTCTTTGTACAGGAAAGGTTGCTCCGTACAGTGAAATGCCTGTCATACTATTTAACAGTCATAATTTCCTTATGTGTTACTCCTTCTAGATCACAGAATTAAGTCAAAGTTCAACTGTGTCAAAATCATAACAAAAAATGTAAAAGTTGTTAAACAGCATTAGATTGAACTCTTAGTTCTCCAGATTACAGTTGATTGCCTTTACCAAACTACTTGATGTCTGTGTTCCTCAATACATTAGAGACTGTGATACATGTTCAACTAAATTTAATGTTTGCTGTGGGACAACTCCTCTTCAATCATGTGGTGAATTTATGTGAAATTATTTACATATTTGTAGCAAAATATAAAATGAAGCATTATTACAATGACTTAAAGATCAAAAAGCTCATAATATAGTAAGAAATGTAATCAAGTTGATGAATATAAAATGGCAAAAAACCACAAAATTAGAAGCAAACAAGATGATGCATATATGTACTTGCAGCCAAGCTTGATAATCTATGTTCAATTCCTGAAATCCACATGGTAGACAGAGATAACTGACCATGTCATGTTGTTCTGTTATCTCCATAAAGATGTACACTATGACACAATCCTCAGGTTGTACACACAAACACACTAAACAAATAAATAAATGCAAAAATACTGAAAGAAAAATTATGTTTCCTTTGTAGCAATGCCAATCATTTGAAACAAATACACCTCAAATTCTCACCCCCTGAGTGCTGCAAAGTTCATATCCAAGCCTGCAGATCCAAAATCAACTGACACTTTTCCTAACAGTAAATTTTTATGATTGAAAAGAACTGTGTTTATGGAAACCTGGCAAGAAGAAAACACATATAATTATGGGGAGGATTGTAGATCATGTGATCATGACAGTCTAGGTTGCCTCTGACCTTTAGTACTGAGATATTGACACCAGGTATGTCCTTTCTTTAACCTCTTTAGAGCTTTGCTTTCCCTGAATCACAGATTCAATGTATTTTCGGGTTCTGCTACCTCAAACTCCACTTTAAGGAATGAGAGCTTTCCGTTATTTAACACGTTTTTGTTTAGGTGACTGTCTATATGCTCTGACCAGAACAAAAGATAATTACTGCTTCAAAAACATAAAAATTGGGAACACCAAGATGGCAGTGACCACTGAGCACAATTTCTGAAGGGCAGAAGATCCAAAACTCCAAAATTGGTGAGTAGATGGGTGGCTGAAGCCAGAGCATCTACTTTGAAGCCTCCTAGGCTTCAGGGGACAACAAGTGAGCTGGGACAGGGGGATCTAGGGCCCCTGTGGACATCTCAGTGTCTGAGAGTAGTTAACTATTGGTGAACCCCTACAGTTTCATCTGCCCCTTCCCTTGATCCACTTGCCCTTGTGGCACAGCAGTAGCAGGGAGTGCATAACCCCAAGTACAGGACACCTCCTTAAACTAAAGGCCAAACAGGGAACCCAAATCTGAGAGTAGAAACCTGTGGACTCTCTCTTTGAGATTACTTGTATATGCTTGTAAGTGAATTCCCTGGCTCTCTGCCACTTAGCACACCCTCTTGCAAATGAGAGCTCTTAGGTCTTCTGTGCTTCCCACACAAACCTGCAAGATAGTGCTTCTGTGAGAGACTGCATACAGAACCCCAGATCAGGGTCCCTCTACACTAGCAGCCGGACGTCAGATCCCTCCCACTCACAGTCCCACTGAGGGAAACATAGGGATCTCTGGGACAGCATTCTCAACATTGAAACCTCTGTTCTGTGGGTTTCACAGTGGAGTCCACAAAAAATTTCCTGGAACCAAGATGGTACAGCTCAGTCAGATCTGAGCAATTGTAACACACTACCGAGACAGGTCACTGGGCCACTGAGCCATTCAGGGCAACTGCACGCACCCACTGCACCTGCTAACAGCAAACTGCCCTTGCACCACAACCTGCACTTGCACTTTACCCTTACACTTCACGCTTCCAGGAATGCACACCTCCACACACACAGAAGCCCTTGTGCACTTGGGCACTTGCACCTGCAACCTTCCTCCCTTATCTGGATTTGAAACACCAATACCAATTCTCAAAACATAGGACCTCTCTCATCTTTCTGAAGAATACTCGAGAAGCCATAGGCAGACTCATTCTGCAGTACAATCTCCAGAAACAAATGACAAAGGCTACCGACCATCAGATCGTTAGAAGCAGGTGGTAGAACACATCCAACAAAAAATCAGGACACTACTGCTTCACAAGTAACCAAAAAAAATCTATGAATATTTTAATACATAGGAAACACAGGAAAGTGATTTTAAAGTTGTTAGATTATCAAGTTATTACAGGCACATAAAGAGGAAACGAACAAAACACTCAATGAAATACAGGCAAATATAGCTACACAAATAGAGGTACATAAAGCGGAAACAAATAAAAAAATAGAAGTAATCATGGAAAGACAGGAAGGAGGAGGAGGAGGAGAAGACACACCCCAAAAGAGTAGAAATCAATACATTAGAAACAAATAAAATAATGAAACCAAGAACTGGTTCTTTGAGAAAATCAACAAAATTGATAAACCCTTAGCTAAACTAAAATGCAGAGGGAAACCATCCAAATTAGCAAAATAAAAAAAGAAATGTGGTACTTAACGACAGACACTGAGGAAATCCAAAGAATCATTAGGTCTTACTTCAAAAGCCTATACACCACAAAATGTAAAAATGTAATGAAATGGACAATTTTATTGATAGATTGCATTTACCAAACCTAAACCAGTATCAGGTAACTAGATTAAACAGTCCTATATCCACCAAGGAAATAGAAACAGTCATCAAAAGTCTGCCTGCCAAAAAAAAAAAAAAAAAAAATGCCCTGGGCCTGATAGTTTTAGCACAGAATTCTACCAGACTGTCAAAGAAGAGCTGATGCCAATATTCTTCAAACTATTCCACAAAATAAAAGCAAAAGGAACATTACTAAAGTCATTCTATGAGGCTACGGTAACCTTGATATCTAAACCACAAAAAGATGCAACAAAAAATATTTTCAGACCTATATCTCTTATGAATATTGATGCAAAAATACTCAATAAAATACTAACTGAATCCAAGAACACATAAAAGATATCATCCACCATGATCAAGTAGGCTTTATCCCAGGCATGAAAGGGTGGTTCAATGTACAGAAACCCATCACTGTAATCCACCACAATAACAAAGAGAAGGAAAAACAACAAAAATAAAAACAGTAAAAAACAAACAAAACACGGGCATCTTAGAAGTTGAAAAAGCATTTGAGAGAGAGAGAGAGAGAGAGAGAGAGAATCCAATGCCCATTAATGTTTAAAGATTTCGAGTGATCAGGGATAAAAGGTACTTACCTAAACATAGTAAAGGCAATATACAAGAAGCCTATAGCCAACATCAAACTAAACAGAGAGAAAATTAAATCAATCCCATTGAAATCAGGAACAATGCAAGGCTGCCCACTCTCTCCATATATATTCAACATAGTTCTTAATGTCATTGATAAAGAAATAAGACAATTAAATGAGATCAAAGGGATATAAATTAGAAAGGAAAAAGTCCATGTATCACTATTTGCAGATGATATGACTGTATACGAGAAACCCCAAAATTTCTACCAGTGAGCTCTTCTAGCTGATAAACATTTTATCAAAGTGGCTGGATACAAAATCAACTAAAAAAATCAGTAGCTCTCCTGTATACAAAAGACAAATGATCTGAGGAAGAAATTAGGGAAACAACACACTTAATAATATCCACAAAAGACCTAAAATACCTTGATATGAATCTAACATTCAAGTCAAAGACTTGTATGAATAAAACTTCCAGAATCTGAAGAAAGAAATAGAAGAAAATATCAGAAGATGGAAAGATCTCCAATGCTTATTTCTTGGCAAGATTATTTAAGTATCTAGACATTACTCCGAGGTATATCTCACTGTTTTCTCTTCAGTCTCCTTAACAGATTAATTTCTTTTCCATGTCCACATGATGAATTGGTTCATAGAACAGTCCTATTTTTCCACTCTTTATACACCAATGATTCGCAAACTTAGCTGCTCTCTCCTCTGAAATTATGGATACAGGGTAAATATCTTTTCAAAAATTCTAACTTTATTGCCTGGGGTAGAGAATAGTATCTCCTATTTCTTAATAGGAGATTCTATTGAAAAATGGTACTTCCTAGGTGATTCCCAAATACAGACAGGACTGAAAAAAATCTGCCTTAGAAAATATTCAGTATCAGAACTTTAAATATCAATTAAGTCCTAGTGACTACAAATAGATATCACCAGCCAGGAACTTTCCCCATATATTTAAATGACTGGCAGTTGGGAAGTATTTCCAAAGAGATAGGTTTTTAAATGGAATTTGATGTATTTCTTTTCTCCAATCCTTGGTACCCAAACTTTTATGCATAATCAAGTTCCTACTCAAAACTAATCTTTCAATACATACTTCCCCCCCTTTCCATATCACTTCCGTAATATAAAATGCTTTGATTTAATTCCTTGCCTTTGCCAATAGCGTTTATTTTGGTTTTCTTCCTTAAATATTCCCCTTGCTTTGTTTTATTTATTTCTGCAGTATGCAAACCAGTATTGATATAAATTCAGTCATGTATGTCTTTTCCTTTAACCTCCTTTAATTGTTTGATGTTGATCTAAAAACAAAATGCAAACATTGTGTATCTGATCTGTCTCAAGTTGTTTTAAAAGTAAATTTCACACATTTTCAATTGCGAAGTTAAAATCATACAAATTTTTTGTTCCACAAATATATAATAATACCTCTTGCCCTAAAGACTTTACATTTTCTGCTCCATCTCTCCCTATTGCTCTGTTTACTATGCCAAGTGCATCAGCTTTTTTTTGAAGTGCCTGCTTTTTTATTTACTGAATTTATTCATTTTATATCCCAATCACAGCTCTCCCTCTCTTCCCCAATCAGTTATACTCTCCCAATTTCTTCTCCATTTCCCCCCCTTCTCTCAAAAAAGGAGAGGCTCCCTTTCCTAATTCACCCTGGCACATCCAGTCTTATTAGAACTAAGCACATCCTCTTTCACTGAAGACCTACTAAGCAGCCCAGCTAGAAGAAAGTGATCCAAAGTAGGCAACAGAGTCCATGTCAGATATGACCACTCTACTTGTTACGGGACCTCCATGAAGACCAAACTTCCAGTCAGTTACATATGTGTCATGGGCATAGGTCAAGTCCATATATCTTCTTTGGTTGGTCCTTCATTCTCTGTAAGACCGAATGGGCCAGGTTAGTTGATACTTTCAGTCTTCTTGAGGAGTTCTTGTTCCCTCCAGGATCTTCTATCCCTTTTTTCTCCACAAGACACTCTTAGTTCTGCTTAATATTTGGCTTAGGTCTCAAGATATGTTTTGATACATCTTTAGTTGGAGCCTCTTCAAGGACAATGATGCTGGGGTTCTGTCCACAAGTGTAGTGGAGTATCATTAGTATTTCTCGTGGGGTGGGTATCAGATAGTCCCTCAATTTCTACTCCATCTTTATCCCTGCACATTCTGTAGACAGAATAAATTTTGGGTCTAAGGTTTTGTGGGTTGGATGGTGTCCCCCTCCGTCCACTGGGAGTCCTGCCTGGCTAGAAGGTGGACCCTTCAGTCTACATGACTTCCCCCACAAAAAGACAGCTCCACTAGAGACACCCTCATACTACTTTCCAGGAGCCTACTCTGTCATAGTATAGGGACGTATTTCCTCAGAGATATCCTACCAGTGGCTTCCCTTTTCTTTCCCAGACCTCTCCCCTCCTACCCACACTCTCATAACATATGATCCTCACCCTCCCTCCACTCCCTACACACTCTCCCACCTAGTAACTTCTTTTCATCCTCTTTTGATGTCCATTCTATTTCCCCTTCTGAGTGGGATCCAAGCATCCTCCCTTGGGTCCTCCTTGTTACTTAGCTTCTTTGTTTCTGTGGATTGTATTATGGTTATCCTCTATCATATGGCTAATATCCAGTTATAAATGAATACATAACATGCATGTTTTACTGGGTCTAGGTTTCCTCACTCAGGAAGATCATTTCTAGTTCAATCCATTTACCTGCAAATTACATGCATACATGCTTCATCCATTATCTATGAATCTAATGTTATTTCCAAGAAAAGTGTGGTGATATATTGGGGCGATAGCACAGTCATAAGTTACTTGCCTAGGAAAGCTCAATACATGAACTTTAAGGGCAGGCTCTTTGACCTCCCCACTCCCCCAGGGGAGGAGCAGTCCTGTTAGGCCACAGAGGAGGACTTTGCAGCCAGCCCTGAAGATACCTGATAAAACATAGTCAAATGAAGGGGGAGGAGGTCCTTCCCTATCAGTGAACTTGGAAAGGGGCAGGGAGGAGACCAGGGAGGGAGTGTGGGGTTGGGGAGGGAATGAGGGAGCGGGATACAGCTGGGACACAGAGTTAACAAAATGTAACTAATAAGAAAAATAAAATTTAAAAAAAAATCACAGCCAGGAGTAGTGCTGCATGCCTTTAATTTCAACACATGGAAGGCAGAGGCTGGCTGATTTCTGAGTTCAAGGCCAGCATAGTTTGCATAGTGTATTCCAGGACAGCCAGGGCCATGTGGTAAGACTCTGTTTCATAACAAACAAACCAAAACACACCAGACAGGCATTGTGAGCATTTGTAACCCTGGTAATGGAGAGGCAGATACCTGGGGCTCCTTAAACTGCCAATCTAACCTACTTTGAAAATCTCAGGCCAGAGAAAATACCTTTCTTAAAAAAATAGTAGATAGCAGGAATGACCCTTAACCCTATCTTCTGGCCTTGACACACACACACACACACTCACATATGAAATGGAGTGATTTAAAACACTTTTTATATGCCAAAATACCTATTCAAATATTTTCATTTTTAGCATTTATTTGTGTTTTAATTATTTGTGTTGAGAAGTGGGTGGGTATGTGTCAGCCATCTAATATGGATTCTGGAAACCAAACTTTGTGCTCTTCAAACACAGTCAGGATTTTTTCTTGTTCATCATGGAAGAGTTAGTTAAAAAATCTGTGTAATGGTTTCTATTGAATGTAAAGCTAAGATAATGAAAATATCATGCATAAAGATGTTGAAATTATCTAATCAATGCAAAGGGTAAGCAGAGAAGTACTTGGCGAATAAATATCCAAAAAATGTTATATTTTTATAATTATCTGTTTATATTGTATGCAATACAGCATTCAGTCAATAATGTTTTTATCTTCAAAACATGTGCATATCCTTCTAGTTGATTCATTCTTCACTTTAAATTTTCATTAGCAGTGTATCAAAGCAGATACTAAGACTCATAACCAGTGCAGAGAATCATGAAAGAAGGGGAGTTTGTATGACGTGGAAAGGATAGGAGCTCCACAAGGACCAAATATATCTGGGCACAGGGGTCATTTTTGAGACTGACACTCCACCAAGGACCATGTATGGATATAATCTAGAACCTCTGCTCGGATGTAGCCCGTGGTAGCTCAGTGTAGAGAGCCCAGAGTAAAGTCGCCATTACAAGATGGCGCTGGCATCCGGCTCTCATTCTGGTAAACACGTGGAGTTGCGCATGCGCTAAGGCGAAGGCGAGCCAAGTCACTGCCCAGCCCGGGGCGTCATATTGGAGTGATGAGCCAACAGCCAATCAGGAGGGTGCATGCCTCCCTAAAGCATATATAAACCATGCCTTTTCAGGGCTAGGGGCTTGCTGCAGAAGGATCCTGGTGTCCACGTGCGTTCTTACTGGTGAGATCATCGCGCGGGTCACAACTGGTGCTGAAACCCAGGAAGTCTACCATCGCCGGCACCGAGGAGACCCCCGTTCATGGGGAGGATTCAGAACTGCAGGACTAAGGTAGGTTCTGAGAGGTATGTTTGGTCTTCGTTTGTCTCATCTCTCACCCCAATTGGCAGGAGCTCTCGTAGCTTTCCCTTTTGTGATAGTGGTGCTCGTTCTCTTCCTTTTGGTTTCATTTTGCTTCCATAAATATTCTTGTTAAATAATAAATATTTTTGTTAGCTTGCCGCCATTGGGCACGGCCAGACGAACGTAGATAAGCCGCAGTGCCCCTTCCTGTGTCAGCTTCTCTCGTAGATAAGGGAGCAACATGGGAGCTTCACATTCGGTGATTACGGCGCTTCAGTCACTCTTAAAACAACATGAGTTAAAAATTTCTAAGAGAACGTTGGAAGGGTTTATAACGGAGATTGATCGCATGGCTCCCTGGTTTGTGTGCTCGGGGTCGCTGATGCTTGCTTCCTGGGATAAACTGGAAGGTGATTTGCTGAGAGAGGAACAAAATGGAAATTTAAAGGTGGGAACCAGATCGTTGTGGATTCTAGTAAAGTCATGTTTAGAAATGCCGCTCTTCTGTAGCGGCGGGCCAAGGGGTGTTAGAGGAACTACAAGACAGCAAGCATGTCAGAAACAGAACGAGATAAGAGATTAGGAGCTCATAAAGAAAAAGAAAAAGACATGTCTAAGAAAAAAAGCCCTTCCGTGGACACGAGGCCCGCAGAAGTGATAGAAAAGGGAAAGAACGCCCTGAGAGAGAAACATGAAAAAGGAGAAAAGGTTCCAAAAAAGAACCCTCTTTATCCTATAAAAGAACTGGTGGCTTTAGGACTTGATAGTTCTGAATCGGAGGAACTAAGTCCCTCCGAGGAAGAAGATTTGGACGAGGAAGTGGCTCGTTATAAGAAAGAGAGATACTATCCCGACGAACGGCTGTTGCCACAAAATCGAAAGCAAAAGAAGACAGGAGATAAAAACCGCATGTTTTTTCAGTCTACCACCCTGGTTATCCCCAGTGCTCCTCCGCCTTATGTGGATAAGCCCTGTTCTGACTCCTTCCTTTCAAAGGGAGACAAAAGGAAGTTTTTGCAAGCCTTCCCAGTGTTTGAGGCTGCGGATGGGGGCCGTGTTCATGCACCGATAGAATATCCCCTTATTAAGGAACGTGCTGAATCAGTTAATAAATATGGAGTAGATGCTAATTTTACAGTCATGCAGCTTGAAAGACTCGCTAGTGTGGCCATGACTCCAAATGATTGGCAAAATACAGTAAAAGCTGCTCTCCCTAGTATGGGACAATACTTAGAATGGAAAGCCTTGTGGCATGATGCTTCTCAAACTCAGGCAGGGGCCAATGCCAATGCAGAAGATAATCAACGGCAATGGACCTTTGATTTGCTAATGGGGCAAGGCCAATTCGTTCATAATCAGACAAATTATGATTGGGGAGCGGATGGCCAGATCTCCGCTGCTGCTATTAAAGCATGGAAAGCCCTCTCAAAAAAGGGCAAGGCCGGAGGACACCTAACAAAGATTATACAAGGCCCCCAGGAGTCATTCTCAGATTTTGTGGCCAGGATGACAGAAGCAGCAGGCAGGATATTTGGAGACCCAGAACGAGTTAGGCCAATGATAGAACAGCTGGTGTATGAGAATGCCTCGCCTGAATGTAAGACAGTCATTACTCCTAGAAGAGGCAAAGGGCTGATGGACTGGATAAAGATTTGCCGAGGACTTGGGGGCCCACTTACCAATGCTGGCCTTGCAGCAGCTATTTTGCAAAACAGGAACCGTCCTAATCCTGGAGGCCATAAAACCTGTTATAATTGTGGCAAACTGGGTCATCTGAAATGAGATGACCCACAAAAGGAAACTCCAGGGCTTTGTACCAAGTGTAGGAAAGGTTATCACTGGGCCAATGAGTGTCGCCCAGTTAGAGATATTCAGGGAAAACTTATTCAACATGATACCCCTCCAGAGGAAAGAAATGAGAGTGTTCCAAAAAACGGGTTTCAGGGCCCCAGGTCTCAGGGCCCCAAAAGATATGGGACACAAATGGGCAACAGGAAGATACATCTAGCGGCAGAGCCGCAGAGCTACAAGAGGCTCCGCAGGATTGGACCTCTGTTCCACCTCCCAATTCTTATTAATGCCACATATGGGAGTGCAACCTGTCCCGGTTGAGTTTAAGGGCCCTCTGCCTGTAGGAAGTGTCGGCCTTATTCTAGGCCGCTCTTCTCTTACCTTAAAAGGGCTTATGGTTCATCCTGGTATAATCGATCAGGATTATGCCAGAAGACTTCAGGTTCTCTGCTCTTGTCCACAAGGCATATTTTCTATTTCTCCTGGGGATAGGATTGCTCAATTAGTTCTCCTCCCAAGTTTATACGATTGTTTTCCCTCTGCCGGGTGTTGAGAGGCACCAAAGGGCTTGGTTCTTCAGGAACTGATTTTGCTCACTTGGTCGTTGATCTCAAAACTAGGCCCACTTTACAACTGCAGGTAGAGGGGAAGAACTTTATCAGCATTCTGGATACGGGGGCTGATAAAAGTATTATTTCCTCTAACTGGTGGCCTAAGGCGTGGCCTGTTACACAATCATCTCACTCCTTACAAAGGTTAGGATATGAGGCCAGCCCTGCAGTCAGTTCACGCTCATTGACTTGGCAGGCGCCGGAAGGTCAGACAGGAAGTTTTATACCTTACGTACTCCCTCTCCCCGTTAATCTCTGGGGAAGAGACATCTTACAAGATTTAGGGTTAGCATTAACTAATGAGTACTCTCAACAAGTGGTTGACATTATGAAAAGGATGGGATATAAGGAAGGGAAAGGCCTTGGCAAACAGGAGCAGGGGAGGTTAAGCCCAATTTCACAAGAAAGTAATACAGGGAAACAAGGCCTGGGTTTTCATTAGCTGCCATTGAGGGTTCCATGCCCATATCCTGGCTTACAGAGGAGGCTGTATGGGTTCCTCAGTGGCCCCTTTCCTCTGAAAAGTTAGAAGCTGCTACAAGATTAATTAAAGAACAAGTACAACTTGGTCATTTGGAGACCTCTACCTCTCCCTGGAATACACCTATTTTTGTTATAAAAAAGAAATCAGGAAAATGGAGACTTCTTCATGATTTGAGGGCCATTAATGCGCAAATGGGGCTATTTGGTCCCATGCAACGAGGCCTGCCTCTGCTTTCTGCCTTACCTAAACAATGGAGGATCATAATTATAGATATCAAGGATTGTTTTTTTCTCCATTCCTTTGTGCTCACAAGACAGGCAAAGATTTGCCTTTACCCTACCCACTGTTAATCACCACGAACCAGATAAAAGATACCAGTGGAGAGTTTTACCTCAGGGCATGGCTAACAGCCCAACCATGTGTCAGTTGTATGTACAAATGGCCCTTGAACCGGTTAGGAAACAATTTCCCTCCTTGTTGTTGATCCATTATATGGATGATATTCTTTTGTGCCATGAGGGGTTAGCTGTCTTACAGACTGCATATCCTCTATTGCAAAAAAACCCTAAGGTAATGGGGCTTACATATTGCTACTGAAAAGGTCCAAATTTCAGAAGTAGGTTCTTTTCTAGGGACTGTTATTTACCCAGAAAAAATAGTTCCTCAAAAAATAGAGATTCGCAGGGACCATTTACACACTTTAAATGATTTTCAAAAATTATTGGGTGATATAAATTGGTTGAGGCCGTTTCTAAAAATTCCTTCTGCTGAATTAAAACCCCTGTTTGATATTTTGGAGGGGAATGCTCATATTTCTTCACTTAGAACCTTAACGCCGGCGGCAAGCCGCTCCCTAAAATTGGTAGAAGATGCCTTACAAGATGCCCAGCTAAAGCACATGGATGAAACCAAAGCCTTTAAGCTATGTGTCCTTAAAACCAGAGGTCTACCGACTGCTGTGCATGTGGCAAGATGGACCCTTGTTATGGGTTCATCCTAATGACTCCCCTGCAAAAATTATTGAATGGTATCCAGATGCAGTTGCTCAGCTTGCCCTTCGTGGACTGAAATCAGCCACCACCCACTTTGGAAAGGAACCCAAGGCTTTGGTAGTGCCTTATACTGCCCATCAAGTCCAAATATTAACTGCTACTTCTGACATTTGGGTGGTGCTCGTCACCTCCTTTGATGGTTTGATAGATAATCATTATCCTAGACATCCAATCTTACAATTTGCTTTGACGCAAGCAGTTGTGTTCCCACGCATCACTTCCCCGGAACCACTTCGGGATGGATTAGTAGTGTATACTGATGGATCAAAGACAGGAGTGGGAGCCTATGTGGTTAATAACAAAGTTGTTTCTAAACAATATCATAAAACTTCGCCCCAAATTGTGGAATGTTTAGTGGTATTAGAAGTTCTAGAAAGATTTTCGGGTCCTCTAAATATTGTTTCAGATTCCTGTTATGTGGTAAATGCAACAAAAATTTTGGAGGCTGCTGGGTTAATTAAGGCATCTAGTAAACTTGCAAAAATCTTTCAAAAGAGTCAATCTACCTTAATTAATAGGAGATCCCCTGTTTTTATTACACATATTAGGGCCCACTCAGGCCTACCGGGACCTATGTCCCTTGGAAATGACCTGGCCGATCAAGGGACAAAGTTAATTGTGCTTGCCCTTTCACCAAAATTGGATTTGGCAAAGAACTTTCATAAAAGGTTTCATGTCACAGTCAAGTCGCTACATCATCGGTTTGACATAACTAGAAAAGAGGCTAGAGACATAGTTACTCAATGTCAAAATTGTTGTCAATTTTTACCTGTGCCTCAGGTTGGTGTTAATCCCAGAGGAATCCGTCCATTACAGGTTTGGCAGATGGATGTTACTCACATCCCATCTTTCAGCAAATTGCAATATTTACATGTCTCCATTGATACTTGTTCTGGAATTGTATTTGCTTCCCCATTAACCGGAGAAAAGGCAGCTCATGTTATTCAACATTGCCTTGAGGCATGGAGTGCCTGGGGAAAGCCCAAAATTCTTAAAACTGACAATGGACCGGCTTATACCTCTCAAAAATTTGGACAATTCTGTCTCCACATGGGGGTGACACACCTGACAGGTCTCCCGTAATAACCCTCAGGGACAAGGCATTATAGAACGAGCTCATCGTACTCTTAAATCTTATTTAATAAAACAAAAAGGGGGAGTCGAGGAGGCTCTACCCCCAGTGCCACGAGTGCTTATCTCTATAGCACTTTTTACCCTTAATTTTTTAAATCTGGACAGCCAGGGTCGTACGGCGGCTGACCGTCATTGCTCAGAGCCTGATAGGCCAAAGGAGATGGTCAAGTGGAAAGATGTCTTGACCGGTCAATGGAAAGGCCCGGATCCCATTTTAATAAGATCCAGGGGAGCTGTTTGTGTTTTTCCGCAGGAAGAAGACAATCCATTCTGGCTACCAGAGCAGTTGACGCGAAGACTCGCGGTACTTGAAGATGATACTCCAACGAATGCACCTGCAAAAGTTTTTAGTCCCTGCCTGGATCCTCCTGGTTTGGGTGCCTAGTATTTTGGGGGAACAGCGCTGGGCCATATTATCTGCCTACCCAAAACCTATACCAGTTAGACATAATTCACTAGTTTTCCCCAAATTTTTTACATCCAATAAAACCTTGGGTCTACCCTACTTGCCTTATGATGAGACTAAAGTGCCATTAGGGGAATGCCACACTTTCCCCGAAATTGGCTCCCTCTGCTTTCAACTTGACAATGTTGAGGGAGATTGCATTCAGCTTGTTAATAGAGCCCTGGGATCATTTGATCATCTTGATAGGGGCTGGGCAAATATTACCCAAAAGGAAAGAAACGGCAATGAAAACATCACTGATGTTTATTATACCTTCTGGCAAAAGGTTACTTGGATAAATGGCACTTTTTTGAAACCAAATCTTACAGATAGAGACAGACCTCCAAAACCTAGAGTGGCCCCCTCTTGTGTAAGGGAGGATGGGGAGGCCATCCCATCATGGTCTGAGTGTCAGTCGCACGTTACTCGCTGGGCTGATAAAAGTAAGACTTTTTTCTTTTCCCTTAATATGATGGTGGACCCAACAAATGGATGGGTCATGAAACAGGGGCTTTTTATACAAGATCGGAGGATGGATCCCTTCCATAAATGGATGCTTTGTGGGGAAAATGGAAGCTGTACGGACCTTAACCCCCTGGGGTTCATCCATGGTGGTGCAGTAGGAAAATCGATCATTACAGCCACCTCGGTGTATACTGAGTTTGGACAACCTGGTGAGTCAAAGATAGCGGTTAATGAAACCGAACAAATCATTGGTTGGAATAAAACCCTTGCCCTATTTGTGTTTACCCTCCCTTTTTGCTTATACTCTCCAATGCTTCCTTTATTAATTGCAGTAATGAAACATGCCGGATGTCACAATGTTGGGATGTGAGGCTAAAAACTCATGCCCTGGTTGCTAGGGTCCCACAGTGGATTCCTGTTCCTGTAGAAACCCCATCCACACTATCTTTATTTAGGCAAAAGAGAGATTTTGGCATAACTGTAGCCGTTGTGACGGCCATTTTTATTAGTGCAGGTGCCGCCATATGGCAAATTCGGTTCAGACAAGTACAACTGTAAACCAGCTGTCAGCCGCTGTGGCGGATGCCATGAGTTTCCATTCATCTGCTAGCGCCCAATTGAAGGGTGGCTTAATGATTCTCAATCAGCGTTTGGATCTAGTGGAAGAAAGACTAGACATCTTATTCCAGCTGGCTCAATTGGGATGTGAGAGGAAAGTGGGAGCACTTTGTATTACTAGTGTACAATATGAAAATTTTACCCGAGCAGCTAATTTGTCCAGAAAATTGTCTTTCTATCTTGCAGGAAACTGGTCAGAAGGATTCGAAGAAACGCTTGAGGCACTGAGGGCAGCAGTAGTGACAATAAACTCTACACGAGTGGATGAGTGGATTTGTCATTGATGAATGGACTTTCTTCCTGGATTTCTTCAGCTTTCTCTTTCTTCAAGGAATGGGTGGGGGTAGGATTGTTTGGCATGGCGTTATGCTGTGGGCTGGTGTTCATCTTTTGGTTGGTCTGGAGACTAAATGCTCAACAAAAATGTGACAAGGTCGTCATTGCTCAAGCGCTTGTGGCTATAGAACAAGGATCTTCTCCTGAAATATGGCTGGCCATGCTAAGAAAGTAGCTAAGACTAGACTCTCAGTCGATGCACCCCGGGGGTTTTTAGCCCATTGCACTGGGTCGCTGAGAGGTCTAAATCTGGTCAACCTTTGCCTGATAGGTTGCAGCGCCTGATTAGGAGAGGGACAGCCCTTGCACTCCCGGGAGCTAGACTCCATTGCACGGGAATGGGTGTCACCCTCCCTTTCTTCCTTAGCCCTTGCACCCAGAGGACTTGCCTCCATTGCACCTGGTAGGATAAGGAAGTATTCTCAAGCTGGGGGCTCTTGATCGCTTGTTCCCCGAGAAGGAATTTGCTTGATCGGGCCTGGGTTTGAGTATTTCTAGGTGCCGCAATAATAAGGCCTGAAGCAGCCTTCATCTTAATAAAATAAAAAGGGGGAGATGTAGAGAGCCCAGAGTAAAGTCGCCATTACAAGACGGCGCTGGCATCCGGCTCTCATCCTGGTAAACATGTGGAGTTGCGCATGCGCTAAGGCGAAGGCGCGCCAAGTCACTGCCCAGCCCGGGGCGTCATATTGGAGTGATGAGCCGACAGCCAATCAGGAGGGTGCACGCCGCCCTAAAACATATATAAACCATGCCTTTTCGGGGCTAGGGGTCTTCCTCTTTCCATTGTAATAAACGCTTGCTGCAGAAGGATCCTGGTGTCCGCGTGCGTTCTTGCTGGCGAGACGGTCACGCGGGTCACAGCTCAGTAACCAATTATTTTCCCATGGGAACGGGAACAGGGACTATTTTTGACAGAAACTCAATAGCAGGCTCTTTGACCTCCCCACCACCCAGGGAGGAGCAGTCCTGCTAGGCCACAGAGGAGGATTTTGCAGCCAGTCCTGAAGATACCTGATAAAACAGGGTCAGATGAATTGGGAGGAGGTCCTTCCCTATCAGTGGACTTGGAAAGGGGCAGGGAGGAGATGAGGGAGGGAAGGAGGGAGGGAGGGGTTGGGAGGGATTGGGAGGGAATGAGGGAGTCGGATACAGCTGGGATACAGAGTTAATAAAAAGTAACTAATAATAAAAATTAAGAAAAATTCATTAATTTTATTTTCCATCTTTGCAAACCACACCTACCACTACAAACCAGCCCCGAAAAGAATGGAAGATGCATGAAAATAGAAATCTTACCTGATGTTCAGCTCAGTTTATATAGAATATATCCAAGAACCTATTACAGAGTAGTTTTTCCACAAATATTTTTAACTGAATTTATAGCATATAAGTTGAGCACATTTTGTTCATATTTTTCAAAAAGAAATATAGGAGCAGTCAGTGACTATTCTGACAGGAACAGCTGTTCTGGTGGCAATAAACCTGGGTTTTTGTTTCTAAGACAAACTTCATAGAACTTTGTAAAAAAAATGAGGCTTGTCTCTACAAGAAAAAAAGTTTTGAAAACTTGCTCTATCATTTCATGATAAAATAATTTGTATGTTGTATAACAAGACATCATTCCAAAATAAACTTCAACTGCATGTCATCACATGAAATTTTGGTAGGGTAAAGTTTCTATCTAATACTGTGAGAGTAATTCAATCTTTATAATTTTAAAACAGATATCATCTTATTAGTTTAAATGCTTTTGAAATAATATCTAACTTTGATTACTAGATCTGCATTTTCAGAAACTGTATTTCTTTACAGAAGTAAAGATAAGAACAAGTTCAAAGGCTCTAAAATGAATAGAGAATCAGTAATGCTGAAGCAACCTTACATTTTATAAGTAAGTTTCAAGAGATACAATATTCTTCATCATATTATACAATTTAGTTAGCATACTTCCTAAAAAATCATCTGGGAATTTCAAGGACAAATGCATCTTTGATTACCTTGTAAAAATCCCATTGGCCCACTCAAAAACATTATTCTATATTTCTATTGAATTTGATAAAGTGCAACGAAACAGAATAAAAATATCTTTGTTACAATGCTAATGGCTCCAAAGCTGGGTTTATAAATTGTCACCAGATCTCAGCTTTGAGACTAATGAATCTCTGCTTTGCTCTATTAGTTCTTTGTCTAATAGTTTTGAATAGAGAAGTAATTTCAGATGCTCATCTATTTAAATCATAATAACTGCCTAAAAAAAATCTAAGGATAGGATATGAGTTTTCCTATCCTATATTGTTTTCCTGGATTTCCAGTACTCTAGTAATTTCTAAGAGAAATACACCCCCCACACACACACACACAGAGACAGAGACAGAGACAGAGACAGAGACAGAGACAGAGAGAAAAAAGAGAGAGAGTTTGAGCTATATTGTAGCTTGAATTTTGTCCCAAAGATTTATCGATCCTGACTTATCTTATGATTACTTCTTTATGTCTTATGAGACTTGAAAAGTGAATTACCTGTCCTTCACCAAAGTTTTGGTGATTCGCTTATGCAGAAGCTCTCCTTAAGAACTTTAATAGTAATTGAAGGTAAACAAATTTGCTATATTGTTTTGATGTCAACTGGAAGGAGATTGATGCACACACACACACACACACACACACTGTTATTAAATTTCCAGAAACTATTTTAAATACTGTTTGGGGTGAAGCAAAATTAGACTAATTTTAAAAGAATTACTGGCTTGGGCATAATTTTGACAAGGAAAATAGCTCTTAAAAGTTAATATCTAGACAGTTAATCCATGACAGAGTGTTCCTATTGTTGAGTAAAGAACATTATTGTTATAGATCAAAAGAACTGGAGAGAGGAAGTACAAGTTTGTGCCAGTGGATGTGTTGTAGAGGCCAATCTATGAGTTCCTAACTTAGTCATTGTTTAAAAATAAAAAGGAGGGACCACTACTCTAGAACTTACAGATACTACTGTGCCTCTCCAGTTGGGACTGAAAAGAGCTAGCAGAATTCACAAACTTTTCAATCTGTCAAAAAGATTATGTTCATGGATATGTTGTGAGAAATATCTTAAAGGAAGAAGAGGAGAAGCTCAGGAAAGCAAATTTCTGTTTACTTAGTCCAGTCTGGAAAGAGGTACTGAGATGAGATATATGGCTGCATAGGGCAGATATGATCATATTTTATCACAGAAAGTGACAAAGTGGCAATTTAAAAAATGAATTTTCAATCTGATTTTATTTCCAAATACAATTTCTTAAAAAAATAAAGTAATACACTTACTGTAGGAATGACAAACATCAGAAGGTGGCATAGCTTTTCTCACCTGGACTGCAGGGTCTGGCTCTAAGTGACAGGGCTCCTTTCTCAACACTGTATCCAAGTTGCCTCCCAGAGGAGGTACCAGTTCTTATGAGGGGCAAGGAGGGTTTTCTCTTCTCTCCAGCTGACTAATCTTTTTTTCTATACTAATTAATTTTTCCAAATAATAGAATAAATGCAGTTTTCTAAAAGAAAAGAAAAAAAAAAAACAAGCATCCAAGATTTGGAATCTTGTTATTCCATGTCCTAAAACAAAAATATCAACCTTCTGCTCTGAAGAAACAACAAGATGCGGTCTGTAGAATACATTACATTTTTGGCCAAGAGAGTGAAGGAAATAAAAGAAAAACACTAGAAACAGATAGCCAAGAGACGAGACTCTTCTTAGTGAGAGCCTCCACACTACAATCAAAATAAATCTTTAAGAGTAACTAATAAATGATCCGACCTGGAAAAAAATTAAATTATAGATAAAATATTTGCAATGTAGTAAAGTACTCATAAAATTATTTTTTTTTAATGTTACTATCAAGGGCCTTACCAACTACTTCTTTCACCTCCACTTTAGAAAACTCATATTTAAACGTCAATATTAAAATGTGAAAAGGTTTTAGCCATTCTGATGGGTGTAAGGTGAAATCTTAGAGAAGTTTGATTTGCATTTTCCTGATCACTAATAAGGGTGAGCATTTCTTTAAGTCTTTCTCTGCCATTCGATATTCCTCTGAAGAGAATAGTCTGTTTAGCTCTGTACCCCATTTTTTAATTGGATTACTTGATTTTTTGCTATTTAACTTATTTAGCTCTTTATATATACTGGATATTAGCCCTCTGTCAGATATAAGGTTGGTGAAGATCCTTTCCCAGTCATAGGTTATTGTTTTGTTCTGAGGACAGCTTCCTTAAGATCTGGAGAGGATAGGAATTCCACAAGGAGAGCAACAGAACAAAAAAATCTGAGCACAGGGGTCTTTCCTGAGGCTGATATTCCAACCAAGGACTATGCATGGAGATAACCCCAAGACCCCTGCACAGATGTAGCCCATGGCAGTTCAGTATCCAAGTGGGTTCCATTGTAATAGGAATAGGGACTTTCTCTGACATGAACTGATTGGCCTGCTCTTTAATTACCACCCCCTGAGGGGAAAGCAGCATTACCAGGCCACAGAAGAAAACAATGCAGCCACTCCTGATGAGACCTAATTGACCAGGATCAGAAGGAAGGAAAAGAAGTCCTCCCCTATCAGTGGACTTGGGGAGGGGCATGCATGCAGAGGGTGGAGGAAGGGAGGGATTGGGACGGGAGGAGGGAGAGAACCGCTGGGGGATACAAAGTGAATAAAGTGTCATTAATAAAGAAAAAAAGAATAAAATACCCTACAGAAAATGTAGGTTAATTAAGATAAAAAAAAATGTCAAAAGGTTGGGTCACCATTGTGTCTCAGCAGAAAAAGGCACATGTTTACCAAGCCTGAGGACCTTAGTTCAATCCCAGGAACAGACAGACATATAAACAAACAAACAAACAAACAAACAAATAAATAAATAAAGTGAAACTATAATTTAAAAAAATCAGAATGCTGATTGATAGCAAGCCTCATAAGATAAGATAGATTCTTTTTTTATATATTTTTTTAATTTTTAATTTCCTTTTTAGTTACATTTTGTTAACTCTATGGCCCAGCTATATCGCACTCCCTCATTCCCTCCCCAACTCCACACTCCCTCCCTGGTCTCCTCCCTGCCCCTTTCTAAGTCCACTGATAGGGGAGGACCTCCTCCCCATTCATCTGATCCTGTTTTATCAGGTATCTTCAGGGCTGGTTGCAAAGTCCTCCTCTGTGGCCTAACAGGACTGCTCCTCCCCTGGGGGGGGGAGGTCAAAGAGCCTGCCCTTGAGATCCTGTTAGAAATAGTCCTTGTTCCACTTACTTTAGAATACTACTTGGTTACTGAGCTACCACGGGCTACATCCGAGCAGAAGTTCTAGGTTATATCCATAGATGGTCCTTGGTTGAGTGTCAGTCTCAGGAAAGACCCTGTGCCCGGATATATTTGGTCCTTCTATATCATACTAACACCTCTTCTTTCATACGATTCCCTGCACTCTGCCGAGGGTTTGGTTATGAGTCTTAGTGTTTGCTTTGAAACACTGCTAGGTAGAGTCTTTCAGATGCCTTCAGTAGACTCCTGTCACATGTTCACTGAACATCCCATTTGTCTTTCTAAATGAGGATTGATCATCTTTGCCTGTGCCCACTTTCTTGATTATCTTCTTTAGGTATGTAGATTTCATTATGTTTATCATATCTTGTAGGTCTATATAAGTGAGTATATACCAAGTTTGTCTTTCTCCTTCTGGGATACTTCACACAGAATGATCTTTTCTAGATCCCACCATTTGCCTGCAAATTTCATGGTTTCCTCCTTTTTGATTGCTGAGTAGTAATCCATTGTGTAAAAACAGCACAATTTCTGTATCCATTCCTCCATTGATGGACATCTGGGTTGTTTCCAAGTTCTGGCTATTGCAAATAAAGCTGCTACAAACATGGTTGAACAAATGTCCTTGTTGTGTACTTGAGCAAATTTTGGGTATATACCTAGGAGTGGTATAGCTGGGTCTTGAGGTACCACTACTCCTAATTGTCTGAGAAAGCGCCAGATTGACTTCCAAAGTGGTTGTACCATTTTATATTCCCACCAGCAATGGAGGAGGGTTCCCCTTTCACCCCAACCTCTCCAGCATGTGTTGTCACTTGAGTTTTTGAACTTGGCCATTCTGATGGGTGTAAGGTGAAATCTCAGGGTCGTTTTGAATTGCATTTCCCTAATGGCTAATGAGGTTGAGCATTTCTTTACGTGTTTCTCTGCCATTCGATGTTCCTCTTTCAAGAATACTCTGTTTAGCTCCGTTTCCCATTTTTTAATGGGATTAGTTGGTTTGTGGCTTTTCTGCTTCTTTAGTTCTTTGTATATACTGGATATTAGCCCTCTGTCAGATAAAGGGTTGGTGAAGATTCTTTCCCAATCTGTAGGCAGTTGTTTTGTTTTGAGGACGGTGTCTTTTACTTTACAGAGCTTTTCAGTTTCATGAGGTCCCATTTATTGATTGTTGCTCTTAGTTCCTGTGCTGATGGTGTTCTGTTCAGGAAGTTGTCTCCTGTGCCAATGAGTTCTAGGCTGTTCCCAACTTTTTTTTCCAACTGATTTAGAGTATCTGGTTTTATGTTGAGGTACTTGATCCACTTGGACTTTAGTGTTGTGCAAGGTGATAAATGTGGATCTATTTTCATTTTTCTGCATGTAGACATCCAGTTGGTCCAGCAACATTTGTTGAAGATGTTGTCTTTTTTCCATTGCATGGATTTGGCTTCTTTGTCAAATGTCCAGTATTCATAGGTGTGTGGGTTTATTTCTGGGTCTTCTATGCGGTTCCATTGATCCTCCTTTCTGTTTTTATGCCAATACCATGCAGTTTTTATTACTATTGCTCTGTAGTACAACTTGGGATCGGGGATGGAGATACTTCCTGATGATCTGTAGTTGTACAGGATTGTTTTGGAGATTCTGGGTTTTTTGTTTCTCCATATGAAGCTGAGAATCTTTTTTTCAAGGTCTGAAAATAATTGAGTTGGTATTTTGATGGGAATTGCATTGAATCTGTAGATTTCTTTGGCAGGATGGCCATTTTCACAATGTTAATCCTACCAATCCATGAGCACGGGAGATCTTTCTATCTTCTGAGATCTTCTTCAATTTCTTTCTTCATAGACTTGAAGTTTTTCGCAAACAGGTCTTTCACTTGCTTGCTTAGAGTCACCCCAAGGTACTTTATGTTATTAGTGGCTATTGTGAAGGGTGTTGTTTCCCTAATTTCTTTCTCTGCCCTTTTATCTTTGGTATACAGGAGGACTTCTGATTTTTTTTTTAGTTGATTTTGTATCCTGCCACTTTGCTGAAGCTGTTTATCAGCTGGAGGAGTTCTCTGGTTGAATTTTTGGGGTCACTCATATATACGATCATATCATCTGCGAATAGTGACACTTGACCTCTTCGTTTCTGACTTGTATCCCCTTGATCTCCTTTAGTTGTCTTATTGCTCTGGCTAAGACTTCAAGTACTATGTTGAAGAGGTATGGAGACAGTGGGAAGTCTTGTCTTTCCCCGGTTTTCGGTGGGATTGATTTAAGTTTCTCTCCATTGAGATTGATGTTGGCTATAGGCTTGCTGTATATTGCCTTTACTATGTTTAGATATGTGCCTTGTATCCCTGATCTCTCCAAGACTTTAAACCTGAATGGGTGTTGGACTTTGTCAAATGCTTTTTCAGCATCTAAGGATATGATCATGTGGTTTTTCTCCTTCAGTTTGTTTATGTGGTGGATTACATTGATGGATTTCCATATGTTGAACCACCCTTGCATGCCTGGGATGAAGCTTACTTGGTCATGGTGGATGATATCTTTGATGTGTTCTTGGATTTGGTTTGCAAGTATTTCATTGAGTATTTTTGTATCAATGTTCATAAGAGAGATAGGTCTGAAGTTTTTTTTTTGTTGTTGTTGGGTCTTTGTGTGGTTTAGGTATCAGGGTGACTGTCGCTTTATAGAATGAGTTTGGTAATGTACCTTCTGTTTCTATTTTGTGGAATAGTTTGAGGAAAATTGGTGTTAGCACTTCTTTGAAGGTCTGGTAGAATTCTGCACTGAAACCATCAGGCAAAGGGCTTTTTTTGGAGGGGAGACTGTGAATAACTGCTTCACTTTCCTTGGGGATATAGGGCTATTCAGTCTTTCTACCTGATCTTAATGTTGGAGGATGGAATCTATCAAGAAAATTGTCCATTTCATTTAGGTTTTCAAATTTTGTGGCATATAGGCTTTTTTAGTATGACCTAATGATTGTTTGAATTTCCTCAGTGTCTGTAGTTATGTCACCCTTTTCATCTCTGATTTTGTTCATTTGGATAGATTCTCTCTCCTTTTCAGTTATTTTTGCTAAGGGTTTGTCTATCTTGTTGATTTTCTCAAAGAACCAGTTTTTTGTTTCATTGATTCTTTTAATAGTTTTATTTGTTTCTAATTGATTGATTTCAGCCTTGATTTTGATTATTTCCAGGTGTTTGCTCCTCTTCTGTGTAGCTGATTCTTTTTTTTTCCTAGGGTTTTCAGTTGGGCCATTAAGTTGTTTGTATGTGATGTTACAAATTTCTACTTGCAGGCACTTAGTGCTATAAATTTCCCCTGAGCACTGCTTTCAATGTGTCCCATAAATTTGGGTATGTTGTGCCTTCATTTTCATTGAATTCTAGGAAGTCTTTAATTTCTTTCTTTATTTCTTCCTTAACCCAGCTGTCATTGAGTAACAAGTTGTTCAGTTTCCATGTGCGTGTCAGCTTTTTGTTATTTCTGTTGTTGTTGAGGTCCAGCTTTAGTCCATGGTGGTCAGATAGAATACAAGGGATTATTTCAATCTTTTTGTATCTGTTGAGGCTTGCTTTATGACCAACTATATGGTCTATTTTGGAGAAGGTTCCATGCGGTGCTGAAAAGAAGGTATACTCTTTTCAGTTTGGATGAAAAATCTGTAGACATCTATTAGGTCCATTCGATTTAGGGTCTCTGTAAGTGTTTTTATTTCCCTATTTGTTTTCTGTTAGTTGTTCTGTCCTTTGGTGAGAGTGGAGTGTTAAAGTCTCCCAGTATTAGGGTATTAGGATCAATGTGTGATTTAAGCTTTAATATTGTTTCATTTACGAATGTAGGTGCTCTTGTATTTGGGGCATAGATATTCAAAATTGTGATGTCCTCTTGGTGGATTTTTCCTTTGATGAAAATATAGTGGCCCTCTTTATCTTTTTTGATTAACTTGGGCTGAAAGTCTATTTTATTAGATATTAGGATGGCTACTCCAGCTTGTTTTCTGGAACCATTTGCTTGAAAAACATTTTTCCAGCCCTTTACTTTGAGGTAGTGTTTATCTTTGTTGCATAGATGTGTTTTTTGGATTCAGCAGAATGTTGGATCTTGTTTCCATAACCATTCTGTTAGTCTGTGTCTTTTTATTGGGGAGTTGAGTCCGCTGATGTTGATAGAAACTAGTGACCAACAATTGTTACTTACTTTAGATGTGGGGTTGGTGGTTTCACTGAATTTCATTGCTTGTATTCTTTTTGTGTGTGTGTGCGTGTATTTATCTATTTCCTCTGTTTCCTTAGATATAGTTGTTTTCTTTGGTTTGGAGTTTCCCTTCTAGTAACTTCAGTAGAGCTGGGTTACTATGAAGATATTGTTTAAATTTGGTTTTGTCTTGGAATATTTTGAATTCTCTGTCTATGTTGATTGAAAGTTTTGCTGGGTATAGTAGTCTGGGTTGGAATCTGTGGTCCCTTAAGGACTGTATGATTTCTCTCCAGGGCCTTCTAGCTTTCATAGTTTCTGTTGAGAAATCTGGAGTGATTCTGTTAGGTCTACCTTCATATGTTACTTGGCCTTTTTCCCTTGCTACTTTTAGAATTTTTTCTTTGTTCTGTAGGTTCAGTGTTTTGACTATGATGTGATGTGAAGAATTTCTTTTCTGGTCTAGTCTACTTCGTGTTCTGTAGGCCTCTTGTATGTTTATGGCCATCTCCTTCTTTAAGTTGGGAAAGTTTTCTTCTATAATTTTCTTGAAAATATTTTCCGGACCTTTGAGCCTGATGTCTTCTTTTTCTTCTACTCCTATTATTCTTAGGTTTTGTCTTTTCATGGTGTCCTTGATTTCTTGGATGTTTTATGTTTGGAACTTTTCTGATTTTATTTTTTCTTTGAGTGACATGTCAATTTCCGCAAGTGTATCTTCGGCTCCTGAGATTCTTTCTTCCATCTCTTGTATTCTGTTGGTGATAATTATCTTTGTAGTTCCTAATTTTTTCTCTATGTTCTCCAGTTCCTGGTTTTTCTCTATTTGTGTTTTCTTTATTGATTCTAATTCTGTTTTCATGTCTTGCACCATTTCCTTCATCTGCTTGAATGTGGAGTCCTGCTTTGCAATGACAGCTTCTATTTTTTTTTTTTGTCTGTTTCCTCTCTATGTATCACTAATTTTGCCTCTACTTCTTTGGGTATAATTGCCTGTATTTCTATGAGAGCTTTGTTTATTTCTTCTTTATTTGCCTTCATTTGTGTGGACATTTCTTTGAGAGATTTGTGCATTTCTTCTTTTTTTGCCTCAATTTTTGTGGTCATTTCTCTGAGAGCACGCTTTGTTTCCTCTTGGGTAGTCTCGATTTCTTTGGCTATTTCTCTGAGGGCTTTGTTCATTTCATCTTTATGGGCCTCTAATAGCTGGAGAAACATAGTTTTGAGGTCGTTTTCTTGCATATCTAGTGAATTGAAGTGTCCATTGTTTTGTGGGGTTGCTGGTGAGGTCATTATGTCCTGATTTTTGTTGGATGTGTTCTTAGGTCTGCCTCTAGCCATCTGGTTATTTATAATCCTCACTGTTTGTTCCTCGAGATTGTAGTTCGGGCTATGATCCTCTCTTTCTGTGTTCTGGACTGTTTTTTCAGGAAGATGAGAGATGTTCACTGGTTTGGGAGTGTGCGTTGTGGTTTCAGTTTTGCCTAAGTAAGGAATGTGACACTGGCGCTATTCACATGCGCTTTTAGTAGGCGCAGTGTGCATGCGCGGATTCTCTGACTATTGCAGTGGCCTGCAGGCCACTATTATGCAGTTCTGTCTGAGATCCAGGGATTGTTTGCCTGGATTACACTGGTACATCCACAAGGCAGAGGCTTCAATGTTAGGGTCGCTATCCCAAGAATCCCTATGATGCCCACACTAGGGGTGTGGGTGGCAGGGATCTCATCTGGTTGCTTCTGTGAAGAGGCCCTGGGTCTGGGGCAAACTCTCTCTAGAAGGCTCACTCACTCTCTTGCAGGACCAGTTGGAATGGACAGGGGTTCCCCTTGCTCTCTACTCTCTGATTTGGTCCTGCTGCAGAGAGTGCACGGGTAGGCTAACAGTCAGCTCTGTGACACTGTGGCTGCAGGACTCGGTGTCCACCTTTTCTGTGTGCTTGCTCTCTGTCCTTTTCCTCTGCCAGGAGGGGTTATGTTGACTGGTTCTGGGGTGGCACGGGAAAGAGTTTGGTTGAGTGTTCTCAATCCCAGATCCCGGGCCCAGATCTCTCTGCCAGAAGCAGCCTGGCGGTAGAGCCTATGTTTGCTGATCCCCGAGAGAGTACCAGGTAGGATCGAGTGTCCTCAGGTCCAGAGCTTGGGTTTCTCTGCTAGGGGCCACTGGGTGAGCTGGAGAGAGGGTGCTGTGTCCTTGGCAGGCTGCCTCTCTATCCTTCCCCTCTGACCTTCCCCTCTGCTAGGGCAAGCTTATGGTGTTGCTCTCAGGGGAGTGCCAGAAGGGGTTGGGGCTTCTCCATCTGAACCTGAGCCGGGGTTTCTCGGCCAGGGGTTGGGGGGGGGGTGCCAGTGATAGAACTTGCTGCTATACCTTATTGCGCTGGACCCAGGAGAATCTCAGGATGTGCAGAATGTCCACAGTCCCAGATCCCGAGCTGTAGTTTGTTTGCTAGGAGCAGCTGGCAGCACTGGAGTTCCAGCACTGTGAAGCCGCTGTGGGCCTCTTTATCCTTCCGCTCTGCCGAGGCTGGGTTATGGCAGTGTTTGGGGGAGTGCCCGAAAGGATTAGGTTTTCTCAGCCCCTATCTCGGGTTGGGGTACAGACAATGTGGTCTGTGGCAGATTCTGCTGGACGCCCCCTGCCTCCTCCCAAGAGGGAGTAGGGATTTTGAGCTGGGCGCTCAGCTGCTCTCTGCGTGGCGGGAGCTCAGTTGTGATGGCGGCGGGTACCTGCGGTCTGAGAGACCTTCCAGGGAAAGACTGGGTGACCTCTGATCAGTCTTGAAACTTTCCTTTCCAAATGGGGTTTTCTTGCGACTGGGACTCCCAGTCTCTGGCACCCTTGTGTCCACCAATCAGCCTGGGAAAGTGATCGGGACACGCAGGCTTACGGTACCAGCCTGGAGTCCCAAAGCCCGCATTACCCGGGATTTCTTCTGGGTTCTGGCTGGGCAGCCGAGAGTGGACCCGACCGATTGCCACGCCCTGGGAGCCTCCCCTCACCTGGGAAACACGATTGCTGCAGTTTCAGGGCCCAGAGTTCAGTCTCCTGGTCGCTGCATGGAGTGTGTTGTCCTGCTTCTCAGACACAGTGCTCTCCTGGCGCTGCCATCTTGCCCTCCCCACCCCCCCCCCCGCTCCTAACATTTTAAATTTATTTTAATAATTTCTTGTAATCCCACTTATTAATTCTTGGTTTCATTTCCTGATTAAGTGATTTCCTGAGATTATATATTTAAATACTTATCCTATTTTTCTCTGATACATTCAGGTTTATGCTTCTTATGATATTTGATCCATTTTTAATTGATTTTTCTTTTTTGACTACATAAATAATATATAATAAAATATATACATATATTAAAAATAAAAAAGCTACATATTATCTGATGTGGCTTTCCATAAGTTCAAATACATTTTCTGCTTTCTTTCTCTTCGTATTCCATGACTTACACTGTAAAGTTTGATAGGCTTTTTGTAATACTACAGAACTCTACAATACATAACCATTGAACCATCTCTCCAGTCCCCAAAATACAGTTGAAAAGCATTGAGTTTTGGTTATAAAATCATGTCATAATTATACTAATAACAGTATTGTAAATTCATTTTCTATACATAAGGGTCTACCTTTTTCATCTATTTCAAGATAACATAAAGCCCATTGTCTTAATTTTTTGCATTTTTTCACCTTTTTAATTAAATTTTTATTTTTTATTTTTATTAATTATAGTTTATTCACTTTGTATCCCCCCTGTACCTCCTTATGTCCTCCCCTTCCAGTCTCACTCTTCCTGTTCCCCACCCATGTCCCTCTCAGTCCACTGATACGGGAGGTCCTCCTCCCCTTCCCTCTGATCTTAGTCTATCAGCTCTCATCAGGAGTGGCTGCTTTGTCTTTTTCTGTTGCCTAGCAAGGTTGCTCCCCCCTCATGGGGAGGTGATCAAAGAGCAGGCCAATCAGATAGGTATCCAGTTTTTTTCTGTACCATTCTTGAAGTTGTTTTCTTTATATTTGTTTTTATCTTTGTCAAAAATAGATGATTTCAGCTGTGTGTGTTTTATTCTAGGGAAATTTTCTGTTCCATTGATTTATATGTCTGTTTTTTCTGCCAAGAGTATGATTTTTTTTCTTTCTGTATCTCTGTAGAGCAACTTAAAATCAGCTGTCATGGTACTCAGCAGTATTCAGGATTGTTTTGGTTATTTGAATTGTTTTCCACGAAATTGTATTTTATATTTCTGGGAAGAGATCCCATTGAACCTGTAGATCACTTTAGACCAAGAAATCACTTTCATAATTGTAACTGTACAATTGTAATATGATCATGGAAATTCTATTCTCTAGTATCTTCAATTTCTTAATTTAGTGATTTCAATTTTTTCTTGTAGAGGTCTTTCACATTTGTTTGGGTTTAATTTTAAATAATTATTTTGTCTGCCAATTACATGCAAACCTAATCTATTTATTTGCCAAACTCTCATAACACTGCAGCAAAAATAACAATTAAATTTCAATGAACAAAACCATAATTTTATAAACATTAAAGTTTCAGTTATGATTGTCAGCTTCTCATTTGCATTTTCTACTATGTCTTGATTTCACTCATATCATATTTTGCAAATCCAAGTGAAAATATTGATCATTTGAGACTGAGTTTCAGACGCGACTCTAGGAAGGCACATCAATATGATACATAATTCGAGAACTAGATGTTTTCATATAAGGTGTGAATTTAGACATTAATTAAAAGAGACCCAAATATATATATCTTCTGTGATTCAATGTGGCTATCTGGTAACCCTCACATACCAAAGTAATGTTATTAAAGACTGAGCTGAGTTCACCCATTCCACAATACATGCATTTCTCAGTTTTGTTATTAATGTTTCAAAACAGAATGTCTTTTTCTTTTTTACTATCAATCATACTCATGAAATTATTGGAGAGTTACTTAGTCTTGTTTGCAGTAGTTCTTTTCATAGCACACTAGAGAGTTAGCATTAGATATGGCAAGAGATAAATGCAGGAAATATCTATACTGAATGGTGTTGATGACTCTAAAGGAGCAAAGCTAAAGGATAGCCGTAGAATAGAAAACAAGTTAAGGAATCGAGTGTTTTCAGTTCTTCAGCAATCATCAGTGGTCCCCTTTCCTGGCACTATTAGAGCATAGTTTTGTGATTAGTGATGTTTAGAAAAGTTCATCAGAGCAATTATGTTTTTATACATAATACAATGTTTAAAACAAGACATTTTCATTACAGTTTATTCACTTTGTATCCCAGCTGTAGCCCCCTCCCTCTTCCACTCACAATTTTATTCTGTCTCCCTCTTATCCTCCGATACCCCTCACCCAGTCCACTGATAGGGCAGGTCCTTCTCATCCAGCTGACCCTAGCCTATCGGTCTCATCAGAACTGGCGGCATTGTCTTCCTCTCTGGCCTGGTAAGGCTGTCCCTGCCCACTCAGTGGGAGGTGATCAGAGAGCCAGCCACTGAGTTCATGTCAGGGACAATTACTGCCCCCCTTATTAGGGAACCCACTTGGAGACTCAGCTGCCACGGCTACTTCTGAGCAATGGGTCTAGGGTATCTCTATACATGGTCTTGAGTTAGAGTATCAGTCTCAGAAAAGACCCCTGGGCCCAGACTTTTTTGTTGTTGTTCTGTTGCTCTCCTTGTGGGACTCCTGTCCCTTCAGGGTCTTTCTATCTCTCCTTTCTTTCATAAGATTCCCTGCATTCTGCCCAAAGTTTGGCTATGTGTCTCAGCATCTATTTCGATACCCTGCTGGGTAGAGTTTTTCAGAGGCCCTGTGTGGTAGGTTCCTGCCCTGTTCCCTGTTTTTTTCCCCTTCCATTGTCTATCCCATTTGTCTTTCTGAATGAGTATTGAGCATCTTACCCAAGGTCCTCCTTATTGCTAAGCTTCTTTAGGTGTACAGATTTTATTATACTTATCCTATATTATATTCTTAATATCCACTTTTAAGTGACTGTATACCATGTGTGTCTTTCTGCTTCTGGGATACCTTATTCAGGTTGATCTTTTCTAGTTCCAACCATTTGCCTGTAAATTTCATGATTTCTTTGTTTTTAATTGCTGAGTAGTATTCCATTGTGTAAATGTACCATAATTTCTGTATGCATTCCTCTGTTGAGGAACATCTAGCTTGTTTCCAGATTCCAGGTATTACGAACTTATCTGCTATAAACATGGTGGAGCAAATGTCCTTGTTATGTACTTGAGCATATTTTGCATATATGCCTAGGAGTGGTATAGCTGGATCTTGAGGTAGAACTATTTCTAATTTTCTGAGAAAGTGCCAGATTGATTTCCAAAGTGTTTGTGCAAGTTTACATTTCCACCAGCAATGGAAGAGGGTTCTGATTTCTGCACATCTTCTCCAGCATGCATTGTCACTTGAGTTTTTGATCTTAGTCATTCTGATTGGTGTTCGGTGAAATCTCAAGGTCACTTTGATTTGCATTTCCCTGATGACTGAGGACCTACCTTGAGCATTTCTTTAAATGTTTCTGTCACTAAAATTTTCAATCACATTACTTTTATCTTTGCTTTCAGTAGTACTCCCTTGCTCACCTTATGTAAGATCACTTTAATAGACCATACAGCAAATATCATTTATTCAACCAAATTTTTGAGTTACTATTTTGTAGATATTGCCGTTAAAATAATGGAGTATATCCCTGTTTTCATGATGTCTTATAATTAAATTTTCCTCTCACAAATATTCAGCTTTTGTTCACTTTCTTTATTATCAAATACCCTTCACTTAGCAATTCAATTAAAATATGCACTGTCAATCAAAATAAGATTGTAAATAGAGATATACCAGTTACTCTGAAAGTCACCACTGAACCCTTTAGGGTTGTTATGCTATTGTGGTTGTTGTGGTGGTTTGTGGATTTCATAGCTTGGTATGACTGTTGTTTGCCTTTCTCCTCTAGAAGCCAGCATGGACCATGCAAGAGAGGCCTCAGAAAGTAGGTTTTAGGTCAGTTCCACCTCAGGGACCTCTGGGCTCTGTGTCTAAAGTGCATACTATCCTTGCAATATGCACTTATCTTTCTACCTTTAGAGACAACCAAGGACAAAAGCAAAAGTCTATAATGCCTAGTACTGAAAAATCTAGGCAACTCACATCTTGGAGGAAAACCTGCAACAACCACCTTACTAAACCAGTGTCATCCCTAACTAAATTATTAATATTTGTCCTTATACCCACAGATAAATATAGTCCTTACCCTTCACCATGAAAAATTCTATTTGCAATGGATAGATACCATTTAAGAAAACCATAACCAATGGAAATGCAGAGATGTGTAACCCAGTACCAGCTGTTGTTTCAACACTATAACTCCTACACATAAGGCTCAGGGACGATTCCATAAGAGGGAGTGGAAAATGTTAACAACCGGAGGAATGGGGAGTTTGCTAGGCAATTGTATCTTTTACTGAAGACAGGAACTGCAATAAGGTAGTTTGATTAACATGACTGGGTAAACATGAGCTGGACAGGGACAGTGCTGAGAGACATGCTAACATGTTAACATGGATCAGAGAGAGCTAATGTGACCTTAATTCATCATAAAGAACCACAGGGTTGGAAGACGACTTTCCAAGCAAACGGACCCAAGAAGCAAGCAGGAGTAGCCACTCTAATATCTGATAAAATAGACTTTCAACCAAAATTAATAAAAAGAGATGGGGAAGGACACTTCATACTCATCAAGGGAAAATTCCACCAGGAAGACATCACAATCCTGAACATCTATGCCCCAAATACAAGGGCACCCACATTTGTGAAAGAAACATTGATAAAATTTAAAGCACATATAGATCCACACACATTAATAGTGGGAGACTTCAACACCCCACTCTCAACAAAGGACAGGTCAACCAAACAGAAATTAAACAAAGAAACAATGTCTCTGACAGAGGTCATGAATAAAATGGACCTAACAGACATTTACAGAACTTTACACCCAAACACAAAACAACTTACCTTCTTCTCAGCACCTCATGGAACCTTCTCCAAAATAGACCACATAGTGGGTCACAAAGCAAGCCTCAACAGATACAAGAAGATTGAAATAATCCCATGTATCTTGTCTGATCACCATGGAATAAAGCTGGACCTCAACAATAACAGAAATAACAAAAAGCCTACACACACATGGAAACTGAACAACTTGTTACTAAATGACAGCTGGGTCAGGGAAGAAATAAAGAAAGAAATTAAAGTCTTTCTAGAAATCAATGAAAATGAAGACACAACATACCTGAACTTGTGGGACACAATGAAAGCAGTGCTAAGAGGAAAGTTCATAGCACTAAGTGCCTTCAAGAAGAAATTCGAGACAGCTCATTCAAGCACCCTAATGGCTCACTTAAAAACCCTAGAAAAAGAAGAAGCAGACACACCAAGAAGGAGTAGACGGCTGGAAATAATCAAACTCAGGGCTGAAATCAATCAATTGGAAACAAATAAAACAATTCAAAGAATCAATGAAACCAAGAGCTGGTTCTTTGAGAAAATCAACAAAATTGACAAACCCTTAGCCAGGCTAACTAAAAGGCAGAGAGACACCACCCAAATCAACAAAATCAGAAATGAAAAGGGGGATATAATTACAGACACTGAGGAAATCCAAACAATCATTAGGACTTACTTCAAAAGTCTATATGCCATGAAATTTGAAAATCTAAATGAAATGGACAATTTTCTTGATCGATTTGACTTACCAAAGCTGAACCAGGACCAGGTAAATCAAATAAATAGACCTATATCCCCCAAAGAAATAGAAGAAGTCATCAAAAGTCTCCCATCCAAAAAAAGCCCAGGACCAGATGGCTTCAGCGCAGAATTCTACCAGACCTTCAAAGAAGAGCTAACACCAATTCTCTTCAAACTATTCCACAAAATAGAAACAGAAGGAATATTACCAAATTCATTCTATGAAGCCACAGTCACCTTGGTACCTAAACCTCACAAAGACTCACCAAAAAAAGAGAATTTCCGGCCAATCTCCCTTATGAACATTGATGCAAAAATACTTAATAAAATACTTGCAAACCGAATCCAAGAACACATCAAAGATATTATCCACTATGACCATGTAGGCTTCATCCCAGGTATGCAGGGGTGGTTCAATATACGGAAATCCATCAATGTGATCCACCATATTAACAAACTGAAAGAAAAAAAAAAAACACATGATAATCTCCCTAGATGCTGAAAAAGCCTTCGACAAAATCCAACATCCATTCATGTTCAAAGTATTGGAGAGATCAGGGATACAAGGCACATATCTAAACATAGTAAAGGCGATCTACAGCAAGCCTATAGCCAACATCAAACTGAACGGAGAGAAACTTAAAGCAATCCCACTGAAATCAGGGACAAGACAAGGCTGCCCACTCTCTCCATATCTCCTCAACATAGTGCTGGAAGTCCTTGCTAGAGCAATAAGACAGTTGAAGGAGATCAAGGGGATACAAATTGGAAAGGAAGAAGTCAAATTATCACTATTTGCAGATGATATGATAGTATACGTGAGTGACCCCAAAAACTCTACCAGGGAACTCCTACAGCTGATAAACACCTTCAGCAAAGTGGCAGGATACAAAATTAACTCAAAAAAATCAGTAGCCCTCCTGTATACAAAAGACAAAAGGGCTAAGAAAGAAATTAAGGAAACAACACCCTTCACAATAGCCACAAATGACATAAGGTACCTCAGAGTAACCCGAACCAAGGAAGTCAAAGACTTGTATGAAAAAAATTTCAAATCTCTGAAGAAAGAATTAGAAGAAGATATGAGAAGATGGAAAGATCTCCCATGCTCATGGCTTGGTAGGATTAACATAGTAAAAATGGCCATCTTACCAAAAGCAATCTACAGATTCAATGCAATGCCCATCAAATTACCAACACAATTCTTTACAGACCTGGAAAGAAAAATTCTCAACTTCACCTGGAATAACAAGAAACCCAGAATTGCTAAAACAATCCTCTACAATAAAAGATCTTCCGGAGGTATCTCCATCCCTGATCTTAAGTTGTACTATAGAGGAACAGTTTTAAAAACTGCATGGTACTGGCATAGAAACAGAATGGTGGATCAATGGAACCGAACAGAGGACCCAGGAATAAACCCACACACTTATGGACACCTGATCTTTGACAAAGACGCCAAAACCATACAATGGAAAAAAGATAGCATCTTCAACAAATGGTGCTGGTCTAACTGGATGTCTACATGTAGAAAAATGAAAATAGATCCATACTTGTCACCCTGCACAAAACTGAAGTCCAAGTGGATCAAAGACCTCAACATAAAACCAGACACATTAAATCGGCTTGAAAAAAAAGTGGGGAATACCCTAGAACTCATTGGTACAGGGGAAAACTTCCTGAACAGAACACCAACAGCACTGGCTCTAAGAGCAACAATCAATGAATGGGACCTCATGAAACTGAAAAGCTTGTGTAAAGCAAAGGACACCATCATCAAAACAAAGCGACCACCTACAGATTGGGAAAGAATCTTCACCAACCCTTTATCTGACAGAGGACTCATATCCAGTATATATAAAGAACTAAAGAAGCTGAAAAGCAGCAAACCAAGTAATCCACTTAAAAAATGGAGAACAGAGCTAAACAGAGAATTCTCTGTAGAGGAATACCGAATGGCAGAGAAGCACTTAAAGAAATGCTCAACCTGACTAGCCATTAGGGAAATGCAAATCAAAACAACCCTGAGATTTCACCTTATACCCATGAGAATGGCCAAGATCAAAAACTCAAGTGACAACACATGCTGGAGAGGTTGTGGAGAAAGCGGAACCCTTCTCCACTGCTGGTGGGAATGTAAACTCATACAACCACTCTGGAAATCAATCTGGCGCTTTCTCAGACAACTAGGAATCGCGCTTCCTCAAGATCCAGCCATACCACTACTGGGCATATATCCAAAAGAGGCTCAAGTACACAAAAAGGACATTTGCTCAACCATGTTTATAGCAGCTTTATTTGTAATAGCCAGAAGCTGGAAACAACCCAGATGCCCCTCAACTGAAGAATGGATGCAGAAATTGTGGTACATCTGCATAATGGAATATTACTCAGCAATGAAAAATAAGGAAATCATGAAATTTGCAGGTAAATGGTGGGATCTGGTAAGGATCATCCTGAGTGAGTTGTCCCAGAAGCAAAAAGACACACATGGTATATACTCACTCATGTAGACATACTACATAGGACAAACCCACTAAAACCTGTGCATCTAAAGAAACTAAGCAAGAGAGAGGACCCTAACTAAAATGTCCAATCCCCATCCGGAAAGGCAAAGAGGATGGACATCAGAAGAAGAAGAAAACAGGAAACAACCTAGGAACCTACCACAGAGGGCCTCTGAAAGCCTCTGCCCTTCAGACTATCAAAGCAGATGCTGAGCCGGATGGGCAACTGTTGGGCAGGTGAACGGAATTTTAGGTAAGAACTGGGAAATAGTAAGAGCTGGAGACAGGGTCTCCACAAGGAGAGCAACAGAACAAGAAAATTTGAACACAGGGAACTTCCAAGAGACTCATACTCCAACCAAGGACTATTCATGGAGATAACCCAGAACCCCTGCACAGATGTAGCCCAGGGCAGTTCAGAGTCCAATTGGGTTACATAGTAATGGGAAGAGGGACTGCCTCTGACATAATCTGATTGGCCTGCTCTTTGATCACCTCCCTCTGGGGGGGAGCAGCCTTACCAGGCCATAGTAGAGGACAATACAGCCACTTTTGATGTGAACTGACAGACTAAGATCAGAAAGGAGAGGAGAACCTCCCCTATTAGTGGACGTGGGGAGTGGCATGCAAGCAGAGGGAGGAGGGAGGGTGGGATTGGGAGGGGAGGAGGGAGGGGCTTATGGGGGGATGCAGAATGAATAAAGTGTAATTGATGAAAAATTTAAAAAAAAAGGGAAAAAATAATTTAAGAACCTTAAATGACTTTCAAAATTGGAGGAAAACATGGAGTTAGTCAATTGGCATGGAGCATGTCTTGCCCCTGGGGGCAATGGTCTCCTGAACCTACTCAGACCTTGGACACCACCACTGCTAGTTCTAGAACTGACGCAGGATGTTCCAACGAGGGGTTAAGGCTTCTCATAATATTTCCTATAAGCCCACACCTGTTTGTCTATATCCCCCATTTTTATTCATTATTAGCCAGATAGAGCCAAGTAATTGTGGTAATGATACTTGCTTTTTTGCCCAATGCTGGAATGCTAGTAAATTTAGGTATGCCCTGGTTACTCGCATGCCTCACTGGGTTTCTGTGCCCATTGATGCCCCTCACGCTATGACTCTCTTCAGACAGAAAAGGGATCTTGGAACTACAGCCACCAGTGTTACTACCATCTCATTGGTGGCTGTTGGAGCTACCACCAGGGCATTAGCCATGAGTCATACTGGGCAGACTGCTCAGACCCTGAATAATCATTTAGCCAATGTAGCTCATGCCTTAGTTGTACATAAAGGAATTAATGCTCAACTAAAAGGAAGCTTGATGGTGTTCAATCAGAGGATTGACCTCGTGCAGGAGCAAATTGATACCCTATGGCAAATCGCTCAACCTGGCTGTCAATGAAAGTATGCTGGACTTTGTGTCACTAGCATACAACATGAGAATTTTTCCTGTGCTGCAAATCTGTCTAAACAATTGTCGAGCTATATTTTAGGTAATTGGACTGGAGAATTCGATACTACGATGGAGCAGCTGAGAGTGGCCATTGTCACAGTAAATTCTACCGGAGTGGACGCAGGACTAGCCACAGGATTATCAACATGGATTGCTGCAGCCATGAATCATCTGAAGGAATGGGCGGGCATGGGAGCGTTAGCAGGCCTTCTGGTGTTGGTCTCCTTGGTTTGCCTGTGGTGTATATGCAAGATTAGAGTCTCACAACAGTGTGATGCAGCCATGATCATTCAGGCCTTTACAGCCATTGAAGCAGGACATTCTCCCCAAGCATGGTTGGATACCATAAAAAGCTAAAATGATACGCTCAGGATGCAAGGCTAAGCACTGCACTCAGGGTCAGCCGCTTTCGACCCAGAGAAGAGCATGTCTGATTGCATGCGGGTTGATGCCCCAGGTCCCGCCTCTGAGAAAAAGGTATCGGACGGGTCTGATGCTCTTTGGGTGGATGACACCTAAATGAACATCAGTACAAAGTCCCAATTTATTTCTAATATCAGAGATCAGACCTCTACTCTTGCCTGATGCGTCTAAAACAAAAAGGGGGAACTGTAGAGAGCTGCGGAATGCTATGCCTTAAAGATGGAGCTGGTTTCCGCCTTCCACCTTCCCGATGGTGAGTGCTCTCTGTCACGAACAATTCCACATTTGGCTAAGGCTGAGGATCTGGCTTGCTTCCATGTATGTGGACCTATCTTCATTGTACACGTGGCACGCCTGGGTTGGCTACCCAGAGGCTATTTAAGCTGTGGGCTGGCTTTCCCCAGGGTCAGATGATTGTTCAAGGTTCCTGAATAAACTGCATTGAAAAAAAAAAAAATGAACCACAGACTATTAAGGAATACTAAGAGTACATGAATATGCATATACACATATATTTGTGTAACAACAATTAATGAAAAAAAGGAAGCCCTGAATTTAAAAGAGTGCAAGATGAGTATATGGGAGAGCTTGGAGGGATGAAAAGGAAAAGAGAAGTGATGTGATCATACTATAATCTCAAAAATAATTTATATATACTGTTTTTGTCAAAACTTTTCTCCAAATACCTACTTTAAATTTATTCATTTGGGAAAATTGTAGTTCCATTTAAAGAGTATAGTAAATGGGCATGAACTAATTTTATTTTATTTTTGAGGTAGAGAATTTTTATGGAGCCCAGGCTAGCCTAAGACTCCAGTCCTACAGCCTGGTTCTTTACTACTGAAAATTTAACTGTATATACACAATAATGCTTAGTTTAAATAATAATGTTAGTTTAATTAACATTGTTGATGCACAGAGGGACTTATTTTCTCTGATACTAAATTTTCTATAGATGATAGTTGTTCCTTCATAAAATCTTTGAATAAATACACTGCAATGTAATTATGGCACTAAAATTATTTTTTTAAAAACATATGTCATAGTAAGTTATTATGGCACAACCATTTATCATATTTGATATTCCTTCAAATATCAACTTTTAATTATGTGGAAACTATGGGTTCCTGTCTTTTCTTTCCTCTAATGCAAATTTTGTATAAATCTAATGACAACTTGAAAATCAATTTCAAGTACTAGTCCTCAAATAATTACATTATCAATAGTAGGTAGTTCCTGTTGAAAACTTACTACACATTAATAAATAAAATATTTCAAATGTATTACCTAAGAACATGATAACAGAGTTCATATAAAAATAATAATTTTATTTGAGGACAGTGAACATTTTCTTAGTTGAGGCACAACTAAAATACAGTAAGAACAAGAATGAAGTATGATTAGGTCTCTCTAGCTAAATGATCAATAATCATAACCTATTCATTATGCTTCAGTTTTGATGCTTTTACCAACACAGTTTGGTGTCATGCATGAAAATTTCTGTAGTAATGTATTTTATTCATTTCATTTCTTTATGAATATCTCCTACAGTGAACCATATTTTCCCATAATGGCTACCAGGTGAAAAGGAAAGGGCCAAAAAGAACCTTTTAATTTGGGGATTTTCTTAACTATTATAATTGTTCTATACATGGACAGCATAAAATTAATAAATGGATCTTGACTTTACTTGATGTTCTTAGCACAGAAATAAAAGAGAAATCTGATGCATACAACAAAGAATACTGAAAACAGCAATACATTACACTGAAATGATTCAAAAATTTAATTAGAATTCTATTTTTTAGTTTATTCTTCCTTAATTATTTATGATTGGGATTTTTTTTTCATTTGAAAAACAGAACCCTGTATTAGTAATCCAGTTACTCAATAAAATATACTTCCTGCCTACTGCAGCATGCCTAAGCAATATTATCTTTTTTTTTTAATGGCTTACATAATGTTAAAATCTCTTAGTGCTCTGATAAAAAGACTTGTGGGAATTACACTTACTAAAATTAGTACCTTCATGCTTCAAGTTCTATGTGCTGTAAAGCTTATTTAAAACCACAATTTATATAGTGTATGATAATTATCTGTCACATCATGTTTGTAATTAATAAACAAAAAAGTGATTTTTAAAACTTGTATTCAGCTGTTTCTTTATTTTTTTTTTTACAGTTCAGGGCTCAATCCGTAAAATTACACACCTACATGATGTGAACAGCCACCTATGGTTCCTGCTGCCAAACTTTCTTACCATGAAGAAATGCATCTCCTTGAAATGTAAGCTAAAATAAATTCTTCTCTTCATTAGGTTGTTCTTTATCAGGTATCTTGTAACATTAAAAAAGAAAACAAACAAACAAAAACCAAGAAACCTAATATAGACCCAAAGTGTGGTTGTTGCTGTTATAAATCTGATCATATGTTTCTTAGATTTTGAAACCAGTTTTCAGGAAGAATGTGAAAGGGTTTAGAAACAAACTGGAGTACTGTAAGATGAGTTTAATAGGTCATTTTGCTGGGAAAACAAGAAGAATTACGGAACAGGGAAAAATAAGGCCCAGTTCATGGAATTTCAGAGAGGATCGTGAACACATTCATGAATGGAGCAAGGAAATATTTTAATGGCATTCTGCCAAAGAATCTGGCTGTATTCTGTCAATGTTCTAAGAACTTGATAAGGCTGAATTTATAGGTAATATATTAATTCTTTGCTGTAAGAAATTTCAAGGCTATCTAGTATTCAGGCTGTCATAGTTACTACTCACAGTTCTCATCCGTGTTGTACAGCTGTGAGAACAGGAAGCGAAACAAAGATAAGAATTTAACTGGCAAATACTCAAACACAGGCAAGGAGTGGGAAAGTCTTTTAAGTGGTATAAAAAGGGGAGTTCATATATTTTTTGTTTGGGTGTAGTTTTCTAGAGAACATGGAGTTGCGTTTAGATTGTTGATACACTACATACCTGGTTATATGACCAAATTTGAAAATAATAAGAAAGTGTCATGTTTAATGGGAACAGAAAATAGAGAAATCGGGAGCTACTGTCAATCATAATCATTTAGAGTAAATTGCTAGAGAGGTTGCCATTTAATGTTCTGAATGGTTTACTATAGAAGCTGTAGACAAAGATTTATTTTTATATATAACTTAATTCTTTTTCCATGCTATATCCAGTCTCTTATCCATTAAGCCTGGAATTATTTAACCATAGTGCTATTAGCAAATGCTTAATATGGTTAAAAGATATTCTATGACATTTTCAAGACAGGATTTCTTCTTTCATTAAATAAATTCAATAGTTACAAGCCTTTTATATGAAAATCAGCATCTAAGCAATCACAAAACCGTCCTCATATATAATGAATTGTCAACATTATGAAAAATTACATCACAATAAGCTTATTAAAACAAATAAAATTCAGTAATAATAATTTGTCCACTTAATTTAAAACTAATTTTATAAAGACTCTTTCAACTTGCTTTGAGTTTGCTTCCAATGGTGTTACTTATTCTGTCATTGTGTTAAAATACATTAATATTTGCAGTTATTTTTAGAGAAAAACAATTACATCCTTTTAAAAAATATTTTATATATGTATTTGTTTATTCACTCTACATCCAAATCATAGACCCCTCCCTCTTCTTCTTCAGTTATCATCATCCTCTTTCCCTCTTCCCTGTATACCACTACCTTCATTCTCTGAAAAATGAAGCCCCTACCAATCCACCCATCCCAGAACACTTCCTCTAACACCGTGGTCTGGAAAGACAGTCTCCCCAGGAAAAAGTAATCAAAAAGCAGGCAACAGCATCCTTGTCAGAGAGAGTTCCTACTTCCCTTACTAGGGAACAAACATGTAGAGAAAGCTGCTCATCAGGTACATATGTATAGTAGGGGGCTTAGGTACAGTCCTTGGTTGGAGTCTCAGTCTCTGCAAGCCTCCATGGTACAGGTTAGTTGTCACTGTTGGTCTTTTTGTGGAGCCTCTGTTCCATCTTGGTTCTTCTATTCTTCCTCTCACGCTTCCACAAAGCTCCATGTGCTCCAATGTTTAGACATAGTAAGTCTAAGCATGGCATCTGTATGATCCCATGATAGATGGGCATTTCAGGACAATTATGCTGGGCTCTAGGCTGCAAACATAGCAGAGTGTCATTACTAATGTCAGAGGTTGGCTCTCTCCCATGGTGTGGCCAAGTTTTAGTTGGACATTTTCTCAAACTATCTTTATCTCTGCACATCTTGTAGGCAGGGTAAATTTTGGGTCAAAGTTTTTGTGAGTGGGTTAATATCCCCTTCCCCCTACTAGGAGTCCTGTTTGTTTAGAGGGTTGTCGTTCAATATCCTTGTGCCCTGGTAATAGAGGCCTCTGCTAGAGTTACCACCAAATCCTCCCAGGAATCTACCCTGCTCTAGGTCTTCCCAGTCTCTCTCAGAGATAACCCAGGCCACAGTTTCTCTTCTCTCTGCAAGTCCTCTGTCCTCCTACATCTCCCATTTCTCCCCACATCCTATCCCCACTCTCATTTCCCTCAACACTCCCTCTCATACCCTGTTCCTTCTTTTCAAGCACTTTCTCTGTCTATTGTATTTCCCCTTCTCAGTGAGATTCATGCATCTTCCTTTTCTCCCTCTTTAATACTTAGCTTCTTTGAGGCTGTGAATTGTAGTCAGTTATCCTGTACTATATAGTTGCTTATAAGTGAGTACATATTATGTCTGTCTTTCTGGGTGTGCATTACTTCATTCAGGATGATCTTTTATAGTTCCATATATTTGGAGGTAGGGCTATTTTATAGTTTAAATATATGGAGGTAGGGCTATTTTATAGTTCCATATATTTGTCTGCAAATATATGAGGTAGGGCTATTCCTAGTTATCTGAGAAAGTGCCAGATTGATTTCCAAAACAGCTGTAAAAATTTGCACTCCCACCAGCAATGGAGTAGTGTTTTCCTTTCTCCATATCCTTGCCAGCATGTGGTATCACTTGAGATTTTGATCTTATCCATTCTTACGGGTATAAGATGATACCTCAGAGTCGTTTTGATTTATGTTTCCCTGATTAATAAGTATATTAAACATTTCTTTAAGTGCTTCTCAACCATTATTGATTCTTTTGTTGAGAATTCTTTGTTTAGCTCTGTACCCCATTTTTAAATTGGATTTTTTGGTTTGTTGGTGTTTAATTTCTTGAGTTCTTTATATAATTTGGATATTAGCCCTTTGTCAAATGTAGAGTGGTGAAGATATTTCCACAATCCTTAGGCTGCTGTTTTATTCTGTTCAGGAAGTTGTCACCTGTGACGATGAGTTCAAGGCTCTTTCCCATTTTCTCTTCTAATAGATTTAGTGTCTCTAGTGCTATGTTAAGGTCCTTGATCCACATGGACTTGAGTTTTTCACAGGGTGACAAATATGGATCTATTTCTATTGTTCTACATGGAGACACACATATGGACCGTCAACATTTGTTGAAGATGTGATCATTTTTCCATTATATGGTTTTGGCTCCTTTGTCAAAAATCAAGTGTCTGTAACTGTGCAGATTTATTTCTGAGTCTTATATTTGATTTTAATGATCTACAAGTATGAGAATTTGTGATTTCAAGGTCTATAAAGAGTGCAACATTGGCACACCACAGAGAAATACAATGCAACCAGTCCTGATGAGACATGATAGGCTAGAATCAGATAGAAGGGGAGGAGGACCTCCTCTATGAGTAGACTAGGAGAGGGGCATAGAGGGAAAAGAGGAAGGGAGGGTAGGTTTGGGAGAAGACAAGGAAGGGGGCCACAGCTGGGATACAAATTGAATATATTGTAATAAATGATTATGATGATAAAGAGTAAATAAAAAATAATGAGTTGTGTTGGTATTTTTATGGGAATTGCACTGAATCTGTAGATTGCTTTTGGTAAGATGATCATTTATACTATGTTTATCCTATGGATCCATGAGCATTCGAGGTCTCTCCATCTTCTGATATCTTCTTCAGTTTCTTTCTTCAGAGACTTGAGGTGTTTGGTTTTTTTGTTTGTTTGTTTGTTTGTTTTTTGTTTTTGTTTTCATACAAGTCTTTCATTTGCTTGCTTAGAGTTAGACCAAGATACTTTATGTTTGTGTGTTTGTGACAAGTGGAAAGGCTGTTTTTTCCCTTAAATTCTTTCTCAGGCCGTTTGTCATTTGTATACAAGCAGGTTATTATTTTTTTTTTTTTGAGTTAACGTATCTAGCCACATTGCTGAAGGTTTTTATTTGTTGTAGGAGATGCATGGTAGAACTTTTGGGGTTACTTGTGTATATTATTATATCATCTTCTTCATTTCCAATTTCTATCCCCTTGATCTTCTTCATTGGTTTTATTGCTTTAACTAGGACTTCAGTCACTATATTTAAAAGATATGGAGACAGTGGGCAGTCTTGTATTCTCTCTGGTTTTAGTGTAATTGCTTCAAGTTTCTCTCCATTTAATTTGCTTGCTGTATATTGCCTTTATTATGTTTAGGAATGTGCCTTGTATACCTGATCTCTCCAAGACTTTAAGCATCTAATGAGGTGATCATTTTTTTTCCTTTCAGTTTGTTTGTGTGGTGGATTACACTCATGTATTTTCCTATATTGAACCATCCCTGAATCCCTGTGATGAAGCCTAATTAGTTATGGTTGATGATATCTTTCCTGTGTTCCTGGATTCATTTTGTCATTATTTCATTGAGTATTTTTGCATCAATGCTCATAAGTGAAATTGACATTCTCTATCTTTGTTAGGTCTTTGAGTGTTTTAGCTATCAGGGTGACTGTCGCTTCATGGAATGAGTTTGGCAGTGTTTCTTCCATTTCTAGTATGTGGAATACTTCGAGGAGAATTGTTATTAGCTCTTCTTTGAAAGTCTGTTAGAATTCTGCATGGAAACCATCAGTCCATGGACATTTATTTATTTATTTATTTATGCTGGGACATTTAAATGACACTATTTCTTTAGTGGTTGTAGGTCTAAATTGTTTACCTGATCTTGATTTAGCTTTGGTAAGTGGTATCTATAAAGAACAGCATTTATTTCATTTAGATTTTCAAATTTGTGGAGTGCAGGCTTTTAAAGTACAACCTAATGATTCTTTGAATTGCCTCAGTGTCTGCCATTATGCCCCCCCCCCCCACTTCATTCCTAATTTTGATAACTTGGATAGTCTTCCTCTACCTTTTAGGTAGTTTGGCTAAGCATTTGTCTATTTTGTTGATTTCTCAAAGAACAAGCTCTTGAATTTGTTGATTCTTTTTTTAATTCTTTATTAATTACACTTTATTCACTTTGTATCCCCCTATGGTTCCCTCCCTCCTACCGTCCCAATCCCTCCCTTCCTCTCCCCTCTGCATGCATGCCCCTCTCCAAGTCCACTAGCAGGGGAGATCTTCTTTTCCTTCCTTCTGATCCTAGTCAATTAGATTTCATCAGGAGTGGCTGCATTGCCTTCTTCTGTGGCCTGGTAATGCTGCTCTGCCCTCAGGGGTAGGTAATTAAAAAGCAGGCCAATCAGTTCAGGTCAGAGACAGTCCCTGTTCCTATTACTATGGAACTCACTTGAACCCTGAACTGCCATGGGAAACATCTGTGCAGGGGTCTTAGGTTATCTCTATGCATGGTCCTTGGTTGGAGTATCAGTCTCAGGAAAGACTCTTGTGCTCAGATTTTTTGGTTCTGTTGCTCTCCTTGTGGAGTTCCTGTCCTCTCCAGATCTTACTTTTTTCCACTTCTTTCATAAGGATCCCTACACTCTGCCCAAAGGTTGGCCATAACTCTCAGCATCTGCTTTTATAGTCTGCAGGGCAGAACTTTTCAGAGGCCCTCTGTGTCAGGCTCCTGACTTGTTCCCTGTGTTCTCCTTCTTCTGATGTCCATCCTCTTTGCCTTTCTAGATAGGAATTGAGCATTTTAGCAAGTCTTCCCTCTTGATTAGTTTCATTAGGTGTAATTATATGTCTATATAAGTGAGTATATACTGTGTGTGTATTTCTGCTTCTGGGATATCTCACTCAGGATGGTGTTTTCCAGATCCCACTATTTACCTGCAAATTTCATGATTTCTTTGTTTTTCATTGCTGAGTAATATTCCATTGTATAGGTGTACCACAACCATGTTTGTAGCTGCTTTATTTGTAATAGCCAGAAGCTGAAAACAATCCAGATGCCCCTCAACTGAAGAATGGATACAGAAATTATTGATTATTTTTATTGTCTTTTTTATATCTACTTTATTGATTTCAACCCTGATGTTGATTATTTCCTTCAAGCTACTCCTCTTGGGTATCTGAACTTTCTTTTCAGGTATGCTTTCAAATTGATTGTGTGAGATCTCTCTAGTTTCTTTTCAAGGCATTTAGTGCCATGAACTTTCCACTTAAAACTGATTTCTTTGTGTCCCATAACTTTTGGTGTGTTGTATCTTAACTTTTATTGAAATCTAGAAGGTCTTTGACTTCTTTCTTTATTTCTTCCCTGACCCATTTGTCTATGAGTAGAAAGTTGTTCAGTTTACATGATTTTGTAGGCATTCTGTTGTTTCTGTTGTTGTTGAAGTTCAGCTTTAATCAATGGTGATCTGATAGACTACAAGGTGTTATTTCAATTTTCTTGTATCTGTTCAGGTTTGCTTTGTAGACTAGAATGTGGTCAATTTTCAAAAAGGTTCCATGAGGTGCTAAGGAGAAGGTATATTCTTTTGTATTTGGATGGAATTTACTGTAGATATATGTTAGGTCCAATTAACTCATGACATCTGTTAGTTTCATTATTTCTCCATTTAGTTCCTGTCTTGATGATCTGTCTATTGCTGAGAGTGGATTATCTATTAATGTGTGGGCTTTGATGTTTAATTTAAGCTTTAGTAATGTTTCTTTTATGAATGTGTGTGCCCTTGCATTTGGGGCATAGATGTTCAGAATTGAGATACCACCTTGGTGTACTTTTTCCTTTAATGAGTATCAAGTGCCCTTCTCCATCTCTTCTGATTAATTTTGGTTGAATGTCTATTTTATTAGATGTTAGACTAGCTACTCCAGCTTGTTTCTTGTGTCCTTTTGCTTGGAAAACCTTTCTCCATCCCTTAATTCCAAGGTATGTTAATCTTTGTTGCTGAGGTATGTTTCTTGTGTGCAATAGAATAATGAGTCCTTTTTTTTTTTCAAACATTCTGTTCTGTTAGCCTGTGTCTTTTTATTGGTGAATGGAGACCACTGGTGTTGAGAGACATTAGATGAAAGATCCTCTCATTTTGATGTTGATGGTGTTACTGTTAGTGCTTGTGTGTGCTTCCATTCTTTTTTTTTTTTTTTTTTTTTTTTTTTTTTTTTTTTTTTTTTTTTTTTTTTTTTGCTAGTATGGCGTTATTTATTTTCAGTGTTTTCTTGGATGCAGTTACCCTCATTAGTATGGTGTTTTTCTTCTTGAAATTTCTGAAGCACTGGATTTGTGGACATATATTGTTTAAAATTGATGTCATGGATATCTTGTTTTCTCCATCTATGCTGACTGAGAGTTTTGCTGGGTATAGCAGTCTGAGTTGAAATCTGTGGTCTTTTGTGATTTGTAAGGCACCTGTCCAAGCCGTTCTGGCTTGTAGAAGTCTCTTCTTGCTTTTAGAAGTCTCTAGTGATAAGCCAGATATAATTCTGATAAGTCTACCTTTATATGTTATTTGACCTTTTTCCCTGACAACTTTTAATATGCCTTCTTTGTTGTGTAGATTTAGTGTATTAATTATGTGGTGGGAGGATTTACTTTTCTGGCCCAGTCTAATTGGTGTTCTGTATGTTTCTTGTATGTTTATAGATATCTCTTTCTTTAGGTTGGTGAAGTTTCCTTCTCTGATTTTGTTGAAAATAAATTTTGGTCCTTGGAGCGTGGACTCTTCACTTCTTCTATTCCTATTATTTATAGGTTAGGTTTTTCTTAATATCCCAGATTTCCTGGATCTTTTGTGTCATCATGTTTTTAGATTTAACATATCCTTTGAGTGATGAATCTAATGCTCTGTTGTATCTTCGATCCCTGATATCATCTCTTCTAGCTTGGATTGGGGATGTTTGCTTCTGTTATTCCTGTTTCCTTCCCTAGGTTTTCCATCTCCAAGATTCCTTTAGATTGTGATTTCCTTATGGTTTCTACTTCCATTCTCAGGTCTTAGGCTGTTTTATTCATTTCCTTCACCTGTTTGTGTTTTTCTGTATTTCTCTGAAGATTTATTCATTTCTTCTTTAAAGGTCTCTTTCATCTTCATGAGACCAGATTTAAGGTCATTTTCTTGTTCCTTAGCTATGGTAGGATATCTTCTGTTTGATGTAGAATGATACTTGGATTCTAGTGTTGACATATTGCCTAATCTCTTGTTATTTGTGTTCTTGCATGGGTCTTTAGCCATCTGGTTTTCTCTGGTATTGGTTGCTGGTCCCTGGGGTCCACTGCTATCCAGGAATGCATGTAGTTATGAGGTTCAGTAGGAGGCCAGGCATAGCTCAGCTCTGCTGTATCTGTCCTGCAGCCTAGTGGTCCCTGGTGGCCCCTGCTGGTCTCTGGGCTTAGTAAGCCTCCTGGAATGGAAGTAAGAATGAGGTATAGTAGATGCGATATGCAGGGAGACCAATGTAGCTCACTGCTGCTGTGTTTGCTCAGTAGCCTGGTGAAGCAGGAGGCTTGCTTGTAGAGATGTCACCTGTCTTCCTAAGGTGGCCAATGAGGGCATGCAGGGCTAGAGCACTGGACGCAAAATCAGGTGTACAGTGGATAGGATGAGTTTCTCCACTGCTGTGTCCTGTTGGTTCTGAGGGCCATAGGCCTCTGGAAATACAGGTATGGGTGAGGTACAGCAGATGGAAGGTGCAGGGAGCTGGACGTAGCTCACCACTGCTGTGTTTGCCCAGTGGCCTGGTGCAAGAAGGGTGCTGGTGCATAGAGATATCACCTGTCTTTGACAGGTGGCAAGTGATGGACTGCAGGGATGGGGTTCTGGTCATGGAATCCATATTATATTTCTTAAAGGGTAGAAAGAAATAATTCTAAGCAAAAGAGTAGTATTTCACACATTAAAATAAGTTATTTTAAACAGTACATTTCTGAGGTCACCTGAAAAAAGAAGCTAGTGAGTTTTGTGATTTACATTTTAGTAAATTTAGTTACATGTTTTTCTTCCCTTTTTAATCCACCCTCTCTATAATTGCTAAGCTAATTGCAATTTACCAGGTGTGCAACAACTCTAAGCCCGAAATAAAAAAAAAAGACTACAACATACTTGTTGAAGTATGCATCTGAATGTCAATGAACTTATACACAAAGTGACTTTAACTTTGTCCTCTTCCAGAACCAGCCCAAACCCTTAAAATCAGGCAGTTGACCTAAGTAGAGTAAGGAATGGTTATCAGCTTCTATACTGAGGTGGACAAAGCATTAAACTGTCCAGGATGTACCATTGACTTGATTCACAAATTAATACACAATATTGTATCTGTAGCATTGCTACCAAAAAAATAGTAACTTAATTATGAGAACAGGGGCTCTGAAAATCCAAAATTTAAGGAGTTTCTACAATATAATTGCTGTTAACACTTCCAAATGTCAATATAAAGAAAGATGAAACTCTCAGAAGCTGTTAAAATTGTATCTTGAGCTATGAGTGAACAAGGACAGGAGGGAAGTGGGAAGGGTGCTTTTTTGAAGAAAAAAAATGATGATTTGGGAGCTGTCTCAGGAGATAAAGTTCTTGTTGCTCAAGCATGAGGACCTAAGTTCAGATGCTTAGATCTCATGTAAAAGTCAAGGACTAGTGTCATATGCCTGTAACCTTAAGCTGCTGACAGGAATGGGGAGGCAGGAAAATTCAGATTCCTGCATCATGCTGGATATGTTGAACAATTTAGTGAGCTTCAGGTTCAGCAATAAACCCTATCTATCTTTTTTTAAAAAATACAAACATTTGAGAAAGGAAAAGAGTGTATCTCTGCACCTCTGAAACTCATGCATGCAAACACACAAACACACACACACACACACACACAGAGAGAGAGAGAGAGAGAGAGAGAGAGAGAGAGAGAGAGAGAGAGTTGGAACATTTAAGCACACAATGATATAAACCACATCCTGACTGCTCAGCTGAACATTTACAAGTTATATTCTTCTTGTATTAAAAAAAAATGAAAATAGATACATTTCTCACAAAAACGACTGGACCACAATTTCCTGTCTCTCCAAACCTCCTACCTCCTACAACATCCCCTCTCTCCCAGATCAACTCCTCCTCTGTTTCATCTTCAAAAAAGAGCAGGCTTCCAAGAAAATACAGTCAAACACGACAAAAAAAGATGCAGTGAGACAAGGTGAAAACCCCCATATATAGGGCTGGATAAAACAACCCAATAGGAGAGAAAGAATTGTAAGTGCAGACAAGAGCATCAGAGACACAGCCAATCCACGGTTATGACTGAGACCTGCATAGTTGATTTAGTGGAATATGTTCCCCAGTGTTTGAAGGGAAAGGACACAACAAAGAACTCCAATTTAGACAGGGCACAGATCTATGAGTATAGCAGAATATTATTAGGAATCATTTCACTGATTTAAAAAATTTAATGATATTTTTTATTATTATCATTTATTACATTTTTTAATTTTAATTTTATTTTATTTTTAATTGCACTTTATTTACTTTTTGTCCCTCCTCTAGTTGCCTCACTCCTCCCCTCCCAATCCTTCCCTTCCTCCCCCTTCTCCACGCATGCCCCTCCTCAAGTCCACTGGTAGGAGAGGTCTTCTCCTTCTTTCTGATTTTAGTCTATCAGATCTCATCAGGACTGGCTGCATTGTCTTCCACTGTGGCCTGGTAAGGCTGCTCCACCCTCAGTGGGAGATGATCAAAGAGCAGGCCAATAAGTTCAAGTCAGAAGCAGTCCCTGTTCCCATTACTATGGAACCCACTTGGGCACATATTTTTTTTAAAAAAAAAATTACGTTATTTTTTGGCCAGTAATGTTTGGTTCTACAATAGGTCTGTGGCTAGTCCAGTCTCAGGTTACTGGAAATGAGGCTATATAGGATATTTGCATTCTTTCATGGTAGGGGCCTCAAGTTAAACCAAACATTGGTTGGATGCACCTCCAAGATCTGTGCCACCATTGCCCCAGCACAGCTAACAGGCAAAGCAGTTTGTAGGCTGAGGATTTTATGGCTTAGTTGGTGGCAAGGTTTCTCTTTCCATAGCCTGCAAAGTATCTTCTCAGTTCAAAGAGACTAGAATGTAGGGGTGAAGGCTCCATGCAGGCCACAGTTTGACCTGTTCACATTCAATGAAATGTGGGGAGGTTATCTTCTGCAGTTTTGGAAGAACAGCCCTCTCTCCTAGCATCAGCCTGGGTTAGTTATTTTCTTTTATTGCAAGGCTTGAAATATAAAATTTTGCTGATCATAAAAATTTTTCTTGTACCCACTTAAGTACAATGACTTTTGTAGTACAAAACAAACTATTAAGTACATTAACAAAGATGTTCAGAACCAAATTTTATTTATGAAACAAACATCAGACACTGTACAACCCTGTATTATATTAGACTCATAGTCATATTTTAGTGATGATCTAAAGTTGGCGGCGCCGGGAGGACTCTCATTCTGAGCAGCAGCAGCAGCAGGATCAGCACAGTGACCAGCAATCAGAACTCGCGGCCATAAAACACAGTCATTGTGTTTCCCAGGTGAGAGGATACCCCACGGTGGGGGATTCAATCAGTTTTTAACTCACCCAGCTAAACTGCAGAAGAGATCCCGGTTCTGCCAGATGCTTGGCTGCTGGCTGCCAGCCCCAGCCCCAGCCCAGAGGCACAAGCCAGTGTCTCTGGTCACGATCCCAGACTGAACCATGGGCACCACACTATCAGAGACTGGAATTTTCAGTCGAGAGATAACCCAACGGTGCAGGAAACAATGGGGACCGACATTAGGTCACCCAGACATCCCCTGGAAAAGACTCGGGTTCCACGGGCGCCCCAGGAGCCAGCCCGGAGCCAGAGCCAGGGACACATTCTCTGGCACAGAGCCCTGCCTGCCTGCGTGCCTGATTCGCCACCTGAGGTAGAACTGTGGGGACCAGGGCACCAGCGAATGAGTTTCACTGTCTGGTGCAAAAACACAGGGAGGGAAACTGCTGGTCTGATCTCAGAGCACTGAGCCGACACCCCAACCCCGAAAAGGTCTCGGGAAAATTACCCAGTTTAGGCAAACACCCAGGTTCCCAAAGTCCAGAAAGGTGGAGACTGAGCTGCCATCACTCAGCTGTGCTCCAGACACAGGCAGTTTCTGCGGCCAGCCAGCTGAGGGAGACCAAGCAGTGCGCACAAGGGCAAAAAAAAAAAAAAAAAAAAGATGTCTCCAGAGAATCCACAGGGAAGGAAGGAAACTGTACTGACATAAATCACCCAATCCTTCCCTGGAAAAAGTCTAGCAAAGACCGGTGGGGCCGAGCCTACATCACTCAGCTGTGCTCCAGACACAGGCACAAACAGTTGCTGCACAACAGATGTCCAACTGGGTCACAGCAGCTGATCATTAAATTTACAGCAAGAAACAAAGAAACAGGGCAGCTGTCCTCAGGACTTCCCTGGGTGAGAGGAGAACCCTCTCGACTAACAAAGACCAGAGTTACCACTCAGGTCTCTATCCCTGAGGTGAGCAGCAGCAACTCCTGAAAAAACACCAGCCATCCAGGAACTATACCCAAAAAGCTAAAAAGACATCCTTCAGGAAAAACCAGCTTTCTGTAAAGGGGATTCTCTCCACCACAGGATCCCCAGGAACCACCAGAAAATAACCCCAAACACCTAAGATAGCACAGTGGGTAGAGGCCAGCGTAAAAGCTCAAGCAACAAAAGACAGAGCAATATGGTATCTCCAGAACCCAGTTACCCAGGGCAAGTAGCCCTGGACACCCCAGCATAACTGAAATCCAAGAAGATGACCTAACAACTATGCTCATGAAGATGATAACAGAGGAAACAAATAAGATACGTAAAGACATAAAGGAAGATAAACTGAAACAGAATATTGCCATCCGTCAAGAAATAGAGGAAGCTGCAGCCAAACAGTATATGGCCTTTAGAAAGGAAATGCTTAAAGCACTGAATGAAATAAAAGAAACAGAGTTGAAGGAACTAAAAGAAAAACAGGAAAGTACAATCAGACAGGTGAAGGAAGAAAACAAAACAACTCAAGACCTGAAGATAGAATTGGAAAAATTAAAGAAAACACAAATGGAGGAAATAATGGAGAGGAAGAATCTAGGGAAGAAAACAGGAACTACAGGGGTAAACATAACCAACAGACTAAAATAGATGGAAAAAAGAATCTCAGGTGTAGAAGATACAATGGAAGAAATCGATGTATCTGTCAAAGAAAATGATAAATCCAAAAAATTCCTGACAAAGACTGTCCAAGAAATCCAAGACAATATGAAAAGACAAAACCTAAGAATAATACGTATAGAGGAAAAAGAAGACTTCCTTCTCCAAGGCCCAGAAAATATTTTCAACAAAATCATTAAAGAAAATTTCCCCAAGTTGAAGGAGAGGCCAATAAGAATACATGAAGCCTACAGAACACCCAACAAATTTGACCAGAAAAGAAAATTCTCCCGCCACATAATAATCAAAACAGTAAGTATACAGAACAAAGAAAAAATACTAAAAGCTGCAAGGGGAAACGGCCAAGTAACATATAATGGCAAACCCATCAGAATCACACCTGACTTTTCAACAGAGACTATGAAAGCCAGAAGGGCCTGGACATATATCATGCAGACCCTAAGAGAACACAGATGTCAGCCCAGGCTACTATACCCCGTAAAACTCTCAGTCCTCATAGTTGGAGAAAACAAGACATTCAATGTCAAAAACAAATTTCAACTATACTTACAAACAAATCCAGCATTACAGAAGACACTGGAAGGGAAAATACAACCCCCCCCAAAATAGCTTCTTTCAAGAAAACACAGGAAATAAATAGCCTTACTACAGTAAAACAAAAAGCAACCAAGCACACAACCTGATGGCCAGAGCCAACATCAAAATCAAGGAATCTAACAGCCACTGGTCATTAATCTCTCTCAACATCAATGGACTCAAATCTCCAATAAAAAGACACAGATTAACAGAATGGATAATTAAACAAAACCCAGCAATCTGTTGCAAACAAGAAACACACCAAAGACACAAAGATAGACATTACCTGAGGGTAAAGGGTTGGAAGACGACTTTCCAAGCAAACGGACCCAAGAAGCAAGCAGGAGTAGGCATTCTAATATCTGATAAAATATATTTTCAACCAAAATTAATAAAAAGAGATGGGGAAGGACACTACATACTCATCAAAGGAAAATTCCACCAGGAAGACATCACAATCCTGAACATCTATGCCCCAAATACAAGAGCACCCACATTTGTTAAAGAAACATTGATAAAATTTAAACCACATATAGATCCCCACATATTAATAGTGGGAGACTTCAACACCCCACTCTCAACAAAGGACAGGTCAACAAAACAGAAATTAAACAAAGAAACAATGTCTCTGACAGAGGTCATGAATCAAATGGACCTAACAGGCATTTACAGAACTTTACACCCAAACACAAAAGAATTTACCTTCTCAGCACCTCATGGAACCTTCTCCAAAGTAGACCATATAGTTGGTCATAAAGCAAGCCTCAACAGATACAAGAAGAATGAAATTATCCCATGTATCTTGTCTGATCACCATGGAATAAAGCTGGACCTCAACAATAACAGAAATAACAAAAAGCCTACACACACATGGAAACTGAACAACTTGTTATTAAATGACAGCTGGGTCAGGGAAGAAATAAAGAAAGAAATTAAAGTCTTTCTAGAAATCAATGAAAATGAAGACATAACATACCCAAACTTGTGGGACACAATGAAAGCAGTGCTAAGAGGAAAGTTCATAGCACTAAGTGCCTTCAAGAAGAAATTCGAGACAGCTCATTCAAGCAACTTAATGGCTCACCTAAAAACCCTAGAAAAAGAAGAAGCAGACACACCAAGAAGGAGTAGACGGCTGGAAATAATCAAACTCAGGGCTGAAATCAATCAATTGGAAACAAATAAAAGAATTCAAAGAATCAGTGAAACCAAGAGCTGGTTCTTTGAGAAATTCAACAAGATCGACAAACCCTTAGCCAAGCTAACTAAAAGGCAGGGAGATACCATCCAAATCAACAAAATCAGAAATGAAAAGGGGGACATAAATACAGACACTGAGGAAATCCAAACAATCATTAGTACTTACTTCAAAAGTCTATATGCCACAAAATTTGAAAGACTTTTGATGTCTGCTACTATTTCTTTGGGGGGATATAGGACTATTCAGTTGATTTACCTGGTCTTGGTCCAGCTTTGCTAAGTCAAATCGATCAAGAAAAAAATGAAATGGACAATTTTCTTGATCGATTTGACTTACCAAATCTGAACCAAGACCAGGTAAATCAACTAAATAGTCCTATATCCCCCAAAGAAATAGAAACAGTCATCAAAAGTCTCCCATCCAAAAAAAAGTCCAGGACCAGATGGCTTCAGTGCAAAATTCTACCAGACCTTCAAAGAAGAGCTAACACCAATTCTCTTCAAACTATTCCACAAAATCGAAACAGAAGGAACAGTACCAAACTCATTCTATGAAGCCACAGTCACCTTGGTACCTAAACCTCACAAAGACTCAACAAAGAAAGAGAATTTCAGGCCAATCTCCCTTATGAACACTAATGCAAAAATACTTAACAAAATACTTGCAAACCGAATCCAAGAACACATCAAAGATATTATCCATTATGACCAAGTAGGCTTCATCCCAGGTATGCAGGGGTGGTTGAATATACGGAAATCCATCAATGTGATCCACCATATTAACAAACTGAAAGAAAAAAAACCACATGATAATCTCCCTAGATGCTGAAAAAGCATTTGACAAAATCCAACATCCATTCCTGTTTAAAGTCTTGGAGAGAGCAGGGATACAAGGCACATATCTAAACATAGTGAAGGCAATATACAGCAAGCCTATAGCCAACATCAAACTAAACGAAGAGAAACTTAAAACAATCCCACTAAAATCAGGGACAAGGCAGGGCTGCCCACTCTCCCCATATCTCTTCAACATAGTGCTGGAAGTCCTTGCTAGAGCAATAAGACAGTTGAAGGAGATCAAGGGGATACAAATTGGAAAAGAAGAACTCAAATTATCACTATTTGCAGATGATATGATAGTATACATGAGTGACCCCAAAAACTCCACCAGGGAACTCCTACAGCTAATAAACACCTTCAGCAAAGTGGCCAGATACAAAATTAACTCAAAAAAATCAGTAGCACTCCTGTATACAAAAGACAAAAGGGCTGAGAAAGAAATTAGGGAAACAACACCCTTCACAATAGCCACAAATGACATAAGGTACCTCGGAGTAACCCTATCCAAGGAAGTCAAAGACTTGTGTGAAAAAAATTTCAAGTCTCTGAAGAAAGAATTAGAAGAAGATATCAGAAGATGGAAAGATCTCCCATGCTCATGGCTTGGCAGGATTAACATAGTAAAAATGGCCATCTTACCAAAAGCAATCTACAGATTCCATGCAATTCCCATCAAATTACCAACAAAATTCTTTACAGACCTGGAAAGAAAAATTCTCAACTTCATATGGAATAACAAGAAACCCAGAATTGCTAAAACAATCCTCTACAACAAAAGATCTTCTGGAGGTATCTCCATCCCTGATCTTAAGTTGTACTATAGAGCAACAGTTTTAAAAACTGCATGGTACTGGCATAGAAACAGAATGGTGGATAAATGGAACCCAACAGAGGACCCAGAAATAAACCCACAAACTTATGGACACCTCATCTTTGACAAAGATGCCAAAACCATACAATCGAAAAAAGATAGCATCTTTAACAAATGGTGCTGGTCCAATTGGATGCGTATATGTAGAAAAATAAAAATAGATCCATACTTATCACCCTGCACAAAACTGAAGTCCAAGTGGATCAAAAACCTCAACATAAAACCAGACACATTAAATCGGCTAGAAAAAAAAGTGGGTAATACCCTAGAACTCATTGGTACAGGAGAGAACTTTCTGAACAGAACACCAAAAGCACAGGCTCTAAGAGCAACAATCAATAAATGGAACCTCCTGAAACTGAAAAGCTTCTGTAAAGCAAAGGATACTGTCATCAAAACAAAGCGACTGCCTACAGATTGGGAAAGAATCATCACCAAAACTTTATCTGACAGAGGACTCATATCCAGTATATATAAAGAACTAAAGAAGCTGAAAAGCAGCAAACCAAGTAATCCACTTAAAATATGGGGAACAGATCTAAACAGAGAATTCTCAACCTAGCAATATCGAATGGCAGAGAAGCACTTAAAGAAATTCTCAACCTCATTAGCCATTAGGGAAATGCAAATCAAAATAACCCTGAGATTTCACCTTACACCCATGAGAATGGCCAAGATCAAAAACTCAAGTGAGAACACATGCTGGAGAGGTTGTGGAGAAAGGGGAACACTTCTCCACTGCTGGTGGGAATGTAAATTTGTACAATCACTCTGGAAAGCAATCTGGCCCTTTCTCAGAAAACTAGGAATAGCACTTCCTCAAGATCCAGCCATACCACTCCTAGGCATATATCCAAAAGAGGCTCAAGTACACAAAAAGGACATTTGCTCAACCATGTTTGTAGCAGCTTTATTTGTAATAGCCAGAAGCTGGAAACAACCCAGATGCCCCTCAACTGAAGAATGGATGCAGAAATTGTGGTACAATTATACAATGGAATACTACTCAGCAATGAAAAACAAGGAAATCATGAAATTTGCAGGTAAATGGTGTGACCTGGAAATGATCATCCTGAGTGAGTTGTCCCAGAAGCAAAAAGACACACAAAGTATATACCCACTCATATAGACATACAACGTAGGACAAACCCACCAAAATCTATGCATCTAAAGAAACCAAGCAAGAGAGAGGACCCTAACTAAAATGTTCAATCCACACTTGAAAGGCAAAGAGGATGGACATCAGAAGAAGAAGAAAATAGGAAACAACCTAGAAACCTGCTATAGAGGGCCTCTGAAAGCCAGAAGAAGAAATCAGTAAACAAACTAGGAACATACCAGAGAGGGCCTCTGAAAGCCTCTGCCCTGCATACTATCAAAGCAGATGCTGAGCCTGAGGGCCAACTTTCGGGCAGAGTGAATGGAATTTTATGTAAGAAGTGGGAAATAGTAAGAGCTGGAGAGGACAGAGTCTCCACAAGGAGAGCAACAGAACAAGAAAATTTGAACACAGGGAACTTCCCAGAGACTCATACTCCAACCAAGGACTATTCGTGGAGATTACCTAGAACCCCTGCACAGATTTAGCCCATGGCAGTTCAGTGTCCAAGTGGGTTACATAGTAATGTGAAGAGGGACTGCCTCTGACATAATCTGATAGGCCTGCTCTTTGATCACCTCCCCCTGAGGGGGGAGCAGCCCTACCTGGCCACAGAAGAGGACAATGCAGCCACTTTTGAGGAGAACTGATAGACTAAGATCAGAAAGGACAGGAGAACCTCCTCTATCAGTGGACTTGGGGAGGGGCATGCATGCAGAAATGGGAGGGAGGGTGAGTTCGGGAGGGGAGGAGGAAGAGGCTTATGGGGGGATACAAAATTAATTAAGTGTAATTAATAATAATAATAAAAAAAGAAGAAGAAGTGTTTACTTTAATGTTCAAGCGCAATTAGATTGAGTTTCAGAAGTCAATACCAAGGAAATATTTTCTGTGTACCACAATAAATTGGGTTTCATTTTTATCAGCAGCTTAGTATTTTCAATAAGATATTGCATACCTAATGATAATGAGAACACAAAACTTTGGCAAACTTTGGCAAAAATTGTCAACATGATTGTGAACTGAAGAATGTACATATAATTCCAAGAAAAATGAAGAAAATGTGTGAGAAACAAGTATTATAAAACTTTCAAGACTTTCATTATTGATTTAGAAGGACATATAACTGTAACTGGGTAGAAAAAGGATTGTCAGGCACATACAGGAAAAGATAATTTTCCTCATGTGATGCAATATTTTTGAAACATTGTTTCTAAAAGTTCCATTAAGTACAATTATTTTTAAATGGTAATAGATTATCTTAATGTCAAACTATTTTATGCTGGTCACTTCCAGTCACTTTATTTCTGAAACATAACAAACCTAGTAAACTTTATTCTCTAATTATATAGAGAAAAAATAATCAAAGTAGGAGGGGAAGAATATGAAAATAGCAGGATTTTCCAGATTGGAAAATATTGCTTTCATTTTACTTCTAATATTGCTTTTATTGTCACAGTGAAACCTACTATAAAAAAAAATGAAGGAGTGTAAAAAAAAAAAAGAACTCATTCTGGCGATTAAAACACACACAGATACACACACACACACACACACACACACACACACACACACACACCAAAACCAGTACCACCACCAACTACAAAATAACGGGAATCAACAATCAACAATCATTGATATCTTTCAAAACCAATTGATTAAATCCCCTAATACAAAGACACATACTAACAAGATGTATGTGAAATAGAGCTCAGAAAGAAACATTTTCTAGAATTCAATGAGTATGGATACACAACACACCTGAAATAATGGTAAACAATCAAAGCAATGCTAAGATAAAAATTGTGTACATAAAATGATAGAGATCTCTGAGGGGTTTTCTGTGGTGTCCTTGACATTTCTGGCTCCTTTAATTCTTCCTCCTCATTTCTCCATGGTTTATTCCTCAACCTTCCTATTGTTTGGCTATAGGTTTATGAATCTGTTTCCATCAGTTGCTGGATGAATCCTCTCTGATGACAGCTATGAGCTATGCTAGGCTCCTGTCTACAAATATAGCAAAATATCATCAATAGTGTCGAGGGTAGGCTCTCTCTCATTGCATGGGTCTTAAGATGGACCAGTATTGGTTAAAGTCAATTTCTGCGCCATTTTTACCCCTGCACATCTTAAAGGCAGGACAATTTTTTTTCTCTTATTCTCCTTTTTATTTTTATTTTTTATTTTTGGTGGTGATTTAGTATTTTGAAAACTTGCCATTTAAAAATTACATAGCAATCCCTTTGAGTAAGGAGGATAGAATTAACACTAGGGAGACTTGAGGTCTCTAATGAGGTTGTAGAACAAATTATTGGCCAAGGCTGCAATCAAGGCTTGATTGGAGTTGATTTTGGCTTCTAAATACCTTCCTGTAATGGCTGCAAATAGAAAGCTCTTAACTCTTTGCTAACTGTTGTAGAAGGCCTTTTTTTCTTGCAGTGTTAAACTTTCCACAGGTTTGTCTGAATGTGTCAACCAGAGCTCAGTGATTCTGCTGGTTTCACTGGCCAGCTTGCTCCGGTCTTGCCTCTGTCTTCTGAGGCAGAAGGGCCTCAGAAATGCAGGACAAATTTTAAGTTAAAGATTTTGTGGGTGGGTTGTTATTCCAATCCCTCCATTGGAAGTCTTGCCTATTTCAGACTCCATATGACCAATTCCTAGGATTCTTAGGTAGGGTTACCCTCATAAATTTCTGGGAATTTCTATTATCCTAAGTATCACCCACAGAGACTGATCTAGCAACCAGCGAGCATGCATGGCACTAACCTATGCCCTTTGCACATATGCAACCGTTGTACAACTTGATCTTCAAGTGGGACCCTTAACAGTATAAGCAGGGGCTGGCTCTGACTCTGCTGCCTGCTTGTTGGACCCATTTTCCCTACTGGGCTACCTCATTTAATCACAATGGAAAAAGATAAAACTAGTGTTACTGTGACTAGATATGATAAAACTGGTTGATATTAATGGGAGCCTTCCCTTTCTTGGAAGTGAAAGGAAAGAGGAATGGATGGCAGGGGGCAGGGAGATGTATGGGAGAGGGGAAGGAAGGAAGAAGAGGAGGGTGGAGATACTGCAGTGCAGATGTTAATTACTTACTTACTTAATTAATTAATTGAAATATAGGCACCCTAAAACCTAGACTCCTCCTCCTAACAAAATAACAACAAAATAGAGATCTCATACTAGCAACTTAACAGCACACCTGAAAGTTCTAGAACAGTGGTTCTCAACTTTCTTAATGCTTCAGTCCTATATTGTTTCACATTTTGTGGTGACCTTCAATAATAAAGTTATTATCATTGCTAATTTATAACTATAGTTATGCTATTTTTATGAATCACAGTGTAAATATCGGTGTTTTACAAAGATCTTAGGTGATTCCTGTGAAAGGGTCTTTGGCCTAAAAAGGGGTCATACCCAGAGATTGAAAACCACTGCTCCAAGACAAAAAATAAATAGAAACACCAAAATGGAGTAGACAATAGGAAGTGACCAACTAAGAACTGAAATCAATAAAGTAGAAACAAACAAACAAACAAAAAAAACAATACAAAGAATCAATGAAACAAAGAGTCAATTGTTTGAGAAAATCGACAAGATAGACAAACTTATATCCAAACTAATTAAAAGACAGAGGGAGAACATCCAAATTAACAAAAGGTGAAATGAAAGGGGGACATAACAAAAGACACTGAAGAAATACAAAGAATTATTAGGTCATACTTAAAAAAAATACTCCAACAAATTGGAAAATCTAAAAGAACTGGATTATCTTTTCTATAGCTACACCATACTAAAATTAAATTAAGATAAATAATTTAAATAGATCTATAACGCCTTAAGAAAATAGAAATGGTAGTTAAAATTCTCCCAAACAAAAAAATCAAAGGCCAGGTGATTTTAGCCCAGAATTCTACAAGACTTTCATAGAAGAGATAATACCAACAGTCCTCACATTACTTGACAAAAAACAAACAGAAGGAACATTGCTAATTTCATTTTATGAGGCCACCTGATACACAAAGCACACAGAGATTTAACAAAGAAAAAAATTTCATATCTCTTTCCCTCATAAACATACAAAAAATACTTAATAATATACTTGCAAACCAAATCCAAGAATATACCAAAAAGCTCATCCACCAAAACAAAATAGTCTTTATCCCAGAGATGCGGGGATAGTTCAACATATGAAAATTTGTCAATGTATTCAACCATATGAACAAACTGAAAGAAAAACAACAAAACAAAACAAAACAAAACAAAAACAACAACCATCATTTTAGATGCCTAAAAAGCCTTTGACAAAATCCAAAACTCTGACATGCAAAACAAACAAACAGATAGATAGATAGATAGATAGATAGATAGATAGATAGATAGATAGATAGATAGATAAATGGGAAGTCTTAAATGATCAGGCATACAAGGCCCATACCTATACATATTTAAGGCAACATATACCAAGCTAACAGACAAGGTAAAACTAAATGCAGGGAAATTCAAAACAATTCCACTAAATTCAGGAACAAGACAAGGCTGTCAACTTGCTCCATATCTACTCAATATACTACTTAAAGTTCCAGCTAGAGCAGTAAGAAAACTAAAGGAGATCATGGGGATACAAATTAAAAAGGAGGAAGCCAAATTATAACTATTTGAAGATGATACAGCTGATAAACACCTTTATCAAGTGGGGGAGACTCCTTACAGTGAGAGTAGGGGTGTCTCTGACTTTTTTGCCTGCCTTTTTTGACTGTTTTCCTCCAACTGTCTTGCCATGCCCAGCTTTGATGTGAGGGTGTGTGCCTGGTCATATTTTATCTTGCACTGTATTTTCTTGGTGTCCCTGGGAGACCTGCTCTTTCCTGGGGAGGTGGGGGAGGAGTATCATCTGGGGAAGAGGAGAGGTGGAAAGGTACTGGGAGAATTGGAAAGAGGAAACACTGTGGTCCAGATATATTGAATAAGAGAATAAATAACAATTAAAAATGTGGTTTATAATACTGAACGATCGATACCCTCTAAACAAGATGAGATCAAACAGGGTGTGAGCTGGAACTTCAATGGGGAACACCCATTTATCTTGAGTTGTGTGTTTAAAATGGGCATGAAAATGACAAGGCATAGAACAACTGCCTCAAAACCAAGATTAAATTTTACATGTTAACTCTGCTTGAGCCATAGTGGATATTCACACCAGAGGTTATCAAACTAGAGCCAAAAGGTACCTGTCTGGTTTTATGTTTAAAATATTTCAGAATATTATTGGACTTCTCACACTTGTTTAAATAGCATTTGCCTATTTTTGTACTGTGGATTGTACAACAACAGAGTTGGAAAGCTGCAAGACAAGCCATATTGTACTCAACCATATAGTATTTCCTTTTTGACCATTTAATAAAAAAATGTTTTCTATCTGATATTGTGTTAAGGAGGATTCTGAAGTTATATTTCTTCTTCATGATTACCATCATTGCCATTGGCATGAAAAGAGTGTTAGTTACCTAGATACAGCACAAGTATAATGTCACTTATTAATGAAACTGACACTTCCATTTACTGTATTTTATCATTGCTAGATGCATTTATAATTTTCCTTCTGATGAATGGGGAGGAGGTCCCCCCTATCAGTGGACTTGGAAAGGGGCACGGTGGAGATGAGGGAGGGAGGGAGGGACTGGGAGGGAATGAGGGATCGGGACACGGCTGGGATACAGAGTTAATAAAATGTAACTGATAAAAAAATAAAAAATAAAAAATAAAAATAAAAATTAATTAATTAATTAATTAATTTCCTTCTGAAAAAAACTCAGTTTATTAGGTTCACTTAGCAATGATAAGGCAGCATGTTTTAATTCATAATAACTTTTAGCTTCATTTTAGGGTGAGCTAATTCTAGTAAGGCTTATACACATTGTTTTTTCTTTGTTCACATCTGTAATGGAGATAATCACAGTTTTTAATTTGTTGTTACTTATTTATTAATTTATTTTTCAGATAAGGGAATGGGATTTCTCTAAAGAGTCGACAAATTCCACACATCTAGGAACTTTTCACATGTATTTTAAAATCCAAGGAAAAGACCAGAAATATTACTTGTCAGCATTTCATAAAAAATGGAGTCAGCTCAGCAGGTAAAGGTGCTGGCTATGCAAACTTGGCAACCTGAGTTCATCTTATCTTCAGAATCTGAGTAAGGTACAAGAAGAAAGCCAGTATCACAAATTTGTCTTCAGACCACCGCGTTTGTGGTGGCAAGTGCACCCACACAAACATTACCTGTGCATACACAATAAATTTGAGAAAAAAATAGAAAACATTTATAGAAGCATAATTTCCTATACAACAGCACAAGGTATAACTGCATAAAAGAAACCAGGGATCACTGTACTGATTGCCTTCCAATTAAGCCATCAGGATCAAGGCATTCCTGAGTGGCAAGTTAAAGAAGTAATTTCACCTAGATATAAACACTGCAAACTGTAAAAATGGCAAGATATGAACATTGATGCAATATTAACATGACTGTTTATGGGAAAAATCAACTACTTTTGTATGGATTTAAGCCCCACATTACTGGATAAAAACCACATCTGACATTGTTACTATGGCAAAGAGTGATGGCTAGAAAAGTTCTAAGCCCTAAGGGATAATGTATTAACATTCTTTTGCTTAATGGACACAATATTAAAATGACTTCTAACGACTTATTGCTTCACTCAAAGATCAGTGCAAACAAAAGACAGAAAAAATTCCAATATAATGAATGAAGAGTAGGCTCAAAGTCTGATTTCCAAATGAAGTGCTATTGGCATTTGATTATTGCTTTACAAAAGATAGTCGGGGGTTCCAAGATGGCGGCAAAAAAACGTGCACCATACCTGAGGGGCACAGGATTAGAAACTCTGAAAGTGGTGAGTGGAGGGGCAGCTGAAGACAAAACATTCATATTGAAGCTTGCCAGGCAAGAGGGGACAACCCATGAGCTGAGACCGTTTGGACCCAGGTCACCCACAGAAATCTCCAGGAATGAAAGTGGAGAAGATTCAACCCCCTTGCACTTGCCCTTGACAGGCCCCCCTCCTCAGTGAAGGCATCCCTCAGTGCCCACTGCTCCAAGCACAGATCCCCATGCTCGATAACTGAGTCAGCAGAAGCTGCACTCCAAGTTCTGCAGCAGTGGATGTGTGACTGTATGGGTGCCAGGTATGCTGGCAGCTGTACAGACTTCCCAGACCAATCCAGTGGGTGTCTGTACCAGCCTTCCAGTTCTGCGGCTGTGGCAGTGGGAGGCAGACAATTGTATGGGGCTCTCAGGTCTGCAATCAGCTGTACAGGCTTCCCAGGGCCTCCCAGTGAATGGCTATTCCAGCTTCCCAGGTCTGCACTGGTGGCAGGCAGATGTATGGACCTCCAGAGCCTCCCAGTGGGTGGCTGTACCAGCCTCCCAGGTCTGCGGAGGTGGCAGTGGGGTGGCAGCAGGCCATAACAGGAGTCTCCATGCTCTGTGACTGAGAAAACAGAAGTGACTACCCCAAGTAAGGGTCTACCTGCCCAGAGGACAAACCGTGGGTACCAGTGAGCTGACTGGTCTCCTACATTCTCTTTTGCCCCTGCCAGGTTAATCTGAGAATAGAGAATAGTGGGAACTCCTGTGATTTCTGCCTAGGCCTGTTAGCAAGTAAGTGCTCCTTCAAGTGAGTGCATGCAAAGCCTAGGATTCAGAGTCCCTCTACACTAGCAACCGGACATCGGCTCCCTCCCACCCACACACACTGTGGGCAACAAAGGGTTCCATGGGACAGTGATATCAACATTGAAGCTCCTCTTTTGTGGATCAACCAGTGGAGTCCAGGCAAACATTTCCTGAAGCCCAGGCATATTTGAAAACCAGGAGGACAACAGTACAGGCCACTAGGCCACTGAAGAATTCAGGACACATGTGCATGAGCATTACACCTGAGAACAGCATAAGCACCCACATTCCATTCTGCACTTAAGCCACACATTCCATGCATTTACACTCCCTAGCACGCTATCCTTCAAGGCAGGCTCCCATTCACACACCATCCCTTGCTAATCTACACTTGTAAACGTGTGCCAGTGACGATCCTCCCTTAGCTACAGCTGAAACAACAACACACAGTCTCAAACCAGTGGATCTCTCTCATCTTCCATGAAGAATACTCCAGACACCACAGAAAGACAGACCCAGTCAGAAGTACAGACAGAATACAGGAAAAAACAGTGAAGGTTACAGATAAGCAGATGCCTAGAGACATCCAACAAAAATCAGGATATCATGGCTTCACCAGCAACCCCCAAAATCAATGGATAATTTAATTCATCAGAAACACTGGAAAATGATTTTAAAGCTATGCTTCTCCAATTATTAGAGGCATATAAAGAGGAAACCAACAAATCTCTCAGAGCCACACAAATTGGAAAGGACAAAGTCAAAGTATCACTATTTGCAGATGATATGATAGTATACCTGAGTGACCCCCAAAATTATACCAGGGAACTCCTACAGCTGATTAACACCTTCAGCAAAGTGGCTGGATACAAAATTCATTCAAAATGTCAGTAACCCTCCTGTATACAAAAGACAAAAGGGCTGAAAAATAAATTAGGGAAATAGCACCCTTCACAATAGCCACAAATGACATAAAGTACCTTGGAGTAACCCTAACCAAGCAAGTCAAAGACTTGTATGAAAAAAAATTCCCAGTCTCTGAAGAAAGAATTAGAAGATATCAGAAGATGGAAAGATCTCCCATGCTCATGGCTTGGCAGGATTAATATAGGAAAAATGGCCATCTTACCAAAAGCAATCTACAGATTCCATGCAATTCCCATCAAATTCTTTACAGCCCTTGAAGGAAAAATTCTTACCTTCATATGGAACAACAAGAAACCCAGAATGGCTAAAACAATTCTCTACAGTAAAAGATCTTCAGAAGGGATCTCCATCCCTGATCTCAAGTTGTACTATAGAGCAACAATAGTAAAAACGGCATGGTACTGGCATAGAAATAGACCAGTGGATCAATGGAATCGAATAAAAGACCCTGACATAAATCCACACACTGATGGACACCTGGTTTTTGACATAGATGCCAAAACCATTCAATGGAAAAAAGACAGCATCTTCAACAAATGGTGCTTTTCTAACTGGATGTCTACATGTAGAAAAAATGCAAATAGACCTATCCTTATCACCCTGCACAAAACTAAACTCCAAGTGGATCAAAGACCTCAACATAAAACAAGACACACTAAAGCTCCTAGAAGAAAAAGTGGGGAAGAGCCTTGAACTCATTGGCACAGGAGACAAGTTCCTGAACAGAACACCAACAGCACAGGCTCTAAAAGCAACAATCAATAAATGGGACTAATGAAACTGAAAAGCTTCTGTAAAGCAAAGGACACTGTTGTCAGAACAAAACGACTGCCTACAGCGTGTGAAAGAATCTTCACCAACCCTATATCTGACAGAGAAATAATATCCAGTATATATAAAGAATTAAGAAATTAAACAGCAATAAATCAAGTAATCCAATTTAAAAAATAGAGTACAGAGCTAAACAGAGAATTCTCAATAGAGGAATATGGGATGGCAGAGAAACAATTAAAGAAATGCTCAACCTCATTAGCCATCATTGAAATGCAAATCAAAATGACCCTAATATTTCACCAGAGTGGCTAAGATCAAAAACTCAAGAGACAACACATGCGGGAGAGGTTGTGGAGAAAGGGGAACCCTCCTCCACTGCTGATGGGAATGTAAACTTGTACAACCACTCTGGAAAGCAATCTGGCGCTTTCTCAGAAGGAATAAAGCTTCCTCAAGATCCAGCTATACCACTCCTAGGCATATACCCAAAAGAGTCTCAAGTACACAATAAGGGCATTTGCTCAACCATATTTGTAGCAGCTTTATTTGTAATAGCTAGAAGCTTGAAACAACCCAGATTCCCAAATTGTGGTCTATCTACACAATGGAATATTACTCAGCAATGAAAAACAAGGAAATCATGAAATTTGCAGGTAAATGGTGATATCTGTAAAAGATCATCCTGAGTGAGCTATCCTAGAAGCAGAAAGACACACACGGTATATACTCACTTATATGTGGATACTAGCTGTATAGTATAGGATAAACATGCTAAAATCAAAAGAAACTTAGCAAGAAGGAGGACCTTGGGTAAGATGATCAACCCTCATGCAGAAAGACAAACAGGATTGACTTTGGAAGAAGGAGAAAACAGGAAACAAAATTGGAGCCTACCACAGAGGGCCACTGAAATACTCTAACCAGTAGGGTATCAAAGCAGATGCTGAGACACTTAACTAAACTTTGGGCAGTGTTCAGGGAATCCTATGAAAGAAGGTGAAGATAGTGGGACTTGGATACATCAGGAGCTTAACAAGGATAGCAACAGAATCAAAATATTATGGCCTAGGGTTTTTTCTGAGACTGATACTCCAACCAAGGACCATCATTGATATATCCGGGCACCTCTGCTCAGATGTAGCCCTTGGAAGCTCAGTATTCAAGTGGGTTTCCTAGTAAGAGGAATAGGAACTGTCTCTGACATGAACTCAGTGGTGGGCTCTTTGAGCTTCCCACCCACTCTGAGAGGAGAACATCCTTGCCAGGCCACAGAGGAGGACAATGCAGCCAGGTCTGATGAAACCGGATATACTAGAGTCAGATGGAAGTTTTGGAGGACTTCCCGTATCAGTGGACTTGGAGAGGAGAATGGGAGAAAATGAGGGAGAGAGGGTGGGATTGGGAGGAAGTGATGGTGGGCTACAGCTTGGATAAAAAGTGAATAAACTGTAATTAATATGAAAAAATAAAAATTCAATTAAAAATATGCTGGAGAGGATGTGGAGAGAAGGGAATTCTCCTCCATTGCTGGTCAGAATGTAATCTGGTAATTTCTCAGGAAATTAGGAATTGTGCTTCCTCAAGATCCAGCTATACCACACGCGTAGGCATATATCCAAAATATGCTCAAGTACACAACAAGAACATTTGCTCAACCATGTTTGTAGCAGCTTTATTCATAATAGCAAGAACCTGGAAACAACCCAGATGTCCCTCAGTTGAGGAATGAATACAGAAATTGTGGTACATTTACACAATGGAATACTACTCAACAATTTAAAACAATGAAATCATAAAATTAACAGGCAAATGGTGGGATGTAGAAGAGTTATTCTGGTTATCCTAGAAGCATAAAGATTCCTACACTATATACTCACTTATATAAACCTATAAGATAGGATAAACATACTGAAATCTGTGCACCTAAAGAAGCTAAGCACGAAGGAGGACCCTGGATAAGATGAGCAATCTTCCATCCAAAAGGCAAACAGGAGAGAAATCATAAGAGGAAGAAAACAGGAAACAGGACAGGAGCCTAATACAGAGGGCCCCTGAAGACTCTACCAAGCAGTGTATCAAAGCAGATGCTGGGGCTCATAATCAAACTGTGGGCAGAGTGCAGGAAATCTTGTTAAAGAAGGGGGAGCTGGAAAGACCTGGAGAGGATAGGAACTCCACAAGGAGAGCAACAGAACCAAAATATCTGGGCCCAGGGGTCTATTCTGAGACTGATATTCCAACCAAGGACCATCATGCATGGAGATAACCTATAACACCTGCGCACATGTAGCCCATGGCAGCTCAGTCTCCAAATGGGTTGCCTACTAAGGAGAACAGGTACTGTCTTTGAAAAGAACTCAGTGGCTGGCTCTTTGAACACCTCCCCCTTACTAGGGAGTAGCCTTTCCATGCCACAGAGGAAGACAATGCTGCCAGTCCTGATAGGCTAGGGTCAGATGGAAGGGGACCACCCCATCAGTGGACTTGGAAAGGGTTATGGGAGTAGGTAAGGTAGGAAGGATGGGATTGCGAGGGAATGAGGGAAGGGGTAGAGCTGAGATACAAAGTGATTAAGCTGTAATTAATATTAAAAAATAAAAAATAAAAAATTATAAGATAGTTTTCTTTAATCATGGTGAGAAAACTGGTATCTTGATCAATACCAGCATCACAATATAGAAGCTGTCCAAATCAAACTGCACTCCATAGTTTAAAAAAGTGTAATAAACTTTAAAGTTTGGTGATTAGGGAGGTGAGGGTGAAGAGAGTAGATAAGAGAAGTACTGGAGAGATGGATATGAATATGATCAAATTACACTGTATGAAAATCTTAAAAAAAATTGAAGTATTACTTTTTTTTTTCAATGCAGTTTATTCAGGAACCTTGAACAATCATCTGACCCTGGGGAAAGCCAGCCCACAGCTTAAATAGCCTCTGGGTAGCCAGCCCCAGCATGCCACGTGGGCAATGCAGATAGGTCCACATACATGGAAGCAAGCCAGATCCTCAGCCTTAGCCAAATGTGGAGTTGTTCGTGACAGAGAGCACTCACCATCAGGAAGGTGGAAGGCAGAAACCAGCTCCATCTTTAAGGCGCGGCATTACGCAGCTCTCTACAGTTCCCCCTTTTTGTTTTAGACGCATCAGGCAAGAGTAGAGGTCTGATCTCTGATATTAGAAATAAATTGGAACTTTGTACTGATGTTCATTTAGGTGTCATCCACCCAAAGAGCATCAGTTTTTTTAAAAGAATTATTTTTCCAGAATTAAGGCTTTGCTTATATTTATGTTCAAAAATTATAGTCTGTTCTGTATGTCAGCTATTCAGTAAGTAGAAATATAAATTTATATTTAAAAAGGAACTATTCAAGATTTCTCAGCCTATTTTATTTTATTTTGTTTATTTACTATTTTATTAGTTCATGATTAAAAAATTGGCCAGTTCTTTCTACTTTTTTATATCATCAATGTCCCTCCCTCTGTCTTCCTCACTCTCCACCATGCCCTTCCTATTTTGTTTAGAATGTGGGAGACTTTCTCACTTATCAATTGACTCCAGCATATCAAATGTCATCAGGACTGCCCACATCCTCTTCCTCTGTGGCCTGGCAAGACTGCCCCACCAGGGGAAAGTGATTGAGGAGCATGCAACAGAGTCTATATCAGAGGCAACCCCTTTCCCCATACTTGGGAACCCACATGGAGACAGAGCTGCATGAATCCTAGGTCCTCTCCAGGAGTGGTCCTTGGTTGGTGAATCAGTATCTGCAGACCTCCCCACTCCAGCACCTCTGGATTAGATTTGTTCTGTTAGTCATCTTAAGGAGTTCATTTCCATTTTGGATCCTTCTAACCCTCCCCTACTCTTCCATAAAACTTCTTGTTGTCTTTCCAAAATTTGGTTCTGAGTCTCAGCATCTGCTTCAATCCTCTTATAGGTAGAGTCTTTCAGAGTATGTCTATGGTAGGCTCTCATCCTGATCCCTCTCTTCAACTTCATCTGCTGTCTAATCTATTTGCAATTATAAATGAGATAGCACTATTACTAACTGTTTGAGAAAGCGCCAGATTGATTTCCAAAGTGGTTGTACAGGTTTACATTCCCACCAGCAAAGGAGAAGGGTTCTTCTTTCTCCACATCCTTTCCAGTATGTGTTGTCACTTGAGTTTTAGATCTTAGCCATTCCAATGTTTGTAAGCTGATATCTCAGGGTCATTTTGTTTTGCATATCCCTGATGACTAATGTCATTGAGTATTTCTTTAAGTGTTTCTCTGCCATTTGATATTCCTGTATTGTGAATTCTCTGTTTAGCTCTGTCCCCAATTTTTAAATTGGATTACTTGGTTTGCTGCTGTTCTTTCTATATTCTGGATATTAGCCCTCTGTCAGATAAAGGGTTGGTGAAGATTATTTCCCAATCTGTAGGCAGTCGTTTTGTTCTGTCGACAGTGTCCTTTGCTTCACATAAGCTTTTCAGTTTCATGAGGTCCCATTTATTGATTGTTGCTCTTAGAGCCTGTGCTGTTGGTGTTCTGTTCAGGAAGTTGTCTCCTGTACCAATGAGTTCTAGGGTCTTCCCCACTTTTTCTTCTAACAGATTTAGTGTATCTGGTTTTATGTTGAGGTCTTTGATCCACTTGGGCTTTAGTTTTGTGCAGAGTGATAAGTGTGGATCTATTTGCATTTTTCTACATGTAGACACCCAGTTAGACAAGCACCATTTGTTGAAGATGCGTATCCATTGTATGGATTTAATGAGAATTAAACATCCTCCCTAGGGTACTCCTTGCTACTTAACTTCCTTAGTTCTTTGGATTTTTTAGGTCTGTGATTATCCTTTATTAAATGGCTAATATCTGCTTATAAGTGACTACATATCCTACTTCTCTTTCTGGGTCTAGGTTAGGATGAGTGTGATCCACCCATTTGCCTGATCCATCCATTTGCTCACAAATTTCATTATGTCCATATTTTTAATAACTGAACAGAATTCCATTGTGGAGATGTACTGCAATTTCTTTATCTCTTCTTGGCTTGAGGGATACCTGGTTTGTTTCGAGTTTCTGGCTATTATGAATAAAGCTTCTGTGAATATATTTGAGCAAATGTCTTTGTTGTATGGTGGAACATCTTTTGGGTGTATGCCCAGAAGTGGTGTAGCTGGATCTTGAGGTAGCAATATTCCTAATATTCTGAGAAAGCACCAAATTGATTTCCAATGTGCTTGTACAAGGTTACATTCCCACCAGCAATGAGGAGGGCTCTCCTTTCTCCACATCCTCTCCAGCGTTGTATTGTCACTTTAGTTTTTGATCTTAGCAGTTTTGATGTGTGTAAGGTAGAGTTATGAGGGTCATTTTGATTTGCATTTCTCAGATGACTAAGGATGTTGAGCATTTCTTTAAGTGTTTCTCCACATTCAATATTCCTCTGTTAGAATTCTCTGTTTAGCTCTATACCCCATTTTTAATTGAATTATTTGTTTTTTTTATATTTGATTTCTTGAGTTCTTTACATTGTATTTTAGCCCTCTGCCCGATGTAGGTTTGGTGAAGATCTTTTCCCTGTCTGTAGGCTGTCATTTTGTTTTATTGAAAGCATCCTTTGCATTACAGAAACTTTTCAGTTTCATGAGGTACCATTTATTAATTTTTGATCTTAGAACCTATAGTGTTGGTGTTCTGTTCAGGAAGTTTTCTCCTCTGCCAATAAGTGGGGTTCTACCCCACTTTTTCTTCTAATACATGCAGTTTGACTTTATGTTGATGTTTTTGATCCGCATGGACTTGAGATTTTTGCTGGGTGATAAATATGGATCCATTTGCATTTTGCTACATGGAGACTTCCAGTTAAACCAGCACCATTTGCTTAATATATTTTTTCAATTGTATGGTTTTGGCTCCTTCGAATAAAATTAAGTGCTAGTAGGAGTGTGGGTTTTTTTCTGGGTCTTCAATTAGATTCAATATATCTACCAGTCTTTTTTTTTTAATGCCAGGACCATGCAGTTTTTATTACTGTTTTTACATATTACAGCTTGTGATCAGAATGGACCTATCACCAAAGAAATTTTATCATACAGGATTGTTTTAGTTAGTTTCGGTTTTTGTTTTTTCCTATGATATTGGATAATTATTTTTTCAAGGTCTGTAAAAAATTACGTTGGTATTTTGATGAAAATTGCATTGAATTTGTAAATTGATTTTTATAAAATGGCCATTTTCACTATGTTAATTCTAATAATCCATGAGCATAGAATGTCTTTCCATCTTCTGATATCTTCTTCAATTTCTTTCTTCATCTAGGTGAAGTTCTTGCTTGGTTAGAGTTATACCAATATATATTATAATTTTGTGGCTATTGTGAATGGTGTTGTTTCCCTAATTTATTTCTTGGCATATTTGTCATTTGTATAATAGAGGGGGACTGACTTTTTTGGGTTTTATCCAGCCACTTTTTTAAGGTGTTTATCATATGAAGAAGTTCTCTGGTAGAATTTTTGGGGGTCACTTATGTATGCTATCATATCATTTGTGAATAGTGATACTTTCACCTCTTCCTTTCCAATATGTATCCCCTTGATCTCCTTTAGTTATCTCCTTGCTCTAGCTTAGACTTCAAGTATCATGTTGAAGAGATAGAGAGTGAGAGAGTGTGCAAACTTTTTTTTTCTTTTTTCTTTTTTCTTTCCTTTTTTTTTTGTCCTTGATTTTATGGAATTGATTTAAGTTTCTCTCTGTTTAGTTTGATTTGGGCTATAGGCTTGCTGTCTATTGCCTTACTATTTTTTGGTGTGGGCCTTGTATTCCTAATATCTACAAGACTTTTTTTTTTTCATGAAGGAGTGTTGGATTTTCTCAAATGCCTTTTCTGTATCTAATAAGATGGTCATGTGATTTTTTTTCTTTCAGATTATTGATATGGTGGATTATATTGATGGATTTTCACATATGGAATCATTCCTTGTATCTTGGGATAACACCTATTTTGATCATGCCGGATGATGTATTTGATGTCTTCTTGGATTTGGTTTGCCAGTACTTTAGTGAGTATTTTTGCATCAACGTTCATGAGAAAGATTGGCCTGAAAATCTTTATTGAGTTTTTGTGTGGTTTAGGTGTCAGGGTGACTCTGGTTTCCTAGAATGAGTTTGGCAATATTCCTTCTGTTTCTATTTTGTAGAATAGTTTGAGGAGTATTGCTATTAACTCCTCTCTGAAAGTCTGATAGAATTCTGTTCTAAAACAATCTGGCCACAGGCATTTTTTTGGTTGGGAGACTTTTGATGACTACTCCTATTTCCTTATGGATTACAGGACTGTTTAGACTCTTTACCTGATTTTGATTTAGTTTTGGTAAGTGAAATCTCTCGAGAAAAATCATTCATTTTCTTTAGGTCTTCCAATTTTCTGTAATACAGGCTTTTGAAATAAGACCTAATAATTATTTGGATTTCCTCAGGGTCTGTTGTTATGTCTCCTTTTTCAACTCAGATTTTGTTAATTTTGATACTTCCTTTCTGACTTTTAGTTAGCTTGGTTAGGTTTTTATGTATCATGTTGATTTTCTCAATGAACCAGCTTTTGGTTTCATTGATTCTTTGTATTGTTACCTTTGTTTTAAAGTTATTGATTTCAGCCTTAAGTTTGCTATCTACTCCTCTTGGGAATGTTTGCTTCTTTTTTGTTCCAGGGCTTTTACGTGTGCTTTTATATTGCTAGTATGAGAACTCTCCAATTTCTTTATGAAAGCACTTAGTGCTATGAACTTTCTTAGCACTGCTTTCATTGTGTCCCATAAGTTTGGGTAGGCTGTGTCTTCATTTTCATTGAATTCTAGAAAGTTTTTAATTACTTTCTTTATTTGTTCCCTGCCTCAGTGGTTATTGATGAGGGAGTTATTCAGTTTCCATGTGGTAATACTCTTTCTGTTGTTTTCACTGTTTTTGAGTTCTAGTTTAACTCTATGGTAGTATGATAAGTAACAATGGGTTATTTCAATCTTCTTGTATTGGTGAGACCTACCAAGTATATGGTCAGTTTTGGAGAAGAGGTACTGAGAAGAAGGTATATTCTTTTGTGTTTGGGGAAACGTTCTGTAGGTATCTGTTAGGTCCATTTGATTCATGACTTCTGTTCCTTTCATTATTTTTCCTTTAAGTTTCTGTCTCCATGATCTGTCCAATGGTGAGAGTGGTGTGCTGAAGTCTCTCACTATTAATGTGTGTGGTTTGATATGTGATATAAGCTTTAGTAATGTTTCTTTTACAAATGTGTGTGTCCTTTTATTTGAGACAGAGATGTTCAGGGTTGATATATCATCTTGGTGAATGTTTCCTTTGATGAGGATGCAATGCCATTCCCCATCTCTTCATTAATTTTGGTTGAAAGTCTCTTTTATTAGACACTAGAAGAGCTACTCCTGCTTCTTTCTTGTGTCCATTTGATTGGAAAATTTTTTCCAGTGATTTACTCAGAGGTAATGTCTATCTTTATTGCTAAGATATGTTTCTCTTATACAGCAAAATTATGGGTCCTGTTTTTGCATCCATACTCTTAGACTGTGTCTTTTTTTTTAATTTAGGAGTTGAAGCCATTAATGTTGAGAGATATTAATGACCAATGGCCAATGATTGTTAATTCCTGTTATTTTGATATTGACAATGGGAGAGGGCACTTCCTTTCTTTAGGTTTTGCTAACGTGGGGTTACTTGTGCTTTCTTTCTTTCTTTATTTATTTATTTAATTTAGTGTGTGTGTGTGAGTGTGTGTGTGTGTGTGTGTGTGTGTGATCCTGGGTATAGTTAAATTCCTTGGATTGTATTTTTCCTTCTAGTATATTTTTTAGGTTTGGATTTGTGGGTAAGTACTGTTTAAATTTCTTTTTGTCATGCAAGACCTTGTTTTCTCCCTCTATGGCTATTATAATTTTTGCTGTGTATAGTAGTCGTGGCTGACATTTGAGCTCTCTTAGTGTATGTAATATGTCAGCCAAGGGTCTTCTGGCTCTTAGAGTTTCTGGTGAGAAGTCAGGTGTAATTCTGATAGGTATGCCTTTTATGTGATTTGGCCTTTTTTCCTTGAAACTTTTAATATTCTTTCTTTCTTCTATACATTTACTGTTTTGATTATTATGTTGAGAAAGGATTTTCTTTTCTGGTCCAATTTATTTGGTATTCTGTAAGCTTCTTATATCTTTAAAGTCATCACTTTTTTTAGATTGGTGAAGTTTTCTTCTATTATTTCTGTTGAACATATTTTCTGGGGTTTGGAGCTGGGAGTCTTCTTCTATTCCTATTATTCATAGGTTTGTTCTTTTCATTGTGTCCCATATTTCTTGGATGTTAATGTCTCAAACTTTTTAGATATACAATTACTTTGACTGATGTATTGGTTTCTTCAATCATATCTTCTGCAAGTGAAATTATCTCTTTCATCTCTTGTATTTTGTTGGTGATGCTTTTGTCTGTAGTTCTTGTACTCTTCCCTAGGTTTTTCATCTCCACGAATGCCTCAGATTGTGTTTTCTTTATTGTTACTATTTCCATTTTTAGGTCTTAAACACTTTTATTAATTTCCTTCTCCTGATTGATTTTATTTTTCTATATTTCTTTAAGGGATTTATTTAATTTTTTCACCTGTTTGATTGTGTTTTCCTGAAACTCTTTGAGGGATTTTTTTTTCTTTTTCAAGATTTCTCTCATTTTTTTTTATAACTGCAGATATCTTTCAGGTGAGATATTAACTCCAGAATTTACTGTGGTAGAATAGTTGGTTTCCAATGGTGTCATATGGTCCTGGGTTTTGTTGGTTGCGTTCTTATGCTGGCCTCTAGTCATCTGCTTGTCTCTCATGTTATCATGTCTGGTGGTACATGATAATCAGGCAGTTTGGGAGTAAACAGAGGGCCCCAAGCAAAATGCTGCTTATGTCGCCTACTGACCTTTTCAGGAGAGGAGATGATGTGAGTCAGAGCCCATACACCACTCACATCTTCTGGGTCCAATGGCTGTATCCTAGACAGGCCAGGCAGATCAGGAGTCCACAGAGAGGTCTCCAAGCAGAATGCTGCTCAGGCTCTCAGCCAGCCTTCTCAGGATGAGAGACAGTGGTGACTAGGGCCCACAAACACCTCACCACTGCTGGGTCTATCATGTTGGTGTCCCAGGTGGGCCAGTTAGAAGATGGAGAGAACTCCAAGCTGAATATTACTGAGGACCCTGGCAGGCCTCCTTGGGATGGTGGATGATGTGAGTCAGAACCACCAAGTGAGGCTAACCTGTCTATTGGGTCCTCTGGCTATGCCCCAGGCTCAATCTTTCTATTAATGTGTTTAAGGCCTTTTTAGTGATAATTGCCTAGTTTATCAATAAAACACACCTAAGGAAAAAGAAGGGTAGCAAATGAAGTGCTTATTTTGTCCCAAATTGAGAGATAAGAATACAATTATTTTATAACTCATTTTATTTCAAATATTTTTAAACATGTAAAAAGCAGATAATTTTGACTTAATATTCATTTTACAATATCCATGTCTTTGCATTTCTGGATGCTGGGGCTGATTTGTAATTATTTATACTTGTGAAGAAAAAATAGATAATTTCAGTTATACATAACTTGAAAGTATATTTCATATATTTAATTTATATATAATATGTATAAATAAACCATCATTTCCAAGTGTAAAACGCATTTGAAATATTACATAATACGTTTGTGTTAATACTAGTTTTGATTGTCTCAACTAGATAATTCTCATCTAACAAAGATAATTGGTTTTCACAAAATAAATGAATACTGTTCATTAAATTACTATTTCCACAAATGTTTATTTCTACACTTTAGTACTTAATATTTGCCTGAAAACATGTTTTTTTTTTTTTTTTTATAGGAGTGGTGCTAAGGAAAGCAACTACTATCACCATAGCTTAATTTTTTTGACCTTTTTTTAATTTTTATTAATTACACTTTATTCACTTTGTATCCCCCCATGAGTCCCTCCCACCTCTCCTCCAGATCCCACCCTCCCACAACCTTCTTCATGCATGCCCAACAGTTGGCCATAAGTCACAGCATCTGATTTGATATTCTGCAGGGCAGAGCTTTTCAGAGGCCCTCCATGGCGGGTTTCTAGCATGTTTCCTGTTTTCTTCTTCTGATGTCCTTCCTCTTTGTCTTTAGGGATGAGGATTGAGCATTTTAGTCAGGGTCCTCTCCCTTGATTAGTTTCTTTAGATGTAGGGATTTTAGTAAGTTTATCCTATGTTATATGTTTATGTGAGTGAGTATATACTGTGTGTTTCTTTCTGTTTCTGGGACAGCTCACTCAGGATGATCCTTTCCAGGTCCAACCATATACCTGCAAATTTCATGATATCCTTATTTTTCATTGCAGAGTAATAGTCCATTGTGTAGATGTACCACAGTTTCTGTGTCCATTTTTCAGTTGAGGGGCATCTGGGTTGTTTCCAGCTTCTGGCTATTACAAATAAGGCTGCTACAAACATGGTTGAGCAAATGTCCTTATTGCGTACTTGAGCCTCTTTTGGATGTATGCCTAGGAGTGGTATAGCTGGATCTTGAAGAAGCAATATTCCTAGTTGTCTGAGAAAGCGCCAGATTGATTTCCAGAGTGGTTGTACAAGCTTACATTCCCACCAGAAGTTGAGGAGGGTTCCCCTTTCCCCGCATGTGTTGTCACTTGAGTTTTTGATCTTGGTCATTCTGATGGGTGTAAGGTGAAATCTCAGGGTTGTTTTGATTTGCATTTCCCTGATGGCTAATGACGTTGAGCATTTCTTTAAGTGTTTTTCTGCCATTCAATATTCCTCTACAGAGAGTTCTCTGTTTAGCTCTGTTTTCCATTTTTTAATTGGATTACATAGTTTGCTGCTTTGCAGATTCTATAGTTCTTTATATATACTGGATATTATCCCTCTGTCAGATAAAGGGTTGGTGAAGATTCTTTCTGAATCTGTAGGCAGTTGTTTTGTTCTGGCAACAGTGTCCTTTGCTTTACAGAAGCTTTTCAGTTTCATGAGGTCCCATTTATTGATTGTTGCTCTTAGAGCCTGGACTGTTGGTGTTCTCTTCAGGAAGTTGTCTCCTGTACCAATGATTTCTAGGGTCTTCCCCAATTTTCCTCTAACCAATTTAATGTGTCTGGTTTTATATTGAGGTTTTTGATCCACTTGGACTTCAGTTTGGTGCAGGGTGATAAGTATGGATCTATTTTCATTTTTCTACATGTAGACATCCAGTTAAACCAGCACCATTTGTTGAAGATGCTATCTTTTTTCCATTGTATGGTTTTGGCATCTTTGTCAAAGATCAGGTGTCCATAAGTGTGTGGCTTTATTTCTGGGTCCTCTGTTGGGTTACATTGATCCACCATTCTGTTTCTATGCCAGCACCATAGAGTTTTTATTACTGTTGCTCTGTAGTACAGCTGAAAGTCAGGGATGGGGATACCTCCAGATGATTTTTTATTTTTTATTGCAGAGGATTATTTTAGCAATTCTGGGTTACTTGTTATTCCATATGAAGTTGAGAATTTTTCTTTCCAGGTCTGTAAAAAACTGTGTTGGTAATTTGATGGGAATTGCATTGAATCTGTAGATTGCTTTTGGTAAGATGGCCATTTTTACTATGTTATTCCTGCCACACCATGAGCATGGGAGATCTTTCCATCTTCCGATATCTTCTTCTAATTCTTTCTTCAGAGACTTGAATTTTTTTTCATACAACTCTTTGATTTGCTTTGTTGGGTTTACCCCAAGGTACTATATGTCATTTGTGGCTATTGTGAAGGGTGTTGTTTCTCTTTCTCTTTCTCTTTCTCTTTCTCTTTCTCTTTCTCTTTCTCTTTCTCTTCCTCTTTCTTTCTCTTTCTTTTTCATCTTTCCACTTCCTACTGCACACAAGCCCACTAACATGTGGCAGCTGGCATTTCTTTCAGTTTCTTCAGTATTCTTGCCCATCTACCATAGCTTTTTAAAGCTTCTGAATACTAGCCAGTGCTCTGATACTATACTTAGGAATCATTTTAAATAGTAGTCACTAACACCAGTAACAATAATATGTATATAATATATATAATTTTGGATATTAAATTTTGTCAGTGTGATTTATACATAGTATCTCCCATCAACAGGCTATATTTTCATTCTGCTAATATATACATTGAAATACAGAATTTATAATTGTTGTAGACAAATGTATCTGTATTTACTTTACTGTCTACATGTTTGATGGTTTTGCTGAATACTTTATTTGCACTACTGAATTCCTAAAGAGGTGCTTCACAAATGTTGAAGCAAAGACACATAGAGGCATATTTGTCTATTATTACAGGTATATAGATATATTTGTCAATGATTATTCAAAGTAGTTTTCTCTATAGTGTACATGTTTATATATTTTAGCAAATACTTAATGATTATTATTAGAAGAATATTGATATAAGTTCATTAAGGCCTGTGCTCAACATACTTCTTTCAACAGATCAATTCATAGTTTTATTTAAATTGTATTTCTATGTAAATATATTTTATTTAACACTTGGCTTTTTCATTAACATTGAACATTGGACCACTGCACTACCATTCAGTGCTGACTTAAGATTATGTAGCATAAACTTTTTTCCCATAACCCTATTTTAGTTTTAAAAACTTTGAAGACTATACAGTACTTCATCATTATGTTTAGGCGACATTTTAAAGAGTAAAGTCAACAGAATAAAATAAATTTAAAAAATATTTACAATGTTGATGTTTGTGGACTGTCCTGCCAGAGGCCCATGGTCCGTATTACCACTGGAGCCTGTGTCAAAGGATGTTCATGGTCTGTGCTGTAGCGAGAAACTATGTAGAAGTCCATAAACCATGCTGCTGATGATTAAAAGGGCAAGGAAACTGCTTTTTTCAGTGGTATCAGTGACTGCAAACTCACAATTGAGAATGAAAGACATTGAAATATTCTATGCAACTTCTATCCCCAAACCAGCCACCCAAAAGAGAAACACTCTAGAAGGAATCCATTGAAGAAAGCACTTAAAATTGTGATAAGGATGCTGAAGTATAGCTCTTCACAGTTGATGGCTTCTGGTGTGGGATGGTGGGGAAGGACTCAGTTTCCTTTAAGAGACTGGTTACTGAGAGTTTGACCATGCTCCAATGAACATATTTACAGCACAATTGGACTTGGTGTTATTTATTTATTTATTTATTTTGGAGGGAGCACGAAGGCAGGAGAGTAGACCTGGAAGGAATAGGAAGTGAGCATGGTGAGGTGCATTGTATGATATTCCCAAATAAGTCTTAAAAATATTTTGTCTTAAAAAATACATGGTGAACTAAAATAACCATAAAAAGGTTACTTCTTTAATGTATTAATTTGATAGCTGAAATATGAAAACAGAGTGCCTGTTTGCTCAGCTTTGATTGGATACATGAGTATTAAGTAACAAAAGTTTTTGTTTGTTCTTTGTTTTTTTTTATTTTTTTGTTTTTTAATCAAACAGCACATGTTCACAAATAAAAATAAAACTGGCAAAATTATTGATCTAGGCTCTATAAATAAATTTTAGCTAGTAGGCAAACATATTAATAAAGAGTCTATTAATTATGAGAACCAAATGCATTTAGAGATACATAGACAAAATCAAAGCCATACAGATATAAACATAGGCACATTTATAAACAAGTAGAGATGCAGAAAGAGAGACCCAGTCATTGCCATAACATAGACCCTACCAGATATAGATATAGGCACATATTTGTATTTACCAGTGACCACCAATGACAATATTGGAAGCTACTTGGAATATAATAGTTCGAACAGAAATCACTACAAATGCTAGAAAGTCATTTTCAAAGATCTATGAAAAATTTGAGGGTGGATATACTATATCAAAATAACTATTTTTAGAAATGTACCCAGAAAACTACTCTGGGCATGCTAGCTTACACCTGTAAGACGAATACTTAGGAAGGTGAAGCAGGAGGATGACTGCAAGTTTGAGACAAACATGGTCTATAAAATAAGACCCTGTTTTAACTCCTTACCCATAATAATTATACTAGAACTAATTGTAAAAGCAAACACTGGTAGGCATCTTCAGTTCTTACATTACTTGTAATGAACATCCATATTAAAATGGACTGCTCCACAGGTGTTAAAAGAAGATGAAGTTTATTTAGTAATGGTTTAAAAAAATCTATAAATATTATCAAATAGTTTGCAGAAATAGTATCACAGAGTAAAAGCCATTAAATAATCTTTTAGAAAATATATAGTTATTTAATGTAAATAAACTGCATAGCTGAGTTGCAAAAAATAAAAAATAAAGTATCTTTGCACCTTGTTTTGGCATTTGCCTTTGGTTTCTTTTCATCTATCTTTATTTTTTGCCAAGATTGGAGTGGTACTTGAGAGACAGTCTTTCTCTGAAACTCATAGAAATCTTCCTTTCTCTCAAATACTAGGTATCTTTGCCTTTTACTGCAATTCAAGGAACCATATTTCTCTTCACCTTATTCCTCCAAAATTAGGAAAATTAAGGAATTGGGACACAATGTTGGAAAGTCGAAGTGCAGAAAAAGAGAGAAGTCAAGTTCTTTTCTGTCCTTTGGCTCTTCTTTGAGCTTTTTCTCCAGGAGCACCAAAAACTCCTGTGCTTCAAAAACTCCTAACCACCGTTTTCCTTCTTTGAATCATTTCCGGCATTGTAAGTCTACTGTGGCTTCAGCTTCTACGATAAGCTGCTACTCCACAATACTTATATACATTTCAAGAATGTTAGGCTTGAGAGACTGCTCAGAGGTTAAGAACACTGGCTGTTCTTCCAAAGGTCCTGTGTTCAATTCTTAGCAATCACATGGTGGCTTATTACCAACTATAATGAGATCTGGTGCCATCTTCTGACATGTGGGCATACAGGCAGTACAGAATACTGTATAACTTATAAATAAATAAATAATAAATAAATAAAATAAATAGATCGAAAAAGGGGATGTTCCTGAAGAGATGGCTCAGAAGTTAAGAGCACTGGCTGTTCTTCTAAAGGTCCTGCGTTCAATTCCCAGCAACCACCTGGTGGCTCATAGCCTTGAAATCTGGTGTCCTCTTCTGGCATGAAGGCACACATTTAAGCAGAATTCTGTACAAATAATAATTAAGTAAATCTTAAAAGTAACATTGAAAAAAAATAATGTGCTATGTACCTGCTTTGGATATTCAGCACAAAAACCAACCTAAGTCCTTGTGGGAATCATCTTTACATTAAAAGTACCTACAATGAGTTGGATATGCAGCTTAGTGGCAGAAAACTTGTGTAATATAGATAACTATCTGGGTCCTACAAAAAGCACAGATCCTGCAAAATATCTGGCCCATTAACATTTCATCATTTATGAGAGGGGGTTGATAAGATATTATCTTTCCTTGAAAGACTATTGGTAGTTAAAAGTGTGGGAATGCATTTTTGGACAACCTAAATGTTACCCATATGCCAGTGAATAGTCTCGCTGTCTATGGAATGGTGCTGCCCAAATTTAGAGTGAGTCTTCTCAACTGAATTAACCTTATATAAATAATCCCTACAGTCATGCCTAGAAACTTTTCTCTTATTTGAATTTGGACTCTCTCAGGTTGAATAATATCATCACAATTAGAAATAATAATGGAATTATTATCACTAAATCAGCATTACAAAAGACACTGAAGGCATCCTACAAACCAAAGAATGGGACAGGCACATTCATGGATGCTCAGGAAAAAAAATTTCTTTAGAAAATAACCAAGTGTCAATTAAAAAAGAATCAAACATGATTAATTCAACAAACCATCAAGCTTCTGTAATGAAAAGAGGAGGAAAAATTAACATAGACTATTCAAAATAACCACAAATGAAAGAAATAAATGGCAAGCATTTGTACATACCTTTCAGCAATATCCCTGAATGTAAATTGTCTTAGTTCTTCAATTAAAATACAAACACTAGCTGATTGAATTTTAAAATGTGACCCGATAATTTACTCTCTATGCACACACACACACAAAACACACACACAGACACACAGGCAAAAAAAATACACAAACAAAAATGAGTGGATAGATGAGAATATTCTAAGCAAATACAATCTGAAATTAATCAAGTGTAGCTTTATATTCTCAAATACAACACTAACTTCTAGCAAAAAATAAACATTCAGAAGACACAAAAATAGTTTTGACATTGATAAATGGAACAATCCAAAAGAAGATATAATGAGAGGAGATCCAAGATAGTGCCAACCAGCGCTCCCAGTTTCTGAGAGGCAGAGGAACTGAAACGACAGAATTGGTGAGTGGAGGGACAACTAAAGCCAGAAAACTGATAGTGAGGCTTTCTGAACAAGAGGGAACATCACATGAGTTATGACCTTTAGTCTCAGGTCACCTGAGGACTCCTTTGGGGAAGGAGAGAAACAATCTTTTGATCCCTGTGCACTCCCCTTTTTCAGACCTTCCTCCTCCATGGCAGAGCTGGCTCACAGAGATTCTCAGCACAGAACTCACTGCCTAGGGACTGTGACAGCAGAAGTGGGGCTCTTAGCTCCTCAGCCATGGCTGCCAGCTATACCTGCCTTCCTACTCCCAGATCCACAATACCATCCCCCTGGGTCCCAGCTCTGCAAGCAGCCATACCGACTCTTCAGGGCCTCCCAGACAGTGACTGTATGGGCCTCCTAACCCCTCAGTGGCAGATAGCCTGCTATACAGCCACAAAAGTCGAGCACATCAGCCAAACAAACTAGGTACACCAAGTGGCAGGCCACCTACGTTTGTGGACCACAGTTGGGGCTCTTCTCAGAAGGCATCTGGGCCAGCTTCCCAGTCCATGGATGGAGCTGGACTACCTAATGTGGTGGCTGCAGCACGACTGAGGTGGCAGAGCTCTTCAGTCCTCCTGCATATGACTCAGCAGGTCCAAATCAGAGTAGAGAGCCCGAATACCCTAGTCCTTGCCAATGTGACCTGCTTGAGAGTGAGTGTGCCCTCAAGTGCTTGCAGAGCCTCAGATCCAAGGTCCTTCTAAACTAGCAGCCAGACATCAGATTCCCCCCCCCCCCCCACACACACACACTGTGGGAAACAGAGGAATTTTTGAGACGTTAAAGCCCCTGATCTGCAGGTCCAACAGTGGAGTTCAGGCAAATAAGGCCTGGAACTCAGAGTCGAATACCTGTAGCCTATAGGCCACTGAGGTATTAAGGGAATATGCATAAGGAAATTTAGACCACGATTATCACCAGAGCCTGCTACAATCTCAGTGCAAACACAAGCAATGCCTTAGACGCCTGCAAGGCAGAACCATTCCCACACACTGAAGGCTTCTACATTCTCTAGCACCCTGTCCCTCAAGGCACACTTCCACGCACATGCACATACTGGCCCTCATTTGTCTTTCTGTGCCTGCAGACTTTCCTCCCACAGGTATAGCTGAAACACCAAAGCACATGCTGAAACCACTAGACCTCTCTCATCTTCCTGAAGGATTCTCAAGACACAAGAGAAAGACCATATTAGTCTGATCTGCAGAATCCAGGAACAAAAAGTGAAGGTTACAGATAAGCAAATGGCCAGGGGTCAGTGAAAGAACATATCCAAATCAGAGTAGAGAGTCCTCAGGTCACCCGATATCAGGTCAGGACATCATGGCTTCACCAGAAACTCCCCTCCCCCATTAATGAATAGTCCAAATCACTGGAAATACAGGAAAATGACTTTAAAGCTATGCTTATCCAGTTATTCCAGTCACATAAAGAGGAAACAAACACATCTCTCAGAGAAATAGCCATACAAATACAGACAGTTAAAGAGGAAAAGAACAACTCCCTCATAGAATTGGCCACCCTTTAACTTGGAGGCAAAGAAAGAAGAAATGAACAAAGCTCTCAAAGAAACACAGGAAAATTTAGCCAAACAAATGGACACACAATTAGTAGCATACAGAGAGGAAATAATAGAAAAAATAAAGACCATCATGGAGAGACAGGAATCTACATTCAAACAGATGAAGGAAATGGTGCAAGCATGAAAACAAAATTCGAATCAATAAAGAAAACACAAATTGAGAAAACCCTGGACCTGGAGAACTTAGAGAAAAGATCAAGAACCACAAAGTTAAGCATCACCAATAGAATACAAGAGATGGAAGAGAGAATCTCTGGTGCTGAAGATACACTTGCAGAAATTGATACTATTCTCAAAGAAAAAGTAAAATCAGAAAAGTCCCAAACATAAAACATCCAAGAAATCTAGGATGCCAAGAAAAGGCAAAATCTAAGAATAATAGGAATTGATAAAAAAGAAGATTCTAGGCTCCAAGGTCCAGAAAATATTTTCAAGAAAATAATAGGATATTTTCCATACTTAAAGAAAGAGATGTCCATAAACATACAAGAGGCCTACAAAATACCAAATAGACTAGACCAGAAAAGAAAATACTCATGGCATATCATAGTTAAAAAACTAAACCTACAGAAAAAGGAAAAAAATAATAAAAGCAGCAAGGGAAAGAGGCCAAGTAACATATAAAGGTAGACCTATCAGAACCACACCAGACTTCTCAACAGAACCTATGAAAGCCAGAAAGGCCTGGGCAGATGTCATGCAGAATTTAAGGGACCACAGATGCCATCCCAGACTACTATATCCAACAAAGCTTTCAACCAACATAGATGGAGACAGGAAAATATTCCATGACACAACTCAATTGAAACAATATCTGCACAGCAACCCAGCCCTACAGAAAATATGATGAAGGAAAACTCCAATCAAACAAAAACAAATATACCCAAGAAAACATAGGATACAGATAACATTCCCAACAAAAATGAAAAAAAAAAGTAAGCAATGAATCACCATAACACCACCAAATCCACAATAAAAGGAACTAACATTCATTGGTCACTATTATCTATTAACATCATTAGACTCAACTCTCCAATAAAAAGACACAGACTAACAGAATGGTTGCAGAAACAGTATCCAATGTTCTGCTGCATCCAAGAAACACACCTCTGCAACAAAGATAAACACTGCCTCAGAGTAAAGGCCTGGGAAAATGTTTTTCAAGCAAATGGACCCAGAAAACAAGCTGGGGTAGCTATCTTAATATCTAATAAATTAATCAAAATTAATAAAAAAAGATGAGTAGGGGAACTTAATTCTCATTAAAATAATAATTCACCAAGAGGACATGACAACTCTGAACATCTATACAATACAAGACCACCTACATTTGCAAATGACACATTATTAAAGCTTAAATTACACATTGATCCCAAAACCTTAACAGGGAGCTTCCAACACTCCACCCTGACCAAAGTACAGATGATTTAGACAGAAGCTAAATAGGGAAAAAGGCACTTAAAGAGGCCCTAAATCAAATGGACCTAATAGATGTCTACAGAACATTTTACCCAAATTCAAAAGAGTATACCTTCTTTTCAGCACCTCATGGAACCTCCTCCAAAATAAACCATATACTTGGTCACAAAGCAAGCCTGAACACATCCAAGAAGGCTGAAGTAATTCTATGTATCCTATCTGAACACCATGGTCTAAAGCTGGACCTCAACAACAACAGAAATAGCAAAAAGCCTACACATATACTGAACAACACCCTACTCAATGACAACTGTGTTAGGGAAGAAATAAAGAAATGCAAGAATTCCTAGAATTCAATGAAAATGAAGGCACAACATACCCAAACTTATGGGACAAAATAAAAGCAGTGCTAAGAGGAAAATTCATAGCACTAAGTGCCTTTAAGAAGAAATTTGAAACATCTCATACAAACAACTTAATGACCTACCTGAAAACCCTAGAATAAAATAAAAACAACACAGACACACCCAAGAGGAATAGAACACTGGAAATAATCAAACTCAGGGCAGAGAGCAATAAAATAGAATCAAATAAAACTATTCAAAGAATCAATGAAACCAAGAGCTGGTTCTTTGAGAAAATCAACAAGATAGACAAACTCTTAGCCAAACTAACTACAAGGAAGAGAGAAACTATCCAAATAAGCAAAATCAGAAATGTAAAGGGGGATGTAACAAAAGACACTTAGGAATTCCAAACAATCTTTAGGACTTACTACTAAATCCTAATATCCCCCCAAAACTGAAAATCTAAAGGATATGTACAATTTTCTTGATAGATTCCATTTACCAAAATTAAATCAAGATCAGGAAGAAATATTGAATAGTTCTATATCCCCAAAGTAAATAGAAGCAGTCATCAAAAGTCTCCCTTCCAAAAATAGCTCAGGGCCATATGGTTTCAGCGCAGAATTCTACCAGACCTTCAAAGAAGTGCTAACTCCAATTCTGTTCAAACTATTCCACAAGACAGAAACAGAAGGAACATTACCAAACTCAGTCTATGAAGTCAGTCACCTTGATAACTAAACCATACAAAGATCTGACTAAAGAGAGCTTCATACCTATCTCTCTTATGAACATTGATGCAAAAATACTCAAAAATATTTTCAAACCAAATCCAAGAACACATAAAAGATATCATCCACCATGACAAAGTAGGCTTCATCCCAGGCATGCAGGGGTCGTTTAATATACAGAAATCCATCAATGTAATACATCATATAAACAAACTGAAGGAGAAAAACCACATGATCATCTCCTTAGATACAGAAAAAGCATTTGACATTATCCAATACACATTCAATTTTATCATATTGGAGAGATCAGGGATACAAGGCACATATCTATACATAGTAAACACAACAAACACCACTTTTATACCTAACATCAAACTGAATGGAGAGAACCTTAAATCAATCCCACTGAAATTAGGGACAAGGCAAGGCTGCCCACTGTCTCCATATCTCTTCAAAATAGTACTTGAAGTCCTAGCTAAGGCAATAAGACAACTAAAGGACATCAAGGAATACAAAACAGAGAGAAAGAAATCAAAATATCACTATTTGCAAATGATATGATAGTCTACATGAGTGAGCCCACAAATTCATCCAGTGAACTCTGTCAGCTGCTAAACACTTTTAGGAAAGTGGCAAGATACAAAATCAACTCAAAAAAAATGAGAAGCCCTCCTGTATACCAAAGACAAAAGGGCCAAGAAAATAATTAGGAAAACAACACCCTTCACAATAGCCACTAATGACATAAAATACCTTTGTTTGACTCTAATCAAGCAAGTGAAAGATCTGTTTTAAAAACTTCAAATCTCTGAAGAAAGAAATTGAAGAAGATATCAGAAGATGGAAAGATCTCTCCTGCTCATGGATCAGTAGGACTTAAATAGTGAAAATGGCCATACTGCCAAAAGCCTCCTACAGGTTCAATGCAATTCCCATCACAGTTTACCAACACAGTTCTTTACAGACCTTGGAATTCTCAACTTCATATGGAAAAACAAAAAATCCAGAGTTGCCAAAATGATCCTGTACAACAACTGATCGTCTGGATGGAGGTACCTCCGTCCCTCATCTAAAGCTGTACTACACAGCAATAGTAATAAAAATTGCATGATAAGTGCCGTAGAAAGAATGATGGAGCAATGGAATTGAATTGAAGACCCAGAAATAAACCCACACACATATGGATACTTGATTTTTCCCAAAGAATCCAGCATCTTCAACAAATGGTGCTGTTCTGACTGGATGTCTAACTGTAGAAAAATGTAAAAAGATCTATATTTATCACCCTGCACAAAAGTAAAGAATTTTGAACTGTGTAATATTTTTTGTTTTTTTTTTTTCAAGATAAGTTTACTATATGTAGCCTTGGCTATGTATCATCTGCAAATGATAACCCTTTGAAATCTGCATTTCCATTTTGTATCCTGTTAGTCTTCTTAAAGTGTCTTATTGCTCTAGCTAAAATAACAAGTAAAATATTGAATAAGCACACAGAGAGTGGACAGGATTGTATTTTCCCTGATTTTTAGAATGCCTCCAAAATGGCTATTTGCTTATTGTATATTGATTTTAATGTGTTTAGGTATGTTCCTTGTATCCCTAGTCTCTCCAAGACTTTTAACATGAAGGTATGTTGCATTTTGTCAAAGGTTATTTTCAGTACGTATGGAGATAATCATGTTTTTTTTTTGTTGTTTTTTTTTTAGTCTGTGTATATGGAGGAATTCATTGAGGTATTTCGGATGTTTAACCATCTTTGCATCTCTGGGATGAACCCTACTTGATCATGGTGGAAGATGCTCTTCCTGTGCTCTTGGGTTCAGTTTGCAAGTATTTTATTGAGGTTTTTTAATGACTAAATTATTTATTTATTTTTTTAAAACTTTTGCATTGTTTTTTTTCACTTTAAAAAATTTATTTACATTTTATATGTTACAGTTTATTCATTTTGTATCCCCACTGTAGCACTCTCTGTCATCGCTTCCCAATACCACCCTCCCTCCCTCATCTTCTCCCAAACCCCTTCCAAATACCACAGATAGGGGATGTCCTTCCCTTTCCATCTGACCAAAGCCTATCAGGTACCATCAGGACTGGCTGCATTGTCCTACTCTGTGACCTGACAAAGCTGCTCCCCTTTCAGGGGGAGGTGATTAAAGAGCCAGCCACAGAGTACATGACATAGAAAGTCCCTTTTCCCCTTACTAAGGGACTCACTTGGAGAATGAGTTTCATGGGCTACTTCTGTGCAGGGGTTCTAGGTTATCTCAATGCATGGTCCCAGACTGGAGTATAACTCTCAGAAAAGACCCCTGAGCCCAGAAATTTTTAAAGCTCACTTTGTGGAGCTTCTGTCCCCTCTAATTTTTCCTATCTCCCCCTTCTTTCATAAAATTTCTTGCATTCTGCCCAAAGTTTGGCTATGAGTCACAGCATCTCTTTCTATACTGTGCTGGGTAAAGTCTTTCAATAGTCTTCACTGGTAGTCTCCTGTCTTATTGCTGTTTTTATCCACTCCCTATGACCATCCCATTTGCCTTTCTGCATGAGGATTGATCAACTTACCCAGGATCCTCCTCTTTTCTTAGCTTCTTTAGGTTTACAGATTTTAGTATCTTTATCCTATATTATATGTCTAATGTCCACTTATTAGTGAGTATATACAATGTATGTCTTTCCGCTTCTAGGATAACTCACTCAGGATGATCTTTTCTAGATCCCACCATTTGCCTGCAAATTTCATGATTTCCATGTTTTTAATTGCTGAGTAGTATTCCATAGTGTAAAATACCACAAGTTCTCTATGCATTCCTCAACTGGGGGCATATGGGTTGTTTCCAGCTTCTGGCTATTAGAAATAATGCTGCTATAAACATGGTTGAGCAAATATCCTTGTTGTGTACTTGAGCATCTTTTGGATATGTGCTTAGGAGGGCTATAGCTCGATCTTGAGGTAACATTATTCCTAATTTTCTGAGAAAGAGCCAGAATGATTTCCAAAGTGGTTGTACAAGTTTATAATTCCACCAGCAATGGAAGATGGTTACTCTTTCTTCACATCATCTCCAGCATGTGTTGTTACTTGAGTTTAGCCATTCTGATGGATGTAAGGTGGAATCACAGGGTCCTTTTGATTTGCATTTCCCTGCTGAATATGTCTTTAAGTGTTTTTCTGCCATTCAATATTCTTCCATTGAGAATTCTCTGTTTATTTCTGTACTCCATTTTCTAATTGGGTTACTTGAATTATTGCTGTTTAACTCCTTGAGTTCTTCACATATTCTGGATATTAAGCCTATATCAGTTATAGGGTTGGTGGAGATGCTTTCCCAGTCTGCAGGCTCTCATTTTGTACTTATGACGTGTCTTTTGCTTTACAGTGGCTTTTCAGTTTCATGAAGTCCCATTTATTGATTGTTGATCTTAGAGCCTATGCTGTTAAAGTCTGTTCAGGAAGTTGTCTCCTGTACCAGTGAATTCAAGGCTCTTCCCCACTTTTTCTTCTAACCGATTTAGTGTGTCTGGTTTTATGTTGAGATCTTTGATCCACTTGAACTTTAGTTTTGTGAAGGGTGATAAATATGGATCTACCTGCATTTTTCTATATATAGTCATCCAGTTAGACAAACACTATTTGTTGAAGATGCTGTCTTTTTTCCATGGTATGGTTTTGGCTTCTTTGTCAAAAATCAAGTATCCACAGGTGTGAGGGTTTATTTCTGGGTCTTTTATTTGATTCCATTGATCCACAAGCCTGTTTCTATGCCAGTACCATGCAGTTTTTATTATTATTGCTTTGAAATACAGCTTGAAATTACTGATGAATATACCTCTAGATGATCTGTGGTTGTACAGGATTGTTTTAGCAATTCTGGTTTTTTGACTGTTTGTTTTTCCATATGAAATTGAGAATTGTTCTTTTAAGTCTGTAAAGAATTGTGTCGATATTTTAATGGGGATTGCATTGACTCTCTTTGTTGTTTTTGGCAGGAAAGCCATTTTCACTATGTTCATGCTACTCATCCATGAGCATGAGAGATCTTTCTATCTTCTGATAACTTCTTTTTCTTTCTGCCGAAACTTGATTTTTTTTCAAGCAGGTCTTTCACATGCTTGGTTAGGGTCACAACAAGATACTTTATACTATTAGTGGCAATTATGAAGGGTGTTGTTTCCCTAAATTTTTCTCTTAGTCCTTTTGTCTTCCATATACTGGAAGGCTACTGATTTTTTTTTTTGAGTTGATTTTGTATCCAGCCACTTTGTTGAAAGTGTTTATCAGCTGAAAGAGTTCTCTGGTTGAATTTTTGGGGTCACCTATGTATACTATCATATCATCTGCAAGTAGTGATGCTTTGACTTTGTTCTTTCTGATTTGTTTCCCCTTGATCTCCTTTAGTTGTCTTATTTCTCTAGCTAGGACTTCAACACTATGTCAAAGAAATATCGAGAGAGTGTGAAGCTTTGCCTTGTACCTGATTTCAGTGGGATTGATTTAAATTCCTCTTCATTTAATTTCATGTTGGCTATAGGCTTGCTGTATATTGTCTTGATTATGTTTAGCTATGTTCCTTTGTGTCCCTGATTTCTCCAAGTCTTTAAACTTCAATGAGTGTTGGATTTGGTCAAATGTCTGTTGAGTATTTTTTTGTCAATATTTTTAAAAGAAATTAGTCTGAAATTCTTCTTCTTTCTTTAGTCTTTGTGTGGTTTAGGTATCAGTGTGACTATGGCCTCATAAAATGAATTTGCAGTGTTCCTTATGTTTTTATTTTATTTAGTGATTTCAGGAGTACTGGTATTAGTTCTTCTTTGAAATTCTCATAGTATTCTAAGCTAAAACCAGTTAGTTCTGGGATTATTTTGTTGGAAAGTCTAAATGGCTGCTTCTATTATTTTTAGGGGTTATAGGTCTGTTTAGGCTGTTTACCTGACCTTGATTTAACTATGGTAAATTAATCAAGAAAATGTTCTATTTCATTGAGATTTTCCAATTTTGTGGAATACAGGTTTTTGAAGAAATCATGAAATTTGCAGGTAAATGGTGGGACCTGGAAAGCATCATCCTGAGTGAGATGTCCTAGAAGCAGAAAGACAGACACAGTATATACTCACTCATATAGACATGTAATATAGGATAAACCTACTAAAATCTGTACATCTAAAGAAACTAATCAAGAGAGAGGACTCTGACTAAAATGCTCAATCCCCATCCCGAAAGGCAATGAAGAAGGACATCAGAAGAAGAAAATAGGAAACAATCTAGGAACCTGCACAGAGGGCTTCTGAAAGGCTCTGCCCTGTAGACTATTAAAGCAGATGCTGAGACTTATGGCCAACTGTTGGGCAGTGTACATGGAATCTTATGTAAGAAGTGGGAAATAGTAAGTTCTGGAGAGGACAGGAACTCCACAAGGAGAGCAACAGAACCAGAAAATTTGAACACAGGGGTCTTCCCAGAGACTCATACTCCGACCAAGTACCATGCATGGATATAACCTAGAACCCCTGCACAGATGTATCCCATGGCAGTTTAGTGTCCAAGTGGGTTACATAGTAATGGGAAGAGGGACTGCCTCTTACATGAACTGATAGGCCTGCCCTTTGATCACCTCCCCCTGAGGGGGGAGCAGCCTTACCAGGCCACAGAAGATGACAATGCAGCCACTCCTGAAGAGATCTGGTAGACTAAGATCAGAAGGAAGGAGAGGAGGATCTCCCCTATCAGTGGACTTGGGGAGGGGCATGCATGAAGAAGAGGGAGGGAGGGTAGGATCAGGAGGGGTGGAGGGAGGGACTTATGGGGGGATACAAAGTGAATAAAGTGTAATTAATAAAAAAAGAAGAAATGCAAAAAATGTCTATCTTGCTGATTTTATCAAAGAACTAACTCTTGGTTTCTTCTTCTTCTTCTTCTTCTTCTTCTTCTTCTTCTTCTTCTTCTTCTTCTTCTTCTTCTTCTTTTCTCCTTGTTTCTAATTTATTGATTTCAATCTTGAGTTTGGCTGTTTCCTGCTTTCTACTACTCTTTTATGTGTTTGCTTTTGTTGTTGTGGTGGTGGTGGTTGTTGTTCCTAAGTTTTTGGGTGTGCTCTTGAGATACTAATATGAATCTCACTAATTTCTTTATGAAGGCACTTTATGATATGAGCTTTCCTCTTAGCAATGTTTTTATTGTGTATCATAAGTTTGGATGTGTTGTGCATTTATTTTCATTGAATTCTAGAAAGTCTTCAATTTTTGTTTTTATTTTTTCCTTTACCCAGTGGTCATTGAGCAGAGAGTTGTTCAGTTTCCATGAGTTTGTAGGCTTGCTATTTTATATGTTGTTGAAGTGTATCTTTAACCCTGGTGGTTTGATAAGTCACAGGAAGTTAATTCCATGTTCTTTTATTTGTTGAGACTTGCTTTGTGACAATTTTGGAAAAGGTTCCATGAGATGTGAAAAAAAAAAAAAAAAAAAAAGGAATATGGTTTTGTGTTTGAGTGAAAGACTCTACAGATATCTGTTAGCCCTGTTGGTTCATAGCATCTGTTAGTCTCATTTCTTTGTTTAGTTTCTGTCTGGATGAGCTGCCCATTGGTGAGAATAGGATGTTCAAAACTCCCACTATTAATGCATGGTGTTCAATATCTAGTATAAGCTTTAGTAATGTTTCTTTTACAAATTTGAGTACATGTGCATTGGAGGCATAGATAAGTCAGAATTGAAACATCATCTTGGTGGACTTCTTTTTTGATAAGTTTGGAGTGTCTTTCTCATCTCTTTTGATTATTTTTTGTTGAAAGTCTATTGTATTAGATATTAGGATGACTAGTCCAGCTTGTAGCTTCTTGCAAGTCTGCTTTCTTAGAAAATCTTTTCCAGCCTTTCATTATGAAGTAATATCTCTTTTTGATGCTGAGGTGTGTTTCTTGTATTTAACAGAATGATAGATCCTGCTTTTGTTACCATTCAGTTACTTTGTGTCTTTTAATTTATAAATTGAGTCCACTTACGTTAAGAGATATTAAGGACTAATAATTGTTAGTTATTTTTATTTTGTTGTTGATGGTGGTACTCTCTGTCTCTGTCTGTCTCTCTCTCTCTGTCTCTGTCTCTCTCTCTCTCTCTCTGTGTGTGTGTGTGTGTGTGTGTGTGTGTGTATGCACACACATGCATGTGTGCTTCCTTTCTTTTGTTTTTTCTGGTTTGGAATTATTTATTACCTATATTTTCTTGGGTGTTGTTATCCTCCCTGCGTTGAAGTTTTTCTACTAATATCTTCCGTAGGGCTGGTTTTATGTATAGATATTGTTTAAATTTATTTTTTCTTTTGGAAAATCTTGTTTTCTCCCTCTATGGTGTTTATGTTTTTCTGGGAATAGCAGTTTAGGCTGGTATCTATGGTTCCTTAGAGTGTGCAAAACATCTGCTTAGGCCTTTTTGACTTTTAAAATCTCTGTTGAGAAGTTCAGTGTAATTCTAATAGGTCTGCTTTTATATGTTACTAGACATTTTTACCTTGTAGTATTTAATATTCTTTCTTTGTTATGTACATTTATTGTTTTGATTATTATAAGGCCTGAAGATTTGATTTTCTAGTCTAATCTATTTGGCGTTCTGTAAGCTTCTTGTATGTTTATAGGCATCTTTCTTTTTGTTGGGGAAGTTTTCTTCTATGATTTTGTTGAAAATATCTTTTGGACATTTGAGCTGGTAATCTTCCTCTATTCCTTTATTCTTAGGTTTGGTCTTTTTATATCGCCTCAGATTTTCTGAATCTTTTGTGTCATGAAATTTTTAGATGTAATTAAAATATCAATTTCTTCTATCATACCTTCTACACCTGAGATTCTCTCTTCCATCTCTTGATTCTATTGGTGATACATTTATAGTTCCTGTTTTCTTCCCTAGGTTTTCCATCTCCAGGATTCCCTCAGTTTGTGTCTTCTTTATTATTACTGTTTCTATTTTCAAATCTTGTACAGTTGTATTCATTTCCTTCAATTGTTTGACTGTATTTTAGCGTATTTCTTTAAGGGATTTATTAATTTTCTCTTTAAAGTCCTCTATCATCTTCATAAGTTGGATTTAAGGTCATTTTCTTGTGTTTCAGCTGTGTTAGGACAGCCAAGGCTTGCTGTATTTGGATAGCTGGGATCTGGAGGTACTATATTGCCTTTGACCATCTTAGTTTTGTGGTTACTATAGGTTCAGGTGCCGATTTCTGAGCTTATCTTTGTTGGATTGATGTTTTGTGGATGTTTCCTCTTGGTCTTCTAACCTAAGCAGCCTGGAGGTCTAGTGACCATTAAGACTTAAGGTTCAGTGTGGTGTCGCTGCTGGAGTTTCTCTGGACTGCATTGGCCTCTGGCATCTTTCATGGTAAACTTTCCTCTGGGGTTTCTATTACCAGCATAGCCTGACTTCCCTGGAGCTTGCTTCGTCTCCTGGGATGCAGCCACATTGTGGACAAGAAAATGGAATACAGAGTATGGGATAAAGTTTACTGCTGTTGAGTGTGTTGTCAGGGTAATGGTGGTTGAGTGCTTGAGGAAGGCTCTTACTTGGTGTCATTGGTGCCAGAAGGCCTCCAGGAAATAAGGCAGAATTGTGGGGTGTGAAATGGAGTGAAGGATATGGGACACATTTTTTTTTTTTTTGCTGTAATGTATGTTTTCAGGAGAGTTGGTGGGCAAGCAGCAATAAGTTAAAAAAAAAAAACAAAGTAGCACACGGAAAATAGTTATTGAAATAAAGTTAAAGGTTGAGCTCACAAAATTTTCACTGCACATATCTTGATGTCTAGGACAAAAGGTTGGTACTACTTTAACTTCCATGTAGGCCAGAATAGAAATACATCAGGCAGAACTATTTACAAAGATCAACTTACCATGCACTACTCCCTCTTTGGAAGTTAGGAACTTGAGCAAGAGATAATTCCCTAAGTAGTTGGCACAGAAACACAATGGAGTAAACTATTTGTACGTTTTAGAATCATTTAAGGAATACAAAATAAGTAGAATTTGGTACATAATATAAGGATTTTTTGTTATACTCTATTTATTTCTGTAATGTTAATAAATACACAGCCACTTGTATTTATCATCAGTCTCAAAGGAGATAGTATATGGTTACCTAAACACACATGGAGAATCACATCTCTCTTTAAACATTGTGCTTCAGGGGGAGGGGCAAGATGGCGGCGCCAGGAGGACTCTTATTCTGAGCAGCAGCAGCAAGATCAGCACAGTGACCAGCAATCAGAACTCGCGGCCATAAAACACAGTCATTGTGTTTCCCAGGTAAGAGGATACCTCACGGTGGGTGATTCAATCAGCTTTTAACTCACCCAGCTAAACCGCAGAAGAGATCCCGGTTCCAAAAGATGCTTGGCTGCCGGCTGCCAGCCCTAGTCACAGCCCAGAGCCACAAGCCAGTGTCTCTGGTTATGGTCTCAGACTGAACCATGGGCACGACACTATCAGAGACTGGAATTTTCAGTCGAGAGATAACCCCAGGGTACAGGAAAAAATTGGGACCGACCTTAGGTCACCCAGACATTCCCTGGAAAAGACTCGGGTTCCACGGGCACCCCAGGAGCCAGACCGGAGCCAGAGCCGCCCAGGCTCCGGCACAGAGCCCTGCCTGCCTGCGCGCCTGATTCGCCACCTGAGATAGAACTGTGAGCACCAGGGCACCAGCAAATGAGTTTCACTGTCTGGTGCAAATACACAGGGAGGGAAATGGCTGGACTGATCTCAGAGCACTCAGCCGACACCCCCAGCCTGAAAAGGTCCCTGGAAAATTACCCAGCTTAGGGAGGCACCCAGGCTCCCAAAGCCCGGAAAGGCAGACACAGGCAGTTTCTGCGCACCAGACAGCTGGCAGAGACTGAGCCGCTATCACTCAGCTGTGCTCCAGGCACAGGCAGTTTCTGCAGCCAGCCAGCTGGCAGACACTGAGCAGTGTTCACCAGGGCAAAAAAAGACACGGGGAGTCAGTGTCTCCAGAGAATCCAGAGGAAGGAAGGAAACTGTACTGACTTAAATCACCCAATCCTTCCCTAGAAAAAGTCTAGCAGACCAGTGGGGCCAAGGCGCCATCACTCAGCTGTGCTCCAGACACAGGCACAAACAGTTGCTGCGTGCCTGATGTCCAACTGGGTCATAGCAGCTGATCATTAAAATTACAACAAGAAACCCAGAAACAGGGCAGCTGCCCTCAGGACTTCCCTGGGTGAGAGGAGAACCCTCTCGACTAACAAAGAACACAGTTACCACTCAGGTCTATATCCCTGAGGTGAGCAACTCCTGAAAAAACACCAGCCATCCAGGGACTATACCCAAAAAGCTGAGAAGACATCCTTCAGGAAAAACCAGCTTTCTACAAAGGGGATTCTCTCCACCACAGGATCCCCAGGAACCACCAGAAAATAACCCCAAACACCTAAGATAGCACAATGGGTAGAGGCCAGCGTAAAAGCTCAAGCAGAAAAAAACAAAAACAAAACAAACAAACAAAACAAACAGAGCAATATGGCATCTCCAGAACCCAGTTACCCAGGGGCAAGTAGCCCTGGACACCCCAGCATAACTGAAATCCAAGAAGATGACCTAACAACTATGCTCATGAAGATGATAACAGAGGAAACAAATAAGATACGTAAAGATATAGAGGAAGATAAACTCAAACAGAATATTGCCACCCGTAAAGAAATAGAGGAAGCTGCAGCCAAACAGTTTATGGCCTTTAGAAAGGAAATGCTTAAAGCACTGAATGAAATAAAAGAAACAGAGTTGAACGAACTAAAAGAAAAAGAGGAAAGTACAATCAGACAGGTGAAGGAAGTAAACAAAACAACTCAAGACCTGAAGATAGAATTGGAAAAATTAAAGAAAACACAAATGGAGGAAATAATGGAAAGGAAGAATCTAGGGAAGAAAACAGGAACTACAGAGGTAAGCATAACCAACAGACTACAAGAGATGGAAGAAAGAATCTCAGGTGTAGAAGACACAATGGAAGAAATCGATGTATCTGTCAAAGAAAATGTTAAATCCGAAAAATTACTGACACAGTCCGTCCAAGAAATCCAAGACAATATGAAAAGACAAAACCTAAGAATAACAGGTATAGAGGAAAAAGAAGACTCCCTTCTCCAAGGCCCAGAAAATATTATCAACAAAATCATTGAAGAAAATTTCCCCAAGCTAAAGGAGAGGCCGATTAGAATACATGAAGCCTACAGAACACCCAACAAATTTGACCAGAAAAGAAAATCCTCCTGACACATAATAATCAAAACAGTAAGTATATAGAACAAAGAAAAAATACTAAAAGCTGCAAGGGAAAAAGGCCAAGTAACATATAATGGCAAACCCATTAGAATCACACCTGCCTTTTCAACAGAGACTATGAAAACCAGAAGGGCCTGGATAGATATCATGCAGACCCTAAGAGAACACAGATGTCAGCCCAGGCTACTATACCCCGCAAAACTCTCAGTCCTCATACATGGAGAAAACAAGATATTCAATGACAAAAATAAATTACAACAATACCTACAAACAAGTCCAGCATTACAGAAGACACTAGAAGAGAAAATACAACCCAATAAAACTAGCTACATTCAAGAAAAAACAGGAAATAAATAACCTCACTTCACTAAAACAAAAAGCAACCAAGCACACAACCTGATGGCCACAGCCAACATCAAAATCAAGGGATCTAACAGCCTCTGGTCATTAATTTCTCTCAACATCAATGGACTCAACTCTCCAATAAAAAGACACAGATTAACAGAATGGATACTTAAACAAAACCCAGCAATCTGTTGCATACAAGAAACACACCTAAGACACAAAGATAGACATTACCTGAGGGTAAAGGGTTGGAAGACGACTTTTCAAGCAAATGAACCCAAGAAACAAGCAGGAGTAGCCATTCTAATATCTGATAAAATAGTCTTTCAACCAAAATTAATAAAAAGAGATGGGGAAGGACACTTCATACTCATCAAGGGAAAATTCCACCAGGAAGACATCACAATCCTGAACATCTATGCCCCAAATACAAGAGCACCCACATTTGATATAGAAACATTGGTAAAATTTAAAGCACATATAGATCCCCACACATTAATAGTGGGAGACTTCAACACCCCACTCTCAACAAAGGACAGGTCAACAAAGAAACAATGTCTCTGAGAGAAGTCATGAATCAAATGGACCTAATAGTCATTTACAAAACTTTACACCCAAACACAAAAGAATTTACCTTCTTCTCAGCACCTCATGGAACCTTCTCCAAAATAGACCATATAGTGGGTCACAAAGCAAGCCTCAACAGATACAAGAAGATTGAAATAATCCCTTGTATCTTGTCTGATCACCATGGAATAAAGCTGGACCTCAACAATAACAGAAATAGCAAAAAGTCTACACACACATGGAAAATGAACAACTTGTTACTAAATGAAAGCTGGGTCAGGGAAGAAATAAAGAAAGAAATTAAAGTCTTTCTAGAAATCAATGAAAATGAAGACACAACATACCCAAACTTGTGGGACACAATGAAAGCAGTGCTAAGAGGAAAATTCATAGCACTACGTGCCTTCAAGAAAAAATTCGAGACAGCTCATTCAAGCAACTTAATGGCTCACTTAAAAACCCTAGAAAAACAAGAAGCAGACACACCAAGAAGGAGTAGATGGCTGGAAATAATCAGACTCAGGGCTGAAATCAATCAATTGGAAACAAATAAAAAATTCGAAGAATCAATGAAACCAAGAGCTGGTTCTTTGAGAAAATCAACAAGATCGACAAACCCTTAGCCAAGCTAACTAAAAGGCAGGGAGACACTACGCAAATCAACAAAATCAGAAAAGAAAAGGGGGATATAACTACAGACACTGAGGAAATCCAAACAATCATTAGTACTTACTTCAAAAGTCTATATGCCACAAAATTTGAAAATCTAAATGAAACGGACAATTTTCTTCATTGATTTGACTTACCAAAGCTGAATCAGGACCAGATAAATCAACTAAATAGTCCTATATCCCCCAAAGAAATATAAGCGGTCATCAAAAGTCTCCCATCTAAAAAAAGCCCAGGACCTGATGGCTTCAGCGCAGAATTCGACCAGACCTTCAAAGAAGAGCTAACACCAATTCTCTTCAAACTATTCCACAAAATCGAAACAGAAGGAACATTACCAAACTCATTCTATGAAGCCACAGTCACCTTGGTACCTAAACCTCACAAAGACTCAACAAAGAAAGAGAATTTCAGGCCAATCTCCCTTATGAACATTGATGCAAAAATACTTAATAAAATACTTGAAACCGAATCCAAGAACACATCAAAGATATTATCCACTATGACCAAGTAGGCTTCATCCCAGGTATGCAGGGGTGGTTCAACATACGGAAATCCATCAATGTGATCCACCATATTAACAAACTGAAAGAAAAAAACCACATGATAATCTCCCTAGATGCTGAAAAAACATTTGACAAAATCCAACATCCATTCATGTTTAAAGTATTGGAGAGAGCAGGGATACAAGGTACATATCTAAACATACTAAAGGCGACATACAGCAAGCCTATATCCAACATTAAACTGAACGGAGAGAAACTTAATGCAATCCCACTAAAATCAGGGACAAGACAAGGCTGCCCACTCTCTCCATATCTCTTCAACATAGTGCTGGAAGTCCTTGCTAGAGCAATAAGACAGTTGAAGGAGATCAAGGGGATACATATTGGAAAGGAAGAAGTCAAATTATCACTATTTGCAGATGATATGATAGTATACATGAGTGACCCCAAAAACTCTACCAGGGAACTCCTGCAGCTGATAAACACTTTCAGTAAAGTGGCTGGATATAAAATTAACTCAAAAAATCAGTAGCACTCCTGTATACAAAAGACAAAAGGGCTGAGAAAGAAATTAGGGAAACAACACCCTTCACAATAGCCACAAATGACATAAAGTACCTTGGTGTAACCCTAACCAAGGAAGTCAAAGACTTGTATGAAAAATATTTCAAGTCTCTGAAGAAAGAATTAGAAGAAGATATGAAAGATGGAAAGATCTCCCATGCTCATGGCTTGGCAGGATTAACATAGTAAAAATGGCCATCTTACCAAAAGCAATCTACAGATTTAATGCAATGCCCATCAAATTGCCAATACAATTCTTTACAGACCTGGAAAGAAAAATTCTCAACTTCGTATGGAATAACAAGAAACCCAGAATTGCTAAACAATCCTCTACAATAAAAGATCTTCTGGAGGTATCTCCATCCCTGATCTTAAGCTGTACTATAGAGCAACAGTTATAAAAACTGCATGGTCCTGGCATAGAAACAGAATGGTGGATCAATGGAACTGAACAGAAGACCCAGAAATAAAGCCACACACTTATGGACACCTGATCTTTGACAAAGATGCCAAAACCATACAATGGAAAAAAGATAGCATCTTCAACAAATGGTGCTGGTCTAACTGGATGTCTATATGTAGAAAAATGAAAATAGATCCATACTTTTCACCCTGCACCAAACTGAAGTCCAAGTGGATGAATGACCTTAACATAAAACCAGACACATTAAATCGCCTAGAAAAAAAAAGTGGGTAATACCCTAGAACTCATTGGTACAGGAGAGAACTTCCTGAACAGAACACCAAAAGCACAGGCTCTAAGAGCAACAATCAATAAATGGGACCTCCTGAAACTGAAAAGCTTGTGTAAAGCAAAGGATACTGTCATCAAAACAAAGCGACTGCCTACAGATTGGGAAAGAATCATCACCAACCCTTTATCTGACAGAGGACTCATATCCAGTATATATAAAGAACTAAAGAAGCTGAAAAGCAGCAAACCAAGTAATCCACCTAAAAAATGGGGAACAGAGCTAAATAGAGAATTCTCTGTAGAGGAATATCGAATGGCAGAGAAGCATTTAAAGAAATGCTCAACCTCATTAGCCATTAGGGAAATGCAAATCAAAACAACCCTGAGATTTCACCTTACACCCATCAGAATGGCCAAGATGAAAAACTCAAGTGACAACACATGCTGGAGAGGTTGTGGAGAATGGGGAACCCTCCTCCACTGCTGGTGGGAATGTAAACTTGTACAACCACTCTGGAAATCAATCTGGCACTTTCTCAGACAACTAGGAATAGAGCTTCCTCAAGATCCAGCTATTCATATTCATATTCATATATCCAAAAGAGGCTCAAGTACACAAAAAGAACATTTGCTCAACCATATTTGTAGCTGCTTTATTTGTAATAGCCAGAAGTTGGAAATAGCCCAGGTTCCCCTCAATTGAAGAATGGATGCAAAAATTGTGGTACATCTATCCAATGGAGTATTACTCAGCAATGAAAAATAAGGAAATCATAAAATTTGCAGGTAAGTGGTGGGACCTGGAAAGGATCATCCTGAGTGAGTTGTCCCAGAAGCAAAAAGACACACACGGTATATACTCACTCATATAAACATACAACATAGGATAAACCCACTAAAATCTGCACATCTAAACAAACTAAGCAAGAGAGAGGACCCTAACTAAAATGCTAAATCCCCATCCTGAAAAGCAAAGAGGATGGACATCAGAAGAAGAAGAAAACAGCAAACAACCTAGGAACCTGCTACAGAGGGCCTCTGAAAGCCAGAAGAAGAAAACAGGAAACAACCTAGGAACCTGTCACAGAGGGCATCTGAAAGCCTCTGCCCTGCAGACTATCAAAACAGATGCTGAGCCTGATGGCCAACTGGCAGGCAGAGTGAAAGGAATTTTATGTAAGAAGTGGGAAATAGCAAGAGCTGGAGAGGACAGAAACTCCACAAGGAGAGCAACAGAACAAGAAAATTTGAACACAGGGAACTTCCCAAAGACTCATACTCCAACCAAGGACTATTCATGGTAATAACCTAGAACCCCTGCACAGATGTAGCCCATGGCAGTTTAGTGTCCAAGAGGGTTACATAGCGATGGGAAGAGGGACTGCTTCTGACATAAACTGATTGGACTGCTCTTTGATCACCTCCCCCTGAGGGGGGAGCAGCCTTATCAGGCCACAGAAGAAGACAATGCAGCCATTCCTGATGTGATCTGATGGACTAAGATCAGAAGAAAGGAGAGGAGGACCTCCCCTATCAGTGGATGTGGGGAGGTGCATGCATGCAGAAAGGGGAAGTAGGGTGGGAGCGGGAGGGGGAGGAGGGAGGGGTTATGGGGGGATACAAAATGAATAAAGTGTAATTATTTATAAAAAAAACCAAAACATTGTGCTTCAGAAGGAATCTTGTAGACTACTCAAAAACAAGCTAGGAAACTACCTTTATGTTGGACGCTTTTGAGCAAAGTAGATATTGTTTTGTCTTGAAACCTTAAAGAGACATGACAGGAGTCTTCAAATATTTAATAGTATATTGTAGAGGAAGCAATAATTTTAGTCAGTGTTAGTCATAAAGTTAGATGAGAGTCCCATAACTATGAATTTAGCAAAATTATTTTTGTTAGGATCCGAAGACTCTCTTGAGAATGACTTCTTTTCAATATTCAGCAGACCATGACAATGAGCACCTCAGTCAACACTTCTGAAATACAATGGAAATTATAATTCAAAGTCACCAAATAAATGGGAAGACATTTTAAATGTTTAGATCACTCCAAACCTATAGTTAATACTGTTACTCTAAGATATTATTATCCCAGTGTCAGCCTGTATTTAACTTGTTCTAAAGTACATTGACAGTAAAGGTTCATACTATCATAGTTCAAAATATGTCTTATGTTAGTGTAGATTGAACACTGAGAATTGGACATACCTCAATAGTGTGGCATTTGACTAGAATGCCCTTGGCTCTACTTTCCATTCCAAGCACCATGAAAGGCTTTCTGAAGTAGGAAGTAAAAAATTAGGTGTAATTTTATACAATAAGACATTTACAACATCTGAAGAATCATGAACTAACAATGTAGTTAACATTTTAGGCCACCTTTAGTCTAATTTCATTGTGAAACATAAACAGTTTTCATTTTACAAATACAATGTGTCATGCATGGAACCCATTATGTCATGCATGGAACATTCTTTGCTTCCTGATTTACATAGCAAATTGTTGAGGGACGAGGGTAGGGATATGGTATAGTTTATACATAGCGAAATCAAAATTATGATAATCTAAATAAAATTGAAACAAAGCCGCAAGAGAGGTAATGACAAAAACAGGAAATCTGAATAGACAAACTTTGCTTCTCACTATATCAGGCATAATGGAACTAATCCAAATTTTCCACAAAGAAATATAGAATATATGGATGCAGAGCATCCTTTAAAGGAAAAAAAAAAAAAAAACACAACACCATCATTAACATTGTTTTTCTCAATAAATTCTTTATAAGCTAGATATGTTTGATAAAATGCCAAATTAATAGAACTAAGAGTTAATTGAAAAGAAAACTATATAAATTCTCCTTTAAATTTTATTAGATGAGCTAATGTATATTAATAACATATTCCTTATTTCACATTTCTTACAGTCAGGCAACGCTTCCTAATTTATGACCCAAATTTCAGCTGCTCCAGTTTCTACCATGTTCCCACATGTCCTAACCTCTGTGGAAAAAGGAACAAACACAAAAGCTTCTTGTACATTTCCTTTCATCTATATAATCATCACTAAATTATTGAAGGAACACTTCAGTCTCGCTTTCATATTCTGACATTGTCACCTATTTTGCTTAGATGTTTCTTCATAAAAATAATACCTTTATTTATTCTATTCTTGCATTCTCTGAAAGGCAAAGTCATTTGAACCATTTTTAATTACATATGTGCATTTCTCTCTCAAGAATATCATGATAGTAATCATTTTTAAATAATTCCAGCTTCATTTTATGATTATATTTGAGGTATTAGTAGAAAAATTAATAAGACTCTTTATTACAACTGAAATGAGTGCTATATGGTATGCTTAAGGGAAAGTTTTTGTTTTTGTTTTTGTTTTTATTGTGCATGTAGAGAGATAGTACCTAGAGTCATCTTGGAAGAGTCCAGAACAGAGAGAAGGTAAGCAGATTGGACATCGTCAGGGTATCTGCAAAAAAATAAAGAATAGCAGGTGCAGCATAGTGGAAGAAGAAGGAGGAGGAAGAGGAGGAGAAAGAGAAGGAGAGAAAGAGAGTAGCAGTAGCAGTAGGTAGGGAGAAAGCCTTGCCATTATAAAGTAAACAAGCAGGTATCTAGATGAAGGAAGTCTGTGTAGGTTGAGGCCTAGGGTGCTAGTGTGAACCTTGAGATATATAACAAATACTATTTGTAAATAGGGACTAAAGGAGCCTGGAGAGTAGCATGAGCTTTGATATTCAGCTACAGGTATTTGTTAATAGAGTGATATTTCCCTTCTGCCAGAGGAAAGGGAAATAACACCTCTTGACAGATGAAAACCTGTTTTACAATTTCCTGAGGAATGCTGGCTTTTATCTAACCACCAGAAACTCTCCTATAGCTCAGTTTGAGTTTACTTCCTGATGTTTGAACTTCCTGAGACCTAACAAATTTATAATGTACTCTGTTAGTTGAAGTAACTATAAGATCCCAGATACTATTGATTTTATTTATTTACTGTTTCACCTCTTTGTGGTGAGAATATCAATCAAACTGTAAGAAGAACATATGGAATATTCACATATACAAATGTTTATTTTCTCATTTGGTGTTTATGTATGTACTACATGTATGTCTATTCAAAAGTGTACCCACGAAGATCTGTGTCCATGTATGTGTGTGTGTGCATGTGGGGACCAGAAGTGTTTAATGGATGTCTTTCATGGTTGCTTTTTATCATACATATTGAGGTAGATTCTTTCCTTGAATGCAGAGCTCCCTGATTCAGTTACTCTACTTAGCTAGTTAGCCTCAATGATCATCTGCATGTTCCTTAGAAATGTTGTGATTACAGGTAGGTGATTATAGCACCTGTACATGAGTACAGAAGATCAAACCTGGGTCCTCCTACCTGTGTAGCAGGCATTTGCCCACTGAGCCATTTTCCCAGCCCTTTGTTGGTCATATATGCTTATTTGTGAGTTTATAAAAGCATGGGCATGTAATTGCATGTGTTATTGTGTGTGTCTGTGTATGTGTAGCTGTATTTATAAAATTTATCTGCCACAGTGAACTCACCAGGCATAATATCTCATAGTCTTTCCTTGTGTGTTATGCAGTCAAATATATAGAATATATCTATATAAAATTAATTATTATATTAATACACATATAATATTACTATAACATAGATACCATCAAGGGTATAGTTTCTCTAGTTCATATCTTCTATACAGTTTCATTCAGCTTACAAACCAATCAACTCAAAAAAGCAGTCATCTCTTTCCTGCACACTCAATACACAATTGTTAAATGTAAGAATAAGACAACTATTCTATAGGGGGTAATGTAAACATACAAAAAATCCTATGGGTAGCACTTCTAAAACCCAGACAGTCATGTGTTGATAGTTCCTTGATTAGGGTTCAAAGCTACTATTTGGAGATTATTCTTGGCTCTATTTTCTGGGTACTTCGTCTCACCATCATAACCATCCTTTCTGTTGTATAAAACAGTAGTCTGTGTTTGCAGCCTGATAATTTTTAAAGTTTGTCTTCCACCAACAGACATGTGGGAATCAAATACCTTGTTTTTTAATTAATTAATTAATTAATTTTTATTAATTATAGTTTATTCACTTTGTATCCAGCCTGTGGCTCCCTCCCTCTTTTCCTCCCAATCCCACCCTCCCTCCCATTTACCACCCATGCCCCTCCCCAAGTCCACTGATAGGGGAGGTCTTCCTCTCCTTCCTTCTGATCCTAGTCTATCAGGTCTCATCAGGAGTGGCTGCATTGTCTTCCTCTGTGGCCTGGTGAGGCTGCTCCTGCCTCAGGGGGAGATGATCAAAGAGCAGGCCAATCAGTTCATGTCAGAGACAGGCCCTGTTCCCATTACTATGGAACCCACTTGGACGCTGAACTGCCATGGGCTACATCTGTGCAGGGGTTCTAAGTTATCTCCATGAATGGTCCTTGGTTGTAGTATCAGTCTCAGAAAAGACCCCTGTGCCCAGATTTTCTGGTTCTCTTGCTCTCCTTGAGGAGCTCCTGTCCTCTCCAGGTCTTACTATTTCCCACTTCTTTCAAAAGATTCCCTTCACTCTTCTCAAAGTTTGGCTATAATTCTCAGCACCTGCCTTGATACCCTGCAAGGTAGAGCCTTTTAAGAGGCCCTCTGTGGTAGGCTCCTGTCCTGTTCCCTGTTTACTCCCTCTTCTGTTGTCCATTCTCTTTGCCTTTCTGAATGGGAATTGACCCCCATTCAGAAGGACATTTGCTCAACCATGTTTGTAGCAGCTTTATTTATAATAGCCAGGAGCTGGAAACAACACAGATGCCCCTCAACTGAAGAATGGATACAGACATTATGGTACATCTACACAATGGAATATTACTCAGCAATAAAAACAAGGAAATCATTAAATTTGCAGGCAAATGTTGGAAACTGGAAAAGATCATCCTGAGTGAGCTGTTACAGAGCAGAAAGACATACACGGTATATACTCACTCATATAGACATATAATATAGGATAAACCTACTAACATCTGTACACCTAAAGAAAATAATCAAGAAGGAGGACTCTGGCTAAAATGCTCAATCCCCATTCAGAAAATGCCTTGTTTTTATTTTATGCTTTCCTATTCAATATGTGGTGCAATTCTTTAAAAATTATTGGTATTTTCTTATGAATAAATGTATAGCTGATGGTAGTGGTGCATGCTTCTGACGTGAGCACTTGAGTGGCTAAGACAGGAAAATGTTGAGCTCCAGGCTAACCTAAACTACATAAGAAAACCTAACCTCAAAACAGAAAAAGATAAATTATGATATTCTCCAAAAGAAGCCACACCCATACCTTTCTATTATGTTTTTAGGAGATAAGCCAATTTTCACTTTGAATAAAGATAATGCCCTAGAGATCTTAGAATCCTGTGCTATTATATAAATGTTAGGGTTAATGTGATTATTAATGTTAATTAACAAGGCTGGAAACACTACAAAAATAAATAAAAGGGCTCTGAAGAAGGATATGATTTAGCCAAGCTGACCAGGTAAAATGAAGGAAAGGCCATCGAAGAATGAAACTGGTCAAGAATTTGATCATGGTTTTCATGGAGACTTCTTGGTCCTGAAATTGAAAATAAATATTGGAGGGAACTGCAGCCACAGGATAGTGTAGCTGACACTGGGAAGTCTACTTCTAATAAGTTTGTTTCATGTCACTTGCAGTGCTGTACTAACTATTGTGGAATGGAGAAATTCCCCTCTACACCAAGTCTTCTTTCTTCTTCCAATAGAATAACTGACTTTCTGGCTGTTATCTAAGATACCACATCTGAACCTTCAATAACTTTTATTACCTAGCTCCAATCCCCCAAAGAGCTTCATTACTTTCTTCATATTTTATTGATCCCACTAAATTTGATTTGATACAGTTATGGAAAAGAACTATACAAAGGTCTGCATACTAGGAAGTACATACAATTGAGGGATATTTTCCCAGGCTTGTTACACCAAACTAACCATGACAAATGTACATTAAATATGATCCTATTAACCATATAATGTATTTGGATATAGTTTGGAATGTTTAAATTAGCCAATGTGTTATGGCTTTATCTCCGTATCTACCCCATTTTCCCTAGGTATCCTTTACTGACTCATTAACCTACTATATTTTTTTCCTGTCTTCTACAAGACTAAGACAAAAGATCTTTTAATACTGACTTGCAGGTGCATTGAAAGCAATTGCTCTATATTTGTGTTTTTCAAATACAAATCACTTCAGAGTCTTTTTAAATTGTACATCTTGACACAGTAGGGCTAAGACAAGGCTGGAATTCTTCATTTCTAAAAGATAAAAATTTGAGGCTGAATGTTCTCTTAGACCACATTTTTGTGATATGAGCTACAATTTCAATTGTTTTCTACATATACTGTATATTAGAGTCACTTAGCAGGTCTTTTTCTTTCTTTCTTTTAATGCTACTGTCTGGAATCCCATCTCCAGAGATTCTGATTTAATTGTTCTGTGGCAAATCCCAGGCATCACGATTTCTGAAAGCTCCCCTGATGATTATAGTGTGAAAGCAGGGCTGAAAATCACTACTCCAGACCAAAATTGGGTCAGAAATTTGAGAAGCAGCAGAGCAATGCTAGTTAATAAGAGTCCCCAGAGACCAAAAGCTGATTGTGTTATCTGTTCTAAAAAGGAGAAAATTCTGTCCAGAAATATTAGGTCCTCTGAGATGAGCTATATTCGTGTTTCACAGGGAAACAGAAGATATGAATGGATGGAACAGAATAGCTGTTCCTTTGCTCAGCATCTATCTATTCATTATTTGCCTGAATAGTATCCTATTCTTTTCCAAAGGCCTTGTGACTACTTTCATCCTGAGGCTTTGTCTGGTCCTTTCGGGTTTGCCCTGAGTAAATCTTACTCTATACTCCCAAATTAAGGACTCAGAACTTTCTCATAAAGAAATTACAACAGGACTTACAATGTCTTCAATATGAAGTATTCAGCTTAACAAGCACAAGGTTGCATAATTTGGCTATTTGCTGACTCATTCCAGCAAGGTGTCAATATATTCCATAAGGTGTCAATATATAAAACACCTTAAGGTGGACCAGTTTTCTATTTAGTAGTCCTAGAGTTCAAACTCAGGCAGCATGCTCTCTCGCTCTCTCTCTTTCTGAGTCACATCACTGTCCTCAAACTAAGAGATTTATAGGGAATGGTTATTTCTCACTATGGTGAAGGCTGGGGTGTCCAAAATCAAGGTGATGACAAGTTTTCTGTCCATACAAAGTCTGTCTCTACCTAGACGCATTACTTTTTTGCTGTCTGCTTGATGAGATAAACTTGTGTCCTTGTATAGCATAAGAGCAGAAGAACAAAAGTAAGCCTCATATAGTGCCTATTCATGAAGAATGAGACCTCATGACTTTAGGAAATGGTCCAAACTGTTAATGCTATCACAATCAAGAATGAGTATTATGTTAATTTTGGAGAGAATCATTTTATCCTAGTAGTTTTAAATGTCTTATCTCTTCATTCATTTCTCAAGTACTTCAATATAAGTATTATTCTGCTCTACTAATGAGGAAATTGGAATTCAAGTAGGTTTAAAAGTAGTGAAATTCAACCAAGGGTAAAGGGGTAAAGGGGCTTTCTGGTTTAACCTGATAACTAGAGTTTGATACTAAGAACCCAGGTAAAAAAACAGACATAGTAGAGTTCATTTGTAATCCAAAAACTCCTTCAGAAAATGGGAAGCAGAAGCAAGAGAATCATCTGGAACATTGCTGGCTAGCTAGCCTGAAGAAAAGAGAGAGAGATAGAGAGAAAGAGAGAGACCTTACCTTAAAAAGTAGGTAACTAGGTGGAAAGGAAAGAACCAACTACTGAAAGTTGTCCTATGACCTCCACATATACCCTGTGGCATACTTGCAGCCATGCTCAATTACACATTATTCACACATCTCACATACACACAGATACATACATACAAAATGCCAAAATGTATGTTTATATTTGACTTTAATGTCTGGCTTCTTAACCTGAATATTATAATCTATTTTACTAATATTTAAATGTTTTTAATTTGGTAATTATAAGTAGAGATGCACATACTTAAAATCTTAAATGAAAATTTGATTGATAAAGTATGGTGATGACTCATAGGCAAGTGTCTGAAATAAGTATTCAGGTATAATCTTGATAGTTGTATTGATTTGAGTTTTGTTAAACTTCAAGCACTAGATAAAATGTTCATGCTTAGGTAAAATTGGGAGATGATTTGCATTTTTCATGTTCATACTTTGGAGTTTCAACTTGCCACATATAGCTGACTATATCAGTTGTCACTAACACATTTATACATGTATTTAAAATGTAAAACACAGGAAAGTTATTGGCTTTTATCTTGCAGTTTAATATTATCACTTTGTGAATATGTACCACATTGCAAAATCTATCCAACTGTTGGTGGACACTTAGGTTGATTCCATACCTTGGCACTTCAGTGACTGTGGAAGTATAGATATATCTTTGGATTAACAAATCACATTTCCTGTGTGTATACCCAGTAGGTATTTTGCTGTATCATATAGCAATTCTTGTTAACACTTATAAAACACCACTGTTTTATAAGATTTGTGGATTTACTTTCATATCAACAGTGTGTGAGATTTCTGTTTTTCTGCATGTTAAAAAAACTTATTTTTATTTTATAATCTTTTTTATTATAGATTTGTTTTGATCAAATCTACTCTGAAGAGAAAGACTGGGTTCTTTCTCCTCCAATACCTACTTTACATTACACAACAATTTTTTTTCCATCCAATTTTATGTTAACACAAAACAAAACAAGATGTGAAGTCGACTTAGTGCAACCTGCATATTCATGCTTGTTGGAAGATCTACTGGAGCACAGGTAGCTTTGCTCAGCCCAATTTCCTGAAGAAAACTGACTTTATCCTCCCCAGCAGCAATCAACTGCCTATATAATCGTTTCTAAACTGGTAGATGGGATTTCATGAACTTCTCTGGTCCATGATGATTTTGATTAGCTTGGTCTTGAGCAGTTTTTGTATATGTAGTCACAGTCACTAAGAGTGCATGTGTGTCACAATACTGTGTTGCTTAGCAAATCCTGTTTTACTGAAGGTATGTACTACTTCTAATTTTACAATCTTTCTGTTCCACCTTCTTCAGTCCCTGAACCTTGGGGTCAAGGGGTGTCCACAGATTTACTACTTAAAGCTCGCTACTCTACAATCTCTCATGCTCTGTACCATTTGTGGGTCTCATTAATTTGTTTATTGCAAATGTAATAGTTAACATAGTAGGTGCAAGATAATTACCTCATTATGATTTTAATTGCAGGCCCTGATGATTAGCAATATTAAACCTTTTTATATACCTCTTAACCATTTATCTGTATGTATTCTTTTGAAAACTACCTATTCAGGTCTTTCATCCATACATTAATTCACTTATTTGTTGTTCCTTTATTGACTTGATTTCTTCATATATTTTATATTTTTCTCTTTCATCAAATATATAGTTTATAATTATTGTCTTACTGTACAGGTTAATATTATATGGTCTGCAAACCTTTTTGTTTTGACATAATCCTATTTTTGCTTCTATTCTCAGCTTTTGGGTTCATATACATTTCTTCAGATTGTGTCAGAAGTAGTTTTTCATGTATTCTTCTATGAGTATCATAGTTTGGTGTGTTACACTTAAGATTTTGATCAGTTTTGAGTTAATATTTTAATGGTGTGAACTCAGGGTTTTATTTCTTTCTTTTGTATATATAAATATCCATCATTTCTAACACCATTTATTGTCATACTGTATTTTTCTCATTGTGTGTTCTTGAAAGCATTGTTGAGAATCAATATGCCTTTTGTGCCATGCTTGAGCAACTAGCACTTTACCCTCTGAATGAACTCAACCTCTTAACTTATAAGTTTGCTTTTAAGCACTTGCTTCCTTTCCCTTCTGCCCTTGTTCACTCACTTTGTGTGTGTGATTGTGTGTGTATATTTTTGTGTTTGTGTGTTTGTGTATGTTTTTGTGTGTTTATGTGTGTTTGTGTGTGTGTTGGGAGAGTGTGTGTTTGTGTGTGTGAGACTCTCTATATATACATGCAACTAACATTGTTGAAATCAAATGGTGAAGTACTTCCAACTTCATTCAGTTTAGCAGAGGATTGCTTTAGCTATCTAGAGTTGTTTTAAAATCTTATTGCATGTATATGTTTGTGTGTGAGAGTTGACATGTGAGCACCACAATTTGCATATGGAAGCCAATGGGGCTGCTTCACTCATTTTGGGTTCCAGGGATTAGACTGATGTTCTCTGGATTTTCAGCAAGTTCTTTTACCTGCTATGCCATATTGCCAGACCTATTTGGAGTCTCACAGTTGTATACAAGTTTTATTATTTTTTCCTCCTATTTCTGTGAAGAATGTTTTTTGGTATTTTAAGGTAGATTGCACTGACTCTGGATTGCTTTATGTATTATGACCATTTAATAATATAATTACTCAATCCAGGAACACAGGATGTTTTTTCTGTGCCTGCTTCAGTATCATTCAGTAGTGTTTTATGACTTATTGCTGATTATGTTATTATTAGATATTGGATATAACTCTGGCTCATGCTGGCCCATGATACACAAAAGCCTCTCTCTGTATCATATAGGTTGTCCTCTAGCTCACTATCAGCCTGTTCCAGCTTTCCCTAGATGTTGGAATTATAAGCAAGTGTTAGTATGTACAGCACTGTATTCCTTAGTTTTTAACATAGAAACCCTATGCCACTTTGTTTCTGTTAATTTCAAAGCTTTTTCATGTGATTTTTTTGACACTATTAATGAGAGTTTTCTTGATTTCTTCTTCAGATAACACGCTGTTACTGTACAGTCTCTATTTCATGTATATCTGAAATGATCTATTTTCTTCCTACTACTAAATTTGGCCTCAGGGTTTTTTCCTGTTTTTCTGACTCTGTAAAGTGCAGTGTTAGGTTATTTTAGATATGTCTTTTGTGATGTACACACTAACTTCTGTAAAGTTTCCTGCTACAACTGTTCTCACTGCATCATGTAGCTATTTGGCATTTTCTGCTTTTATGTTCATGTGTCTCTGTAAATGCTATCTTTTCATTTATTCATTGGTCCAAGGCTTGTTCAGAAATGTGTGGATTGGTTTCTATATATTTTTGAATTTTCCAAAGTATCTTTTGTGGTTTGTTTTATTCCAGTGTTATCAGAAAGATATTGTTTTGTGCTTTAACATGTACTCTACTCTGAAAAACAATGAGAGTCATCCAGTCAAGAAGAATATAATAACTGTTTCTAGCTGTATAATGTTATAAGTTTTAGTATATTCACAATGTCAGGCAACAATTACCATTACAGAACACTTTTATTCCCTCAGAGAAAATCCCTCAACTCTTTAAATAATTGTTCTGCATCAGTCCATTTCTCTAGCCTGTGGCAAACAATACTCTATTTCCTGTCTCATGGATTTTTTTATTATGAATATTTCATATAATGTATTCATACAATATGTGTCCTTTCATTTTTGTCTTCTTTCACTTTACATAATTTTCAAGATTTATTCATGCTTCAGCATATATCAATAGTTAGTTTCTTTTTACAGCAGAATGGCATTACATTGTATGGTTAGATCACAATTTCTTTTTGACACATATGGTGATAGGCATGTGGCTTGATTTTGGGGTTGGGATGATTACGAATAAGTCCCCTATGAACATTCACATACACATTTTTGTGTGAACATTTGATTTCAGATATTTTGAAATCAAAATATGCCTGCAAGTTATATTCCTGGGTCATAGGATAGCTCTATGCTTACCATTGTTGGAGAGGCACCAGAAAGTTTTTTAAAGCAGCTGTGGCATTTTATAATCCCACCAGCACTATATGAGAATCTCAGTTTCTTCCCATGATTGCCAACATTTTCTATTTTTTATTACTTAAATTACAATGATCCTGGTGGCTTTGAAGCAGTATTTTATTGTACTTTTGATTTGCATTCCTCTACCAATTAATAACATTGAGTATTTTTCCAGACACTTATGTATGATTTAATTTTTTTTCTAGAGAAAAGTCTATTTATATTCTACATCCTTTCAAAATGTTCCCATGCCCTTTAAATTGCATTCTTGCTTACTGGCACAACAAAGTGTTCCAGTTTCACATTGAATTTCACCTAGCCCAGACAGTGAATCAGAAACGTCACCAAGGAACCTAAGTTCCTTAGACAAGAAAAATGTACTAAAAACAATACAATATATTCAACATGCTTAGCATTAAATTGATTAAAAAAACTTTTTCAAATATTAGAACTACAATTTCAAATTTTTATAGTAAGCCATTAACAAATGTAATTTTACAATGATTTTCTTCACTTTCATCTACTTCACATTGTACCTTTCTTCCTGTGCCCAGATATATTTGGTCCTTGTACAGCTCCTGTCCTCTTCATGTCTTACAAACTCCCCCTTCATTCATATGATTCCCTGCACTCTACCCAAGGTTTCATTATGAGTCTCAGCATCTGCTTTGATACACTGCTAGGTAGAGTCTTTCAGAAGCCCTCTATGGTAGGCTCCTGTCCTGTTTCTTGTTTTCTACTACTTCCAATGTCCATCCTATTTGTCTTTCTAAGTAAGGATTGATCATCTCACTCCAGGTCCTCCTTCTTGTTTAGCTTCTTTAGATGTACAGATTTTAGTATGTTTATCCTATCTTATAGGTCTACTATCCATTTATAAGTGAGTATATACTCTGTGTGTCTTTTTGCTTTTGGGATACCTCACTTAGGTTGATCTTTTCTAGATCCCACCATTTGCCTGCAATCATTTTATGATTTCCTTGTTTTTAATTGCTGAGTAGTATTCCATTGTGTAAATGTAAAACATTTTCTGTATCTATTCCTCAACTGAGGGGCATCTGGGTTGTTTCCAGGTTCTGGATATTATGAATAAAGCTGTTACGAACATGTTTGAACAATTGTCCTTGTGTACTTGAGCATGTTTTAGATATATGCCTAGGAGTGTTGTAGCAGGATCTTGAGGAAGCACTATTCCTAATTGTCTGAGAAAGAGCCACATTGATTTCCAAAGTGGTTGTACAAGTTTACATTACCACAAGCAATGGAGGAGGGTTCCCCTCCACAACCTCTCCAATATGTATTGTCACTTGAGTTTTTGATCTTAGCCATTCTGATGGGAGTAAAGTAAAATCTTCTGATTTACATCTCCCTGATGACTAAGGATATTGACCATTTCTATAAGTATTTCTCTGCCATTCTACATTCCTCTACAGAGAATTCTGTTTAGCTCTGTACCCCATATTTAATTGGATTGTTTGATTTATTGCCTTTTAACTTCTTTAGTTCTTTATATATTCTAGATATTAGCCCTCTGTCAGATATAGGGTTGGTGAAGATTCTTTCCCAGTCTGTAGGCGGTCATTTTGTTCTGATGACAGTGTCTTTTGCTTTAGAGAAGCTCTTCAGTATCATGAGGTCCCATTTATTGATTGTTGATGTTAGAGCCTGTACTGTTGATCTTCTCTTCAGGAAGTTGTCTCTCTAAGTTTTCAAGCTCCAGGGTTTTCTCAGTTTGTGTTTTCTTTATTGATTCTAATTCTATTTTCATACCTTGAACCATTTCCTTCATCTCTTAGAATGAGGATTCTCATTTCTCTATGATGGTCTCTATTTTTTGTTCACTTCCTCTCTATATACCACTAATTGTGCCTCTACTTGTGTCTCTATATGAGACACAAGTTTGGCTATATTTGCCTGTGTTTCTTTGAGAGCTGATTTTTGTTGGATAATTTCTTAAACTGACTTCTTGGCATTTACTTCTCTGTAACCTTCACTGTTTGTTCCTGGATTCTGCGGTTCAGACTGATACCATCTTTCTCTGGTGCCTGGAGAGTTCTTCTGAAAGATGAGAGTGGTCCAGGGGTTTCAGCATGTTTGTTGGTGTTTCATCTGTACCTAAGGGAGGAAGGTGTGAAGGCACAGAAGGACAAATGAGAGTGAGAGTATGTGTTTGTGTGTGTGTGTGTGTGTGTGTGCGCATGCGTGAAAGTGTGCCCTTAAAGGCATGGTGATAGAGAATATAGTAGCCTGGAGTGTGAGGGAGGGACACCTTGCATGCACTGAAGGTGTTGCAAGAGCTGAAAGTGTCATAGGTGCTGTTGGTGATTGCAGGTGCAATGTGCTAGTGCAAATTTCCTAAATACCTCAGTAGCCTACAGGCTACTGGTATTTAATGCTGACTCTGCTCCAGGAGTTATTTGCCTGAACTCCACTGGTAGACCCACAGAGAAGAGGCTTCAATACTGAGAACACTACCCCAAAAATCCCTCTGTTTCCCATATTGTATGTGTGCGTGTGTGAAGTGGGGAGTGGTCTGATGTCTGGCTGCTATCTTAGATGGACCCTGGATCTGAGGCTGTGAAGGCTCTCGAAGTGCACTCACTCTTTAGCAGGTCAAATCAAAAAGCACAGGGGTTCCCCCTTTTCTCTACTCTCAGGTTTGGTCCTGCCTCAGCAAATGTGGGTTAGCTCTGTCTGCTCAGTGGTGCTGCAGCTGTCAAATTAGGGAGTCCAGCTATAGCAGCAGAACTGGGAGGCCAGTCCAGGTGCGTGCTGGTAAATCTTAGGGAGCTACAACAGTGTTCCAGGGACCTAGGTGGCCCCGGGCCTGGTGTACCTGTCTGGTAGAGTTTGGTGGCTGGGAGGCCCGTACAGTCACTGTCTGGAATTCCATACAGCCCCTTGCAGACCCAGGCCACAGAAGGATGGTACCACAGATCTGGGACTCGGAAGGGTGATGCAGCTGGCAGCCATGGCTGAGGAGCTAGGAGTCCCGCCACTGTTGTCCCCAGAAAGTGAGTTCTGTGCTAAGAGTCTCTGGTGTTGAGGAGGGAGGCCTGAGAAGGGGTTCAAGGGTCCACCACTCTCTGTCCCCAGAGAAGTCCACAGGTGATGTGAATCTAAATGATCTGAGCTCATGTGATGTCCTCACTCATTCAGGAAGCTTCAATGTCAATTTTCTGGTTCAGTTGCCTCTCCACTCACCAATTTTGGAGTTTCAGATCCTCTGCCTCTGAGATACAGTGTGCGCTGGTTGCTGCAATCTTGGATTCCCCCTTCTTTGGACCAAATTTTCCTGTTTTAATGAATTTGCATTTTTTTATTTCTGACATATTTATTTCGTGTATTTGAACCATTACTGAGAATATAATGGCAAATGGCTTAATGTGTTTTTATTTCATTCAAGAAGAGTTTGTATATATGTATAGATTTTAAATTAAAAAATAAGAAAACTAGTAATTGAGTTAATCCACAAAAAGGCTTTCAGGATGTGTGGAATAAAATATGACATTTAATTTATAATTCAATAAGAAATAATCCTAAAATACTGTCTTTCTTAAGCCAATTCTTTAGTACTGACTAAGCCAATGATACTGCTTTAAAATGTATTCATCATGTTATATGATTCTGTGGCAGATCAAAAAATAGCTACACATTCTTTAGTCTTCTCTCACTGAAAACTTGGTTTAAGGCTGTGGACTGATTTGAGCAATAGAAACTCCTTAATGTTAAATTGACATGAAAGTATGGCATTTTATATTATTTTTTAAAGATTTATTTTATTATGTATATGAGTGCTCTATGTGCAAGTAAACCTGCACACCAGAAGAGGGCATTAGATCCAGTATAAATGGTTGTGAGTCACCATATATTTTATGGGAATTAAACTCAGAACATCAGAAAGAGCTGACAGTGTTCTAAACTGCTGAGCTATCTCTCTAGCCCTAACTATGGCATTTAAGAGTATTCATTTACTACTCTTGGAATCTTACTCTAGAGTAGGCTATTCATGCAATGAGTTCAAATGTTTTGAGGCTGTTGCACTGTCAAGACAAGATTGCATGGAAAGACCATGAAAAATGAGATTGATACATAGGAAAGAAAGAGATAAGGATACTTAAGATAGTAAATAAGTGAATAAATAACTAACCAATAATGAGCCTTGTTAATTGAAGTCATGTGGCCTAAAATGCTATCAGTTAAACGTTTCCTCAGTTCTAAACTCTTAGGAAAAGGAACAACTAAAATGGTGTATTGATACATTAAATTTTGTAATTGTTTTTAGATATAAATAAATGATAAGTGGAATCTATTAAAAATTTCCATTTCTGTTTCATTTTCCAATTTTGTGGAATACAGGTTTTGAAATATGACCTAATGATTACTCCTATTTCCTCCATGTCTATTGTTATGTCCTCCTGTTCATTTCTGATTTTGTTATGTGGATATTCTCTTTCTGTCTTTTATCTTGGGTTTTATCTATTTTATTCATTTTCTCAAAAAACTAACTCTGTTTCATTGATTCTCTGTATTATTCTCTTTGTTTTTATTTTGTTAATTTAAGTCCTGAGTTTGATTATTTCTTGCCCTTTACTCTTCCCTTGTATTTTTACTGCTTGTCCTAAAGCTTGCAACCAAACTTTAAGCAGAGCTAGGTGAATCCTAGGGAAGAGATGTAGGAAGGTTTGTAGGAGCCTGAGGGGTCAAGAATCCCACAGAAATACTCACAGAATCAACTAAGCAGAGTCCATAGAAGCTCACAGCATCAGAACTGGCAAACAGGGAGTCTGCATGGGACTGACCTAGGTCCTCTGCATATGTATTATGGTTGTGTAGCATGGTCTTCTATAGGACTCTTAACAGTGGGAGATAAGACTGTTTCTGCTACTTTTGACTGCTTTTGGGAACCTTATCCTCCACTGGGTGGCCTCATCCAACCTTAATATAAAGGAAATGCCTAATATTATTGCAACTTAGTATAGCATATTTGGTCTATATCCCAGGGAGACCTGCGGTTTTCCGAAGAGAAAGAGAGGAGAAGTAGATGGGGAGATAGAAGGGTAGTGGGAGGAAGGGACTAGGAAGAGAGTAGTGAGGGGAAACTGCAGTCAGGATGTAATACATACTGAAGTGGATGATGAATGCATATTTGTACATTTTTGAGAGAAAAATTAAAAACAAATAAATGGAATATGCATACCTGCTTTACAGTGGCATGGCAGAGACGTACAGAAAAGTATGATTAATCTAGATATAAAATAACATTGTCTGAGAAGATGGCTCAACAATTAATTCATATGCTGCCCAAGAAAAAGCAGAATACTTCCATGTACTTAGAATTCTAGGATCAGAACACAGAGTTAAGGGATACGAAGATCAAACAAGCTAGTCAGATCAGTCTCACAGGATATGAGTTATTCTGAGATTAAGTTAGAGACCATGCTGCATAAAATAAGGTAGAAGAATGATCAAAAATGTTTACTGATATAAGTATCAGGCCTCCACAGTAACCAGCACACATATGCGCATGCATCTTCACAAATATGTGCACCCACACATAGGCATATACACATAACACACACACACACACACACACGCACACACACACAAACACACAAATGCACAACCAGTGCACATAAACATGAAGAGCAGGAAGGGAAAAGTTAATGACATCATTTCCACCTTAAGATATATGGAGATCTGGGTCAATAGGCAGGAAAAGTAAACAGTGGGCTGTCCCCTGAGCTCCATCATTTACCCTACAGCTCTGCATGCCATATTGAGGAGTTCTACAGTGTCCCAGGGACACCTAGGTTAAATACTTCCCAGTAAGATCCAACAGGGTCCCAGCCAGCAGAGGTGAGCAATGTGCTGTCCATGAGGTCCACTGTTAGGACCATGGGTCTACTTGCCTTTTTAATGAATCCTGTCAGTACCAGGAATAGCCAACCAACAGCAGGGACAAATAGATGGCTAAAGGACAGTGTAATATCAAAATCAACAAGACCATAGCAATATGGCACAGCCAGAACCTAACTATACTACTACAGCAAGCCCTGGATATGCTAACAAAGCTGAAACACAAAAAGATGACCTTATATCAAACCATACAAAGACAATATAGACAATTACGGAGAAAATTAATAAATCTCTAAAAGAAATTCAGGAAAATAAATCAAATAGGTGAAGAAAATAAATAAATATTTCAAAACCTGAAAATGGAAATAGAAGAAATAAAGAAAATGCAAACTGAGGGAATCTTTGTGATAGAAAATCCAGGGAAAGGTACAGAACAAACACAAACAAGAATCACTAACAGAATACAAGATACGCAAGAATCTCAAGTGTCAAAGATTTGACAAAAGAAATTCATACATCAAACAAAGAAAACATTAAAAGTAAAAAGTTTCTAACACAAAACATCCAAGTCTTCAGGGATACTATCAAAAGACAAAACCTAAGAAAAATAGGAATAGAACAAGTAGAAGACTCCAAGTTCCAAGGCCCAAATAATATTTTCAAGAAAATCACAGAAGAAAATGTCACTAACCTAAAAAAAGAGATGTCAATAAACATACAAGAAGTTTACAGAAAACCAAATAGATGAAAGCACAAAAGAAAATTCTCCTCCCACATAATAATAAAAACTCTAAACCTACAGAACAAAGAAAGAATATTAAAAGTTGCCATGGAAAAATCCCAAGTAATATATAAAAACAGACCTATGAGAATTCACCTGGCTTCTCAACAGAGACTATACAAGCCAGGAGGGCTATACTGTGGACCCTAAAACCTCTACATCTCTGTTTCTCGGGTGAGAGGAGAATCCATAGGGATACAGGAAAGTCCATTTTCAGGCTACCTGGCTAATACAGGAAAACATTCCCAAGGTTCTTCCTGGCACAGCTGCAGCCCTAGGCCACTCGCCCAAGTTCACCATCTGTGGATACCTTCCTGGTACCAGCAGCTGGTGTCTCTGACCCCCCCAGCACTAGGCCACCCTCCACCTTCTCTGGATATCTTCCTGGGACCAGCAGCTCATGGTTAGGAACTTGGGATATCATTCTAACTACCTGTAGAATGAACAACTTCCAATATTGAAGGTGAGGCTCCAAACCCTGGTGCCAACTCTCACACTCCTGTGGACAACTTCTGGGTATCAGCAGCTCCTGGTTCCAAATCCAGGAGGGAACTCTCACCATCTTGTGAGCATCTTTCTAGTCAAAGAGCTAGTGTTGTCCACTCTCACTTTCCCGTGGAAAGCATACTTTCTGGTAATGTGAGAGAAGCACAGATTCATTCTGCCTGCTCCCCAGCTGCCTGGCTCATCTTGGTCAGAATCAGCCAGCACAGCACAGACAGTAAACACAGCAGAGCTGAGCTACACATTAGACTTAATTCCCATTGTACGTCATCTTAAGTAAGCAAGTGGGGCACTAGAGCAGCTCTAGGCACAGAGAAAACTCTGCCAGAGCCCCAGCAGTCTGGCTCACCTGGGCCAGAAACAGAAAGCCCAGCAAAAGCAGAGAGCCCAGAGGAGATGAGCTATGCACTGGACACAAGTTCCATTGTCCTCACCAAGGTTGCCTGTGGGGGCACTGGAGCAGCTCTAGGCTCAGAGATCTTTCTGCCTGTGCCCCAGCTACCTGGAATAACTGGGTCACAAACAGTGAGCCAGCAGAAACAGTGAATCCAGCAGAGACTACCCAAGACTCCAGAGACTGGTGAACCCAATCTGCAGTACAGGATCACTCAGTCATGACTACAAACAACCAGATGGCTAGCTGCTGGCATAAATATACAGGCAACAAAAACCAGAACATCATGGCTTCACCAAAATTTCCAAATATTAACAAATATTCTACTACAGCTGAAACACAGAAAAAAGATCTTAAATCTATTGTTATGCAGTTATTCAAGGCACATAAGGAGGAAACAAGTGAAAAAATAGAGACCATCATGGTCAGAGAGGAATTCACATTTAAAAAGATGAAGGAAATGGTGAAATACATAAAAACAATTAGAATTAATAAAGAAAACACAAACAGAGAAAACCCTGGAGTTGGAGAACTTAGAGAAGAGATCAGGAATCATCAAGGTAAGCATCATCAACAGAATATAAGAGATGGAGGAAAGATTCTCAAGTTGCTGAAGATACAATGGCAGAAATCAATACATCTCTCAAAGAAAAATAAAATAAAATCAGAAAAGTTCCAGACACAAATCAACCAAAAAATAAAAAAAAAAAAAATTAAAAAAAAAACCATGAAAACACAAAACCTAAGAATACTAAGAACGGATGAAAAAGAAGATTCCACGCTCTACGGCCCAGAAAATATTTTTGAGAAAATCAGAGAAGAAATTTTCCTCCGCCTTAAGAAAGAGATGCCCTGCCCAAAACTAAAGTGCAAGTGGATCAAAGACCTCAACATAAAACCAGGCACATTAAATTGGTTAGAAGAAAAAGTGGGGAACAGCATAGAACTCATTGGCACAGGAGACAACTTCCTGAACAGAACACCAACAGCATGGGTTCTAAGATCAACAATAAATAAACGGGAACTCATGAAACTGAAAAGCTTCTGTAAAGCAAAAGACACTGTCATCAAAACAAAACGAAAGCCTACAGACTGGGAAAGGATCTTCACCAATCCTACATCTGACAGAGGGTTAATATGCAGTATATAAAAAGAACCCAAGAAGTTAAAAAGCAACAAATCAAGTAATCCAATTAAAAAATGAGGCATGGAGTTAAACAAAGAACTCTCTGTAGAAGATTGTAGAATGGCAGAAAAACACTTAAAGAAATGCTCAATGTCCTTAGCCATCAGGGAAATGCAAATCAAAACTACCATGAGATTTCACCTTACACCCATCAGAATGGCCAAGATCAAAAACTCAAGTGACAACACATGCTGGAGAGGTTGAGAAGAAAGGGGAACCCTCCTCCATTGCTGGTGGGAATGCAAACTTGTACAACCACTTTGGAAATCAATCTGGTGATTTCTCAGACAATTAAGAAGTTATTCCTCAAGATCCAGCTATACCACTCCTAGGCATATATCCAAAAGATGCTCAAGTAAACAACAAGGACATTGGCTCAATCATGTTTATAACACCGTTATTAATAATAGCCAGAACCTGGAAACAACCCAGATGTCTCTCAGTTGAGGAATGGATACAGAAATTGTGGTACTTTTACACAATGGAATACTACTCAGCAATCGAAAATGAGGAAATAATGAAATTTGCAGGCAAATGGTGGGACCTAGAAACAATCATCCTGAGTGAGGTATCCCAAAAGCAGAAAGACACACATGGTGTATACTCACTTATAAAGACCTATAAGATAGGATAAATATACTGAAATCTGTACACTTAAAGAAGATAAACAAGAAAGAGGACCTGATGTAAGATGATCAATCCTCACTTAAAAAGACAAGTGGGATGGACATTGTATTTAGGAGAAAACAAGTAACAGGACAGGAGCCTACCACAGAGGGCTTCTGAAAGACTCTACCTAGCAGTGTATCAAAGCAAATATTAAGACTTAATACTAAAACTTCGACAGAGTGCAGGGAATCATATGTAGGAAAATTAAAATAGATCCATATGCATCACCCTGCACGAAAGTAAAGTCCAAGTGGATCAAAGAATCAACATATAACCAGACACACTAAATTGGTTAGAAGAAAAAGTAGGGAAGAGCCTTGACTTCATTGGCACAGGAGACAACTTCCTAAATAGAACACCAACAGCACAGGCTCTAAGAACAACATCAATGAATGGGACCTCATGAAATGGAAAAGCTTCTGGAAAGCAAAGGACACTGCAGTCAGAAGTAAACGACAGCCTACGGACTGGGAAAGGATCTTCAACAATCCTTTATGTGACAGAGTGTTATGTTCATAGTAGCTTTAATTGTAATATCTAGAACTGAAAACAATATAGATGTTCTCCAAATAAAGAATGGAAAAAATGGAGGTACAGTTAGACAATGAAAGACTATGATGCTATTAAAAACAAGAAAATCATTAATTTTTCAGGCAACTGTATTCAGCTAGAAAAGATTGTCTTAAGTAAAGTAACCCAGATTCAGAAAGGCATGCATGGCATGTACTCACTTATAAGTGGATATTTGCCATAAAGTAGAGGATGACCATGCTACAACACACCCACAGAAGCTGAGTAACAAGAAAAGTCCAAGCAAGAATACTTGTATCTTATTCAAAAAGGTACATAAAATAGACATTTGAGTTGGATAAAGGAAAGGAACAGGGTGGGAGAAGGGATAGGGATTGAAACTGGGGTGAGGATTAGTTGTGAGTAGAGGTTGGAGTGAAAAAAAATGGTTGGAAGAGAGAATAGAAATTTATGGGGTAGGATCCCTGATATGAGCTGGACACCTGGGATGAAAAAGGCTCCTTCAAGTCTATGAGAGTACCCTTAGTTGAGACTCCTCGCAGTGGGGGCTATGGAGCTTGAATTGGCTACCTCCTGTAATTGGGTGGGACTTCCAATAGATACAGGGTGAGTAACACAAACCCACCCACAATACCTTAGCCCCAAAATTTACCCTGACTACATGATATACAGGTATAAAGATGGAGCAGAGACTGCGGGAATGGCCAGCCAACGACTAGCTCAACTTCAGACCCATCCCATGGGAGAGAGACAACCCCTGACTCTTTAATGATATTCTACCATGCTTGCATAATTATCTTCTGAGAAGTTCATGGAAACAGATCATGGAAACAGATGCAGAGACCCATAGCCAAACTTGTGGAGCAGTGAAAGGAAGGATTGAGGGAGCCAGAGAGGTCAAGGATACTACAAGAAAACCTACAGGGAGAATTAAACTGGCCCATTTGGGTTCACTGAGACTGAAGCACCAACCAAAGTACATGCATGGGCTGGACTTCAGCCACCAACCCATATGTAGCAGTTGTGCAGCTTAGTTTTCTTGTCGGTTTCCTACTTCTTTTCTGGGGCTATTTCTGACTCTATTGCCTCCCTTTGCATCTCTGTCCCCTAGTTGGGCCTCAGTGGGAGAGGATGAGCTCTCTTGTGACTTGATGTGTCATTGTGGGTTGCTACCCAAAGGGATTGTTTTCCTTCTCTAAGGATAAGTGAAATGGGAAATAGAAAGGGAAAATGTGAGGTTGGGATTGAGAGGAGAGAATGGAGTGGGGACTTTTATCAGGAGATAAAACAAATTAATTAATTAATTAATGGAAAAAGACTGGTATGTCAGCTTTTTTGTGGATCCTTGCAAGCAAACCACTATGTCAAGATAAAGCTGAATATCTTATTAGTCAGTGGTGTCAGAAACTCACTGAAGTGGATTTTGAACACATATTTGTACATTCTGTGAGAATCACATGACCACAGAAAGAGCTGCTGATGGTCTGGGTGAAAGTGGAAAGTGACACAAATAAGTGGTGGGGATAAGAAGTAATGTTTTCCCTTGAAATATAAGTCTTTACCAACACATTGTAATTGCACCTGTTTTTGAGTAAGGGGTATTCTTGTTATATACAAATGAGAACTGGAGAGAAGTCTGTTCACAGATGCATTGTGGATGCTAATCTGCATGTTCTCATTCTCAACTTGGTTATTGTAAGAGAGATGGAGAGGTAGGGGAAGAGGGAGAAGTAGAAGGGAGAGGGATATTCCTGTGATATGACAGATACTACACAAGATTCAGAGTCTTTTTACTTCAGGTATCCTGTAATATGAACAGCACACTATGAAAAATAAAACGGAGGCATTAGAACTTTTGGCTAAACTTTTGGCCGAGAGGAAAAAGGAAGCTAAAGAAAAACTGCAGGAACACATTGCCAAGAGACACAGGCTGTCCTAAGAGTTTCTACTACTGAGTCCAGTCAAAATTAAGTCTTTAAAAGTAACAAGTAAATGACCTAGACCTCAAAGAAAGAGATAAGGAGGCCCCCTTTAGACATGTGTGCGACAATATTCAAAAATATGAAGTAGCATGATGAACCAGTAAGATGCCTTAACAGGTTAAGGCACTTACCATTATACCTGAGTATTTGAGTTTAATCTCAGGACTCAAATGATGGAAGGAGGCACTAAATTCTGCAAGTCATACACTGACTTCAACATGTGTGCAGTATCATGGGCTCATGCATTTGGCATATGAACTTTTGCATGCACATATGCACACATGTACACACAAGTGCACATTTGTATACAAACACATTGAAACAAACAACAAAACGAAGTATAATTGGTAAAGATTTTTTAATTTTTATTTTTTTATATTAATTACAGTTTATTTACTTTGTATCCCAGCTGCAGCCCCCTCCCTCATCCCCTCTCAATCCCAACCTCCCTCCCTCATTTCCTCTCTGCCCCTCTCTAAGTCCCCTGATAGGGGAGGACCTCCTCCCCTTCCATCTAACCCTAGCTTATCAGGTCTCATCAGGACTGGTTACAATGATCTCCTCTGTGGCCTAGTAAGGCTGCTTCTCCCTTGGGGGGGGGCGAGGTTCAAAGAGCCAGCCACTGAGTTCATGTCAGAGACAGTCCCTGTTCCCCTTACTAAAGAATCTACTTGGATACTAAGCTGCCATGGGCTATGTCTGAGCAGGGGTTCTAGGTATATACTCACTTTTAAGTGGATACTAGACCTAAAAGACAGGATAAACATACTAAAATCTGTACACCTAAAGAAGATAAACAAGAAAGAGGACCCGGGGTAAGATGATCAATACTCACTTAGAAAGATAAATGGGAGACATTGGAAGTAGTAGAAAACAAGAAACAGGACAGGAGCCTACCATAGAGGGCCTCTGAAAGACTCTGCCTAGCAGTGTATCAAAGCAGATGCTGAGACTCATAACCAAACCTTGGGCAGAGTGCAGGGAATCATATGAAAGAAGAGGGAGTTAGTAAGACCTGGAGAATACAGGAGCTCCACAAGGACCAAATATGTCTGGGCACAGGGGTCTTTTCTAAGACTGTTTCTTTTTTTTTTTTTTAATTTTTTATTTAACTTTTTTTTTATCAGTTACATTTTATTAACTCTGTATCCAAGCCGTGTCCCGATCCCTCATTCCCTCCCAGTCCCTCCCTCCCTCCCTCCCTCATCTCCACCGTGCCCCTTTCCAAGTCCACTGATGGGGGGGACCTCCTCCCCATTCATCTGATCCTGTTTTATCAGGTATCTTCAGGACTGGCTGCAAAGCCCTCCTCTGTGGCCTAACAGGACTGCTCCTCCCTTCGGGGGTGGGGAGACCAAAGAGCCAGTCATCGAGTTCCTGTTAGAAATAGTCCCTGTTCCCCTCACTTTGGGAAACCAATTGGTTACTGAGCTACCACAGGCTACATCTGAGTGGAGGTTCTAGGTTATATCCATACATGGTCCTTGGTTGAATGTCAGTCTCAGAAAAGACCCTGTGCCCAGATATATTTGGTCCTTGTGGAGCTCCTATCCTTTCCCCATCAGACTAACTCCCCTTCTTTCTTATGATTCCCTGTACTCTGCCAAAGGTTTGGTCATGAGTCTTTGCTTTGAAAACACTGCTAGTTAGAGTCTTTCAGATGCGCTCAGTAGACTCCTGTCATACGTTCAATGCACATCCCATCTGTCTTTCTAAACGAGGATTGATCATCTTACCCCATGTCCGCTCAATTGATTATCTTTTTTAGGTGTATAGATTTCATTATGTTTATCATATCTTATAGGTCTATATAAGTGAGTATATCCCATGTTTGTCTTTCTCCTTCTGGGATATTTCACTCAGAATGATCTTTTCTAGATCCCACCATTTGCCTGCAAATTTCATGATTTCCTCCTTTTTGATTGCTGAGTAGTATTCCATTGTATAAAAATACCACAATTTCTGTACCCATTCCACCGTTGATGGACATCTGGGTTGTTTCCAGGTTCTGGCTATTACAAATAGAGCTGCTATAAACATGGTTGAGCAAGTGTCCTTTTTGTGTACTTGAACAAACTTTGGGTATATACCTAGCAGTGGTATAGCTGGGTCTGGAGGAAGCACTATTCCTATTTGTCTTAGAAAGCGCCAGATAGCTTTCCAGAGTGGTTGTACCAGTTTACATTCCCACCAGCAGTGGAGCAGGGTTCCCTTTCTCCACAACCTCTCCAGCATGTGTTATCGCTTGAGTTTTTCATCTTGGCCATTCTGATGGGTGTAAGGTGATATCTCAGGGTCGTTTTGATTTGCATTTCCCTGATGGCTAATGAGGATGAGCATTTCTTTAAGTGTTTTTCTGCCATTCGATATTCCTCTGTCGAAAATTCTCTGTTTAGCTCTGTTCCCCATTTTTTAATTGGATTACTTGGATTGCTGCTTTTCAGCTTCTTTAGTTCTTTGTATATACTGGATATTAGTTCTCTGTCAGATAAAGGGTTAGTGAAGATTCTTTCCCAATCTGTAGGCAGCTAAGACTGTTTCTTAATCCAAGAACCATGAATGGATATAACCTAGAACCCATGCTCAGATGTAGCCATGGCAAAGCTTTTTAATGCTTTTGGACACACAGTGATAAACAAGGTGTTTGTGGTACTGATTTTTACGTTGTTAATATCTAGCTATATATCAAAGATGTAGTCTATGAAGGAAATAACAACTATAACTAATATTTAAATAATTTTAAATAATGCATAAATATACCAGGGAATATGTTAAACAGCTCTGTATTTTCTTATTCCTAACTTTTAAACTATCCTATGCAAGATATTCTATTTCTCTTTTTGCATGGAGTGGATGAGACAATATACTGTAGCTCAGGATTGCCCAGAACTTATGGCAATTTTCATACCTTGGCTCTCTATAGTTTGATATTACAAGTCTGAGCCACCATGGCTAGCTGAAAAAGCTCTGTTTTGATTTCCACTACCCAAATGAGGAAATTAATCCAGAGAAATAGAAGCTTGTCTAAAATTGATGAGCTACTAAGTGATAATAGGATTTATAGTCAGGATAATGCTAGAGCTGAGAGCATGTTGTACTACTACCAGATGTCTTCAGGTAGCTACTGTTTATTATATTTCATTGTGGGGAATAAGCATAAAAATTATAAATAAATGTGGACACAATTTCTTTTTCATCCACCTAAGATGCCTTGAGGTTAAAATACAATATTGTGACTTATCAAGACATTATTTACTACATTTGTTGAAATATCTAACTCTCAGCATGGACATTAGTGACTTGCTGTGTGGTTGCTAATTTCAGTCACTTTATTTTAGCCCAGGCTGTAAGTTCACCAGTTTGATGTAATGTGTCTCCAAAAAGAAAGTGCTGTTTTGTTTTTTTTTTTTTCATTATTATTATTTATTACAGTTTATTCACTATTTACCCCAGCTGTGGTTCCCTTACTAATTTTTCCCAATCCAACCCTCCCTCCCTGTTCTGACCCTATGCACTTTTCCTAGTCCCCAGGTAGATGAGGACCTCCTCCCCTCTTATGTGAGCCAAGCCTATTAGATCTCATCAGGACTGGCTGCATTTTCTTCTTCTGTTCCTTGCAAGGCTGCACCACCCAAGATATGGTGACCACATAGCTGGCCACTGAGTTCATAGTAGAGACACCCCGTGTTCCCGTTACTAGTAAAACCACTTGGAGACTGAGTCTTTGGGCTACATCTGAGCAGGGCTTTTAGTTATGATCCTTGCTTGGGGTGTCAGTCTCTTCAGAGAACCCAGGGCCCAGGTTTTTTTTTGTTTTGTATTTGTTTTTTTTTTTTTTTTTTGGATCTGTTGGTCTCCTTGTGGAGCTCTTGTCCTTCCCCTTCTTTCATGAAATTCTATGCATTCTGCCCAAAGTTTGGCTATGAGTCTCAGGCTCTGCTTCCATACCTCCATCAGTCTTGTAAAGGCTGTCTGTGGTAGGTTCCCTGTCTTTTCCTGCTTCTGATGTCTATTGCATTTGTCCTTCTGAATGAGAATTGAGCATCTTCCCTAAGATCTTCCCTGTTGTTTAGCTTATTTAGGAGTATAGATTTTAGTATGTTTATCCTATATTATATGTCCAATAACCGTTTATGAGTGACTTATATCAAGTGATTTATACCATGTGTGTCTTTCTGCTTCTGGGTTACCTAACTCAAGAAGATCTTTTCTAGTTCCCACCATTTGCCTGCAAATTTCATAATTTCCTTGTTTTTAATAGATGAGTAGCATTCGGTTGTGTAAATCTACCACAATTTCTGTATCCATTCCTCAGTTGAGGGAAGTCCAGGTTATTTCCCGATTCTGGCTATAACTAATAGAGCTTCTACTAACAGGGTTGAGCAAATGTTCTTCTTGTATACTTGAGCATATTTTGGATATATGCCTAGGAGAGGTATAGCTGCATCTTGAGGCAGCACAATTTGTAATTTCTGAGAAAGCACCAGATTGGTTTCAAAAGTGGTTGTACAAGTTTACATTCTCACCAATAATGGAGTAGAGCTCCTATTTCTTTACATCCTTTCCAGCATGTACTGTCACTTGATTTTTTTATTTCAGCCATTCTGATGTGTATAAGGTAAATCTCAGGTTTGTTTTGGTTTGCATTTCCCTGATAGCTAAGGGCAGTGAAATTTCTTTAAGACTTTCTCTGCCGTTTGACATTCCTCTATTGAGAAGTTTCTGTTTAGCTCTGTACCCCATTTTTTAAATTAGATTACTTGTTTGGTTAGTGTTTACCTTCTTAAGTTCTTTGTATATTCTGGATATTAGCCCTCTGTCAAATATAGGGTTGGTGAAGATCCTTTCCAAATCTGTAGGCTGTCGTTTTGTTCTATTGACAGTATCCGTTGCATTACAAAAGCTTTTCAGTTTCATGAGGTCCTGTTTATTGACGGTTGATCTTTGAGCCCGTGCTGTTGGTGTTCTGTTCAGGAAGTTGTCTCCTGTACCAATGAGTTCTAGGATCTTCCCCACTTTTTCTTCTAATCGATTTAGAGTATCTGGTTTTATGTTGTGGTCTTTGATCCACTTGGACTTTACTTTTGTGCAGGGTGAGAAATGTGGCTTTATTTGCATTTTTCTACATGTAGAAATCCAGTAAGAACAAAACCATTTATTTAAGATACTATCTTTTTTTTCCATTGTATTGTTTTGGCTTCTTTGTCAAAAATCAAGTATCTCTCTGTGTGTGGGTTTATTTCTAAGTCATCTCTTCCATGCCATTGATCCTGCAGACTGTTCCTCTGCCAGCATCATACAGTTTTTATTATTGTTCTTTAGTACAGCTTGAGATCTGGGACAGATTTGCCTCCAGAAGATCTGTTATTATACAGGATTGTTTTTAGCAATTCTGGGGTTGTTTTTTTTTTTTTTTTTTTTTTTTTAATCTGAAATTAAGAATTGTTCTTTCAAGGTTTGTAAAAAAAAAATTGTGTTAGTATTTTGATGGGAATTTCACTGAATCTCCAGTCTGCTTTTTATAGGATGGTCATTTTCACAATGTTAATTCTACTGATTCATGACCCTGAGAGATATTTCTATTTTCTGGTATTTTCTTCAATTTCCTTCTTCAGAGACTTGAAAGTTTTTTTTTTATTTTAGTTTTTTTTTTTTTCATAAAGGTTATTGATTTGTTTGCTTACAGTCACACCAAGCTACTTTATTATTTGTGGTTTTTGTAAAGTTGTTTTTTTTTTTTGCTCTAATTTCTTTCTCAGCCATTTTCTTTTGTATTCAGGAGGGCTACTGATGTTTTTAAGTTAATTTTGTATCCAGCCACTTTCCTGAAGGTGTTTATCAGCTATAGGTATTTTCTGGTAGAATTTTTGTCGTCACTCTTATATTCTATCATATCATCTGTGTGTAGTGATACACTGATTTCTTCCTTTCCAATATTTAATACCTTGATCTCCTTTAGTTGCCTTATTGCTCTAGCTAGGACTTCAAGCACTATGTTGAAGAGATACAGAGTGAGTGGACAGCTTGGTCTTGTCCCTGATTTTAGTGGGATTGATTTAAGTTTCTCTCTGTTTTGTTTGATGTTGACTAAACCCTGGTTGTATATTGTCTTTACTATGTTTAGGTAGGTGCCTTTTGTTCCTGATCTCGCCAAAACTTTAAACACGAATGGGTATCAAATTGTTCAAATGCTTTTTCAGCATCTAAGGCGATGATGATGTGTCTGTTTGTTTTTTTCTTCTGTTTGTTTATGGGTTGGATTACATTGATGTATTTCTGTATCTTGGAACACAACTGCACACCTGGGAGAAGCCTAATTGATCATGGTAGATGATATATTTTATGTGTTGTTGGATTTGGTTTGAGAGTATTTTCTGAAGTATTTTTGTGTGGATGTTCATAAGTGATATAGGTCCTATGTTTTGTTTTGTTTTTTGGTTTGGTTTTTGTGATTTTTACATATCAAGGTAACTGTGACCTCACAGAATGAGACTGAGAATGTTCCTTCTGTTTCTATTTTGTGGAATAATTTGAGGAGTATTGGCATTAGCTTTGTGTTGAATTTTGGTAGAATTCTGCAAGGAAACCATCAGGCCCTGGACTTTTTTTTTTGGTCAGGGATAATTTTGATGATTGCATCTATTTTTATTGGGAGATATAGGACTGTTTAATCTATTTATCTGATCTTGGTTTAGCTTTGGCAAATGGAATCTATCCGTTTCATATATATTTTCAAATTTTGAGGCATATAGGCTTTTGAAGTAAGACCTAATGATTGTTTGGATTTCCTTAGTGTCTGTTGTTGTGTTCCCCCTTCTTCTTTTCTGATTCTGCTGATTTGGATAGTTTCTCTGTGACTTTTAGGTATTTTAGCTAAGGGTTTGTCTATCTTGTTAATAGTCTCAAAGAAACAGCTCTTGCTTTCACTGATACTCTGAATTGTTTTATTAGTTTCTAATTTATTGATTTCAGCCTTGAGTTTGATTGTTTCCTACTGTCTACTCCTCCTGGGTATGTCTGCTTCTTTTTTCCTAGGGCTTTCAGTTGGGTCATTAAGTTGCTTGTATGAGATGTCTCAAACTTCTTTCTGAAGGCACTTAGTGCAATGAAAGTTTCTCTTAGCATTGCTCTCACCATGTCCCATAAATTAAGTAAGTTGTACCTTCATTTTTATTTAATTTATGATGTCTCTAATTTCTTTTTTTTTAATTTCTTTCCTGATGCAGCTGTCACTAAGTAGAGAGTTCTTTAGTTTCCAAGCATGTGTATGCTTTTTGTTATTTCAGTTATTGTTGAGGTCTAGCTTTAGGCCATGTTGGTCTGATAGGATACAAGGTAATATTTCAATCTTCTTGTATGTCTTGAGGCTTGCTTTCTGTCTTACTATATGGTCAATTTAGGGGAAGGTTCCAAGGGCTGCTGAGAAGAAGGTAAACTCTTTTGAATTTGTGTGAAAAGTTCTGTAGGCATCTATTAGGTCTATTTTATTTAGTACCCTCTGTAAGTGTCACTATTTCCCTATTTAGTTTTTGTCTAGATGATATATCTCTAGGTGAGAATGGAGTGTTGAAGTCTTTCACTATTAACATGTTGGGATCCCTGGATAATTTGAGCTTTAAGAGTGTTTCATTTACAAATGCAGGTGCTTGTGTATTTGGGCATATATTCAGGAAGTGCTTGTGTATTTGGGCATATATCAGGACTGTGATGTCCTCATGGTAAATTTTTTTCTTTGATAAAATTAAATGTCCCTCCTCATTATTTTTTTATTAATTTCTGTTGAAATCGTATTTTCTTAGATATTAGTATATCTACTCCAACTAGTTTTCCATGTCCTTTTGCTTGAAAAACCTTTTCCAGCCCTTTACTCTGAGCTGGTGACTGTCTTGTGTGCAGAGGTGTGTTTCCTGGATGCAGCTGAATGTAGGATTCTGTTTCTGCAACCATTCTGTTTGTCTGTGTATTTTTATTGGAGAGTTGAGCCATTTAATATTGATAGACGGTAGTAAGCAATGAATGTTAGTTCCTTTTATTGTGGAGTTGGTGGTAATAGTGTATGTGTACTTGGTTTCTTTTGATTTTTTTTGTGAAATTATCTATTTCATGTGTATTCTTGGGTGGAATAGATTTCATCAGTTGGAGTTTTTCTTCTAGTATCTTTTGTAGGGCTCGTTTGCTGTGTAGAAACTGTTTAAGTTTCATTTTATGATGGAATATTTTGTTTTCTCTAGCGATGTTGATTGAAAGTTTTGCTGGGGGGGCAAGATGGTGGCACTGGGAGAGCACTGTGTCTGAGAAGCGGGACAGCACTCTCTATGCAACTACCAGGAGACTGAACTCTGGGCCCTAAAACTGCAGCGATCATGTTTCCAAGGTGAGGGGAGGCTCCCACAGCATGGGAATCAGTTAGGTCCACCCTCAGGCCGCCCAGCCAGAACCTGGAAGATATCCCAGGTCTCTGGGCTGGAGCCTCACACCTGCATGTCCCAATCACTTTCCCAGGCTGATTGGTGGACACAAGGGTGCCAGAGACTGGGAGTCCCAGTCGCAAAAAAAAACCCACGGGGAAGGAAAGTTGCGAGTCTGATTCCCAGTCACCCAGTCTTTCCCTGGCAGGTCTCCTTGACAAGGGGTACCCGCCACCATCACAACTGAGCTCCCGCTGCATGCAGAGAGCGGCTGCGAGCCCAGCTCAAAATCCCTACTCCCTCTTCAGAGGAGGCAGGAGGCTTCCAGCAGAATCTGCCACAAACCACATTGTCTGTACCCTGACCCGAGATCGGGGCTGAGAAAACCCAATCCTTCGGGCACTCACCTAAGAAATAGAAGGCCGCCATAACCCTGCCGCAGTGGAGCTGAAGGACAAAGAGGCACACAGTGGCTTCACAGTGACCTGACCCCAGTGCGGCCAGCTGCTCCTAGCAAACAAACTTCAGCTCGGGATCTGGGACTGTGGACATTCTACATGTCCTGAGATTCTCCTGGGTCCAGCACAATAAGAGCTAGCACCAAGTCCTAACACCAGCGGCTCCCCGACCCCTGGCAGAGAAACCCCAGTTCAGGATGGGAACTGAAAAGTCCCAAACCCTTCTGGCACGCCCTTGAGAGCACCACCACAAGCTTGCCCTAGCGGAGGGGAAGGTCAGAGGGGAAGGACAGAGAGACAGCCTGCCACAGGACTGAGCACCCCTTCTCCAGCTCAACCAGCGGCCCCTGGCAGAGAAACCCAAGCTCCGGATCTGAGGACACTCAACCCTACCTGGTACTCTCTCGGGAACATCAAAAATAGGTTCTACCGCCAGGCTGCTTCTGGCAGAGAGATCTGGGCCCGGGATCTGGGATTGAGAACACTCAACCTAACTCTTTCCTGTGCAACCCTGGGACCAGTAAACATATCTCCTCCTGGCAGAGGGAAAGGACAGAGAGGCAGCACACAGGAAAGGTGGACACTGAGTCCTGCATTCACAGTGTCACAGAGCTGAATGTGAGCCTACCCGTACACTCTCTGCAACAGGACCAAAATAGAGAATAGAGAGCAAGGGGAACCCCTGTGCATTTGAACTGGTCCTGCAAGAGAGTGAGTGAGCCTTCTAGAGAGAGTTTGCCACAGACCCAGGGCCTCTCCACAGAAGCAACCAGACAAGATCCCTGACACCCACACCCCTAGTGTGGGCATCATAGGGATTCTTGGGATAGCGACCCAAACACTGAAGCCTCTGCCTTGTGAATGTACCAGTGTAATCCAGGCAAACAATCCCTGGATCTCAGACAGAACTGCATAATAGTGGCCTGCAGGCCACTGCAATAGTCAGAGAATCCGTGCATGCACACTGCGCCTGCTAAAAGCACATGCGAATAACACCAGTATCACATTCCTTACTTAGGCAAAACTGAAACCACAACACAAACACCCAAAGCAGTGAACCTCTGTCATCTTCCTGAAAAAACAGTCCAGAAAACAGGAAGAGACGATCATAGCCCGAACGACAAACTTGAGGAACAAACAGTGAGGGTTATAAATAACCAGATGGCTAGGGGCAGACGTAAGAACACACGCAACAAAAATCAGGACATAATGACCTCACCAGCAACCCCACAAAACAATGGACACTTCAATTCACTAGATATGCAAGAAAACGACCTCAAAACTATGTTTCTCCAGCTATTAGAGACCCATAAAGATGAAAAGAACAAAGCCCTCAGAGAAATAGCCAAAGAAATCAAGATGAACAAAGAGGAAACAAATAGAGCTCTCAGAGAAATGACCATGAAAATTGAGGCAAACAAAGAAGAAATGAACAAATCTCTCAAAGAAATGTCCACACAAATGAAGGCAAATAAAGAAGAAATAAACAAAGCTCTCATAGAAATACAAGCAATTATAGCCAAAGAAGTAGAGGCACAATTAGTGATACATAAAGAGGAAACGGACAAAAAAAATAGAAGCTGTCATTGAAAAGCAGGACTACACATTCAAGCAGATGAAGGAAATGGTGCAAGACATGAAAGCAGAATTAGAATCAATATAGAAAACACAAATAGAGAAAAACCTGTAGCTGGAGAACATAGAGAAAAGATCACGAACTACCAAGGTAAGCATCACCAACAGAATACAAGAGTGGAAAAAAGAATCTCAGGAGCCGAAGATACACTTGCGGAAATTGACATGTCTCTCAAAGAAAAAAAATAAAATCAGAAAAGTTCCAAACACAAAACATCCAAGAAATCAAGGACACCATGAAAAGACAAAACCTGAGAATAATCGGAGTAGAAGAAAAAGAAGACATCAGGCTCAAAGGTTCGGAAAATATTTTCAAGAAAATTATAGAAGAAAACTTTCCCAACTTAAAGAAGGAGATGGCCATAAACATACAAGAGGCCTACAGAACACCAAGTAGACTAGACCAGAAAAGAAATTCTTCACGTGACATCATAATCAAAACACTGAACCTACAGAACAAAGAAAAAATTCTAAAAGTAGCAAGGGAAAAAGGCCAAGTAACATATGAAGGTAGACCTATCAGAATCACACCAGATTTTTCAACAGAAACTATGAAAGCCAGAAGGGCCTGGAGAGAAATCATACAGTCCTTAAGGGACCACAGATTCCAACCCAGACTACTATACCCAGCAAAAATTTCAATCAACATAGACAGAGAATTCAAAATATTCCATACAAAAACAAACTTAAAAAATATCTACATAGTAACCCAGCTCTACAGAAGTTACTAGAAGGGAAACTCCAAACAAAAGAAAATAACTACATCTAAGGAAATAGATAAATACACACACACACACACACAAAAAAAGAATACAAGCAATGAAACTCAGTGACACCACCAACACCACATCAAAAGTAAGTAACAATTGTTGGTCACTAGTATCTATCAACATCAACGGACTCAACTCCGCAATAAAAAAGACACAGACTAACAGAATGGTTGCGGAAACAGTATCCAACATTCTGTTTCATCCAAGAAACACACCTATGCAACAAAGATAAAAACTACCATGGATTAAAGGGTTGGAAAAATGTTTTTCAAGCAAATGGTTCCAGAAAACAAGCTGGAGTAGCCATCCTAATAGCTAATAAAATAGACTTTCAACCCAAGTTAATCAGAAAAGATAAGGAGGGCCACTATATTCTCATCAAAGGAAAAATCCACCAAGAGAACATCACAATTTTGAATATCTATGCCCCAAATACAAGAGCACCTATATTCGTAAATGAAATATTATTAAAGCTTAAATCACACATTGATCCCAATACCTTAATAGTGGGAGACTTCAACACTCCACTCTCACCAAAGAACATATTAACTAGACAGAAAACAAATATGGAAATAAAAACACTTACAGAGTCCCTAAATCAAATGGACCTAATAGACATCTACAAATCTTTTCATCCAAACTCAAAACAGTATACTTTCTTTTCAGCACCTCATGGAACCTTCTCCAAAATAGACCATATAGTTGGCCATAAAGCAAGCCTCAACAGATACAAAAAGATTGAAATAATCCCTTGTATTCTATCTGACCACCATGGACTGAAGCTGGACCTCAACAACAACAGAAATAACAACAAGCCGACATGCACATGGAAACTGAACAACTTGTTACTCAATGACAGCTGGATTAAGGAAGAAAGAAAGAAAGAAATTAAAGACTTCCTAGAATTCAATGAAAAGGAAGGCACAACATACCCAAATTTATGGGACACATTAAAAGCAGTGCTCAGAGGAAAATTTATAGCACTAAGTGCCTTCAAGAAGAAATTTGTAACATCACATACAAGCACTTTAATGGCCCAGCTGAAAACACTAGAAAAAAAAAGAAGCATATACACCCAAGAGGAGCAGACAGCTGGAAATAATCAAACTCAGAGCTGAAGTCAATCAATTAGAAACAAAACTATTCAAAGAATCAATGAAACAAAAAGCTGGTTCTTTGAGAAAATCAACAAGATAGACAAACCCTTAGCTAAACTAACTAAAAAGCAGAGAGAATCTATCCAAATCAGCAAAATCAGAAATGAAAAGGGGGACATAACTACAGACACTGAGGAAATTAAAACAATCGTTAGGTCATACTACAAAAGCCTATATGACACAAAATTTGAAAACCTAAATAAAATGGACAATTTTCTTGATATATTTTATCTTCCAACATTGAGTCAAGGTCGGGTAGAAAGACTGAATAGCTCTATATCTCCCAAGGAAATTGAAGCAGTCCAAGGGGATCAAAGACCTCAACATAAAACCAGATACTCTAAATTGGCTAGAAAAAAAGTGCGGAACAGCCTACAACTCATTGGCACAGGAGACAACTTCCTGAACAGAACACCAACAGCACAGGCTCTAAGAGCAACAATCAATAAATGGGACCTCATGAAACTGAAAAGCTTCTGTAAAGCAAAGGACACCATCATCAAAACACAGATTGGGAAAGCATCTTCACTAACCCTTTATCTGACAGAGGACTAATATCCAGTATATATAAAGAACTAAAAAGCTGAAAAGCAGCAAACCAAGTAATCCAATTTAAAAAGGGGAACAAAGCTAAACAGAGAATTCTCAATAGAGGAATATCGAATGGCAGGACTTAAAGAAATGCTCAACCTCATTAGTCATCAGGGAAATGCAAATCAAAACAACCCTGAGATTTCACCTCACACCCATCAGAATGACCAAGATGAAAAACTCAAGTGACAACACATGCTGGAGAGTTTGTGGAGAAAGGGGAACCCTCCTCCATTGCTGGTGGGGATGTAAACTGGTACAACCACTTTGGAAATCTATCTGGCTCTTTCTCAGACAGTTAGGAATAGTGCTTCCTCAATACCCAGCTATACCACTGCTAGGTATATACTCAAACTTTGCTCAAATACACAAAAGGGATACTTGCTCAACCATATTTTTAGCAGCTTTATTTGCAATAGCCAGAAGCTGGAAACAACCCAGATGTCCATCAATGGAGGAGAGAAACTTAAATCAATCCCACTGAAATCAGGGACAAGACAAGGCTGCCCATTCTCTCCATACCTGTTCAACATAGTACTTGAAGACCTAGCCAGAGCAATAAGACAACTAACAGAGATCAAGGGGATACAAATTGGAAAGGAAGAGGTCAAAGTGTCACTATTCGCAGATGATATGATAGTGTATATGAGCGACCCCAAAAATCAAACCAGAGTACTCCTCCAACTGATAAACACCTTCAGCAAAGTGGCAGGATAATGGGGATATAGGACTATTTAGTTGATTTACCTGGTCCTGATTCAGCTTTGGTAAGTCAAATCGATCAAGAAAATTGTCCATTTCATTTAGATTTTCAAATTTTGTGGCATATAGACTTTTGAAGTAAGTCTTAATGATTGTTTGGATTTCCTCAGTGTCTGTAGTTATGTCCCCCTTTTCATTTCTGATTTTGTTGATTTGGGTGGTGTCTCTCTACCTTTTAGTTAGCTTGGCTAAGAGTTTGTCGATCTTGTTGATTTTCTCAAAGAACCAGCTCTTGGTTTCATTGATTCTTTGAATTATTTTATTTGTTTCTAATTGACTGATTTCAGCCCTGAGTTTTATTATTTCCTGTTGACTACTACTCTTAGGTGTATCTGCTTCTTTTCTTTCCCGAGGGCTTTTAGCTGAGCCATTAAGTTGCTTGAATAAGATGTTTCGAATTTCTTCTTGAAGTCATTTATAGCTATGAACTTTCCTTTTTGCACTTCTTTCCTTGTGTCCCATAGATTTGGGTATGTTTTAAGTTCATTTTCCTTGACTTCTAGGACGACTTTAATATTTTTTATTTCTTCCCTGAACCAGATGTCATTTAGTAGTTAGTTGTCCAGTTTCCATGTGTGTGTAAGCTTTTTGCTATTTATTGAAGTCCAGCTTTAGTTCATGGTGATCAAATATGATGCAAAGGATTATTTCAATCTTTTTGTATCTGTTGAGGCTTGCTTTGTAACCAATTATATGGTCTATTTTGGAGAAGGTTCCATGAGGTGCTGAGAAGGAGGTAAATTCTTTTGTGTTTGGGTGAAAGGTTCTGTGGATGTCTTTTAGGTCCATTTGATTCATGACCTCTTGTTATTGTTTCTTTATTTAATTTCTGATTTGTTGTCCTGTCCTTTGTTGAGAGTGGGGTGTTGAAGTCTCCCACTATTAATATGTGGAGATCTATGTGTGCTTTAAATTTTATTAATGTTTCTTTTTACAAACGTGGGTGTCCTTGTATTTGGGGCATAGATTTTCAGGATTGTAATATCTTCCTGGTGAAATTTTCCCTTGATGAGTATGTAATGTCTTTCCCCATCTCTTTTTGATTAAAAGTTTATTCTTATTATTAAAGTTTATTTATTATTTATTAAAAGTTTTGGTTAATTTATTTTGGTTGAAAGTCTATTTTATTACATTTTAGAATGGCTACTCATGCTTGCTTCCTGGGTCCATTTGCTTGGAAAACCATCTTCCAGCCCTTTACCCTCAGGTAATGTCTATCTTTGTGTCTTAGGTGTGTTTCTTGTATGCAACAGATTGTTGGGTCTTGATTATGCATCCATTCTGTTAGTCTATGTCTTTTTATTGGATAATTCAGTCCATTGATGTTGAGGGAGATTAATAACAATTGGTTGTTAGATCCTTTGATTTTGATATTGGCTGTGGTAGTATGTTTGTGTGTTTGGCTACTTTTTGTTTTTCTACAGTGAGTTTATTTATTTCCTGTGTTTTCCTGAGTGTATTTAGCTTCCCTGGGTTGTATTTTTTCTTCTAGAATTTTGTGTAACACTAGATTTGTGTGTAGGTATTGTTGAAATTTGATTTTGTCATTGAATATCTTGTTTTCTCCACTTATGAGGACTGAGAATTTTGCTGGGTATAGTAGCCTGGGGTGACATCTGTGTTCTCTTAGGGTCTGCATGATATCTGTCGAGGCCCTGATGGCTTTCATAGTCTCTGTTGAGAAGTCAAGGGTGATGCTGATGGGTTTGCCATTATATGTTACTTGGCCATTTTTCCCTTGCAGCTTTTAGTATTTTTCTTTGTTCTGTATACTTATTATTTTGATTATTATGTGGTGGGATGATTTTCTTTTATGGTCTAATTTAGTAGATGCCTTTTTTCCCTTGCAGCTTTTAGTATTTTTTTTTGTTCTGTATACTTATTATTTTGATTATTATGTGGTGGGATGATTTTCTTTTATGGTCTAATTTAGTAGATGTTCTGTAGGCCTCTTGTATGCTTTTAGGCCTCTCCTTTAAGTTGAGGAAACTTTCTTCTATGCTGTTTTTGAAAATGTTTTCTTAGGCCTTGGAAATGGAATATTCTTTTTCCTCTATTCCTACTATTCTTAGTTTTCTGTCTTTTCATGTTGTATTGGATTTCTTGGATGGTTTGTGTCAGGAATTTTTTAGATTTATTATTATTTTTTGATGGATACATCACTTTCATCCATTGTATCTTCCACACCTGAGATTCATTCTTCCATCTCTTGTAGTCTTTTAGTTATGCTTACCTCTGTATTTCCTGACTTTTTTCCCTAGGTTCTCCCTCTCCATGATTTCTTCTGTTTGTGTTTTCTTTGATTTTTCCAATTCTATTTTCAGATCTTGAACTGTTTTGTTGATTTCCTTCACCTGTCTGACTGTATTTTCATGTTTTTCCTTCCATTCTTTCACTTGTTTGAACATTCCTCTGTTTGTTTTATTTCTTTCAGTGTTTTAATCATTTCCTCTCTGAAAGCCACAAACTGTTTTGGTGAATCTCCCTCTATTTCTTTACAGATGGCATTAATCTGTTTGACTTTACTTTCCTCTAATTCCTTATGCATTTAATTTGCTTCCTCCATTAACTTCTTCATAATCATAGATGTAAGGTCATCTTCTTGAATTTCACATATGTTAGGGGGTCCAGGGCTACTTGCTCCTGGATAACTGTGTTCTGGGGATGCCATATTGCTTTGCCTTTTGCTCGTCATGCTTTTACACTGGCCTCTACCCATCTGGATGTCTCAGGTATTGTCTGTTAATTTCTAGTGTCTGCTGGGGTCTTTTGGTGGGGAGATTCCCTTTGGCAGGGTTCTGAAGGAGATCTCCTCAGCTTTTTGGGTATGGTCAACTGAATGGTGGTGCTTTTCAGGAAATGTCACAGTTCACCTCAGTCATATGGACCTGTATGGTAACTGTGGTGTTCAGGAAAGCTCTCCTCTTATCAGGAGAATTCCGGGAGACAGTTGCCTTGCTGCTGGGTTTCTTGCTCTGAATTTAGTGAGCTGCTGCTGCTGCCCTTAATGTATGTTTGCTGGGCACAGCCCTCTTGAAGAACAAGGAAGTCCCACAGTTTCTTCAGTTTATCTAGGGATAACTGGTCGCAGTATCTGAGTGTTGCTCCAATGGCTCTCAGGTTTTTGTAGGTCTGACTTTGCAGCTGTATGCCCCAGTGCCCTAGCCATAATCAATGGCAGGTGAGCAGGGCGCTCGTGCCTGCAGTAGAAGGCTAGAGCCTAGAGCCTGCGTGAACCCAGAAAGTCTTCAGGAGCTGGGTGTCCTGAGCATTGGACCTGATGTTTTCCCCACTTTGGGGTTTCCTGCAGACAGGGACACCCAGACTGTGCTTTGGGCACTGCAGTTCTCTCTGGGATGGCGAGTAGAACAAGCAAGCACAGGCTCATGGCTCTGCCTTGCTGGTAATTAGGTGCCTAAGCATCTGGGAAAACTCAATAACTTTTCCTGAGAACTTTTTGGGGGGTGGGGCGGGGTCAGCTGAGTGCTCTGTGATCAGACCTGCTGTTTCCCTCACTGTGGGTTCCCACCTGACAGAGAAACTCAGTTTCTGATGCCCTAGGGCCCACAATTCTCTCTGGGGCAGTGAGTCAGGCACTTAGGCAGGACTCTGTACTGGTGCACGTGTGCTTGGCTCTGAGCTGGCTGCTGTGGGCCTGCCAGACTCTGGGTATTTTCCAGGGATTATCTGCATGACCTAAGGTTGGTCCCAATCATTTTCTGCACTGTGGGATTATCTCTTGACTGGAAATCCCAGTCTCTTGCGTTGTGGGCCCATAGTTCAGTCTAGGACAGTGTTCAGAGCACGTTGGTGTGTGACTCTGGACTGTCAACCAAGCACCGGATGGAACCGGGACCTTTTTTACGGTTTAGCTGGTTGAGTGGAAGCTGATTGAATCCCACACCATGTAGTTTCGTCTCACTTGGGAAACACAATCGCTGGTGTTTTAAGGCCCAGAGTTCTGTCTCCTGGCACTGTGCAGATCCTCCTGTGCTGCTGGTCAGAAAGAGTGTCCTCCAGGCTCCACCATCTTGGATCACCTATGAAGTTCTTTTATGAATATTGCTGATAGTAAAAATTTTCATTTTTTGAACATACCCAGAAGTATGGAGTTTCTTGATCACATAAAATTTTCCATTTAACATTTGGCTAATTGTAGAGTTATCCCCATAAGAGTTGTATCATTTTATATTTCTACCACCAATTCAAGAGTGTCCCAGTATTTCCAGTTCTCCAAGACTTTGCTATTGTCTGCTTTAAAACTAAACAAAACAAAGTAAAAGCAGTCATTCTAACTGCAGTAACATTTACCACACTAGAGATTCCATCTGCATTTCCTTACTAAGTAATAACATTGGTAGATTACTCAGTTTCTGACTGTTCTATCCTGGAAGTCCAGTACTCATTTTTTTTTACCTATGTTACCTATGATTTCGGTATTATATTTTAGAATCTACTCCCAAATACTTAGTTATATTTTGATGCTAGTAACACTTTAATATGATTTAGATTTTTAAAAAATTTTTTGGTACTTCTCTCTTAACAAGATGAATTATGTTCTATATTTTTTGAGACTGTATTGCTTCGTATATCCCTGGATGTTCTGGAACTCACTGTGTAGGCCAGACTCACAAAGATCTGCCTGTATCTGCCTCCCCAGTGCCAAGATAAAAAGTGGGTGCCCCCAAAACTTGTAATCCCAATCTGCATATTCCACATTTTAATGTGCTGTTTTTCAGAATCATTACATTCTATTTTTAATTATTTTTCATAATTGGTCTTTTTTCATACATTACTCATAAGCATGTTTTTCTCAAGTAAATAGATCTTTTACTGTATTTGTATGCACTATAACCATACTTCATACAATTGCCATTATTTGAAATTTGTTGAGATAAATTCATTTATGTCCCAGGATATAGACTTTCTTGATTATTATATTTAATTTCTAAGAGGTGAATTATTTCTTTTATGCCAATTAGAATATTTTGAATAAAATCACTGTTCACTTCTGTGATATCGTTGCTCATTTTCTGATTAGTAATTCTATACATTGTTGATAGCAGGAAAGAAGATTTATAAGAAGGAAAAACCTTCTTATAGTCTAACAACACAAATTTCAGATTTCTGTCATTGTTTCAAAGCTCTGTGCTATTTTTTTTTCACTTTCTGACTTTCTTTTTTCTTCATAGTTGTCATAAATTCTGGATTGTGTAAGTTCTTAAAAGCTGTCCTTAAATTCACTGGTTCTATCCTCTGCCATCAACAGTCAAACATTAAGCCCACCTATTTAATGCTTTTTTAAAAAAAATTAGTTCTATGATATCGATTTGACTCCTTTTTATAGTTTCTATTTTTATGATGGTCTCTTTAGAAACCTTGTCAGATAATGTCAAGATCTGAATCATCTTGATGTTGTTATAAGATGATTGTCTTTTTTTTCTCATTCATGCTGCAATTTTCTTGGCTATTAACATGACAAAAGATTTCTTATTATATTGTAGACACTGTAGATATCATGAGACAGTGAATCCTATTTAATCACCTCGTTTTAGAAAGTAATCACCTGTTCCAATGTAGAATGAAAACAGTGTCCTATCCATGCTTTTTTTCCACCAACACCATGTGGTCACAAGTAATTAAAACTATCTTACTTCATGTGAGTGGTGTGTAGGTGAAATGTATACCTTGATCCTTTAGAGATGACACTGGTGAAAATAGGTCACAGACTCAGACTACTATTGGAGGTACAAGCTCAGTTTTTCCACTGGAGCCTGCTGTTACTACCCATTTTAAGTATAAAACATGGACTCTGACCATTCTGTGAGGGGGCCGAAGTTAACTCTCCACACACCTCACTAATTTGAAAGAGATTCCAAAATTATCCCTACATCCTGCCATTCCATTCTTTTCTTTGATGCTGGATAAAGACAAAATTTCAGCTCCCTTCTGGGCCCTGTTGACATTAAGGACTGTGGAAACAATGAAGTGGATATTGGCTCCAACTTGCACTTGATTCCCATTTCCAAGGCCCAGAAAATATTTAAAAAAAAAATCATAGAAGAATATTTCCCCAATTTAAAATGGGGGCCTAGAAGCATACAAGAGGCCTACAGAACATCTACTAAATTAGACCATAAAAGAAAATCATCCCACCACATAATAATCAAAATAATAAGTATACAGAACAAAGGAAAAATACTAAAAGCTGCAAGGGTAAAAGGCCAAGTAACATATAATGGCAAACCCATCAGCATCACACCTGACTTCTCAACAGAGACTATGAAAGCCATCAGGGCCTCGACAGATATCATGCAGACCCTAAGAGAACACAGATGTCACCCCAGGCTACTATACCCAGCAAAACTCTCAGTCCACATAGATGGAGAAAACAAGATATTCAACAACAAAATCAAATTTCAACAATACCTACACACAAATCTAGTGTTACAGAAGATACTAGAAGAAAAAATACAACCCAGGGAAGCTAACAACACTCAGGAAAACACAGGAAATAAATAACCCCACTATAGCAAAACAAAAAGTAGCCAAACACACAAACATACTACCACAGCGAACATCAAAATCAAAGGATCTAATAGCCACTGGTCATTAATTTCTCTCAACATCAGTAGAATTAATTCTTCAATAAAAAAAAACAGACTAACAGCCTGGATGCATAAATAAGACACAAAAATCTGTTGCATACAAGAAACACACCTATGTCACAAAGATAGATATTGCCTGAGAGAAAAGAACTGCAAGATGTTTTCCAAGCAAATGGACCCAAGAAACAAGCATGAGTAACCATTCTAATAGCTAATAAAATAGACTTTCAACCAAAACTATTCAAAAGAGATGAGGAAGAACACTTCATAAGCATCAAAGTTAAATTCCACCAGGAAGACATCACAAACCTGAACATCTGTGCCCCAAGTACAAGGCAATAACATTTGTAAAAGAAACATTAATAGAATTTAAACCACACATTGATTCCCACACATTAATAGTGGGATACTTTAATACCCCACTCTCAACAAAGGACAGGACAACAAAACAGAAATTAAACAAGAAACAATATCTCTAACAGAGGTCATGAAACAAATGGATCTAACAGACATCTACAGAACCTTTCACTCAAACACAAAAGAACTTACCTTCTTCTCCGCACATCATGGAACCTTCTTCTCCAAAATAAACCATATAGTTGGTCAGAAAGCAAGCCTCAACAGACACAAGAAGATTGAAATAAATTCTTTTATCCTATCTGACCACCATGGACTAGAGCTGCACCTCCACAACAACCAAAATAGCAAAAAGCTTACACACACATGGAAAATGAACAACTGAATACTTTCTGAGAGCAGGGTCAGGGAAGAAATCAAGAAAAAAATTAAAGTCTTCCTAGAAGTCAATGAAAATGAAGGCACAGCATACCCTAAATTATGGGACACGATGAAAGCAGTGTTAAGAGGAAAGTTAAGTGCCTTCAAGAAAAAATTCAGAACATCTTATTCATGTGACTTAATGGCTCACCTACAGCTCTAGCGGGGAAAAAAAAAAAAAAAACAGACATACCAAAGAGGAGTAGATGGCTGTAAATAATAAAATTCAGGACTGAAATCACTAAACTAAAAACAAACAAAACAATTAAAAGATTCAATAAAACCAAGAGCTGATTCTTTGAGAAAATCAATAAACACTTAGAGAAACTAACTAAAAGGCTGAGAGACACTGTCCAAGTCAACAAAATCAAAAATGAAAAGGTGTACATAACGACAGGCACTGAGGAAATCCAAACAATCATTAGGTCTTAATTAAAAAACCTATATGTTGCAAAATTTGAAAATTTAAATGAAATGGACAATTTTCTTGATCAATTCCACTTACAAACCTAAAGAATAGAAGCTGTCATCAAGTCTCCCATCCAAAAAGAGCTCAAGGCCAGGTGGATTCAGGGCAGAATTCTATCAGACCTTCAAAGAAGAGCTAAAACCAATACTCTTTAATGTATTCCACAAAATAGAAACAGAAGGAAGGCTATCAAGTTCATTCTATGAAGCCACAGTCACCTTGGTACATAAACTTTACAAAGACCCAACAAAGAAAGAGAATATCAGGCCAATATCCCTCATGAACATTGATACAAAAGTACTCAACAAAATACTTGAAAACCGAATACAAGAGCACATCAAAGATATCTTCCACTATGACCAAGTAAACTGCATCCCAGGTGTGCAGGGGTGGTTCAATATATGGAAATCCATCAATGTAATCCACGATATAAACAAACGGTAAGATAAAAAAGACATGATCATCTCCTTAGATGCTGAAAAAGTATTTGATCAAATTCAACACCCATTCATGTTTAAAGTCTTGGAGACATCACTGATACAAGGCACTTACCTAAATATAGTAAAGGCAATATATAGCAAGCCAATAGCCAGCATCAAACTAAATGGTGAGAAAAATTAAATCAATCACACTGGCAACGCTCTCTGCATAACTCTTGAACATAAGTCCTAAAAGTCCTTGACAGAGCAATAAAATAATTAAAGGAGATCAAGGGACTGTAATTCAGAAAGGAAAAAGTAAAAGTATCACTATTTGCAGATGACATGAGTGACCCCAAAAGTTCTACCAGGGAACTCCTAGCTGGTAAACACCTTCAGCAAAGTGGCTGGATACAAAATTAAATTAAAAAAAAAAATCAGTAGATCTCCTGCATATCCAAAACAAAAGGACTGAAAGAAATTAGGGAAACAACACACTTCACAATAGCCACAAAGGACATAAAGTACCATGGTGTGACTATAACCAAGCAAGTCAAAGACTTGTATGAAAAAATAATTTCTAGTCTCTGAAGAAAGAAATAGAAGGTATCAGAAGATGGAAAGATCTCCCATGCTCATAGCCTGGCAGGATTAACATAGAAAAAAATGACCATCTTACCAAAAGCAATCTACAGATTCAATGCAATTCCCATAAAAATACCAACACAATTCCTTACAGACCTTGAAAGAAAAATTCTCAACTTCATATGGAAAAGTAACCCAGAATCACTAAAACAATCCTCTATAATAATAAAAAAAATCTTCTGGAAGTATTTCCATCCCTGATCTCAAGGTCTACTATAGAGCAACAGTAGTAAAAACTGCACAGTACTGGCATAGGAACCCACTGGTGGATCAATGGAATCAAATAGAATACCTTAAAATAAACCCACATACTTAAGGACACCTGTTTTTTGACAAAGATGCCAAAACCATTCAATGGAAAAAAGACAGAATCTTCAATAAATGGTGCTGCTCTAACTGGATGTCTACATGTAGAAAAATGCAAATAGATCCATACTTATCACCCTGCACAAAACTAAAGTCCAAGTGGATCAAAGACCTCAACCTAAAACCGGACACACTAAACCGCTTAGAAGAAAAAGTGGCAAAGAGCATTGAACTCATTGGCACAGGAGACAACTACCTGAACAAAACACCAACAGCATAGGCTCTAAGAACAGCAATCAATAAATGGGACCTGATGAAACTGAAAAGCTTCTGGAAAGCAAAGGACACTGTTGTCAGAACAAAACGACTGCCTACACAATGGGAAAAGATCTTAACCAACCCTGTATCTGATACAGGGCTAATATCCAGAATACATGAAGTAGTCAAGAAATTAAACAACAAAACTCAAGTAATCCAATATAAAATAATGGAATACAGACCTAAATAGAGAATTCTCAACAGAGGAATATTGAATAACAGAGAAACACTTAAAGAAATGTTCAGCGTCCTAAGTCATCAGAAAAATGAAAATCCAATCGACCCTCAGATTTTATCTTACATCTATCAGTATGGCTAAGATAAAAAACTCAAGTGATAAAACATGCTGGAGAAGATGTGGATAAATGGGAACACTTTTCATTTTCTGGTAGGAATGTAATCTAGTACAACCACTTTGTAAATCAATCTGGCACTTTCCTTAGATAGTTAGGATTAGTGCTACCTCAAGACACAGCAATAGCACTCTTAAGCATATATCCCAAAGATACTCAAGTATACAACAAGGACATTTTCTCAACCATGTTTGTAGTAGCTTTACTTCTAATAGCAAGAAGCTCGAAACAACCCTGATGCTCCTCAGTTGAGGAATTGATACAGAATCTTGTGGTGCATTTACACAATGGAACTACTCAGCAATTAAAAACAAGGAAATCATGAAAATTGCAGGCAAATCATGAAATCTAGGAAATATTCTGAGTGAGGAATCCCAGAAGCAGAAAGACACACAGGGTATATACTTATTCATAAGTGGATATTAGACATATAATATAGGACAAACATACTAAAATCTGTATAGCTAAAGAAGCTAATCAAGAAGGAGGAGTTTGGGTAAGGTGCACAATCTTCATTCAGATAGACAAAGGGGATGGACATCAGAAGTGGAGTAAAACATTGAACAAGACAGGAGGCTACTACAGAGGGCTACTGAAAGACTCTACCCTGCAGAGAATCAAAGCAGATGCTGAGACTCATAGCCAAGCTTTGGGGGGAGTGCACAGAATCTTATAGAAGGGGGAGATAGAAAGACCTGGAGGAGACAGGAACTCTACAAGGAGAACAACAGAACCAAAACAAAATCTGGACACTGGTGTCTTTTCTGAGACTGATACTCCAACCAAGGACTATGTATGGAAATAACCTAGAACCCCAGCACAGATGTAACCCATGGCAGCTCAGTGTCCAGGTGGGTTCCCTAGTAATGGGAACAGGGACCGTCTCTCACACAAACTGATTAGCCTGCTTATTCATCACCTCTCCCCCTGGGGGGTGCAGCCTTTCTAGGCCACATAGGAGGACAATGCATCCACTCCTGATGAGACCTGATAGACTAGGATCAGATGGAAGGGAAGGAGGATCTCCCCTCTTAATTGACTGGGAAGGGGCATGGGTGGAGAACATGGAGGGAAGGTGGGACTGGGAGGGGAAGAGGGAGGGAACTACAGGTGAGATACAAAGGAAATAAACTCTAATTAATAATAATAAAAACAAAATATTATAATAATAAAAAATTCTAAAATGTGTTTAACCAGTCATTTGACTTTTTTTGCCTATCATAATAATGGGAACTTTATTGGGTCTAGGGCCCAAGATAATAGTAACAGAAGTGATAAAGCTACTACAGTTCTTATGCATATAGCTCATCTCATATTTCTTATCAAATTAATGAAGTATGAAATGATGTTAAATATATGGAGAAAAAAAGTACGTTGCTTCCTTCACCTTTGTCCTCAGTGATAATTATGTTAAATCTTAGCAAGAAACAACATGAAATAAAAATTGACACCAGGATTGGTTTTGTTTCCATGCTTCAACATCTCAAGTCAGATGCAGAAGAAGTGATTTTTCACATTTAAGTTTATGCTCTTGTCCTGGAGTATACAGGTCAGTTTAGATTTAGTAGGCTTCCATTCCTAACACCTCAAAAATTGACTGGTGTTTTCTGACATCCCAGTCTTGTCAGTTTCATTTTATTAAAAAATGGGATGTGCTTAAGGAAAATATTAATTGGTCTCCTTTCATATATATATATGTATATATATATATATATATATATATATATATATATATATATATATATATAATTATACATTGTGTAGTATGTTTCTGAATATCAGTGCATTTTATTAGTCTCTATTATAGATGGAGTAAATTCTAATTCTTAACTTTTAACAAAGTCAGTTAAATCATTTAATTTATGTGTGTGTATAATGATTGCAGGTAAAACATCAATTTTCTCATGAGAATATACCCTAAACTTAGTGCATTTTGATTTAAAATTTTGTGTATATGTATGTGCGTGAGCACATGCATGTCACAGCGTGTGTGGAAATCAGAGGACAACTTGAAGAGTTGGTTCTTTCATTCCACAGTGGGGTTCCCAAGGATAGATGGCTGGTGGCTATGCTGCAGGCACCTTTACCCACTGAGCCGACTTGCTGGCCCTATTTTCATCCCCTTCGTCATCTAAGTTGTGAAGCACTCTTCCATCTAGGTCTAGGACAAATGCATTCTTTTTCAAAATCTATTTTTGTGTGTGTGACCCAGGTTTAGAACAAGAAGGAGAGAATCAACGTGGCAGGATATAATTGTTCTGAGGAAATATTGGATTTCTTGATGAGTAAACTCTTACTAAAGCAGTTGATTAGTAAACCTCATAAGTTTCAATACACATCAAGACAAAAGTTCTGAAAGAAAAAATAAAGAATTTTTCCACTTTAATAATTATAGAAATAAAAAGAGTAAGTAGCAACTTACAGCTTGTTGCAGGAAGGCTTTATGGAAACTGTGATTCTAAAAGGATACCCTCTGACTCACAAGAGTCATCCCAGCTGTATGGAGCAAAATCAGAAGGGAAGGGAAAAAAATAAAACCTACCCAGGGAAAAGATTAAGAAGGGAAGTATGGTCACTCAAAGAACAAGGAGGGAGGAGAGTATCAGAGGTCCAGAGGAAGCAAGAGAAGCATTGCAAATGGGAGAAAGGGATGAAAGTGCTAGAAGATGAGGGCTGGATTTGTTTGAAAGGCATTGAGAGGAGGTTAAGTGATTTGCTAAAGGTCTCCTACTGAGTCACTGGCACTGATGCCTCCAACCCTACTATTTTGGGTCTCCTCTTTAGCTTCTTGCCTCTACACTGAAATAGACATTCTATGTGATTTTCTCTCATTGCAAATCTTTTATACTGTAACTCAAAAAGCCATGTTTAGAGGGCTGTGTAGGTGGTTGTTTTTAATGTTGATTTTTTACCTTTCCTTGGGAAAACTGCTAGTATAGAATGCTTCCTTGACTCAGTATTGAGATAAATAAAAGGCTCACTGTTCTTCTACAGAGACTCTCAAAATGAAAGTTTGTTTTGAAGTAGGGGATTACAATATATATGAGAAAATCTCAGTTTTTGTCATAAAAACTGTCATCCGAGCATTATTTGCCCTGACAGAAAAAATGAAAACTGAGGGAATAGGCTTATATTTCTTTAATCACTGACACAACCATGGCCAGAAAAAGAAAAATGTTAGAGATACAGTATCAAATCAGAATCTGGAAGATACACAAAATAATTCAAATATATTCCAAGAATTCAAAATACAATTACCTATGGATAAGTATACTTTATTAATAAGTGTTCCTGGTTTTTAAAACCATGCTATTGATTTCATCCTGAAATTTTTGATGTAAAACAGTTAGATTTAACAGAAATCTTCCTATCTTAAGAATGTTGCTGCTTAGATCCATCCATCTGGAGACTGATGTTTGAAACAGTTATTTCTAGAAGTCTCTGTGGATACAAATCAAAACAATAAAACAAACAAAAAAATTAAAACTGAAAACAAATACATTTTTAGATTTTTACATAATTAATTCTATATTTAATTGCTTCTTTTATAGGCCTGAATTCTTAACACTGTAGTGCTCAAAGAAAAATAGTAGACGTAAGATAAAATTATTTGAATATGATTTCTTAGTTGATAAATTTCCTACATTTGTATTTTTCTTATTAAAACGTCAATTTAAGTGAAAACTTCTTTATATTTTTCTTTTTTACTATTATTTATTAAAATTTATTCAGTTTGTATCTCAGTTGTATCCTCCTCCCTCCTCTCTTCCCAATACCACCCTTTTTCTTTTCCTCCTATGCCCCTGTCCTAGTCCACTGATAGGGGATGTCTTCCTCCCCTTCTATTTGACCCTAGCTTATAAGGTCTTATCAGGACAGAATGCATTGTTTTCTCCTGTGGTCTGGCATGCTGGACCCACCAGGGGAAGATGATCAGAGAACCTGTCATTGAGTTCATGCCAGAAAACGTCCCTGCTGCCCTTACTAGGGAACCACTTGGATACTGAGTCTATGGGCTACATCTGAGAATGGTTTTTAGGTACTCCTCATGCATGGCCCTTAGTTGGGTTAAAAGTCTCTGCAAGGGTCTCAGAGCTCAGTTTTTTTGGCTCTGTTGCTCTCCTTTTGGAGCTACTGTCCTCCCCAGCTCTTTCTATTTTCCACTTCTTTCATAAAAGTCCATGCATTCTGCCCAAAGTTTGGCTATGAGTCTCAGTCTCTGCTTTGAAATCTTGAACAGTAGAGTCTTTCAGAGGCATTCTGTGGTAGGCTCCTGTCTTGTTCCCTGTCTTCTCCTGATTCCAAAATCTTTTGTGTTTGTGCTTCAGAATGAGGATTGAGCATCTTCCCTTCGGTCTTCCTTGTTAAGTTAGCAGTACTCCTAACTTTCTGGGAAAGCACCAGATTGACTTCCAAGGTGGTTGGGTAAGTTTACATTCCCACGACCAATGAAGAAGGGTTCTCCTTTCTCTCCATCCTCTCCAGCATGTGTTGTCACTTGGCTTTTTGATCTTAGTCATTTTGACAGGTGCAAGGTGGAATCTCATGGGTTTTTTGATTTGCATCTTCTTGATGACTAAGGATGTTGAACATTTCTTTAAGTGTTTCTCTGCCATTTGATATTCTTCTATTGAGATTTCTGTTTAGTTGTGCATCCTAAAAGGATACGCTCAGGATGCGAGGCTAAGCACTGCACTCAGGGTCAGCCGCTTTGGACCCAGAGAAGAGCATGTCTGATTACATGCGGGTTGATGCCCCAGGTCCCGCCTCTGAGAAAAAGGTATCAGACGGGTCTGATGCTCTTTGGGTGGATGACACCTAAATGAACATCTGTACAAAGTCCCAATTTATTTCTAATATCAGAGATCAGACCTCTACTCTTGCCTGATGCGTCTAAAACAAAAAGGGGGAACTGTAGAGAGCTGCGGAATGCTATGCCTTAAAGATGGAGCTGGTTTCTGCCTTCCACCTTCCCGATGGTGAGTGCTCTCTGTCACGAACAATTCCACATTTGGCTAAGGCCGAGGGTCTGGCTTGCTTCCATGTATGTGGACCTATCTGCATTGCCCCCGTGGCACGCCTGGGTTGGCTACCCAGAGGCTATTTAAGCTGTGGGCTGGCTTTCCCCGGGGTCCGAGGATTGTTCAATGTTCCTGAATAAACTGCATTGAAAAAAAATTAAATGGATTACTTGGTTTGTTGGTGTTTAATTTCTTAACTTCTTTATATATTCTGGATATTAGGCCCTCTGTCAGATACTGTGTTGGTGAAGATCATTTTCCAATCTTTAAACTGTCCTTTTGTAATGACAACAGTGTCCTTTGCTTTACAGAAGCTTTTCAGTTTATTGAGGTCCCATGAAACAGTCATTAATTGTTAATTGTTATTAATTGTTAATCTTAGAACATGTGCTGTTAGTGTTCTGTTCAGGACTTTGTCTCTTGTGCCAGTGAGTTCCAGGCTCTTCCCCACTTTTTCTTCTAAAAGTTTTAGTGTGTCTGGTTTTATGTTGAGGTCTTTGTTCCACTTGAATTTACTTTTGTGAAGGAAGGTAAATATGAATCTATTTGCATTTTTGTACATGTAGACATCCAGTTAGACCAGCAGCATTTGTTGAAGTTGCTATTTTGTTTTCCATTGTATTGTTCTGGCTTCTTTGTCAAAAATAAATATCCATAGGTGTGTAGGTTTATTTTTGGGTCTTCTATTCGATGCCATTGATCCACCATTCTGATTCTATGCTAGTACCATGAAGTTTTTATACTGTTTCTCTGCAGTACAGGGATGGAGAAACTTCTAGAAGATCTGTTATTGCACAGGATTTTTTTAAAGCAATTCCAGGTTACTTGTTTCACCATATGAAATTGAGAATGTTTTTTCAAGTTCGGTAAATAACTGTGTTTGGCATGTTTGTAGCAGCTTTATTTGTAAAAGCCAGAAGCTGGAAACAGCCCAGATGCCCCTCAAGTGAATAATGGATGCAGAAACTGTGGTACATCTATACAATGCAATATTACTCAGCAATGAAAAACAAGGATATCATGAAATTTGTAGGTAAGTGGTGGGACCTGGAAAGGATCATCCTGAGTGAGCTTTCCCAGAAGCAGAAAGACACACACGGTATATACTCACTCACTCAGGATAAACCTACTAAAATCTGTAGATTTAAAGAAAGTAATCAAGAGAGAGGACCCTGACTAAAATGCTCATTCCCCATCCAGAAAGGCAAAGAGGAAGGACATCATAAGAAGAAGAAAACAGGAAATAAGCTAGAAACCTGCCACAGAGGGCCTCTGAAAGGCTTTGCCCTGCAGACTATCAAAGCAGATGCTGAGGCTTATGGCCAACTGTTGGGCAGAGTGCATGAAATCTTTTTTTTTTAATTTTATTTTTCCCATTAGTTACAATTTGTTAATTCTGTATCCCAGTTGTATCCCTCATTCCCTCCCCAATCCCACCCTCCCTCCCTCATCTCCTCCCTGCCCCTTTCCAAGTCCACTGATAGGGGAAGACCTCCTCCCCTTTTATATGACTCCCTTTTGTCAGGTATTTTCAGGACTGGCTGCAAAGTCCTCTGTGGCCTAACAGTACTGCTCCTCCCTTGGGAGGTGGGGAGGTCAAAGAGCCAGTCATTGAGTTCCTGTTAGAAATAGTCCTTGTTCCCCTTACTATGGGAAACCAATTGATTACTGAGCTATCACGGGTCACATCTGAGCAGAGGTTCTAGGTTTTATCCTCTCATGGTCTTTGGTTGAGTGTCCATCTCAGAAAAGACCCTGTGCCCAGATATGTTTGGTCCTCGTGGAGCTCCTATCCTTTCCACATCAAACTCCCCTTCTTTCATATGATTCCCTGCACTCTGCTGAAGGTTTGATTATGAGTTTTAGTATCTACTTTGGAGCACTGCTAGGTAGAGTCTTTCAGATGCTTTCTGCGGTAGACTCCTGTCATACATTCAACACTTATCCCATTTGTCTTTCTAAATGAGGATAGATCATCATACCCCATGTCTGCTTTCTTGATTATCTTCTTTAGGTGTATAGATTTCATTATGATTATCATATCTTATAGGTCTATATAAGTGAGTATATACCGTGTTTGTCTTTCTCCTTCTGGGATATTTCACTCAGAATGATCTTTTCTAGATCCCACCATTTGCCTGCAAATTTCATAATTTCCTCCTTTTTGATTGCTGAGTAGTATTCCATTGTATAAAAATACCACAATTTCTGTATCCATTCCTCTGTTGATGGACATCTGGGTTGTTTCCAGGTTCTGGCTATTACAAATAAAGCTGCTACAAACATAGTTGAGCAAATGTCCTTTATTGTACTTGAGCAAATTTTGGGCATATGCCTAGCAGCGGTATAGCTGGGTCTTGAGGAAGCACTGTTCTTAATTTTCTGAGAAAGCACCAGATTGACTTCCAAAGTGGTTGTACCTGTTTACATTCCCACCAGTAATGGAAGAGGGTTCCCCTTTCTCCATAACCTCTCCAACATGTGTTGTCATTTGAGTTTTTCATCTTGACCATTCTGATGGGTGTAAGGTGAAATCTCAGGGTCGTTTTCATTTGCATTTCCCTAATGGCTAATGACATTGAGCATTTCTAAGTGTTTCTCTGCCATTCTATATACCTCTACAGAGAATTCTCTGTTTAGCTCTGTTCCCCATTTTTTAATGGGATTACTTGGTTTGCTGCTTTTCAGCTTCTTTAGTTCTTTGTATATACTGGATATTAGTTCTCTGTCAGATAAAGGGTCTGTGAAGATTCTTTCCCAATCTGTAGGCAGTCATTTTGTTTTGATGACAGTGTCCTTTGCTTTACAGAAGCTTTTCAGTTTCATGAGGTCCCATTTATTGATTGTTGCTCTTAAAGCCTGTGCTGTTGGTGTTCTGTTCAGGAAGGTGTCTCCTGTGCCAATGAGTTCTATGCTGTTCCCCACTTTTTCTTCTAACTGATTTAGCGTATCTGGTTTTATGTTGAGGTCTGTGATCCACTTAGACTTTAGTTTTGTGCAGGGTGATAAATGTGGATCTATTTTCATTTTTCTGCATGTCAACATCCAATTAGACCAGCACCATCTGTTGAAGATGCTATCTTTTTTCCATTAAATGGTTTTGGCTGCTTTGTCAAAAATTGAGTATTCATAGGTACATGGGTTTATTTCTGGGTCTTCTATGCGGTTCTATTGATCCTCCTTTCTGTTTCTATGTCAATAACCTGCAGTTTTTATTACTATTGCTATGTAGTACAGATTGAGATCAGGGATGGAGATACCTCCAAATGATCGGTTGCTGTACAGAGTTGTTTTGGAGATTCTAGGTTTTTTGTTTCTCCATATGAAGCTGAGAATCTTTTTTTCAAGGTCTGTAAAGAATTGAGTTGGTATTTTGATGGGAATTGCGTTGAATCTGTAGATTGCTTTTGTCAAGATGGTCATTTTCGCAATGTTAATCCTACCAAAACATGAGCACGGGAAATCTTTCCATCTTCTGAGATCTTCTTCAATTTCTTTCTTCAGAGACTTGAAGTTTTTCTCAAACAGGTCTTTCACTTGCTTGGTTAGTGTCACCCCAAGGTACTTTATGTTATTAGTGGCTATTGTGAAGGGTGTTGTTTCCCTAATTTCTTTCTCAGCCCTTTTGTCTTTAGTATACAGGAGGGCTTCTGATTTTTTTGAGATGATGTTGTATCCAGCCACTTTGCTGAAGGTGTTTATCAGCTGAAGGACTTCTCTGGTTGAATTTTTGAGGTCACTCATGTATACTATCATATCATCTGCAAATAGTGACACTTTGACCTCTTCCTTTCCAATTTGTATCCCTTTGATCTCCTTTAGTTGTCTTATTGCTCTTGCTAGGACTTCAAGTACTATTTTGAAGAGATATGGAGAGAGTGGGCAGCCTTGTCTTGTCCCTGATTTCAGTGGGATTGATTTAAGTTTCTCTCCATTGAGTTTGATGTTCGCTGTAGGCTTGCTGTATATTGCCTTTACTATGTTTAGATATGTGCCTTGTATCCCTGATCTCTCCAATACTTTAAACATGAACAGTTGTTGGACTTTGTCAAAGGCTTTTTCAGCATATAAGGAGGTGATCATGTGGTTTTTCTCCTTCAGTTTGTTTATGTGGTGGATTACATTGATGGATTTCCATATGTTGAACCACCTTTGCATGCCTGGGATGAAGCCTACTTGGTCATGGTGGATGATATCTTTGATGTGTTCTTGGATTCGGTTTGCAATATTTTTGCATCAATATTCATAAGAGAGATAGGTCTGAAGTTCTCTTTTTTTGTTGGGTCTTTGTGTGGTTTGGGTATTAGGGTGACTGTCGCTTCATAGAATGAGTTTCGTAGTGTTCCTTCTGTTTCTATTTTGTGGAATAGTTTGAGGAGAATTGGTATTAGCACTTCTTTGAAGGTCTGGTAAAATTCTGCGCTGAAACCATCGGGCCCAGAGCTTTTTTCGGAGGGGAGACTGTTAATGACTGCTTCAATTTCCCTGGGGGATATAGGGCTATTCAGTCTTTCTATCTGATCTTGACTTAATGTTGGTAGATGGAATCTATCAAGAAAATTGTCCATTTCATTTAGGTTTTCAAATTTTGTGGCATATAGGTTTTTGTAGTATGACCTAATGATTGTTTGGATTTCTTCAGTGTCTGTAGTTATGCCCCCCTTTTCATTTCTGATTTTGCTGATTTGGATAGATTCTCTCTGCTTTTTAGTTAGCTTGGCTAAGGGTTTGTCTATCTTGTTGATGTTCTCAAAGAACCAGCTTTTTGTTTCATTGATTCTTCGAATAGTTTTATTTGTTTCTAATTGATTGATTTCTGCCCTGAGTTTGATTATTTCCAGCCTTCTGCTCCTTTTGGGTGTATCTGGTTATTTTTTTCCTATGGTTTTCAGTTGGGCCATTAAGTTACTGGTATGTGATGTTACAAATTTCTTCCTGAATGCACTTAGTGCTATAAATTTTCCTCTGAGCACTGCTTTCAATGTGTCCCATAAATTTGGGAATGTTGTGCCTTCATTTTCATTGAATTCTAGGAAGTCTTTGATTTCTTTATTTTTTTTCTTCCTTAACCCAGCTGTCATTGAGTAACAAGTTGTTCAGTTTCCATGTGCGTGTCGGCTTTTTGTTGTTTCCGTTGTTGTTGATATCCAGCTTCAGTCCATGGTGGTCCAATAGAATACAAGGGATTATCTCAATCTTTTTATATCTGTTGAGGCTTGCTTTGTGACCAACTATATGGTCTATTTTGGAGAAGGTTCCATGAGGTGCTGAAAAGAAGGTATCCTCTTTTGAGTTTGAGTGAAAAAATCTGTAGACGTCTATTAGGTCCATTTGATTTAGGGACTCTGTAAGTGCTTTTATTTCCCTATTTGGTTTCTTTCTAGTTGATCTGTCCCTTGGTGAGAGTGGGGTGTTGAAGTCACCCAGTATTAGGTTATTGGGATCAATGTGTGGTTTAAGCTTTAATAATGTTTATTCAATAATGTAGGTGCTCTTGTATTTGGGGCATAGATGTTTAGAATTGTGATGTCTTCTTGGGGAATTTTTCCTTTGATGAAAATGTAGTGCCCCTCTATGTCTTTTTTGATTATTTTTAGTTGAAAATCTATTTTATTAGATATGAGGATAGCCACTCCTGCTTGTTTTTTAGGTCCATTTGCATGAAAAACTCTTTTCCAGCCTTTTACTCTGAGTTAATGTTTATCTTTGTTGCGTAGGTGTGTTTCTTGGATACAGCAGAATGTTGGTTCCTGTTTCCGCACCCATTCTGTTAGTCTGTGTCTTTTTATTGGAGAGTTGAGTCCATTGATGTTGATAGATAATAATGACCATTGAATGTTTTTTCCTATTATTGTGGAGTTGGCAATGTTACTGTGAATGATTGCTTGTTTGCTTTTGATTTTTGTTGGAAATTATCTTTAATCTATGTTTTCTTGGGTGTATTTGTTTTCATTGGATTGGAATTTTCCTTCTAGTATCTTCTGTAGTGCTGGTTTGCTGTTCAAATATTGCTTAAATTTAGTTTTGTCGTGGAACATTTTATTTTCTCCATCTATGTTGATTGAAAGCTTTGCTGGGTAAAGTAGTCTAGGTTGGCATCTGTCGTCCCTTAGGGCATGCATGATATCTCCCCAGGCCCTTCTGGCTTTCATAGTTTCTGATGAGAAGTCCGGCGTGATTCTGATAGGTTTGCCTTTATTATATGTTTTATTATATGTTACTTGGCCTTTTTCACTTGCTGCTTTTAGTATCTTTTCTTTGTTTTGTAGATTAAGTGTTTTGACTATGATGTGGCGTGAGGAGTTTCTTCTCTGGTCAAGGCTATTTGGTGTTCTGTAGGCCTCTTGTATGATTGTGGACATCTCTCTTTAGGTTGGAAAATTTTTCTTCTATGATTTTCTTGAAAATATTTTCTGGACCTTGTAACCTGGACTCCTCTTCTTCTTCAATTCCTATTATTCTTATATTTTGCCTTTTCATGGCGTCCTTGATTTCTTGGATGGTTTGTGTTTGGGATTTTTCTGATTTTATTTTTGCTTTGAGAGAAGTATCAATTTCTGTGAGTGTATCTTCAGCACCTGAGATTCTCTCTTCCATCTCTTGTATTCTTTTAGTGATCCTTAACTTTGTGATTCCTTCTCTTTTCTCTAAGTTCTTCAGTTCCAGGGTTTTTTCAGTTTGTGTTTTCTTTATTGGTTCCAATTCTGTTTTCATGTCTTGCAGCATTTCCTTCATCTGTTTGAGTGTGGATTCCTGTGTCTCCAAGATGGTCTCTATTTTTTTGTTTGTTTCATCTCTTAGTGCCTCTGCTTCTGCCTCCAATTGTTTAGCTATATTTACATGTGTTTCTTTAAGAGCATCTTCGTTCACTTCGTTTTTCTTTGTTTCTATTTGGGAGGCCAAATCTTTAAGGGATTTTTTTTGTATCCTCTTTAATTGTTTGAATCTCTGTGACTATTTCTCTTCGAGATTTGTTGTTTTCCTCTTTATGTGCCTCAAATAACTGGATAATTATAGCTTTAAAATCATTTCTTTTTCTGTTTCTGCTGAGTTGGAGTGTCCAATAATTTTGGAGGTTGCCGGTGAAGCCATGATATCTTGATTTGCGTTGGTTGTGTTCTTTCGCTGACCTCTGGCCATTTGGTTATCTGTCGTGTTCACTGTCTGTTCCTGGATTCTGCATGTCAGACTGGTTTTTCTCTGGTATATGGAGAATTCTTCTGGAAAATGAAGGTCTAGTGAGGTCTAGTGGTTTCAGTGTGTGCGTTGGTTATTCAGCTATACCTCTAGAAGGAAAGATCACAGGTGCAGAAGGGCAAATGCGGGGTAGCATGTGTTTGAGCTTGTGCTTGTGGGTGTGTCCTAAGGGACCGGGTGTTGGTGAATGAAGAGGCCTTCAGTGTGTGAGAGGGGTGCTTTACAGGCACTGAAGTTGTTGCAGGCACTAAGGGATCGCAAGAGCTATTGAAGAATGCTCGCGCGTATATTGATTTTACAGGTCTGCTGGTCTTTGGTGTCTATTCAGCTGGTTTTCTGCCACTGAGGGGTTGGATGGCCCCTACAGTCACTGGCTGGGCAGCCCTGTGTAATCCGTGCCTCCACTTGCAGACTTGGAATCTGGGAAGGGTTGTACTGTGGGTCTGAGTCTCTGTGGCTAGCCCTGTATTTGGCGTGTGTTCTGCCGGGATGGAGTTTCGGCGGTGCGTGCACTCCTGCAGAGCCAGGTGATGGTGGAAGTGGGGAGTGTGTTCCTCGGGTCAAAAGCTGGGCGAGAGGGCACTAGGTCGGGTGTGTTCTCCTCTGAGTGGTGGTGTTCAGCAGGTCGTTACTGCTCTCCACTGCTGCTGCGGGTTCTGGAGCCCTGCTTCTCTGCCTCCACCCATCTTGGGTCCCAGACTCTACGCTTTGAGGCTTTGGTATCCAGGAAGAATTGTGTTGTGGATCTGAGTCTCTGTGGTTAGCACTCAGTAGTTGGAGCTCAGTGATTGGGCCTGCGCTCCTCCTGTGAGGAAGTTTCTGGGGTTATTGCGCTCTGGCTGCTTGGGACGTGAGCTCCACTGCACTTCCTGCTGTGGTCTAGCTGCAGGATCATGTCAGCGGGATGGTGGAGGGGACTCTCCATGGGACCGGAGGGCCCTGAGCATCCTGAGCGGGGCCGGGTGGGACGTGTGTCCAAGGAGGGGAAGGGTGTTCAATGGGTGGTTACAGCAGATCGCTGCTGTAAGGGGCCTGGAGCACTATCTCTGCTGCCTGGATGTGAGCTTTGCACTCAGCTGCCTGGTGCTATGTGTGGGTTTCCCCGTGGGAGACCCAGACAAGGGAAGCACCCTATTTCCTTCCCAGAGAAGTCCGCGCCCGATCTAAATCTACAAGCACTCCATGCTTCTGTGGTGACCCCTCTCCTTTAGAAAGCCCAAAAGTTCAAATTCTAGCTTTGATTGACTCTCCGCTACCAATTATGGAGATTCATGTCTTCTGCCTCTCCAAAATGGTGTGCTCTGCTCTCCGCCATCTTGGAGTCCCCCGCGCATGAAATCTTATGAAAGAAGTGGGAAATAGTAAGGTCTGGAGAGGACAGGATCCCCACAAGGAGAGTAACAGAACCAGAAAATTTGAACACAGGGGTCTTCCCAGAGACTCATACTCCAACCAAGTACCATGCATGGAGATAACCTAGAACCCCTGCACAGACGTAACACATGGCAGTTTAGTGTCCAAGTGGGTTACATAGTAATGGGAAGAGGGATTGCCTCTGACATAATCTGATTGGCCTGCTCTTTGTTCACCACCCCTGGGAGGGGGGGGAGCAGCCTTACCAGGCCACAGAAGATGACAATGCAGCCACTCCTGATGAGATCTGATAGATTAAGATCAGAAGGAAAGAGAGGCAGACCTCCCCTATCAGTGGACTTGGGGAGGGGCATTCGTGAAGAAGGAGGAGGAGGGTGGGATCAGGAGGGGAGGAGGGAAGGGTTTATGGGAAAATACAAAGTGATGAAAGTGTAATTAATAAAAAAACAAGAAAAAAAAAGAACTGTGTTGGTATTTGGTAGAAATTGAATTGAATCAATAGATTGCTTTTTGTAGGATGACCATTTTTATTTAGCATGAGAGGTCTTTCCATCTTCTGATATCTTCTTCAGTTTTTTTTTTCTTTCAGAGACGATGTTTTATCAAAGAAGTCTTTAACTTGCTTATTTAGAGTCACACCAAGGTACTTCATGTTATTTGGAGCTACACTGAAGGGTGTAGTTTCAGTAATACCTTTCTCTGTCCTTTGTCTCTCATATACTGGAATGCTATGGAATTTATTGAGTTGATTTTGTAACCAGTCACTTTGCTGAAGAGGTTTAGCCACTCAGCTGAAGGTGTTCTCTGGTAGAATTTTGGGAGTTACTCATGTATATCATCTGTGAATAGTGATACTTTGACTTCTTCTTTTCCAGTGAGTATTCTCTTGATCTCCTTTAGTCATCCTACTGTTCTAACTATGACTTCATGTGTATGTTGAAGAGATACAGAGAGAGCAGGCAGTCTTGCTTTGTCCCAGATTTCAGTGGGACTGATTTAAGTTTCTCTCTGTTTAGATTGATGTTGGCTAAAGGCTTGCTGTATATTGTCTTTAGGTATGTGCCTTGTATCTGTGATTTCTCCAAAACTTTAAACATAATTGGGTATTGGATTTTTTCAAATACATTTTTGGCATCTAAGGAGATGATCATGTGTACTATTTTTTCCCTTCTGTTTGTTTATGTAGTGGATTACATTGATGGATTTCTGTATATTGAATCACCCCTGCATGCCTGGGATGAAGCCTACTTGATCATGGTGGGTAATATTTTTTTTATGTTTCTTGGATTCGTTTTTTCGAGAAATTTTCTTGACTATTTTTGTGTCGATGTACACAAGAGAGATAGATCAGGAATTCTCCTTTTTTTGTTGGGTCTTTGTGTGGTTTAGGTATCAAGGTTACTGTGACTTCATATAAAAAGTTTGGTAATGTTCCTTAGGTTTCAATTTTGTGGAATGTTTTGAAGAGTAATGGGATCACCTCTTCTTTAAAAGTCAGGTAGAAATCTGTTGTGAAACCATCAGGCCTTGGGCATCTTTTTGGTAGAGAGAATTTTGATGATTGCTTCTATGTCTTTAGTGGATATAGGACTTTTAACTCTATTGAACTGATCTTGGTTTAGCTTTGGTAAATGGAAACTATCAAGAAATTTTTCCATTTCATTTAGATTTTCAAATTTTGTGACATACAGACTTTTGAAGTAAGACCTAATTATTCTTTGAATTTCCTCAGTGTATCCCTCTTATATCCCTTTTATATCCCCTTATATCCATCTTTATGCCTGATTTTGCTAATTTGGATAGTTAGTTTGGCAAAGGGTTTGTCTTTCCTATTGATTTTCTCAAAGAACCAGCTTTTGGTTTCATTGGTTCATTTGCTTTATTTGATTCTAATTTATTGATTTCAGCCCTGAATTTGATTCTTTCTTACTCTCTAATCCTCTTGGCTATGTCTACTTCTTTTTTTTTTTTTTCAATGCAGTTTATTCAGGAACATTGAACAATCCTCGGACCCCGGGGAAAGCCAGCCCACAGCTTAAATAGCCTCTGGGTAGCCAACCCAGGCGTGCCACGGGGGCAATGCAGATAGGTCCACATACATGGAAGCAAGCCAGATCCTCGGCCTTAGCCAAATGTGGAATTGTTCGTGACAGAGAGCACTCACCATCGGGAAGGTGGAAGGCAGAAACCAGCTCCATCTTTAAGGCATAGCATTCCGCAGCTCTCTACAGTTCCCCCTTTTTGTTTTAGACGCATCAGGCAAGAGTAGAGGTCTGATCTCTGATATTAGAAATAAATTGGGACTTTGTACAGATGTTCATTTAGGTGTCATCCACCCAAAGAGCATCAGACCCGTCCGATACCTTTTTCTCAGAGGCGGGACCTGGGGCATCAACCCGCATGCAATCAGACATGCTCTTCTCTGGGTCCAAAGCGGCTGACCCTGAGTGCAGTGCTTAGCCTCGCATCCTGAGCGTATCATTTTAGCTTTTTATGGTATCCAACCATGCTTGGGGAGAATGTCCTGCTTCAATGGCTGTAAAGGCCTGAATGATCATGGCTGCATCACACTGTTGTGAGACTCTAATCTTGCATATATACCACAGGCAAACCAAGGAGACCAACACCAGAAGGCCTGCTAACACTCCCATGCCCGCCCATTCCTTCAGATGATTCATGGCTGCAGCAATCCATGTTGATAATCCTGTGGCTAGTCCTGCGTCCACTCCGGTAGAATTTACTGTGACAATGGCCACTCTCAGCTGCTCCATCGTAGTATCGAATTCTCCAGTCCAATTACCTAAAATATAGCTCGACAATTGTTTAGACAGATTTGCAGCACAGGAAAAATTCTCATGTTGTATGCTAGTGACACAAAGTCCAGCATACTTTCATTGACAGCCAGGTTGAGCGATTTGCCATAGGGTATCAATTTGCTCCTGCAAGAGGTCAATCCTCTGATTGAACACCATCAAGCTTCCTTTTAGTTGAGCATTAATTCCTTTATGTACAACTAAGGCATGAGCTACATTGGCTAAATGATTATTCAGGGTCTGAGCAGTCTGCCCAGTATGAGGTGTGCTGTTAAGTTGCTTGGATGAGATGTCTCAAACTTCTTTCTGAAGGCACTGATTGCTATGAACTTTTCTCTTAGCATGTTTTTCATTGTGTACCATAAATTTGGGTAAGCTGTGACTTCATTTTCATTTAATTTATGAAATTTCTAATTTCCTTTTTTTATTTCTTTCCTTTTCTAGCTTTCGCTGAGTAGAAAGATTTAGTTTCCTAGCATGTATATGCTTCTTTGTTATTTATGTTCTTGTTGAGGTCTAAATTTAGCCCATGGTGATATGATAGGATACAAGGAATTATTTGTCTTCTTGTATCTATTGAGCCCTGCTTTGTGTCTAACTATGTCGTTAATTTAGAAGATGGTTCCATGGGGCGCTAAGAAGATAATATACTTTTTTGAGTTTGGGTGAAAAGTTCTGTAGACATCTGTTAGGGCCATTTGATTTACGACCTCTGTGTCATTATTTCTCTGTTTAGCATCTGTCTTTATGATCTATACCTGGTGAGAGTGGAGTGTTGAAGTCTCCTACTACTAAGGTGTTGAGATCCAGGTGTTATTTGAGCTTTACTAATGTTTGTTTTATGAATGAAGGTGCTTTTTTTATTTGGTTCAATAATTTTCAGGATTGTGAGGCCTTTATTGTGTTTTTTTTTTTTTCCTTTAATGAGAATGAAATGTCCCTCCTCATCTTTTTTAATTAATTTTGGTTGAAAGTCTATTTTATTAGATATTAGGATAGCTTCCGCAGCTTGTTTTCTGGGTCCATTTGCTTGAAAAACTTTTTTCTAGCCCCTTATACTGAGGTGGTGTTTATCTTTGTTGCAGAAGTGTGTTTCTTGGATGCAGTGGAATGTTGAAACCTGTTTCCTGAACCTTCTATGTCTTTGTGTTGGAGTGTTGAGTCCATTGATGTTGAAATATAATAGTGACCAATGAATGTTAGTTCCTTTTTTTGTGGAGTTGGGATAATAGTGTGTTTTTGTGCTTTTTTTCTTTTGATATTTTGTTGTGAGGTTATCTCTCTCCTGTGTTTTCTTGGCTGTAGTTAATTTCCTTAGATTGGAGTTTTCCTCCTAGTGTCCTCTGTAGGGCTGGATTGTTGTGTATGTATTGTTTCAGTTTAGTTTTTTGATGGAATATTTTGTTTTCTCCATAGATGTTGATTGAAAGTTTTACTGGGTATAGTAGTCTGGTTTGACATTTGTGTTCTCTTAGAGTCTACATGACATCTATCCAGCCCCTTCTGGCTTTCATGGTTTCTGTTGAGAAGTCTGGTGTGATTCTGATAGGTCTACCTTTGTATGATACTTGGCTTTTTTTTTTCCCTTGCTGCTTTTAGATTTAATATTTTGACTATCATGTGACATGAGAAGGTATTTTTTTTTCTGGTACAGTCTATTTGGGGTTTTGTAGTTTCTTATATTTTTAAGGGCATTTGTTTCTTTAAGTTCTGGAATTTTTCTTCTACATTTTTCTTGAAAACATTTTCTGGGCCTTGGAGTCTGGAATTTTCTTTTTCATCTATTCTTATTATTCTTAAGTTTCGTCTTTTCATGGTGTCTTAATTTCTTGGATATTTTGTTTTTGGGACTTTTCTGATTTTGTATTTCCCTTGAGAGATGTATCAGTTTCTGCAATTGTATCTTTGGCACCTGATATTCTCTCTTCCATCTCTTATACTCTGTTGGTGATGCTTACCTTTGTGTTTCCTGATCTTTTTCTGTAAATTCTTCAGCTTCATGGTTTTCTCAGTTTGTTTTCTTTATTGATTCTAATTCTGTTTTCATGTCTTGCACTATTTCCTTCCCTGGTAGAATGTGGGTTCTTGTCTTTCCATGATGGCATCTATGTTTTGTTGTTGTTGTTGTTGTTTCCTCTTTATGTCCCTCTATCTGTGTGCCTATATTTGCCTGTATTTCTTTGAAAGTTTTGTTTGTTTCTTCTTTATGTGCGTCTAATTGTTGGAGACAAGCCCTGAGAAACTTCCAACCTTTTCTCATTCTCCCCACCCTGCTGCACCTGGTTGACCAACATCCTGCTTGACAGTTACAGAAATGTGCTAACTGTACCTTGACTTCCTAAAATAACTGCAAAGTGTTCCAGGCCCAGGTCCAAGAAGATTCTGTAACTTCCACCCTGCCCCTCCCTGAGTTGAGCGGCTCTAAAGTAGGCCTTTCCAACCTACCCCTCCCTGAGTAAAAAGGATTCTACATTGCGCTCCTCCCTCGTCCCGCCCCTATCTAAGGTTGGCCTTAAAAGCCTACTTCGGTTCAATACAATTTGACTCTTGACAAGTGCACATTTGCTTGAGTCCTTCCTTTCTCCTGCTCATTTTTTTCAGGCTGCGACCCCCTTCGCCCCCACGAATAACTAGGTCCCGCGGGTCGGGGCATCTAATAACTCTATAAGCATAGCTTTAAATTATTTTCCTGTGTTTCTGATGAATTAAAATATCCATTGATTTTGGGCATTGCTGGTGAAGCCATGATGTCATGATTTGTTTTTAGATGTGTTCTTATGCCTTCCTCTAGCAACCTGATGGTCAGTAACCTTTGCTCTTTCTCCCTGGAGCCAGTACTGCAAGCATGCAAACGCAGGAGTATGCATGGCGGTGTGCTTGCCTGGAAGGGTGAAGTCTGTGGGAGGAGTGCAAGCACATGGTGTGGTGCAGGCCCAGTTTGCAGGTTCAGTGTGCATTTGCAAATGCCATGAATAGCTCAGTGGCCTACAGGCCTGTCTCAGTATTGTGGTCCAAGTATTTAAATCTGTCTGGGCTGCAACATCTTGGCTCAAGGAATTGTTTGGATTGACTCCACTGGGAGTATCACAAAACAGGGGTTTCAATGCTGCAAAAGCTGTCCCAGAAATCCCTTTGTAGCTTACAGTAGAGTTTGGTGGGAGGGATCTGATGTCTAGCTGCTAGTGTAGAGAGACCTTGAACTGGGGCTCTGTAAGCACTCTCTTTCAGAAACACTCACTAGCAAGTGTGTGTGGAAAAAGCTGAGGGCCTGCAAACTCACAGCCGGTGTATGTGGCAATTTCAGAGAGTCCACATTTTTCTGCTCTCAGATTTGGGTCCCCTGTTTGGGGCATTAGGGTAAGGAGGCTCCCGGACCTGGTTTTATGCACTTCCTGCCAATGCTGCGGATCTCGGGCAATTGAAGCATGAGAAGGTGCAGGTGAAAGTGCAAGGGGTCGATATTTTTCTACTCTCAGATCCAGAAGATGTCCACAGAACCAATCTTTCTCATCTCAAGGGTTGCTCCCTCTAGCCTGGGAAGCCTCAGAGTCCATGCTATGGCTTGAGTTGCCCATCAACTTAACAGTTTTGGAGCTCTGGAACTTCTGCCCTTCAGAAAACGTCCACTCTGGTCGCTGCCATCTTGGAGCTCCAAAAACTTGTTTATATTAATAAGCTATTAGAAGAAAGATCATTGCCAAACTTTGGATACTGTAAGGAAAAATACTAAGGCCAATAGTTGGCAAGCCAACTCAAAACATTTTTTCTTCTGATAGAGGTGCTAAATTCCAACATTACAAATTACAGATAATCATGGACCACCATGTGGGTAGTGGCAATCAAAGGTGGCTCCTCTACAAGAGCACCAGCTAGTGCCCTTGCCTGCTGTACAACATCTCTCCAGACTCATTTACAATAGATTTTTCTCCTTTAATCACAATTTCAATAAATAAAACATAAGACTAATAGTTTGGTAGTGGCATTAGAATCATCCACTAAAACCATTCCATTTCACTCTACTACATTAAACTTGAATCAACAAATGAACTTGAAATTTTGATGTTGTTCTAGACTCACCATTTGGATTCTCTCCCTTGGAATTCAGTATTGCTTCAAAGAAGTTTTCTTTAGGCCCAGATGGTTATGGTTTATCCCTTCTTCCTTATTGACAACTTTCAGTTTATGTTTTAAGTGAGACCTTATAATTTTAAGAGACAAAATTCAAAATGACGCTTCTTTTTTAATAGACGATGCTGTACAACCCAAAACATCCAGGCAGTAGAGCTGTCTGAAGTCAGAGAGAGTCAGAATATCTTGGTTCTATTTTGACTATGGTATTTCCTCATAATATATCTTGGGTAACTGATTTATAATCTATATCTTTACCTAGAATTATATATGCCCATAGATTTTACGAATCAGTGATGTGGTAGAGAAAGAAAAGCGAGCATCTCTAGAATATTTTGAAATTCTTAATAGAAGATGATAGGTAAGATTACGGTTCTTCAGAGGAGTCAAACATACCACTAGAAGACCCACAGAATCAAAAAATCTGGACTCATAGGGACCCATTGAGACTGAAGCAACAATCAGTGAGCCTAGATGAGTCTAACCTAGGCCCTCTGTAAATATATTATAGTTATGCAGTTTGTTGTTTTAGTGGGACTCCAAAGGGAACAGGGAGCATCTCTGATGCTTTTGACTGCTTTTGAGAATTGTCCTACTGGGCTGTCTCATCCAGCCTTAATATGATGGAGGTGACTAGCTTTTTTGAAACTTGATAAAATATATTGAGTTGATATCCTTGGAGGTCTGCCCTTTTTTGAAATGAAAGAGGAGGAGGTAGGAGGTTGAGGAAGGAAGGTGATACTGCAGTCAGGATGTAATATATAAAAAAATAAATTAATAAAAAATAAAAGAAATAATTAAAAACATTATGGCTCTTCATATCTTCATTGAAAATGTATAAAGACCATAGCCACAAAATGATGGAACAAATTGATGCAGTCTAAGTAAAAGTCAGCTGTATTGCTTACAGGATTCACATTCAGAGCTGATGATGGGGACTACTTCCCAAATATTAAGAATTTGATGTTAGTGATGGCAGCACATTAAGTAGATGTCAGAACTTTGTGGGTACCGGATCCTCTACAACTGCATAATCTGTACATCTGTAGAGTAGATCCTGGCCACAACATCACTCCTTGTAAGAGAAAAATGGAAATCAGAACATAAAATTGTGTGATATTGGATTTGGTCCACATTTTATATTTCAAAAAGGAATAAAAATCATTCATTATTTGCAAAATATTATTTTTTTCTTTCCTCTCTATCATGTGTCTTGAGCAGTCCAATCACATATCCGAAAAACAGAAATCAATTATAAGAAAGAGAATAGAAGAAATAATATAACTTTGCTTATTAAATGCAGTATTTCTGTAGTTTGTTTTTATGTTACTCATGTATGTAGTTCAAGAGAAAATAATATCCTAAAGAATACCTTGCAATTCATTCTTATTTGTTCTGTCCTTTTTCCAGTCCAGGTTCCTTGTTTGGGAAATTTTTTCTTATTGTTTTTCATTGCAGGCAGATTTCTATGGAATATTGTTAATTGGGACTCTTTACTGATTATAGTCCCATTGATAGGAGCGTGCAAATTGAGAAAAAGTTCTAGGCATTTATCCATTTTGTGTAGCCCAGTGCTGATCTATAGCAGTAACAGAACCTTACTTCCAGATGATCTCCACTGGGTCTTTGATGAAGTGTGTGTAGGCTAACTACTTCCCAATGTTAACGAAGTATTAGGTGGATCAATACCTATTTTTCATGTCGTTCTCCCTAAGGCTACTAATTCCTCTCTGTCATTCTGCGTTGTCCTGCACTGGTCCAGGGACTGGCCTAACAGGCGGCAATGATGCAATAAAGAAAAGACATATATACTCATAGAGACATAGAAAAGCTGAAATCAAGTGAACTGGGCTCTCTGATGGAGAATCTGTAGCAACACAGAAACCCAGTGTGTTTATTATATACAATTCAACAAGGAGGCAGGGCTGTTGCATACATCTGAACAAGGGGCTGAGGTTGCGACATACAGATAAAACAGCAGCTAGATTTAGCTAAATAATAACAGAAAGCATATCTGTAAATGAGGAGTATCCAGACCATAAACATCCAAACATCTGGAAGGAGAAAGCTACAGTGGACATTTTCTGCACACACTATCAACATATCCAGTAAGATGAGAGAAAGGCTCTACCATTTCTTTAGTCTTACCCACAATATTTTGCCATTCCCATAGGCTAAAGAAAATTTGAACACAAGAATCTTTCCAGAGTCTCATACTCCAACCAAGTACCATGCATGGAGATAACCTAGAACCCCTGCACAGATGTAGCCCATGGCAGTTTAGTGTCCAAGTGGGTTACATAGTAATGGGAAGAGGGACTGCCTCTGACATGAACTGATTGGCCTGCTCTTTGATCAGCTCCCCCTGAGTCAGGAGCAGCCTTACCAGGCCACAGTAGAGGACAATGCAGCTGCTTCCTGGTGAGATCTGATAGACTAAGATCAGACGGAAGGAGAGAGGGACCTCCCCTATCAGTGGACTTGGGGAAGGGCAGGCATGAAGAAGAGGGAGGAAAAGTGGGATTAGGAGTGGAAGAGGAAGGGGGTTATGGGGGGATACAAAGTGAATAAAGTGTAATTAATAAAAATTTTAAAAAAGAATTAATATTCTTAATATGTCCATATCAACAACACAAACTCACTCAGGATTTTGCTTGCTCCCTTCATCTCCCCCTTTCTTATTTCTTAGATGTTTCATTCAGAACTGTTTCACTGTACGCAGCTGAATGTAATGATAAGAAGAAAGAACGTGTCCACTATGTCCACCAAAAATGAAAGGAAGGGATGTTTTAATAGCTTAAAGAAATTGTAGCCTTAAAGATCCTCAAGGTTTGTTTGTTTTTTTCCAATATTATTAGGAGAAACTAATCTGAAGTGTTTTGCTTTTATAGAATGTGCTGATATAATTGGGCCACATTCATCCTATCATTATTGGAAATCCAACACCCAAGAGGTGGGTCCCAATTATTTCACAATTATATTTGCTCTTATAATGAAGAGCTGATGTATACATATGTGTTGGTAATCTGTGTGACATATTAAAAACTGTTTAAATCACAGTGCTGTGACCCACACTGAATGGTTGAATGGAGCCCATTAGGACTTCAAGTGATTAGAGCAGAACTCCTCCAAAGGAAAAGACTCACTAGTATAAACAGGTATTGAAGGGTGTGATTAAGTTATTGGGTAAAAATAACAGCAACAACAAACAAACAAACAAAAACAGGTCCTGTAGGCTTTTCCCCTGAGCAGACTTACTTGAATGGATAGAATGGACACAATTACCAGAAACATCAGAAATACAGCTGCTTAGTTGATAAAAAATAATAATAATAATAACAATTAAAAAAACTGCTACAGAGCATTTAAAATCACCAAGAGTTTATCCCTTGGGCTATTTGCCTCCTTTGCCAATGTCTTTCCTCTTTTTCAACAGTCCACAGCCTTCTTGGTGATATGGTCACCTATGCTAGGATGTGGGCTGGGCTCCTGTAGGTATGGGGACTTGTATGGGGCACTAGAAAAGGCTATCTGACCTACATCTATTAATTCCTCAGACAGTGAGCCAAATCAGGCAGGCCTGGCACCACCCAGAACCCCAACACTAGGGTCTGTCACCTGTGTACTTCTTTTTTCCCAAATTTAAATGAAAACACTTAAACAGACAAGATAAGTGAAAATGTAAACAATAAACTTAAAAAAGCAGTGTCTTATAAAGTCTGCATAATATCTTTAAAAGAGGAAAGTATTAAACATACAAATAAATTAAAATAAACAGTATTTTTAATTAGGACTTCCTAAATGACAATTTATGTAGTAAGTTCTTTATATATTGATCCTTAGTAAATAAATTCTTATACTTGATTAAAAAAAGCAATAGGCTTTGTAGGTATATCTTACAAAATTTCTTCAGGTACTCAACAGTATGTTTGCTAAGTATTTACTTTGTTTCAGGTGCTATGCTGCAGCCTGAAGAAAACAAAAACAAAAAACAACAACAAAAAACTTATGACATCTACTGTATAATAAAGTGACAACTTTATTTGTTTCTCTTTTCAAAAAAACTTTATCTCTTTTTAGTTATGTATATCTCTCTTTCTCTTTGCTTGTGCCTACATCTGAGGTATCTGTGAGCCACAAAACCTTGGGTCCTCTGGAAGAATAGCAAGGTGCTCTTACCCACTAAACTATTTCTTCAGTCCCTACAATAAATTACAAACAGCTAATAAAAATTTTGAAGAAAAAATTCAGCAGTGTCTTCACACAACACTTCAAAATAAATTTTAAACACTTTAATATGGGGAAAATAAATCATCATAAATCATAAATAAGACAAAACATGTTTAACCTGATTTAAACATTACATTATATATTACCATACAAGCATTACATGGTTCCCTACTATAATTTATGATTATTTTTAAATATTTATGTATCAACTACAATATTTACTAATTTTCTAATTCCTGCAAATGTGACTTTTATACTTTATTATGCACATGCACAAACAACCATCATCTTTTTTGTACAAAGAAGTCTTCCCAATTAAAGCACAAATGCTAGTAGTTATATGATCATGAATACATAAAGACTTGCTATATTTACAATACTTATTCTAAACAACACAAAGGAAAAGTTTAGAAGCATACATGTCAAGTTAGGCATAAATTTTTTCAGCACAATATAAATCAAAAAGAAAAGGATGATACTATCACAAATGTACAATATAAATTTGCAGATAATTCTTAAGAATGAGGAGTTACTTGACTTTATTTTTTTTCCAAGACAGGGTTTCTCTGTGTAGCCTTGATTGTACTGGACTCTCTTTGTAGTCTAGGATGGTCTTGAACTCACAGAGATTCACATGCCTCTGCTTTCCCGGAACTGGGATTAAAGGCATGTGCCACAACTGCCCATCTTAAACTTTTCCACATTATTTCTTTATTTTTTTAGGATATATTTACCAGGTTTTTTTCTTACTCTTTCCTCCCTCCCACCTTTCCCAAGAACAACCCTACTTGCTCTCTCTAAAGTTTACATGCTACATTGTTTTAACTGTTAGTATATATAAGTATATACTAACTTTTTCATTTTAAAACTGTAAATCGCCATGATAAGCATTTTAAAGCAAGGTGACCTAACTTTGAAACTCTTGATATTAACAAAGATTTATGAAAATATAGGAAGTGGGGGGGAGCCAAGATGGCGGCGCCGGGAGAGCACCGCGTTTGAGAAGCACTCGCCGTGCAGAGACCAGGAGACTGAACTCTGGGCCCTGAAACTACATCAATCGTGTTTCCCAGGTGAGGGGAGGCTCCCACGGTGTGGGAATCGGTCGGGTCCACTCACGGCTATCCAGCCAGAACCCGGAAGAAATCCCGGGTAACGCAGGCGTTGTGTCTCCGGGCTGGAGCCGCAAGCGTCCCTGTCCCAATCACTTTCCCAGGCTGATATGTAAGCACAAGGGTGCCTGAGGCTGGGAGTCCCAGCCGCGGGGGGACCCCACTGGGAAGCAAACTTGCCAGACTGATCACGGGTCACCCAGTCTATCCCCGGAAGGTCGCTAGGACGGCCGGTACCCACCGCCAACACAACTGAGCTCCTGCCACTCAGAGATCTGCGCGCTCAGCTCAGCGGTACAGACAAGCTGTGAGCCCCAGTACAACAGGGACTGGGAACCCCTGTCCAGAGAGGACCCCACAGGAAAGGAAGAAACCGTGCTGCTGGGGTCCCCTAGGGAAAGTCTAGCAGCCTGCAGATCTCAGACAGGTGAGCACGTCCAGCCATCACAGATCTGGGCCCAAATAGGAAGCACAGAGTGACTGGAAACTCAGCTTCCGCAGACTAGCAGGCTGGCGCACGCTCCACCAGCCCAGAGGCCTGCATTGTACCAAATACACCTTACAGGCAGAACTGTGCGCCCCAAGACACCAGAGCAGTACTCACCCGCCACAAATTACCTCTTGGGTTCTGGGGCACAGAGCCCCAACCTCAGACTTACAAAAGACCGGGAACCCTGAGATCAACCCCCCAGATACTGCTCCAAGGGGCAACCAGTTATCCCTAACAAAACCGACCAAACCACGGGACACACAGGTTACAGCAGTTGATCACTAAATTTACAGCAAGAAACCCAGAAGGAGGGCAACTGTCTCCAGGACTTCTCCCAGTGAGAGGAGAGCCCTCTCGACTAATCAGGACCACAGTTACTACCCAGGTCTCTAGGCCTGAGGTGAGCTGTAGTAACTCCTGAAAAACACCGGACATTCAGTGACTATACCCAAAAAGCTGGAAAGGCTTCCTTCAGGAAAAACCATCTTCCTGCCAAAGGGATTCTCTCCACTACAAGAGTCCAGGAACAACCAGAAACTAAATTCAAACAACTAAGATAGCCCAATGGGTAGAGGACAGCGTAAAAGTCCAACCAACAAAAGCCAGAGCAATATGGCATCTCCAGAACCCAGTTATCCAGGGGCAAATAGCCCTAGACACCCCAGCATAAATGAAATTCAAGGAAATGACCTAACATCTATGCTCATGAAGAAGATGACAGAGGAAACAAATAAAATACGAAAATAATTAGAGGAAGATAAAAACAAGCAGATCATGGCTATCCGTAAAGAAATGGAGGAAATTAAAGACAAGGAGATTATGGCCATCCGTGAAGAAATACGGGAAGCTGCAGCCAAACAGTTTGTGGCCTTTAGAGAGGAAATGCTTAAATCACTGAATGAAATAAAAGGAAGAGTGGATTGTTCAAACAAACAGCTGAAGGAATTGACAGAAAAACATGAAAATACAGTCAGACAGGGGAAGGAAACCAACAAAATAGCTCAAGACCTGAAGATAGAATTGGAAAAATTAAAAAGAAATACAAATGGAAGAAATTGTGGAGAGAAAGAACTTAGGGAAGAAAGCAGGAACTACAGAGGTTAGCATAACCAATAGGCTACAAGAAATGGAAGAAAGAATCTCAGGTGTGGAAGATACAATGGAAGAAATAGATGTATCTGTCAAAGAAAATGTTAAATCTAAAAAATTCCTGACAAAGACCGTCCAAGAAATTCAAGACAACATAAAAAGACAAAACCTAAGAATAATAGGAATAGAGGAAAAAGAAGATTCCCTGCACCAAGGCCCAGAAAATATTTTCAACAAAATCATTGAAGAAAATTTCCCCAACTTAAAGGAGAGACCAATAAGAATACAAGAGGCCTATAGAACACCCAATAAATTAGACCAGAAAAGAAAATCCTCCCTCCACATAATAATCAAAACCGTAAGTATACAGAACAAAGAAAAAATACTAAAAGCTGCAAGAGAAAAAGGCCAAGTAACATATAATGGCAAACCCATTAGAATCACACCTGACTTTTCAACAGGGACTATGAAAGCCAGGAGGGCCGGGACGGATATCATGCAGACCCTAAGAGAACACAGATGTCAGCCCAGGCAAAACTCTCAGTTCTCATAGACGGAGAAAACAAGATATTCAATGACAAAAACAAATTTCAACAATACCTACAAACAAATCCAGCATTACAGAAGACAATGGAAGGGAAAATACAACCCAAGAAAGCTAGCTACATTCAAGAAAACACAGAAAATAAATAACCCCACTACAGTAAAACGACAACATTCAAAGGATCTAACAGCCACTGGTCATTAATCTCTCTCAATATCAATGGACTTAATTCTCCAATAAAAAGACACAGACTAACAGAATGGATGCGTAAACAAAACCCAGCAATCTGTTGTATACAAGAAACACACCTAAGTCACAAAGATAGACATTACCTGAGGGTAAAGGGATGGAAGATGGCTTTTCAAGTAAATGGACGCAAGAAGCAAGCAGGAGTAGCCATTCTAATATCTGATAAAATAGTCTTTCAACCAAAATTAATCAAAAGAGATGGGGAAGGACACTTCATACTCATCAAGGGAAAATTCCACCAAGAAGACAGCACAATCCTGAACATCTATGCCTCAAATACAAGGGCACCCACATTTGTGAAAGAAACATTGATAAAACTTAAACCACACATAGATCCCCACACACTAATAGTGGGAGACTTCAACACCCCACTCTCAAAAAAGGACAGGTCAACAAAACAGAAATTAAAAAAAGAAACAATATCTCTAACAGAGGTCATGAATCAAATGGACCTAACAGACATTTACAGAACCTTACACCCAAACACAAAAGAATTTACCTTCTTCTCAGCACCTCATGGAACCTTCTCCAAAATGGACCACATAGTTGGTCACAAAGCAAGCCTCAACAGATCCAAGAAGATTGAAATAATCCCTTGTATCCTGTCTGATCACCATGGAATAAAGCTGGACCTCAGTAATAACAAAAATAGCAAAAAGCCTATACATACATGGAAACTGAACAACTTGCTACTAAAAGACAGCTGCGTCAGGGAAGAAATAAAGAAAGAAATTAAAATCTTCCTAGAACTCAGTGAAAATGAAGACACAACATACCCAAACTTGTGGGACACAATGAAAGCAGTGCTAAGAGGAAAGTTCATAGCACTAAGTGCCTTCAAGAAGAAATTTGAGACAACTCATTCAAGCAACTTAATGGCTCACTTAAAAACCCTAGAAAAAGAAGAAGCAGACACACCAAGAAGGAGCAGATGGCTGGAAATAATCAAACTCAGGGCTGAAATCAATCAATTAGAAACAAAACAATTCAAAGAATCAATGAAACCAAGAGCTGGTTCTTTGAGAAAATCAGCAAGATAGACAAACCCTTAGCCAAGCTAACTAAAAGGCAGAGAGACACCATCCAAATCAACAAAATCAGAAATGAAAAGGGGGACATAACTACAGACACTGAGGAAATCCAAACAATCATTAGGACTTACTTCAAAAGTCTATATGCAACAAAATTTGAAAATGTAAATGAAATGGACAATTTTCTTGATTACCAAAGCTAAATCAGGACCAGGTAAATCAATTAAATAGTCCTATATCTCCAAAGGAAATAGAAGCAGTCATCGAAAGTCTCCCATCCAAAAAAAGCCCAGGACCTGATGGTTTCAGCGCAGAATTCTACCATATATTCAAAAAAGAGCCAACTCCAATTCTCTTCAAACTATTCCACAAAATCGAAACAGAAGCACCATTACCAAACTCATTCTATGAAGCCACAGTCACCTCGGTACCTAAACCTCACAAAGACCCAACAAAAAAAGAGAACTTCAGGCCAATCTCCCTTATGAACATTGATGCAAAAATACTCAACAAAATACTTGCAAACCGAATACAAGAACACATCAAAGATATCATCCACCATGACCAAGTAGGCTTCATCCCAGGTATGCAGGGGTGGTTCAATATAGGGAAACCCATCAATGTGATCCACCATATTAACAAACTGAAAGAAAAAAACCACATGATAATCTCCCTAGATGCTGAAAAGGCATTTGACAAAATCCAACATCCATTCATGTTTAAAGTATTGGAGAGATCAGGGATACAAGGCACATATCTAAACATAGTAAAGGCGATATACAGCAAACCTATAGCCAACATCAAACTGAATGGAGAGAAACTTAAAGCAATCCCACTGAAATCAGGGACAAGACAAGGCTGCCCACTCTCTCCATATCTCTTCAAAATAGTGCTGGAAGTCCTTGCTAGAGCAATAAGACAGTTGAAGGAGATCAAGGGGATACAAATTGGAAAGGAAGAGTTCAAATTATCACTATTTGCAGATGATATGATAGTATATGTGAGTGACCCCAAAAACTCTACCAGGGAACTCGTACAGCTGATAAACACCTTCAGCAAAGTGGTCGGATACAAAATTAATTCAAAAAAATCAGTAGCCCTCCTATATACAAAAGACAAAAGGGCTGAGAAAGAAATTAGGGAAACAACACCCTTCACAATAGCCACAAATGACATAAGGTACCTCGGAGTAACCCTAACCAAGGAAGTCAAAGACTTGTATAAAAAAAATTTCAAGTCTCTGAAGAAAGAACTAGAAAAAGATATGAGAAGATGGAAAGATCTCCCATGCTCATGGCTTGGCAGGATTAACATAGTAAAAATGGCCATCTTACCAAAAGCAATCTACAGACTCAATGCAATTCCCATCAAATTACCAACACAGTTCTTTACAGACCTGGAAAGAAAAATTCTCAACTTCATATGGAATAACAAGAAACCCAGAATTGCTAAAACAATCCTCTACAATAAAAGATCTTCTGGAGGTATCTCCATCCCTGATCTTAAGTTGTACTATAGAGCAACAGTTTTAAAAACTGCATGGTACTGGCATAATAACAGAATACTGGATCAATGGAACCGAACAGAGGACCCAGAAATAAACCCACACACTTATGGACACCTGATCTTTGACAAAGGCGCCAAAACCATACAATGGAAAAAAGATAGCATCTTCAACAAATGGTGCTGGTCTAACTGGATGTCTACATGTAGAAAAAAGAAAATAGATCCACACTTATCACCCTGCACAAAACTGAAGTCCAAGTGGATCAAAGACCTCAACATAAAACCTGACACATTAAATCAGCTAGAAAAAAAAGTGGGGAATACCCTACAACTCATTGGTACAGGAGAAAACTTCCTGAACAGAACACCAACAGCACAGGCTCTAAGAGCAACAATCAATAAATGGGACCTCATGAAACTGAAAAGCTTCTGCAAAGCAAAGGAGACCATCACCAAAACAAAGCGACTGCCTACAGATTGGGAAAGAATCTTCACCAACCCTTTATCTGACAGAGGACTCATATCCAGTATATATAAAGAACTAAAGAAGCTGGAAAGCAGCAAACCAAGTAATCCACTTAAAAAATGGAGAACAGAGCTAAACAGAGAATTCTCTGTAGAGGAATACCGAATGGCAGAGAAGCACTTAAAGAAATGCTCAACCTCAATAGCCATTAGGGAAATGCAAATCAAAACAACCCTGAGATTTCACCTTACACCCATGAGAATGGCCAAGATCAAAAACTCAAGTGACAACACATGCTGGAGAGGTTGTGGAGAAAGGGGAACCCTTCTCCACTGCTGGTGGGAATGTAAACTTGTACAACCACTCTGGAAATCAATCTGGCGCTTTCTCAGACAACTAGGCATAGTGCTTCCCCATGATCCAGCCATACCACTCCTAGGCATATATCCAAAAGAGGCTCAAGTACACAAAAAGGACATTTGCTCAACCATGTTTGTAGCAGCTTTATTTGTAATAGCCAGAAGCTGGAAACAACCCAGATGCCCCTCAACTGAAGAATGGATGCAGAAATTGTGGTACATCTACACAATGGAATATTACTCAGCAATGAAAAATAAGGAAATCATGAAATTTGCAGGTAAATGGTGGGATCTGGAAAGCATCTTCCTGAGTGAGTTGTCCCAAAAGCAAAAAGACACACATGGTATATACTCACTCATATAGACTTACAACATAGGACAAACCCACTATAACATGTGCATCTAAAGAAACTAAGCAAGAGAGAGGACCCTAACTAAAATGTCCAATCCCCATCCGGAAAGGCAAAGAGGATGGACATCAGCAGAAGAAGAAAACAGGAAACAATGTAGAAACCTACCACAGAGGGCCTCTGAAACCCTCTGCCCTACAGTCTATCAAAGCAGATGCTGTGCCTGATGGGCAAGTGTTGGGCAGAGTGAATGGAATTTTATGTAAGAACTGGGAAATAGTAAGAGCTGGAGAGGACAGGGTTTCTACAAGGAGAGCAACAGAACAAGAAAATTTGAACACAGGGAACTTCCCAGAGACTCATACTCCAACCAAGGTCTATTCTTGGAGATAACCCAGAACCCCTGCACAGCTGTAGCCCAGGGCAGTTCAGAGTCCAATTGGGTTACATAGTAATGTGAAGAGGGACTGCCTCTGACATAATCTGATTGGCCTGCTCTTTGATCACCTCCCCCTGGGGGGGAGCAGCTTCACCAGGCCATAGTAGAGGACAATGCAGCCACTTTTGATGTGAACTGATGGACCAAGATCAGAAAGGAGAGGAGAACCTCCCCTATCAGTGGACTTGGGGAGTGGCATGCATGCAGAGGGAGGAGGGACGGTGCGATTGGGAGGGGAGGAGGGAGGGGCTTATAGGGTGATGCAGAATGAATAAAATGTAATTGAGGAAAAATTAAAAAAAAGGGGGGGAAATAATTTAAGAACCTTAAATGACTTTCAAAGGTGGAGTAAAACATGGAGTTAGTCAATTTACATGGAGCATGTCTCGCCCCTGGGGGCAATGGTCTCCTGAACCTACTCAGACCTCAGACACCACCACTGCTAGTTCTAGAACTGATACAAGATATTCCAACGAGGGGGTTAAGGCTTCTCATAATATTTCCTATAAGCCCACACCTGTTTGTTTATATCCCCCATTTTTATTCATTATTAGCCAGATAGAGCCAAGTAATTGTGGTGATGATACTTGCTTTTTTGCACAATGCTGGAATGCTAGTGAATTTAGGTATGTCCTGGTTACTCGCATGCCTCGCTGGGTGCCTGTGCCCGTTGATGCCCCTCATTCTATGACTCTCTTCAGACAGAAAAGGGATCTTGGAACTACAGCCGCCACTGTTACTGCCATCTCATTGGCAGCTGTTGGAGCTACCACCGTGGCATTAGCCATGAGTCATACTGTGCAGACTGCTCAGACCCTGAATAATCTTTTAGCCAATATAGCTCATGCCTTAGATGTACAAAAAGGAATTAATGCTCAACTAAAAGGAAGCTTGATGGTGTTCAATCAGAGGATTGACCTCGTGCAGGAGCAAATTGATACCCTATGGCAAATGGCTCAACCGGGCTATCAATGAAAGTATGCTGGACTTTGAGTCACTAGCATATAACATGAGAATTTTTCCTGTGCTGCAAATCTGTCTAAACAATTGTCTAGCTATATTTTAGGTAATTGGACTGGAGAATTCGATACTACGATGGAGCAGCTGAGAGTGGCCATTGTCACAGTAAATTCTACCAGAGTGGATGCAGGACTAGCCACAGGATTATCATCATGGATTGCTGCATCCATGAATTATCTGAAGGAATGGGCGGGCATGGGAGCGTTAGCAGGCCTTCTGGTGTTGGTCTCCTTGGTTTGCCTGTGGTGTATATGCAAGATTAGAGTCTCACAACAGTGTAATGCAGCCATGATCATTCAGGCCTTTACAGCCATTGAAGCAGGACAGTCTCCCCAAGCATGGTTGGCTACCATAAAAAGCTAAAATGTTATGCTCAGCATGCGAGGCTAAGCACTGCACTCAGGGTCAGCCGCTTTGGACTCAGAGAAGAGCAAGTCTGATTGCATGCGGGTTGATGCCCCAGGTCCCGCCTCTGAGAAAAAGGTATCAGACGGGTCTGATGCTCTTTGGGTGGATGACACCTAAATGAACATCGGTACAAAGTCCCAATATATTTCTAATATCAGAGATCAGACCTCTACTCTTGCCTGATGCGTGTAAAACAAAAAGGGGGAACTGTAGAGAGCTGCGTAATACCATGCCTTAAAGATGGAGCTGGTTTCTGCCTTTCACCTTCCCGATGGTGAGTGCTCTCTGTCACAAACAACTCCACATTTGGCTAAGGCTGAGGATCTGGCTTGCTTCCATGTATGTGGACCTATCTGCATTGCCCACATGGCACGCTGGGGTTGGCTACCCAGAGGCTATTTAAGCTGTGGGCTGGCTTTCCCCAGGGTCAGATGATTGTTCAAGGTTCCTGAATAAACTGCATTGAAAAAAAAAAAAAGATGAAAAGAAAATATAGGAAGTGCTCTTACCCATTAAGCTATTTTTCTAACCCCTACATAAATTATAAATTAATGTTGATATTTGTCAGTTTATCTATAATTTTTATATTAATTTTTTTATTTTTTAACATTAGTTACATTTTATTTACATTGCATCCCAGCTGTAGCCACCTCCTGAATTCCTTCCCAATCCCAACTTCCAACCCTCACCTCCTCCATACCCCTCTCTAAATCCACTGATAGAGGAGGTCCTCTTCCGCTTCCAGCTGACCCTAGCTTATCAGGTATCATCACAACTAGCTGCAATGTACCCCTCTGTGGTCTGGAAAGGCTGCTCCTCTGATGGGGGCAGAGAGGTCAAAGAGCCAGCCACTGAGTTCATGTCAGAGACAGTACCTGTTCCCCTTAGTAGGCAAACCCAGTTCGGTAATGAGGTCCCATGGGTTACATCTGACCAGGGGTTTTAGGTTATATCCATGCATGATCCTTGGTTGGAGTATCAGTCTCAAAAAGTATAGCTGCATCCAGATATTTGATTCCGTTGCTCTCCTCTTGGAGCTCCTGTCCTCTCCAGGTCTTACTAACTCCCACTTCTTTTGTAAGATTTCCTACACTCTGTCCAAAGTTTGGATATGAGTCTTAGCATCTGCTTTGATTCAATACAAGGTTGAGTCTTTCAGAGGCCCTCTGTAGTAGGCTCCTGTTCTGTTCCTTGTTTTCTCTAATTACAATGTCCATCTAATTTGTCTTTCAAGTGAGGATTGATCATCTCACCCAGGGTCCTCCTTCTTGCTTATCTTCTTTAAGTGTACAGATTTTAGTATGTTTATCCTTTCTCATAATTCTAGTATCCAGTTATAAGTGAGTATATACCATGTGTGTCTTTCTGCTTCTGGGATACCTCATTCAGGATGATCTTTCCTAGATCCCACCATTTGACTGCAAATTTCATGATTTCCTTCTTTATAATTGCTGAGTAGTATTCCATTATGTAAATGTACCACAATTTCTGTACCCATTCCTCAGTTGTGAGACACCTGGGTTGTTTTGGGGTTCTGGCTATTACAAATAAAGCTCCTACGAACATGATTGAACAAAAATGTCTTTGTTGTGTATTCAGCATATTTTGGATATATGCCTAAGAGTGGTATAGCTGAATCTTGAGGAAGCAGTATTCCTAATTGTCTGAAAAAGCACCAGACTGATTTCAAGGTGGTTGTACAATTTACATTCCCACCAGCAATGGAGGAGGGTTCGCCTTTCTCCACAACCTCTCCAGCATATATTGTCACTTGAGTTTTTAATCTTAGCCATTCTGATGGGTGTAATGTAAAATCTCATGGTCGTTTTGATTTGCAACTCCTTGATGGCTAAGGGCATTGAGCATTTCTTTAAGTATTTCTCTGCTATTTTATATTCCTCTGCAGAGAAATTCTGTTTTAGCTCTGTAACCCATTTTTAATTGGATTACTTGGTTTGTTGCTTTTTTAATTATTTAGTTCTTTATATATTCCAGATAGTAGCCCTCTGTCAGATATTGGGTTGAAGAAGTTCCTTTCCCAGTTTGTGTTTTTTTTCTTTTTTTTTTCTTTTTTTTTATCAGTTACATTTTATTAACTCTGTATCCCAGCAGTGTCCCGATCCCTCATTCCCTCCCAGTCCCTCCCTCCCTCCCTCATCTCCACCGTGCCCCTTTCCAAGTCCACTGATAGGGGGGACCTCCTCCCCATTCATCTGATCCTGTTTTATCAGGTATCTTCAGGACTGGCTGCAAAGCCCTCCTCTGTGGCCTAACAGGACTGCTCCTCCCTTCGGGGGTGGGGAGACCAAAGAGCCAGTCATTGAGTTCCTGTTAGAAATAGTCCCTGTTCCCCTCACTTTGGGAAACCAATTGGTTACTGAGCTACCACAGGCTACATCTGAGTGGAGGTTCTAGGTTGTATCCATACATGGTCCTTGGTGCAGTGTTTTCAAAGCAAAGACTCATGACCAAACCTTTGGCAGAGTACAGGGAATCATAAGAAAGAAGGGGAGTTAGTCTGATGGGGAAAGGATAGGAGCTCCACAAGGACCAAATATATCTGGGCACAGGGTCTTTTCTGAGACTGACATTCAACCTTTCCCCGTTTGTAAGCTGCAGTTTTGTTTTGACTACAGTGTCTTTTGCTTTAAAGAAGATTTTCAGTTTCATGAGGTCTCATTTATTGATTGTTGCACTTAGAGCCTGTGCTGTTGGTGTTCTGTTCAGGAAGTTGTCTCCTGTGGCAATGAGTTCTAGGCTCTTCCCCACTTTCTCTTCTAAATAATTTAGTGTGTCTGGTTTATGTTGAGATCTTTGATCCACTTGGACGTTAGTTTTGTGCAGGGTGATAAATATGAATCTACTTTCATTTTCTGCATGTAGCCATCCAGTTGGAACAGCACCATTTTTTGGAGATGCTGTCTTTTTTCCATTGAATTGTTTTGGCTTCTTTGTCAAAAATCAAGTATCCTTAGGTGTATGGGTTTATTTCTGGGTCTTCTATTAGGTTCCATTGATTCACCTTTCTGATTATATGCTAATACTATGCAGTTTTTATTACCAGTGTTCTCTAGAACAGCTTGTGATCAGGAATGGAGTTACCTCCAAATGATTTATTGTTGTACAGTATCATTTTGGAAATTCTGGGGGGGGGGGGGTGTTTGTTTGTCTTTCCATTTGAAGTTGAGAATTTTTCTTTCAAGGTCTGTAAAGAATTGTGTTGGTATTTTGGTGGGAATTGCAATGAATCTCTAGATTGCTTTTGACAAGATGATCAATTTCACTCTGTTAATCCTAATGATACATGAGCATGGGAGATCTTTCCATCTTCTGATATCTACTTCAATTTCTTATTCAAAGAGTAGAAAAAATTTTTAAACAGGTTTTTCACTTGCTAGGTTATAGTTACACAAAGGTACTTTATGTCATTAGTGGCTATTGTGAAGGGTGTTGTTTCCCTAATTTCTATCTTGGCCCTATTGTCTTTAGTATACGGAAGGGCTACAGATTTTTCTTTGAGTTAATTTTGTATCCAGCTTCTTTCATGTTTATCTTCCTTAGGTGCACATATTTTAGTATGTTTATCCTATCTTATGGTTCTATATAAGTGAGTCTATACCATGTGTGTCTTTCTGCTCCTGTGATAACTCACTCAGTATGATCTTTTCTAGATCTCACCATTTGCTTGCAAATTTCATGATTTCCTTGTTTTTAATTGCTCAGTAGTATTCCATTGTTTAAAAGTACCACAATTTCTGTATTCATTTCTCCATTGATGGACATCTGGGATGTTTCCAGGTTCTGGCTATTATGAATAAAGCTGCTACAAACATGGTTGAGCAAATGTCCTTGTTGTATACTTGAGCATCTTTTGAATTTATGCCTAAGAATGGTATAGCAGTATCTTTTTTTTTTTTTTCCCCATGCAGTTTATTCAGGAACATTGAACAATCCTCGGACCCCGGGGAAAGCCAGCCCACAGCTTAAATAGCCTCTGGGTAGGCAACCCAGGCGTGCCACGGGGGCAATGCAGATAGGTCCACATACATGGAAGCAAGCCAGATCCTCGCAGGATCTTGAGGATACACTGTTCCTACTTAACTGAGAAAGCACCAGATTGATTTCCAAAGTAGTTGTACAAGTTTACATTCCCACCAGCAATGGAAGAGGGTTCCCAGTTCTCCAAAACCTCTCCAGCATGTGTTGTCACTTGAGTTTTTAACCTTTGCCACCCTGATCCGGAGTAAGATGATCATTCCTCACTTAGACAAATGGGATGGACAGGGGAAGCTGGAGCAAACAAGTAACAGGAGAGGCTTTCTGCAGAGGGCCTCTGAAAAACACTACCTAGCAATGTATCAAAATAGATGCTGAGACTCATAACTAAACCTTCAGCCAAGTACAGGATATCATATGAAAGAAGGGGGAGTTAGACCTAGAGAGGACAGGAGCTCCACAGGGACAAAATGTATCAGGGCACGGGGGCCTTCTATGAGACTGTTTCTCCAACCAATGACCATGTATGGATATAACCAAGAACCCCTGCTCAGATGTAGCCCATGGTATCTTAGTAAACAAGTGGGTTCCCTAGTAAGAGGAACAGGAACTATTTCTGACATGAACTCAATGACTGGCTCCTTTACCTCTTGCCCTTCTGAGGGAGGACAAGTCTTGCTAGGCCATAGAGGCAGCAAGTCCTGAAGATACCTGATAAGCTAGGGTTAGATGGAAGGGGAGGAAGATCATCCCTACCAGTGGACTTAGAAAGGGGCAGGGAGGAGATGAGGGAGGGAGGGTGGGATTGGGAGAGAATGAGGAATGGGGCTATGGCTAGGATACAAAATAAATAACCTGTGATTGATATAAAAAATAAAAACTAATAATAAAAATTTTTGTATCTAGTCATTTTGCTGAAGGTGTTTATCAATGACAGAGCTCTCTGGTTGAATTTTTGAGGTGGCTCATGTATATTATCATATCTTTGAATAGTGATACTTTGACTTCATCCTTTCTGAACTGAATCCACTTGATCTCCGTTAGTTGTCTTTTGCTCTAGCAAGGACTTCAAGTACTATACTGAAGAGGTATGGAGAGTAAGCAGCCTTGCCTTGTCCCTGATTTCACTGAGATTGATTTAAGTTTCTCTCCATTTAACTTGATGTTGCCAATAGGCTTGCTGTATATTGTCTTTACTTTATTTAGGTATGTGCCTTGTATCCCCGATTTCTCCAAGACTTTAAAGATGAATGGGTGTTGGATTTTTATCAAATGCTTTTTGGTATCTAAGGAGATGATCATGTGGTTTTTCTCCTTCAGTTTCTTTATATGATGGATCACATTGATGTAGTTTCATATATTGAACCACCCCAACATGGCTGGGATGAAGCCTACTTGGTCATGGTGAATGGTATCTTTTTTGTGTTCATGGATTCAGTTTTTAAGTATTTTTTTGAGTATTTTTGTATCAATATTCATAAGAGAGATAGGCCTGAAGTTCTCTTTTTTGGTTGGGTCTTTGTGTGGTTTAGGTATCAAAGTAAATGTGGATTCATAGATTAGTTTGGTAATGTTTCTTCTGTTTCTATTTTGTTTAATCATTTGTTTAATCGTTCTGATGGTCTGGTAGAATTCTGCACTGAAACCATCTAGCTCTGGGCTTTTTTTGGAAAGGGATACATTTGATGATTGCTGTTATTTCCTTGTGGGATATAGGACTATTCAATCTTTCTACCTGATCTTGATTTAATTTTGGTAAATGAAATCTATCAAGAGAATTGTCAATTTCATTCAAATTTTTAAATTTTGTGGCAGATTAGGATTTTGTAGTAAGTCCTAAAGATTGTTTGGCATTCCTCAGTGTCTGTTGTTATGTCCCTCTTTTTGTTTTTGATTTTTCTGATTTGGATAGTTTCTTTCTACCTTTTAGTTAGTTTGGCTAAGGGTTTGTCTATCTTGTTGATTTTCTCAAAGAACCAGTTCTTTGTTTCATTGATTCTTTGAATTGTTTTATTTGTTTCTAATTAATTGATTTCTGACCTGAGCTTGACTATTTCCTGTGGTCTATGACTCTTAGGTGTGTCTGCTTCCCCCCCCCCCAAGGCTTTCAGATGAGCTATTAAGTTGATTGTATGTGATGTTTCAAATTTCTTCTTGAAGGCACATAGTGCTTTGAATTTTTCTCTTAGCACCGCTTTCATTGTGTCCCATAAATTTTGGGTATATTCTGCCTTCATTTTCATTGAATTCTAAGAAGTCGTTAATTTATTTCTTTATTTCATCCCTAACCCAGCTGTCACTGAGTGGTGAGTTGTTCAGTTTCCATGTGTGTGTGTAGGCTCTTTTGCTATTTCTGTTGTTGTTGAGGTCCAGCTTTAATCCATGGTGTTCAGGTAGGATAGAAAGGATTATTTCAACCTTCTTGTATCTGCTGAGGCTTGCTTTGTGACCAGTTATGGTCTATTTTGGAGAAGGTTTCATGAGGTGCTGAAAAGAAGATATACTCTTGAATTTGGGTGAAAAGTTCTGTAGATATCTATTAGGTCCATTTGATTTGGGTCTCTGTTAGTGCCATTATTTCCCTTTTAGCTTCTGTCTGTATGATCTGTTTCTTGGTGAGAGTGGAGTGTTGAAGAGTCTCACTATTAAGGTATTGGGATTGATGTGTGATATCAGCTTTAATAATGTTTCATTTACAAATGTAGATGGTCTTGTATTTGGAGCATAGATGTACAGAATTGTGATGTTCTCCAGCTGTTTTTTTTTTCCTTTGATGAGAATGAAATGCCTGTCCTCATCTTTTTTGATTAATTGTGGTTGAAAATCTATCTTATTCGATATTAGCATAGCTACCCCAGCTTGTTTTCTGGGTTCATTTGTTTGAAAAACATTTTTCCAGTACTTTACTCTGAGGTAGAGTTTATCTTTGTTGCAGACATGTGTTTCTTGGATGCAGCAGAATGTTGGATTCTGTTTCTGAAACCATTCTGTTAGTCTGTGTCTTTTTATTGTATACTTGAATCCATTGATGCTGATAGATAATGTTGACTATTGAATGTCAGTTCCTTTTATTGTGGAGTTGGTGGTCTTACTGTATTCTTTGCTTGTTTTTTTTTTAATTTTTATTGTGAAGTTATCTTTATCCTATATTTTCTTGGGTGTACTTGTTTTCATTGGATTGGAATTTTCCTTCTAGTATCTTCTGTAGGGCTGGGTTGTTGTGTAGATGTTGCTTAAATGATTTTTTCATGGAATATTTTGTTTTCTCCATCTATGTTAATTGAAAGATTTGCTTGGTATAGTAGTCTGGGTTGGCATCTGTGGTCCTTAATGTCTGCATGACATCTGTCCAGGCCCTTCTGGCTTTCATAGTTTCTGATGAGAAGTCTGGTGTGATTCTGATAGGTCTACCTTTATATGTTACTTGACCTTTTTCCTTTGCTGCTTTTTATATCTTTTCTTTTTTTCTGTAGATTTAGTGTTTTGACTATGATGTGACATGAGCAGTTTCTTTTCTGGTGTAGTTTATTTGGTGTTCTATAGGCCTCTTGTATGTTTATTGACATCTCTTTCTTTAAGTTGGGAAAATTTTCTTCTATGATTTTCTTGAAAATATTTTCTGGACCTTGGAGCCTGGAATTTTCTTTTTCATCAATTCCTATTGTTCTTAGATTTTGACTTTCCATGAGGTCCTTGATCTCTTGGATGTTTTGTGTTTGGTACTTGTCCCATTTTACTTTTTCTTTGAGAGAAGTGTCAATTTCTCCAAGTGTATCTTTACCACCAGATACTCTTTCTTCCATCTCTTGTAATCTGTTGGTGTTGCTTAACTTTGTGGTTCTTGATTTTTTCTCTAAGTTCTCCAGCTCCAGGGTTTTCTCTGTTTGTGTTTTCTTAATTGATTCTAATTCTGTTAACATGTCTTGCACCATTTCATTCATCTGTTTCAATATGCATTCCTGTCTCCCTATGATGGTCTCTATTTTTTTTTTTTTTGTCTATTTCCTCTCTAAATTCCACTACTTGTGCCACTAATTGTACCTATATTTGTTTGGCTATATTTGCATGTATTTCTTTGAGAGCTTTGTTCATTTCCTCTTTATTTGCCTCCTTTTGTGTTGCTATTTCTTTGAGAGATTTGTTTGTTTCCTCTTTATATGCCTCTAATATCTGGGTAAGCATAGTTTTAAAATCAATTTTCTGTGTTTCTGATGATTTTGAGTATCCATTGATTTGGGGGGGTTGCTGGTGAAACCATAATATCCTGATTTTTGTTGGATGTGTTCTTATGCCAACCTCTGGCCATCTTCTTTTCCGTAACTTCACTGTTTGTCCTGGATTCTGTAGTTCAGACTGGTATTGTCTCTCTCTAGTATCTGAGGTATTCTTCGGGAAGATGGGAGAGGTCCAGTTGTTTGATAGTGTGAGCTGGTGTTTCAGCTATACCTAAGGGAGGAAGAACTGCTGGCACAGAAGGAAAAATGCATGAAGTCATGTGCTTGTATGTGGAATTATGCCTTGAGGGACAGGGTGCTAGAGAATGTAGATGCTTATAGTGGGCAGGGGCGCAGTGGAGGCACAGAAGAGCTTGCGGGTCTTGGTGGTGTTCTGGTTTGCTGGTGGTGTTTGTGGGAGCAATTTGCTAATGCGGATTCTCTGAATACCTCAGTGGTGTATAGGCCAATGGTATTCAGCTCTGTCTCGGCTCCAGGAATTTTTTGCCTGGGCACCACTGGTAGACCCGTAAAAGAGGGGCTTCAGTGTTGAGAACTTTGTCCTAAGAATCCCTCTGTTTCCCACATTGGTTGAGGGAATCCAATGTCTGGGAGGGAGCCAATGTCTGGCTGCTAGCTTAGAGGGATCCTGGATGTGGGGCTCTGCAGGCAGTTGAAGGCACACTCACTCTCTAGCAGGTCAAATGGGAATGTACAGGCATTCTCCTGTTCTATACTCTCAGGTTTGTGCCTGCTGGGGCAAATGCAGGTATCAGAGCTCCTTCAGCTCAGTGGTGCTGCAGCTGCAGATCTTGGAAGTCCAGCTGCAGCAGCAGAACTTGGAGGTCAGTACAGGTGCCCACTGGGAAGTCTCCAGGAGTTACTACAGTGGTCCACGGACCTAGGTAACCTGGAGGGCCTGATGTACCTGGGTGGCTTGGTGGGTCTGGCAGATTTTGTCTGCAACTGAGGGATTGGGCTGCCCATACAGTCACTGGCTGGGAGGTCCTACAAGGCCCATACAGTTGCTCACAGGCCAGGGTCAGGGAAGATTGGTACTGCAGACCCTGGACTCAGAAGGCTGGTACTGCAGATCTGGAACCCAGAAGGCTGGTACCACTCAGCTCATCCGAGACATGTAGGGTGGTACAGCTGGCAGCAGCTGCTGAGGAGCTAGGAGCCCCTCCTCTGCTGTCTCAGCCACCAGGCAATAAATTCAGTGCTAAGAGTCTTGGGAAGGGCACTGTGTGTTGGCTCCACTGAGGAGGAGGAGGACGAGGGATATCCGAAATGGGGAAGTGTGGGGACATCGAATGTTCACCATTTTCCTTCCCCAGAGACGTCTGCGGGTGACCTGAATCTAAATGGTCTCAGCTCATAGATGTCCTCTCTCGTCCAGGAAACCTCAATGTCGATTTTTTGGCTTCTGCTGCCCCTCCACTCACCAATTTCAAAGTTTCATATCCTCTGCCTCTGAGATAAGGTGAAGGTTGGTCATCAACATCTTGGATCTCTGTCTATCTATAATTTTTAAATTTTTAAATTCATGGTGTTTTCCATAGAAAAATATCCAGATGTAGTTTTGCTCATTACTTTTTATACTTGGATGTTACATGCATACAGAATCATTTCAGATGAGAGAGAAAAACAAAGCAAAATGAAAATATAGTATTAAGGGGCAGGAATATGTGAGGGCCATGTCAGACATTTTTAGAACTTGTTTAATGAGTTCTTTAAGAAAATTTACATCAACAACTCAAATAATATTTTAAATCAAACATCCTAACACAATGCAACGGAAAGCTTAGGTAATTCAGTATTTATGTGCTGATGAAAAGATAAAATTATTGAGAACATTATCTTCTATAACAAAAATTAAACCACTGTTTTTCAATAAAAGCAGAAGATATAGTGTGTGAAATAATACACTATAATTTATAACAGAACAATCTGAAATCTGAGCCAGGGTGTTTTAGTCATCATCAGTTACTGTGTGACAAAAAGTCAGGCATAGTGCAAAGTCACATGTTGTGTACTCAAAACTAAGCCTATAGGGGATGTTATGCAATTTAGATTAATTAACATTTGATTTTAGATGGTTGTTTACTCAACCATTATGTTTGTGTGTGTGTGTGTGTGTGTGTGTGTGTGACGTTCATGTCATGTTATAGGTCACATGATAAGGAACTGGACTATAAAATAAGTTTTAAGGTAAGCTAAAAATTCTTAGTGTAGATCATCATTATCAGAAATCTAGCTTCCTTATATACATTTTCCAGTTGTAACTAAAAATGTTGTCTTTCTCCTAAGTAACTACATACTCACCAAAACACCTGCTGTGATTAAGACAAACAATATTTGTTCTTAATTATAGGTAGCAAAATGTAAAAAAATAAGGTTTATCTAAGAGAGTCCGCTACCTTACATCCACATCACTGATAATGCTTTCTGTTGAACCTAATGGAATATTAGGTCAAAATTTGCTTTACAAATAGAGGTATGTTTTATTTTTATTTATTTATTATTTTTGCATAATAAGAAGACCAGACAGGTAGTTAAATACAGAATCTATTCAATAGCTCACTGTTGGTATCATGTATGAATACTGTTCATTGTGCCAAACAGGATTTCTGAACACCACTTCCATGGTTTGCCATTATAGTTGCAAGATGGCTGTGGTTGCTCCAGACCTCCAATCCACACAAATCAGCATCCATGCCCTGGCAGGAATTATTCTTCAAATGTTTTTATAAACGGCTAAGTCTCTTTTTCCTCAGCCTTTAATAAATCATATGAACAGCTAAAATAGAATTATGGGCACTTTCAGTCACTATCATGAAGAAATAGTAAAAGGTAGCAGTAAAAATAAAAAGAAATGAATGTCATTGTTAGGAGACCAATAGTGTATATCACAAATTGTGAGAGAAAAAAAGAGATAATAGAAAGGTTGGAAATAAGTTAAAGAAAGGATGCTTTTATACAAGTAGCTCAATACAAAGACAATCAATGGCTTGTAATTCTGTCCACATCATAAGAACACTGGTAATGGAATATATTTGAACCTTAGAAACCAAAGAAAGAAAGACAGAAAGAAAGACGGAAAGAAGGAAAGAAAGAAAGAAAGAAAGAAAGAAAGAAAGAAAGAAAGAAAGAAAAAGAAAAATACAAATAAAGATATTTGAGCAAGAAATGCTATGTAGGAAATTCCAGACATTTTCATCTGAGATAACAAACTACTAAAATACAGTCAGGAAAATTACTTCTCTTTTGGTAAATTATTGTATAAGTCTATTCAAAACTGGTGTTTCCTCCAAAACTCCAGCTCCTAGAACAAATATCTATCCATATGAGAGAAATTGTCAGACATCCTTTCATTCACTTATTTGTTTATTATTTTTTAATTTATTTATTATTACAATTTATTCATTTTGTATCCCAGCCTTATCCCCCTCCCTTACCTCCTCCCAGTCTCAACCTCCCTCCTTCAACTCCCCCTATGACTTCCCTTAGTCCACTGATTGGGGAAGTTCCCCCACCTACTATTTGACCTTAGCTTATCAGTTCTCACCCATATTGGCTGCAATGTCTTCCTCTGTGGCCTGGCAAGGCTACACCCCCAGGGAAATGTGATAAAAGAAGCAGCCACTGAGTCCCTGTCAAAGATAGCCCCTTCTCCCCTTAATAGGGAATGCACATTGAAACTGAGCTACCTATGGGTTATATCTGAGCAGGGGATGTAAGTCCTCCTCATGCATGGTCCTTAGTTGGATCATCAGTCTCTACAGGTGCCTCTGGGTCCAGATATTTTGTCTCTGTTGGTCTCCTTGTGAAGCTCCTGTCCCCTCCAGGCCTTTATATCTCCCCTTCTTCCATAAGATTCCCTTAACTTTGCCCAATATTTGGCTATGAGTGTCAGCATCTGCTCCATACCCTGCTGGGTAGATTCTTCCAGACACTTTCTGTGGTAGATTCCTGCCCTGTTCCCTGTCTTCTTGCTTCCATATGTACTCACTTACAAGTGGATATTAGCCATAAAATATAGGATAAACATACTAAAATCTATAGTCCTAAAGAAGCTAAACAACAAGGAAGACCCTAGGGAAAATGCCTCATATTCTTTCAGAAGGGCAAACAGTATAGCTATCGGAAAAGGGAGAAGATATCCTTCTTCATTTCTAAACAGAGTACAACTGTAACGCATTCTTCCTCAGTATCAGAGCTGCAATTGTCAAAATTTCTATGGACCAAAATTAAACCTAGGCAAAAATATGAATACATTACCATTTGTTCTAGAAAAAATCCCTTTTCATCTGCTGTATTTAAGCAAAAGAAAGATGGAATAATGTTTATAATTTTGAGTTTTATTATATGAATTTTAATGAATAAAACATTTACTGAAGGGAATACAAGCCATTATTTTTTTTTCTTTATTAATTACACTTTATTCACATTGTATCCTTCCCCCTGTGGTTCCCTCCCTCCTCCCGTCCCAATCCCTCCCTTCGGAGGGAGGGTGGAGACCCTCTGCATGCATGCTCCTCCCCAAGTCCACCGATAGGGGAGGTCTTCTTTTCCTTCCTTCTGATCCTAGTCAATTAGGTCTCATCAGGAGTGGCTGCAGTGTCTTCTTCTGTGGCCTGGTAATGCTGCTTCCCTCAGGGGGAGGTAATTAAAGAGCAGGCCAATCAGCTACATACAAGCCATTATTAACACAATTTAATTCTGTAATTTTCTTGAAATATTCCATGTTGTTTTACCTGTCAGTAAGAGTTTTTCTGTTCTGATTTTCCTTCCATTTAATTGGTTGGTAGATTTAAAAAGTTAACTTACATGTATTTATGGATACAACATTTATCCTGTAAAGCTACAAATACATTGACTGGCTAGATGATTTATTGGGTTGAGGCACTCCTCATCAAGCCTGATAACCTATGTTTGATCTCCAAAACTATCCTCTGACCTCCACATATACTGTGGTACTTCACATACATGCACACACACATATACACTCAATATGTAAATAAATGTAATAATGTTAAAACTGAAAAAAAATGACATTATGAATCACAATGTAAAATTTTGTCCTATGTTACTGTGATTAATGAAGTATATGCATGAATCTACTCAGTATTCTAGAAGAAAGATGTATTAATTTGGAATTAGTTTTATTCTCGTATGTAAATATTGAACTATAAATGCTTTGGACATAAAAATGCATTTTGATGGATAGGGATGTAACTCAGTGTAGGGTGCTTGTCACAAAGTCTCTGGGTTTCATCCTAAACACTGTCAAAAAACCCCATAATAATTAAATTGGACTCATTCCCTGGTATTTTAATTTTTCATAACTATATAAAAATTGTGGGTGAGCACAATTATTGTGTATAATATCCATTCAAAGTGTAAGTTTACCTTTCACTCAAATCATGGTGTTGTTTTTATGACTAAAATGATGCAACTAGATTCATAAGAATTGAGAATGTTGTTCAAATTATACATGCCGCATAGAGAAATACAAATGTCCAAGAATCCATTTTTTTTAGGGTCCCTGATAACAGGTTTCTTATTTTTTACAGCCAGTTTCTGGAATTAAAAACAGTAATGTGGGATTAAAAAGAAATTAACTTTTTATTTAATTTACAACTTAACTAATTGTTTCGTGGTATTATGAGTTCAATGCTTCTATGAATAGGAATAGAGCCAAATCCTTATCAGAAACTATTTGCTTATAGAATTTCAAAAACTCAAGGGATGACACATGCTGGAGAGGTTGTGGAGAAAGGGGAACCCTTCTTCATTGCTGTTGTTAATGTAAACTTGTACAACCACTTTGGAAATCAATCCGGTACATTCTCAGAAAATTAGGAATGTCTACCTCAAGATCCAGCTATAGCACTCCTAGGCATTTATCTGAAAAAATATTAAACCAAACAACAAAGACATTGGCTCTACTATGTTCATAGAAGCTTTATTAATAATAGCCAGAATCTGCAAACAACTTAGATGCCCCTCAATAAAAGAATGGATACAGAAATTGTGGTATGTTTACCCAATGGAATACTACTCAGCAATTAAAAACAAAGAAATCGTGAAATTAGCAAGCAAATAGTGGGAACTAGAAAAGATCATCCTGAGAGAGGTAACCCAGAAGCAGAAAAACACACATGCTATATACCTACTTATAAGTTGATATTAGCCTTATAATATAGCAAAAATATACTAAAATCTATACTCCTAAAGAAACTAAGAAACAAGCAGGACCTTAGGAAAGGAGCTTAATCCTCATTCAGAAAGGGCAAAAAGATAGACATCAGAAGTAGAAGAAGAAAGGGAACAGGACAGGAGCCTTACCCAGGGGGCCTCTGAAAGACCATACCCAGCAGGGTATAGAAGAAGTTGCTGAGACTCATAGCCAAACCTTGGACAGAGTGCATGGAATCTTAAGGAAGAGGGGGAGATAGAAAGAACTGGATGGGACAGGAGCTCCACAGGGAGACAAACCGAGCCAAAAATCTGGACTCAAGTGGTCCTGCAGTGACTGATGATGAAATAAGGACTATGCATGGAAAGGACCTAGATCCCCCTGCTCAGATGTAGTCCATGGGCAGCACAGTATTCATGTGGGTTTCCCTATTAAGAGGAGCTGATGCTGTGTTTGACATGAACTCAGTGGCCAGCTCTAAACATTCCCCTGGTGAGGTGGCCTAACTAGGCCACAGAGAAAGAGGATCCAGAGAGTCCTGATAAGATGTGATAAGCTAAGGTCAGATAGTAAGGGCCAAGGACATAACCTATTATCGAACTAGGGGACAGTCATATGGGGGAAAGAATGAGGGAGGGTGGGACTAGGAGGAGACAAAAGATGAGACTGAAAATGGGATACAAACTGAATAAATGGTAATAAGTAAATATATAAAGAAAAAAGAAAACATGTTAACATATTTTTATTATTATTATCATTTAATACAGTTTATTCAATTTGTATCCTGGCTGTGTCACCCTCTTTCCTCTCCTCCCAATCCCACCTTCCCTCACCCTTCTCCCCCTATACCCCTCAAGTAGTACACTGATGGCTAAGGTCTTCCTACCCTTCTATCTCGCCCTACCCTATCAGGTCTCATCAGGACTAGTTGCATTATCTTCCTCTGTGGCCTGGGAAGGCTGCACCCAGCAGGGGGTGGTGATCAAAGATTCTGTCACTGAGTTCAGGACAGAGAAAACCCCTGCTCCCCTTACTAGGGTACCTTCTTAGACACTGAGTCTACATCTGAGAAGGATTTTTAGGTACGATCCATGCATTTGTCCTTTGTTGGGGTATCAGTCTCTGCCAGGCTCACAGGGCTCAGGGCTCAGTAAATTTTTTTTTTTTTTTTGCTCTGTTGGTCTTTTTTTTTTTTGGAGCTCCTGTCCCCTCCAGGTCTTTCTATCTCCCCTTTCTTTCATAAGATTCCACACATTCTGCCTATGAGTCTCAGTTCTGCTTTGATACCTCTATCAGTAGTGTCTTTTACAGGCCATCTGTGGTAGGCTCCTGTCCTATTCCCTGTCTTTTCCTGCTTCTGATGTCTATTGTGTTTGTCTTTCTGAATGAGAATTGAACATCTTCCCTAGTGTCCTCCTTGTTGTTTAGCTTCTTTAGGACTACAGATTTTAGTATGTTTATCCTTTATTACATGGCTAATATCCACTTATGAGTGACTATATACCATGTGTGTCTTTCTGCTTCTGTATTACCTCACTTGAGATTATCTTTTCTAGTTCCCACCACTTGCCTGCTAATTTCATGATTTCCTTGCTTTTAGTAGCTGTGTAATATTCTATTGTGTAAATGTACCAGAATTTCTGTATCCATTCTTCTATTGAGGGACATCTAGATTGTTTCCAGATACTGGCAATTATGAATAGAGCTTCTAAGAACATGGTTGAGCAAATGTCCTTATTGAATGGTGGGGACATCTTTTCGATATATGCCTAGGAGTGGTATAGCTGGATCTTGAGGTAGCACTATTTCTACTTTTCTGAGAAAGTGCCAGATTGTACAAGTTTACATTCCCACCAGCAGTGGAGGAGGGTTCCCGTTTCTTCACATCCTCTTCCAGCATGTCTTCTAACTTGAGGTTTTGCTATTAGCCTTGTTTCTGCCTGTAAGGCGAAATCTCAAGGGTGTTTTGATTTGCATCTCCCTGATGACTAAGGACTTTGAACATTTCTTTAAGTGTTCCTCTGCCATTTGATATTCTTCTAATTAGAATTCTCTGTTTAGCTCTGTACTCCGTTTTTAAATTGGATTACTTGTTTTTTTTGCGTTTAACTTCTTAAGTTCTTTATATATTCCAGATAGTAGCCAACTGTTAGATGTAGGGTTCCCAGTCTGTAGGCTGTCATTTCGTTCTGATGACAGTGTCCTCTGATTTACAGAAGCTTTTCAGTTTCATGAGGTCCCATTTATTGATTGCTAATCTTAGAGCCTGTGCTTCTGTTAAAGAAGTTGTCTCCTGTGCCAATGAGTTTGGCTCTTCCCCCACTTTTTCTTCTAACAATTTTAGTGTGTCGGGTTTTATGTTGAGGTCTTTGATTCACATGGACCTTAGTTTTGTGCAGGGTGATAAATATTAATATATTTTAATTTTTCTACATGTAGTCATCCAGTTAGACCTGCACCATTTGTTGAAGAAGATATCTTTTTTTTTTTCCATTGTATTGTTTTGGCTTCTTTGTCAAAAATCAAGTATCCATAGGTATAGGGCATTATTTATTGTTCTTCTATTCAATTCCTTTGATTCACCATTTTGTTTCTATGCCAGTACTATCGTGATTTTATTACTCTTACTGTATAATACAGGGATGGAGAAACCTCCAGAAGATCTGAGTTATTTGTTTTTCTATGTAAAATTAAGAAATGTTCTTTCAAGTTCTGTAAAGAATTGTGTGGTATTTTGCTGAAAATTGCATGAATCTGTAGATTACTTTTAGTAGTATAGCCATTTTCACTATGTTAATCCTACAGATCCATGAGCATGGGAGATCTTTCCAGCTTCTGATATCCTCTTCAATTTCTTTCTTCAGAGACTTGAAGATTTTTTCAGACAGGTCTTTCACCTTCTTGGTTAGAGTCACACTAAGGTATTTTTGGTTATTTGTCGCTGTGATGTAGGGTGTAGTTTCTCTAATAACTTTCTCAGCCCATTTGTCTTTCTTTTATAGGATTGCTACCTATTTTTTAAGTTAATTTTGTATCCAGGTCCTTTTGCTGAAGGTGTTTATCAGCTGAAGGAGTCCTCTGGTTGAATTTTTGGTGTCATTCATGTATAGTATCCTACCATTTGCAAATAGTGATATTTTTACTTCTTCCTTTCAAATCTGTAACCCCTTGGTCTCCTTTAGTTGTCTTATTGCTCTTGCTAGGATTCCAAGTACTATGTTGAGATACAGAGAGAGTGGGCAGCTTTGCCTTGTACCTGATTTCAGTGAGATTGATTTGAGTTTCTCTCCATTGAGTTTGATGTTGGCTATAGGCTTGCTATATACTGCCTTTACTATTTTTAGGTATGTGCTTTGTATCCCTGATCTCTCTAAAACTTTAAATATGAATGGGTGTTGGATTTTGTCAGATTTTTTTTTTTTTTGGCATTTAAAGAGATGATCATGTGGTTTTTCTCCTTCAGTTTGTTTATATGGTGGAGTACATTGATGGATTACTGTATATTCAACCACCCTGGATGCCCTGTATGAAGCCTACTTGGTTATGGTGGATATCTTTTATGTGTTCTTGGATTCGGTTTTATTTTATTGAGTAGTATTGCATCAATATTCTTAAGATGGATAAGACACAAGGGGAAAACAAGGAGGGATGGTAGGACTTAGAAGAGATAAGGGAGGGGGCTGAAGGGGGGATACAAAGTGAATAAATTGAAATAAATAAATATATAAATAAAAAACTAAAAAAAGAAAAAGAAAAAGAAAAAGAATTAAAGAATTTCAAACATTTATAGAATAAGGGTCCTTATGAATTTGTGAACGTTAACATTTTTATATTTATCAGTTTGAAATTTATTAGTTCAAATTGACCACATCAGTATTCATCTCACTCTTAGTGAGTGCTGGAGTGTCATTTATTTTAAAAACTTTGCAAAAAAAAGTCAGTGACTTTACAAGGTAAACATGATAGAATATTTAATATTTATAAGTATAATATCTATTCTAATTTCAGCCAATTAATGTTGTCCATTAATGATAAAAAGTAATAGGCTAATATGCTATTCATTGTGTGTTTCATAGACAAATAAATATAAATAGAAAGAAATTATGTTTTCTGTATATAAACAGATTTTCCTGACTTTTTTTATTTAGGTGGTGAGATTAAAGCACTGATAGTTATTATCCTCATAGTTTTATAGAGATACAAATAATACATTAATAAGGAGAGCAATTACTACATCATATATCGGATAGCTTTTCCAGTATTTTTCAATAGTGACAATACATTTCCATGAAACTGCCATCAGAGTTAGAGACTTGATTTATTAAAGTGTCATTTGAGGAGTTAGTGATATGATCAGTAACAACAATATATTTTTTTTCTATCTGGACAGAATTTGAGGTGGGATATCAGATCAGTTATATTGTTTTATCTTGTTCAAAAGCTAGGTATTGGTTGATTTAATTGTAAGGACATTCATAGAAAGTAGAAGAGCAGATTTCATCTCAAGCATGAAGAAGGCAGATGCCTTATGGAGAGTTATTGCTTACAATTCAAAGGCTATCACATCCGGATTGGGTATCTCTTCCACCTCCTCCCTCCCTCTCTCTCTCTCTCTCTCTCTCTCTCTCTCTCTCTCCATATGCATGTGTGTGTGATATGTACTTCTTCTGGCTATTTTTATGTATGCATGTTTATATTAATGTATTGGTTGTATAGATGTCTTGGCATATTTATGCAGAGGTCAGAGAACATCCTTGATTGTCATCCATCACTTTCCACCTTCTCTGTGTCAAGACCTTTAGATTTTTTATTTTTGCTGTTCTTTATACCAGACTAACCACTGTGCATCTATATAGCAAGGTGTCAATATTCTCTAGTGTATGGATCTGCTATGGTCATGATCTACATACTATGTATGCATGCTACTTCTGTTTTCTATATTCTCAACACCTCTCCTCTGAAATTCTTTTTGTGATATGAAATTTTGTTTCAGGGATTCCTTCATTGTCTTCTCTTTTCTCGGTTCCATCTCTCTCTTTATAACACAGAAACTCTAAAAGTAGTGATTTAATATTTATAGTCATTTTCTAATATAATATGTTTATACTTGACACAGATATAGTGGCATACACATAAAGTCACAGCTGCTTCAGAGGCCAATATAAGAAAATCACCAGAGACCATTAGCTGCCAACACAGCAAGACTTCATACAAAAATAAGTGTATATTAGATCAAGTACTGTTCTTGGCTTTCTCTTTCTGTTGATTTCAACCTTCAATAAGCTACAGCATGGATACATGATCAGCTTTCTCAGAGAAAATCAGGTTAAAAGAAATGTCCAGTATTGACAGAATCCTCTCCATAAATATACATTGGCACAAGATATTCAGTCTATTTTATATAAAGTGTTACAATTCCAGTTTTAGTGCTGTAGTTTAATTTCAAAATAGGCATTCTGTCATTGTACATTTGTATGGAAATGTGTCAACCTCACCCGCAGGAAGTGAAATACAAATTCAGATGGCAAGAGATCTGGCCTGTCTTATAAGCTTGACAAAAATAAAATGATTTGATTTGCGTTGCTAAGCATTTACTTAACTGGAAACCATGAAATAGATATTTCACTGTTATCTATGGCAAATGTACTCATGTTTGATGATTTCATGCTTTTTAAGTGCATAGACATTCCAGTGTCATTTTCTCTCTAAAGTCTCAGAAAATGCTATTGAAGCATTTCTATTTCCGCTCTGGTATACCCAAGTCAAGTCTACAGAAGATGAAAAAAATTATAAAAATATCTACTAATGTTTCATCTTCTAGATAATAAGAAACTTTAATGTATGTGAGCACATTTTTCTTCTATTTTAGAAAGTTTTCTTTTTAAATCTAATTGGTGTTTCAGTGGATTATCAGATCAAGAATGATAGAGAACTTTCAAAGCACAAATAATTATGTCTGCTGAAGAGTTCTGTATGACTGAGGGTCAGGTTTCAATGTTGGTCCTTTCAAAATTATTTCTTACTTTGTATGCCTATTTTTGTTTGGATTTGAGGAGGGAGAATTTAACTGCTTATTTTAATGTGCATTTCTGATTTTTGAGTTTTGCTGTTCTTTATACCAGACTAACCACTGTGCATCTATATAGCAAGGTGTAAATATTCTCTAGTGGATGAATCTGCTATGGTCATGATCCAAATACTATGCATGCTACTTCTGTTTTCTATATTCTCAACACCTCTCTCTAAACTTCTTTCTGTGATATGACATTTTTGTATCAGGGATTCCTACATTGTCTTCTCGTTTCTAAGTTCCATCTCTCTCTTTATATCACAGAAACTCTAAAAGTGGTGATTTGATATTTATTGTCATTCTTACTTTGTACTAATATTTTTAATAAATATTATATAATTATATAATATTTTATAGGTGCAAAAGTTTATATCCAACAAGTAAGTGTGCAGCAATATTAATCTGCTCTTATATTAACAAACGGTTAGCTGCGCTAAGGGCTGTGCTGGACCAAGGGTTGAAGTTGTTAAAGAGTAGCTCCATTAACGAGATGCCTGTAGGGGAACAAAGGGAAGGGTGGGCTCAGAGAAAGACCCCAACCATCTAGCCTTCAAACTTGTGCAAGGAAAGGGCCTAAGGTGTTTTCTTCTGTCTGAAAGCAATTGCAAATGAAATCTGTTGCTATGGTGATTCAAGGAAGTGAGGACCCATCCCAAGCAGGGAGCAGAATTTGGTGTTATTTTACATGTGTCTTGTGTTAGCAGTGTTGGGATTTGAGCTGATTAGTTTTATGTCAACATTATACAAGTTGTAGTCATCTCAGAGAAGGGAACCTCGATTAAGAAAACACCTCCATAAAATCAGACGGGAAGCACCCCTGTAAAGCATTTTCTTAATTAGTGACCAATTGGGGAAGGCCCAGTCCTATTGATGATGGAGCCATTCCTGGGCTGCTGGTCCTCGTTTCTATATGAAATTGGGCCAAGCAAGCCATGAGGATCAAGCCAGTACGCAGAACTCCTTCATGAACTCTGCATCAGCTCCTGCCTCCAAGTTCCTGCCATGTTGAATTTCCTATCTGGACTTGCTTTTTGGTCCTGGTATTTCATCACATCAATCATAACCCTAACTGGAGCAGGGTTGTATATTCTTATTTTACTGTTTCAGAGATCTACTGAGTCCAGGCAGCAGGCGGCACGCTTGTGTGAAGACTCTGGATGCCATTGTATGAAGCTGTGAAAGCAACTCCTTGGTTGTAATGGAGACACCGTACCCAAGGTGTTGGAGATGTCTGAGTTGTAAAATACCTGTCATGCTCTGCATGCAGGGAATGGAATCAGCTGTTGGATGGAAAGATGTTCAGGCAGCAAAGCTGAAGAGGCACAGTCATCTAAACCCTTTGACACTGGATATAGTGCTACAAGATTTTTTGTTTCCTTTGCTGTGTCCTGATATTGCATTGATCCAAAATTTTCTCACTGTATCCTATGCCTCTCTTCTGGAATAGTAAAACATAATCTGAACCACTATGTGTTGGAAGTGTGCAGTTTGTTTGTTTATGAAGGTGTGACCTTAATGTAGGAAATGTGTCACTAGAGCAGTATTTGAAAATAAATAACATCTCCCTACTTCCAAGACACTCTTTTTGTTTCATGATAGACTTGACGATGTAAGCTCTCAGCTTCTTTCTCCTGCTTCCATGTTTCCCACTGGCAGCCATGCCTCCCAGCCATTATGGAGGCTTATACCTCTATAACTGTAAGACAAAAAAATAAAACTTTTTTTTCTTTTAATTAATTTTCTATTACCTTTCTTCTATAAGTTGCCTTGATTTTGTTTTTTTCTTAAACTTCTACACAAATTTTAGAGACTTATATCCTAAAGCATCTTCTTCCCTCATTTATATGTTTATGAATTTTCAAGAGTATTTCTCCTTTAGATTGGAAGTTGTACAAGTTTTGATCTAAGATGTTGGTTATGTTTGGGAGTAATCCACACATACCATTTGGGTTTCAGGCTAAAGGGTAGTTGCTGTTGGAACAATTTTTTTTTTCATGGCAATCTCAGTAGTGCATGTATAAGTGAGAATTCCAAAGCACATTCACATTCTGCTTGTGTGTTATTTGTTATATTCTGTTGCCATAACAAGGCATATGGCTAAAACTTAGTTACTAGCACATGTTATTATCATGTGTTGCACATGAAAAAGCCACAGAACTCCATTTGGTTGAATGGCGGTTGAACCCCTGCTCATGGAGTATACTGAATAGGAGACACTAAATAACCATATTTGCATTTTCTTAAATGGTTCTTCAAAATGAGTCCTAGTTTCAACTTGTAGAACCTTGACATAAAACTTATAAGAACACATAAGTAAAAACAATCTGATTTTATATGTCAAAATTAAATTATATAGTAACCCAAATCAGCAGCCATTTCATACACTCAAGCAATTAATTAGTTTAAAAACTCTAAAACAAAAAGGAAAAACAGCAAGTGTTGATTCTGAAGCAGCAATCACTATCTCACTTGATGAAGACAATAACGATATAACTTTATTTAAACAAAATGTCATAGCAACTTAAATATCAGGGACAAAAAGACAGAGAAATCCTTACCTTATCATCAAAATCCATCCTACTCTGTTTATGGAATTTGTATAATCAAAATCATAACACCAAGGATAGCAAGTAAAGCAGACAAAGATGAAGCCTCCCCCAAAATTTCTGTTCCTAAGGGAAAGATACTTCATAAATAAAACAATGAAAAAATAACTGTGCACATTTATTTCATCATACTGTGACTTTCCTACATGACATTTTTCTTCAGGAACATTTTATGGACACATTAAGATTTTTTATTCATAACAACTTTAAATTACCCTTTGAGATACTAAATAAGTGCTAAAATCAAGAACTAAAAAAAAAAAAAAAAAAAAAAACCCTGTTACAGTTAAACTTTTAACAGAACCTACTGTAGTGGGTAAGAAAGTTAAATTATCACCAATTATGTTTAACCTTTAATGTAACAATTGTAAAACTTACTATGACTCACTGGTGGCTGATTAGAAAGTTGAATAGTCAGTGACAGTTAAGAAGTACTTAATCCTTTCCAATATTAGAGATTCAACATTCTAAATACTTTATAAATAGCTTGTGGAATCTCTGGGCAGTCATTATTCAATTTATCAAAACTTTTTTATATTATTCCTTTAGAGGTAATATCACGCTGTATTTATATAGAATTGCCATTAAATAAGGGCTATTGGTGACTATAAGAATTCAACCAATCTAACTTAGATGAGAACCAAGGAAAACATTCTCATATTAAATTTTACATTGTGAAACAAGCTGAATTATGTGACTTCTAAGTGGTCAAGATGTACCTATTTATTCTTATTCCAGGGAAAGTCAGCTAAATTTTCATTTCTTTTTTTTTATTTTTTATTTTTTTTATCAGTTACATTTTATTAACTCTGTATCTCAGCCGTGTCCCGATCCCTCATTCCCTCCCAGTTCCTCCCTCCCTCCCTCATCTCCACGGTGCCCCTTTCCAAGTCCACTGATAGGGGGGGACCACCTCCCCATTCATCTGATCCTGTTTTATCAGGTATTTTCAGAATTGGCTGCAAAGCCCTCCTCTGTGGCCTAACAGGACTGCTCCTCCCTTCGGGGGTGGGGAGACCAAACAGCCAGTCATTGAGTTCCTGTTAGAAATAGTCCTTGTTCCCCTCACTTTGGGAAACCAATTGGTTACTGAGCTACCACAGGCTACATTGAGCAGACATGGGGTAAGATGATCAATCCTCATTTAGAAAGACAGATGGGATGTGCATTGAACGTATGACAGGAGTCTACTGAGCGCATCTGAAAGACTCTAACTAGCAGTGTTTTCAAAGCAAAGACTCATGACCAAACCTTTGGCAGAGTACAGGGAATCATAAGAAAGAAGGGGAGTCAGTCTGATGGGGAAAGGATAGGAGCTCCACAAAGACCAAATACATCTGGGCACAGGGTCTTTTCTGAGACTGACATTCAACCAAGGACCATGTATGGATATAACCTAAATTTTCATTTCTAACAGTCATTACACAGACACTTGAGACCTTTCTAAACATTATGGCCACTACAGACAAGAAGGGAATGAGGAGGGAATAGAAAAAGAAAAACATAATTTTTCTATAAGATATGATACAAATGGACATTAAATTTTCAAATATATGTCCATCCTCTTTGCCTTTCTGGAAAGGAATTGAGCATTTTAGCAAGAGTCCTCCCTCTTGATTAGTTTCTTTAGGTGTACAGATTTTAGTAGGTTTATCCTATATTATATGGCTATACAAGTGAGTATATACCGTGTACATCTTTCTGCTTCTGGGATAGCTCATTCAGGATGATCTTTTCGAGATCCCATCATTTACCTGAAAATTTCATGATTTCCTTGTTTTTTGTTGCTGAGTAATATTCCATCGTATAGATATACTACAGTTTGTGCATCCATTCCTCCACTGAGAGACATCTGGGCTGTTTCCAGCTTCTGGCTATTACAAATAAGCTTGCTATAAACATGCAAGTCAGGAGCCTGACACAGAGGATCTCTGAAAGGCTCTGCCTTGCAGACTATCAATGCAGATGCTGAGACTTATGGGCAACCTTTGGACAGAGTGCAGGGAATCTTATGAAAGAAGTGGGAAACAGTAAGATCTGGAGAGGACAGGAACTCCAGAAGGAGAGCAACAGAACCAAAAAATCTGTGCACAGGGGTCTTTCCTAAGACTGATACTCCAACCAAGGACTATGCATGGAGATAACCTAAGACCCCTGCACAGATGTAGCCCATGGCAGTTCAGTATCCAAGTGGGTTCCATTGTAATAGGAACAGCGACTGTCTCTGCCACGAACTGATAGGCCTGCTATTTAATTACCTCCCCCTGAGGGGGGAGCAGCATTACCAGGCCACAGAAGAAGACAATGCAGCCACTCCTGATGAAATCTAATTGACTGGAATTAGAAGGAAGGAAAAGAAGACCTCCCCTATCAGTGGACTTTGGGAGGGGCATGCATGCAGAAGGTAGAGGAAGGGAGGGATTGGGACGGGAGGAGAGAGGGAACCACAGGGGGATACAAAGTGAATAAAGTGTAATTAATAAAGAAATTTAAAATTTCAAATATAATAATTAATATTTATAAAATTTTTAGGATATAAATAATATCTATATCTTAGAGATGAAGAAAATAATAACTTTTAAGAAAAATGGCTTGCCTAATATTATATAATGATAAAGTGGTAGGCCTTTATTGCATAGTGATGATTTCCAAGAACTATTTATTTTTCTGTTGTTGCTTATATTTTTTACATTATAACTAAGAAATCATTTCATAATATAAAATCACAATAATTTACATCAATTTTTTCCAAGAACTTTCTAGATATATTTCTTATGCTTAGGTATCTGGTACACCTTGAATTAGTTCTATATATGAAGAGAATTATGAATTCAATTTTACTTTTTATATGTGGATAACTTCTTGTTGTGCTGGATGGTTTTCATTGTTAACTTAATATGAGTTAGAGTCACTAAAGAAAAGGAAACCTCCCCTGAGGAATTGCTTGGTCTGTGGCTACATCAGTGAGAAATTGCCTTGTCTAATTTTTAAAATGGATAGAACCAGCTCACTGTAGGCAGTACCATCCCTAAGCATGTGTATTTAAGATGTATAAGAAAGCTAGCTGAGCAAGAACCAGGAAGCAACCTTCGTCCATGACTTCTGTTTCAAGTTTCTCATTAAGCTCTTGTCCTTACTTCCTTTAATGATGAATTATGACTTGAAAGTGTAAGTCAAGTTAAGCATTTTCTCCTCCAAGTTGCTTTTGGTGAGAGTGTATTTATTCCAGTAAAAGAAAACCATCAAGATTACTTGGTTACATTTTTCTTTATTTGAACCAAAACTTTAGTGGCTCATAACAGTAGTCATATATCTTAAATAAGTCAAAGAGTCTTCAGGGAAGTTTTGACTCAGATTATTTTGTCTTATTTTTATAATTGAGGCAGTTTTAACAGTAGGAAGACCATTGTGGGTTTGCATATATCTAGTGGTTTTCAGGGTAATTCTATTGCCCCTCCATTATAATGACTGATCTCTTCACTCCTTTACATGCTTTTTCAAAAGTACTAGCATAGACTTCTTCATGTGACAAAATGAGGATTACAAAGAGCAACAAGTGAAGACAAGCTTCAATGATGAAGCACCTTTCAAATCTCTGTTAAAATCCTTTGTGCTAGTATCTTGTCTTTTTTTTTTCTTTTTCGTTTTTATTAATTACAGTTTATTCACTTTCTAGCCCCTCCTGTAGTTTCCTCCCCTCCCAATCCCACCCTCCCTCCCCCTTCTCCACCCATGTCCCTCCCCAAGTCCACTGATAGGGGAGGTCCTCCTCTCCTTCCTTTTGATCCTAGTCTATCATATCTCATCAGGAGTGGCTGCAGTGTCTTCTTCTGTGGCCTGGTAAGGCTGCTCCCCCCTTAGGGGGAGGTAATTAAAGAGCGGGCCAATTAGTTCATGTCAGAGACAGTGCCATTTCTATGGAACCCACTTGGACACTGAGCTGCCATGGGCTACATCTGTGCAGGGGTTCTAGGTTATCTCCATGAATGGTCCTCGGTGGGAGTATCAGTCTCAGAAAAGACCCTTGTGTTCAGATCTTTTGGTTCTGTTGGTCTCCTTGTAGAGCTCCTGTCCTCTCCAGGTCTTATTATCTCCCCCTTCTTTCATAAGATTCCCTGCACTCCGCCCAAAGTATAGCTATAAGTTTCAGCATCTGCTCTGATACCCTGCAAGGTAGAGCCTTTCAGAGGCCTATCTTGTCTTAAGTGGCAAAATACAGTGAAAAGCCCAGAGTTAGTGGAAATTGGCACACCTCTACTACTATGCTAGTTATCAGTCAGGGATAATACATGGTCATACCAAAATTTATCACGTTTCCTGTGTATAATTCTAAAACCACCATTTTGGGAGCCGTGACTCAGCGGCCTGCTTTGATATTTAAATCTCGGCGGAGAGATGGCTTTTTGGAGGCCTTTTACCAATGGCAGAGGAGAACTTGCAAGTCCATCTCCTTTTGTTTGTGACAACAGGTGGGATAGCTTGTGAGGGTTACACCTCTTCCTCAGGCTCCTTGTGCAAATTAACCTATTGTTCTGAGATGTTTTACTGGCTAAAGTAACTCCTCAAAGAATAGAGTGGTCAGAAGGCTGGAGGTAGAGGATGAGGCAGAGTCTTGAGACTGGCTGCTGGCACTGCTTGCTGCAGCAGTATGCCTATTGTCAAGTCTGGACCTTTAAAAAGTTTCCTGTGTGCTGTGTGTTTATTTTATTAATTTTAATCCTCACTCCCAACTCAAGAACCGTTTGACTCTGCCCGGCTGGCCCCGGCACACCATAGTTTTTCTCTTGTACCAGATTAAACAAAATAATGGAGCAATGTGTCAATCTTCTTATCAATTCCAGCTATTAATATCTGTCTGTCTGTATATCAGCTATATCCTACCACCTAACATCTTGGCACAATGAACCAACTCAATGAATGCAGGCTGAGTAAATGGAAACAGAGAAAATGTAAAACGGCCAAGTTTTCATATTTTAAGGAGTGACATAAATCACCAAAGCCATATTATTTCTATGTACTCCGTGAGTTTAAAAAAAAAGAAAAAAGAAACAAAAAACCTGTATAATCCTGTGATCAACATGTTTTTGTAGTCTTTTCTACTTCATTGTTTCTATTTTCTTATTTTTGATAAAACTACTGTAATGTTTAAATGATAGTCATTTGCATTCATGTTCGCTGGCTTCTATTAAATAATACAATCTGAAGATTTCTTGTTACTCCCATCAGAAAGGCTAAGGTCAAAAACTCAAGTGACAACACATGCTGGAGAGGTTGTGGAGAAAGGGGAACCCTCCTCCACTGCTGGTGGGAATGCAAACTTGTACAACCACTTTGGAAATCAATCTGGTGTGTTCTCAGACAATTAGGAATAGTGCTACCTCAAGATCCACTATACCACTCCTAGGCATATATCCAAAAGAGGCTCAAGTACACAACAAGGGAATTTGCTCAACCATGTTTGTAGCAGCTTTATTTGTAATAGCCAGAAGCTGAAAACAACCCAGATGCCCTCAACTGAGGGATGGATACAGAAATTGTGGTACATTTGCACAATGGAATAATAGACCACAATTAAAAGTTAGGAAATCATGAAATTGGAAGGCAAACAATGAGATCTAGAAAAGGTCACCCTGAGTGAAGCATCCCAGAAGCAGAAAGACATACATGGTATATACTCACTTATATAGACCTATAAGATAAGATAAATATACTGAAATCTGTACACTTAAAGAAGATAAACAAGAAAGAGGACCTGGTGTAAAATGATCAATCCTCACTTAAAAAGACAAATGGGGTGGATATTAGATGTAGAAGAAAACAAGTAACAGGACAGGAGCCTGCCGCAGAGAGCTTCTGAAAGACTCTACCCAGCAATGAATCAAAGCAGTTGCTGAGACTCATAACCAAACTGTGGGCAGAGTGCAAGGAATCTTATTAAAGAAGATGGAGATAGAAATATCTGGAGGTTTTCTTGTTTTTAATTGCTGAGTAGTATTCCACTGTGTAAATATACCACAATTTCTGTATCCATTCCTCAGTTGAGGGACATCTGGGTTGTTTCCAGGTTCTGGCTATTATGAATAAAGCTGCTATGAACATGGTTGAACAAATGGCTTTAATGTGTACTTGAGCATATTTTGGATATAGGCCTAAGAGTGGTATAGCTGAATCTTAAGCAAGCACTATTCCTAATTGTCTGAGAAAGCACCAGACTGATTACCAAAGTGGTTGTACAAGTTTACATTCCCACCAGCAATGGAGAAGGGTTCCCTTTTCTCCACATCCTTTTCAGCATGCATTGTCACTTCCATTTTTGATCTTAGCCATTCTGATGGGTGTAAAGTGAGATGTCAGGATTGTTTTGACTTGTATTTCCCTGATGACTCACAACGTTCAGCATTTCTTTAAGTGTTTCTCTGCTTTTCTATATACCTCTATAGAGAATTCTCTGTTTAGCTCTGTATCCCATTTTTAATTGGATTACTTGCTTTGTTGCTTTTTAATTTCTTTAGTTTTTTATATATTCTGGATATTAGCCCTCTGTCACATATAGGATTGGTGAAGATCCTTTCCCAGTCTGTAGGCTACAGTTTTGTAGTTCCCTAGTAATGGTAACAGGGACTATCTCTGACATGAGCTCTGTGGATGGATCTTTGAGCAACTCCCCCTGAGGGGGGAACAGTCTTGCCAGGTCACAGAGGACAATGCAGCCAGCCCTGATGAAAACTGATAAACTAGGGTCAGATTGAAGGGGAGGAGGATCTCCCCTATCAGTGGACTTGGAGGAGCGCATGGGAAGAGAAGAGGGATGTAGGGTGGTATTGGGAGGGAATGAGAGAGCGTGCTACAGCTGGGATACAAAACTAAAAAAATTGTAATTAATATAAAAAATAAAAATATATAAACATTAGTTAAATATGATAATAGTAAAATTATAAAAATGATATTAGTAAATAAAAAAAGGAAGAAATACTTGGAGGGTACAGGAGCTCCACAAGGAGAGCAACAGAACCTATAAATCTGGACACTGGAGCGTTTTCTGAGACTGATAATCTAACCAAGGACCATTCATAGATATAATCTAGAACCCCTGCACAGGTGTAGCCCATTGCAGCTCAGTCTCCAAGTTCGTACTCTGGTAAGTGGAACCGGGACTGTCTCTGAAATGAACTCAGTGTATGGTTCTTTGATCACCTCCTCCTGATGGGGGAGCAGCCTTACTGGGCCACAGAGGAAGACATTACAGTAAGGCTTGATGAGACCTGATAGACTAGGGTCAATGGAAGGGGAGATGTACCTCCTCTATCAGTGGACTTAGAGAGGGGCAGGGAGGAGATGAGGGAGAGAGGGTGGAATTGGGAGGGAATGAGGGAGGGGGCTACACCTGGAATACAAAGTGAATAAATTGTAATTAATATAAAAAAATAAAATTAAAATTAAAACAAAAGAAAAAAAGAAATTTCCCAAGAAGGGCTCCAATGGGAGAAGGAATGAAAGAAGGTAATGAGGGGTGAAAAAAATATAAATTTATCAAAAAAATTAAGCAACCATTTTCCTTAACCAAGCATCCATATAAAAGTGTATTTTCTCTGTTATGGCTGATAGCATTACAGATTTTTAAAAATACAGTTACATTTAGTAGAATTGGAAAATTATTTTTAAAAATTAGAAGTAGTTTAGGAGTTTGACCCATATGATAAGACTTCACTAAGTATGCTCCTCAAGCCAAATAAGGATAGACCTAAAAGAAAATGTAAGTCAGGATCCTGAATACCTAATAACTACCTCCTGATCCTTATTCTGTGAAATTGCAATATTCCCTGGTGTTCATGCACAATTTCACTCTGTACCAAGAATTAGTCTCAGTACACTACAACGATACATTAAATAAACAAAAAAATATTTTAAAGGTATAACTTTCAAAAATGCCAAACTCTCTGTGATGCAGCAGCTCCATTTATTCTGCACAGGCAAATGAATCCATACCTCCAATTAAATATTGAAAGTAATAATTCCATTTGTAATTATCCCTGATTTTTTGTAGTACTATATATTGTTCAAAGAATTTTCATGTACACCATTTCATATTTGGTTTATGATAGCCACTTAGTATAAAATTTTTCTTATTCACTTCCTTTCACATGTTATAACCTTTCCTCTTTGGGTTCTTCATAGACATTTCAGTCTTTGTAAGCCAGTCTATAGCAGAATATCAAGGATTCTCTATGATGTAATACTTTTAGAATTGTTTAAAAGTAAACGCCTCGAGCTATTCATCATTTCACAGCTATCCGTCCTGACACATAACTTAGAAAGACATTCTGTTACATTTCTCAGAAATTGTTGTCATTTAAGATCTTACTTGCATCAATCCCAAATGTACCTTACCCATATCAACAACTACATATCAAAAATTTTTATGATAAAAATTGCTTTGAAGGTCCTATCTATATGTTCAACAAATAATTCTTGTATTTGTAAGCTACTTTTTAACTTAAAAGAAGTCTTATATATTTAATCTCATTGGACAAACGTGCTCTGAGAGAAATAAAAATGATAAACAAGTATAACTTTTAGCACCTTCCTAGCCATTTTAGATATCTCTCAGAGGAACCGATCTGGCAGGAATGAACTTATACTAAACATACATTTCTGTTTCTCATTATGACATTCAGCCTATTCAAATCATGCAGTCCAAAGAAATGGGAATTTCTTATTAATCTCATGCTGGGAGAAAAATAAAAGTCCCCCAGAGGGGGGACTTTTTTTTTTTCCTGGAAGAGACCTTATAACAGTTTTAATAACTGTCAGACCACCTTACAGAATGAAAGTGAAGCCCAGACAATGACTGGTCAAAGACAAATGGGACGACGTTTTGACTACAATTGATTAGATGTGCATATCCATGCCTCTTTATTTGAACTTTATTCTCACTTTAGATCCCCCAGACCGAATTAGAGTGTTCAGTAGTATGTGAATGTCCTGTTTGTTTCTCTTCCAAGTATGGCTACATGAAATAAATCTCCCTTTTCTGTTTTCTTCTGTTAATTTGACTCTTTTAATTGACTTAATGAGGATGGGTTTTCAAAACCAGTTTTGAGCCCAGACTGTGACCCCATGTTCAAAACCATTAGTATATATTTGAACTTCATAAAAGTGTTGGTGATATTACTTATATCAGATATGTTGCTTCAGGAAGTCTACCATAATATTAAGAAGATTATTTCATTTTTATGAAAAGCATGATTATTCAGCTCTTAAAATTGTACTGAATATCTACTTATCACACACTATATTTTATGGTAAGAATCCTAGAAAATCAAAACAGTATGAATAGCTTAAAAACTTTTGTGTAGGACATACCATAGTCTGTGTTTATATATGCAAAAGCTAGGCCTATTCTAAAAACCTAAACTGAAATCTCTGAAGGTAAAACGACAGAACCAGAACACTCTATCATCCGGAAGGTTGCTGAAGACCTTTCAATACTAAAAACTATTACCTTACAATGAAGGTGATTTTCCTAGCATTCCAGCTACAACTTAGAAGTTCTGTACCTTTAGAAATTCAAAGAACTCTTTAAAACAATTAGCATATCATTTAGAAAGTAATTCAAATTTAAGAAGAAGAACAATGGGATTTAAATTATCTTCAAGATATACTTCTACTCAGTGCCCTCTTCTTGGTAAAAAAAAATATAAAAATTGATACAGTTTCATAATAAATATTCAATCTGTAATGATAAGCTCTGTCAATCTTAGAAAAATGAATGTAGAGTTTAATTAGAAAATAGTTTTCTCTTTAAATGTGAGGTGAATGCTGGATAAAATGCATTTCTGTCTGCTTTGGAAGGTAATGTTTAAGATATGTCATTGTTATAATTTGAAAAGTATTATTCTCAAAGAAGACAGATTTCACTTCAGCAGCTTTGACTGTAAAAAGACCAAGACATAAAAGCTGAGTGCAAGAAGGCTAAGCTACAGATGATTGAGCTTTAAAATTATCATATATCTTTAAAGTTAGCTAAAGAGAGATAGTCAGATCCCAAACTGCCTCTAGGGAAAAAAGAGGGACTAGGGAGTCTTAACAATACGGTCTACTTCATTTCTTGTAAACTTAAGAGAATTTCTATTACCTGGTTCTTGGACTTTGTTACTCGTTCAAGAATTATGTTATAATATTTTTAGACTACTTAAAATGTCAAGATAATATTGAGTTAGATACATTGTTTTAATATCTTCCTTTGGTTTAAATCAGCCCATTCTATAAAGTGAAAATCAACCAACATCTATTTCACAATGAAAAACAAAGAAATTTGTTCTAAGTATTCTCTAAAGGGTATTTCAAAACCTACCTTCACATACAACTTGCCAGACTGGGTGAGAGTCCATCAGGTAATGTCATCAAGGAACAAATGTTTAGATCAAGTTGAAAGGAAAGCTGTTTCAAATAAGGATAGTTTACATTTTTTAATTCAGTGACAACTCTTAAGACAACACTTCAAACACATTATCTTGCAAAGAAAAATGTTTAGATATATATTAAGTGTAGCTTCATTAAATAACTGGCTGGCTATTACTTGATACATTTTATTGTCAGTTAGGATAATAAGAGCTTTTACCTTACCTTAGTTCATGTATTCCTCATCACTGAAAAACTGGTTGGAGTATAAACTTTCTCTCTCTCTCTCTTTCGAGACAGGGTTTCTCGTGTAGCCTTGGCTATTCTGGACTCACTTTTTAGACCAGGATAGCCTTGAACTCACAGCAATTTTCCCTCCTGCCTACTTCCTCCCAGAGTGCTGGGATTACAGGCATACATTGCCAAGTCTGGCTATATATACTTTTTCTTAATTATAAAAATATGCAAGGGTGTACTGCCTGCATATATATTTATAAATCATGTGCATGTAGTCAGCCTCTGTCTGACACTCCAGAACTAACATCAAGGACCCATGTTATCTACCATGTTGGTGCTGGTAACTGAACCCATGTGTTCTGCAAGAAGTGCTTTTAATTGCTGAACTATCACTCCAGCTTCATAGTTTGGGCATGCTCTTACATGAATGACTAAGATGAAAAAAAAAGACAAGTGGAAATATGTGAGGGGTCTTGAAGCCTAATCTCAGGACTGGTACACAACCACTTGTCAGCTGTATAGCATAGGCCAGCACAGGCTATAAAGCAGCATAAAGTCAAGTCATGAAGAATAAACTTTGCAATTACTGAGAGGAACTGAGAGAATAAATACAGGAATTACAGCAAAAATTAAACAACAGACCCAAACTGTCAATCAATAAATGAATTAGGGTAATCCAAGATGGCAGCCACCAGCACCCACAGTATCTGAGACGCAAAGGGTCTGAAACTCCAAAATTTGTGAGTGGAGGCAGCAGAAAGCAGAACTTAGACACTGAGGTTTCCCTGGTGAGATTGGACAGCATGTGAGCTGAGACCATTTAGATCCAGGTTACCTGCAGACTCCTCTGGGAAAGAAGAGTGGCAAATATTCTATCCCCCTGTACTTCCCTTTGTAGGGCTTCCCTCTCCCTTGGCAGAGGTGTTCCACAGTGCCAGAGGTTCATAGCAAAGAACTCCCTGCTCTGTGATGGAGACAGCAGATGTGGACCTCTTCGTTCCTCAGCTGCAGGTTGCCAGCTGTACCAGTTGTCTTTGTCCTGGGTCTATGAGCAGCTGTATGGGTCCCACAGGGCCTCCCAGTCAGAGACTTTTCTGGTCACCTAGTCTCTCAGTAGTGGGCAGCCAGCAGTATAGGCCACACAGGATGACCAGGTCCACAGGCCACCCAGATCCATGGACCACTGTAGAGGCTTCCCAGGACTTCCCAACGAGCATCTGTACCAGCCTCCCAGTTCTGGTGCTGTGGCTCAACTCCCAGTAGACTGCTACACCAGAATCCAGGTTCAGCAGTTTCAGCAGACTGAGCTGAAGGAGCTCCTACATTCTCATTTGCCCCATCATACCCACATCTGAGAGTAGAGAACAAGAGGAACCCCTATGATTTCTGATTAAACCTGCTAGAGAGTGAGTGTGCCTTCTACAGAACCTCAGATCCAGGGTCCCTCTAAAGTAGCAACCAGACATCAGATTCTTCCCACCCACACACCCACTGTGGGCAACATAGGGATTATTGGGACAGCGTTCTCAAAATCGAAGCCCCTGTTCTGCAGGTCTACCAGTGGAGTCTAGGCAAACAACTCCTAGAGCCCAGACAGAGAGAATAACAGTGGCCTCTTAGCCACAGAGATATTTAGGGAATCTACACAGGTTCTGCCAGTGCCCCCAACCACTCCTGTGTCTGAACCACCCCCTGCCCCACATTCCAGGCACCTACACTCTCCAGCACCCTGTTCTTCATGGCACACTTCCATGCACACACTCATGGCTCTTCCGCATTTGTGTTTTCTGTGCCTGTGAACTTTCCTCCCTTAGGTACAGCCAAAACAACAACGCACACTCTCAAACCAGTGAACCTCTCTCATTGTCTTGAAGAATATTACAAACACCAGAGAAAGACAGACCCAGTCTGAACTACAGAATCCAGGGAAAAAAAAAATGTGACCGTTAGCAGAAAAGAAGATGGCCAGAAGTCAGCATAAGAACACATCCAACAAAAATCAGGACATCATGCCTCACCAGCACACCCAAAATGAATTGATACTCCAATTCATTGGAAACACAGGAAAATAATTTTAAAGCTATGCTTATCCAGTTATTAGAGGCACATAAAGAGGAAACTAACAAATCTCTCAAAGAAACCACACAAGGGCAGAGCCAAGATGGTGACTAGCATCTGAGCTGTGGAAGAGCTGAATGCTGGAGTTGGTGAGTCTTCTGAAACCAGAGAAATGAAAGTGAGGCTTTCTAAATGACAGGGAACATCGCACGCACAAGGTGAGAACTTTGGTCTCAGATCACCCCCTTGACCTTTTTTGGGGAAGGAGAAAAACGATCCTTTGATCTCCTGGCACTCCCCTTTCCCGGACAACCCTCCTCTTCTGCACAGCTGACTCACCAAGATTCTCATCTCAGAGCTAATTGCCTGGCCTCTGCAGGCAGCGGCTGAGGTAGAACTCCTAGCCCCTTATCGACAACTGCCAGCTGTATAGGTCTTGGAGTCCCAAACCCGCAGCACCATCCTTCCAGGGTCCCAGGTCTGCTAGCCACCATACTGGCTCCCAGCAGGGTCACTCAGCTACTGACTGTATGGCCCGCTCAATCCCTCAGTGACAGATAATTTGCTATATATCCACCAAAGCACAGCAAACTCACCAAACAAGTTAAGCACACCAGGCGCTGGGCCTCCCATGCCTGGAGGGCATAGTAGAGGGGCCCCAGGACTTTCCAGATGGCAATTGGACCATCACCCTAGTCTCCAGGTGCAGGTGGACTTCCTAACCTGGCGGCTGCAACAACACTGAGCTGGCAGAGCACTTCAGTCCACCTGCATAAGACCAATCAGGGCAAAACCAGAGAGCAGAGAGCCCAGATACCCCAATCCCTGCCTATGTGACCTGCTTGAGAGTGAGTATGCTCTTGAGTGTCTGCAGAGGCCCAGATCCAGGGTCATTCTAAAATAGAAGCCAGGCATCAGGCCCCTCCCACCCACATACCCACTGTGGGAAACAGAGGGTCACTTGGGACATTAAAGCCCCTACTCTGTGGGTCCAGACCCGTGGCACCATCCCCCCAGGGTCCCAGGTCTGCTAGCCGCCATACTGGCTCTACAGGGTCACTCAGCCACTGACTATATGGCATTCCCAAACCATCATTGACAGATAATTCACTATATACCCACCAAAGTACAGCAAACCCGCCAAACAAGCTAAGCACACCAGGCGCTGGGGCTCCCAGGCCTGCATAGCAGAGTGGAGGGCCCCCAGGACTTCCAAGAAGGCATCTGGACCTGCACCCCAGTCTCCAGCTGCAGCTGGACTTCCTAACCTAGTGGCTGCAGCAGCACTGAGCTGGCAGAGCACTTCAGTCCTCCTGCATTAGACCAAGCAGAGCCAAACCAGAGAGCAGAGAGCAGAGAGTCCAGACACCCCGATCCCTGCCGATGTAAGATGTGACCTACTTGAGAGTGAGTGTGCCCTTGAGTGTCTGCAGAGCCCCAGATCCAGGGTCCTTCTAAAATAGAGGCCAAGCATCAGACCCCTCTCACACACATACCCACTGTGGGAAACAGAGGGTCATTTGGGACCTTAGAGCCCCTGCTCTGCAGGTCCAACTGAGGAGTTAAGGCAGTTAATGCTGGAAAATGCACCACAACCGTTACCAGAGCCTCCCACATATACAGTGCATACACAATTAACCACCTAGAAGACTGCAAGGCAGAGCCCCTCCCACACTCTAAAGGATTCAATATTCTCTATTACTCTGTCCCTCAAGACACTTACACACACACAAGCACACACACGCATTTGCCCTTTTGCACCCATGTACTTTCCTCCCACAGGTACAGATAGTGCACCAATTCACACACTAAGGCCAAGAGACCTCTCTCAGCTTCCTGAAGAACTCTCCAGATGCCAGAGACAGATACTACCAGTCTGAACTACAGAATCCAGAAACAAACAGGGAAGGTTTCAGTTAAGCCAATAACCAAGGGTAGGCAAAAGAACACATCCAACATAAATCAGGACATCATAACATCACCAGCAACCTCCAAAATTTATGGATACTCCAATTCATCAGAAACACAGGAAAATGACTTTAAAGCTATGCTTACCCAATCATTTGAGGCTCATAAAGAGGAAAAAAAAAAAACAATTTTCTCACAGTAATAGCCATGCGAATTCAGACAGTTAAAGAGGAAATGAACAAATATATCAAAAATTTGGCCAGTCAATTGGAGGCAAAGAAAGAGGAAATGGACAAAGTTCTTAAAGACACACAGGCAAATATATCCAAACAAATAGAGGCACAAGTAGAAATACAATTAGTGGCATATAGAGAGGAAAGGAACAAAAAAAAAAATAGAGATCATAGTAGAGAGACAGGAATCTACATTCAAACAGATGAAGGAAATGGTGCAAGGCATGAAAACAGAATTAGAATCAATAAAGAAAACACAAACTGAGAAAAGCCTGGAGCTGGAGAACTTAGAGAAAAGATCAGGAACCATAAAGGTAAACATCACCAACAGAATACAAGAGATGGAAGAGAGAATCTCAGGAGCTGATGATACACTCACAGAAATTGATACTTCTCTCAAAGAGAAAGTAAAATCAGAAAAATCCCAAACACAAAATATCCAAGAAATCAAGGATGCCATGAAAAGACAAAATCGAAGAATAATAGGAATTGATGAAAAAGAAGACTCCAGGCTCCAAGGTCCAGAAAATATTTTCAAGAAAATCATAGAAGAAAATTTTCCCAACTTAAAGAAAGAGATGTCCATAAATATACAAGAGGCCTACAGAACAACAAATAGACTAGACCAGAAAAGAAACACATCACGTCGTCACATCATAGTCAAAATGCTAAATCTACAGAACAAAGAAAAGATATTAAAAGCAGCCTGGGGAAAAGGTCAAGTAACATATGAGAGGTAGATCTATCAGAATCACACCAGTCTTCTCATCAGAAACTATGAAAGCAAGAAGGGCCTGGGCAGGTGTCATGCAGACTCTAAGAGACCACAGATGTCAACCCAGAATACTATACTCTGCAAAGCTTTCAATCAACACAGATGGAGAAAACAAAACTTTTCATGACAAAACTAAATTTAAGCAACACAGCAAACCAGCCCTATAGAAGATACAAGAAGAAAAACTCAAATCCAATGAAAACATAGCATACAAATAATATCCCAACAAAAATTAAAAGAAAACAAGTAATGGAACACAGTAAGACCACCGACTCCAATATAAAAGGAACTAATGTTCATTGGTCACTATTATTTATCAACATCAATGGACTCAACTCTCCATTAAAAGACACAGTCTAACAGAATGGGTGTGGAAACAGGATCCAACATTCAGCTGCATCCAAGAATAGCACCTCGGCAACAAAGATAAACACTACCTCAGAGTAAAGGGCTAGAAAAATGTCTTTCAAACAAATGGACGTAGAAAACAAGCTGGGGTAGCAATCCTAATATCTAATAAAATAGACTTTCAACCAAAATTAATCAAAAAAGATAAGGAGAAGCGCTACATTCTTATCAAAGGAAAAATCTACCAAGAGGACATCACAATTCTGAACATCTATGCCCCAAATACAAGAGTGTCTTCATTCATAAATGAAACATTATTAAACTCAAATCAAGCATTGATCCCAACACCTTCATAGTGGAAGACTTCAACACCTCACTTTCACCAAGGGACAGATCATCTAGACAGAAGCCTAATAAAGAAATAAAGGCACTTACAGAGGTCGTAAATCAAATGGACCTAATAGATGTCTACAGAACTTTCCACCCAAACTCAAAAGAGTATACCTTCTTTTCAGCACCTCATGGAATGGAATCTTCTCCAAAATAGACCATATAGCTGGTCATAAAGCAAGCCTCAACAGATACAAGAAGATTGAAATAATCCTCTGTATTCTATCTGACCACCATGGACTAAAGCTTGACCTCAACAACAAAGAAATGAGAAAAAGCATATAATAACGTGGAAACTGAACAACTTGCTGCACAATGGCAGCTGGGTTAAGGAAGAAATAAAGAAAGAAATTAAAGACTTCCTAGAATTCAATGAAAATGATGGTACAATATACCCATCCTATGGGACACAATGAAAGCAGTGCTCAGATGAAAATTCAAAGCACTAAGTGCCTCCAAGAAGAAATCTGTGACATCGCATACAAGCAACTTAACGGCCCAACTGAAAGCCCGAGAAAAAAGAGAAGCAAATACACCCAAGATGAGCAGACGGCTAGAAATAATCAAACTCGGGGCAGGAATCAATCAATTAGAAACAAATAAAACTATTCAAAAAATCAATGAAACCAAGAACTGGTATTTGAGAAAATCAACAAGATAGACAGACCCTTAGCAAATCTAACTAAAAGGCAGACAGAAGCTATCCAAATCAGCAAAATCAGAAATGAAAAAGGGGACATAACTACAGACATTGAGGAAATCCAAACAATCCAGGTCATACCACAAAAGCCATTATGACACAATATTCCAGAAAATCTGAAAGAAATGGACAATTTTCTTGATAGATTCCACCTACCAAAATTAAGTCAAAATCAGATAGAAAGATTGACTAATTCTATATCCCCCCAAGGAAATAGAAAGAGTCATCAACAGTCTCCCTTCCAAAAAAAAAAAAAAAAAAAAAAAAACCCTGGGCCAGATGGATTCAGTGCAGAATTCTACCAGACCTTCAAAGAAGTGCTAACTCCAATTCTCTCCAAAGTACTCCACAAAATAGAAACAGAAGGAACATTACCAAACTCATTCTATGAAGCCACAGTCTCCTTGATACCTAAAACACACCAAGACCCAACAAAAAAAGAAAACTTCAGACCTATCTCTCTTATGAACATTGATGCAAAAATACTCAATAAAATACTCACAAACCAAATCCAAGAACACATAAAAGATATCATCCGAAGGGGCCAAGATGGCGGCACCAAGAGAGCACTGTGTCTGAGAAGTAGGACAGCACTCTTTGTGCAGAGACCAGGAGAATGAACTCTGGGCCCTAAAACTACAGTGGTCGTGTTTCCCAGGTGAGGGGAGGCTCCCACGGCTTGGGAATTGGTCAGGTCCACTAAACCAGAACCTGGAAGAGATCCCGGGTAACACAGGCATTGGGTCTCCAGGCTGGAGCTGCACACCTATGTGTCCCAATCACTTTCCTAGGATGATGGGTGGGCACAAGGGTGCCTGAGACTGGGAGTCCCAGTTGCAAGAAAACCCCATGGTAAAGGAAAGTTGTGAGTCTGATCACATGTCACCCAGTCTTTCCCTGGAAGGTCTCGCTGACTGGCGGGTTCCAGCTGCCATCACAACTGAGCTCCTGCTGCAAGGAGAGCAGCTGCACACCCAGCTCACTGGTACAGAGGAGCTGCGTGCCCCAGTGAAACAGAGACTAGGAATCCCTGTCTGGAGAAGGCCCCAAAGGGAAGGAAGAAACCGTGCTGCTTAGGTCACCTAGGCTTTGCCTGGGGAAAGTCTCGCAAACCGCAGACCACAGACAGGCGAGTACACCCAGCCATCATGGATCTGGCCCCAAGCAGGGAGCACAGAGTTATTGGGAACCCAGCTCCCGCAGACTAGCAGGCTGGCGCAAGCGCCTCCAGCCCAGAGACCTGCTTTGTACCAACTAATCCTTACAGACAGAACTGTTTGCCCCAAGACACCAGAGTCTTGGAGTCACTGTCTGGAGAAATCCTCAAAAGGAACAAGGAACGAAGCAAAGGGGACGTAGGCAACCCAGTATATCCTGGAAAAGGCCCCACAGACTGGCCCAACCCAGGGAACTGTTGTGCGCCAGAAAGCCTGCTGTTACCAGGAGAGCAGTACTCACCCGCCACAGATAACAGATAACGTCTTGGGTTCTGGGGCACAGAGCCCCAACCTCAGACCTAAAAAAGACCAGGAACCATGAGATCAACCCCTAGATACTGCTCCGAGGGGCAACAAGTTATCCCTCACAAAACTGACCAAACCACAGGACACACTGATTAGAGTAGCTGATCACTAAATTTACAGCAAGAAACCCAGAAGCAGGGCAGCTGTCTCCAGGACTTCTTCTCCCGGTGAGAGGAGAGCCCTCTAGACTAACAAGGACAACAGTTACCACACAGGTCTCTATGCCTGAGGTGAGCTGTAGCAACTCCTGAAAAACACTGGCCATCCAATGACTATACCCAAAAAGCTGAGAAGACTTCCTTCAGGAAAAACCATCTTCCTGCCAAAGGGATTCTCTCCACCACAGGAGTCCAGGAACAACCAGAAACTAACCTCAAACACCTGAGATAGTCCAATGTGTAGAGGACAGCATAAAAGTTCAACCAACAAAAGCCAGAGCAATATGGAATTTCCAGAACCCAGTTATCCAGGGGCAAATAGCCCTAGACACCCCAGCATAATTGAAATTCAAGAAGATGCCTTAACATCTATGCTCAAGAAGAAGATAACAGAGGAAACAAATAAAATACAAAAAGAAATAGAGGAAGCTGCAGCCAAAAAGTTCTTGAAATTTAGAGAGGAAATTCTTAAATCACTGAATGAAATAAAAGAAACAGAGGATTGTTCAAACAAACAGCTGAAGGAATTGATGGAAAAACATGAAAATACAGTCAGACAGGTGAAGGAAACCAACAAATGGCTCAAGACCTGAAGATAGAATTGGAAAAATTAAAAAACCACAAATGGAAGAAATTGTGGAGAGAAAGAACTTAGGGAAGAAAGCAGGAACTACAGAGGGAAGCATAACCAATAGGCTACAAGAAATGGAAGAAAGAATCTCAGGTGTGGAAGATACAATGGAAGAAATAGATGTATCTGTCAAAAAAGTGATAAATCTAAAAAATTCCTGACACAGACTGTCCAAGAAATTCAAGAAAACATAAAAAGGCAAAAACTAAGAATAATAGGAATAGAGGAAAAAGAAGATTCCCTGCACCAACGCCCAGAAAATATTTTCAACAAAACCATTGAAGAAAATTTCCCCAACTTAAAGGAGAGGCCAATATGAATACAAGAGGCCTACAGAACACCCAATAAATTAGACAAGAAAAGAAAATCCTCCCTCCACATAATAATCAAAACTGTAAGTATACAGAACAAAGAAAAAATACTAAAAGCTGCAAGAGAAAAAGGCCAAGTAACATATAATGGCAAACCCATTAGAATCACACCTGACTTTTCAACAGGGACTATGAAAGCCAGGAGGGCCTGGACAGATATCATGCAGACCCTAAGAGAACACAGATGTCACCCCAGGCTACTATACCCAGCAAACTCTCAATCCTCATGGATGGAGAAAACAAGAAATTCAATGACACAAAACAAATTTCAACAATACCTACAAACAAATCCAGCATTACAGAAAACACTAGAAGGGAAAATACAACCCAAGAAAACTAGCTACATTCAAGAAAACACAGGAAATAAATAACCTCACTACAGTAAAACGAAAAGCAACCAAGCACCATATGACCACAGCCAATAACAAATTCAAAGAATCTAACAGCCACTGGTCATTAATCTCTTTCAACATCAATGGACTTAATTCTCCAATAAAAAGACACAGACTAACAGAATGGTTGTGTAAACAAAACCCAGTAATCTGTTGCATACAAGAAACAAACCTAAGTCACAAAGATAGACATTACCTGAGGGTAAAGGGATGGAAGACGGCTTTCCAAGCAAATGGATGCAAAAAGCAAGCAAGAGTAGCCATTCTATTATCTGATAAAATAGACTTTCAACCAAAATTAATCAAAAGAGATGGGGAAGGACACTTCATACTCATCAACAGAAAAATCCACCAAGAAGACATTACAATACTGAACATTTATGCTCCAAATACAAAGGCACCCACATTTGTGAAAGAAACATTGATAAAACTTAAACCACACATAGATCCCCACACACTAATAGTGGGAGACTTCAACATACCACTCTCAATAAAGGATAGGTCAACAAAACAGAAATTAAACAAAGAAACAATATCTCTAACAGAGGTCATGAATTAAATGGACCTAATAGACATTTACAGAACCTTACACCCAAACACAAAAGAATTTACCTTCTTCTCAGCACCTCATGGCACCTTCTCCAAAATAGGCCATATAGTTGGTCACAAAGTGAACCTCAACAGATACAAGAAGATTGAAATAATCCCTTGTATCCTGTCTGATCACCATGGAATAAAGCTGGACCTCAACAATAACAGAAATAATGAAAAGCATACACACACATGGAAACTGAACAATTTGCTACTAAATGACAGCTGGGTCAGGGAAGAAATAAAGAAAGAAATTAAAGTCTTCCTAGAACTCAATGAAAATGAATACAAAACATAGCTAAACCTGTGGGACACAATGAAAGCAGTGCCAAGAGGAAAGTTCATAGCACCAAGTGCCTTCAAGAAGAAATACGAGACAGCTCATTCAAGCAACTTAATGGCCCAGTTAAAAACCCTAGAAAAAGAAGAAGCAGACACACCAAAAAGGAGTAGACTGCTGGAAATAATCAAACTCAGGGCTGAAATCCATCAATTAGAAAAAAATAAAACAATTCAAAGAATCAATGAAACCAAGAGCTGGTTCTTAGAGAAGATCAACAAGGATACACAAACCCTTAGCCAACCTAACTAAAAGGCAGAGAGACACCTTCCAAATAAACAAAGTCAGAAATGAAATGTGGGACATAACTACAGACACTGAAGAAATCCAAGCAATCATTAGGACTTACTTCAAAAGTCTATACGCAACAAAATTTGAAAATTTAAATGAAATGGACAATTTTCTTGATCGATTCCACTTACCAAAGCTAAATCAGGACCAGGTAAATCAATTAAATAGTCCTATATACCTCAAGGAAATAGAAGCAGTCATCGAAAGACTCCCATCCAAAAAAAGCCCAGGACCTGATGGTTTCGATGCAAAATTCTACCAGACATTCAAAAAAGAGCTAACTCCAGTTCTTTTCAAACTATTCCACAAAATAGCAACAGAAGGTATATTACCAAACTCATTCTACGAAGCCATAGTCACCTTCATACATAAACCTCACAAAAACCCAACAAAAAAAAAAAGAGAGAACTTCAGGCCAATCTCCCTTATGAACATTGACGCAAAAATACTCAACAAAATAATCGCAAACCGAATACAAGAACACATCAAAGATATCATCCACCATGACCAAGTAGGCTTCATCCCAGGTATGCAGGGGTGGTTCAATATACGGAAATCCATCAATATGATCCACCATATTAACAAACTGAAAGAAAAAAACCACATGATAATCTCCCTAGATGCTGAAAAAGCCTTTGACAAAATCCAACATCCATTCATGTTTAAAGTATTGGACAGATCAGGGATACAAGGCACAAATCTAAACATAGTAAAGGCGACATACAGGAAGCCTATAGCCAACATCAAACTGAATGGAGAGAAACTTAAAGCAATCCCACTGAAATCAGGGACAAGACAAGGCTGCCCACTCTCTCCATATCTCTTCAACATAGTTCTGGAAGTCCTTGCTAGAGCAATAAGACAGTTGAATGAGATCAAGGGGATACAAATTGGAAAGGAAGAGTTCAAATTATCACTATTTGCAGATGATATGATAGTATATGTGAGTGACCCCAAAAACTCTACCAGGGAACTCCTACAGCTGATAAACACCTTCAGCAAAGTGGTTGGATACAAAATTAACTCAAAAAAAAAAATCAGTAGCCCTCCTGTATACAAAAGACAAAAGGTCTGAGAAAGAAATTAGGGAAACAACACCCTTCACAATTGCCACAATGAATATAAAGTACCTTGGTGTAACCCTAACCAAGCAAGTAAAAAACTTGTATGAAAAAAATTTGAAGTCTCTGAAGAAATAATTAGAAGATATCAGAAGATGGAAAGATCTCCCATGCTCATGGCTTGGCAGGATTGACATAGTAAAAATGGCCATCTTACCAAAGGCTATCTACAGATTCAATGCAATCCCCATCAATTAACCAACACAATTCTTTACAGACCTGGAAAGAAAAATTCTCAACTTCATATGGAATAACAAGAAACCCAGAATTGCTAAAACAATCCTCTACAATAAAAGATCTTCTGGAGGTATCTCCATCCCTGATCTTAAGTTGTACTATAGAGCAACAGTTTTAAAAACTGCATGGTACTGGCATAGAGACAGAATAGTGGATCATTGGAACTGAACAGAGGACCCAGATATAAACCAACATACTTATGGACAACTGATCTTTGACAAAGATGCCAAAACCATACAATGGAAAAAAGATAGCATTTTCAACAAATGGTGTTGGTCCAACTGGATGTGTACATGTAGAAAAATGAAAATAGATCCATATTTATCACCCTGCACAAAACTGAAGTCCAAGTGGATCAAAGACCTCAATAAAAAACCAGACACATTAAATCGGCTAGAAAAAAGTGGGGAATACCCTAGAACTCATTGGTACAGGAGAAAACTTCCTGAACAGAACACCAACAGCACAGGCTCTAAGAGCAACAATCAATAAATGGGACCTCATGAAACTGAAAAGCTTCTGTACAGCAAAGGACACTGTCATCAAAACAAAGCGACTTTCTACAGATTGGGAAAGAATCTTCACCAACCCTTTATCTGACAGAGGACTCATATCCAGTATATATAAAAAAAACTAAAGAAGCTGAAAAGCAGCAAACCAAGTAATCCACTTAAAAAATGGGGAACAGAGCTAAACAGAGAATTCTCAATAGAGGAATACGGAATGGCAGAGAAGCACTTAAAGAAATGATCAACCTCACTAGCCATTAGGGAAATGCAAATCAAAACCACCCTGAGATTTCACCTTACACCCATCAGAATGGCCAAGATCAAAAACTGAAGTGACAATACATGATGGAGAGGTTGTGGAGAAAGGAGAACCCTTCTCCACTGCTGGTGGGAATGTAAACTTGTACAACCACTCTGGAAATCAATCTGGCACTTTCTCAGACAACTAGGAATAGCACTTCCTCAAGATCCAGCCATACCACTCCTAGGAAGATATCCAAAAATGTCTCAAGTACACAAAAAGGACATTTGCTCAACCATGTTTGTAGCAGCTTCATTTGTAATAGCCAGAAGTTGGAAATAACCCAGATTCCCACTCACCTGAAGAATGGATGCAAAAATTGTCGTACATCTATACAATGGAGTATTAGTCAGCAATGAAAAATAAGGAAATCATGAATTTTGCTGGTAAATGGTTGGACATAGAAAGGATCATCCTGAGTGAAATATCCCAGAAGGAGAAAGAAAACACAGTATATACTCACTTATATAGACCTATAAGATATGATGAACATAATGAAATCTATACACGTAAAAAAGATAATCAAGAAAGCGGACATGGGCTAAGATGATCAATCCTCATTTAGAAAGACAGATAGGATGTATATTGAACGTATGACAGGAATCTACTGAAGGCATCTGAAAGATTCTAACTAGCAGTGTTTTCAAAGCAGATGCAAAGACTCATAACCAAACCTTCAGCAGAGTACAGGGAATCATATGAAAGAAGGGGAGTTAGTATGATGTGGAAAGGTTAGGAGCTCCACAAGGACCAAATATATCTGGCCACAGGGTCTTTTCTGAGACTGACATTCAACTAAGGACCATGTATGGATATAACCTAGAACCTCTGCTCGGATGTAGCCTGTGGTAGCTCAGTAACCAATTGGTTTCCCATAGTAAGGGGAACAAGGACTATTTCTAAGAAGAACTCAATGGCTTTCTCTTTGACCTCCCCATCCCCCAAGGGAGGAGCAGTCCTGTTAGGCCACGGAGGAGGACTTTGCAGCCATTCCTGAAGATACCTGATAAAACAGGATCAGATGAATGGGGAGGAGGTCCCCCTCCCATCATTGGACTTGGCAAGGGGCACAGTGGAGATGAGGGAGGGAGGGTGGGATTGGGAGGGAATGAGGGAGCAGGATAGAGCTGGGATACAGAGTTAATAAAATGTAACTGATGAGAAAAAATAAAATTAAAAAAAAAGAAAAAAAGAGAGGTGGTAATAAATAAATAAATAAATAGTTTAACAAGTTTAGCCAGTAGATAAATCTAAATTAAAAATACTTCAAAATTCACTCTAACCCGATTTATAATGATTTGCATGATATAAACAAATTTAAACAGATGCAAGTTAGTATGTGGTAAAGAGAACCCCACTACTAATGACAGTGTAATCTGGTATACTCAGTGTTTGAATCCATGTGGAATTTTCTCAAAAAAAACAAAGTAAAAGGATGGTGAATGGATGGATAATCAAGCTATAACACCTGATGATCTTGTCAATGAGCCATTTGGGCTCCCAATATCCAAATAGCAGCCTAAACTTCAAGATTTGGTGCCCTCCTCTGACTTCCTTGTGGACCAAGTATGTAATGGTGCACATACATACGTACATACAAACAGTCAAAACACTCACCAACATTAGATAGATGATAGATGAGTGCATAGATAGATGATAGATAGATAGATAGATAGATAGATAGATAGATAACGAGATAGATATGAACCTTAAATATTACCTCATGACCCAGCTATCTTGAATGCATACTCAAATGATTCTGTATCCAATCACAGAAATTTTTGCACATCTCTCTCCAAGAAAATGGAATTAGCTTAGATATCCATTGGTTATGGTGAAAAAAAATAATAAAAAATTAAAAAAAAAAAAAACAGGATCTAATAACAAGGTATTGCAAGGAAAACATTTTTATTCATGACTGGGCCAGACTTATACTCTCTGTTGGCCCAGACCAAAGGAAAAAAAAAAGCCATTTTTATGGCAGATGAGCAGTTGATTATAAAATGTTCAGCTACCTAGAGCTGCATGCTTTCCCCTAGCATCCATTGTCTGGCTGCCCTTCAGCCCTCATAAACCAAGCCTTTTACTACAGGAATATTCAGACCTTCATTGTTAGGCCACCACTTCAGTCCCTCATCAATCTGTATACTCCAGGAACATCGCAACCTGCTGCACGAGGAACATCCAGTACAAGGATGCCCACTGGATGTCTGTTACAATGGGAATACACAGGTTAGGCCTACCTACCTGATACCTGCATCACCAGGAACATTCAGCTATAACCAGATGGCTAAAAGACAGAAAAAAACAAATAAACTAACAAAAAACAATAAATAAGAGCCAAGGCAATATGCCACCTTCAGAACACAGCTATCATACTACAGCAACCTCTGGATATCCTTATACAACCAGAGAACATGAAAATGACTTTAAATCAAATTTTATGAAGATGATAGAGGCCTTTAAAAAGAAAATTAATAAATCTCTTAAAGAGATGCAGGAAAATACAATTAAACAGATGAAGGAAAAATAAAACCAAATAAAACAGCACAAGACCTGAAAAGAGAAGTAGAAACAATAAAGAAAACACAAATTGAGGGAATATTGGATTTGGAAAACCTAGGGAAGAAAAAAGGAACAATAGATGCAAGCATTGCCAAAAGAATCAAGACATAAAATAGATAATTTCAATTGTAGAAGATACAATACCAAAAGTTGATATGTCAGTCAAAGAAATTCTTAGATTTAAGAAATTGCCAACACACACACACACACACACACACACACACACACACACACACACACAAAATAATCCCGGAAATCTGGTATACTATGAAAAGTCCTAACCTACAAATAGTAGAGAATAGAAAGTGACTAGTCCCAGCTCCATGAACCTATATATATATACAAAATCATAGAAGAAATATTGCCCCAACCTAAAGAAATACATGCCTATAAGCGTACAAGAAAGTCATAGAACACCAGTTATATTGGACCAGAAAAGAAAATCCTAAATGATCAAATGATCAAAACATTAAATGATCAAAACACTAAATCTACAGAACAAAACTAATGATCAAAAACACTAAAACTACAGAACAAAGGAAAAAATATTAAATGCTGTAAGAGAAAAGGTCAAGTAAAATTTAAAGAAGACTTATTAGAATTGCACCTGATATCTCAGTAGACAATGCAAAACTAGAAGATCCTGCTCAGATCTTGCACCCCCAAAAGACTTCAGATGCCAGCCAAAACCAGTATACCCAGCAAAACTATTAATCACCATAGATGTAGAAAACAAAATATTCCATGACAAAACCAAATACTAGAAATGCAGAAAATACTAGAAAGAAAAATGCAACCCAAAGAGGTTAACTACACCCAAGAAAACACAGAAAATAAATAATTCCCCACCGGCAAAGACAAAAGAAGGTATGTACACAAAAACACATACATTAACACCAACATCAAAATAACAGGAATTAACAATCATTGGTCATTAATATCTCCCAATATCAATGGTCTCAGTTCCCCAGTAAAAAGCCACAGGTTAACAGAGTGGATCTATCATTCTGCTGCATTCAGGAAATACACCTCAGCACCAAACATAGACATTACCTCAGAGGAAAGTTCTTGAGAATAGTTTTTCAAGCCAACAGATCCAAGCCGCAAGTTGGAGCAGCCATTCTAATATCTAATAAAGTAGGCTTTCTACCAAAATTAATCAAAAGAAATAAGAAAGGACATTTCATTCCCATCAAAGAAAACATCCCTGAACTGCTATAGAATTCTGAATGTCTGTGCCAAAAATGCAAGGGGACTCATATTCATAAAAGAAACATTACTAAAGCTGAAATTACACATCAAACCCCACACAAGGTTGAGCTCAATTCTGATGCAACTTGATGTTCTAGAGTAGGTTGGGGAGGCTCTCAGTTTTTAAGGAGTAGAAGATAGGGAATGGAGTAAGAGGGTGGGGGAGTGGGACCAAATAGGAGGAGGGAGGAGGCTATGATAGGCTTATAAAGTGAATATATAAATTAAAAATAAATCAAAAATACATTACAACCACAAAAAAATTAGTGGAGACATCAACAGCCCACTCTCACCAATGGACCATCAGGGCAGAAACTAAACAGAGAAGTAATAAAACTAACCTATATTATTAATTGTGTGGGCCTAACAATTATCTATAGAACACTTCACCCAAACACACAGAAAAATATACCTTCTTTTGAATGAAACCCTCTTATAATGAAATCCTCTCTAAAACTGAACATACAAAGCAAACTATAACAGATAAAAGAAAATTGAAATAACTCGTATTTTATCACACCAGCATTGATTAAAGCTGGATTTCAACAAGAGAAACAACAGAAACCAGGTCAAGGGTTGTCACCTCTAGCTTGGGAAGCCTCAAAGCAAGTGCTCTGGCATCAGCCACCCATCTACTCAACAGTTTTGGAGTTTCAGATCTTCTGCCCTACAAAACTGCGTGCACTAGTTGCCACCATCTTGGAATCCCTCTCCAATTTCTTTATGAAGTCACTTAGTGCTATGAAACTTCCTCCTACTGCTGTTCATTGTGTCCCATAAGTTTCAGTATGTTGTGCCTTTTCATTGAATTCTACAAAGTCTTTAATATCTTTATTTCCTTCCTGTCCAGTGGCCATTGAGTTGAGAATTATTTAATTTCCATGAGTTTGTAGACTTTCTGTTGTTTCTCTTGTTGAAATCCAGCTTTAATCAATGCTGGTGTGATAAAATACGAGTTATTTCAATTTTCTTTTATCTGTTATAGTTTGCTTTGTATGTTCAGTTTTAGAGAGGATTTCATTATAAGAGGGTTTCATTCAAAAGAAGGTATATTTTTCTGTGTGTTTGGGTGAAGTGTTCTATAGATAATTGTTAGGCCCACACAATTAATAATGTAGGTTAGTTTTATTACTTCTCTGTTTAGTTTCTGTCCTGATGGTCCATTGATGAGAGTGTCCCCCACCCTCCATTGGAAGTTCCACCTGGCTATAAATGGTGACAACGTGAGACTCCTTAATGACTACTGCTAGGAGTCTCAGCTAAGCTCACCTTCATAGACTCCTGGGAGCCTTCCTTATCCCAGAGATGACTGCCCTGCACAGATTTCTGCTCTCTCTTCCAGTCCCCTCACCACCACCCTGGCTCTGCTAACCCGTTACCCTACCCAGGACCTCTCCCACCCAGTTCCCTCCCACCCTCCACTTTCGATGTTTATTTCCTCATCTGAGTGAGATTCAAGCATCCTCACTTGGATCCTCTTTAACTTCTTTGGATCTGTGGACTGTAGCATGCCTACCATGTACATTATAGTTAATATATAATACCCACATAAAAGTGGGTGTATATCCTGAATGTGTTTCTGGGTCTGGATTATGTCACTCAGGATGATCTTTTCTAGGTCCATCCAGTTGACTACACTTGATTGGTTAGAGTTACACCAAGATAATTTATATTATTTCTGGCTATTGTGAAGAGTATTGTTTCCATAAATTCTTAGTCCATTTATTGTTTGTATAAAGGAGGGCTACTGATTTTTGTATTAATTTGTATCCACCCACTTTGCTGAAGGTGTTTATCAGCTGTAGGAGTTCACTGGTAGAATTTTTGAAGTCACTTATATATGCTATGATATTATCTGCAAATAGTGATACTTTGACTTCTCTTCCATCCCCTTGATCTCCTTTGGTTGTCTTATTGCTCTAGCTAGAACTTCAAGTACTAATTGAATAGATAAAGAAAGAGTGTGCAGCCTTCTTGTCCTTGATTTTAGAGAAATTGTTTTAAGTTTCTCTGCATTTAAATTTATATTGACTAATGCCTTAGTATATATTACTTTCATTGTTATTTAGGTATGCACTTTGTATCCCTGATCTCTCCAAGACTTTTATTATGAAGGGGTGTTGGATTTTTTTTCAAAAGCTTTTTCAGCATCTTATGAGATGATCATGTATTTTTGTTTTTGTTTTTATTTTTCCTACCAGTTTGCCTATATGGCGCATTAGTGATAGACTTTCCTATGTTGAACCATTCAGCCTCCTTGGGATGAGGCCTACTTGATCATGGTAGATGATGTTTTTGAAGTGTTATTGGATTCACTTTGTGACTATATTATTTGGTGTTTTGCATCAATATTAATAAGAGACATTGGTCTGAAATAATCTTTGTTTTTGGGGTCTTGGTGTGGTTTAGGTATCAGGTTAACCATGGCCTTATAGAATGAATTTAGCAATGTACCTTTTGTTTCTATTTTATGGAATAGTTTGAAGGGTATTTGTATTAGCTCTTCAATGATGGTCCTGTAGAATTCTGTACTGAAACCATCTGGCTCAGGGCTTTTTTGGTTAGGAGACTTTTAATGACGGCTTCTATTTCTTTAGAGGTTACTGGCCTACTTTGGTTGTGTACCTGATCTTGATTTAAGGTTAATATATAATATCAATCAATATAATCATCCATTTCATTGAGATTTTCCAGTTTCAAGGAGTACAAGATTTTGAAGTAAGACCTAAAATTCTTTGGATTTCCTCAGAGTCTGTTTTTAAGCCCCCCCCTTTTATTTCTGATTTTGTTAATTTTAATACTGGCTCTCTGCTTTTTAGTTAGTTGGGTTAAGGGTTTGTCTTTCTTTGATTTTCTCAAAGACCAATTCTTGAATCATTATGTTGTTCTCTTTGTTTCTAATTTATTGGTTTCAGCACTGAGTTTACTATTTCTCAGAATCTAGTTCTCTTGGATGTGTTTGTTTCTTTTTCTACTAGAGCTTTCAGATGTGCTCCTAAATTGCTAGTATAGGATTACTCTATTTATTTATTATTATTATCATTTATTACCATTTATTTAATTTGTATCCCCACTGTGGCTCCCTCCCTAGTCTCCTCTTAATCTCATACTCCCTTCCTCTTCTCCCACTGTGTCCTTCCCCTAAAGCCTGATAGAGGAGGTCCTCCTCCACTTCTATTTGACCATAGCCTATCAGGTCTTACCAGAACTGGTTACATTATCTTCCTCTGTTGCCTGGCAAGGCTGCACCCCCCCAGTAGGAGGTGATCAGAGAGCCTGTCACTGGGTTCAGGCTAGAGAAAGCCCCTGCTCTCCTTATTAGGGAACCCACTTGGAAACTTTGGGCTATATCTGAGCTGTGGCTTTAGGTCCTCTCCCTGCATTGTCTTTGGTTGTGGTAGCAGTATATGTAGGGCCCAGAGGGCCCAGATATTTTTGTATTTGTTGGTCTCCTTTGGAGCTCCTGTCCCTTCCAGGTCTTTCTGTCTTCCCCTTCTTTCATAAGATTCCCTGCATGCTGCCCAAAGTTTGGCTATGAGTCTCAGCCTCTGCTTCAATATCTCTATCAGGAGAGTCTTTCAGGGGATGGAAAAGAAGTCAAAGTATCACTATTTGCAAATAATATCATAGCATATATAAGTGACTTCAAAAATTCTGCCAGTGAACTCCTACAGCTGATAAACACCTTCAGCAAAGTGGGTGGATACAAATTAATACAAAAAATCAGTAGCCCTCCTTTATACAAACAATAAATGGACTAAGAATTTATGGAAACAATACTCTTCACAATAGCCAGAAATAATATAAATTATCTTGGTGTAACTCTAACCAATCAAGTGTAGTCAACTGGATGGACCTAGAAAAGATCATCCTGAGTGACATAATCCAGACCCAGAAACACATTCAGGATATATACCCACTTTTATGTGGGTATTATATATTAACTATAATGTACATGGTAGGCATGCTACAGTCCACAGATCCAAAGAAGTTAAAGAGGATCCAAGTGAGGATGCTTGAATCTCACTCAGATGAGGAAATAAACATCGAAAGTGGAGGGTGGGAGGGAACTGGGTGGGAGAGGTCCTGGGTAGGGTAACGGGTTAGCAGAGCCAGGGTGGTGGTGAGGGGACTGGAAGAGAGAGCAGAAATCTGTGCAGGGCAGTCATCTCTGGGATAAGGAAGGCTCCCAGGAGTCTATGAAGGTGAGCTTAGCTGAGACTCCTAGCAGTAGTCATTAAGGAGTCTCAAGTTGTCACCATTTATAGCCAGGTGGAACTTCCAATGGAGGGTGGGGGACACCAACCCACCCATAAAAGCTTTGATCAAAAATTTGCCAATCTTCACTTAAAAAGACAAATCGGATGGACATTGGAAATAAGATAAAACAAATAACAGGACAGAAGCCTACCACAGGTGGCCTCTGAAAGACTCTACCTAGCAGTGTATCAGAGCAGATACTGAGACTCATAACCAAATGTTGGGCAGAGTGCAGGGAATCATATGAAAGAAGAGGGAATTAATAAGACCTGGAGAGGACAGGATCTCCACAAAGACCAAATATATCTGGGCACAGAGGTCTTTTCTGAGACTGATTTCCCAACCAAGGACTATGCGTGGATATAACCTAGAACCCCTGCTCAGATGGAGCCCATGGCATCTCAGTATCCAAGTGGGTTCCCTAGTTATGGGAACAGGAACTGTCTCTGACATGAACTCAGTGGCTGGCTTTTGACTCCCCCCCACCCAGGGAGGAGCAACCTTACTAGGCCGCAGAGGAGGACATTGCAGCCAGTCCTGGTGAGACCTCATAAGCTAGGGTCAGATAGAAGGGGAGGAGGACATTCCCCCATCAGTGGACTTAGAGAGGGGAGGAGATGAGTGAGGGAGGGTGAGATTGGGAGGGGATGAGGGAGGCGGTTACAGCTGGGATACAACCTGAACAAACTGTAACTAATATAGAAACAAAAATTTAAATAAAAAGAAATTAATAATAATACAAAAAGTTTGTTTTGCCTAAAAGAATTATTGGGATAAAGCTGGAGCAAACCAGCCATTTCCAGCTCATGGGAGGAGGGCAACACTTGTCACTATTAATGATACTCTGCTGTACTTTCAGACAGGCAGCTAGCATAACTGTTTTCTGAGAGGATTCATCCAGCAGCTAATGGAAACATACACAGAAACCGAAAGCAAAAAATAGGCCAAGCTGAGGGAGTTCTGTTGAAGAGTGTGTGGAAGGATAGAAGAAGCTGGATTGTCCACAAGAGGACCTACAGAGTAAATTAGTATGGGCACATGAGTGGTCACAGAGACTGAACCACCAACCAAAGCACTTGCATGGATTGGACCTTGACCCGCTATACATACGTAAAAGATGTGCAGCCTGGTCAAGCTGTGGGTACCTCAACAATGGAACTAGGGGCTGTCTCTGACTCTGATCTCTTTTCCTTAACTGAGCTGCCTTGTCTGGCCTCAGTGGAAGAGGATGTGATTAGTCCTGCTGCGACTTGAGGTACCAGGTTGGGTTGGTACCTCTTGGGGGCCTTCCCTTTTCTGAGAATGAGAGCAGGGGGTGGAGAAAGGGAGTGTGAGGGTGTAGTTTGGAGGAGAGGAAGGAAGAAGCTGTGTTCAGGCTGTAAAGTGATAAATTAGTAAATAAGTAAGTAAGTAAGTAAATAAATAAATAAATAAACAGAGGAAATAAAAACTTGTTGACACATATTGGACTTACATAATTTGCACATTTAAAACACAATCCATACCAGCTATTTTCTGCTGTGCAGCTTTGGGGTGAGAAACGGGGCAATGTTGGTGTGAGTCAACAAACCAAGGTTCTAGGTGCACTCTTACTAAGTGCAGCATACCCTAGCTGGGGATGTTCAGTAACCTATGAGTCTCAGCATCCCTGTCTGTGACTCATCAGCATTCAGCAGTAAATTAATTACATGGATGCTCTTTGGTTGGTGGTTCTGTCTCTGTGAGTCCACATGTTCCCTGGCTAGTTTACTCTGTAGACTATTTTACTCTGGTTATCTAGTAAATTGGTGATTAAGCTCTGATCTATCTCCAAGGTCATTTCATTTAGCTATTTTTATTTACTTAAAAAATCTTTTAAAGCATTTATTTTGTGTATGTATATGTATATGGTGGTCTCTGTGTGTTGTGTTTCTGTGTGTTGGCTTGAATGTGTGTGGATAGACGTGTGTGTTGCTGCATGTACACATATATATAAGTGCATGTGGAGACCTGAAGTTAATGTCTTTAATGACTAAAAATTATTCATTGAAATAGTTCTGTCACCTGAACCCAGAGATCACCTACAAAGCTAGTAAGGCTAACTAGCTTTCTCTGGGGATGCTCTGCCTCTGTATTGCAAGGAGCGAGTTACAGAAGAGCTGCATCCACTTCAATGAGTACTAGGTATACAAACTGTGATCCTCACTTGTGCAGTAACTGCTTTAACTACAGAGAGATCTTTCCACCTTATTTAGCTATTTTAAAGTGTTATTAAGTGATACCCATTCTTAATTTTAAATGGGAAAAGAAACATTTAAAGAATTGAATTTAAAACTGTAAAACTAGTGTTGGTCTTTATGTACTTATCTTCTATATTGATATCTATTTGAATAGAATGCTTACTTTTTTTTGAAACAGATTTCACTCTGCAGCTCTGGCTGACCTGGAATTCACAACATATACCAGGCTAGCCTTAAACTCACAAAGACCTGCATGTCTCTGTCTCCTACGTGCTGGCATTAAAAATATGCACCACCAAGTCCAAACATTTAATTACTTAAAACATACTATATTACCACCAATTTAATGTTATACAATCATTAAATGGCTTTTGTCCAATTGTAGATTTATTTTGATGTAAATTAATTTGCTGCTGAATTAATCTTAGAAGATAGTGGTCTGCCTTCATTTGTGTTGGTAAAATAGTAACTTTCCATTTATCATCATTAAATTCCTAGACTACAAACATGCATTGATAATTTGACTTTAAATTTGGTTGAAATAAGATGGATATTATAACTTCACACTAAGGTTATTTTTATATCATTCTGATTATTTTAGTAATGGACCTATGAAATTTCATACCTTCATTTTCCTTCTCTTCTACATACAGTGAAAATGCCTCTTAAACCCAGGAGAATTAATACATTATTTTCCTCATAGCTGTGATCACACTGCCATAGTTTCTTATTTGTTTATTTCCATGAGAACCAAATTAAAAAAAAAACTGCAGAAGAGCATCTCTAAAGATAGCCAGTGGTTCTGTATTAATCTGTGAAAGCTTGTTTAAATATAAGTTGGGAGAAATGTTGTAAATTATAGAAAGAGATTGTGTATGGAGAAAAAGACTTCACAATTATAAATATACATGCATATATATGCAAGTGTGCAAGTATGGTGCATGTGCCTGCATGTGCACACACACACACAATTTCTTATATGTCTGAATAGGAAGATGGGTTTTATTAAGTAGGGCTAGAGGTGAAAGGAAGATATGCAAATAAAAGAAACAAATGGGATCTACTCAAGTTTCTTAAGTATTTTTCCCTGTGATTTGACAACATGGATCTTCAGATAAAAACAGAATCTTCCTTACAGTATAAAGATAATGTTGCATTTTATTGGACTTTTCGTAAAAGCTATTTTTCTTTCTAAGTTATTTGGCCTTAGGATCAAAGATTTGACAAAATAGAGAGGTTAATCTGTAAGGTTAAGCTGCTGATGTCTAAACAACTTAGAATCCAATACAAATAGAAATCAAAGCCTTAAGATGGGTGAGAAATCTAAGAAACTGGTTCTTCTGAGTCAAACAAAGATTGTAGACTTACATAACTGAACAAACTTTCACTTAAAGAACAATGCATTATCTGTTTTTAACTTATAATTTCTGGAGTACAGCATCTTGATTCAGTGCATGAAGCATTATGCCAAAATGTATCAAAGTGCAGCAGAATTATGTTAGATGAGAATAACATTTTTATGGAGTGCTTATTGCAGAAGAGTTTGAATATATATATAATTGCATATCTTTCATTTTGGATAGATTTGATGGGATTGGAAACAAGCTGACACCGAGATTTTCCCCTAGATACTTTTGTATTACACTGTTATAGCATTGCTAACAGCATCTGAGGTATCCAGCTTCCTGCCAGCCATAAATCAGTCTTGTGCATTGGGATATTTCTTTATAGGACAGGGAGATGGTTCAGAAGCTAAGGATGATTCCCTGGAACTCACAAGGAACAAAAAGGGAATTGGCTCCTGTAAGTTGTTTATGACTCCTGTAAGTTGTTTATGACTCCTGTAAGTTGTTTCCTAACCTTCATACATGTGCCATTGTTCATGTGTCCTATTCCCAAATAAAAAAAAATAATAATACACACATTATTGTACACAGTTGAGAAAGAATTGAACATTTTCAAACATGTGCTCTTATAAGTTTAGTAAATTAGTAAATTCCTGTGGAATTTACATTTTTATTTTAATGTCAGAAACTTTTAAAGCCTGAGATTATTGGAAGAAATAATTTGCAACTGGAAGAAGTTAATTCCAAGTTCAACTTTTACTTCCCACTATCATGCAGCACAAAACTATAATATATTTTTACAACATGTTATGAAATACATAAGCTTGGCAGGTAAATTAAATTGACAAATGGAAACACTTAGGATAACTGACAACAGCCTTTCCATATCAGTAATAGCAAAAATAGTTTTATTAGGAGCCTATTGCACCCTCCCTTTGGCAAGCAGTTTACTTACCTTACTCTGTCTGTCTTCTTAGAACTCTCATGACATAGGTGCTGTCATCATCTTCATTTTGCAAACACATCAGAAAAAAAATGAATTTTCTTTACCATCCTCAGTGTTTTTTTGTTGTTGTTGTTTAAAGAAAAGTTTTAATTTAGTTTAAACTGTGTCAAGTCAAAGTTAAGTTAATCAGATTCATTTTTTACTATGATTTTTTTCTAGTTCCATGTTCTTTTTTATACTTTATTTACTTTGTATCCCCCCTCTATTTCCCTCCCTCCTCCCCTCCCAACTCCTTCCTTCCTCCCCCTTCTCCACAAATTCCCTTCCCCAAGTCCACTGGTAGGGGAGGGTTTCTTTTTCTTCCTTCTGATCCTCCTCTGTTAGGTCTCATCAAGAGTGGCTACATTGTCTTCCTCTGTGGCCTGGTAAGGCTGCTAAGTGGGTTCCATAGTAATGGGAACAGGGACTGCTTCTGACAGGAACTGATTGGCCTGCTCTTTGATCACCTCGGTGTGTTTTTGAAGCCAAGAAATGGACAATTTTCTATTACAAAAATAAAAATGTCTATCTCATTTTCCATCTCTCACCTCTCTCTCTCTCTCTCTCTCTCTCTCTCTCTCTCACACACACACACACTCTTTCTCTCTCTCTCTCTCTCTCTCTCTCTCTCTCACACACACACACACACAAACACACACAGAGAAAGAGAGAGAGAGGGGTGGGGAGGGAAGGAGGAAGATGGATTAGTTTTGATTTGGCTAAAGGTTGGGTTACTTTGAGACAATAGCTGGTAGAGAATTCTTGTAACCTGATACCATATACTAAAGGAAAAGTAATTCTATATTTTAAAATTTATTTATTTTTTATAAATGACAGTTTATTCAGTTTGTATTCGAGCTGTGCTTCCTCCTCAACCCTCCCAATCCCACTCTCCCTCCTTCATCTCCTTCCACGTCCCTACCCAAGTCCACTGATAGAGGAGTTCTTCCTCCCCTTCCCTCTCACCCTAGCCTATCAGGTCTCATTGTCTTCCTCTGTGGCCTGATAAGCCTGCTCCCCGATCAGGGAGAGGTTATCAAAGAGCCAACCAATAAGTTCATGTCAGAGACAGTCAAGGTTAACACAGAGTTTTTCAACAGGAGCACATTACTGTGTACTGCTTCTGGGAAATTTAAAGCTCAAGAGTACATCCCCAAACAATCTATGTTATGTATACAATTGAAATTGTGCAAATAAAAATATATTGTCACTGTAATAAGAATGGAAATTTTAAAGGGTGCCTGTTAGGGTTGAGGAGATAACTTAAAAAAAAAAAATAAACTGGTTTTGCTAGTCTTCCAGAGAACTGAGGTTTGGTTCCCAACACCCATACAGTGGCTCCCAACTGCCTGTAGACTGTAGTTCCAGGTATTCCAAAGCCTTCTTCTACCCTCTAAGGGTTCCTTATTGTGCACATATGCTCATCAGGTCTACATATATACATATAAATAAAAGCAAATAACTAGAACATTGAAAGGTGCCTGTAATCTTTTTTTCTTGCATACGCACTTTTAAAACGAAAATTGGCATGCTTTAGGTTGTAATATAAAATGAACATGCCATTGACCATTAAAACTTGTTAAGTTTAACAAATCCTCCCACTGTAATAAAATAAGTTCTCGGAAAATCTGTCTTCTTTTTTTTCAGTTGTATTTTTTTTTATTTTTATTAATTACAGTTAATTCATTGTATATTACTTACTTATATTAATTACTGTTTATTCACTGTATGCCACCTGTAGCTCTTTCCCTCTTTCCCTCCCAATCTCACCTTTCCTTATTCTCCTCCACCCATGCCCCTCTCCCAGTCCACTGATAGGGGAGAACCTCCTCCTCTTCCATCTGATCCTAGTCTATCAGGTCTCATCAGGGATGGATACATTGTCTTCCTCTGTGGCCTGGTAAGGCTGCACTCCCCTGAGGGGGAGGTGATTCAATATCTTAGGACTTTTCCATTAGAAAATTTGTAACTGTTCAAATCACAAAATGCAGCATGATTGGGTTTTATATGAGGACTTTGCTAGAAAAGCACAGGCACCAATTCTCAGTGAAATTTTCTTGTTCTTTTTTTGTTTTGTTTTGTTTTGTTTTCTCTCACAGAATTTATATAGACCAGAATGGTTCACTACAAGAAATCAGACACAGTAATAAAATCATTATAAATTTTGTCATAGATATATGAAAGGCAAATCAATGTTTTTAATTAAAATATGATAGCCCCATATTTAAAAGAAATGATAACAGCAGCAACAAAAATCATTCGTTTTTCTTGAATTCTGTAAATAGACTACAACATTCCCTCAATTCATGAACTACTTTTCCTCACACACTAATGGAAACAGGTCCTTAATTTGTATATCCACTTAACAATCTGTAAAATACTTGTTTTTAGCTTTATAGAAATTAAATTTGATATTAAAGGTAAAATTAAAACATTGAATAAATGATGTTTTAAAACTATATAATAGTGTCATTTTAAGGCTGTATCACATTCACCAAGTATCTAAAAGTTCTTCAAAATAATGTTTTAACAGTATGTTATACTACGTGTTTAAGCTCATTAAATTATTTTCATTAAGCCTCTTAAAAAATAGAAACAAACAAACAAAGAAAAACTAAACTAAACCTAATGCCCAATTAAATAAATTCTGCTGACAGTTGAGTAATGGATAGGTGTGATCCAAATAGACATGACTAGCAAATGGAATACCAATAACATGTTTTTCAAAGAGACCTAACATATTACAGTTATCCTGATGACTGTTCATTCTGTTATTCCACTGGAAAGAAACTAATTAACTTTAAGGTTACATGAATAATAATAAGAAAATAATATGACAAATGAAAGGAAAAAGAGAAAAGCCTGGAGCTAATAGAAGATATGTGAAGATGTGAAGATGGTGTAAGAATGTAGATTTTCAAGGTTCTCCCCCACTTTTTCTTCTAACAGGTTTACTTTGATTGGTTTTATATTGAGGTCTCTGATCCAGAACATCACAGGCTCTAAGAGCAACAATCAATAAATGGGACCTCATGAAACTGAAAAGCTTCTGTAATGCAAAGGACACTGTCAGAGACAATTGACTACGCACTGGGAAAGGATCTTCATCACCCCTATATCTGAAAGAGGGCTAATATCTAGAATACATGAAGACTCAAGAAGTTAAATAGCAACAAATCAAATAACCCAATAAAAATAGGGTACAGAGCTAAACAGAGAGCAAATAGTAAAGAAACACTTAAAGAAATGCACAACATCCTTAGTCATCAGAGAAATGCAAATCAAAACGACCTTGAGATTTCAATTTGCATTCATCAGAATAGCTAAGATAAAAAACTCAAGTGACAATACATGCTGGAGAAGATGTGGAGAAAGGGGAACACTCTTCCATTGCTGGTGGGAATGTAAATTTGTACAACCACTTTGGAAATCACTCTGTCACTTTCTCAGACAATTAGGAATACAGCTTCCTCAAGATCCAGCAATACCATTCCTAGGCATATATCCAAAAGATGCTTCCAGTATAGAAAGAGGACATTTGCTCAACCACATTCGTAACAGCTTTATTTGTAATAGCCAGAAGCTGGAAACAACCCAGATGCCCCTCAACTGAAGAACAGATACAGAAATTGTGGTACATCTACACAATGGAATATTACTCAGCAATAAAATAATAATAATAATAATAATAAAAGGAAATAATGAAATTTGCAGGTAAATGGTGGGAACTGGAATAGATTATCCTGAGTGTGGTATCCCAAAAGCAGAAAGATACACAGGGTATATACTCACTCATAAGTGGATATTAGACATATAATATAGGATAAACTTACTAAAATCTGTACCCCTAAAGAAACTAATCAAGAAGTATGACTGGCTAATTTCTCAAACCCCATACAGAAAGGCAAAGAGAATGGACATCAGAAAAAGGAGAAAACAGGGAACAGTACAGGACCCTGCCACAGATGGCTTCTGAAATGCTCTACCCTGCAGAGTATCAAAGCAGATGCTAAGACTTAAGGCCAACCTTCGGGCAGAGTGCAGGGAATTTCATGAAAGAAGTAGGAAATAATAAGACCTGGAGAGGACAGGAACTCCACAAGGAGAGCAACAAAACCAAAAAATCTCAACATAGGGTTCCCCCTTCTCCACGCATGCCCCTCCCCAAGTCCACTGATAGGGAGGTGTTCCTGTACTTCCTTCTGATCCTAGTCTATCAGGTCTCATCAGGAGTAGCTGCACTGTGTTCCTCTGTGGCCTGGTAAGGTTGTTCCCCCTTAGGGGGAGGTGATCAAAGAGCCAGCCACTGAGTTCATGTCAGAGACAGTCCTTGTTCCCATTACTATAGAATCTGCTTTGACACTGAACTGCCTAAGAGTGCCACTTGCTATTAGCTAAGTATTCAAACAGATGAGCCTATAGGGGCCATACCTATTCAAACCAATACACATAAGCACACACATGCATACATATACAGACCTGATATTCACAGATCTGAGAAGATGGATCTTTGGGGTATTTCTTTCTTGAGACTGACCAAATAATATCTGACTGGTTGCTTTAAGTGGCAATGTCACAAATTAGAGAATTAAATGAGATACACCTAAGAGGTCAGTGATGGACCACATCAACATAGATGTTTCTTTGAGAGAGAATCCTTCTTTTCCCTATCTTAGCAGATGCAGGTTAATTTACAAATTTCATCCATATCTCTTCCTATGTGAAGTGACTTTTTATCTGGACTCCCACTACTCTTTTTCTAAACACATATACATGTTCATCTTAGCCCTCTCCTACTTAGATCCTAGACTTCTGAAGATGAACTAGCCTAGCCCTTCCTTTTTTATCTATAATAAAAAAGTAAATTAGACTTAATTTACATAGGTACTTGTCTTTTTTACATAAGAAAAAAATCTTAGTTTGAGATTTTAATTTTGCTTTTGTAGCTTAAGTTTTTCTGTAATATCCAATAAATCAATCATAAAGCCTATGTCAAGGATATTTTCTGGTAAAAGTTTTGTACTTTCAGGTACTGAATGAATAAAGAAAGAAAAAAAAAGGAAAGAAAAGAACATAAATTCTCCTAGATATGGTGGAGGAGAAAATTTGTTATCTATATGGGAAAACATTGCCAGAGGCAGACACATCTGAGAGAGTCCAGAGTTGTCATGCCTCTGAGCCATGTGGGGACAGAGGGAGGGAAAGAGAGGGAGGGGATCCAACTACAGGAGCTGGGAGACCAAATGTATAAAAGAACCAAGAGACAGAGAGCATAGGTAAACAAAATGTCTGGATTATATAGGGAAGAACCTCTTGGGAGAAACAGTAACCCATCCTCTGAGCTGGAAAGTTCAGGGTCTGTATGGGGAAATATGGCTGGCATGCTTGATAATAAATAGACACCAAATTTAGCCTTTCATTGATTTTGATTTGATTTTCCTGATTTTTGTTTGTTTGTTTGTTTTGTTTGTGTGTTTGTTTCCCATTGTGTGGTTTTTCTGGGTAGCCTTTGCTGTCCTGGAACTTGTTCAGTAGGCCAAAATAGTCTCAAACTCAGAGACCTACTTGCTTCTGCCTCTACAATGCTGGGATTAAAGGTGTAAGCCACCACTTCTTGGTGATTTTTCTGAATTTTGAAAGGGTCAGTTTTATTATTTAGCATATGGAAACTCAGTTTTTATAGAGCCAATAATCGAAACACTATCTTTTTGAAATGTCTGTCAACAATGATTGACCATTTAAGCTTGAATTTATTACTCACTGTTTAATACTGCCTCACTGGTCAATGTGTGTTAATGGCAGTGATTAATCCAAGGTATTAATAATGTAATTTTAAGCAGAGATTGTTATGTCATTTATGGTCCATATAGATTTTTTTTTAATTCTGTTAAAGAATGCCCTGGATCCTGGCTCCCAATTCTGTGTGTCAATGTAGGTAGTATTGACATTTTTTCACTCAAGATATTTATTGGGGGAAGGTGCTAAAGCCGTCTCTGAGTGGGGAGGAGAGAGAGGGGCAGAGAAAGGCAGTAATGGTACAGACTTTGGGGTGGATATAGGAGCATATATGTAAAGGACCATGGTGACAATGGAATAGTATTGCACTGTGACAGGTTACTACATTTGCTTTTAGTAATGATGTAACATTGGCACTGAGTCACTGAAGGTGGGTAGAAACTGATTGAAGAACGTAAGCAGTTCCTAACATTCTTCGCTTTTATTTATTTTCAAAGGCAAGTAAATAGAGGTGAAGAGGTGACTGTTGAGGTGAGAATAAGGACACAGAGTTCTTTAGACTGCTTCTGCTCTTTGGGGGTGTGAAAATCCTTGTAGTTCCAAGAAAGCTGGATAGATGATCGAGAGAGAGAGAGAGAGAGAGAGAGAGAGAGAGAGAGAGAGAGAGAGATGACAAAAAGTAAAGTACTTTAGGGAATTTTTTAGATTTTCATTTGAAACTTTTAGTACTGATTCTTTATAAAACAGTAATATCTTTCTATTATTCATGTCCTTTTCAATTTTTCATCAATGTTTAGTAGTTTTCAGTATATACCTCTTTAAACTCATTGATTAAATGAAATCTTAGTATTGTACTTTTATTTTAAAGGTTTATTTATTTATTATTTATACAGTGTCCCACCTGTATGTAAGGTTGCATGCCAGAAGAAAGCATCATATGCAATTATAGATGATTGTGAGCCACTATGTTGTTGCTGAGAAATGAACTGTCAGGACCTTTGAAAGAACACCCAGTGTCCGTAACCTCTAAGCTATCTATCCAGCACCAGTATTTTTTTTAATAACTTTTATTTTCTTATATTAATAACAGATTATTTACTTTGTATCCCAGCTGTAGCTCCCTCACTCATTCCCTCCCAATCCCACCATCCTTCCCTCATCTCCTCCCTGCCCCTTTCTAATTCTACAGTAGGGGAGTTCCTCTTCCATTTTCATCTGACATTAGCTTTTCCCCAGGACTGGCAGCAATGTCCTTCTCTGTGGCCTAGCAAGGTTGCTCCTCCCTTGGGGGAAGGGAGATCAAAGAGCCAGCCATTGAGTTCATGTCAGAAATAGTTTCTGTTCCCCTTGCTAGGGAAACCCACTTGGATACTGAGTTGCTATGGGCTAAATCCAGGCAGGTGTTATATCCATATATGGTCCTTAGTTGAAGAAACAGTCTCATAAAAGACACCAGTGCCCTGATATATTTGGTCCTTGTGGAGCTGCTGTCCTCTCCAGGCCATACTAACTCCCCTTCTTTCATATGATTCCCTGCACTCTATCCAAGGTTTGGTTATGAGTCTCAGCATCTGCTTTGATACATTGCTAGGTAGAGTCTTTCAGAGGCCCTCTGCAGTAGCTCCTACTTGTTTTATCCTACTTCCAATGTTCATCCCATTTGTATATTAAGTGAGGATTGCTCATCTTGCCCCGGGTCCTCTTTCTTGTTTATCTTTTTTAGGTGTACAGGTTTTTTAGGTTTATCCTATCTTAGGTCTAGTACCCACTTATAAGTGAGTATATACAGTGTGTGTCTTTCTTCTTCTGGGATACCTCACTCAGGATGATCTTTTCTAGATCCCACCATTTGCCTGGAAAAATTCATGATTTCCTTGTTTTTAATTGTTGAGTAGTATTCCATTGTGTGAAAGTACCACAATTTCTGTATCCATTCCTCCTTTGATGGACATCTGGGTTGTTTCCAGGTTCTGGCTATTACAAATAAAGCTGCTATAAACATGGGTGAGCAAATGTCCTTGTTATGTACTTGAGCATCTTTTGGATATATGCCTAGGATAGCTGGATCTTGAGGAATCACTATTCCTAATTGTCTGAGAAAGCCCCAGATTGATTTACAAAGTGGTTTTACAAGTTTGCATTCCTACCAGCAAGGGAGGAGTGTTCCCCTTTCTCCACAACCTCTTCAGCATGTGTTGCCATTTGAGTTTTTGGTCTTAGCTATTCTGATGGGTTTAAGGGTAGTTTTGATTTGCATCTCTCTGATGGCTTAGGACGTTGAGCAACTCTTTACATGTTTCTCTGCCATACTATTTTCTTCTACAGAGAATTTTCTGTTTAGCTCCGTACCAAATTTTTTTTTAACTGGATTGCTTGATTTATTGTCTTTTAACTTCTTTAGTTCTTTATATATTCTGGATATCAGCCCTCTGTCAGATATAGGGTTGATGAAGATCCTTTTCCAGTCTGTAGAATGTTTAGAAAGCAGTGTCCTTTGATTTAGAGAAGATTTTCCATTTCATGAGGTCCCATTTATTGATTGTTGATCTTAGGGCCTGTGCTGTTGGAGTTCTGTTCAGGAACTTGCCTCTCATGCAAATGAGTTCTAGGCTCTTTCCCACTTTTTTTTTTCTAACCTATTTAATGTATCTGGTTTTATGTGAGGTCTTTGATCCACTTGGACTTTAGTTTTGTGCAGGGTGATAAATATGGATCTATTTTCATTTTTCTGCATGTAGACACAGAGTTGGAACAGCACCACTTGTTGAAGATGCTGTCTTTTTTTCCATTGAATGGTTTTGGCTTCTTTGTCAAAAATCAAGTATTCATAAATATGTGGGTTTATCTCTGGGTCTTCTACTCAGTTCCATTGATCCGTCATTCTGTTTCTATGCCAATACCATGCAGTTTTTATTGCTATTGTTCTATAATACAGCTTGAGATCAGGGATGGTGATACCTCCAGATGATCTGTTGTTGTACAGATAGTTTTGGAAATTCTGGGTTTTTTTATTGTTTGTTTGTTTGTTTCTCCATATGAAGTTGATAATTTTTCTGTCAAGGTCTGTAAAGAAGTGTGTTGGCATTTTGATTTGCATTTAATCTATAGATTGGTTTTGACCGAATGGCCATTTTCATGACCGATGCATGAACACCAGAGATCTTTCCATCTTCTGATATCTTCTTCAATTTCTTTCTTCAGAGACTTGAAGTTTTTCTCAAACAGATCTTTCACTTGCTTGGTTAGAGTCACACCAAGGTACTTTAAGTTATTAGTGGCTATTGTGAAGGTTGTTGTTTCCCTGGTTTCCTTCTCGGCCCTTTTGACTTGGGTATATAGGAAGGCTTCTGATATTTTTTAATTATTTTTGTATCCAGCCACTTTGCTGACGGTATTCACCAGCTGAAGGAGTTCTCTGGTTGAATTTGTTGGGTCACTCAGGTATACTATCATATCATCTATGAATAGTGAAACTTTGACCTCTTCCTTTCCGATTTGTATCCCCTTGATCTCATTTACTTGTTTTATTGCTGTAGTTAGGATTTCAAGTACTATGTTGAAGAGATATGGAGAGATTGGGCAGCATTGCCTTGTCCCTGATTTCAGTAGGATTGATTTAAGTTTCTCTCTGTTTAGTTTGATGATGGCTATAGGCTTACTGTATATTGCCTTTACTATGGTTAGGTATGTGGCTTGTGTCCCTGATCTCTCCAAGACTTTAAACATGAACGGATGTTGGATTTTGTCAAATGCTTTTTCAGCATCTAAGGAGATGATCATGTGGTTTTTCTCCTTCAGTTTGTTTATATGTTGTATTACATTGATGGATTTTCCTCTATTGAACCACCCTTGCAAGCCTGAGATGAAGCGTACTTGGTCATGGTGGATATCTTTTATGTATTCTTGGATTCAGTTTGCAAGTATTTTATTGAATATTTTTGCATAAGCATTCACAAGAGAGATTGTTCTGAAGTTCCATATTGTTTGTTGGGTCTTTGTGTGGTTTAGGTATCAGGGTGACTATGGTTTCATAGAATGAGTTTGGTAATGTTCCTGCTGATTCTATATTGTGGAATAATTTGAAGAGAATTGGATTTAGTGCTTCTTTGAAAGTCTGGTAGAATTCTGCTCTGAAACCATCTATCCCAGGGCTTTTTTTTTTTTTTTTTTTTTTTTTTGGGAGACTGTTGATGCCTGCTTCAATTTCCTTGGGGAATATAAGGCTATTCAGTCTTTCTACCTGATGTTGACTTAATTTTGGTGATGGAATTTATCCAGAAAATTATCCATTTCTTTTAGATTTTCAAATTTTGTGCATGTAGGCTTTTGTAGTACAACCTAATTATTGTTTGGATTTCCTCAGTGTCTGTAGATATGTCCCCATTTTCATTTCTGATTTTGCTAGTTTCTCTCTGCCTTTTAGTTAGTTAGGCTAAGGGTTTGTCTATCTTGTTGCTTTTCTCAAAGAACCAGCTCTTGGTTTCATTGATTTTTTGAATAGTTTTATTTGTTTCTAAGGGATTGATTTCAGCCCTGAGTTTGATTCTTCCCAGCAATCTGCTCCTCATGAGTATATCTGCTTCTTTTTTTCTAAGGCTTTCAGTTGGGCCATTAAGTTGCTTGTATGAGATGTCACAAATTTCTTCTTGAAAGCACTTAGTGTTATGAATTTTCCTCTGAGCACTGCTTTCATTGTGTCCCATAAGGTTGGGTATCTTGTACCTTCATTTTCATTGAATTCTATAAAGTCTTTAATTTCCTTATTTCTTCCCTGACCCAGCTCTCATTGAGTATCAATTTGTTCAGTTTGCATATTCGGGTAGCCTTTTGATATTTCCATTGTTGTTGAGGTCCAAATTTAGTCCATGGTGGTCAGATAAAATACAGTGGATTATTTCAATCTTCTTGTATCTGTTTAGGTTTGCTTTGTGACCAACTATATGGTCTATTTTGGCGAAGGTTCAGATGCTGAAAAGAAAGTATACTCTTTTGAATTTGGGTGAAAAGTTCTGTAGACATCTATTAGGTCCATTTGATTTAGTGCCTTTATTTCCTCATTTGGATCTGTCTAGATGAGCTGTCCCTTGGTGAAAGTAGGGTGTTGAAGTCTCCCATTATTAAGGTGTTGGGATTGATGTGTGATTTAAGCTTTAATAATGTTTCAGTTACAAATGTATGTGCTCTTGTATTTGAGGCATAGATGTTCAGAATTGTGATGTCCTCTTGGTGGATTCATTTTTGATGAGAATGTAGTGCTTCTCCTCATTTTTTTTTTGATTAATTTTGGTTGAAAGTCTATTTTCTTAGATATTAGGATAGCTACTCCATGTTGTTTTCTGGGTGCATTTGCTTGAAAAAATATTTTTCAGCTCTTTACTCTGAAGTAGGGTTTATCTTTGTTGCAGAAGTGTGTTTCTTGGATGAAACAGAATGTTGGATCCTGTTTCCCCACCCATTCTGTTAGTCTGTGTCTTTTTATTGGAGAGTTGAGGCCATGAATATTGATAGATAATATTGACCAATGAACGTTATTGTCTTTTATTGTGGAGTTGGTCGACTTAAAAAACAATGTGATTCATTGCTTGATTTCTTTTAATTTTTGTTGGGAAATTTTCTGTTTGCTTGGGTGTAGTTGTTTTCATTGGATTGAAATTTACCTTCTAGTATCTTCTGCAGGGCTTATTTGCTGTATAGAAATTGTTTAAATTTAGTTTTGTCATGGAATATTTTGTTTTCTCTATCTATGTTGATTGAAAGCTTTTCTGGGTATAGTAGTCTGGGTTGGCGTCTGTTGTCCATTAAAGTCTGCATGACATTTGCTCAGGTCCTTCTGGCTTTCATAGGTTCTGATGAGAAGTCTGGTGTGATTCTGATAGGTCTGCCTCTATATGTTACTTGGTCTTTTTCCCTTGCAGCTTTTAATATCTTTTCTTTGTTCTGTAGATTTAGTGCCATGAGGTGTTTCTTTTCTGATCTAGTCTATTTGGTGTTCTGAAGGTCTCTTGTATGTTTAAGGACATCTCTCTCTTTATATTGGGAAAATTTTCTTCTATGATTTTCTTGAAGATGTTTTCTGGACCTTGGAGCCTGGGATCTTCCTTTTCATCACTTATTATTATTCTTTAGCCTTTTCATGGCATCTCCAATTTCTTGGATGTTTTATATTTGGTACTTTTCTGATTTCACTTTTTCTTAGAGAAGTATCAATTTCTGCAAGTGTATCTTCAGCATCAGAGATTCTCTATTCCATCTTTTTTATTCTGTTGGTGATGCCTACTTTTGTGATTCCTAATCTTTTCTCTAAGTTCTCCAGCTCTGGGGTTTTCTCTGTTTGTGTTTTCTTTATTGATTCTAATTATACTTTTATGCCTTGCACCATTTCCTTCATCTGTTTGAATGTGGCTACCTGTCTCTTTATGATGGCCTCTATTTTTTGTTAGTTTCTTCTCTATATGCCACTAATTGTGCCTCAACTTGTATCTCTATTTGTTTGGCTATATTTGCCTTGTGTTTCTTTGAGAGTTTTCTTAATTTCTTCTTTATTTGCTTCCATCTGTGTGGCAATTTCTTTGAGAGATTTGTTTGTTTCCTCTTTATGTGTCTCTTATAACTGGATAAGCATATCTTTAAAGTCATTTTCCTGTGTTTCCGATGAATTGCAGTATCCATTTTTTTGAGGGGGGTGGGGGGTTGTTGATGAAGCCTTGATTTCCTGATTTTTGTTGGATGTGTAATTTTGCCAACCTCTGGTCATTTGCTTCTCCATAATCTTCACTGTTTGTTCCTGGATTCTGCAGTTCTGACTGGTACTGTTTTCCTCTGGGGTCTGGAGAATTCTTCAGGATGATGAGAGAGGTCCAGTGGTTTCAGCGTGTGCATTGGTATTTCAGCTGTACCTGTGGGAGGAAAGTGTGCTGGCGCAGAAGGACAATTGTGTGCAAGTGTGTGAACATGCGTGTGGGTAGAAGTGTGCCCCGAAGGACAGGGTGCTAGAGAATGTAGAGGACTTCAGTGTGAAGGAGGGACTCCTTGCAGGCACCGAAGTGGTCGCAGACACTAAAGGTATCACAAGCTCTGGTGATGGGGGCACAAATTCCCTGAGTAAGTCAGTGATCTACAGGCTACTGGTATTCATCTCTAACTGAGCTCCAGGAGTTATTTGCCTAAATTTCACTGGTGGCACCACAGAGCACTGGCTTCAATGTCTAAAGAAACCCTCTGTTGTCCACAGTGGATGTGTTTATGGGAGGTGTCTGATGTCTGGCTGTTAGCTTAGAAGCACCCTGAACCTCGGGCTCTGTAGGCACTTGAGGGTGCACTCACTCTCTAGCAGTTCAAATTGTAAAGCACAGAGGATCTTCCTGTTTTCTACTGGCCAGTTTGGACCTGCTGAGTCAAACGTGGCAGGTTGAGCTAAGTCAACTCAGTGGTGCTGCAACTACTGAACTCGGGAGTCCAGCTGCTATATCAGAACTGGAATGTCCAGGTCCCTGCTGGGAAGTCCTGGTGAGCCACAAAAGTGTTCCACAGATTAGGTGGCCCCGCACCTGATGTAAATGGGTTATTTTGCAGGTCTGTTGGACTTTGGTGGCTGTACAGGTGTCTATCTGCCACTGAGGGATTGGGCAGCAAGTACAGTCACTGACTGGGAGACCCTGTGGAGTCAGTTCTGCCACTTGAAGATGTGGGATCCTGGAAGGACTATACTATGGATCTGGGATTGTACTGTGGATCTGGGATTTGGCAGGCAGGTACTCAGCAGGTGTGTACAGCTGGCAGCCATGGCAAAGGAGCTAGGAGCCCAGCCTCTATTGTCTGTGTCCCTAGGCAGTGAGTTCTGTACTCAGCATCACTGGTGCTTGGGTAGGCTTGTTTTTTTTTTTTTTGTTTGTTTGTTTGTTTGTTTGTTTTTCAATGCAGTTTATTCAGGAACCTTGAACAATCATCTGACCCTGGGGAAAGCCAGCCCACAGCTTAAATAGCCTCTGGGTAGCCAACCCAGGCGTGCCACGTGGGCAATGCAGATAGGTCCACATACATGGAAGCAAGCCAGATCCTCAGCCTTAGCCAAATGTGGAGTTGTTCGTGACAGAGAGCACTCACCATCGGGAAGGTGGAAGGCAGAAACCAGCTCCATCTTTCAGGCACGGCATTACGCAGCTCTCTACAGTTCCCCCTTTTTGTTTTGGACGCACCAGGTAAGAGTAGAGGTCTGATCTCTGATATTAGAAATAAATTGGGACTTTGTACTGATGTTCATTTAGGTGTCATCCACCCAAAGAGCATCAGACCCGTCCGATACCTTTTTCTCAGAGGCGGGACCTGGGGCATCAACCCGCATGCAATCAGACACGCTCTTCTCTGGGTCCAAAGCGGCTGACCCTGAGTGCAGTGCTTAGCCTCGCATCCTGAGCGTAACATTTTGGATTTTTATGGTAGGTAGGCTTGTTTTTTATTGCTGAGTAATATTCCATGGTGTAGATGTACCACAATTTCTGTACCCATTCATCAACTGAGGGGCATCTGGGTTGTTCTTAGCTTCTAGCTAGTACAAATAAAGCTGCTACAGACATGGTTGAGCAAATGTTCTTGTTGTATACTTCAGCATCTTTTGGAAATGTGCATAGGAGTTGTATAGCTAGATCTTGAAAAAGCACTATTCCTCATTGTCCATTGTCGGAGGAAATGCCAGATTGATTTCTGAAGTGGTTATAGAAGTTTACATTCCCAGTAGTAACAGAATAGGGCTCCCCTTTCTCCACAACCTCTCCAGCATGTGTTGTCACTATAGTTTTTGATCTTAGCCACTCTGATGGGTGTAATGTGAAATTTCAGGGTCATTTTGATTTTCATTTCCCTGATGACTAAGGACACTGAACATTTCTTTAACTGTTTCTCTGCCATTTGATATTCCTTTATTTAGAATTTTCTGTTTAGCTCTGTATCCCATTCCAATTTTTTTTATTGTGTTACTGGATTTGTTGCTGTTTAACTGCTTTAGTTCTTTATATATACTGGATACCAGCCCTCTGTCAGATATAAGGTTGGTGAAGATCCTTTCCCAATCTGTAGGCAGTCTTTATGTTTTGACGACAGATTCAGGCGCTCAAGTATATAACAAGGACATCTGTTCAACCATGTTTGCAGCAGTTTTGTTTGTAATAGCCAGAAGTTGTAAATAGCCCAGATGATCATCAGTTGATGAATGGGTACAGGAATTGTGGTACATCTACACAATGGAATATTACTCAGCAATAAAAAAACAAAACAAAACAAAACAAAACAAGAAAATCATGAAATTTGCAGGCAAATGGTAGGAACTGTAAAAGATCATCCTGAGTGAGGTATCCCAGAAGCAGAAAGACACACAGGGTATTTACTCACTCATAAGTGTATATTAGATATATAATATAGGATAAAAATACTAAAATGTACACCTAAGGAAGCTAATCAAGAAGGAGGGTTCTGGCTAAGATGCTCAATCCCCATTCATAAAGGCAATGAGGATGGACATCAAAGGAGGGAGAAAACAAGGAACAGGACCAGAGCCTACCACAGAGGGCCTCTGAAAGGCTCTACCCTGCAGGATATTGAGGCAGATGCTGAGTCCCATAGCCAAACTTTGGGGAGAGTGCAAGGAATCTTAAGAAAGAAGTGGTCGATAGTAAGACCTGGAGAGGACAGGAGCTCCACAAAGACAGCAACAGATCCAAAAAGTCTGGGAACAGGGGTCTTTCCTGATACTGATACTCTAGCCAAGGACTACTTGTGGAGATGGCCTGGAAACCCTCCACAGAGGTAGCCCATGGCAGTTCAGTGTCCAAGTGGGTTCCATAGTAATGTGGACAGGGTCTGACTTTGACAAGAACTAATTGGCCTACTCTTTGATCACCTCCCCCTGAGGGAGGAGGAGCCTTACCAGGCCACAGAGGAAGACAATACAGTCACACCTGAAGAGACCTTATAGACTAGGATCAAAGGGAATTGGAGGAGGACCTCCCTTAACAGTGGACTGGGGGAGGGGCACAGTTAGGGAAGAGGGAGAGAGGGTGAGATTGGCAGGGGAGAAGGAAGGGAGCTACAGAGGGGATACAAAGTGAATAAACTCTAAGAAAAATAAAAATAATTTAAAAAGAACACCTCCAAAAAAATTAGGACATCATGGCTTCACCTGGAACCCTAAAAATCAGTGGATATTTTTGTTCATCAGAAACACGAGAAAATGATTTTAAATATATGTTTAACCAGTTATTAAAGGCACATAATGAGGAAACAAACAAAACTCTCAAAGAAATACAGTAGAATACAGCCAAACAAATAATGGACATCATGGAGAGACAGAAATCCAAATTCAGACAAATGAAGGAGATGGTGCAAGACATGAAAAAAGTAGAATCAATTTGGAAAACACACTCTGAGAAATTCCTGGAGAAAAAAAAAACTAGCAAACACATCAGAAACAAGAGAGGCAAGCATCAGCAAAAGAATGCAATATATGAATGAAAGAATCTCAGGCTCTGAAGATACAATGGAAGAAATCAATACATCTGTCAATAAAGACATAAAATCAGAAAAGGTCCTGACACAAAACATCCAAAAAATCAAGGACACCATGAAGAGACAAAACCTAAGCTTAATAGGAACAGAAGAGAAAGTAAATTTCAGTCTCCAAGATACAGGTAATATGTTCAAGAGAATAACAGAAGAAAATTTTCCCAACTTAAAGAAAGAGATGTCCTTAAACATACAAGAGCCTTACAGAACACCAAATAGATTAAACCAGAAAACAAACTCATCACCTCACATAATAGTCAAAACAGTGAATGTATAGAGGAAAAAATACTAAACTCAATAAGGGGAAAAGGCCAAGTAACATATAAAGATAGACTTATCAGAAATACACCAGACTTCTCAACAGAAACTACAATAGGCAGGAGGGTCTGAACCCGATATAATGCAGACACTAAGAGGCAACAGAAGCCAACCCAGACAACCCAGTAACATTTTCAATCAACATAAATGGAGAAAAAAACACTCCATGACAACACTAAACTGAAACAATATCTACCCAGCAACACAGCCCTACAAAAAATCAAAAGCAAACAATCATGCAAACACACTATCACCACCAACTCCACAATAAAAGGAACTAACATTCATTGGTCTCTAGTATCTATCAACATCAATTGACTCACCTCTCCAATAAAAACACAAAGGCTAACAGAATGGTTGTGGAAATACGATCCAAGATTCTGCTGCATTTATGAAACACATCTCTGCAACTAAGATAGACACTACCTCAAAGTAAAGGACTTGAAAAGGGTTTTCAAAGCAAACATACACAGAAAACAAGCTGGATTGGCCATACTAATATCTACTAAAATAAAATTTCAACCAAAATTAATCAAAAAAAGGAGGAAGGACACTGTATTCTCATCAATGAAAAAAATCCACCATGAAGATTTCACAATCCTGAATATCTATGCCCCAAATATAAGAGCACCTGCACTCCTAAATGAAACATTACGCAATCTTTTTTTTTTCAGTTTTTTTTTTATCAGTTACATTTTATTAACTGTATCCCAGCCGTGTCCCGATCCCTCATTCCCTCCCAGTCCCTCCCTCCCTCCCTCATCTCCACCGTGCCCCTTTCCAAGTCCACTGATAGGGTGGAACTCCTCCCCATTCATCTGATCCTGTTTTATCAGGTATCTTCAGGACTGGCTGCAAAGCCCTCCTCTGTGGCCTAACAGGACTGCTCCTCCCTTCGGGGGTGGGGAGACCAAAGAGCCAGTCATTGAGTTCCTGTTAGAAATAGTCCCTGTTCCCCTCACTTTGGGAAACCAATTGGTTACTGAGCTACTACAGGCTACATTTGAGTGGAGGTTCTAGGTTATATCCATACATGGTCCTTGGTTGAATGTCAGTCTCAGAAAAGACCCTGTGCCCAGATATATTTGGTCCTTGTGGAGCTCCTATCCTTTCCCCATCAGACTAACTCCCCTTCTTTCTTATGATTCCCTGTACTCTGCCAAAGGTTTGGTCATGAGTCTTTGCTTTGAAAACACTGCTAGTTAGAGTCTTTCAGATGCGCTCAGTAGACTCCTGTCATACGTTCAATGCACATCCCATCTGTCTTTCTAAATGAGGATTGATCATCTTACCCCATGTCCGCTCAATTGATTATCTTTTTTAGGTGTATAGATTTCATTATGTTTATCATATCTTATAGGTCTATATAAGTGAGTATATCCCATGTTTGTCTTTCTCCTTCTGGGATATTTCACTCAGAATGATCTTTTCTAGATCCCACCATTTGCCTGCAAATTTCATGATTTCCTCCTTTTTGATTGCTGAGTAGTATTCCATTGTATAAAAATACCACAATTTCTGTACCCATTCCACCGTTGATGGACATCTGGGTTGTTTCCAGGTTCTGGCTATTACAAATAGAGCTGCTATAAACATGGTTGAGCAAGTGTCCTTTTTGTGTACTTGAACAAACTTTGGGTATATACCTAGCAGTGGTATAGCAAGGTCTGGAGGAAGCACTATTCCTATTTGTCTTAGAAAGTGCCAGATAGCTTTCCAGAGTGGTTGTACCAGTTTACATTCCCACCAGCAGTGGAGGAGGGTTCCCTTTTCTCCACAACCTCTCCAGCATGTGTTATCGCTTGAGTTTTTTATCTTGGCCATTCTGATGGGTGTAAGGTGATATCTCAGGGTCGTTTTGATTTGCATTTCCCTGATGGCTAATGAGGATGAGCATTTCTTTAAGTGTTTTTCTACCATTCGATATTCCTCTGTCGAGAATTCTCTGTTTAGCTCTGTTCCCCATTTTTTAATTGGATTACTTGGATTGCTGCTTTTCAGCTTCTTTAGTTCTTTGTATATACTGGATATTAGTCCTCTGTCAGATAAAGGGTTAGTGAAGATTCTTTCCCAATCTGTAGGCAGTCGTTTTTTTTTGATGACGGTATCCTTTGCTTTACAGAAACTTTTCAGTTTCATGAGGTCCCATTTATTGATTGTTGCTCTTAGAGCCTGTGCTGTTGGTGTTCTGTTCAGGAAGTTGTCTCCTGTGCCAATGAGTTTTAGGCTGTTCCCCACTTTTTTTTCCAATTGATTTAGGGTATCTGGTTTTATGTTGAGGTCCTTGATCCACTTTCACTTTAGTTTTGTGCAGGGTGATAAATATGGATCTATTTTCATTTTTCTGCATGTAGACATCCAGTTGGTCCAGCACCATTTGTTGAAGATGCTGTCTTTTTTCCATTGAATGGAATTGGCTTCTTTGTCAAATATCGAGTATTCATAGGTGTGTGGATTTATTTCTGGGTCTTCTATGCGGTTCCATTGATCCTCCTTTCTGTTTCTATGCCAATACCATGCAGTTTTTATTACTGTTGCCCTGTAGTACAGCTTGAGATCAGGAATGGAGATACCTCCAGATGATCTGTTGTCGTACAGGATCGTTTTGGAGATTCTGGGTTTTTTGTTTCTCCATATGAAGCTGAGAATCTTTTTTTCAAGGTCTGTAAAGAATTGAGTTGGTATTTTGATGGGAATTGCATTGAATCTGTAGATTGCTTTTGGCAGTATGGCCATTTTCACAATGTTAATCCTACCAATCCATGAGTACGGGAGATCTTTCCATCTTCTGATATCTTCCTCGATTTCTTTCTTCAGAGACTTGAAGTTTTTCTCAAACAGGTCTTTCACTTGCTTGGTTAGAGTCACACCAAGGTACTTTATGTTATTAGTGGCTATTGTGAAGGGTGTTGTTTCCCTAATTTCTTTCTCAGCCTTTTTGTCTTTGGTATATAGGAGGGCTTCTGATTTTTTTGAGTTGATTTTGTATCCTGCCACTTTGCTGAAGGTGTTTATCAGCTGAAGGAGTTCTCTGGTTGAATTTTTGGGGTCGCTCATGTATACTATCATATCATCTGCAAATAGTGACACTTTGACCTCTTCCTTTCCGATTTGTATCCCCTTGATCTCCTTTAGTTGTCTTATTGCTCTGGCTAGGACTTCAAGTACTATGTTGAAGAGATATGGGGACAATGGACAGCCTTGTCTTGTCCCTGATTTCAGTGGGATTGATTTAAGTTTCTCTCCATTGAGTTTGATGTTAGCTATAGGCTTGCTATATATTGCCTTTACTATGTTTAGGTATGTGCCTTTAATTCCCTGATATCTCCAAGACTTTAAACATGAATGGGTGTTGGACTTTGTCAAATGCTTTTTCGGCATCTAAGGAGATGATCATGTGGTTTTTCTCCTTCAGTTTGTTTATGTAGTGGATTACATTGATGGATTTCCGTATGTTGAACCACCCTTGCATGCCGGGGATGAAGCCTACTTGGTCATGGTGGATGATATCTTTGATGTGTTCTTGGATTCGGTTTGCAAGTATTTTATTGAGTATTTTTGCGTCAATGTTCATAAGAGAGATAGGCCTGAAGTTCTCTTTTTTTGTTGGGTCTTTGTGTGGTTTAGGTATTAAGGTGACTGTGGCTTCATAGAATGAGTTTGGTAGTGTTCCTTCTGTTTCTATTTTGTGGAATAGCTTGAGGAGAATTGGAGTTAGCACTTCTTTGAAGGTCTTGTAGAATTCTGCGCTGAAGCCATATGGTTCAGGGCTATTTTTGGAGGGGAGACTGTTAATGACTGCTTCGATTTCCTTGGGAGATATAGGGCTATTCAGTCTTTCTACCTGATCTTGACTTAGTTTTGGTAAATGGAATCTTTCAAGAAAATTATCCATTTCATTTAGATTCTCAAATTTTGTGGCATATAGGCTTTTATAGTATGACCTAATAATTGTTTGGATTTCCTCAATGTCTGTGGTTATGTTCCTCATTTTCATTTCTGATTTTGCTGATCTGGATAGTTTCTCTCTGCTTTTTAGTTAGTTTGGCTAAGGGTTTGTCTATCTTGTTGATTTTCTCAAAGAACCAGCTTTTTGTTTCATTGATTCTTTGGATAGTTTTATTTGTTTCTAGTTGATTGATTTCACCCCTTAGTTTGATTATTTCCAGGCGTCTGCTCCTCTTGGGTGTATCTGCTTCTTTTTTTTTTTTTCTAGGGTTTTCAGTTGGGCCATTAAGTTGTTTGTATGTGATGTTACAAATTTCTTCTTGCAGGCACTTAGTGCTATAAATTTTCCTCTGAGCACTGCTTTCAATGTGTCCCATAAATTTGGGTATGTTGTGCCTTCCTTTTCATTGAATTCTAGGAAGTCTTTAATTTCTTTCTTTATTTCTTCCTTAACCCAGCTGTCATTGAGTATTAAGTTGTTCAGTTTCCATGTGCGTGTCGGCTTTTTGTTGTTTCTGTTGTTGTTGAGGTCGAGCTTTAGTCCATGGTATTCAGATAGTATACAAGGGATTATTTCAATCCTTTTGTATCTGTTGAGGCTTGCTTTGTGGCCCACTATATGGTCTATTTTGGAAAAGGTTCCATGCGGTGCTGAAAAGAAGGTATACTCTTTTGAGTTTGGGTGAAATGATCTGTAGATGTCTATTAGGTCCATTTGATTTAGGGATTCTGTGAGTGCTTTTATTTCCCTATTTGGTGTCTGTCTAGTTGATCTGTCCCTTGGTGAGAGTGGAGTGTTGAAGTCTCCCACTATTAAGGTATTAGGATCAATGTATGATTTAAGCTTTAATAATGTTTCATTTACGAATGTCGGTGCTCTTGTATTTGGGGCATAGATATTCAAGATTGTGATGTCATCTTGGTGGATTTTTCCTTTGATGAGAATATAGTGGCCCTCCTTATCTTTTTTGATTAACTTGGGTTGAAAGTCTATTTTATTAGATATTAGGATGGCTACTCCAGCTTGTTTTCTGGAACCATTTGCTTGAAAAACAGTTTTCCAGCCCTTTACTCTGAGGTAGTGTTTGTCTTTGTTGCATAGGTGTGTTTCTTGGATGCAACAGAATGTTGGATCCTGTTTCCTTAACCATTCTGTTAGCCTGTGTCTTTTTATTGGTGAGTTGAGACCATTGATATTGATAGATAATAGTGACCAATGCATGTTAGTTCCTTTTGTAATGGAGTCGGTGATCTAACCCTGTTTCATTGCTTGTTTTCTTTTCATTTTTGTTGGGATATTATCTGTATGCCCTGTTTTCTTGGGTGAATTTGTTTTCATTGGATTGGAGTTTTCCTTCTAGTATCTTCTGTAGAGATGGTTTGCTGTGTAGATATTGTGTAAATTTAGTTTTGTCATGGAATATTTTGTTTTCTCCATCTATGTTGATTGAAAGCTTTGTAGGGTATAGTAGTCTGGGTTGACATTTGTGATCTCTTAGAGTCTCCATGATACTTGCCCAGGCCCTTCTGGCTTTCATAGTTTCTGATGAGAAGTCCGGTGTGATTCTGATAGGTCTACCTTCATATGTTACTTGGCCTTTTGCCCTTGCTGCTTTTAATATCTTTTCTTTGTTCTGTAGATTTAGTGTTTTGACTATGATGTGACATGATGTGTTTCTTTTCTGGTCTAGTCTATTTGGAGTTCTGTAGGCCTCTTGTATATTTATGGACATCTCTTTCTTTAAGTTGGGAAAATTTTCTTCTATGATTTTCTTGAAAATATTTTCTGGACCTTGGAGTCTGGAGTCTTCTTTTTCGTGAATTCCTATTATTCTTAGATTTTGTCTTTTCATAGCATCCTTGATTTCTTGGATATTTTGTGATTGGAACTTTTCTGATTTTACTTTTTCTTTGAGAGAAGTATCCATTTCTGAAAGTGTGTCTTCAGCTCCAGAGATTCTCTCTTCCATCTCTTGTATTCTGTTGGTGATGCTTACTTTTGTGGTTCCTGATCTTTTCTCCAAGTTCTCCAGCTCAAGGGTTTTCTCATTTTGTGTTTTCTTTATTGATTCTAATTCTGTTTTCATGCCTTGCACCATTTCTTTCATGTGTTTAAATTTGGATTCCTGTCTCTCTACGATGGCCTCTATTTCTTTTTTCATTTCCTTCTTATACGCCGCTAATTTTTCCTCTACTTGTGTATCTATTTGTTTGGCTATGTTTGCCTGTGTTTCTTTAAGGATATTGTCTATTTCTTCTTTCTTTGCCTCCAATTGACTGGCCATCTCTTTGAAAGACTTGTTCATTTCCTCCTTATGAGTCTCAAATAATTGGGCAAGCATGGATTTAAAATCATTTTCCTGTGCTTCTGCTGAATTGGTGTATCCATCGATTTTGGGGTTTGCTGGTGAAGTCATGATGTCCTGATTTATGTTGGAAGTGTTCTTTCGCCTACCTCTGGCCATTGGCTTATCTGAAACCTTCCCTGTTTGTTTTTGGATTCTGCAGATCAGACTGGTGCTGTCTCTCTCTGGTGTCTGGAGAGTTCTTCAGGAAGCTGAGAACTCTCAGCATGTGCTGAGGACTAGCTGTACCTGTGGGAGGAAAGTACCCAGGCGCAAACGGGGCAAATGCAAGCATGTGTGTGTGTGTGCGCGCGCGTGTGTGTGTGTCTGTGTGTGTAAGTGTGCGTGGATGAGTTTCTCGAGGGACAGAGTGATGGCTAACGTTGAACCCTTGAGTGTGTGGGAGGGGCTCTGCACTGTATATGTCGCAGGCGCTAATGATGATCGCAATGCAATTTCTGGCATTAACTGTCTTAACTCCTCAATCAGGCCCACAGGGCAGGAACTTCAATGTCCCTAGTGCCCCTCTGTTTCCCAAAGTGGGTATGTGGGTGGGAGGGGTGTTCGATGCCTGGCTTCTGATTTAGAAGGGCCCAGGATCTGGGGAACTGCAGATTCTCAAGGGTGCACTCACTTACAGGCAGGTCTCTTGGCAGAGATCTTGGTATCGGTGCTCTCTGCTCTCTGGTTTGGCCCTGCTTCTTTGATGTGTTCTGCCAGTTCTGTGCTGCTGTCACTGCCAGGTTCTGAGGTCTTGCTGCAGCTGGAGATTCCAGGGTGGTCACTTCAGCAGGGATGGGGGAACCAGGCTCTCTGTTCTCTGGTTTGGCCCTGGTTAGTCTTAAACTGGAGGGCTGTGGTGCCCCGCCAGTTCAGTGCTGCTCCGCTGCCACGTCCCGCTGTAACTGGAGACTGGGTTGCTAGTCCCAATGCTTTCTGGGAAGTCCTGGGATCTCTTCGTTGTGCTCTCCAAGGTTGGGAGGCCCAGTGCCTGGTGTGTCCAGGTTGTATGACGTTTCTGCCTGGTTTTGGTGAATATATAGCGTATTCTCTGTCACTGTGGGATTGGGCTGGCCGTACCGTCAGGGATGGTGATCCTGCGAAACTAGTATGGTGTCTAGGAGATTCGTGCCCTGGGAGGATGGTGCAGCCGCTGCGCGAAACTGGGACTCCGGGGCACATACTGCTGGCTTTTGTCTGCTGCTAAAGTGCTTGGGGCTCCGTCTCAGGGGCTGTATACCCCAGGCAGTTAGGTCTGAGCTGAGAAAGATGAGTCCGCTGTGCCGCTGTGCCGAGGAGGAAGGAGGTCTGGGGGAAGGGAGTGCCACAAGAACAAAGGATTGTTTCTCCCCTTCCCCAAGCAAGTCTCCGGGTGACCGGAAGCCAAAGTTTTCACCTCCTGCGATGTTCCCTGGTGTTCAGAAAGCCTCGCTGTGGTTTTCCTGGGTTGGGGGTCCTTACATTCTCCAACTCAGAAGATCAGGTATCCCACCGCTCAGAAACTGTGTGTGCTAGTCGCCATCTTGGCTCCGCCCCAACATTACGCAATCTTAAATCACACATTGAACCCAACACCTTAATAGTGGGAGACTTCAACACTCCACTCTCACCAATGGGCACATAATCTAGATAGAACCTAAATAGGGAAATAATGACACTTACAGAGGATGTCTATAGTACTTTTCACTCTCACACAAAAGAGTATACCTTCTTCTCAACATTTCCTGGAACCTTCTCCAAAACTGACCATGTAGTCAGACACACACAAATCAAGCTCCAACAGATGCAAGAAGTTTGAAAGAATCCCATGTATTCTATCAGACTACCATTGTCTAAAACTAGACATAAAAAAAAAACAGAAATAGAAAAAGCCTGGACACATACGGAAATAAAAGAAATCTTTTCTCAGTGACAGCTGGGTCAGGGAAGAATTAAAAAAAATAAATTAGAGACTTCCTAAAATTTAATGAAAATGACGGCACAACTTAACCAAACTAAAAGAACACAATGAAAAAACAGTGCTAAGAGTAAAGTTCAGAGCACTAAGCGCCTTCAGAAAGAAATTAGAGACATCTCATACAAGTAACTTGAAAGCACACACACACACACACACATACACACACACACAAACACAAAGAAGCAGACAAACCCAAGAGGAGTAGGCAATTGGAATAATCAAACTCAGGCTAAAATCATTAAATTAGAAACAAAGAAAACAATTCAAAGTATCAATGAAACCAAGAGGTGGTTCTTTGAGAAAATCAACAAGATAGACAAAGACTTAACCAAACTATCTAAAAGACAAAAAGAAACTATCCAAATCAGCAAAATCAGAAATGAAAAAGGGGGACTGTAACTACAGACAATGAGAAAATCCAAAGAATCATTCCGTCTTACTCCAAAAGCCTATGTGCCACAAAATTTGAAAATATAAATGAAAGGGACAGTTTCTGGATCGATTATACTTACCAAAGCTGAGTCAATACCAGGTAAATAAGTTAAATAGTTCTATATCCCCCAAGGAAATAGAAGCTGTGATCTATAGTCTCTTTCCCAAAAAAAGCTCAGGGACAGATCTTTTCAGTGTAGAATTCTACCAGTCCTTCAAAGATGACCAAACTCTAATTCTTTTCAAACTATTCCTCACAACAGAAACAAGGAGCATCACCAAACTCATTCTATAAAGCAACAGTCACCTTGATACCCAAACCACACAAAGACCCAACAAACAATATGGAACTTCAGACCAATCTTTCTTGTGAATACTTATGCAAAATTACTCAATAAAGTACTCAAATATCCACCATGACCAAGTTAATTTGATCCCATGCATGCAGGGGTGGTTCAATATATGGAAATCCATAAATATAATCTACCTTATAAACAAATTGAAGAAAAAAAAAACATGATCATCTCCTAAGATGCTAAAGAAATGCATTTGAAAAAAATCCAACACCAGTTCATGTTTAAAGTCTTGGAGAGATCACTGATACAAGGCACATAAGTAAACATAGTAAAGCAACACACAACAAGCCTATAGGCAACATCAAACTAAACAAACAGAAACTTAAATCAATTTCACTGAAATCAGAGACAAGATAAGACTTCCCACTCTCTCTGTATCTTTTCAACATAGTACTTCAAGTACTATCTAGAGCAAAAAGAAAACTAAAGGAGATCAAGGAGATACAAGCTAGAAAGGAAGAAGTCAAAGTATTACTATTTGCAGATGTTATGATAATATACAAAAATTCTACCAGAGAACACTACAGCTGATGAACACCTTCAGCAAAGTGGCTGGATACAAAATTAATTCAAAATAATCAGAAGCACTCCTGTATACAAAAGGCAAGTGGGCAGAGAAAGAAATTAGGGAAACAACTCCCATCACAATAGCCACAAAAGACATAAAGTAACTTGGTGTGACTCTAACCAAGTAAGTGAAAGAACGTAATAAAAAAAAAAAAAAATCAAGTCTCTGTTGAAAGAAATTCAAGAAGATATCAGAAGATGGAAAGATCTCCCACGCTCATGGATTGGGAGGAGTAACAATGAAAATGGCCATCCTGCCAAAAGCAATCTACAGATTCAGGGCAATTTCCATTAAAACACGAACACATTTTTTTTTTAAACTTGAAAGAACAATTCTCAATTTCATATCAAAAACAAAAAACAAAACAAACAAACAAAAAAAAAACAAAACACAAAAACAAGGATTGCTAAACAATCCAGTACAATAAAATAGATTCTGGAGGTAACTCTATCCCTGAACTTAAGCTGTACTATAGTGCAACAGTAATAAAAATGGCATGGCATTGGCATAGAAATAGACTGGTGGGTCAATGGAATCAAATAGAAGTCCCAGAAATAAACCCACACACTGAAAGGTACTTGGTTTTTAACAAAAAAACCAAAACCATACAACCAGAAAAAAAAAAAAAAAAAACAGCCTCTTCAACAAATGGTGCTGGTCTAACTGGATGTCTACATGTAGAAAAATTCAAATATACCCATTTTTATCACCCAGAGCAAAGTTAAACTCCAAGTGTATCAAAGACCTCAACATAATATTAAACACACCAAAACTATTAAAAGAAAAAATGAGGAAGAGCCTGGAACTCATTGGCACAGGAGACAACTTCCTGAACAGAACACCAACAGCACAGGCACTAACATCAGCAATCCATAAATGGGACCTCATGAAACAGAAAAGCTTCTGTAAAGCAAAGGACACTGTTTTCAGTACAAAATGACAGACTACAGACTGAGAAAGGATCTTCACCAACCCTATATCTGACAGAGGGCTGATATCCAGAATATATAAAGAACTAAAGAAGTTAAAAGACAATAAATCAAGGAATCCAATTAAAAAATGTGGTACGGAGCTAAACAGAGAATTCTCTGTAGAAAAATATAGAATGACAGAAAAACACTTAAAGAGATGCTCAACGTCCTTAGGCATCAGAGAGATGCAAATCAAAATCCAGCCATACCACACCTGGGCATATACCCAAAAGAAGACCCACCATTCAGTAGGGACATTTGCTTAACCATGTTCATATTAGCTCTATTCATAATAGCCAAAATCTGGAAACAACCTAGATGTCCCTCAACGGAGGAAGGAATACAGAAATTGTGGTACATTTACACAATGGAATACTACTCAGCAATTAAAAACAAGGAAATCATGTAATTTGCAGTCAAATGGTGAGAACTACAAAGGATCATCTTGAGTGAGGTAACTCAGAAACAGAAAGACACACATGGTATATACTCACTCTTAAGTGGATATTAGCTATATCATATAGGATAAACATACTAAAATCTATACTTCTTAAGGAGCTAAACAACAATAAAGACCCTAGATAAGATGTCCAATCCTCATTCAGAAGGACAAATGTTATAGAATTGGGAAAAAAGAAAAGGAACAAGACAGGAACCTAACACAGACGTCCTTTGAAAGGACTCTCCTGATGGAGGTATCAAAGCAGGGGCTAAGACTCATAGTCAAACTTTGGGCAGAGTGCAGGTTATCTTATGAAGAAGAGGGAGATAGAAAAACTTGGAGGGGACAGTAGCTTGAAAATGTGACCAACAGAACCAAAAAAAAAAAAAAAGAAAAGAAATGTAATGAAATGAAATGAAATGAAATGAAATGAAATGAAATGAAATGAAATGAAATGAAATGAAATGAAATGAAATGAAATGAAATGAAATGAAAAACTGAACTCTGGAAGCCCTTCAGAGACTGATACCCCAAGTACAATGCATGGAGAGGACCTAAAACCCGGGCTCAGATGTAGCCCAAAGACTCAGTCTGCAAGTGGATTTCTCTAATAAGGGGCACGGGGGTGTTCTCTGGCATGGACTCAGTGACAGGCTCTTTGGTCACCTCCCCCTCTGTGGTGTAGCCTTACTAGGCCGCAGAGTAAGACAATGAAACCAGTACTGATGAGACCTGGTAGGCTAGGATCTGATAGAAGGTAAGGAGCACCACTCATTTCAGTGTAATTGGGTAGGCATGTAGAGGGAAAAGAGAGATGATAGGTGGGACTGGGAGGAGATGACAGAGGGAGCTACAACCAGGATACAAAGTGAAGAAACTGTAATAAATTATAAATAGATAAAAATTAAAAAAAATAATTAGGTGTTGACTCACTTTAAAAATTAATTTAAATTACACTTTATTATTCATATGTGTACACCACAGCACAGGTATGAAGGTAAAAGAATAAATTTGCAATACTTGACTCTTTCCTCCTACTTTCATATCTGCTTAGATTTTAAATTTTTTATTCCTTTGTCATATATTACTTTTCAACTACACTTTTCTTTCCTTCCCCTCCTCCAATCCTCCCCATCACTACCATGCATCTCCTCTATGCCCAAGATCTACTCCTTCCTCCTCTCAGAGAAAATCAGGCCTCTCAGGGAACTCAATCAAACATGGCATGAGAAGCTATAGTAAGACCAGGCATGTAGCATCATATCAAGGATGGACAAGGATGGACTGCCTAGCCCAGTAGGGGATAAAGTTCCCACAAGCAGGCAAAAGACTCAAGGACAAGCCCTGCTCCCATTATTAAGGATCCCACAAAATCACGAAGCTACTGAACCATAACATATATGCAGAGGACCTAGATCAGATCCCTACAGGCTCTCTGATCTCTGTAAGTTCTCATGAGTGAAGGTCAGTTAATTCTGTGTGCCATATTCTTGTAGTGTCCTCTTGTTCCCTGTGCTTCCTCTGATACTTCCTTCCTCTCCTCCACAGAAGTCTCTGAGCTCCACCTCATGTTTTATTGTATTTCTCTGAATGTGCTTTCATCTAGTCCTTTTGATAATGATTCTGCTTGGTTCTATTCCCACCACAATCTGAAGGAAGGACAATCTGTAGGTTTCATGGTTGGGTTTGTGTTCTAGTCCTGCCACTTGATGCCTTGCTTGGTTAGAGATGTCCTCTTCAGGCTCGGTATCTTTTAGTAGCAGTCTTTTCTAAGGTTAGTCTCTTAGATTCCATGAGTTTCCATTGCACTAGGTTTCCACCTCACTCCTCAAATGCCTCTCAATCCCACTCATTTCTTCCAGTATTTTCTCTCTGCCATGTCTGGTCCCTTCTGTTCCCATTACCTTCCATCCCTTTCCTCAGTAGATCTTTGTGTCCCTTCCTTGAACAATCCTTATTACTTACCCTCTCTGGGTCCATGGACTATAGTATATATCAACTTATATATGAGTACTTGCCATGTTTGTTTTTCTGGGACTGGCTTACCTCACTCAGGATGATTTTCTAGTCCTATCCATTTCTCTGAAAATTTCATGATGTCACTGTTTTTAGCATTGAGTAATACTCCATTGTGTAAGTGGACCACATTTTTAAATCATTCTTCAATTGAGGGACATCTAGGTTGTTTCCAGTTTCTGGCTATTACAAATAAACTACTATGAACATAATTGAGCAAGTGCCCTTGTGATAGGATGGAGTATGCGAAAGAGTGGTATAGCTAGGTGTTGATGCAGATCAATTTCCAATTTTCTGAGAAACTGCCGTATTGATTTACAAAAGTAGGTTTATAACTTTGCACTCCCACCAGCAATGGAGAAGTCTACCATTTGCTCCATATCCTTACCATCATGAGCTATCACTTTTTGAACTTAGCCATTCTAATATGTGTGGGATGGAATGTCAAAGTCTTTTTGATTTTCATTTCTCTGATTGCTAGGGATGTTAAAACTTTCTTTAAGTGTTTCTCAGCCATTTGAGATTCCTCTGTTGAGAATTCTGTTAGATCTTACTCCACTTTTTAGTTGAATTACTTAGTTTGTTGATATCTTGTTTCTTGAGTTCTTTATATATTTTAGATATCAATCTCTGCCAGATGTGGAGTTGATGAAGATTCTTTCCTATTCTCTGGGCTGGCATTTTGTCCTATTGATGGTATCCTTTGCTTTACAGAAGCTTTTCAGTTTTATAAGGTTCCGTTTATTAATTGTTGATTTTAGTCCCTGTGCTATTGTTGTTCTGGTCAGGAACTTTTCTCCTTGCCAATACATTAAAGACTATTCCCAACTTTCTATTTAATCAGGGTTAAGGCATCTAGTTGAGGTGTTTGGCCCACATGGATTTGAGTTTTGTGCAAGGTGATAGGTATAGTTCTACTTGCATCTTCTACGTATGGACATCAAAGAACATTAAAAAACTTGGTAAGTTAAAAAAAAACTATATAGCTAAAACAAAGAGAACTTCTGGAGATATCACTATCCCTCATCTAAAGCTGTACTGCAGAAATGTAGTAATTAAAACCACATGATATTGGCATAACAGATACATTGATCAGTGGATTTGAATCAAAGACATAGATATAAATCCACATAACTTTGGACACCAGAGTTTTTATGAAGAAGGCAGAAATATAAAATGGAAAAAGAAAGCATCTTTAACAAATGGTGCTGGTCTAATTTTTGAGAATTTTATAAAAGTGTACAATTAAACATAGTCACAACTCTCCATATTCCCACAAACTCCACCTGTATGACACCCAATATGCCCTACTTCAAACTTTGTGCAATTTATTGCTAACTCACTAATGAGTGGTGGTCATATGTTCATGGCTATGGGGACATCCAATAGAACATGGAAAAATTTTCAGTGGCCATATCCTCAAGAAAGAATGATTTTTTCCCCCTAACAAAAATCAACTGCCAATAGATCCTCAGTAAGAGGTGAGAATTAGAGATCATCTACCCCTTCTATTGCACATTTTAGTTGGTTTGACTTGGAGTAGGTTTTATATAGGACCCATAACTGCAGTGGGTTCACAATTGCTATAGCCATGTCATGCCCAGAAGATAACATTTCACAGCACTCCTTTTTATCCTATTGCTCTTATATTTTTTCTGTCTGTTCCTTCCACAATGTTCCCTAAACCTTGTTGATGAGATTAATATAGATGTACCATTTTAGGCTGAGCCCTCAGTCTCTTATTCTCATACTTTCATCAGTTATGCATCTCTCCATTGACTAATGCTCCCATTAAAAAGAAACTTCTCTGATTAAGGTCGAGAGCATTTCAGGTCTATGAGTATTATTGTGTTTATAACACAATTCTATATCACAAACATTTGGCAAAATAACAATAGCCAATTCTAACCTAGAACTTATGACCTTCTCAGCCATGGGCTTTTGACACTTTATATATTTTGTTGATCTAGATTAAATGCTGCTTTTATACATTCCCCAAACATTGTATGTGTGTGTGTGTGTGTGTGTGTGTGTGTGTGTGTGTGTGTGTGTGTGTGTAAGACTTAGACTTGCTTTCTAAGTCTATGTGAGTCTATGTGCTAAGCAAGCACCCAGGAATCTTCCCTTTTAAAAAAGTGTTTTCATCTAGGACATTCTTGGAAACCTCTGTTTTTAGCTGTCCAGTGAGTAAACAGAAACAAATTGGGTTCTCACTTCTTATTTGTTTTGAGTTATGAGTGAGGCATATCATTTATGATTATATTGCATTGACATACATCCAGTTCATTTTAACAGTTGAACTTAACAGTAAAGATACTAAGGAAATTCAATATTCTTTGAGAGGAGAAAAGAGTAACTCCTCAACTCCACACTCCACTGTAATGATAGGATTAAACAAATATTTAGGAATTTTCTATTTTACAATTTTTTTTAAAAACCATAGACATCACTAACTATTTAGTTGATGTATTCATATTTATCACCCACACACACACCATCATATTAAGCAATTAGGACATTCACACTAAATTCAGAATGAAGCTCTTGCTCTTTTTAAGTTTAATTTTGTAGGAGCTATTCACCAACACAATGCACCTAAAACACTAAATTTGTTGTTATAATATCATTTTTGATGATATGCTATATGTGGAAAGTCTAAGAAAATTATTTCAAAAGCATCTAAAAGTAGTGAGACAAAGTAGTAACTCATTTTTAGTAAAATTATGTTATTTTATGTGAATGAATACTTTGCCTGCAAGTATGGCTAAAAGTGCTGACTACTTTTCCAGATTCCTTGTTACCGGCCAGGTGAATAGCCATGTGGGTGGTGGAAATAAAAGCCAGATAATCTGGAAAAGTAGTCAGCACTTTTAGCCAGAGTCATCTCTCCAGCCCCCAAAGCAGTAATATTATTTTGGATATGGAGAAAAAAAACCTGACAAATAAAAATTTTACACAATTTTAGTATATAAAATGTGGTTTGAAATAAGACAAATATGATATAAATAAGATGAATATGCATACAAACATCTTTAATATGGAAAATAACATAGAGAAACAAACCATGGACATTGTGTACTGACAAAAAAAAACCAGCAATTTAAATGACATAATATTATAGCAATACAAAGATTGGGATAGGAACTTTAACAGTAGACATTTTACATTAAAAACTGTATAATATGAAAAGAACAGATTTTTAAACTAATGATAAAAATATTCAAGGAAAAGTAGTAAAAGCAACAATTGCCATATGGGAACAATAAAATTTTACCTATAGTTAATACTTCAAGATTTATTTAACCATGATCAGAATTTAAGTTTACAAAGATAAAATACATAAATACACTAGTGCTTCCATGATCAAATACCATATAGTAGATGGCTTGAACAACAGTTTCTTTTTTTTTTTTTACAGTTTAGAGGCTATAAATCCAAGCACAAAGCACCATTGATCGAGTTTCTTTGAAACTCTCTCTTTTCAGCTTGCAGAAGGCCCCCCTTTCACCATTTCCTCATATTCACAGGTTCTTTTGTGCTCTGTATTCTAATATTTTCTTATTCTAAGAAGAATAGCTTTATAGGATCAGAAACTAACCAATTTCACTTTACCAATTTACAGGACAGTGTCCATATACTAGTACCAGGAGACTTCAATATACACATTGTGGGAGAAGGCATAATTTTGCATAAAACTTAATGATTATTAATCTTTCTATATATCAATAATCTCCTCCACTTCTAGGATTCTATCTTTTTTTTATGGCCAGGAAAATCACTACTAATCTTTGGCCACTGGGCTAAATACACATGGTAACTGCTTTATGAAAAACATTTGATTGGGACACAATCATTCCTATTTGTCCATGTATAGTCTCTACAATAGTGTAATTGAGACAGAAGACCTATAGCTTATGACACTTAGACTATTTAGTCTATCCCTTTCTAGTAAAAGTATGCATAAGCAGAATAGATGTTATGCAATGTATAGAACTTGGAAATAAACAATGAAGAAGCTAAGTTGAATCACTTTGCAATGTTCATGAGAAAACACCAGCTATTTATGCATCTAAACTATCCACAATTAATGAATATCCTTGTAAGTTCAGAAATGTGTGAACTGTTTTTTTAAGTTCTGACCAATATGTGCTGGTTTTGGGGCCCCTTTCCTCATCATGGGTTGCCACATTTAGTCTTAATATGAGGTGAGGTGCATAGTCTTACTGCAACTTGGTTTGTCATGTTTGGTTGATATCCCTGGGATCCCTGCCCTTTTTTGAAAGAAAACAGAGAATGCATAGATAGAAGGAAGGTAGTTGGAGGTTGGGAGACTAGGAGGAGAGAAGACAAAGTAACCTGAGGTAGTCGAAATGAAAATAATAATAATAATAATAATAATAAAATTTAAATATATATTTTTTCACTGTTAAGAGTTGATTTTTATTTTCTAAAAGGATATGTTTTGATTTTTACCCCCAGTACCTGTGAATGTGACCTTATTTGAAAGTAAGATCTTTGCAGGTATGTTATAAATTAGGGCAAACCTAAATCATTATTTTGAATCCTAAACCAATATGAGCAGTGTCTTTATAAGAAGAGACTTGGTAACACATATACAAAATGAAGGAGCCTATAACAAATAAGAAGATACAAAATGAAGATATAAGATTACAGAAGCTTGGATTGGAATAATGCTTAGGCCAGACAAAGTAGTGTCAAGTATTGCTGCAAAGCAGAAGGTAGAGGAGGCAAGGAAGGATTCTGAGTGACACGCTTTCACAGGAACACTGCCATGATGATTCCTTTTTTTTTTTCTCTTGTCTCCATTCTTATCTGCTTGAAGCTCTTTTCCTAGTTTCACAGGCTTGATTTTTTTTTATTTTTTAAATTTTATATTATTTTATTAATTACATTTTATTCACTTTGTATTCCCCCATAAACTCCTCCTTCCTTCCCTCCCGATCTTACCCTCCCCCCCCTTCTTCATGCATGCCCCTCCCCAAATCCACTGATAGGGGAGGTCCTCCTTTCCTTCCTTCTGATCTTAGTCTATCAGATCACATCAGGAGTGACTGCATTGTCATCTTCTGTGGCCTGGTAAGGTTGCTCCCCCCTCAGGGGGAGGTGATCAAAGAGCAGGCCAATCAGATTATGTCAGAGGCAGTCCCTCTTCCCATCACTATGTAACCCACTTGGACACTGAACTGCCATGGGTTACATCTGTGCCGGGGTTCTAGATTATCTCCATGCCTGGTACTTGGTTGAGAGTATGAGTCTCTGGGAAGACCCCTGTGTTCAAATTTTCTGGTTCTGTTGCTCTCCTTGTGGGGATCCTGTCCTCTCCAGATCTTACTATTTCCCACTTCTTACATAAGATTCCATGTACTCTGCCCAACAGTTGGCCATAAGTCTCAGCATCTGCTTTGATAGTCTGCAGGGCAGAGCCTTTCAGAGGCCCTCTGTGGCACGTTCCTAGGTTGTTTCCTGTTTTCTTCTTCTGATGTCCATCTTCTTTGCCTTTTGGGATGGGGATTTAGCATTTTAGTCAGGGTCCTCTCTCTTGATTAGTTTTACTTAGATGTACAGATTTTAGTAGGTTTATCCTATATTACATGTCTATATGAGTGAGTGAGTATATACCGTGTGTGTCTTTCTGCTTCTGGGAGAGCTCACTCAGGATGATCCTTTCCAGGTCCCACCATTTACTTGCAAATTTCATGATTTCCTTATTTTTAATTGCTGAGGTTCAAGTACACAATAAGGACATTTGCTCAACCATGTTTGTAGCAGCTTTATTTATAATAGCCAGAAGCTGGAAACAGCCAAGATGCCCCTCAACTGAAGAATGGTTGCAGAAATTGTGGTACATCTACACAATGGAGTATTACTCTGCAATGAAAAATAAGGATTATTCCTTATTTTACAGCGTCTAGCTCTGGAACTGTTAGAGAATAACTTGCTGTTATTTTACATCACCACTCAATTTGTGGTATTTTGTTTTAGCAGCTCCAGGAAATTAATACAATCATTCAATCCATGATCACCATTAAGGAGGAAGGAACACCATGAAGAGAAACATGTGCAATCAAGAGGACATTGTTACAGCTCATTTAGTGTTTTTTTTTTCTTAATTTTTACATATTTTTGCAGGAGGTTGGCAGGCATCATTTACCCGCACATTTTTTAATAAATGATTTCATGTTATTTTTTCCCTTCGTTTTTATTTTTGTTGTCTAAGGTGAAGTCTACGTGAGCCAATAAGTGATAATATAAAATCTGAAGATGGTTAAAAATGGCAAGATTATACTAGTCTTTCCCCTTCTGTATATTCACTTGAAGAGTGGCATAGAACAATTAAAGCAATCTCTGAAGGAAGTCAGAACATGCTGCTTCCAAGTATCTTGCTCTTGTATATTGATTATTTTGAGCTGAAAGCACTTGAGAAACAGCAGATACAAGGAGGACTGTCTGACCTCCCCCTTTCTACCTAAAAGAAGGTCAATAAATTCCCTGTGAAGAAAAGTGCCCTGCCTCAGTACCAGGAAAAGAACACTTATCTCAGGAGACTCGGGACTGGGAGATGGAGCTGAAACAGAAATGCATAACATACAAAAAATCTTTTATCTTCCATTTGTTTTGTTTGAACATTTTTAGTTAATTGTGCACAGTTTATTTGCCCTAGCCAAACCACTTCATCTTGTTGCTTTTCCACAAATTTGTCATTTCTTGTTTTAAAAGTTATATGAAGTAAGGACATCTCTATAATTGCATCTTTGCTTCTTCTTTTTTTAAGATAAGAACTCTTGTGCACATTAAAAAACTTTAAATTGAGTCAGGGTACTTTTTTATTTCTTTTGATTGTCCATTATCAGTTAGAGTCTCGGGCCCTGCTACAATACTAATTGTAGAGGTAAGTTTTCTTACCTTACTTCTGTCACTAAATTTTTCCATATATGCAAACATTTAATAACAATCAGATTTTACTTGCCTATAAAAATTTAGGAAGTTCTAGTTCTCTGTATTTATGTTTCCTTCCCATGGAGGATGCATTCAAGACTCACCTGATGTATGGAAACTATAGTCTGGTGGTCAGGTTAAACAAATTTGGGAATAAGACCATAGATTGTCAAAGGCAGCACAATTCCATCTGACCAAACAGTCCTAGGAGAGCACTACTAAGTTTCCCCTGATTATGTAAGAACAGGGTGCCTATCCATTTTCTCTCACTAATGTCTATATTAAAATGCTGTTTATTTCATGAAAAAAAATGTTCAATTGGTAATATGTGAAGTATTCAACTGTTCTTGTTTTCAGAAAAAGATGCCAAAACATATGATAATTAGAAAATCATACTTTAATTAGACTTTTCAAATGCTAATTAATTATATCTAAATTGTTAGTGCCTAATACGGGCATTTTAAAGTTAATGGATAGTGTAGGATTAAATTTTATCCAAGATATGATAAAATAGAGACTGTTCAGCCAGTCAGAGACATAGGGGTAAGATTAGGTTTTTCAAATGATGCCAGTTATGTAAACACAGAGCAGAGGAATGGATTTGTAAGCACAAATTTTTATTGACATAGTAAAGTCAAAGAAGGGCCTGATGTTTGCAACCATTACAGTATCCACACCTTTAAATGTGTGTATGAAGGCTTACCTCAAAGTGAGTGCTAAGTGTTTTCTTTTACTACTAACTGACTAACAATGCTCACACAAAGGTTTTTGGACAGTTATCCATTATTCCTGTTGATTCTTATCTAAGTATGCATACTAAGTCTTCTTTGCTATAATTAAGAATATTTGTACTACAAGTATGTTTGCTTAGGTTGGTACTTATCATGACCATACTTATCCAAATAACTATTTTCACTTTCTCCTGCCTTCTACTCCTAAAAAAGAATCATGAAAATATATAAAAGAATGATATTCAATATAAGACACAACTGGAGATATGATCATTTTATTAATTTAGCTTTTCTACTACAGCATGCTGTGAAATTTCCACACTCCATTTAACTTCGATAGGCATCTGTTCACATGTAAATATCTCCCAGGATACCTAACTTTCTCTGATGATTTATCCCAATTTAAAACTAATTATCATACTTTCCTATTTGTGAGACTTAGTTACATGAAAAAGATGGCTTGCTTGATTTTAATTCAGGATTGGTGGATATTATAATTCAACACTGAGCAGTGTCCTAATTCATTTTCAATAAAACAGAGAAACTATTATTGGTTTTCAGCTTAGTAGTGAGTGGACTAAAAGATAAGCAGACAAAATGGAGAGATATTTTTAAATTTGGGAGATCTGATTTGATTTGACCATCTTGATGTCTAAAAACAGTAACAAATTAAAAGGGAATGTCTCAGTTCCAGAAGGTAAAGTCATAATTTCAAGAACGAGGAAATATTGTTAACATGATAGCCTCTAGGGAAATGGCAAAGATATTCAGGAGGCAATGGAGTATAATGGGAAAAATGCTCCAAATTTAGAGTGAAAATTAGAAGGCCAAGGCTGTTACCTATTAACTGCTTAACCTTAGGCAACTCATTTAGTTTCATTGAGACTCAGGTTCCTTTTATTTAAAGGTAGAGTAAATTATACCTTATAAACTCCTAGAATGGGGAGTAGCTTAATGAATTATGGGGTATCAATTTCATTCTCTATTCGTTGTTTCATTCATACATTCACAAAATCTCAGCTTTCCTGCTGATTTCTTTGTTATGCCTGTGTGTGAGCACATTCTTGCACTTGTTGAATAACTATGTAGTGTATGTGCATGTTAAATGTTTTATGGAATATTCTTCTCATTTTTCTACTACCTGACTCACAGAAGGAATTTTGGATAGTTAACCATTATAAAAGTGTGTGTGTTTTCAGACCTGTTGTATGGAGGACACCAGAATCCTTGTGATCACTCTCTGCCTTTTTCTTTTGCTGAACATGGATCACATGCTTTTGTCTAGGCCAATTTTTTCCCTTGTAGAATTTGGGTTACAGTTCTGTGTGAACTTCATGTAATTGCTATCCATTCTGGCCCCCTTTGTTCTATTCTTTCATTATCTTACAAGAAAGCGAGGTGATTAGGAAAGGAAAGAATGAGAGAGAGAGATAGGGAATTAATAAGCATGTTCCCTGAAGTTCATTTGAATTTTTTAAATTTTGTGTTTATTTAATTATATTGGTGAGGATATCCATGCCCTGGTAGAAGTCAGAAAACAACCAGTGGGACACGAATCTCTCCTTCTACCATATGAATACCAGCGATCAAACACAAGACATGAGGCTTAGAACAAGTTACCTTTACCTGATGAAGCATCTCTCCAGACCACATTTGTAATTTTAAAAGGTTTGGCCAAAATTGAGCATGTCTGTAGTGATGGATTTCTCATATTCTACTAGGAATAGTTTAGTGTGAAAGGGAACAAGTGTGTGCTTCAAATCATACCACAAAATAATGACGTAAAAAGCTTTCTTCTCATACTTCATATAAGAAAAACAGTTTACCTTTTTTGCTAATTTGTTTACTTTTATGTTGAGTAATACTCAAAAGTCAAGGTTGCTAGAAAAAAAACGTTCTATAAACATTATATTATTAGAGGCAAATATCTTTCTGTGCTAATAATCAGCTTGCACATTAGTAAGAACTATAGTCTCTATAGACTTTGTATCAATTATTCAATGTCATAACTTTCCTTCAAAGTGGCTATATATAGCATATACACAGATAAGTATGTTTAGGTCCCACTGAAATTTTACTAAGAAAGCAGAAACCAGCTATGAGTTGCATGTAGTTTATAGATCATAGTTTTAGGATATCTACAGTATTTTGCCCATGACTCTTCCTTTCTTCTAGTCACTCAAAAAGATGAATGGTCAAAGGAGAAGAGGTGTGAAGCATCATGTTCATATTTTATAAATTTATTCTGTAGTATGAGAACTCAAACCCATGGTCTAGCACAGAATAAGCCAGCAATCTACCACTGAGCTATAGTCCGTGTGCTTTAATATTTTTTAAACTTTAAAGCATAAATATAAAGGTTTTATATAGAAAATTTGAGTAAGAAGCATAAAACTGCATATTCTATAAAATTTAGCCAATAATAGTGTATGTGAAATTCTCTTGTACTTAAAATATTTTGTCTTTCTTCTTAAGCACACAACACCATTCTGTCCTCTAATTCCTCTTATATCTTATTACCAACACATCCAATTTCCAACTTCACCTTTTTTATAACTCAATTAGTCCTATTGGTACTGATTGGTACATGGCTTTGTGAACATCCACTCAAAGATAAAAAACTTTCCAGTGGCCAAACCCTCAAAACAAGAGTGCTTCTTCATTTCCTGACAACTCTCAGCTATCATTAAGTCCTCAAAAAGGTGTGAGAATTAGGGAACAGCTCTCCTTTTAAAATAAGATAGGTTGTCCTTCAACTCTTCTCTGGAACCCAATTTGAAGTGCAATTTTCATTTTTGTTTGGTCAACAATCTACCTGATATAGAAATAAACTTTTTCCTAGAACATGCACTTATGATCCTCACATATGAGTACAATAGAATAATCAAGTGAGTTCTTGGTCTTTCAGATGTTCCCCAACATTTGGGTTAGAAGTTGTTCACTTTCCCACCAATCAATACTATAGCAATTTGTCTCAGATTTGAATAATAAATTTATTGGAAACCTCCCTTTAAACTGTTCTTGCCTCTTTGTGGACTTGTGTGTGTGTGTGTGTGTGTGTGTGTGTGTGTTTGTGTGTGTGTCTAAGTAGTGAAAATATCCAAAGGCCTGAGATGTGAGACTTTCTGTGTTTCAAAGGCAGGTATACTCAACTACTCTTTTGTTTCTACTGGATAAAAACCATTTACTTACCAATATTTATGTTACATTAGGTATGGTAAAAAGTGTCTGCATATCTAAACATAGTAAAGGCAATATACAGCAAGCCTATAGCTAACATCAAACTCAATGGAGAGAAACTTAAATCAATCCCACTGAAATCAGGGACAAGACAAGGCTGTCCATTGTCCCCATATCTCTTCAACATAGTACTTGAAGTCCTAGCCAGAGCAATAAGACAACTAAAGGAGATCAAGCTGATACAAATTGGAAAGGAAGAGGTCAAAGTGTCACAATTCACAGATGATATGTTAGTATATATGATTAACCCCAAAAATTCAACCAGAGAACTCCTCCAGCTGATAAACACCTTCAGGAAAGTGGCAGGATACAAAATCAACTCAAAAAGAAATCAGAATCCCTCCTGTATACCAAAGACAAAAGGGACAAGAAAGAAATTAGGGAAACAACACCCTTCACAATAGCCACTAATAACATAAAGTACCTTGGGGTGACACTAACCAAGCAAGTAAAAGACCTGTTTGAGAAAAACTTCAAGTCTCCGAAGAAAGAAATCTAGGAAGATCTCAGAAGATGGAAAGATCTCCCGTGCTCATGGATTGGTAAACTTAACATTGTAAAAGTGGCCATCCTGCCAAAAGCAATCTACAGATTCAATGCAATTCCTATCAAAATACTAACTCAATTCTTTACAGACCTTAAAAAAAAGATTCACAGCTTCATATGGAGAAACAAAAAACCCAGAATCTCCAAAACAATCCTGTACAACAAGAGATCATCTGGAGGTATCTCCATCCCCGATCTCAAGTTGTACTACAGAGCAATAGTAATAAAAACTGCATGGTATTGGCATAAAAACAGAAAGGAGGATCAATGGAACGCAATAGAAGATCCAGAAATAAAGCCACATACATATGAATACTCAATTTTTGACAAAGAAGACAGCATCTTCAACAAATGGTGGTGATCCAATTGGATGTCTACATGCAGAAAAATGAAAATAGATCCATATTTATCACCCTGTACAAAACTAAAGTCCAAGTGGATCAAAGACCTCAACATGAAACCAGATACTCTAAATCTCTTAGAAGAAAAAGTGGGGAACAGCCAAGAACTCATTGGCACAGGAGACAACTTCCTGAACAGAACACCAACAGGACAGGCTCTAAGAACAACAATCAATAAATGGGACCTCATGAAACTGAAAAGCTTCTGTAAAGCAGAAGACACCGTCATCAAAACAAAACGACTGCCTACAGATTGGGAAAGAATCTTCACTAACCCTTTATCTGACAGAGGACTAATATCCAGTATATACAAAGAACTAAAGAAGCTGAAAAGCAGCAATCCAAGTAATCCAATTAAAAAATGGGGAACAGAGCTAAACAGAGAATTCTCTGTAGAGGAATATCGAATGGCAGAAAAGCACTTAAAGAAATGCTCAACCTCATTAGCTATAAGGGAAATGCAAATCAAAATGACCCTGAGATTTCATCTCACACCCATCAGAATGGCCAAGATGAAAAACTCAAGTGACAACACATGCTGGAGAGGTTGTGGAGGAAGGGGAACCCTCCTCCACTGCTGGTGAGAATGTAAACTGGTACAACCACTTTGGAAATCTATCTGGCACTTTCTTAGACAATTAGGAATAGTGCTTCCTCAAGACCCTGCTATACCACTGCTAGGTATATACCCAAACTTTGCTCAAGTACACAAAAGAGATACTTGCTCAACCATGTTTATAGCAGCTCTATTTGTAATAGCCAGAACCTGGAAACAACCCAGATGTCCATCAATGGAGGAATGGATACAGAAATTGTGGTATTTTTACACAATGGAATACTACTCAGCAATCAAAAAGGAGGAAATCATGAAATTTGCAGGCAAATGGTGGGATCTAGAAAAGATCATTCTGAGTGAAATATCCCAGAAGGAGAAAGACAAACACGGTATATACTCGCTTATATAGACCTATATGATATGATAAACATAATGAAATCTATACACATAAAAAAGATAATCAAGAGAGAAGGCATGGGGTAAGATGATCAATCCTCATTTAGAATGACAGATAGGATGTGCAGTGAGCGTATGACAGGAGTCTACTGAAGGCATCTGAAAGACTCTAACTAGCAGTGTTTTCAAAGCAGATACAAAGACTCATAACCAAACCTTTGGCAGAGTACAAGGAATCATATGAAAGAAGGGGAGTTAGTATGATGGGGAAAGGATAGGAGCTCCACAAGGACCAAATATATATGGGCACAGGGTCTTTTCTGAGACTGACATTCAACCAAGGACCATGTATGGATATAACCTAGAACCTCTGCTCAGATGCAGCCTGTGATAGCTCAGTAACCAATTGGTTTCTCATAGTAAGGGGAACAAGGACTATTTCTAACAGGATCTCAAGGGCAGGCTCTTTGACCTCCCCACCCTTCAAGGGAGGAGCAGTCCTGTTAGGCCACAGAGGAGGACTTTGCAGCCATTCCTGAAGATACCTGATAAAACAGGATCAGATGAATGGGGAGGAGGCCCCCCATCAGTGGACTTGGAAAGGGGCACGGTGGAGATGAGGGAGGGAGGGTGGGAGTGGGAGGGAATGAGGGAGCGGGATACAGCTGGGATACAGAGTTAATAAAATATAACTCATAAGAAAAAATAAAATTTAAAAAAAACATTAAAAAAGTGTCTGTAATTCCAACACTTAGAGTGGTAGACATGGAGAATTCTGGAGTTCAAGGGTATACTTTACACATAAAAAATTCAAGTCTAGGCTACATGAGACTGTTTCAAAAAACAAATTAAATATCTGCAGAATGTATTTTATCTAGAAGCTTTAAAAAAATAAATACTGCAGCAAAACATTCATAGTATAGAATTCAGTTTTACTTACATAATTCAGCTGTTTATTATATTTACTATATTATATAACATCCTCTTTAGTTTCTTCATCTCATATAGAAACTCTGTAACAGTTAAGTCATAATTTTTCATTAATCTCTCTCTCATTCCCTGGTAAGTTGTATCTTACTTACCGTCTCAGTGAATTCGCCTACTCTAGTTACTCCATTCATATAGGTGAAAGGGCATTATATTTACCATGTTTGTTACTCATTTTGTTAAACATAATGCTGTCAAGGTATCACCATATATTTACCAGAATTGTATAAATTTTTATGCTTGAATTACATTACATTGTACATTTGCACCCACGTGTACACACACAGACACATATGACAATTTTTTTTCTTTTTAATGTTAATTACAGTTTATTCACTTAGTATCCCAGCTGTAGCCCCTCACTCATTCTCTCTCAATCTTACCCTCACTCTCTCACCTCCTCCCATGCCCCTCTCTAAGTCCACTAATAGGGCAGGTCCTCCTCCTCTTCCATCTGACCCTAGCCTATCAGGTCTCATCAAGACTGGCTGCATTTTCTTTCTTTGTGGCCTGGCAAGGCTGTTCCACACTCAGGGAAAGGTGATCCAAGAGCCATCCACTGAGTTCATGTCAGAGACAGTCCTGTTCCCCTTTCTAGAGTGCCCACTTGGAGACTGAGCTGCCATGGGCTACATCTGCACAAGGATTCTAGGTTATCACCATGTGCGGTCCTTGTTTGGAATATCAGTCCCAGAAAAGAACCCTGGGCCAGATATTTTTTTTCTCTCCTTGTGGGGCTCCTGTCCCTTCCAGGTCTTCCTATCTTCTCCTTCTTTCATAAGATTTCCTGCACTCTTCCCAAAGTTTGGTAATGAGTCTCAGTATCTGCTTTGATACCCTGCTGGGTAAAGTCTTTCAGAGGCCCTCTGTGGTAGACTCCTGTCCTGTGTTCTGTTTTCTCCCTCTTCCAATGTCTATCCTATTTGCCTTTCTGAGTGAGGATTGATCATTTTACCCAGGGTCCTCCTTCTCGCTTAGCTTCTTTAAGTATACAGATTTTATTTTGTTTATCCTATATTATATGTCTAATATCCACTTATAAGTGAGTATATACCATGTGTATCTTTCTGCTTCACATATCACAATTTTAATCTATTTGCCTGTGGCAGGTCTTCGGTGTATATATTATAGCTATTAGTTTAGTGTTTTGATGGGACTCCTGAGTATGTGAATAAATGGGGTCTCTAATTTTTGTGCCTTCACTTGGGACACTTTTCTGTCTGTTAGGTTGCCTTGTCCACCATTAATGTGATAGTTTTTGTTTTATCTTAATATATTTTATTTTGGTCAATATAATGAAATCTGGTAGACAAGGTGGCACATATTTTTGATTCCAGTACTTGTGAGGTAGAAGCAGGCAGATTTCTAAGAAACATTGGAAGGAAAAAGAGGCTCAGAAAACTATAGAAGTAAACAAAGATCACAAAGCTTTCTGCCATCAGTCTGTTAAATTGCTGCTAAAATATAATCTCAATGTGTTCATTTCTACATGATGCCAGAAAGAATATGTACGTGAAAATAGAAACAATAACAACAAAATCAATTGTTAACAAGTTTAGAATATTTTTTTGGTGAAGCCTCATGGGTCATATGATAAAGTCCTCCATCTGTAAGTCTGTCCTTCCTACATAGAACTTTTAATGTTGTCTCCACAAATATTTTAAAATATTATAAAGCAAGTCAGAAATTTGTCCTGAAATAACTGACGACATCTTTTCAAGTTCTGCAAGGACATGTTTATATTTGGCACATGCTAAAAATAACAGCTGGTAATTTTGCGACAACCATTTTTCACTCACTTCTCCTTACCCTCACATTTAGTTTTTTTTCTTAGTTTTAGTGCCAATTGAACTCCAGTACCACTTTATAATATGCACCAGGACATTTTTATTAAAGGCTCCTGTATTTTAAATCCCTTTTCTAAGTCTTTGTTGTATGGCGTGACCCAGAGAATTGCAACATTCCCTCCAAATTGAAACATTTCCTCCAGGATGGAAAGGAGGCTCACAAGCTCCAGAAGTTAAGCAAAAGTTCACAGAATGTCTCAAAAGGTTACATGTTCCTTTGAACAAAAAGTTGTGAGATTTTTGAGGGTCCCTTGTAACAGTATAAATGAGAATAAGCAGTTGCTGGGAGTGGAGTCTCTGGTAGCAAAACTGCAAAAAGAGTTGTGCTGCCTGAGGGGTTACCTTCAAGCTGCAAATAGAGCTCCAGGTTGTAGTTTTCCAGAGTCCTCACCCATGTTGGGATAGGCTTTCTGGTGATGCAGCTGCTTTTGATTTATCCCTGCTCCTTCAACTGTATTCCTGCTAGTAATTGCAACAAAAACAACAACAACAACAAAAATGTACTGGTTTACGAAGTTTGACTGGATGCAATTGTTACTTTGGTCTGCCCTGGGCTCCCTTTCTGGGATGAGTAGATGGTGTGTGTGTGTGTGTGTGTGTGTGTGCATGTTGAATCTCCCCCCAAAAAAGTTTTTATGCAACACTTGGTGCCATAACAGAGATACTACAGAAGGAAAGATGAGTTGGAGAAGGGTGATATATTTCTGGCTATGGGTAGCAAGGCTTGCCAGTGAGTCTGATCAACCTGAGGACAGATTGTAATTATCTCCAGAGGAATTCTGATAGCTCTGCATATTCCTGTATGGTGTGTGCTAGTGTGCCCTGTACTATGTCAGGAGTTGCATAGTTTTTGCTATGGCTAACGAGACAAGCTATTAGGATGCAGTTGAAGGAGGAATTCCAGGATTTTTGTCTGTGTGGTATGGGTGGTATGCCTGACTGCTGAATGGGTTCCTCAAAGTGAATACAAAGAGGCTCTGAAAACTGTTAAAGGTTTATAGGAAATTTTGCAGGTGTTGAAATTAGCATACAAGGGGTGAGATTGTTGGAACATTGCATCAGCAGAGGTTGCCTGGCCAATATTAAGTGTAGCTAGAAATGTATCTGAGGCTTTGGTAGCCAAGCAGGAACTTGTTTGTAAAAAGGAATAAATACAATAAGAATGGGGAATATGGATATCATCTTACATGTTAACCTCTAATGAGGCAAATACATTAGATTAACAAGAGAATGAGACAGAGGTATTGGCTTGCTGTTTCATACAAGCTGAAAGAAAGAAGAGTACAAGTTAGCTCTATGTTTGAAAGGCCTTTCTTAGGATCCAAGAACCTGGAACCCAGGGGAAGAATCAGAGTGAGAAGATAGGCAGAATGGGAGTGATAGACTATACCCCTCTGGTCTGGCCTTTAATAGAAAAAAAAAAAAGCAAAATCCGTGATTCAATATGTAGACAGTAGCCTTACCAATGTTTCAGGACAAGGAGCTATTATAATCAAGTAATACCCAGCATTTGAAGTGCTGGAATTGAGGAGTGACATCTCTTTTTTATTTTTATTTTTTTAATATTAGTTACAGTTTTTTAATTTTGTATCCCAGCTGTATCCTGCTCCCTCATTCCCTCTCAACCCCACCCTCCCTCCCTTATCTTCTCCCTGCCCATTTCCAAGTCCACTGACTGGGAAGGTCCTCCTCCACTTTCATCTGACCCTAGCTTATCAAGTATCTTTAGGCCTGGCTGCAAAGTCCTCCTCTGTGGCCTAGCAGGGCTGCTCCTCCCTCAGGTGGAGGAGTGGCATCTCTTAAAGAAGCAATGTAAGAGCTTGCCACAAACTGGCTTGTGAGGTTGTAGGACACGAGACTGAATGGGATCAGTCTGACTACCCTGGAAGCAGAACAACTGAGCAATATAGGTACCCAAATCTCCCTAAGGCAAAGACTGCATAACCTGAGAGAGTAGAAGGAAAATCAGTTCATTCCTGGTGGACTGGCTTATCAGAGCCATTAGGAACAATTGATTTCCTGTGTGATGGCCTCATTGATATTAGGGTATAGAAGATTATAGAGGTGAAAGAATTGAGGATGGCAGGGTGGCTCCATTTTGTTTCTCAGACTCTACCTTAAGTTGACTGTCTTTGGAGAGACTTGGCACCTACCTTTGGGTTCCAAGAAGAGCCACCTGGCCCTTCACCCTCCAGGTTGTAGTGGAAACCACAGAATGTGTTAATATCTAACTATAATCACGCCTCCACTCCACAGGTTGTCATAAATACAACAGAATGTGTTAATGGGTCCTCCACCCAACAGGCCATCACACAGATATCTTAGATATCTTGTGGTTTGGCCAGGTGGCTTGGAACCATTAGCCTAAAGGTCACCTTGCTTGCTAAACCCCCACCCAATCTTACCCTTCCTTGTAAACAACAAGGCTTGGAACTCCTATTTTGCAGTTGTTCCCTTTAAAAACTCTGCCCCCCTGAGACTCTGGGCCTCACTTTCTAACCTGCTACTTCAGGGAAGATTGGTGGCCCAAGCTTAAGCTTGAATAAAGATCCTCAGGTGACTTGCAACAGACTTGACTCCTAGTGGTCTTTTTGAGACTCTCAAATCAGGCACAACAGAGGAGGGGCTAAAGAGGAGGGAAATAAGGGAAGTAGGCATGAAGGAAGCAACGTATGATGCCCAGTACACTGAACAGATAGGACTTGGTTCACTATAGACTCAGGGGACACTCTGACTAGCCAAACTGGAGAGACAAAGAGATGTTTGGACTGAGGAGTTGCCTATAACATACATAGGGAGCTTTAGCTTCCCATGTTTCTAGGAGTACTTCACCCATATAGAGGTGGGATTTCTGATGACATAACTGCCTTTTGAATTATCTCTGCTCCATGTAAGTTTTTCCTTACCCACACTGTTATTAGTAACCCCAGTAAAAAGTTCATAGCTTTCACCAAATGGGACAATGGTATAATTATTACTTTGGTGTGTCATGGTCTCCCTTTCTGGGATGAGTAGAAACATGTGTTGTATCTCCCCAGAAAATGTTTGTCACTCAACACTCACCATTAAAGGTGTTAGTCATGCTATTTATGTAACACTAATATTTTATATGAATATAGAAACTTTTACATTAAACATGGGTAGTTTACATAAGTCTGAGTAGACAGAAATAGGGTCAGAAGAAAATACTGAAGCTATAGTTCTGGTAAAATAATTTCTGAAGAAACAACAAATGTCTGTAGATGTAAGTTTATAAAACTGATCAGAATGATTTTGAAATGCAATCTTGTGAAATAGGAAAAGAGGTAAAATATTTATATGGGAAAATGAATTATGGGAGGAGTAGAGAGGAAAAACAAAGAAGGTCAATTAAGTCTCACAAAGAAATTGTATGCATATTTTACCAGGTTTCTGAGGCATACTAGATAGTAATGTAGGAAACCTGAATGGATAGTTATTAGGGCTGTTGAGAAGGGAGTAACTCACCTTTCAAGCCAGAACAGATATGGTTTGACTACACTGTAGTATAATATGGAAAAGTCTGAGTATTAACTGGTGTATTATTATCTGCAGAATGAGATAGTGGAATTTGGAGTTCTCCATTTGTGAAAAGTATTTGTATGAATGGAGTGAGTTTCTTTGTGTGCAGTTTCCTTGCATAAAATTCATACCATGAGGACAATCCTGAATGGCTACTGTGCAGTTTTAGGAGGTAAGCTTGAACCACTGTGCTACTAAACTCTAATTGTACAGTCACTGCTATATAAACAAGGACCATGCAAATTAAGGCAATTTATTTTCACAGGGTGTAAGGTGTATGGTGGCAGGTTGCAACATTCAGGAGCTAGTACTTTGGAATTCTTGTGCTGAGTCAGTGAAAATTCCCTAAAGGAAGCAGCTCCATTTTCTGGTCTCTTTTTAATGGTCTTTCTTCCACAGGCAAGAAAACCACAACCTCTGGAACAATAGTAAGAAAGTTGAAGGGATGTTGGGAAAGAGTGTCTGGCTCATTTGTTGCTTTCTTGCTCTCCCTACTTCTTGACTATTTCTAAGCAAAGTAGACCTATACAGTGTTTCTTTTGCAGGCACAGTGAATAATTATGCATTATTTCATTATGACTGGTATTAATTTTTTTCTGAGTGTGTTTTACATCTAGAACTGGTATTTGATTGTGTATTCCACAAAAACTCTCCAACAGCAAATAATAAACAAATATTGTAACAAGAAATGTGGTACTAAATTAATGTGAAGAACACAGTTAAAAGATAGAAATCTAGGTGGCATAAATCTAGAAGCCTCTGAATGCTAGCCTAAGATTGATATCATGTAAAAATAATAGGAGGATAAACAAGTAATTGTATATGCTAATGTAATAGAATCTTTGGCGAAATTGCCTCTTCCCATCTTCCAAAACACTCGTCTAGATGGACATTATTATCTCCAATTTGTAGGTGTTGAAACAAAGACAATAACAATTAAATATAGTAATGTTTTGAGTCATTAAGAGACATTAGGTACAGTAGGCCATGGTTCATATGCTGCCAAAAACATGCAAGTTATTAGTTGATCCACCAAGACATACAAGGGCTTTTTGTTACCTAAACGTATGTTCTGGTTGAATAAGACTACTGTAACATAAAACTCTAAAAATAAATTTAAGAAAAATGGAACAAGATGGTGGTGCCAGGAGAACACTGCGTCTGGGGAGCAGGACAACATTTTTCGTACAGCAACCAAGAGACTGAACTCTGGGCCCTAAAACAACAGCAAACGTGTTTCCCAGGTGAGAGGAAACCCCGACGGAGTGGGAATCAGTCAGGTCCACTCTCAGGTCACCCAGCGAGAACCAGGAAAAGATCCCAGGTCACACAGTCACTATGTCGCCAGACCAGAGCCACACACCTGCATGTCCTGATCACCTTCCCAGGCTGAACGGTGGGCACAAAAACACCAGAGACTGGGAGTCCCAGTGGTGAGAAAAACCCACAGGGAAGGAAGGAAATGGGACTGGCCTTGGGTCACCCAGTCTTTCCCTGGAAAAGGTCACGCAGAATGAATGATGCTAGCCGCCAGCACTGAACTGGGCTCCAGCCGAAAGCACAGAGACAGAGACTTGCTGTGTGCCCAGCTCGCCAGCACAGACAGAGCTATGTGCCCCAGGGTAACAGAGACTGGGAGTCCCTGTCAGGAGTAAACCAAGGGACCTGCTGTGCACCAGCTAGCCTGCTGCTAATAGGAGAGCAGTACTCACTTGCCACAGATAAAAGCTTGGGTACTAGGGCACAGAGCTGCAACCTCAGACCTACAGAAGCCTGTACCCCCAAAATCAACCCCAAGATACTGCTCCAAGGGGCAACCAGTTATCCCTAATAAAACCGACCAAACCACGGGATACCAAGGTAATAGCAGCAGCTCACTAAATTTACAGCAAGAAATCCAGAAGCAGAACAGCTGTCTCCAGGACTTCTCCAGGTGAGAGGAGAGCCCTCTCGAATAACAAGGACCACAGTTACGACTCGACTCAGGTCTCTACACATGAGGTGAGCTGTGGCAACTCCTGAAAAACACCGGCCATACAGTGACCATACCCAAAAAGCTGAGAAGGCTTTGTTCAGGAAAAAACATCTTCCTGCCAAGGAGATTCTCTCCACCACAGGATTCCAGGAACCACCAGAAACTAACACCCAACACCTAAGATAGCCCAATAGGTAGAGGTCAGTGTAAAAGCTCAACCAACAAAAGACAAACAGCCATGGATGCCTCAGCATAGTTGAAATTCAAGAAGATGAACTAACATCCATGCTCATGAAGAAGAAACAAATAAAATGCATGAAGACCTAGAGGAAGATAAACTCAAACAGATTATGGCCATCCGTAAAGAAATAGAGGAAGATAAAAAAAATAAAAAAAACAAAAAAACAAAAACAGATTGTGGCCATCCGTAAAGAAATGGAAGAAGATAAAAGAAAACAGATTATGGCCATCCATGAAGAAATACAGGAAGTTGCAGCCAAACAGTTTTTGGCCTTTAGAGATAAAATATTTAAAACACTGAAAGAAATAAAACAGAGGATTGTTCAAACAAACAGCTAAAGGAATTGAAGGAAAAACAGGAAAATACAGTCAGACAGGTGAAGGAAATCTACAAAATGGCTCAAGACCTGAAGATAGAATTGGAAAAATTAAAGAAAACACAATTGGAGAAAATTGTGGAGAGAAAGAACTTAGGGAAGAAAACAGGAACGATGGAGGTCTACAAGAGATGGAAGAAAGAATCTCAGATGTCGAAGATAAAATGGAAGAAATAGATGTGTCTGTCAAAGAAAATGTTAAATCTAAAAAATTCTTGACGCAGACCATCCAAGAAATTCAAGACAACATAAAAAGACAGAACCTAAGAATAATAGAAATAGAGGAAAAAGAAGATTCCTTCCTCCAAGGCCCAGAAAATATTTTCAACAAAATCACTGAAGAAAATTTCCCCAACTTAAAGGAGAGGCCAATAAGAATATAAGAGGCCTACAGAACACCCAATAAATTAGACGAGAAAAGAATACCCTCCCACCACATAATAATCGGAACAGTAAGTATACTGAACAAAGAAAAAAAAAATACTAAAAGCTGCAAAAGGAAAAAGTCCAAGTAACATATAATGGCAAACCCACCAGAATCATACCTGACTTCTCAACAGAGACTATGAAAGCCAGAGGGGCCTGGACAGATATCATGCAGGCCCTAAGAGAACACAAATGTCAGCCCAGGCTACTATACCCAGCAAAACTCTCAGTCCTCATAAATGGAGAAAACAAGATATTCAATGACAAAAACAAATTTCAACAATACCTATACACAAATCCAGTGTTACAGAAGAGACTAGAAGGAAAAATAAAACTGACGAAAACTAGCTACTTTCAAGTAAACATAGGAAATAATTAACCTCAATACAGTAAAACAAAAGCACCCAAGCACACAAACTTATAACCACAGCCAACATAAAAATCAAAGGATCAAAGAGCCACTGGTCATTAATCTCTCTCAACATCAATGGACTTAATTCTCTAATAAAAATACACAAACTAAAAGAATGGATGCATAAACAAGACCCAACAATCTGCTGCATAAAAGAAACACAACTAAATCACAAAGATAGACATTACCTGAGGGTAAAGGGCTGGAAGATGGATTTCCAAGCAAATGGACCCAAGAAGCAAGCAGGAGTAGCCATTCTAATATCTGATAAAATAGACTTTCAAACAAAATTAATCAAAAAAGATGGGAAAGGACACTTAATATTCATCAAGGGAAAATTCCACCAAGAAGACATCACAATCCTGAACATCTATGCCCCAAATACAAAGGCACCCACATTTGTAAAAGAAATATTGATAAAAATTAAACCACGCACAGATCCCCACACATTAATAGTGGGAGATTTCAACACCCTACTCTCAATAAAGGACAGGTCAACAAAACAAAAATTAGACAAAGAAACAATGTCTCTAACAGAGGTCATGAATCAAATGGACCTAACAGACATTTACAGAACCTTACACTAAAGAATTTACCTTCTTCTCAGAACCTCATGGAACCTTCTCCAAAATAGACCACATGGTTGATCACAAAGCGAACCTCAACAGATACAGGAAGATTAAAATAATCCCTTGTATCTTATCTGATCACCATGGACTAAAGCTGGACCTCAACAACAGAAATAGAAAAAATTGTACACACACATGGAAACTGAAAAACTTGCTACTAAATGACAGCTGGGTCAGGGAGAAATAAAGAAAGAAATTAAAGTCTTTATAGAATTCAATGAAAATGAGCACAAAACATACCCAAACTTATGGGACACAATGAAAGCAGTGCCAAGAGGAAAGTTCCTAGCACTAAGTGCCTTCAAGAAGAAATTCGAGACAGCTCATTCAAGCAACATACTGGCTCACCTAAAAACCCTAGAAAAAGAAGAAGCAGTCACACCAAAAAGGAGTAGACGGCTGGAAATAATCAAACTCAGGGCTGAGATCAATCAATTAGAAACAAATAAAACAATTCAGAGAATCAATGAAACCAAGAGCTGGTTCTTTGAAAAAATCAACAAGATAGATAAACTTTAGCTAAGCTAACTAAAAGGCAGAGAGTTACCATCTAAATCAACAAAATCAGAAATGAAAAGGGGGACATAACCACAGAAACTGAGGAAACTCAAACAAACATTAGATCTTACTTCAAAAGTCTATACACCACAAACTTTGAAAATCTAAATGAAATGGACACTTTTCTTGATTGATTCCATTTACCAAACCTGAATCAAGACCAGGTAAATCACGTACATAGTCCCATATCCCCTAAGGAAATAGAAGCTGTCATCAAGTCTCCCATCCAAAAAAAGCCCAGGAACAGATGGTTTCAAAGCAGAATTCTAACAGACTTTCAAAGAATAACTAACTCCAGTTCTCATCAAACTATTCCACCAAATAGAAATAGAAAGAACACTACCAAACTCATTTTATGAAGCCACAGTCACCTTGGTACCTAAACCTCACAAAGACTCAACAAAGAAAGAGAATTTCAGGCCAATTTCCCTTATGAACATTGATGCAAAAATACTCACCAAAATACTTGAAAACCGAATACAAGAACATATCAAAGATATCTTCCACTATGACCAAGTAAACTACATCCCAGGTATGCAGGGGTAGTTCAATATACAGAAATCCATCAATGTGATCCACCATATTAACAAACTGAAAGAAAAAAAAACAACATGATAATCTCCTTAAATGCTGAAAAAGCATTTGACAATATCCAACACCATTCATGTTTAAAGTATTGGAGAGGGGATACAAGGCACATATCTAAATATAGTAAAGGTGATATACAGGAAGCCTATCGCCAACATCTAACTGAAAGAAGAGAAACTTAAAGCAATCCCACTGAAATCAGGGACAAGACAAGGCTGCCAAATCTCTCCATATTTCAACATAGTTCTGGATGTCCTTGCTAGAGCAATAAGACAGTTGAAGAAGATCAAGGGGATACAAATTGGGAAGAAAGAAGTCAAATTATCACTAATTGCAGATGATATGATAGTATACATGAGTGACCCCAAAAATTCTACCAAGGAACACCTACAGCTGATAAACACCTTCAGCAAAGTGGCCAGATATAAAATTAACTAAAAAAAAAAAATCAGGAGCCCTCCTGTATAAGAAAAACAAAAGGGCTGAGAAAGAAATTAGGCAAACAGCACCCTTCACAATAGCCACAAAGGACATAAAGTACCTTGGTGTAACCCTAACCAAGCAAGTCAAAGACTTGTATGAAAAAAAATTTGAAGTCTCTGAAGAAATAATTAGAAGAAGATATCAGAAGATGGAAAGATCTCCCATGCTCATGGCTTGGCAGGATTGACATAGTAAAAATGGCCATCTTACCAAAGGCTATCTACAGATTCAATGCAATTCCCATCAAATAACCAACACAATTGTTTACAGACCTGGAAAGAAAAATTCTCAACTTCATATGAAATAACAAGAAACCCAGAATTGCTAAAGCAATCCTCTACAATAAAAGATCTTCTGGAGGTATCACCATCCCTGATCTTAAGCCTTACTATAGAGTAACAGTAATAAAACTGCATGGTACTGGCATTGAAACAGAATGGCCAAGTTAAAAAACTCAAGTGACAGCACATGCTGGAGAGGTTGTGGAGAAAGGGGAACCCTCCTCCACTGATGGTGAAATGTAAACTTGTACAACCACTCTGGAGATCAACCTGGCACTTTCTCAGACAACTAGGAATACAGCTTCCTCAAGATCCAGCCATACCACTCATAGGCATATATCCAAAAGAGGCTCAAGTACACAATAAGGCCATTTGCTCAACCATGTTTGTAGCAGCTTTATTTGTAATACCCAGAAGCTGGAAACAACCCAGATGTCCCTCAGCTGAAGAATGAATACAGAAATTGTGGTACATCTACACAATGGAATATTACTCAGCAATGAAAAACAAGGAAATCATGAAATTTGCAGGTAAATGGAGGGAACTGGAAAGGATCATCCTGAGTGAGCTGTCCCAGAAGCAGAAAGACACACACACATGGTATATACTCACTCATATAGACATATAATATAGGATAAACTCACTAAAATCTGTTCATCTAAAGAAACTAATCAAGAGGGAGGGCCCTGACTAAAACGCTCAATCCCCATCCTGAAAGGAAAAGAGGATATACCTAAAAAGAAGAAGTAAACAGGAAACAAGTTAGGAACCTGCCACAGAGGGCCTCTGAAAGGCTCTGCCCTGCAGACTAACAAAGCAGATAATGAGACTTTTCTGCTAACTGTTGGGCAGAGTGCATGGAATCTTATGAAAGAAAAGGGAAATAGTAAGATCTGGAGAGGAGAGGAACTCCATAAAAAGAGCAACAGAACCAGGGAATTTGAACACAGGGGTCTTTTCAGAGACTCATACTCCAACCAAGTACCATGCATGGAGATAACCTAGAACTCCTGCACAGATGTAGCCCATGGCAGTTCAGTGTCCATGTGGATTCCATAGCAATGGGAAGAGGAACTGCCTCTGACATAATCTGATTGGCCTGCTCTTTGATCACCTCCCCCTGAGGGGGGAGCAGTCTTACCAGGCCACAGAAGATGACAATGCAGCCAATCCTGATGAGATCTGATAGACTAAGATCAGAAGGAAGGACAGGGGGATCTCCCCTATCAGTGGACTTGGGGAGGGGCATGAGTGAAGAAGGGGGAAAGAAGGTGGAATTAGAAGGTGAGGAGGGAGGGGCTTATGGGGGGATACAAAGTGAATAAAGTGTAATTAATAATAAAAAATAAATAAATTTAAAATTTTATAATGATGGTTTGAAGGAAGTAAAATAAACTAAAATAATTGGTAGTAACTAAGGGTGATGTAATGGACTACCTCTTACAATACACCACCATCTTCCCAGTAAAACACTGGTCCTGTTTTACTCAAAGTTTGGAAGTAATCACATATGTCATAGAAAGATATGTAGCAGTAATGTGGGTTGTTATTAAAGAACAGTATCAAGAATAAAAAAAAATGATCATCCAAATATGCTTTGGAAAGTAAATGAAAAGAAAAAATTGTTATTAGCATAACCAGTATTGTATTCTACAAACAATTAAATGAACTTGACATAGGACTATGTAGAGGAGCAAAGAGCATAATAGTGATTTGGTGATATTATTCATTATAATGGCAATAATAGCTATCTTGTCCTGTTTTTCAGTACATGTTCAAGGTTATCCAAAGATCTTTGATAGAATGTTAGTTATAATCACTCACCATGACAATGTTAAGTTTGAATAGGACTTTCAACATAATGTATACAGATTTAGTTGGTGTGATAACCAAAATAATTTAAGATGTATTGGAAAAAGTTTAAGTAATATATTGGAAATGTTAATTCCATTTTCAGTCACTTCCAGTCTCTGTAATTATGTCCAGAAGAAATTCTCAAGTAGAACTGCTTGGGCTATTTTGACTTAACACCTCTCTAACATTTGCTAATCTCCTTTCTAAACAAAGACTGAACAACCCTTATGTTCAGAGCAGCAGTCCACAGTATCTAGCAGCAATTTAAAGGTTTACTCTCATCTGAATTTATTTTTGCAGATACATTGTTTTAATGCGCAATGATACGCACCATATGTGTTAGTGATATAATCTTCAATTTTATAATTCTTTCAAGTGAAATAATGAGTATATTTAAAGAAAACATTAAGCAAATAAACTAATAGTCAAATTGAGCATGTAACAAAAATGTTAAAGTAGACAGGTACAAAACAATTTAACAATCTTATCGTAAGTAAAAATGTCAACTGAAATTGAATGAAAGCTCAGAGGCTTTGCATTGCACTGCTGCAGAGATTTTAGGATCACCTGGGAACTCCCAAGAATCTGGTCTCTGGCTGAGCTAGAAGGTCAAAGAGATTTTAGATTTTCTTTTGTACATGTTGAAATTTATATACCAATAAAATAAAACTAGTTACCTTTATGATTGAAGATGAAAATTATATTCTTCCATAAGCTGTAGATCCTATGAAGGCAGTACCATATATAAGAACTGCTGACTCATTATTTTTGTATCCTGACTAACATTCCCACCCTATAGGATGCCATTCTGAAGTTCCCTTGTAAGCAGTCTAACACTCAAATACATAAAAGGATAAGATTAAACTTTGGAGATTTTATAAAACCAGTATCTAGTCTTACTGCAACTTGATATGCTATGTTTGGTTGATAAACATTAGAGGCATTCTGGAGAGAAATGTAGCAGAAGTGGATGGAGGAGGGGAACAGAGGAGTTGTGGGGGAGTGATTGGGAAGAGAGGAGAAGAGGAAAAACTTCCATCAGGATGTAAAAACAAACATGCAAACCAACAAATAAATAAAATAATATACCTCCCAGTTTCATGAATATTTAACTCTTAGAGGTTCATTCTTTGTTATATGGTATTTTATAATGGCAATGAAGGCAATTCTTTTGTGTGCCTTCAAATGTAGGAAATCCAGACCTATTTACACCAGGGATACATGCCTTTCTCAATAATAGGAGACACAAAAATCCTGGTAGCTGCAAGAATATAGAAGAAACAAGAAACCGTTATCCTCTAAAGCTTCTAGGGATATCCTTGCCTTGTTGACACCTTCAATTTGATTCACCGATATTAATTTCAGATCTAGATTTCAGAACTCTAAGAGAACAATTTTGCTTGATTTAAGCTGTCAAGCTTTGGCGACATTGTTATAGCAACCACAGGAAATTAATACAGGGATCAAATGTAATCTTTCCACAGAGTCACTAGTTGTGTCTTTTAAAGAATGTCAGTACCTATGAACACATCATGGTTGTCTACTTGTCATGGCCTAGATATTCAGAGATTGCAGTAGCTAAATCAATTCAGAAAGGAGAGGTTTCTGCTGTTGTGCACATAAGTAGGCTGCTTCTATTCACAGTTATGAAATAGGGTCATTGTGGCATGCCGAAATCAGTGGGCAGAAGATAAAAGAAACTAGTTTAAAAACTCACAGAATAGTTGTTCCATTTACTTAATAGAAAAGAATCTGTTCTCTGATTGATGTTGTCTAATAGGCACTGACATATTAGCCAAGAAATCAAATAGTAGTTATGATCCAGCTCACAAAGACACACGCATATATCTTTTCTGCAGACACTTTTTCCCTACTCCTCTTCAAATTTCTGCTCTTGAGAGCCTTGGCCAGAGAGTCAACTATTTAGTATTACCACAGTCTGCATGCATTCTTAGCTGAGACCTCATTCACACAGGTTGATTGGCAGCTGAACTGCTCATAGTTTTTCTCAGAGATAATGTGTCCCTGCTGTGATCATTTAAATTCACACTTTGATGACTCTTAAATGTGAGAGTGCTCCTTGGCATAATGTGCCATACCAGTATTGTTTCATCATTTCAAGAATTTTTGTCATCCCATTAGCACCCCATGTGGATACACTCTGAGTCTATAGGTGAAAGAAGGAAGACAAATGCCAGCACAGAGGTAGGTAGCAGAGGAATTTGAACTACTTGTTTATGTAACTTATTGGTGCTTTCTTGGGAAACATCATGAACTAGAGAATTCTTTAGCTTTACATAATGAATCCATTTAAAGAGGCCCAATTCTGTAAGCCTTTTGATGACAGTTTTCAATATTCTGCAAAGTTATTTCTAGCATGTCACCTCATTTCCTATAGACTATTATTTTCAAGCTTCAAAGAACCATTTCACTTATGTTTTAAGATTGACTCTAGTGTCTTTGCCAAGATGTGAAATCCTCTTTCAGGAGACTGCTTCAATAAAATATCCTCTATCTAGCCTCAAGTTCAGTGACCCTCACCCCAGTCAAGCAAACACAAGATTTTTCCTCAGGCATGTTCTCAGACTTCTTATAAGAACACATTTGTGTGTCACAGCAGGAATACAACTTTTCTGCCTGTGTCATGCTTAGCCTTGACCCTAGCTATGAGCAGAAGCAGAAGAAATATGTGGACTCATGGTTTTTCAAGTGCTTCAAGGGCCCCATCTCATCTGTTCTTTATATGTAGACATTGGTTTTTGCTTCAAACCCATGAAGATAAGATATTACATACTTATACTGTGGTATTAACCCTATACAAATGTTCATCCCAATTGTCATTGGCACTATCACTACTACAGATTCTCAGCACATTTCTGCTCTTGCTCTAGGATAGTAGAATCTCTTTAATGTTGCCAAATAGCACTCTGACTTCAGTACCATGCTGTAAACTTATAGGTGATTGCCCTCCTCATGCAAATTTTCTTTTGGTTTTGATGACAGCTAAAAACAGTCATCCAAACAAACAATTCTTATAATTTTTGTATGGTGACAGATCTGTTGCCTTCTTATTTCATCACATGTACAAATTTTATAGACTATGATATAGTCCAGAGTTTATTAATAGTAGTTCTCTAACCAGCTTTAATGGATCTCTATAACCATGTAGCCAGAAAGTGTCTTAATATCAGCATTCATTCCATCATACAGTTTTTTTCATAACACCACCTCAGATATCAACCACTATTGCTTGGTAATGTGAAGAAACAAATGCTGACAGAAAGATTTGCAAGAAAGTCATTTATTTAAGGAAAAGATTCTCTAGAAACACAGATAGAATGAAAAAAAATTAAAAAAAGGAAGACAACCACCAGTGGATTTGTGAGCAAGCAGGTAAACACTATGGATTGATCATTTCTGAAAGGGACCCTGAGAGAAGTTCAGACTCTCAGATTATCCCACTTAGAGGTGAGGAAGCTGGAATATCTGTCTTCCAATTCCTCTACATCATTGGTTGAGGAATTCTCGAAGCCAAGCATTTCGAGCCAGTCTCTTTCATATTGAGAACTGTGAAACACTCTAGAATATGATGTCTAGAGTATGATGTTTTCTAACAGGAGTATTAGAAACTGGATTTGTTCTTCTGGGGAATATTACAACAAGGTTTTCAAAACCAGGCAACATTAACTCTGATAGATGATATCATGAAGGAGATGAAATTTCTATGAGGAAAATGGATTTAACTAAAAAGACTATGAAATATTTCCAGCTGAAGAATGGCTCAAGAAAGGCTAAACATAAGCTCAGTCCTAGGAATGATAGTCATTTTTCAATGTTTGAATATATCTCTGACCTCATAACTATTGAACAATTTAATTGTAGGGGATGTTTTAAAAGTATCTTCTCAAATGTCATCACTAAGTCATATTATGAAACAAGGCAAATGACAAAAGGAACTATAAAATATTTATTTCTTGGACCATGCATGTATTTTTTGTTCATAAATATTGAAGGAACAGAAAGGTATACAGATGTGTTGAACAAAAGCATGAATGCTATTTTATTTTAACATTTATCATTAAAACAACTAAGTAATTTTTGATTCGGTGGTTATAAATCTTTATATAAAAACAGGAACACTTTTATTCCCACATTGCCACCCTCTTTGCCAATTGCAGAGTAAATTATTAGAACAAAGTAATAATTCTTCAGATACTGAACATCTATAGAAGGAAATACTGACACATCACACACAAAAAATGTTTTCTTTTTTGTTTAGCTTTGCTAATCGTCAACCTTTTTGCTTCATTCTCTTTCCCCTGGCCCTCTAAATATATGAGCCATTGGCACTTGCTTTGCTTTGCTTCTTTGTTTAATGCTTCTTTAAAAGAGAATGGCTTGAATTAGAGAGTTGTGTTTGCTTTTCAGAGTTATTGACAGAAATATTAATGGTTGCAGGAATTAACATCATTTTAGGTACCAATGTTTTGCAGTGTGCTTCTCAAAGAAAAAGAAATTCAATGTTGTTTGCAGACTCCATTTATGCATACATTGCACGTGTACATATTAAGTATCTCCTCTATGTTTAGAAACTGTACTAGGGACAGGGGATGGGAACATGATGTATTCAGTAAAGTGCTTCCTGTGTAATTATAAAGAGTCATTTTTTTTTATCTCCAGAACCTAAGGAAAAGGCTGGACACTTAGTTGTGCTCCTCTAAAGTTAGTGCTGGAGAGGCAGAGATAGGATGCCAAGGGCTTGATATCCAATGAAATTGAGCTCTGGGTTCAATGAGAGTACAATGAGCCAAAAAGTAAGGTGCAAAGGCTAAAGTGATAGCTCAGCTATGAGCACTGACATCATTTGCAGAGGATTTGGCTTTGGTTCCATGTCCCAACATAGTGGCTTATAACTTCTGTTATTCCAGTTCCTGAGGATTTGATGTCTTCTTGTAACCTCTACAGGTATTACACCTACATGGTACACAAACCTATACGTGGTAAAACACCCACACACATAATTAAGAAATAAATATATGATTTAATACATTTTCATAAAATTTCAAATTGTAGATAACAAGAGAAAAATAATCAAGTATGCTTTGAATTCCTGCTGTTATATGCAGTCATATGATATTTAAGCTTGAGTAATCTCATTAAAAAGGATTTTTTAAATGTTATGCCATGATCGAAATTAAAATTAACATGATTATGATTATTATGACTAATGTGTCTAGATCATTTATTAAATACTTACTATTGGCTTAAAAACATACAGAGATCTTTACATAATAATCTTCATGTAGTCTCATGACAATCCTGATTTGAAGGTAACATTTCCATTTTATTTTATTAGAAAACCAGGCACAGATACATATTCTACTCCTTGAAGTCACAAAGCTAGTAAGAGACATAACTGATATTTAAATAAGTCTGTAACTAAGGTATATTATTTCTCCAGATATTCTCTGGAAGCCAAAAAATACTGATTTAATTTTGAACTACATCAATGATTATAATTAGATCCAGTTTTGAAAGCAGGCTATAAACCAGGAGAAAGGAAAAGGAAATCAATGGATACTTAAAAATTGAAAGGAATTTTGGATATGCTAAAAATAAACATCTGCAGACTAGGTTACAGAAACAAAGACAACCTAACATCATCTAATTTTATAATTTTGCTAAAAGCTAAACCTGGAAACAGGTACTATTAAGATTAAAAATATGTGTGAGTACTAAAATAATCATATTATTTGACAGAGTAATTCCAATTTTAATATATGGCACTTTATATATAATTGAAAATCTCAGCCAGAAAATAATAAAGCAATTGTTTCAAAGATATGATCTATCATATTAGTATTAAAAATGGAAGTAAAATATTTAAAATTAAGGAACAGATCATACATTGGTCAAAGGTTAAATGAACTAAAGTAAAGGTTCAATGTAATGCTCAGTAACTGTGAAAATTATGCTAAGACCAAGCAGTAAAGTGGTAAAAGTGGTTTTAGATTATTATAAAGAAAACAGCCTGTGAGTTTCTGCATCTCTTTCCATCAACTGCTAGATGAAGCCTCTCAAAAGACAATTATGCTAGGCTCCTGTCCGCAAGCATAGCACAATATCCTTAGTAGGGTATTTGGTCTCAAATGTGGGGTGGGTCTCAAGTTGGACTAGTCATTGGTTTGCCATTCCCTCAACTTAGCGCTCAGGGAGTTTTGTAGAAGAGTGGGAGGAAGGAGTGAGGAAACTGGAAAGGTCAAGGACACCACAAGAAGACCTACAGATTGAACTAACCTGGGCCCATGAAGGCTCACAGAGACTGATCTATCAACAAAAGTGCTTGCATGGACTGGACCTAGGGCCCCTACATATATGTAGCAGATGTGCAGCAAGGTCATCATGTGGGTCCCTTAACAATGGGAGTAGGGGTCCTCTCTGACTTTGTTGCCTGCCTTTGGATCCCTTTCCTAGCTGAGCTGCCTTGTCTGGCCTCAGTGGGAGAAGATGCCCTTAGTTTTGCTGCACCTTCAGGTACCAGGGTTGGTTGGGACCTGTTGGGAGACTCTCTTCCTCTGAGAAAAAGGAAGTGGGGGAGTGTGGAGAGAAAGATGTGAGGATGGGACTGGGAGTGGGGGAGGAGCTGGGATCAGGCAGTAAAATGATTAAATAAATACATAAAGGAATATATAAACAGTAGAACTTACCATTTTATCTACATTATGATCATTGCTGAGTAGCACAGATGACACTATGATTACGGAGAATACCATAGGTAATGGACTAAAATTACTGAGGAGAGTAAATATTAATACAATAAGTGTTCATTTATGAAAACATATAATAACTTTAAATTAAGAGTGAGAAATAAAGGGAATACTCTCAGCAAGAAATACACATGATTTCCATCTATTTTCCTCTCTGAGGAATACACCATGCATCTTACTTTTCTATTGTGACAGTTGTTTCTACCTACCTATCCATTTTTCCCTCTAACTTACTAAAATAACTTCTTTTCTTTTGGTAGTGAGGACAGGTAATACAAACACGGAAAAGCCTGGAGTTGGAGAACTTAGAGAAGAAAACAGGAACCACAAAGGTAAGCAGCAACAACAGAATACAAGAGATAGAAGAGAGAATCTCATGTGCTGAAGATACAATTGCAGAAATCGATACTTCTCTCAAGGAAAAAGTAAAATCAGAAAAGTCCCAAACACCCAAGCAATCAAGGATGCCATGAAAGGACAAAATTTAAGAATAATAGGAATAGACGAAAAAGAAGATTCCAGGCTCCGAGGCTGAGAAAATGTTTTCAAGATAATCATAGAAGAAAACTTTCCCAACTCAGTGGGTTAAACACATGCACAAATATAATAATATTTTACAATTTCTGAATAATTATCAGATCAAAATTTCATGTTGTATGTAATTTAATACTATGATTTTAAGAGATTTTGGTGATATAAAAATTAAAACTGTGTGATGTGCATTTTATATTCATAAGAAAATATGTCTTTGTCTTAAGAAAATTATAATTACTTGGCTTTATTTCATTCATTTCCTTTTTATTGAAAACATTGAAAATGAGAGTTTGTTAGACATCCAGCAATCAATTGATTGAGATGATCACAAAAAGAAACACCAAGTAGAGAGAAGAAGCTTGTTTTATACTTGTATGATGATAAGAATTAAATTTTTCAATTCGTTCTACCATACTGTGTATTTGTTAAAACCAACTTTTAAATCAAAAGATTGACTATAAAGAATATTCTTTTCTGAATTTTTGAGTGAAGTCATTCCTTCAATTTAGGCTGTTATATGTAGCTAATATTAAGGAAACTCTTTAAATTTGTTTAAAAACTCAGTAACATTTTCCCTTCCAAACAATAAAAATAAAAAATCCCAGAGCTCAGAATTCTACCAGACCTTAAAAGAAGAGCTAACTCCAATTCTCTGCAAACTATTCCACAAAATAGAAACAGAAGAACCTTTACCAAACTCATTCTATGAAGCCACGGTCACCTTGATACCTAAACCACACAAAGACATCCCCCAAAAAAACACTTCAGACCTATCACTCTTAGGAACACTGATATAAAAACACTCAAAAAAGTCACAAAAAAAAGTCACAAACCGAATCCAAGAACACATAAAAGATATCATCCACCATAACCAAGTAGGCTTCATCCCAGGCATGCAGGGGTGTTTCAATATATGAAAATCTATCAATGTATTCCACCATATAAACAAACTGAAGGAGAAAAATCTCATGATCATCTTGGATGCCAAAATAATTAACAAAATCCAACACCCATTAACGTTTAAAGTTTTGGAGCGATCGGGGATACAAAGCACATGATTAAAGGCAAAATACAGCAAGCCTATGCCCAATATCAATCTAAAAGGAGAGAAACATAAATAATTACCACTGAAATCAGGGACAAGGCAAGGCTGCCAACTCTCCCCGTACCTCTTCAACATAAAACTTGAAGTCCTAGCTAGAGCAATAAGACAACTAAAGGATATCAAGGAGATAAAAACCAGAAAGGAAAAAAGTCAAAGTATTACTATTAAAAGATGATTTGATAGAATTACATAAGTGACTCCAGAAATTTTACCACAGTACTCCTTCAGCTGATAAAATCTTTGAGCAAATTAGATGGATACAAAATTAACACAAAAATGAAAATCAGAAGCCCTCTTGTAAACAAAAGACAAATGTGCTGAGTAAGAAATTAGGGAAATAACATTTTTCACAATGATCAAAAATAACATAAAGTACCATGGTGTGACTCTAACCAAGCAAGTAGAAGACATGGATGAAAAAAAAAAATTAGGTCACTGAAGAAAGTAATTGGAGAATATATCAGAAATTGGAAAGATCTCCAATGCTCATGGATCTTTAGGTTAACATAGTGAAAATGGCCATCCTGCCAAAAGCAACCTTCAGATTCAGAGCAATTCCCATCAAAATACCAACACAATTCTTTACAGAACTTGAAAGAACAATTCTCGATTTCATATGGAAAAACAACAACAACAAAAAAATAACAACAACCCAGAATTGCTTAAAAAATCCTATACAACAACAGATTGACTGGAGGTATATCCATACCTTATAAAAAATTCATGGTACTGGGCTAGAGACAGAATGGTAGATGAATGGAATTGAATAGAGGACCCAGTAATAAATCCACACACCTAGGGATACTTGATTATTGACAATAAATACAAAACCATACAATGGAAAAAATACAGCATCTTCAACAAATGGTGCTGGTCTAACTGGATGTCTACATGTAGAAAAACAAAAATAGATCCATACTTATCACCCTGCACAAAACTAAAGTCCAAGTGAATCAAAGGCCTCAGCATAAAATGAGACACACTAAATCTGTTAAAAGAAATAGTGGGGAAGATCCTTGAACTCACTGGCATAGGAAACAGCTTCCTGAAAAGAACACCAATAGCACAGGCTCTAAGATCAACAATTAATAACAGGGACCTCATGAAATTGAAAAACTTCTGTGAAGCAAAGGACACTGTCATTAGAACAAAACAACAGCCTACGGATTGGAAAACGATCTTCACTAACCTTTATCTATCTGACAGAGGGTTAATATCCAGAATATAAAAAAAAAATGAAGAAGTTTAGCAAAAAAATCAAGTAGTCTGATTTAAAAATGCGGTACAGAGCTAAACAGAGAATTTTCAATAGAGGAATATCAAATTGAAGAGAAACAATCAAATGTGCAGTGTCCTTAATGATAAGGGAAATTCAGTTCAAAAGGAACCTGAGATCTCACCTTACATGCATCAAAATGACTAAGATCAAAAACTCAAGTTACAACTCAAGCTGGAGAGGATATGGAGAAAGGGGAACCCTCCTCCATTGCTTGTGTGAATGTAACTTTGTACAACCACTTTGGAAATCAATCTGCTGCTTTCTCAGAAAATTAGGAATAGTCATGATCCAGGTATACCACTCCTAGCCATATATCCACCATGTGTTCAAATATACAGCAAGGACATTTGCCTAACCATGTTCATAGCAGCTTTAATTAATAATAGCCAGAACCTCGAAACAACCCAGATTTCCCTCAATGGAGGAAAGGATGCAGAAAATGTGGCGCCTTTACACAATGGAATACTACTCAGCAATTAAGAATAAGGCAATAATGAAATTTGTAGGCAAATGGTGGGATCTAGAAAAGATCATGCTGGGTGAGGTATCACAGAAGCAGAAAGACACACAGGCAGTATGTACTCACTTATAGGTGGATGTTAGACTTGTAATATAGTATAATCATACTAAAATCTGTACACCTAAAAAAGTTAAGCAAGAAGGATAAGATGATCAATCCTCATTCAGAAAGGCAAATGGGATGGACATGAGAAAATGGAGAAAACAGGGAACAGGACAGGAGCCTACCACAGAAGACCTCTGGAAGACTCTACCTAGGAGGGTATCAAAGCAGATGTGGAGACTCATAGTCAAACTTTGGGCAGAGTACAGGGAATCTTATGAAAGAAGGCAGAGATAGAAAGACCTGGAGGGGACAGGAGCTCCACAAGGAGAGCAACAGATCCAAAAATATGGGCCCAGGGGTTTTTTTCTGGGACTGATACTCCAACCGAGGACCATGCATGGAGATAATCTAGAACCCCTGCACAGATGTAGCACATGGCAGCACAGTGTCCAGATGGAAGGGGAGGAGGACAGCCCCTATAAGTGGACTGGGGGAGGATCATGGGAGGAGAAGAAGGAGGGAGGTTGGTAATGGGACTGAAAGAGGGAGGGGCCTACAGCTGAGATTCAAATGGAATAAATTGTAATTAATAAAAAATAAATCATTTTGAAAATTAAAAAGAAAATAACAGGCTTGTAGAATAAACAACAAAACTTATTAAATATAATAAGATAAAACAAAACCTGTCATATTGAAGTTGGACAAGACAAGGCAACAGAAAAAGAAAGGACCTTTAATCCCTCTGCAGGATCCACAAGTAAAGGCACAAAATCTGAGACTGACTCATTCACACAATCAGGAGTTCCAGAAAAGTACAAAACTGAAAGCTATAGAATATTTATGTAGAGGACCTGGTGAAAACCCATGAATGCCCTTTGGATGATGCTTCAGTCTCTGTGAATTTATATAAGCTTTGTTCGGGTGTTTTAGAGGACCTTGTTCTGCTGGTACCTTCCATCTCCTCTGTCTCCCCCATTTCTTCGACCTTCTCTTCCATTGGGTTCCCTGAGCTCTGAAGGAAGGGATTTGATGTGTTCCATGTTCTCTTTCTTTCCCTCCATATCTCTCTCTCTCTCTCTCTCTCTCTCTCTCTCTCTCTCTCTCTCTCTCTCTCTCTCTCATTTTCTCTCATATGCCTGGCTGTAGATATCTGTATCTGTTCTTTGTTATCATCTGTTGCAGGAAGATGCTGTTGTGATGATGATAGAATAAGGCACGGATCTATGAGTATAGCAACTGATTTAAGAGTGAAGCTAATATCACTAAGAATATTTTACTTTATTTATTTTTATACCAGTAGTATTTGATTTTGCCCTAGGTTTCTGGGCTATCGAGTCTCAGGTTTTTGGTCACCCAAATAGTGTCAGATATAGGATTCATGTCACAGAATAGGCCTTAAGTCAATTCAGTTATTGGTTGGTTACTCTCACAAGATTTGTGCTACCATTGCCCTAGCCTATCTTGCACACAGAAAAGTATTTTTAATTTTTTCAAGTTTTTAATTTTCTCACAGGAAAGATTATATGTCAAAACTTTTGTGGTTGGGTTGGTGTTTATATTTCTCTTTTGGTAGCCTTCATAGCATTTTCATGAGGATGAAGTTTTCATGTAGGCCCCAACCTGACCTCTGCTGTGTTCAATGAGTGTGTGAGTGTTGTCTTCAGCAATGGGGCCCTACTGTCAGTTTGTAGAAAGCAACCTATTTTCTTGGCAATATCCTGGGTTGCTTGGGAATTTCCATGGGCTCTTTCAGAAAACAACTCAAGTGGATGTAACCCAGTCCCTGTACTGGCAGCTTTATTTGGTAACAAGAGTTAGAAGTTTGGGCTTCCATATCCCTCATTATTTAGGGATTTCATTTATGTATTATAGGAATTTTACACTACATTAGGTTTCCATACTATCCCTCAAATACCCTTTATTCTAGCTGTTCCTTTCTTCATCACCTCCCTCAATCAAATTTCTTCTCTGCCTTCCCACCTATTCCTTCTGTTCCCAACACCCCTAGCTTCAGCCCATCCATAAAATTGATTCTATTTCACCATCCGAGGAGATCTATGTGTTCTTGCTAGTACATTCCTCTGTGCTTAACCTCACTGGTTCTATGAATTGGTTATTTATTGAACAGCTGATATCCATATATAAGTGCTTTCATACCATATTTATCTTAGGATTGTTTTATAGTTCTATTCATTCACCTGAAATTTTTATTATGTAATTTTAAAGGATTTATTTTATTTTATTATTTATACAATGTTCTGCCTGCATGTACACCTAAATGCCAGAAGAGGACACCATTTTCATTATAGATGTTTGTGAGCCACCATGTGATGCTGGGACTGGAACTCAGGATCTCTGGAAGAGCAAGCAGAGCTCTTAACTTCTGAGCCATCTCTCCAGCCCCCATGATGTAATTTTTTAACAGCTGAGTAAAATTCCATTGTCTAAATGTACTACATTTTCTTAATCCATTCTTCTACTGTTTCCAATATGGTTATTATTAATAGAACAACAATGAACATGGTTAATCAAGAGTCTCTGTGATAGAAGGCATCACAGTGTCCTTTCAGTACATTCAGGACAATGGTATATGTGGACCTTGAGGGAGATTGATCCCCATCTTTCTGTAGTGGCTTCACATGGTTGTACTCCCACCAACAAAGGAGGAGTGTTTCCCTTACTCTACATTCCCACCAGCATGATCTGTCAGTTGTTTTATTGATCTTGACCATTTTGACTTGTATAAAATGGAATCTCAAAGTAATTTTGATATGCATTTCCCTGGTGGCTGAGGATACTGAACATTTCATTAAGTGTTTCTCAGCCACTTAATTTCCTCTATTGAGAATTATATGTTTATATATGTACTGCATATTTATTGGAGTATTTGAGTTTTTTATTACAATTTTCTTGAATTCTTTATGTATTTTGGATTTTAGCCCTCTGCTGGATGTGGAGTTAGTAAAAATATTTTTCCAGTATGTTGGCTGCCACTCTTTGAATGATTGTGTCCTTTTCTGTGCAGAATATTTTCTGTTTCATGAGGTTACATGTTGGGGATCCCTGCAAGCCTCATAGCCAGCAAGAAAATGATCTGCACAAGGTGAAGAATGAAACTCAGTCATCTTTCTTTAAGCCATGCTTCCTCCAGTTTCATTCACTAATTATTGATCTTAGTGCTTGTGGTAACTGTTCTTTTCAGGATGTCTCCTGTACCAATAGGTTCAAGGTTATTCCCCAACTTTATCTTCTATGAGATTCAGTTTATATGGCTTTATGTTGAGGTCTTTGATGCATTTGGAATTGAGTTTTTATGTACAATGATTGTTATGAATGTATATGAATTATTCTACATGCAGTTTGGATGAGGTTTTGTCTCTCAAAGAAACAGACCTTTGTTTCACTTGTGTTGTTATGTTTCTACATCATTACTTTAAGCTCTGTGTTTATTTTATTTTATTTTATTGTTTTCATCTGTTACTTTTACGTATAATTTCTTCTATTTGTTCCAAAGCAGTGTTTCTCAACTTGGGGCCATGACCCCTTTGGCAAGCCTTTATTTTCAAAAATATTTACATTACAATTCATAATAACCACATAATTAGAATTATGAAGTAAAAACAAAAATACTTTTTAAGTTTGGAGTTGGCACAGTAAGAGAAATTATATTAAAGGTCAAACACAATATTAGGAAGGTTAAAAAATACTGTTTTAAAGATTTTGATGTGTTCTTAAGATGCTAGTATGAGATTTCTCCAATTTTTCTAAATTTTTAATGTAGGCATTTAGTGCTATGAATATTCCTCTCAGCACAGCTTTCTTTGTGTTTCAAACTTTTGAGTATATCTTTAATATCTTTATTAATGTCTTCAGCCACTTATTCTTCTTTTTAATTTATTTATTATTTATTAAAATTCATTCACTTTGTATCCCTACTGTAGAACCCTCCCTTGTCTCCTCCCAGCCCCATCCTCCCTCCATCACTCTTCTCTCCCTATACCTCTTCCCAATCAACTGATAGGGGAGGTTATCCTCCCCTACTCTCTGACAGTAGCCTATCACGTCTCATCAGGACTTGCTGCACCTTATTTCTCTGTGGCCTGGCAAGGCTGCACCCTCCAAAGCAGGTGATCAAAGAGCTGGCCACTGATTGCATGTCAGAGACAGACCCTGTTCACCTTACTAGGAAACACACTTGGAGACTGAGCTGCCATTGTCTATATCTGAGTAGGAGTCTAAGTCCTCTCCATTCATGGTCCTTGATTGGAATATTGGTCTCTGTAGGGTCACCCTGGGCCCAGATATTTTGGCTTTGATGGTCTCTTTGTGGAGCTCCTGACCCTTCCAGGTCTTTCTGCCTCCCCTTCTTCCATAAGATTCCCTGTACTCTGCCCAAAGTGTGGCTATGAGTCTCAGCATCTGCTTCTATACTCTGTTGGATAGTCTTTCAGAGGCTGTCTGTAGTAAGTTAAGTTCCTGTCTTTTTTTTTTTTTTTCTGTTTTCTCCTGCTTCCGATATTCATCCCATCCATTTGCCTTCCTGAGTGAGGATTGAGCACCTTCTCTAGGGTACTCTTTATTGTTTAGCTTCTTTAGGACTACCACATTTTGTAGGTTTATCCTATATGTTATGGGTAACATCCACATATAAATGAAAATATTACAAGTATGCCTTTCTGCTTCTGGGTTACCTCACTCAGGTTGATCTTTTATAGTTCTATCCATTTGCCTGAAATTTTCATGATTTCCTTGCTTTTAATTGTTGAGTAGTATTCCATTTTGCAAATGTACCACAATTTCTTTACCTATGTCTCTGTTGAGGGAGATATAGGTTGTTTTCAGAGTCTGGCTATTATTAATAAAGCTTCTATGAAAATGGGCAAATAAACTTATTGTATGGTTTAGAATATTTTGGATATATGCCTAGGAGTAGTATAGTTGGATCTTGAGGTAACACTATTCCTAATTTTCTGAGAAATCACCAGATTGATTTCCAAAGTGATTGTACAAGTTTACCTTCCCACCAGCAATAGAGAAGGGATCCACTTTCTCTCCATCCTCGGTATCATGTGTTATCACTTGTATTTTTATGTTAACCAATATGATCGGTGTAAGGTGAAATCTCAGGGATATTTGATTTCCATTTCCCTGATCTCTAAGGATATTGCACATTTCGTTAAGTGTTTCTCTGCCAATTGATATTCCTCTATTGAGAATTCTCTGTTTAGCTCTGTATCCCTTTTTTAATTGGATTACTTGGTTTGTTACTTTTTAAATTCTTGAGTTATTTAAGTATTCTGGATATTAGCCCTCTGTCAAGTGTAGGGATGGTGAAGATCTTTTCCTAGTCTGTAGGCTCTTGTTTTGTTCTGAAGACAGTGTCCTCTGTTTTATAGAAGCTTTCAGTTTCATGAGGCCCCATTTATTGATTATTGATCTTAGAATCTGTGTTGCTGGTGTTTTGTTCAGGAAGTTGTCTCCTGTGCCAATGAGTTCAAGACTCTTCCCCACTTTTTCTTCTAACAGATTTAGTGTTTCTGGTTTTATGCTGAAGTCTTTGAACCACTTGGAATTTAGTTTTGTGCATGGTTATTAGTATGGGTCTATTTGCAGTTTTCTACATGTAGCTATCCAGTTAGCCAGCAGCAACATTAATTGAAGATTAATTTTTTTCCTGTTGTTTGGTTTTGCCTTCTTTATCAAAATTCAAGTATCTGTAGTTACATAGGTTTATTTCTTGGTCTTCTATTCTATTCAGTTTATCCAGCATTCTGTTTCTGTGCCAATACAATACAGTTTTTACTATTGTTGCTGTATAGTACAACTTGAGATCAGGGAAGGAGATACCTCCAGAAGATCTGTTATTGTTCAGGATTATTTTAGCAATTCTGGGTTTTTTGTTTTTCCATATGAAATTGGGAATTGTTTTTTCAAGTTCTGTGAGAATCATGTTGGTCTTCTGATGGGACTGGCAGTGAATATGTAGATTGCTTTTAGTCAGATGGCCATTTTCACTATGTTAATCCTACTGATCCATGTACATGGGAGATCTTTCCATCTTCTGATATCTTCTATTTCCTTCTTCAGAGAGTTAAAGTTTTGTTTTGTTTATTTTCATACAGATCTTTCACATGCTTGGTACTTTATGTAATATTTGGCTATTGTGAAGGGTGTTGTTTCCCTAATTTCTTTCTCAGCCCACTTGTCTTTTGTATACAGGTAGGCTACTGATTTTTTTTTTTTTTAGTTAATTTTGTATCCAACCACTTTGCTGAAGTTGTTTATCAGCTGAAAGTGTTCTCTGGTAGAATTTCTTGTTCACATATGTATACTATCATATCATCTTTTAATAGTGATACTTTGACTTCTTTCTTTCCAATTGTATCCCCTGGATCTTCTTTAGTTGTCTTATTCCTCTAGCTAGGATTTCCAGTACTATGTTGAAGACACAAGAAGAGAGGAGGCAGCCTTGCTTTGTCCCTGATTTCAGTGGGATTGATGTAAATTTCTCTCCATCTAGTTTGATGTTGACTATAGGCTTGGTGTACATTGCCTTTACTGTGTTTGGGTATGTGCCTTGTTTCCCTGATCTCTCCAAAACTTTAAACATGAATGGGTCTTGGATTTTGTCAAATGCTTTTTCAACATCTAAGGAAATGATCATGTAGTTTTTCTCCTTCAGTTTGTTTATATGGTGGTTTACATTTATTTATTTCTATATATTGAACAACCTCTGCATGCTGGGATGAAGCTTACTTGGTCATGTTGGATGATATCTTTTATGTCTTGGATTCAGTTTGCAAGTATTTTATTGAGTATTTTTGCATCAATGTTCTTAAGAGAGATAAGTTTGAAGTTCTCTTTTTTTGTTGGGTCTTTGCGTGGTAGTGTAACAAGATGACTGTGCCCTCATAGAATGAGGTTGATAATGTTCCCTCTGTCTCTATTTATGGAATAGTTTTAAGATTATTGGAGTTAGCTTTTCTTTGAAGGACTGGAAGAATTCTGTGTTGAAACTAGCTGGTTCTGGGATTTTTTTTATTTTTTATTTATTTATTTTTTTGGAATTGAGACTTTGGATGATTGCTTCTATTTCTTTGGAGGATATAGGACTGTTTATTTACACAATCTTGATGTAACTTTAGTGAACAGAATCTATCAAGAAAATTGTCAATTCCATTTAGATTTTCAAGTTTTGTAGTATATAGGCATTTGAAATAAGAAGTAATGATTCTTTGATTTTCCTCAGTTTCTGTTTTTATGTTCCCCTTTTCATTTCTGATTTTTTTTTATTTGGATAGTGTCTCTCTGCCTTTTAGTTAGTTTGGCTAAGGGTTTGTCTATCTTGTTGATTTTCTCAAATAACCAGCTCTTGGTTTCATCAATTCCTTGTATTGTTTTCTTTGTTTCTAATTTATTGAATTCAGCTCTGAGTTTGATTATTTCCATCTACTCCTCTTGGATGTGTTTTATATTTTCCCCACTAGGGCTTTCCAGTATGCAGTTAAGAAGCTTATAAGAGATGTCTCAAACTTCTTTCTGAAGGCACTTAGTGCTATGAACTTTCCTCTTAACACTGCTTTTATTGTGTCCCATAAAACTGGGTAAGTTTTGCTTTAATTTTAATTGACTTTTAGGAAGTTTCTCATTTCTTTCTTTCTTTCTTCCCTCACCCACCTGTCATTGATTAAGAGAGCTATTTTGTTTACATGCCTGTGTAGGATTTTTGTTATTTCTGTTCTTCTTGAAGTCTAGTTTTAGACCATGGTATTCTGATGGGACACAGAGATTGTTTCAGTCTCCTTGTATCTCCTGAGGCTTGCTTTGTGCTCCACTATATGGTCAGTTTTGGAGAAGTTTCAGTGAGGTGCTGAGAAGAAGTTATACTCTTTTTTTCGGGGGGAGGGGTTGGTTTAAACTTCTGTAGACACCTATTAGGTCTATTTGATTTAGGATTTCCGTAAGTGTCATTAATTCCCTATTTATCTTCTGTCTTGATGGTCTGTCCCTTGGTGAGAGTGGATTGTTAAAGCCTATCACCATCAAAATTTTGGGATCGATGTTTTATTTAATCATGAATAATGTTTCATTTAGGAATGTAGGTGTTCCTGTATTAGGATATTAGATGTTCAGGATCGTGATGTCCTCATGGTGGATTATTCCTTTGATGAGAATGAAGTGTTCTTGCTCATTTTTTTTATTAAATTTCATTGAATGTCTATTTTTATTAGATATTAGGATAGCAACTACAGCTTTATTTTTTCTGTGTCTGTTTGCTTTGAAAACCCTTTATCCAGCTTTTTACTCTGAGGAAGTGTCTATGTTTGTTACAGAGGTGTGTTTCTTGAATGAATCAGAATGTTGGATACTGTTTTCTCAATCATTCTGTTAGTCTGGGTCTTTTCATAGGGAAGCTGAATACACTGATATTGACATATACTAGTGACTGATGAATGTTAGTTCCTTTTATTATGGAGTTGGTGGTGATAGTTTGTGTACTTGTTTTGTTTTGAGTTTTTCTTGTGAATTTATCTATTTTTTGTGTTTTCTTGGAAGTATTTGGTTGCGATAGATTGGAGTTTTCTTTCTAGTATATTCTGTAGGGCTGGTCGTTTTATTTTAAAGATTTATTTATTTATTATCTATACAGTGTTTTGTCTGCACACCAGAAGAGGGACCATATCTTACTGTAGATGGTTATGAGCCACCATGTGGTTGCTGAGAATTGAACTCATGACCTTTCAAAGAACAACCAGTGTGTTTAACCTCTGAGCCATCTTTCCAGCCCAGGCCTGGGTTTCTGTGTAGATATTGTTTAAGTTTAGCTTTGTCATGGAATATTTTGTTTTCTCCATCTATGTTGATTGAAAGTTTTGCTGGGTATAGTAGTCTGGGTTAGCATCTGTGGTCTCTTAGTGTCTGCATGACATCTACCCAGGCCCTTCTGGCTCTCATATTTTCTGTTGAAGAATCTGGTGTGATTCTGTTAGGTCTGCCTTTATAATTTATCTGGCCCTTTTCCCTTGTTGCTTTTGATATTTTTTCCTCTGTTCTGTAGATTTAATGTTTTGACTGTTATGTGATATGATGCATTTATTTTCTGTTTTAGTTCATTTGATTTTCTGTAACCCTTTTCTATGTTTAAGGACCATTTCTTTCTTTAAGTTGGGAAAATGTTCTTTTGTGATTTTATGGAAACATATTCTGGACTTTGGAGTCTGGAAGTTTTTGTCTTATGGTGTCTTTGATTTCTTGGATGTTTTGTGTCAGGACCTTTTCTGATTTTATGTCTTCATTGAGAGGTGTATTTATTTCTTCAACTGTATCTTCAGAGCATGAGATTCTTTCTTCCATATCTTGTATTCTGTTGGTGACGCTTACCTCTCTTGTTCCTAATGTCTTTGCTAGGTATTCCACCTCCAGGAATTTCTCAGTGTGTGTTTTCTTTATTGATTCTTATTTCGTTTTCAGATCTTGCACCATTTCCTTCATCTGTATGAACTTGGATTCCTCTCTGTCCATGATGGCCTCTATTTTTTTTTTGTTTGTTTCTTTCTTTCTTCATGTTCCTCTACATGTGCCTCTTTGTTTGGTTGTGTTCACCTGTAGTACTTTGAAAGCTTTGTTCATTTCCTCTTTAAGTGCCTCTAATAAGCATAAATTTAAGATTATTTTCCTGTGTTTTTGATGAATTAAAATATCTATTGATTTGTGGGGTCACTGGTGAAGACATCATGCAGTGATTTTTGTTGGATGTGTTCTTATGCAGGCCTCGGCCTCTAGCCATCTCATTGTTTGTTGCCTTTGCTGTTTTTTCCTGGAGCTCTTACTGTAGACTGAGTCAGTTTTTCTCGGAGTTTGTAGTATCTTATTTAGGAAGATGAAAGGGCTCCACAGGTTTGAAAGTGGATATAGGTGTTAGATGCAGCTAAGGAAGGAAGGTCACACGTGCATGTGTGCAAGTGTGAGAATGTGGGTGTGAGCATGACTTGATGGCCCAGTGACAAGCACGTGTAGATGCCTGGAGGGGTGATATGTAAGCACAGGTGTACTGGTACAGTTTGTGGGTATAGCATGTGTGCAGGTGCTTTGAAGGGCTCACTGGCCTACAAGGCTGTATTAATGTGTTCCAGGCACTCAAATCTGTCTTAAAGAGGCCACCTTAGTTCTAAGAATTGTTTGCCTGGACTCCATTGGGAGACCCACAGAACTGTACCTTGAATGTTCAGATGCTCTCCAAGGATCCAGATATTTTCCACAGTGGGGATAGAGGTAGCAGGGATCTGATGCATGACTGCTAGCACAGTGGGTCCTCGTCTGGGACTCTACATGCACTCACTTGTAGGCCGACTCATTTGTGGGGCAGGCCTATGGGGAAAGCATAGTAGACCCTGAGTTTTCTATTCTCAGATTTGGGCCCTCAGGGTAGCTGGTGGGTTCAGCTGTTTGGCCACTAGAGCAGAGAGACTAAGCACTCTCAACAAAAATGCCAACAGCAGACCCACACCTCCCTATCTGCTCCTGCAGATTCAATCCTCCCAGAATCATCCCCAGCTCCATAGCAGAAAACCTGCTACAGTCTTTTTCTCTCCATCCTTATTCCCCAAAAAAGCACAAAGATCATCTGTTCCAACCTTCCTTCCCTCAATTCATTGTATTATCCCACTCTCCAACAATAGCAGGCATACACTAGCTGAGGAGACTTGTGAAACAGATTCACAAAAAATTAGCTACCAAGAAGCCCATCCACCATGGTGTCCTAAAGTCTCCACTGGAGGCCAGGAAGTAGTGAATAATCCAACTTGGCTAAAGCCCAAAGAAAAGAACTTAAAAGAGGCTGTATAAAAACAATATAAAGGTCCTTAAAGAGGAAATGAAAACACTTAAATAAATCCAGAAAAACACAAACAGTGCAAAGAAATGGATAGAGAGATTTCTTAAAGAAAGCCAGGAAAATACAAACAATACAAGAAAATAAACAAAATTCAATATTCCAAGATGGAGATAAAATCAATGATTAAAACCAAAAGCAAGAAAATTCTGAAAATATAAAATCTGTAAACTCAGATAGGAACTCCAGAGACAAGCTTCACCAACAGATTGTAAGAGATGGAAAAAAGAATCTCTTTTTTCAATAGGATTAAAAAAAAAGAAATATTGGTCAAAGAAAGTGTTAAATTTAAACTTTTCTGACACAAAACATAGAAGAAATAGAAGTTCTCATATAAGTATGTTAAGAATATTTTGGTCTCCCCACCTCCCAAGGGAGGAGCAGTACTGTTAAGCCACAGAGGAGGACTTTGCAGCCAGTCCTGAAAATACCTGACAAAACAGAGTCATATGAAAGGGGAGGAGGTCCTCCCCTATCAGTGGACTTGGAAAGGGGCATGGAGGAGATGAGGGAGGGAGGGTGGGGTTGGGGAGGGAATGAGGGATACAGCTGGGATACACAACAAAATGTAACTAATGAGAAAAATAAAATAAAAAAAGAAAAAAAGAATATTTAATGAGATTTTATTTATACTTACATTATTATTTCTTGTTCATCTGACAATCAAAAAATTTGTAACTTCTGTTGTGTCTGCTATCCCTACATGGAAATGAACTAAATACTGAAGATCTAGTGTTTCCTACAAACATGTTTGTTGTCTGCTGTTTTTCTGTAATTCCTAAACATTGGAGGATTTGGTATCTTATGTTCAATGCATTTTTTTTTCCAAATTATACTCTTTTGTATTGGCTTTTTTGTTGGTACATTTGTGTTATCTTGTAAGAGCATGTGGTCCTTAGGTTAAGGGACTACCTCCTAAGTACCATAAAGCAGGCTCCTAATAAATAATATTTATTGATGGCTCTACAAACAAGTACCCCAAAGTTTAAAAATATTTCATAAGTAATTTCTAAGTATATGCTGTAAATTAAAGGATTGATTTTGAGAGACCAAAAGATTAAAAATCAGCTATTACGGCCTGAACTAGGTGGATGGAGAAGTCTAATAATGCCCTGAGGGGAAGGACTGCCTTACTGCATTCTTTCCCCACCCACTAGAGATACACTTGCTAGGAAACTGGCCTGTCTAGTCTGTTTTGTTTTTTTGTGTGTCTGTTGGAAGTGAAATTGTTAGACCTTTGCCAAACATACTTCCAACATGGCAAAGCACAGTGACCTTGTCCAACATGGTGGAGTATGGTGACCTTGTACTCCCGGCTCTGGGGCAGGGCATAGTCACCCCTCCACACTATAAGCTCCAGAAGGCCTGCTCTCACAGGCCCAGACTGCCTGGCCCCAGTGAGCACCACTAAGTGTCTCCCGGGGCAACAGCCTACTCTCAGTGTCTCCTGGGGCAGCACGGCCCATGCCTCCTGCACCTACTGGGGTGTAGCAGCAGGAGTATGTTTGGCCTGCCCCAGGAGAGTCAGTTTTGGTCCTGGGAAATTTGGCCAGCTGGTGAGTGTTTTTTTGTTTTGTTCTGTTTTGTTTTTTGTTTGAATGTCTCTGTGCAGTATTTGTGTCTACCTTCTGTTTTCTGTTCTGAAAGGCCTCATAAAACTTGTTTAAAATGTATATGTGTGCCTATGTCTTTATAAGGTTTATAAATGCATATGTTTAAAGGCAACAATATAGTTTGCCACGTGGTATGACTCTGCCATCTTGGTAGCCACATGTTTCCTTCTAGATTAAAAGGATGAGTTATTTTAAATTGGTATTGGTTTTAGAGACTGGATTGTTTTCACTGGTGAATTCTGGTTTTAAAATCTGGTTTTGATCTTTAAAATTACGGTCAGGCTTTGTGACACTTCTCTCCTACAAAAGGGGTACTTTATTTTGATATTGCAAAAACAGGTTTTAAAAAATGTTTAAATGTTTAAGGCTATAAAACGTTTAAAGTTTTTTTAATTTTTTTTTACTTTTCTTTCTTTATTAATTACACTTTATTCACTTTGTATACCCACTGTGGTTCCCTCCCTCCTCCTGTCCCAATCTCTCCCTTCCTTCACCCTCTGCATGTGTACTCCTCCCCAAGTCCACTGATAGGGGAGGTCTTCTTTTCCTTCCTTCTGATCCTAATCAATTAGGTCTCATCAGGAGTGGCTTCAATGTCTTCTTCTGTGGCCTGGTAAGGTTGCTTCCCCCTCAGGGGGAGGTAATTAAAGAGCAGGCCAAACAGTTCAAGTCAGAGACACTCCCTGTTCCTATTACAATGGACCCCACTTGGATACTGAACTACTAAAATCTGTACACCTAAAGAAAATAATAAAGAGGGAGGACTCTTGCTAAAACGCTCAATTCTTATCTGGAAAGGCAAAGAGGCTGGATATCAGAAGGAGAAAACAAGGAACAAGTCAGGAGCCTGACACAGAGGACCTCTAAAAAGCTCTGCCCTGCAGACTATCAATGCAGATGCTGAGACTTATGGGCAAACTTTGGGCAGAGTGCAAGGAATCTTATGAAAGAAGTGGGAAACAGTAAGATCTGGAGAGGACAGGAACGCCACAAGGAGTTTATCAGGCATTTGGGTATGACAATGATTTGAAAGTTTCTTGATCCTTTGGGGGAGAACAAAAAACTTTGGTATTTATTTATTTTACTAAATGAAACTAAGCCATATGGTTTGCGCTAATTAACAAAATTGCAGTTTTACAATGTATCATATGGAGAGCTGTTTGCTTGTTAAGCTGCTTTGTTTATGGAAAAACATGTTACCACCCTGGTCTTCACCTTCGACAAAGAAAAGAAAAGTTTTACCAAGTTCCTTAAATCTTGTTCTAAATTCCTTAGAGTTTGTTTATGTAATCTTGGACTACCAAAAAACAAAACAAAACAAAAAAAAAAGAATTTGGCAATTTCAGAACTTCTTTTTGTTTTAATATGACTTGTTTTTGCTTTGCCTATAAAAATAAAATTCTGGACAGATGCTGGGCTCCAACAGGATCATGTAAGGATGGAAAGGATTTTGATGAGAGTTTTTATGTTGCCTGAAAAGCAAGGGAGAGAGCAAGAGATATTCAAGAAAATAGCTTGTCTAAAATAAGACTGTCTGGTTAAGCCAGAAGAATGAAGCCAGGAACCTGAAGGTATATAGAATGTTGCAGAAGGTTAGTGAATGTATTATAAAAAACCAGAGAGTTAATAGGATTTGAGAAAGAACTGTGTTTTAAAATGTTATAATTAATTTAAAAGGCTGGTGATTCTTCATTGCAAAATGTTTTTTTTATGCTCTTTTAAGGAGAAAAAAATTCTGGCTGATAGGTTTGGTACAGCTAAAATAATTCGTACAGTTTAAAATTGTTCTGTACTGTTATGTTATGCAGTTGGTTCTATAATTTATTTGATCAATATGTTAGAACTTTTGATTGTGGGGGATTGTGGATGCTACACAGTGTTTGCTGTATCATCAGCAGCACCTAATGACTATGTTTGGTATTGTCAGTCACAGCTGTGCACATGGCTAGCCTCCATGATGGCTCAGGGATAGAGAGTGTAGAGCTGTAGTTTTGCTGCCATATTTGTTTAGGGCTTCCAGCTGAGTTCAGTTACATGTGGCCAGCCGCCATGCAGGTCCGGAGATAAAGAGGGTGGAGCCATGAAGTTTCAATCATCTTTGTTTAGGTCTCTCAGTTATGTTCAGTCCTCTGATTAATGGTAAGTGCAAAGCTTTTTACTGATCAATTTTAATGCAAAGTGGTAAGATCAGGAAGATTTGCTAGACTCTCTATTAACTGTATCTGATTAAAAGGTTTGCTTTGATTTTAGTTGAGAAGAGCAGATTTAAAGTCATTCTAAATACTGCAGTTGAGACATGCCTAGTCTCTTGGTTAGGTTTTTTTAAGGTTAAGCCTAGGACAGATAACTATGAAGTTTGTCTATTTGTCTTAAAATATATAGTTCTAGAACATGCATCTTAGAAATATGCCAGAATTTTGTTTTATAGGACACAGTTTAGAGCAGATAAAAAAGATAGACAAAGAGTAACTCAGACCTGCTGGCCCTGTCAGAGATCTGATGAATATGGCATTTTAACATGTGTAAGCGTATTGTGACAGAAAGTCCCAAAATCCTGGCAGTAGCTCCTCAAGGTCTCTGAGAAGATTTGGGCACAACAACAGATGACTGCGACTCTGGATTGTGTTATGATAACCACTGGACAATACTGCCTCAACTGGCCCACTGCTAGGGCCCAGCCTAAACTGTGGACAAAGCCGTGGACACCTGGAGAGCCATTGATTTACATTGTGAGAGGCAAGGTGAGGTCAATATATCATGTTCTTCTTTCCACAGAAGCAGTCTCTCATCTGTGCCTGGCTGGACCACCTCTGCTCATGATGCCAAACTAAAGGAGCCAGGGATACTGCCTAGGTGATCGACTAACTAGTCATCTCTGTCATTTTGATTGGCACATAGATTGATATAATTATTTATCTTATAATTTATCCTTCTCAGGTCTCTGATCACTTTGATGGCTAGGCTAAGCTTATGGTAACTTTACAGCTAAAGAGCAGACAATTAGATCCACTGTTAGCTCATTGATCAGCTCATTAGCTAGTTAGAACTACTAGGTACTAGATCTCTTATTTAGAAAGAAAAACAGGTTTGCCTTGCTCACAGGATTCATGTTAGTTGCCTATGTCTTAAGATATATAGCTGGATAAAAATATAATGGAGTTTATGTAGGGTCTAAAAATATAGGAGTTTAGGTTATAAAAATCTGGAGTGTTATTTGGTCTGTGTCGGGAGCCATGACTCAGTGGCCTGCTTTGATATTTAAATCTCGGTGGAGAGATGGCTTTTTGGAGGCCTTTTACTAATGGCAGAGGAGAACTTGCAAGTCCATCTCCTTTTGTTTGTGACAACAGGTGGGATAGCTTGTGAGGGTTACACCTCTTCCTCAGGCTCCTTGTGCAAATTAACCTATTGTTCTGAGATGTTTTGCTGGCTAAAGTAACTCCTCAAAGAATAAAGTGGTCAGAAGGCTGGAGGCAGAGGAGGAGGCAGAGTCTTGAGACTTGCTGCTTGCTGCAGCAGTCTGCCTTTTGCAAAAGCTGTTGAGTCTGGACCTTTAAAAAGTTTCCTGTGTGCTGTGTGTTTATTTTATTAATTTTAATCCTCACACCCAACTCAAGTACCGTTCGACTCTGCCCGGCTGGCCCCGGCAAGTCTGAGAAAATGTTTCAGGGTTAATAAATGCAAAAAAATTTAGAGAATCTTAAGTAAATGTTTTAAGGTATATAAATGAGTTATAATGATATAAAAATGTTTTAAAGCACATTAAAAATGAGAAATACTTTAGATTCCCCCCCCCCCTTTGCTACTGTTGTGCTTATAAAATTTCAGAAGTTCAGAGATTTGGCATTGATCAATAGAGTTCTGATAAGTTGATGGAGCACTGACTGCTTATTTTTCAGTCGCCAGCTTGAGATTTTAATTTCCTTTGGTTGTCTTCTGGAGATAGACTTAAAGGTGCTTCTCATCATGTTAAAAACATCTGTTTAATGCCTATATCTGACCAAAAAAGTCATAGCTTTTAGTATGGTATTCTTAATATCTGCCATTTCTGGGGTAGACTTTGACACAGGAATATCTTAAATCTATTCCTTCTAGTTAATTTATAAAGAAAAATCCAAGCATCCAGGGGTCTAGCACTAAAGCCAGTAACATATTTCTGCTTAACTTTCTAGTGTAAACATGGAGATGGGGGCTAAAAGTAGATGCTGAGTGTATAAAAAATGGCCAAGCTCCATTCATGTCTGATTACCAACAGTTACGCCCACAGAAGTGTTACCATGGACACACTTAAGTTTTTATAAAGGTATATAAAACAAACAGCTAACTGATACTCATTCAGTGGGATGCAGTTTTATATGTTACTCTCAGAATGTTATATTAGATTTGCTGAATATATATTTCCTTTTGTGTACCAAAAAAATTCATATGAGTTTCAGGATGTGACCTGGATCTGGCATAGTTCAAAAGGATCACAGATGAGATTTTCCCTGGTCTTTCCCGTTTAATAGACAAATTTTAACTTCTGTCTCCAATCTGAATTTGTCTCAGCAGATTTTCCCCTGTTTAACTCTGTTCCGGGATCAGCTGTGGACTGCAAGCTGAAATCTGGACTTCCTGGAAACTGACATGATTGCTCCCTGCTTCTTCGGGTGGATCAACTAACCAGATGCTTGTGACTGTCCCATTGCCCAGCCTTTGACTGGCATTTCAGCCTCCCTAGCCCCTGATGCCGATGGCCCAATGGTTAGCACTGAAGAAGCTCCAGAAGATGTATCTTTGGCCCAAAATCCCACCTAGCAGGCTGAAATGCTAAGTCAAAAGGGGCTCCCTGACATTAGCTGTTATCTTGGGCATCTACTTAGCTGAAATGGAAACTAATATTGTAGCAACTGGGCTAAAAGCCTAGAGAGATACTAGAGAAAAAGGATAATAGTTTTTTTGTTTTGTTTTGTTTTGTTTTGTTTTGCTTACTATCCTTATATCTACCCTGAAGGGACCCACTACTCATTTTGATTTTTATCTTTGGGCCTTGTATTTTCAATTGCTTAACGGCTTTCATAAAGAAATGTTTGAGAGCAATATTGCTAATGGTACTCAGATCCCATTGTAAAAAGGTAAATCTATAGAATACAAGGGGTCATATCTGGAAGATCCAAGACTGGGTCTTCAAATGATCATGAGAAAGGGGAAAATGAGAGACCAAAAGATTAAAAATCAGCTATTAAGGCCTGAACTAGGTGGATGGAGAAGTTTAGTAATGCCCTGAGGGGAAGGCCTGCCTTACTGCATTCTTTCCCCACCCACTAGAGATACAATTGCTAGGAAACTAGCCCATCCCCCTAGGGAAGGACAACAGGTCATTATGGTCTGGGGACTTTCCTATAGCCAATCAATTCAAAATGTAGCAGTTTGACCAATAGATGCTTGCCAGGCAGGAATTGCACCTGCCTTGGGCATGCTGGGATGGACCATAATCTTTAAATCACCCAACTAACCTGAGCACAGGGCTCTCAGCTCTCACTGCTTCGGGGGCGGGGGTGTGCCCAAGCTTCAGCTTGTAATTTGTAGTAAAAAGAACCTCATGTATTTACAGCAGAGTCTGTTTATTCCTGGTCTTTTGGGGTTCGTGAACTGAGCAGAACAATATTAAGCAGAATGCTTATTTTATCATATTTTATTTACTTAATGCTTTATCATATACAAAATTTATTTTCAAGGTTAAAAGTCTCAAAGATATGAAAGATTATACAGTGTGAATTTTCTCCCACACACATCTTTCAGAAGCCACATAAGATTTCTTCCTTTGAGACCTACTTCAACAGTTTTGTGTTTTCTCTAGAGAAAAACCTTGTGCTTACAAAGCAATGTGTATATTTCAAGATTCATTTTGAAAATTAAACGTTTACTGTGTACTGAATTTCATAACAGTCATTGTGTTTAATGCACATACATATAATCTTCCAAACAACTCAATGAGGTGCATTGTCACAATTATTCCCATTTTGCAGATGAGGAAACTGAGTTTCACAGTATTTTTGCTGGACCTTTTAATAAAAAGTAAGTTGAGCCAAGACTCAGATTACATAGTTTACATAGGTAAAAGGGTACCTCACTAGCTTTAGAACGAATAAGATATATGCCAGAGCCTTCCAGCAGAGTTGAATGGTTCTTGAGTTGGGAGTGAGGATTAAAATTAATAAACTAACACAAAACACATGGGACCTGTCTGAGAGGCTCTAGTGGAGAGTAGACTCGACCAGCCCCCTGGTTTTATTTCAGAGTGCTTTTAAGCTAGAGTAAAAACAGTTCAGTACAATGGGTTAAATTCACAAGGAGGTGAAACAAGAGGTGTGATCTTGACAAGCTCTCCCACCTGCTGTCACAAACAAAAGGAGATGGACTTGGAAATTCTTCCCTGACTTCAGTGAAGGCCTGGTAAAACCAGTCTTTCTGCTGAGATTTAAATATCAAAGCAGGTGCTAGAACAGCAGCTCCCAACAGATATATGCTTGTCTAGTACTTGATTAAAGTTCTAGACTTTACAACATGATTAAGTTGTGAAGCATGAAGATTTCAAACACAGAACCTTTATCTCAAAACAAAGAGAGAGAGATTCGCTGGAAGCCAGCAGAGCTTGTGGAGGAAAATGTGACAGGATGTGGGGAGTGAAAGGGAGACAAACTATCAGAGTTCTACACTTGATTCTTTACTCTTGTTTTGTGCTTATTTTTATTCTATTCAAGACTTGGGTTGTCAAAGCTAAAAAATACTGACAACTTTTTTTTTGTTTATTGATATTTTTGTTGGTATATTTGTTGGTATGTTTGTTGAGTATTCAATAACCAGTTCAGTTAGGGAAATACCTGGACTCAGTTACAATTTGCCTAGAAGTGGCTGCTGTCTTATAAGAAAGAATATGTAGTAAAGAAAATCTAGGCATCAGGTACAAGAGAGTAAAAGGGGAGATAATTTACAAAAACAGGATAATAAGAAGTTTACTTGATAAATTGTAGAATTGGATCTGGTGCTTGCTCATTTACTTTTTTGCTGGATAGGCTACAACTATTCCACAAAATCTTTAAGATAGAGGCCCTTTCTATGATTTCAATTCACAGAAATGTTTCTTTTGAGTATGAGAAACACCTCTAAGTCTGCAGGAGATACAAAATACCTCAAAGTGGCAGAAGAAAGTGGTGTAAGCTTTTTGTTTGTTTGAGTGCCTCTGACAAATAAAATACTCTTAAAAAAAGAAGAAGAAAGTCAAGCTGTATCATATAATAGTAAATAGCCAGTTTTTACTTTTTCCACACTGAAGGAGTTGGGACAATGGAATGAATCTTTTTAGGCAGCTGGAAGCAATTGCAAAGTTTCAGATATCTTTTGGGCTCAGAAACCTGGATAGTCATTCATGTGGAAAGTCTTTTATGTATAATTATGTGTATTTATGTCCATATTTATGTGTGAGATAGGGAGAAAGAGAGAACAATGTTCACAGTCAGTGGAGAGCTGGAATTATGGGTGGCTCTTGTTAGGTCACTAACCTGGAAAAATGGCTGGGGTGCCTATTTAGCATGGCAAAGTAGACCCATCTTCAGTTTCTCCCAGTATCCCTCAGTCCATACCAGTTACAAGGTTACTGGTATATCTGCCATCTACCCTTTCCAGCCTAGGGGCTGGGCTATCCTTGCCAAGCTGCTCTTCTCTATATAATCCATCCATTCTGGCTATGCCAGCCTCTTGGCAAAGGTCTCCCTCCATGGTTAGTAGCAACCCCTTTCTCCTTACATGGCCCAGCTCAGTCTGGCCATGTTCACTTTGGACTCTCTCAGATTTCTACCTCTGTGATCTCACTTTTTTCAGCAATAAACCTGCTCCTCTACCACACCTAGCATCATTCTTGTCCTTTTTTTCTGTCTCTTTCTTTTTAAATTCAGTTCTGAGCTGGAAACTGGACTCATTTTGTCTGCAAGTGCAGTATCTTCTTTTACTTGTTGATTTATCTCTCTAGCTCATCCTGTGGAATGTTTTTCAATCCACAGGATAAAAACCAACTCACTCAAAAGTGCAAACCATTCAAGTTCGTTTGTGGGTATGGGCTAGTGAAAGAAAATATTAGGCAGTAATGCTGTGTCCACTATTCATGTCACCCTGTTTGTTTAAAAATCAAAAGCTATTAATGTTTCCTTAAACAACACTTCTGAGATTGGTGGTAGAAACCCAAATAGTAACAGAGGCTTTCAGAAGCACTTGACCTTGGCTATGATGTTGTCATCCACATGTAATTTCTTTCTCTCATTTCTATCCTTATTTCTCACTTCTATCCTATTTGTTGATTGTGGGTAAAACTGGGGGAAGAGCAAAGAGTGGGAAAAAGAAGAACTCACAAAGTAGTAAAGATAGAGAAACAGAAACAGAGAAACAGAAAGATGCAAAGGTAGGCATAGACTGAGAGAGGGAGAGACAGAAAGAGACTTTACACCTGAACATATCATAGTGAAGTGCAAGAACTCAAGGACAAAGAAGCATTTACAACAGGTAAATGCCTTACAAAGGAAGAAAAATCATATTGATGTCAAGCTTTTATTTTTGTATTTTTTTTCAATGTTTCACTTTGATTTATTTACAGCCTGGTAAAAATTCTCTAAGTCCAGGGCTGGCCAATTGCTATTGGACAAACAATTGCAATTGGGCTCTTCCCTGGGGAAAACCACATCTCCACATCTCCTGCTCTCAGCGTTCCCCAGCTGCCCATAGTTCTTCATCTAGTATTGAAACCCTGTTAGCTTGGTCCTCTTTTAATAATTTTTATTATTTTATATTAATCACAGGTTATTTACTTTGTATCCCAGCCCCCTCTCTTATTCCCTCCCAATCCCACCCTTCTTCCCTCAAGTCCTCCTTGCCCATGGACATTGAAAGTAAGAGAAAACAAGTAACAGGACAGGAGCCAACCACAGAGGGCTTTTGAAAAACTCTAACTAACAGTGTATCAAAGCAGATGTTGAGACTCAGAACCAAACCTTTGGCAGACTTCAGGAAATCATAAGAAGGAGTAGTTAGTATGACCTGGAAAGGACAGGACCTCCACAAGGACCGAATATATCTGGGCACAGGGGTCTTTTCTGAGACTGTTTCTCCAAACAAGAATATAAACTAGAACCCCTGCTCAGATGTAGCTCATGGTAGCTCAGTATCCAAGTGGGTTACCCTAGTAAGGGGAACAGGGACTATTTCTGACATGTACTCAATGGCTGGCTCTTCCCCCCCCCCCCCAGGGAGGAGCAGCTTTGCTAACCCACGAAGGAGCACATTTCAGCCAGTCTTAAAAATTGCTGATAAGCTAGGGTCAGATGGAAGGGGAGGAGGACCTCCCCTATCAGTGAATTTGGATTTCAGGCTTTTAAACAGTTCCGGATGCAAACGGATGTTTTTCAAGGACTAAAGTAAAATTAACTTTGAACATAGTATTTCATATCTGAAAACTACCTTTTAAATAATAAGTTGGGGTAAAAATATTCTCAGGCATAAAATATGTCAAAAGCTGTGCTAAACAAAAATTTGTTTAAAATACACTTGGAAAAGTATTAATGAAAAAACATATCTATAAACTTTACAAGATCTGTATGAAGTGAATATGAATAAATAAATACATTTATAATTGTCATGTTACTTAAAAATAATAAAGAAAAATCAAAAGAAAACATGTTTAGGAGGACCAATGATTTATAGTCTAGTTTAGTAACTCTCAAAGTTAATTTTTCATATGAACACCTGGCGCTTTTGTTTACCTGCAAATTCTGATTCAATAGGTCTGTACTTCGGGCTAACATTCAGTAATTTTTGTAAGTATCCAGGTGCTTCTGGCTCTTAACCCACATTTAAAATAAAATCAAGGGTATCAGATTCATTATCATGATTTGTGCTGGAAAGTGGGAGAGATGAGGCCTGAAAGAGCCCTAAATGAGACATATCTTTACTTAAAATATTCAAAGTAAGGATAAAATGAAGGAAAGGTACAGAGAACATTTTAATAAGGAATGATAGAAACTAAGATGATAAACAAAGATATCATAATTATAATAAATATAAAAGATTAAAAACTTTAAAACTGTAAACGTTCAGACACACAAATTAAATTAAAAACACAGACAGTTTTCCAAATTATGAGACACAAAGTATTTGGACTCTGTTGAAATAATAAATTCAGATATTTGCTGAGTGATAGGTCACTCTATCTCTGCTACTTGCATGTCAGCACATACACATAAGTATATTTACATACACAGGACTTGAAGGTAAATGTATTGGTAAATAAGATTATTAGTAATGTACTAATCAAAATAACTCTTAGTTGTAATATATGTCATAAGAAGACATTAAAAATTTCAATACAAGATTTCTGACATTAAAAAGGTTCTAGTGACCAAGCAAGTAAAATATTTTAAAACATGTATAAACCTATAAAATAGCTTTCAAACATGTTCAACCCCTAAATTATATCTCTATATCATAAACTCCTTATCAGGGTTTTATTACATCTTTGATACTTCACAAGTTATAAAATTAAAAACTCAGCATAAATAGAAAATTAACAATTATGAGAATTAGCAAGTAAACTGGGCTGGAAAGTTGACTCAGTGGTAAAATTCACTTGTTACTCTTGCAAAGGACCCAGGTTCTATCTCTAACATCCACATGGTGGTTTACAACCAAGCAATACACCAGTTCCAGGGCGTGTGACTTATTCTGGTCTCTTTGGACATCAGAAATAGTGCACAGACAGGCAAGCACACAAAATAAAATAAAATTTGAATAAAAATAATATCACAATTATCAAGACTGTTTGTTGGTAATGGGGTCAGAAAATCCCATATAATTGAATCTTCATCATTGGGGAATATAAACCTATTGAAGCCTAGGTACAGCATTCATAAAAAGTTGCTACCATATCAGTCAATAAAGAAATTTTCCTAAAACAATCCTATACAAAAAAGGAACTTCCAGAAGTATCACCATCCCTGATTTCAAGCTTTACAACAGAATGATAGTAATAAAAACTGCATGATATTGAGATGAAAAACAGATACAAAGAGAACCGGACATAAATCCACATACCTATGATCACCTTAATTTTGCTAAAGATGTCAGACCCACTTTTAATAAAAAGTGCTGTTATAACTGGATATTGGTATATAGAAGAATGCAAATAGATCCATATATATTATCTTGCACACAACTCAAGTCCAAGTGGATCAAAGACCTCAACACAAAGCCAGATACACTGACCTGATAGGAGAGAAAGTGGAGAAGAATCTTGAATGCATTAACGCAGGAGACAAATTCATGAACAGGACAAGATTGTAGACACTAAAATGAACAATTAATAATTGGGACCTCATAAACCTGAAAAGCTTCTGTTAGTGAAAAGACACTGGATTTGTAGAAAGTTGTAGACTACAGAATGGGGAAGGATTTTTTTTCCTGCTCCCATCTGATAGAGGACTAAAACTAAATATCAAAAACACTAATCTAATTTATAAAGGTGTACAGATCTAAACAGAGATTTCTTAATAGAAGAAATTCAAATGACTGAGAAATATTTAAAGAAAGGTTCAACATCCTTAGCCACCAGGGAAATGCAAGTCAAAACTACTTGGAGATTCCATCACACAGGTATCATTAATGGCTAAATCCAAAAACTCAAGTGACAGATCATGCTTCTGAGGTTGGTGGAGATGAAAACTTATACAACAACTTTGGAAATCAATCTGGTGCTTTTTCAGAAAACTAGGAAGAATGCTTTCTAAATATCCAACTATACCAGTCCTAGGCATATACCCAATATATGCCCTACCATTTAATAAGGACATTTGCACATCTATGTTCATAGCAGCTTTATTTGTAATAGCCAGAATTTGGAAAAAACCTAGATGTCTCTCAACAGAGAAATGGATACAGAAATTGTGGTACATGTACACAATGGAATACTACTCAGCAATTAAAACCAAGGAAATCATGAAATTTGCAGGCAAATGGTGGGATCTAGACGAGATCATCCTGAGTGAGTTATCCCAGAAGCAGAGAGACACACATGGTATATAGTACCTTGTAAGCAGATTTTAGACATATAATATAGGATAGACATACTAAAATGCACAGATAAGTTTGATGGACATCTTAGGCTTAAGGACAATAAATGAATCAGAAAGCAAGAGAGGAAGACACAGGCATCCTGCTCTAGTATTTGCATGCATATGGGAACACCTACACTCAATACAAATAAATGCACACTCACGCAAGTGCACATACACACACACACACACACACACTCACTCACATGGGGAGGGAAGAAAAAAAAGAAAGAGAGAGAGAAAGAAAGGAAGGAAGGAAGAAAGAGAAAGAAGGAAGGAAGGAAAGAAGGGAGGGAGGGAGGGAGGGAGGAAGGGGAGGGAAGGAAGGAGGGAAGAAGGGAGGGGAAGACACACACAGAGAAAGAGAGAGAAAGACAGAGTCAGAGAGAAAGACATACACACACACACACACACACAGAGAGAGAGAGAGAGAGAGAGAGAGAGAAATTTAGTCCCTTGAGACACAGAAAGATATCATCTGTAATGCTGTAGGGCTGTAGGTCTGGTCTGTTGTGGTGATTTCCAGGATTTCTTATACTGATTTTTAGTTGGGCATTATAAAACAGAAAAAAAAATGTTAAGCTCAGGGTAAATTCAGTTCTACTTCAAATTTCAGCATTCACTTATGATCTTCATCCTGCAATTTCCTTTTTAGTGTTTTAAAATACTTGTTCCCTCCATTCTTTCCAGGTTCTAAAGTTATGTTTAGAAGGAGAGAAGGAATAAATATATATATATATCTACTGCATTTTACCCAGAACTGGAACTGGTACTATTTTATGACGTTAAAACATTTGAAGTTGAAAATGTATATTCTTTATAGGACTACATATAAATGCAACAAAAAATATCATTTAAAAAAAGCAAAGTAAAATGCATGTGATAGAGGAAGATGATTTCTTTAGGTGAAGAGCAGCAGGTGGATAAGTTGACATAAAGGCCATACCATATGGTTGATATAACTAATTATTGAGATGTTTGCTTTCGTTTTGGCTGGTGTTTCCTCAAGAATTTATAACTTCATACAAATAGCTAAATAAAGAATTTCGTAAGTGAAATTAGTATGTGCATTGAAGAAAACCACTATTCACAAAGAAACATAATTTCATTCACTTTAAATTAGAAAGAATCAGAAAAGAAAAAAGTTTCCTCTGACATTGACTGGTTATGAGTAGAGGTTATAAATCAGTATTATCTAAGCCCCTCTGTGCTAACTGAGAAACTAGAATTCTGTGTAGCTTAGTATATAAGTTTGTTACTTTACACAAAGCCCAAGACTGTTCCTCCTGGCTACATATTATTCCTCTTAGCAATGATTTGGGAATTATTATCCTTCCATTACATATTTCAGCCCACTTCAGGACACCAATATGTAGAAAAACAAACAAAATAAAGATAGTCAGGAGAACTCCACAGAGAGGTTAAGGGTGAGGTCTGGAAGAGTTAACACTTTTGGACACAATTCACTGTGGATCCAACTAGATAAAAAAGGCCTGGGAAATGTGGTAGGTTATAGTGTTTAATAAAGAAATTAAACACTTAGTGAACTTCTTCATGTAACATTGCCCCTCTTACAGGAAACTGGATAATATTTAGTTTTTAAGAAGTTATCATCTATACTGTGATATGCTATAATCTCCTATAGCAAACAATACTCATTATACTATAATACCACTTTATCATAATGTACTTGCCCTGTAGCATAGGATATAGACATGTACACTGATTATAGGTGTTTCCTTATGACATTCTGTATGACTGACTACAAAAATTAATTCTGAAAGCCGTAGTAGTATCATATCCTTCATCCTATTATTTCTTAGGTATCTGTAAAGTTGAAACAGTCCTATTTTGCCCTTGAAGTTATAATTTCATCATATGTTTATACCTTCATCAGAAACATGATGATGATTAATTTACATTTTTTATAAGTGATATACAAACAGCAAATGTGTACACAGAATGAAGAAACACAGACTGCTGGGGAAACAGTGGTAGAGATTGTGTTGAACCATTATTGTTTCACATACAGTTTGGTATGTTTGCAATTACAAGGCAGTAAAAACAACACAGAAGTCATATAAAATTGACATTTAGCTAAATGTAATATATAGGAAGAAATCAAATATTTAAAAAAAGCACCAAACAAGGTTAGTAATTTAGAGACATTGTAATGTTCAAGTTTGCCACTATGAGACATTGAGCAATCTTGCTTTTCTCATCTCTAAACTGGTTGTCTTTTCCGAGAACAAGTGAATTAGCACATAAGATACTTTGCAAACTTACCTCATCCATAAATTCTGAATAAATGTTAGCTAGGGTAATTTCTTTAAAATCTGGATATAGGTATGATTGGCACTACAAAAGCAAAAACAAATACATATTCTTAATTATTGTGTTTATTTTCTAAGTTGAATTACATTTTTATTTAGCTTTTTTTTGGTGGGGGGTAGGAAAATATTTGTTCCACTTATACTTCCACAGCACTGTTAATCATTAAAGGAAGTCAGGACAGAAACTCAAACAGGGCAGGTTCTGGAGGTGGGAGCTGATACAGAGATCACAGAGGGGTGTTGCTTATTGGCTTACTTCACATGGCTTGTTCAGTCTACTTTCTTACAGAATCCAGGACCATCATCCCAGGAATGGCCCCACCCAAGAATGGCTCGGTACTCCCACATTGATCACTAATTGATAAAATGTCTTACAGATAGATCTCATGGAGGCATTTCCTCCTCAACTGAGGAGCTTTCCTCTCTCATGACTCTAGCTTGTGTAAAGTTGACACAAAACCAACCAGTACGACTAACCCCTTATCAACTTGACACACAAACACATCACTATTAACCCATAAACCTTTCTTTTCTTTTTTTAAATCATCACCAAGATCTCACATTAAAATATAAACAACTTTAAAAGTCCCCAAATCTTTACAAATTCAAACACATTAATATTTCAGTCCATTTAAAATAGCCAATGTCATTTGAGTAGTTGCTCTGGCCATTGGCAGACACGGAGGTCCTTGAGCCTCCTTTTTCTGTACCTGTTTTTTCCTGCCTGCTGACAGAATGGCCCTTAGCAGAATACTACTCTGACAAATAGTTCAACGAGCACTATGAGTGCCAGCATGTCATGTTACCCAAAAATTTCTCTAAACAAGTACCAAAAACTCATCTGATATCGAAAAAGATTGAGCAGACCTGGTGTCCAACAAAGTCTAGGATGGGTTCATAACATGATTCATGACCCAGAACCAGATATTCTTCTTTTTAGGTGACCTCTTCCAAAAAATAAGAAAGAAAGAAAGAAAGAAAGAAAGAAAGAAAGAAAGAAAGAAAGAAAGAAAGAAAGAAGTACAGCTGGGATAATCTAATCTTTTTTCAGGTTTCATGTAAATGTGTATATAAGGTAGTATTCAGTGAATACTTGAAAATGTACAAATCTTTAGTTCATACCTATAAATGAACTGTATTCCTCACAGCAATGGAGCTCAGCTAAATACAACTGCATATAGGTTGTTTTAAGTTATTAAAGATAAATAACTTTCTTTCTTTCTTTCTTTCTTTCTTTCTTTTTTTCTTTCTTTCTTTCTTTCTTTCTTTCTTTCTTTCTTTCTTTCTTTCTTTCTTTCTTTCACTGATTTCTTTCATTTATTTACTTTGTATCCAGGCTGTAGCCCCATCCCTCTTCTCCTCTCCATCTCACCCTCTCTCCCACTTCTCCCACTTTGCCCTTTCCCTACTCTACTGATAGTAGAAGTCCTCCTCCCCTTCTATCTGACCCTAGATTATCAGGTCTCATTAAGGCTGACTGCATCATCTTCCTCTGTGGCCTGGCAAGGCTGCACTACCCAGGGGTAGGTGATCAAAAAACCAGCCACTGATTTCATATCAGAGACAGCCCTTATACCTCTAACTAGGGAACACACTTCGAAATTGAGCAGCCAGTGGGCTCCCTCAGAGGAGGGTGTCTAGGTCCTCTCCATGCACGGTCCTTGGTTGGAGTATAGGTCTCTGCAGGCCACCCTGGGCCTAGGTATTTTGGCTCTGTTGGCATCTTTGGGGAACTCCTGTCCCCTCCATGTCTTTCCATCTTTCTCTTCTTCCATAAGGTTTCAGACAGACATCGGAAGTAGGAAAAGACAAGGAACAGGGAAAGAGCCTTCCACAGGGGACCTCTGAAGACTTTACCCATCAGGGAATCAAAGGATATTCATAGTGAAACTTTGGGCAGAGTGCAGAAAACTTTATTTAGCTTTTTTTTTTAAATAAAGAAGATCACAGTTATTTTCTAAAAACCCATGTTGTTTATTTTGCTGTAATATGTGTACATGAGTGTGTGTGTTTGTGTGTGTGTGTGCGCGTGCGCACGTGTGCGCATGTATGTGGAGTTCAGAGGTTCAAATCTGGTATCTCCTATCCTCTACTTTAATTTTATTATAAGTTTTATTATTTTATAATAAAATTTATAATAAAATTATATAATTTTATTATATAATTTTATTTATTAATATTATAAATATTAATAAATATTTATTAATATTTAATTATATTATAATAATTTTATATAACCTGAAGCTCACCATTTTAGCTAATCTGGCTGAGCATTAGCTCCATGGATCTACGTGTTTACCCACTCCCACCACAATGCTGTTACTGACGTCCTACTGTACTACAATTTGAGGGTAATGGGGATCTTAACTGATGTCCATGACTTAGGAGACAGGAACTTTACCAGTGGAGCCCTTTCTTTATTTGCTGAAAGCAATTGTTGTTGTCATCTCTTTTATAGCATAAATGTTTATTGACCAAATACAGCCTGTGCAACACCAAGAAACAGTTTCTGGAATACAGAAATAGCAGAAAACACCATTAATGCCTTTATCATGACTACTACTGAACAGTAAAAGCACTATGTAAGTCATTTTAATCTGTTATAGGGAAATACTAAATATTTCTAAAGTTATAAGCACTTTTAAAGTAATTTACAGAAAGCTGAAAACAAATTTTAACACTAACAAATACTTGCTTTTTATGTCTCTCCCACGTGCACATTCTACCCAAGATCTTTTTTTGTTTTTCCCTCTTTATTTTTCATCCAACTGTTTTATAACTCAATTTAATACACATTATAAAATCAGAAAAATTACAAAGGAAATCACTAGTTTCAATAAATACAATTTGGTGCCAGGTACCTTCTTAAGGTCCTGCCTCATGGGCTTTTGGGGACTTTTAATTAGAGCAAATTTCAGACTTGGTAGAGACCCTAGGAGCCTCCACACCTCTGCTCATGCTGTTAGTGCTCTCTTTCTGGAATCCTGATTTTCCTACTTCACCTGTTGAAACCTTGATTCCTTCAGGAATAATCTCAGATACCTGCAAAGTTCACAAACTACTGTTTTGATGTGTCTCTGTCATAAGACGAAAGGGGTCTAACCAACATCTTAATATGATGAAATATTTGACAGTCATACACTTAAGCTTATACAGTGTAATGTAGTAATGGTTATTTTAAACATGCATCATTGATATGGTCTTTACACATATTTTCATGTATTAGACCAAATTTATTTTTATTGCATTCATTTACTCATTTGGAAGGGAGTGTACAATGATGCAGTGTGTGGCAATCAGAGGACAACTTGTGAAGATTGTTTCTTTGTTTGACTTTCTCCCTGTGGATTCTAAGCATTAAACTATGGTCATCAGGTTTGGCAACAGGTGCCTTTATCTATATAGCCACATCAGCAGCTCTACAATTTTATTTTTATTAAAATATTTTACTGACATATGAAACAGATACAGATGTTATAATTTCACACATTATGATTTCATATGGTTTAGTGAATTCTTACATTATCACTATAACTAAGTAACAAATACCTTGATGAGAAAACCCTAGAAAACTTCGTGTTCCTGATGTTCTCCTTAAGTTTCTTTCTACTCACAATTTCTTTCAATGATAGTAACTTTCCTGTATTTTTGTAGTGTAGATTGGATAAGTCTTGCTAGTTCTATATATGTAGTCACAATAGTTTGTATTCTTCTGAATATGGCCTATTTTGCTAAATATTGCTGGCAAAAATCAATGTTTTGCAAGTAACTATAGATTAATTACCTGGAAACCAATAGTACTGATTGATTGTAATTGATTCACCCAAGCCAATGATGTTAAGTTTCTGGGTAATTTCTAACTTTGAACTTTGTTGAATAACCTGCTCTGAATTTTCTTGCATGGGCTTTTGCCTTGCACAAGTGTGTATAATTTTGGATATATACATATGAGTTGATGATTTTGTTTGTGTAAATATTTAGGTTTAATGTGATCGTTAAAGTAATTTTCAGTTGTTTCAAACCTTACTAATATTTTCTACTGTCCATGATTTAAATTTAAACATTTTAGAGAATGTATAACTATATCATATTGTGCTTTAAATTTGCATCACTTTCATATATCAGGAAGCCACTTACATATTCATTTCCCACATAGCTTCTTTTTTTTAATTTTTTGTCAATTATTAATTTATTCACTTTGCATCACAGCTGTGGCCTCATCCTTCTTCTCCTCTCAATCTCGCCCTCCCTCCCCCTTCTCTTCCCATGCCCCTTCCCCGATCCACTAATAGGGGAGGTCTTTCTCCCTTTCTATTTGACTCTAGCCTATCACATCTCATCAGGACTGGCTGTATTATCTTCCTTTGAGGCCTGCCAAGGCTGCACCCCCTCAGGGGGAGGTTATCAGAGAGCAAGCCACTGAGTTCATATCAGAGATAGCCCCTGCTCCCCTTATTAGTGAAACCACTTGGACACCGAGTCTATGGGCTACATCTGTTTTAGTTCCTCTCCATGCCTGATCCTGGTTTGGGGTATCAGTCTCTACAGGGCCCCCAGGACTCAAGTTTTTTTTTTCTCTGTTGGTCTCCTTTTGCAGCTCATGTCCCCTCCAGACATTTCTATCTACCCCTTCTTCCATTACTATTCTTTTTTATGCCTTATGTAAAACAGACTTTTTAATCTGTAAGTATACATCTCAGTTATCTTTATCATTATTGCTACAATTCAGGTTCACCTACATAACTTGTGTTTGTGGAAAATCAGACTTGTCTTTAGACCCCTAATAGTAATACCTATAAGTTGTAACCAGAAAAATTCCTAAAACAAAACAAAAACAACAAACAAACAACAACAAAATCCTACAACTTCTAAAGACTCTGATTCTCTTCAATCTTTTAGCTTAATACAATAAAAGCAACAAAATTATAATCATCTTTGACTGCATTTACACCATTCCAAATTACCAACTCTAACAGACAAAGAAAGAAATAAAATCAAAACCAATCTTAAAACCCAACAAAACTTAGAACCCATCATAGGACAAACACCCTCTATGCTGTAGATACTCAAATGGATAGACATACTACAGTATTATCTAAAGCAAGTTGAACAATTATTTTTTTTTACAGGAAGATACTTGACAGAGAAGGCAAGACATTTTCTCAATGCCATATAGTCATAGTCATATGCCAGGATTAATACTAAATCTTGTTGCATCCAATATCTTATGTCCCAAACTTATTTTTTGAAAAAAAAAAAAAAAAAAGGCTGACACCCAATATGGCAGAGCTATGTCAGCAGAGACCTCTTAAGACTTTCTAGCTGTGTTACTTTAAATAACTATGTCATTTGGTCGAGTGACACTCTATTTCCTCTGTCTAAAATTAAAAAAAAAATAGTTAAGGTTGTCTCTAGAGCTGCCTTCAAAGTAGATTCTATTATTTTAAACACTTTTGAATTCTACTATCAGAACTGTTGTGATGCCCTTCAAGGTACCAGAAAATTGGCCTGCTTTGAAGTTATTTTTTATTCCTGATCTTCAATCATTTTCTGATTTTCATTGCACTTATGCAAACAAACCTGTGTCCATAAGTACAGGTCTAGTGTCAACTTGATCCCTCAATAGAACTTTGAGTTTATATCACATGGTTTTTCTGAACTATAGTAACAAGAGCCATGATTTCTGAATCAACATAAGTTAGTCAAATAGTTCAGGTACAGTTATTAAAGAGGATGCAGGTGTTGACCTTTGGAAGCAAATCTTAAAGAAGAGGCTGGTGGTTGTCATCACACATAGCTGGAACCTGAGTGAGTCTGGGCTGAACTTAAACAATGAATGCTTTATCATTTTTTCTTGTTCTATTTTCACTTGAAAAATATTAATCATCTAGTTAATTTAAGTGACACTGAAATTTAATGCCATATTTTAGGCTCTAAAATATTGGCTTACATTGTTCCTTTCCTTCCTCAAACTGCTTTATATGCTTCAATTACCATGAGGTGACCTGTATCATGTCAGACAAGGCCATCTTTTACATAGTTATATCAATACCATTTCATTACAATTCCCCAACCCTCAACCTTCCTTCCCCCCCCCCAACCTTCCTAATGCTGTGACTCTTCAATACACTTCTTCATATTGTGGTGACCTTAACCATAAAATTATTTTTGTCCTTACTACATAGATGTAATTTTGCTACTGTTATAAATCATAATGACAAACTATCTGATATGCATGATATCTGACATGTGACCCTGTGAAAGGGTCATTTGATGAGAACCACTGTTGTAGAGGATGAATTCTGCCCACACACCATCCAAATCATTCAACCTAGGAAGTTTTAGTACTAGTACCATTTTGCCTGCTCAAACCATCATATCAGAAATCTTTTATTTTCTTTTTCCTTATTTCTTTCCTTTTTTTGGTGTATATTAAGATGAAAAATGTAAAGTATTGCCATAGGTCATGTTTCCTGGATACTGCAAAGTGAGTTATAAATAAACACAAAAGTAACAAGTATACTATTTCAGTGGAACTATTTGCAGAGAACAGAAATTTACCAGGAAATAAAGTATTTTATTCTGAAGTTCCAGTCAAATTGCAATCATGTGGAAGCTTTTGAAAAATAGGAAACCTGACTAGATATACCAAAAAAGCTACTCTTCAAATCTCAAGCAGTACCCAGCACATAGTGGGTATTCAGTGTTTATTTCCAGAATTGATCATGATTTGAGTGTTTTATCCACCTGAAATCCTGTTCTGTGGTTTTATTTAAACTGATTGTCAGCATGGAATGACTTCTGCATTCTCTCCTGGAAGTGGGTGAATTTCCATGGTGAGCAATTCCTCTATATACAGTTTGCAAATCATTTTGGGAACCTTCCAAATGAAAGGCACTGTATAAATATACCCTCCCACCAGCAGCCAGCCGGCTTTCCAACGGGGATGAATTTGCATCGCTTATGTACATAGTGTTTCATTTGGGGCATCGCTTTTATTTTTATGACCGTAAAAGAAATATTCACAGTATGAACAATAATGTAAGCTACATTCATGAAGATATATATTTGTGTAATTTTATGATTCAAAACTTAAAAGTCTGAAAAAAAGCAACCATGACATTTTTCTTTCCTGTTGCTGTTTGCTTTTTCATAGCATTCTTTATTATTTTCTAACTTTGTGGTGAAATTTTGCTGAAACGCTCAAGTCTTTGTCTGTACCTCATTTGAGAATATGTGGTGATAGGTTCAAATGAGTGTTGCTCTGAAAAGGCCTGAAAATGAAGGGCACTTGATTGTGCATTTATTCATATCTGTTAAAACTATTTGCTTTATTGCCACCTTTTTGTGCTAAGAGGCCTCTTTAAGAAGCAAAAGAGAAAAGGTATAAAATATCTTCTAAGTAACTTAGCATGATAATGGTGACTTTCACAGAGATTGAAGTGATGTATTTTAGTCTTCATAACAAAAGGGCGGTTGATTTTAGTCAACATTACTGGGAAATTATATTGTGAATTCCTATCATACAGAGAAAGCTTATTGAACTTTGAAATAAAATGCCAACAAAGTTAAATCTAAACATCTGCAAACTGTACATGTACATGTAGAATTACCTACATAAAAAAATTGAACTGAATTATAATTTAATTTATAAACTACTATAGTTAATTAAACATGAACTGAATGAAATAACCCACTTCAAACACATTTCAAGTTTTGAGGAGCTACTCTGAATATGCAAAGTAATTTCATATAATAAAAAACCTAAAAAGAGGGCTCAATAAAAATTTCCCTCAATAAAAATTTACTCACTCTTGATGTAAAGAGTGAGAAATTACACTTCAGATACCAACAGATAAGGTAGAATCAATAAGAATTTGAATTTTTTTCCACTGTTCACTATTTTCTTCCATAGACAATAAGGTTGGCATGTTCTTACTTAGTACCACTAAAACTGAATGTGATTTTTTAAAAACCTCAGCTATAATATATTAATATTAAGGAGCAGCTCATTCAGTTTATTTTTTTGGCTGAAAAACTTGATGTTATTGTTGTCACCTCAATTACAATTACAATGTTGTTTTATCTAAACTCTAAGTTCATAATTCTAGCAATACTAAACTTTGTTTCGGTAATCTGTTATAAAGTATCTTGTTCTTTTTCCTTTAGAAGACAGATCAGCAGTTTATTTCACTGAGAAAAGCTGGAAGCATGGATTAATCTGCAGCCAGTTTTTACTACAAAACCCATAATGCTTTGCTTTACATAATGCTTTACTACAATTCCCATAATGCATTACCAAACTTACTGTTAACTATCCTGTTACTGGCAAAAAGAACATTTAACAACTATGTAATAAGATGCAAATATTCTATTCAAATAGTGAATTATTTTTTAGTGTTTTGAGACTTCCTTTTGTGAAATAAAATAAAAACCTTTATGGTTATGCATACTATTGACCCATTCTGAACATATCACATATCTGCAATGTATCAGGGTATACCCTTTTCATGTCAAAGCATTTTTAAAGGGAATATCTTAATATATTACCCTATGCTAGCCTTGAACTCAGTGTGGCTCAAGCTACTTTGGAATTTGTATCCTCTTGCCTCAGCAGCCTGTGTGCTGAAATTTTAAACATGTTCTACCACACCTGGCTTAAAGTACTATTTATAACACCCATCATGGGTCCAGGGTTTGTTTCACCCCCCCCCCCCTACTCTTGTGGAAAGAGTTCAGCCATTTCCGGATGGTAAAATAAAATCGCAATATATTATTTAATGCTTCAAACATCTGTAAATAGGAATTTTGTGAAGTAATTAAATTTCTTAATTAGATGCACCTTGCAGCTGCTGTTAGTCTTAATTGGCAATAATGCAGCTACATTTTGTTCTGACACATATCTTCAAAAGAGTTAGAGAAAGAGCTGAACGGAGGCAAGAGGAAAATGTTCCCACACAGTTCAAGATAGTTCGCACAAAGAGGATCCCATGGCAACAAACAGTGAGGCTCACAGTTGGCTCTGTAAGATCCAGGAATAGACAATGCTTCACCTAGGATTCAAACAAACACTTCCCTTTTGTGATTTGAAGAGAAATCTTTGAAAATCATCTCTTTCAATAGGATTGAAATGGTCCACCATTCACCTGTTTCTGTAAAGCACTCTTCCAAGCTTCCTGACTGCTTTCTGTATCCCATGTCCAGGTAAGATTTCAAGTTGTGCTCTGTGTGGGTTACAAATTTACTTGCAGAAATATTGAAGATAGAGTAATTTTTTCTCTCCTGTGTACTTCAACAGCACCTTGGCAATGGGTTCATTTTAACTGTCATTTTACAAGCAAAGAAATTGAGGTCAAGAAAGATTAGTGATTCCTATGAAAAATTATGCCAAATTAGAAGAATTTTAGCTCAGATCTGAGCCTATGGTCTGAGGCTTGTATCACTAAACTTTGCATGAAGCAACTAAATATGTCATTTGTATTTCCTCCAGTACATTGGATAACTTTATTTAAGTGGGTCAGCAAAAGGACAGTGCAACAAGGTATGGTAAAATAGAACTTTCACTAGGAGGGAGTGGTAGAATTTTCTCTTCAAATTTGGCCTTTAGATTTTTTTTTTCAAATTGTAGCTTGTGGGGAGGTACAGGGAGAAGAGAGCCACATGTACACCAGAGGCTAACCTGTGTTAAATCCTTCAGGAAATCCATGTACGTCTTGACAGTGCGCTAGAAATTTAGCACATCTTCCCTTGACTTGTTTTATAACTCCATTTTAATGGACAGTCCCTAAAAAATATAGACTTATCTCACTTTATGTCTCCAAGTCCTCATTCTTCCTCACCTGTGCATTGACTTAATCTAACTTTCAATTAATTTACCCCCACTTCATTTAATTTTTCAAGTGTTAAGTATACCTACAGTTTGTGCTTCATCCTATGAATTACATGAAGAAAATAGTTCTAAAGGTACAAGGTTGTTTTGTCTATTGATTTTTCTGCCTTTGGTATATCTTGTTGTGAAGACGTCCAGTTAAAAAGCTTGAGAAAAACTGTATTCAGCAAGTTAAAGTTTTCAGAGTTGGCACTGCAGGGGGTATATGGGAAAACCTAAAGTGGGGGAATAGGGAGGAACGGTGACAGAAAAGAATTTATCTACCCTCTTTTGTGTACTCCATTGTCAGAACCTAATGCTGTGGTTGCACACTTCCCCAAGGGCTTGCTATTGTAAATGCAGTTTGTAGTCTGACAGCATTATTATAGTCTATGGACCAGCTTATTAGAGACTGAGGTTGCAGGCCTCACACTACATCTACAAAATAAAAGTGCGTACATTAAAGTCTGGGAATCACAGAATTAAGAGTTTCATAACATCTCAAGGTAAAAAGGCCAGGAACTTCAAGTAACTCCCTTATTTATCTGCAAGTACCTGCTTTAGCCCTTCATTCCTCAACACAAATATATTTCAGAAAACTGCAAGTTACTGAAGTAGTTACGGCTTGCCAAGAGGATCCTCTTCAACCCAGTCCTGCCAGTTTAACTTCCCACTCCCCCTACTCCTATCCCTGACCCATCTCCTCAAGGGGAGCCCACCACAAGCATACTTTCCCCAAACTCCATTCTCTCTGGGAAGATTTTGCTCTTTCACACATCAAGGGAGCTCCTGCTGGGAGGGTAAGTGCCTGAAGGATTTCCAGTTTACATACCAATACGAAGAGAAGCACTTTGCAAAACTGCCCTTTAGGAAAGATTATTTATCACCTTGCCACCTGAGACTTTGGGCTAAGTTTTTATGCCACCCCATCCCTTTTTAATAGGTGAGAAAGAGAAAGATCTATAATAAATCTCATAAATCTCGAAAGAGAAACGGAGGTTATTACGAGTATGTGAGATCAGGCATAGCTCTCTGTACCTTTCAATTGCCTAGAAAAATGTAACCACAATTCTAAAGTGGCTAATGCGAGACTGGGTAATCGTCCAATTGGCTAAGCCACTTTTGCTTGGAAAAACAGAATCTGATTTT